>NC_138759.1:36481207-37681207 GCF_965113315.1 Podarcis vaucheri
GAGGGCAACTGCGTCCTTTTGCTTATGTTCCCAGCAACTGGTATGCTGAGGCATGCTGCCACTGATCCCACGACTAATAGCTATGGATAGCTCTATATTCTGCCAATTTGTCTAAACACCTTTTAAAGCCATCTAAAAGAAAGGATTTTTTCCCCCTGCTAAAATTAAGAAAGGACGGCTCTTTCTGCTCTCCATTTTTCACCTTTGAAAAAGATTTGCAGACTTTTCTATTCTCCATCTGCTTCCAGAGGATCCATCCGAACAGGACTTTTTCAGCTACACATTTCTGAAAAGCTAATAATTTAAAAAACAACAACAACCTGTTCGTACCATTAGTGATTCTTCATGAATCCTTGCTTACTTCTAAAAACAAAGGCACCTCTAAACGTAAAGGAAAACCAAAAGACTGAAAGACTTTGTTGCCATCTAAAAATGTATTTTATAAACATACACTTCAAAATACTACTGGAATAGTTCGGTTTTTAAAACTGTGTTGTTTTGCTTTATCACATTGTATTGTTAGCTTGCTATTTTTGCCCAGGAGCCACCCAGGGAACCTTTTTTTTTATAGGGCACCCTATAAAGAACAGAATAGAAAGAAAGATGGATAGGCAATGAGGTAGATCTTTGTTCTGATCCTGCAAGGTCCTATTATTATTATCATCACTATTAGTATACCCACTTCTGTCATCAATACTCAAGGCAACTGATAATAATCCAATAAAAAACAAAAAACTGCAACAATAATGGTCTTGGTAACTGAAATAATATTTCAGACATGTGAATTATAACAATTTGTGAACATTCAAAGGGAGGTTATACTTATTTATTCATACATAAATACAAAAATACAAACATACATACAAGGAGTAAATGAAAGCAATAAAGGCACAACAATAGCAGAGCAAACAATAAATAATTGAACTGTTTAAGCAATTATCAATTAAATGAAACACTCAAGTGATAAGCCAGCCAAATAGGCAGAACAAAAATAAAGCATATATAGCTGCAACTGTCATTGCCTTTAGAACTATTAGGGACAAATGTTTAAATCACCTTGCTGACTTTGCATTTTCTGGTTTTGAATTTTTGCTTTATAGCTTGATTTAGAATCGGAGGAAGACCATAGACCTCTTATAAGACTGTAAAAGGATTTTAGGTAGTCATCCTTTGCTTGCTATTCCAAAGTTCTTAAAACGTTGCCCATTTTTGTTCAAAGCTGTTTATTTTTTCTCTTGCCAGACCTATAAAATCTAGGTGATTTTCCTTGAAGTTGCCAGTTGCTACAGTTTAATGTACTATTCCCTCAAGTGGGTACATTTTTTGTCATTCCCTCTCAGTATTTTGCATTCAAGATTCTTGCTGCTAGATTCATATTAAATAATAATTTATCTCTGTCTTTACATAGGTTTAATAAAAAAAAATTGGTCTAGTTGAACAGCATTTACCAAATTGTTTCTTTTATTAGATACAATTTCCTGGCAGTTTTTCTTTCTTGAGGATGAATGAATCACGGAAATCATGAAATCAGTACCAATACAAGGTAGATCTTGGCCAGGAAAGTCCTGTGATTGTTTTCCCATAATCACATGCTCTGAAGCATCAACGGACAAAGCCTCAATATAAACAATTAACAATGTGGAAAAGATTCTGAAATGTATTAGTAACTTAAGAAATGGAACAAATTGCCTCTTGAAGTTGTAGAATCTCTTCAGAAGGGATACCAGGAAAGAGGATGTAAGTGTATAACCAATTCTCCAGTACAAATTTAGGCTACTTTAGTGCAATGGATTGAACAAGGCAACTTTTCAGTTCTATGCCTGCCTGAAAATGAATAGTCATGAGCTCAAAATCCTCTGGATAGCTTAAGATATACTATTTATAACCATGGCCTCCTGGAAAGGGAAGAATAACATTCCTTTCCACACTTGGGGAAGAAATGAAAACCTAAAGAGGTTGTTTATTATTTTCACATCTGTGAATAAATGTGACTAGGCAAAACTAAAAGATACAATTTATGGCAAAACTGCAAGCCGCAGTTTGAATTCTTTGACATTTTCCTGGACTACATACCACATTTAAGCTATCTATTGGGAAAATACTGTAACAATGCTGGCATCTCCAGCTAAGAATGTTTTTTGTGACACCAAATAGGGATTCCTGGGGTATCCTTGAGGTACAGACTTGGGATATAAGCATACCCCAGTGTTTGGCTAATAACGGAACCTGAGCATAGGCTCAGGTTTTATCCTGACAAGTCTGCTTAGTCCTCATGCAATGCATACATTTAGAGCATCCATTATTGAGGAATTCCTCAGGAGGTGCGGAGAAAACACTTCAGTTCCCAGAAATCAGTCAGCTGAGGCACAGAGCATGCTATCTACCTTATCACAGATAGGAACCATAGAACATAAGATGAATTCTCAGCTTTTGACAGCTTTCCTTCTCTTCCCCTGCAATTTCATCAAGTGGGGGAAAGGAATGGGGAGGGAACCACCAGCAGCAGAGGGTTGGCAAAAGCATAACAGCTTAACCTTGTTTTTTTCTGAACTTCACATAAATGGTGGAATTCAACACAGCGTGGTTATGCGTATGAGGAAGGAGGTCCCTAGTGTTTGAAACTCCCATTGTTCTAGGCGCATTTTGCAACAGGGAATTTCATTAGCGCAAGCAGTTTCTGAATTCTGGGCCTAACATTCCAAATTGAAACTGCACAGTGGCAGGAAAGGAGGACCTTTTTCTGCCTGCCCACTTCCAGTTGTTCTCTGAAGACTGGAGAAGAGACCCTCTCAAAAATGTGGGGGGGGGGGCATGGGAAGGACTAAACTAGGCTTCCTCAACCTCGGCCCTCCAGTTGTTTTGAGACTACAATTCCCATCATCCCTGACCACTGGTCTTGATAGTTAGGGATCATGGGAGTTGTAGGCCAAAAACATCCGGAGGGCTGAGGTTGAGGAAGCCTGGACTAGACCATGTGAAAAATGAACATAATGTTTTAGCAGCAGTTCATTCATTTTCAGCTTTGTATTTTATTTTTTTTAAAGTGTGCCTAGACATTCATATCTCAGTGTCTAACACTGGGTCCACTTATGTAATGGAACTTTCCAACATATCCTCCCACTGCATGGACCCTACAGAGCCTATTTGGGGGCACATGGGGGTGTGCCCAACTGTGCAAGTGGACCTTGTCCTGCACACACAACAATTTAGTTGAATTCCACTCAAACCCTTCAGTAATCGGGGTGGGGAGATAAGCTTCCACTGACAGTTATTCAAAGAGTTCATAAAAACAAGTTAATTACAAATCAAGATAAGGAGCTTCACCCATTACTGAAGGTAAGGGAGCTGGGCTGTGACAATTTGCCTTCATTGCCACCATCTATTACTCTGCTGCACATGTGCAGGATCTTCATATGATATGGAACCGTGCACATTCAGTGCTCCTAAGCATGTACAACAGGCTTCACTTTCCAAACATTTCTCCAGATGTGCAGATGCTGAGGTTGAAAGTATGGCAACCATGAAAGGAAAAGCAGTGTAAATTCTGAAACAAATGGTGCACTCGCATATATTTTTTTGGAGGAATTATGGACAGATTTAAGGTTTGCAAAATACTGTTGAACTGGTGGATAACTATTTTGCAATACTGAAATACAGTGTTATTTTATATTCAAATAAAAATATAAAAAATAATATATTATGCCACATGTGGGGATAGAAGGTCACTTCTGCTTGCACCACAACAGCTGAAGGGCAGCAACCACCCATTAAAGTCACCAACTAATTACTACCTGCTGTCTACTACTGCTACTACCGCATTCACAAAGGTTCTTCAGTCCTGAGTACTGCAAAGTATCGTGTATGGAAGTCATGGGGGGGGGGATTCAGCATGTACAGAGCATGTTAGTGCAGGGTACCTGCATGTTTACTTGAATCTTAGTAATTGCAACAGATGAATGTATTCAACATAAACCTATGGAATGTAAAGGCACCTGTCTTTCCTTTACCTTAATCCAGGGGTGGGTAATCTTTCAGGAGTGAAGAACCACATGGGTGGTCAACCTTTTTTCTCTCCTTTCTCCTCCATACATCTATTAATTTCCTCTTTCTCTGTCTCTCACACATACATTATCCATTCTCTCTCATATTCATTCTCCCTCCCCCTCCCTCCTGCGCAATCATAGAAGCACACATGGCTGCCCCCCAAGCCATCCAGCTTGCTTCCCTTACATTTGAGTACTTCCCTTTCTCCCCCCTTGCTAATATCTTCTAGGCAACCAGCCGCCAATTCACTGCCATTTCAGCACTTGCCCCCCAGCCTTCTAACCCTCTATGAAGCTTTCTGCAAGTGCCAGAAGAGGCATGGGTAAATGAAGGCCATGCTAGAAGCAGTGTGTGAATCTTGCATGGTTCTGCTGAATTTTAGTGGGCAATTATTTTTGGTTCTAAGAAATATGAACTAGGGTGATCCAAAATACTCTTCAACATACACATTAATATACTGAGTCTTTCCTGCACAATTTTGCTCCTGTTCTCTAATCTCACCAGCTATTAATCTATCTATCTAATTGAAGAGTGCTCTTCCAGCCTCCATAGATTCTTTGGCATTTCAGCCTTGCTTTGTTCCTAGCCCTTGTCGTAGTCCTGTGCTGCCAGCCACGGCAGAACTCAGTGGAGGGAGAAACTAGCCAACCAGTCGAGTCTCAGGGGGGTACTTGCCTGGAGGCAGAGCCCGTTTGCAAGGTTCAGTTCAGTCCTAAGGTCAGGAGTATCTCAGTTCACATAATCAGACGGTCCGGGGGTCAAGAAAGCCAAGGGTCACAGGAAACAAAACACAGCATGGTCTGGCCAGGAACTACAAATACTATTCCCAGCAACTGACGGAGGCTGGAAATCCTGCTCAAGAAAGTTGGTGCCAGCTGGTTCTTATCAGGATCAAGAAGGCTGATCAGCAGCAGGTGGAGTCACTTTGCCTTTTGCTCCTTCAGGCTCCTGCTCAGCAGGTGAAAAGCTGACTCCTGGCCCATGAGAGCCGTGAACCCAGCTCTACTCTCTCTGTAGCGAACGTTCAATAAAATTAAAAAGCCAGGAGCAGCTCAAAGATGCAAACTGACTTCATGAACTGGAATTCTATTCATTGATGTGGGGTGGGATGGAGATGTACAAGTGCACCCAAACCTTTAAAAGCTTAACTGGTCCTAGAACAGCAAAGGCAAGGAGACCTTTTAGAAGCATGGAACTGGCAGGATCCATATTTCCAATTTGCTGTTCTCTCACCGACTGAGCAGAATTGGGGAACAGATCCAACACTCTTCTTTTCCTGCAGGGACATCTCTTGCAGGTAAAACCGCAACACAGCAGGGAATTTGGGGTTTGTGGGTCGCGCTGAAGGCCTTCAAGGGCTGCTTGCAGCTCATGCGTCATAAGTTGTCCATGTTTACTTTAAAGAAACACATACAAGAACACGTTCCCCATTCAACAAGCTACCATCTCAATATGTTACTGGATCTGTTTTTATAGTGAGTGCCTAAAATAACTTCTAAACAATATCTATTTGGTAATGGAGATTTGTTTCAGGAAAACAAGTAAACATAAACAGGCAGCACTACAAGTAATCTTGACACGTGTACACTATTTATTAAAACAATCACATTTATGGAGTTGGGGAAATGCTCCTGAGAATCAGCTTCTTGAAGTTTGACTTGGGCTGATGCCAGAACGTTTCAGGTTTAGTACTCGGGAGTATTGTTTAGAAGATAAATTGCCTGATATCAGATTTTGGGAAAGGTAGAATTACCATCAAGTCTTGTTGCATAACAATTCATTGGAGAGAACAAACCCTGTATTACTCATTCATGCTTATAATGAAGTAGTAATATGACTTAGGGGGATTTGATTTTAATACAAATTTTAGAAAATGTTGTTCATGTCAAGAGTAATCTACTGTATTACAAGTTTGAGATACAGTTTCAAAAAGATCCAGAGTAATATGTAGTCTTTAGTTCTTTTACCATGAAAGAGTGATAGTTTCCACTAATTATAAAATATTTGCACAGATCTTCTATTTTTCACTGAATGAGAATAGCTCAATGGTTCAGTTTGGAGGTACATTTTCTGGTTTCTAAACCACAGTTTGACAGCTAGGAACTAGAGTAGAGACCACAAGCTTCCCCACACTTGCTTGGTGAGTGTGTCAAAATACAAATTTTCTGTTTTTTCACAGTAAGGCTATCAGGATATTGAGAAGACTTGCCACTTTCTTAATAGCACTACCATACACCCGAGTCAAATTTTGTAAGGTAACTGCATAAGATTCTACTGGAAAAACCTGACTAGTTCAATTATTTCAGTTTTATTTTTGTAAGTTTTATTTGTTATGGTTAATAGTTACTTATCTTCTTTATTTAAAGAAAGGATTTTCAATCTAGGTACATAACTGTTTGATCTGAAGATAGTAGTTATTTTTTTTCATTGGGTATGCTGACATATTTAATTCATCTGGCTTTTATCTATTTATGCTTAATTTATGTATCATGCCCAGTTCCCTTGTATTAAACAGTGATGATCAATGGTTACAATCAAGAAATGTGAGATCAACAGAACCTTATTTTGCTGCTACCACACAGAGTGGCATCAGTAGTGGCAGCGCAGTTCCCCTTTAGGAGGCCTGTCCCCCACTCAATATTTTAATCTCAAAATGGCTTGGACCATCATTCCAGGGTTATTTGGGGAAGGAAACATGGCAGCCGTCACATAAACTAATATAAATGTGACTGGAAATAAATAATAAGAAATCTTCAAATGAGTTGTGTTTACTGTTAAAGATAATACTGTAATACAACAGTTCACATCAGTGATTCACAACCACACACAAGTTTCTTTACATTATGGAAAATCACTTGTTACCAGACCTTTAAAAAAAAAGTTCTCTAGTGCATCAGAAATGAAGCTATGCTGATAACAGCTGGAATGAATGAAAGAAACAGAGGGGTGTGGGTTTTATATAGTAGTTATTATAGTGGAGTTTGTCAGAAGCAATATTCGTCTTGCTGTTTGACAGAAAAGACAATTTCCGTGTACATCACACCATAAATGAAATGTAAAAGTAAGCTAGTATTATTCCATGTAATTTCGATTAGTTATGCTGTGTTGTTAAAAATGCTTTTTAAGCAACTCATAGTTTCAGCAATATTTATTGATGTATTCATTTTTTTTAAATCACAGGTGTGAAAAGTCTCAAAAGACAGATATTTAAAACTGTCCCTCTGCATTTTATTCCTTACCAATACATTTTGTAAGGAACAATAACTTCAGCATAACACCAGACAGTTTCTCAATTTCAAAGCCAGTAACAGCTATTAGCCTAATCTACCTAATTGAACAATGGATTTCTTGATGCAAATGTAAATGCCAATTATAACTTCAATAATTCCCCCACATCTTAAGGTAAATGTCTGAAATATTTTAAAATACTACTATTTACATATACTCTGTATATGTAAGTTCAAATTTACAGAAATAGTTGATTATTTTCAGTGCCCATTTTTAACTTTCGTTTAGTTTAAGACTGTGGTTAGGAAACCTGGGAAATTAAATTGTGTCCAACCTACTTTTCTTCTCTGGCAGTGGTGTGAAAATTACATTTCAGGGTTTACAAAATTCAACAGGAATATAAAATTCCACTTAACTACCCCCCACAATATGTTTTATTATTACACCTGCTGTTTTCCACCAGCAACGTAAACTTTAGCAGAAAAAAAATTCAGGACAGAAATCCTGCGTTGTCCCAGTATGAAGCAATTTCGCTTATATACCCACTGTATCTGCTGTTGAAACGGTTTAATAATAGAAGAGCATGCACTTTCATGTAATTCATAATTAGAAAACGACTACAACTGCATTATTTAAAATCATTCCTTTGTTATCAGCATCAGTTTTAGACAAAAGCAGGGAATCATTTGTGAGCCTTGGCAGACCCAGGCTGTTCAAAGCAATTGCTGTTCAGCATGAAAGCTGCAATGGAGGTCACAGAACAGGTCAGGAGGAAAGATAGTGTATCGATTTCACACCAGGAATAGAGGCGAAGCAAGGGCCCACTGTTGCTGCATGTGATGTATTTCACTACAGTTTAAGGCACATTTCATTCCAATTCAGGAGGGGGGTGGGGAGCAAAGGGCGAGTGGATTTCACACAGAATCATGATGAATTCTGAACTTGTGTATTTCAGTAAATACTGCCTTCCTGACATTAAGTATTTCTATATAACACAGTGAATATAATGGAAATTAGGCTGCAAGCATGTAGCAAACAGGACTAGCGGATAGGGTGTTATATTAAGCCTGCTTCCACAGGTAACAGCACAAAATAAATATCGAAGACAAAACAGACAATTGTTCAAAACTACGAACCTTCTGACACGTGGCAATACTTCCTTCCAATGATCGGCATGTCCTAACACATGTTTGATTGTTTTGAAGTATTTTTACTCTGCTCGTCAGCCAAAAAAGGGGTTTGCAGAGCAGCTTACAAATATCAGTAAGAAGCCAGTCCCTGCACTCAGGTGTACATATTAAAAGTTGTGACAACAATAAAAAAACTAACTGGGAGGCTAAGAGGGAAATCTGGACCCAGTTTTTACTTACAGGATTCCTGTAACAATGAGGTAGAAATGGAAGGAGCTCAAGAAGAGGAGGGGCCAAAAGTTGCTAGTCTCTCAGCTAAGCTGATGGAAAGATCCTGCCTCTGCTATCGCCTGATGGAATGGATGCTCCAAGTTGACAACAGAGGGAAGAGCCTGATAAAGCAGGTTTTTTTAGCAGAACACTGGACAGCCCATAAATCCCATTTTCCCCGTCCTATAGCCTGATATGCAGACATATCTCAAGAATTTAAGATCTGATCTTTCTTGCACAGGTGGTAAATGTTAGTTAGTGCAGTCAGTGACTGATTGGTTGAATAGCTTTCTCAAATAATATTTCATACACGAAGCAGCAAACATCGGTTACTTCAGATGTCTTGTAAATACTTTGTCCAGGCTTTCCCTGACCCATAGGATCAGACATTTTTTATATGAACTCCAGTTTTTAGTTGTTTTCATGAACTTTTATACAACTGTTTTGCTGGCTTTATGTTGTCTTTTTGTTTTAATTATACTGTTGCTGTTTTGATTTTGTGTGTCTGGAAGGCGGTTTGTGGATGGCTGGTGAATGACAGATTGAGATTGAATCCTGACAAGACAGAAGTACTGTTCTTGGGGGACAGGGGGTGGGAAGGTGTGGGGAACTGCCTGGTCCTGAACAGAGTAACCGTGCCCCTGAAAGACCAGGTACACAGCCTGGGAGTCATTTTGGACTCATAGCTGTCCATGGGGGCGCAGGTCAATTCTGTATCCAGGACAGCCGTTTACCAGCTCCATCTGGTACGCAGGCTGAGACCCTACTTGCCTCAGACTGTCTTGCCAGAGTGGTGCATTCCCTGGTTATCTCTTGCTTGGACTACTGCAGTGCGCTCTACGTGGGGCTACCTTTGAAGCTGACTCGCAAACTACAACTAATCCAGAATGTGGCAGCTAGACTGCTAACTGGGAGTGGCAGCCGGGGCCGTATAACACCGGTTGTAAAGGATCTTCACTAGCTCCCAGTACATCTCTGAGAACAATTCAAAGTGATGGTGCTGATCTTTAAAATCCTAAACAGCCTCGGTCCAGTACACCTGAAGGAGCATCTCCACCCCCATTGTTCAGCCAGGACACTGAAGTCCAGTGTCGAGGGCCTTCTGGCAGTTCCCTCACTGCGAGAAGCAAAGCTACAAGGAACCAGGCAGAGTGCCTTCTCAGTAGTGGTGCCCTCCCTGTGGAACACATTCCCTTCAATTGTCAAAGAAATAAACAACTATATGACTTTTAGAAGACAACTGAAGGCCGCCCTGTATAGCGAAGTTTTTAAGGATTGATGTTTTTATTATGTTTTTTATATACGTGGTAAGCCGTCCAGATATGTTGTAAGCCACCTAATAACAATAATGATGATGATAATTTATGCTGCTTAGAAATTTTTATTATATATTAATCAATTTGTATATATTTTAAACAATACAATCAGTGTTAATAGTCTAAACAGAAACACAATGACATATTTGCGAAACCTTCATAACAGGCTTCCCAAGTTCACATTGAGGTATTTCACTCGTATCCAGAAACCACCAGTTTAGGGATATGTGACACAGTAATGTACTGACTAGGATCTCTGCGATCTTCAGCCTTCAATAAAATAATTTGCTGAGGTAATTACAGCAATGGGCCTTTCCTGCTCCAGTGATTGAATGACGTAAAAACAAGGCTTTAAAGTTTTTACTACTGTTTGTGAAATATTAGCTTCAGTTGAAAAGGAAATGAGATCAGAGCAACATATTTTCTACTTATGCTGAACTAGCATGGTAATAGTAATAATCTCTCTCTATAGATG
The DNA here is from genome assembly GCF_965113315.1 of Podarcis vaucheri. Lineage (NCBI taxonomy): Eukaryota > Metazoa > Chordata > Lepidosauria > Squamata > Lacertidae > Podarcis > Podarcis vaucheri. The sequence continues at coordinate 36,491,671 of NC_138759.1, forward strand.
CCTAAAAATATTTGCTATTGGGCTGTATAAAACTATTGTAAACAAAAAAGGCAGAGACATTAGCAATTCAGTATGTAATTTAATCTGAATATAGCCTACTGAAAATGCCAAATATACATCTCCACTCCGCAAATAAAATTGACACTTCTGACCCTTAAGGCCAGGGAGATGAGCCTGAAATAATAACCATGTTTGCCCATCACACTAATTCAGGGTTTTGGGCGGGCATAGGCAAACTTGGCCCTCCAGATGTTTTTGGCCTACAACTTCCATGATCCCTAGCTAGCAGGAGCAGTGGTCAGGGATGATGGGAATTGTAGCCCCAAAGCATATCGAGGACCAAGTTTGCTATGCCTGGTTTAGGGTGAGATGTACAAATAACAGCAAGCTCAGACTCTCGTGCTCCCTTCTGCATGGACAAGAGAAATTTGGAAGCTTTTCCTTCTGCTTTTAATTGATCAGAATTTGTCAAATTGTCCAGACCCAGATTTGTCAAATTGTGGTTAAGAGTAACCGTAATGAATTTCAACAAGTCAGCTTTAGAAACCATGGTTTACGCAAATGAAAGTACAAGCTTCTAAACTAGTCCCTTGGCAGGGTGGAATTCAAGATTAAGCACCCAAGTCCAAGGCTTGCTGTGGGTTGTTGCCACTTTTACGTATCACCCTAAAGCAGAGTTTAAAATAACATGTTATTGTAGGCAGTGTGGGTGGGTCTCAGTGACACTGCAGTAACCAGAGGGGAGTTGAGCAACACTTCTACTGGTAAGCAGCAGGTCATAGTGCAAACTCATATGTTTGCATTATAATAATAATTTTATTGTTTATACCCCACACCATCTGGCTGGGTTTCCCCAGCATACTCCTGCACCAACAAAAGTTGGTCCAATTAAAAGATAGTTTTAAATAATGGTTGTGTTATTTACCTCTACCTGGTATGTCATACTGAAAATTGGGGGAAGGGCCACAACTCAGTGTTAGAGTACCTGTTTTGAATGAAGGTCCCAGATTCCATCTCTAGGTAAGAATGGAGAAGACCTTTTGCTGTATGAAATCACAGAGTCACTGCCTGCCAATGTCTGCAGTACTGAGCTGAATATCCACATGCCGATTTTGGCACCGATAGGGTATGGGGCAGGGGCAGGGGCAGAACTTGTGTGTATGGTGACCCGGAATGGAACCCCTGCATAAGTGGGGATTCCCCTGTAAGCCAATTGTCTGACTTGGTATAAGGTCCTATGATCTTATGTGTACACAGAGGAGCAGCTGTATATAGTTTTGCTTTCTTAGAAAACTTGAGATCTCAAAACCTACTGGTATCTTAGCATAATCCACCCTCCTCGACGTCCTCCATTTTTAAGTGTTCTGCTTTTGAAATTCAAATGAAGTCATGGTTTGTAATCTTTGTTTGGAGAGCTCACACAAATCATAGCTGCTAGTTCAGATATCATGTCAAGCTATGGTTTCTTTGAAAGCAAAAATAACTCATTAAAATGGAGCCCATGAGGAGGAGAAGGCGCACAGGGCTTGTTTAGTTATAGTTTAGTTTAGTTAAGAATGAAATAACGACACAAAACACACATTTCATTTGAAATCAAAGTTACTACAACTCCCATAATTTTCTTATTATTTTCTCCTCTCTCAGAATACCTTTAAATTTGTGATGGAGTAATTCTCGGAACATCACAAAAGAGATAGAAAACGATCATGCAGCAGCACTTGAGCTAATTTATACAAGCCCTTATCTAAAAAAGAAAACTATACCAAGTGGACATGCTTTTAGTGAAAGTCAGGTGGCAAGTGGGCGTGTTCATGGGAATGTAAGGCAGTTTCCTTTATGCCTGAAAAAATGAAGTTCAATCAAGTGCACAGCATTAAATTGCAACTTCAGCTGGTAAGATGCTTTTACCAAAACATACAGCAACTTCAGCAACAATTTCACTCAAGCGACAATATTTGGGGTAAATGGTGTGAACAGAAACTCTTAGTTCTACACAAGACATTTTCAGATTGGTTTAAAAATACAGTTAACTGCTTTAGAGTCAGTTTAGCCTGTACTTAATGAATATCTGCTACAGGCATAGCTGCCATAAGTAAGTGATCCTCACTCTCGTGCCTGTGTAAGGTTGACAGGCAATTTGGTCCAGGCAATTAATGGCATTTCCTTGAGGAACCTGGAAGACAGATACTCTTTCAACCAGAACAGGACAGAAACTCTTTTCTGTTTCTGGGTGTGCCACTAAGACAAGGGAAGGTTCAAAGTCCTAGCATATTGTTCATAAGTATCATTGTACATCTGACCTTTTCTTTCAAGCAAAGAGACAGGCCCTCATCATTCCAGTTCACAGTAACTGTGTACGGCAAGGGTAGTCAATGTGATGCCTCCCGTAAGTTGTTGCACTACAACCCCAATAACCCTTGACCACTTGGCCATTATGGCTGGGGTTGATGGGAGTCGTAGTTCAGAAACATCTGGTCTAAGTTACGGTGACTCAACTAGGGAGAGCAAATATTTATCATTAAGTCTGGACATGGCATCTCCAAAACTACCTGCCCTATATTTAAGACTTCTGATTATTAAGGTAAAAGCATTCCCTCAATGGCAGCTGCTGAGTTTTGCAGTATTGAAGGCAACTGCGTGGTTTTGTCATTAAAGGAATTAGCAAACCTGTGCAAATACTCATTCTCTTGGTTAGAGTTTTGCCAAGGCTATTGATATACTTTATAATGCCAACTGTGATAATTTCAGCATTCATTTTTATGTATTAAAATGTTTTCCAAAAGTTCAGTGATGTAGAAGTGGAGTTGAGCTTCTGAAGTCAGGCAAATAATTATCTCGACTTTCCCACATGCAATTTGGACAAAGAGAAATTACTTCCCTGATGGTGCTCACTTTGATTTCAGCCCAGGAACAAGCAAGATAGGAAAAACAAGAAAAGAGGGTGATAAGACTACAGTGTATATTTCCAAGATCCCTATGTGATGAGGGAAGTGGAAGGAAGCAATGAACTAGTAAAATAATAAATAGTTGTGCCACTGACCTCCAGCATGACAATAAAAAACAGCGGGTGGAACACCATCTTGTTTATTCCAAGCTTGTAAACAGCCACTTGCCTGGTCACCAGTGGCAACGAATTCTTTGCTCTAGGCAGCCATGAGGGAACCATTTATAAACTGGCACAGAGAGATCTTTCCCCCCCTTTCAGGTAGCCAATTTGTCTCAAAGGGGTAAACTAGCAATGTAGGGATAAACAGGGCAGGCTAGTAATTTTTGAGGACTTACACGCAAGGCTGGTTTATCCCACTGGGGCTTTAGCACTCTGCCTCCTACTGGAACCTCAAGGGGAGTGTGTGCCTTGCATGGCAATCGTCCACACCTTCCTAAGAAAGCCTGTCTCATTCTTTGAAAATCATCAAACAGAAGCATTTATTCATTACTGATATGCCCAAAAATATAGTGCAAATTATTCAGAATATTTGTAACTATAAACTCTCTGTGAAGCATGGGTGAACAAATAATTTAAAATTAAGGGGATCTGTATGCATCAAAAATTATTTTAATTGCCTTTTTCTGCTTTATTGATTCACATTTTTTTTTAATTTTCCTTCATCAACTTTCAACATGATTCACAAATAAGACACTTAGAAAATGAAGAAATGCTCTCTTTACATCTTTCCAAATGTAATTTACATATAAGAACTAGGTTCCAAGAAACCTGGTCTGTCAGTTTATACTTTCTGGGTAGAAACAGAATGGAAAACATGCACTTAAACATTAGCTTTCTCAATTCAAAAGAATATCAACTGATATCTCTATTAGCCGAAGAGATTTTGTCTTCCACGCTGCTCTAAAATAAAACAAGCTAAAGGAAGATGTACAACGAGCAATGCTGAGGAGGAGAATTCTGTTGCTCCAGAGGTAAATATATTCTTTTTCTTTCAGTAAGCCATGATTATTAAAATGTAATGCTGGGGTAGGAACAGCAGAACTGGGGGAATTCTACATCAGCCGTTAGAAAGATAAACATGTTTAGCCAGAAACAAGGAAGAACAGGCCTAGCTCAGGAGCTACCTGAGGCAGGTTTGGGATCTGGGACTAGCTAGGCTGAGTAGCTGGATATGGGAGTAAAGTGAAGGTATGCAAGGTGTAAACTGGTTGGGTTGAGGTTAAAGTACACTTTAGGCTACATTTTTTTCAAAAAAATATGCACAGTCTTTTTATTTTGGAAACATTTCAAAGGCTTAGCGTTCAAAACTTGAAACTATTGAACTGACTAAATAATCCTATGAGTCTCACACTTTATCTTATGTCTCCCTTATTTAATTATGACCACAATAATAAGGAAGGAATTATAATGTACCACATATTTTTCCATGTATCTTGGTATGTTTTATCTCATTTAATGGGTAGGAAATACATATATAAATCAAAGAATCATAGAATTGTAGAGTAGGAAGAGCCCCCAAGGGTCATGTTGATTACAGCTTATCCTATTCAGTTTTTTAAAATTGCACAACGAAGAATACCAGATTGCTAGAAAACGTTTTAGATGAACATTTAAGAGAAAATATCTGCTTGGCTGCTAAGGCACAAGTAGCAGAATTTTTGAAAAAGAAAAACTATACAGGTATTCTAACATACACACAGACAAAGAGAGAATATTTCTCCTCATTTTGTATCTTAAGTAAGTTTTAAGTACAGCCATTGCTTGACACAAATTCAACTGCAAGTAGAAACTTTCCAGGCTGACGTGCTGGGGCAGAGGAAGGTCACTCTTTAAAGCACATGCTCTCCTGGGAGGAAAACCTGGAAGGATGCTGTTTGAGCAGCAATTTATACTAGGCACAGTAAGTCATTAGATGACAGTCAACATTGCAGGCCTTTGCCACAAGTCTGCCATGATCCTGTTTCTGCAGCTGTGAGGAGTTATCATGCAGGAAAATAGTTCTGAAAATGTAACAGGTCAGAAGGAAAAACTCACAATACAGTATTTTCTCTATAAATGTGCAAAATGATTTTTTAAAAATGCTGCAACACATTGATACATTAACAAACAGGGCTAAAAAACGAAAACCAGTAATCAAAGCTAATAGGCAAATTCAAGAAATACAAAGAATCTTTTTAATAATAAAAAATTGTCAAGATTGACTTGCAACCCATCGATGGCAGAAGTATGTTACATGTTCCACCAATCAAACAAAATGCATGTAAGTCTCATGCCACTAAATAAAGACATGATCAGGTGAAAGTGATCTATAGCTCACCAAAATTCGGTTTCAGAAAGAGCACAGATCACCGTTGATAGACTATCCCCAAGTAACCTCCTATGTGGATTACTGTGATGCACTGGTGGGGAGACTGCCCTTGAAGATGACTTAGAAATGTCAATTACTGCAGAAAGCAGCTGCTGGAATTTGAACTGGTCCAGCCAAATAGAATCACTTTGACATTGACAATACTTTTGACTGGGCTTCTGAACCCATTCCAAGATTCCAGTGCCTACATTTAAAATCATACATGGTTTGGGACCCTTTGGGAAGGATATGATATATATAAATGATTTGTTAGCTTGACTTTATTACTGCCATGGTGTTTATGACTTAAGTGTGATGGCTGGGCCTTATGTTCTATAAATATGAATATTGCATTTAAATGTATATAATATTTTATTATGATTTATAGGTAACCCCCTCCCCCTGGTACTATTGGTGAAGTATGATCATAGGCATTTAATCAATGAAATAACTAAAGGAGCACCTCTCTCTCTATCACAGCTTGCCTGAACTTTTTTTATGCTGATTATTGTTTTAGTCTGTTCTGGCATTAGCTGCATGCATTTGTTTTTGCTGTCGTAGCTTAATATGTATACTATATCATTTGCTTGGTTGTTTTATCTTATCTGCCCTAATATCTATATAGATAAAGAGTGTGTTACAGATACTTTTGTTAATAGTTAAATAAATAAACAAACTAAAATTAAAGAGAAAATATAATAGATTAGAGAATAAACGTAAAGGAAAACAAGTGCAGGGGAAAAACCCAAAGATACAAAAAGTTGAGTTGTAGCACTTACGAAAAATAAAAAATAAAATCTCCATTGATAGCAAAATAGTAGTTTTTATGTTTCTAACGAGAATATTTTAACAAAAATGCACCTGTAGGGTGAACGTGATGCCAGTAAGAAACCTAGCAGAGATCCACGAGCCCAGATCCAAATACAGTGGTACCTCGGAAGTCTAATGCCTTGTGAGACAAATGTTTTGGCTCCCGAATGCCGCAAACCCAGAAGTGATTGTTCCAGTTTGTGAAAGTTCTTTGGAACCCGAACGTCTGCCGCGTCTTCCGATTGGCTGCAGGAAGCTGCGCCTTAGTTCCAGACTGTTTTGGAAGTTGAACGGACTTCCAGAACTGATTCCGTTTGACTTCCGAAGTACGACTGTAAATACTTTATTATTTGCCACTACTAGGTAAAGGATTACAGAAGACCGTTCTTGCCCATTTTTCCTGCCACTGTGTCCTAAACTCTTCATGGTTCTAAAGAACTGACCTGTGCAAGCTTAATACCTGGGTGGTATACAGCAAAGTTTTGCTCAAATTAGACCCACTGAAATTAAGTAACATGACTACAATTGATCCATTAATTTCAAAAAGTCTACTCTTACTTGAGTATCATCCATGGAAACTGGCTTGAAACAGATCATTTTGATTCCAGAACTGTTTGATTCCAGAACTAAGATCCTGCCAGGGAAACTCTCCAACTATCCATGAATGTTTAAGCTTACCCAGAAAGTTCTTCATTGAAATAGGAATATATGGATTGTCTCCAAAGGTGTGCTACATTAAATAACTTTTAAATGATGGCAGGGAATGCTTTACAAAGTGAAATTTAGCATACATGGGTATGTGTGAGAATTCTGCAACATGTCAATTTCTCCACAATTACACATGCTCAGAAGCTGTTGTACACATTGCTCATTGCGGGCAGGATTCAACTAAGTCATTGTGGGTATGAAACAAGTTCCACTTGTGCAATACTTATTTTCCCTCTCTCCTCCTACTGCATGCCTCCACCCCCCCTAAATCTACTCTCAAGGGGTTGGGGAGCCAACGGAACAGGTTTAGGGGTTGCACGGGGGTAAGAGGGGGAGAGGAAATCCCATTGCATGATTGGACCTCATTTCTGCACACATATCCCACTTGTTTAATTCTGCATAACATAAGGTAAAGTACTGTCCTATGTGAAGGTCATGTATGAATATTTCACCATGCCTTTGGGAAAGAGAAACACAAGGGTTTGGTTGTTCTTTGTCTAACTTACTAACTGCAGTCAAAGTTTCCAAAGGCTAAGCTACCACCTTCCATCAATGGAGGAAGAGAAAGCAAAGCTCAGGGTTCCAATGAGGAAGCCTAGGTAGCTCAACCAAGTCCAGGGTTGGCTTTCCTTACATTCCACTATTCCCAGCCCATTCAGGGCCAAATGTAACAGATAAATTACATTACAAATATCACCAGTTAATGTTTGCCACATAATAAACAAAATGAAAACCTTTCACTTTCAAGATCTGAACACCGAGAACAAAATTCTCATGTCAGGCTTTGCACAGAGACATGCATGCAAAAACAAAAGGCTTCCTGTCCAAAACAAATATTAGAGAAAATACATACACATGCCTACATCAGCAGCACATATGCAGATAACCCCTTAAAATTCATTTCAGGCTTGACTTTCAGTATTTTTTTAAGCAGCTGCTTGCATATGTGTAACTTGTTGTCCAGAGTGACAGCTGTATTTTCGCCTGTTTTGACATTGAGTCTGATTTGGGTGAATAGCTCATATCCATTAAAGTGCTTTTACAACACTGAATGACTGCCAGAATACTTCCTGATCAATTTTAAAAGCCAGCTAGCTGTCATCATCTAATCGCAACAGCAGAAAACAAATCTCTGGGGAATAAAACAAGATTTTAAAGCTTTTTTAAAAGCATGATATTAATTCTGAAACCTACGAGCTATTTAAATAAGAATCCAAAGCTGCTGGAGCTATATCTATGTAAAATAAAAATAAAAAAGCAGCAGCAAATCTTTCAGCACTTTGGAAAAATCTAAATACTTGTTAATATTGCAAGCATCCTAAAATACCCTTTCTAGTCACCATCTTAATAGTACCATTTCCAGAACACATTTCTGTGTTCATCATTAAACTCAAGTTTCTAAAGTTTTTGACAAAACGAGGGCTTCAACTACACACAAGAGAGTCATGTGTGGGTGCATCTCACACATATTTTCATGTGTGCTGGGGAGGAATGTACATGACTCCATCCCATTATAGTTCCCTTTTTCAGCCCTTGCAAACAGCAGCCAACGAATTAAAGCAAGAGCAGCAAATATTTCTGCAATTAGACACCAGTTTTTTTCAACCACACATTAGCAGAGAGATTCATTTTGGTGGTGCCCAGCTATTTCCTGCAACTTGCAAGTGAATTGCACGTTCGCCTGGTTTGCACATCACGGTAAGGCAAACTATGGTTTACCAGCACAATGCAAACATGTAGGCTCATAGATGCTTTGCTCATTCCCAGTCTTTTTCACTCCCATGCCATGTTGAGCTAAACCAAAGCTTGGGCTTAATGTATTGTCCGAACCCAGCCTTGCAGTTAAGCACTCTTCTCACTAACCACAAGCTTTCATCCGTTTGTTCTTCAGATGGGAACAAGGCCAGTGTGAGTCAATTTTTGTGCTGGTAGTTGATTTCACCGCATAAAAGTTTATTTTGCTTCACAACACACAGGTTTCCAAGGACAATTATAAAGATCAAATTGAATTTATCAAGTTTATCTGCAGAAAATTGACCTGACAAACAGGACTATGATAAGTAGAGTCAGTGTGGTATAGTGGTTAGAGTGCTGTACTAGGACCTGGGAGACCAGGGTTCAAATCCTGCTCAGTCATGAAGCTCACTGAGTGACCTTGGGGTAGCCACTCACTCTCGGCCTAACATGCTAGCAGAAAGCTAGCGGAATTACTAAGCACCATTATCAAAAGTGCCTCATTTATTTGCATAGCCTAAAGTGAACACCAGCATCTGCTACAGCATGTCCAGCTGAGAGTCTTTGAAAGCTATCTGGCAAACTCCAGTAGAATTAGCTGGATCAGAGTGTTGGTAACAGAAATACTGCCTAAAATTTAGGGTAATTTCTGTGTTCCCCTAAAAACTCTCTACCCGTTTTAAAAACTGTTAACATTGATGGACCCCAACTAAGTGCTACTCAAAGTAGGCACACTGAAAATAATGAACCTAAGTTAGTCACATCCAATAGCTTCAATGGGTCTGCTCAGAGTAGAACCAGCATTGAATACCACCTAATATCTTCACAGAATTGTAGAGTTAGAAGGTACCACATGGGTCATCTAGTCCAGTGTTTTTCAACCTTTTTTGGGCAAAGGCACACTTGTTTCATGAAAAAAATCACGAGGCACACCACCATTAGAAAATGTTAAGAAATTTAATTCTGCGCCTATATTGACTATATATAAAGTAATTCTCTTGAATAGGAATCAAATAAACACAAAGAAAGTATTTTATAATTACTTTATTATGAAATAGTAAGTAAACAGAAATATGAAAAATCCTAAAATACTTTATTCAGTGCGCAACCTGGGCCTGTTTGGCTGAACACAAAGCTGATATTCTGGCTGGAATCGAAGAAAGACACACACGTAGCTCTTCGTCAACAGCTCTCAGTCTCTCTCTGTATTTAGTTTTTATAGCAATCATGCTTGAAAAGCTCATCTCACACAGATATGTAGTGGAAAATGGGAGCAATGTCAAAATAGCTTTGTTTGCCAGAAGGGGGAACTCCTTGGCAGTATTCAACCAAAAACTGTCCAAAGGTAGATCAGCAAATCTTAGCTTGAAACCACGATTTTGTCTCAGTTCAGTTAGTTCCTCCTGCTCCTGTAAAGTCGTGTCCTTTCCACCAACTGATGCTGAGCTATAAGGGTCCCTAACCCAGTCAAGGCATTCAGTGAAGACTGAAGAGAAATAAAATGACAACTTCTCTGGTCCTCCTGGTGACTCGAGTCGCAACGTCTTCTTCTCTCCACTGCTGCGCACACTGTGCTCGGGCGGGAAGGAAGTCGGAAGATGATGTCCTATTGTGATAGGTCCAGGCTGGAGTCTGGACCAATCACAGCCCGGACATCAGAAAAGTGGAGGGTGTCCCCCTGAAGAGCGCCAATCGGCACCCCTGCTGGCCGAGGGTGGGGTCAAAAACCCCACACACACCCCATACCCAGGACACAGTCCGGCGCCCGCCTAGTAGGCAAAAATTTGATTATTTTTTTTAAAAAAATCTTTCAAATTTTTCAATTTTTCCCACGGCACACCAGGCAACATCTCACGGCACACTAGTGTGCCGCGGAACAGTGGTTGAAAAACACTGATCTAGTCTAACCCCAGCAATACAGGAAACACAGCATCTTTATTATTGGAAACATAATCTTATTAACTGGAACATGAATCTCACTGGCATAGAACGTGCCATAAATTTGTACATATGCACAATGGAAGAACTTTTAATATATAATTTGATATATAATAATATTGCAAGTTAAGCAACTAATATTTTTGAACTCTCACCGTCACAAACAGATAATTAATATATGTTTGCACAACACAAACAAAAAGTAAACACAAAGACTGGCTGTAATCCACAGAGCCTCTGTAGACATGTGAAAAGAGCTTCTAAGTGCTCAGTAAGACATTTGCCTTCTATTAAGTAAGATAGCCTTCCTCCACCCCTTCTGGGTAACATCTCTAACTGCTTTTGAAATTCATTCTTAAGTGGCTAGATTGGTGTGTCTTTTTTATATTATGGCCTCTTAATTTATCTTTGTTACGAATCTTCTATGCTAATTGTGTCTGATTGTGACTTTAAACTAGTTGCTATCAAGATGGTGCCTTACTAAAATGTATGCTTGTCGTTTTTGCTTTCCCAAAACAGATCTTCCTAAACATATTTGCTTTTCCAAAACAGAAGTTAAAACTACAGGCACACCAACGCTTACAGGAGGATTGCAGTTGCAAGAAGTATTGACTTGTTACTTATTTGTTGCAATAAGTATTGATTTCAATCTTGGAATGCTATGAAAGGGCTTGCATCAATTACACTGTACATCAGGGTCCTGATACAATTTACCTAATAGTTCCTAGGATGCACAGAGCATAACAACCATCTATTATCACACACCTCCCTAACACACGATGACTCCAAGACTTCCTTTCATTTGAACTTTTAAAGGTTATGTGCATATTTTGGTGGGGCATCATAGCCCTACTAAAAAGATAAAATGGAAAGTGTGAGCTAATATTCAACTATTATAATCACCTCTGCTCTAAATTGTCATGTGTATTTTAAAACATTATAAATATGTTAAAAGAGCCCTTAATGACAACAACATGATGGTGGTGAGGTTTCTCTTTTACATTATCTATCTACTCAAACAGAAAATTATTTGGCAACTGTGATAAGGCAGCAAGAGTACAATGACTTTCCTTTAATCACTCATTAAAATGCTGATTGCCTGTGGAGTGAGCCTGCAGTTATGGTCAAACACCAAGTCCTATTGTGTGGGTAACAGCTTGGGCTGTCCTTGGGCTGGGTGGGGTTGAATCACTGCAAAGTAAACAAACATTCTAATGCTGGAAAATACAAATACGCGGACTCAATAAAGCCCTTAAGTAACTTTTAATTTCGCTGCCTTAGGGAAGCTAATATTGCAGAGCACAAAAGTTCAGAGATAAAGAGACCTACCAGGTGCTGGAATAAACATTTACAGTTTATAGAAGAACAGAACTTGGCATATATGAAATTATTTATTCTAACGTACAAGCTGAGAGGGAAATTAATTTCACATGGCTGTGCTGAAAGGACCATAGGGACACTAAGGGCATTAGCAATATTTCTACCTCTATGTAAGGTATATGTAACTGCACTTATACAGTCATATTTGGGGGAATTCTGAGCATTGAAATCAGATAATCTGACTGATATATCATTGCGGAAACTAGATGAGTTCAACACCCCACTTCTGTTGTTTTGGTTGTGTGAGGCTGAACTTCATGCTAGGAACAGATGTCTAAGACCAGCCCTTTATTTTCTAGGACATTTGCAACTTCCTCTCAATCCCTCATGGCATGCTTGGAATACTTTCTGCAGTGCACATAAATGATTTTTTGCAATGCAGATCCAAGTAATTGTTGCAAATCTCTTATATGTTATTACCCAAAAGAAGCTTAACTGTGCATTACCTTCTGCATCTGATTGCCCCTCCCGCCCAACCGAAGAATAATATGCTCAAACACTTATAATAGCAAGTACATGGGCAATGCAAAGTTGGGCAGGTGCCAAGAGGGCTGCCTGATTCTTGTGTAATAACTACTATGAACCAGCACCATTATACAAGCACTTAGCAAAAGGTAGGAGGTTATTAGCAAAGCTGACCAGTGAACTTTTATTAAGGGAAAGAAGGAAAGATATATTAAATTACAGTCTTAAAAACTCTCAAGCACAGGCAACCCCCAATTTGCATGGGGTTATGTTACGAGGCACTGCACATTTAAGCGCAATCGCTTATATTTGAAACACCATCGAAAAAGCCTGCAAACACCCTGTAAACCTCTGGGAACCCTTCAAAAACTCTTTAAAAAAACGGCAACAACTACCAGACTGGCACAAATAGTGGCAATCTTTTCCTCCAAACCTCCTTGCTCAAACTCCCAACTCTCCACAGTCCTCAAAGTTTGGTGCAAAGTTTCATGGGATTGTATTTGCAAAGGCTCATGGGATTGTTTGATGCTGTTTTTGCCCTTTTTGCTCTTCTAGGGCTATTTTTGCAATTTTTTAATTCACTTCCAGGTGTGACGTGATGCGCATGGTCACACATCAATTGGACACATGTCAATGGGGAGTTGCCTGTATCGACTTTAATTAACTAAAACTGCAGTTTTCCAACAAACTTTGAATCTGCATGCCCATGAATAGAAAATTTTGTTTCTTCTAACTCCGGCTTGTTCATGTTCTAAGGAATCGATTCAACCCATAAAGTTAACATGGTATAAGTGAAAACCTCTTAAACACAGAGCATTTTTCATCAGTAAATTCATTCCTTTAAAAGGCAGCGTCCTTCATCAGATACACATTTATGACAGTTTCATCACATAAATGAATGAGAGAAAGGAGTGGGTCGGCTGCGCTCTAGATCAACAGATTTATCCACTAAAACGACGACAAATATGATGCACTGTTTAAATGCACTATGCTTTTATCACATCCGAAGTAATCAGTTAAGAGGTTTTCATATACATGGGATGATCTGAATACATTACAGTTAACAATATATTCTCCTGGGTTATTTATGGTTTATGAAGAACCAATGCTTAGAAAAGTTCAATTAAAAATGACTTCAGTACTCCATCGTCTACTTACATCCGGGGGATTCATAGCACAACATCCAAAAATTGGCTACAGTCAACTTATCAGCTTGTACATGTCACTGACTTCATTTGACCTTTGTGGATAAGCTGCATTCATAATCATCATCCTTTATTTGCCTAGAAGCATAGGTCATCATAAAATGTTAGGAAATATATTGTTTCACAAAATAGGATGCTACAACATAATAAAATTCTATAAAACTGGGGAAGGGTAATATATGTTATAGGCTGGCATGACACCGTTGAACCGATCCCAGAACTGTTAGGTCAATTTGCAGTGCAAATTTGTATCTACAACTCTGGCTGGAAAAATTATAGCTCAAAATCCCTTACAACCTCTTCTCCCCTCCTTTCCCCCTGATGTACATGTCCCATGGATTGTTCTTAGTTCTTTGGGTTTTTTTGTTTCATTTTGTTTTTTCATTGCGCATATATATATACATATATATATATTAAGGAAATGCTGGTGATTTTCATGTCTAGATACATTATGGGCATCATAGAGTGCACTTTGTAGAAGAATGCCCTGTGCTTCATTGGTATAAACAATAAAGCTGAGAAGAATTCACAACCATACTTTAAAACATACGAAAGTTAAAATACTAAAACAGATTAAAATTACTTTAACTTTCTAAGCATCGGGGTAGGATTATCGAAACAAGAATGTTTTTAGCATGTGCCGAAAAAAGTACAGTGGTACCTCGGGTTACATACGCTTCAGGTTACATACGCTTCAGGTTACAGACTCCGCTACCCCAGAAATAGTACCTCGGGTTAATAACTTTGCTTCAGGATGAGAACAGAAATTGGGCTCCGGCGGCGCGGCAGCAGCAGGAGGCCCCATTAGGTAAAGTGGTGCTTCAGGTTAGTTTCAGGTTAAGAACGGACCTCCCGAACGGATTAAGTATATAACCAGAGGTACCACTATACCGTGAAGATGCCTGCTTGATCCCAATAGGCAGGGGGTTTCAAAAGGAGCCTAGGTACACCTTTGGTAACATAGGTGTTTTTCTGGCATGATTTTTGCCTGTGTAGCCAGAGAAAAAGAGCATGATTGAGATGGCTGGAGATATGCCACTGCCATAACGCCTTCATTTCTCTGACACATCCACAGAAATGGCAGAACTCCATGCCAGCCCTGGCTTGTTACCAGGGCCACTTCAGGACATTTGTTGTCTGAGGTGAGGAACCCGATGGCTCTTCCCCTCATCCCCTATACAGTACAAAGTCAACCAGACTCACAGCAGAATCTTATTTTGATCCTGACAATGGGACAACATTCTCCACTTTACCTGAGGGTGGCAGGTTAGCCTAGGGGACACATGGCAGGCCGCATGGTATACACATTTCTTTCTACTCTCTGCTCCTCAGCATTTGTTGCCTGAGGTGCCTGCCTAACTTTGCCTTGGCAAACTGCTAAATTGTGTTCATAAAGGTGCTATGAAGGTCTTGTATCAAATTTGCTTGTGGTAAGCAGATGGGAGGGGCATTTAACGTTAGAAAACACAGAATCAAAATTCAAAATAATCTTGACAGGTTAGGATGGGCTGAAACTACCAATATGATATTCAGCAAAGATGAGCATAAAGTCCTGCATTTTGGTATTAAGAATCAAATGTACAAATTTAGGAATAGGGGAGTTTTGGCTTGGCAACAGTACAGTGGTACCTCGGGTTACATACGCTTCAGGTTACAGACTCTGCTATCCCAGAAATAGTACCTCGGGTTAAGAACTTTGCTTCAGGATGAGAACAGAAATTGTGCTCTGGCGGCGTGGCAGCAGCAGGAGGCCCCATTAGCTAAAGTGGTGCCTCAGGTTAAAAACAGTTTCAGGTTAAGAATGGACCTCCAGAACGAATTAAGTTCTTAACCCAAGGTACCACTGTTAAGCGAAAAGAACCAGGAGTCTTAGTTGATCATAAACTGCACACAAACCAGCATCACAATTGGGTTGTTTAGAAGCTAGTGTGATCTTAGGCCACATTAACAGAAGCATAATATCCAGAGAAATAATAGTTCCATGCTATTTTGAACCTATCAGGCCGCATCTGGATTACTCTGTCCCGTTCTGAATACCACATTTTAAGAACGACATTGACAAATTGAGTACAGTGGTGCCCCGCAAGACGAAATTAATTCGTTCCGCAATTTTTGTCGTCTAGCGAATTTTTCGTCTTGCGAAGCACGAAATCCCATAGGAATGCATTGAAAATCAATTAATGCGTTCCTATGGTCAAAAAAAGTCCAAACAAAGCCAAATTTGGTACAACAACAGTTTATTAACTGCTCTTTACAGTCACACATACTGTAAAGAGCAGTTCAAAAATTTAAGGGAAAATAAATTAACTTTATAAACAAAACATGTCTTTGTTTTTAGTCAAAGAAAAAAAGTCGCGAGACGTTTTCGTCTTGCGAAGCAAGCCCATAGGGGAAATTCGTCTTGCGAGGCAAATCGCGAACGGAAAAAACTTTCGTCTAGCGAGTTTTTTGTATTGCGAGGCATTCGTCTTGCGGGGCACCACTGTATATCTAGAGCACGCCTCTGGAAACCAAGTTCTACAAGGAAAGTTTTTAGCTCGAAGATTAAATTGGGATGTGATAGTAGCTTTCGCCACACACAATATGGAGTAGACCTGTTCTCTGTTGTTTCAGGAAAGTAGGTTTTTCTTAAATGTTAGGAGAAACTTAAGTGTAAGAGCTGTTCAACCTTGGAGCCAACTGCCTTGGCAGGTAGTGGAACCTTTTTGCTGGCCAGTCATTTGCCAAGGATGCTGTAGTTTCATTCTGCATTGTAGATCCTTGCTCTGAGCGGAGTGGAGAGGTGCAATTTTGGCCATCCCTTGGGCCTGCACCCTTGCATTGCACGCTGTATGGCAATGAAGGTTTCCACTGGTATAGCTCCATCTCCGCCAGCAGAACAACGCTCATGTTGCTTTCCAACACCCCTCAGCCAGATTTACTGCAGGGTTATACTTGCCTCCCAAATTCTCCTTAAAATTAGGAAAATAAAATTCTAAAAAAGCTTTGAAAACAATATGTTACTAGTGCTAACTCCCACCACATATTTATGTTTTTCTCAGAATTTTTTTTCCTGATTCTAAAGTCTACCAAAAAGATATACTGCACGTGATATATACCTCCAGGATCATAATCTTAGGTTATAGCAAAATATTTCACTAGATAAGCATACACAGGAAAAAGTAACAAATATTTGGTTTACCTCGTTACTATTAAAATATTATTATTAAATAGCTGTTTGCCTATTGGAACACAACTGATTCATTTTCATGTTGTTTACAAGTATATTGTTCCCTAAACATCACAGATTATTAGAAAGTTTAAGACCAAGCTCACTGAAAACAAAAAAAGCTCCAAGTGATCTGTTGGCACCATCTTAGAGCTCTTATGATGATTTCTGTATGGCTTGGGCCAAATAATTGCATATTATAAGCAGGATTGCTCAGCTGGTTGTCAGACAGGTCATATTGATTTGTAGGGTCATATTGATTTTTTAATAATACATCTGCCAAGTCAGACTTCCTAAACAAGGGAGGAAAGGACTTTGCTTTAGAACCAGTTTGTCAGGCCCATGAGAGGAGGCGGGGTGTGTGCAAAAAGCCTTCCCCAAATTTACAGGTATTTGTACAGTGGGCCAATTCTAAAGACAGAAGAAGGGTTTCACAATATACCGTATTTTTCGCCCCATAGGACGCACCGCCCCATAGGACGCACCTAGTTTTTTTGGGGGGGGAAATGTATTTCCCCCCCAGGCGCGGGGCTGGAGCGGGGGAAGCCCGAGCTTCCCCCGACCCCAGCCCCCAGAACAGGCTACTGCCTGCAAGCCTTGTGAGCCCGGCGGGACCTACCACCGGGCGTGCAAGGCTTGCGGACATCTGCCCGAAGCACGGGCCATGCTTCGGGCTGCAGGCTGCCGCCCCAAGCCTTGCGCACCCGGCGGGACCTCCCGCTGGGCGCATGAGGCTTACGGACACCTTCCCAAAGCACGGGGCGCCCTCCGGAGGGGTCGGTGTGCACTGATGCCTCTCGCTCTCCAGGCTTCAGCAAAAGCCTGCATTCGCCCCATAGGACGCACACACATTTCCCCTTCATTTTTGGAGGGGGAAAAGTGCGTCCTATAGGGCGAAAAATATGGTACATATTGCAAGGAGCAACAGAAAAGAAAAAAGCAAGAGAAAGACTTAACAAGCCTATTCTCAAATCCCACTTGCTGAGCCAGATCTCTTCTCTTCTAAAGCACCTTGCACAGAAGGGGAAAATAAATACACAAAAAGCGGTGCTTTCAAAAAACGTATTTATAAAACAGATTAACTGTTCAATAAAAAAAATAAAGTAGTAACAATATAAAGTAACCGTCAATAATAGACAGATAAAATCAGAAAACAAAAAGCATATTCAATTAGCCGGCATCTAAAACAGTATAGTGAGAGTCCCTGCCTAATGTTAATGGGATACTGCTTCTTATCTTCCACCTGTTCTGCCATTGAGGACTTCTTGGATCATTCTTTGTCTAGCCCCTCCCCCTTGACCTGTACGCACTGAAAGACTGACAACCCTAACAGACACATAACAATTTTTGTAAAAGTGCAAGCTCCGTAGATCGATGCCAACGGGACTCCACCAGCTAAGGGGTAAGAGGCAAGGGGAGGCAGAGTTGGTGGAACAATAGGAATGAAAAGATCTTAGTTGGAATCTTATGCTTCCTCAAGAGGTTGGTTATGCCTATATATACCAAAAGAGGTGGTATTTATAAAAAAACTACCTATGATAGCAATATTTATAGAACCCAGCATCTCCTGGAAAACCTCAACAAAGATACTGGTTTGTTTATATTGTTATGTTATGTACGGCTCTGTGACCTTAAGATACAAATGTAATAAATAATAATAATAAAATAACTATAACTGAACATTATCTTAATCATGTGTTAATCAAACAGTAACAATATTGAAACTCTTAAGGCATTGCACTTCCGCACTAGAACACTGTGACTATCATCTCACCACACGATTAACTCAACAGCACCTCCTTCAAACACGCTAAGGACAGTTGCCAGCTGTGAAGATTTCTGGAAGGCGGAAGCTCATCATGATAATCTGAGCAGTGCTGGCTTTGATCTGGATGTGGTTCCAGTGGAGTAGATATGGAATCTGCACTGTTTTCATCAACAGAAACTTTAATCCTTGTAGGGAACTTACTAGCACCATATGGAATTATATTATGTGGGGCTTTGTATTAGTTCCCCTTGCATTTTGCACCCTTTTATAGGACGTTATTAGTACACCTATTTAATATTTAGCCATGTTTTATTGTTCACTGGCTTATGTCAGGCAGATTCAGGGTGGGGCTGGGGCTGGCTTCAATGACAAGTATCCCACATAGGATACCTACCTGAAAACCGGTAAGTAGTTTTGGCTAAACACTTACAGTATTCTCCACCCACCCCCATTTATAGATTTCTCTCCTGAATCTTTTTCTCAAGTACTTTTTTGTACCACCTCTTTTTATATATTTTTTCTTCCTGTTAGATCATTCCTGTTTCTCATCTCTCTGAAGGAGACAGGCTGAGAAGGAACCATCCTACAGAGACTGTCCTCTGCGTCCACTGTTATGTGTGGTGAGACAAGCATAGCCATGAAAAGGGATTCCTCCATTATGGGACCTGGTAACTAAAGTTTTTAATTCTTTGTTTTTTCCATTTTTTACTAGCTGTATTATGTTTTATATTCTATTTCTGTACACTGCTCAGTTTATTTGTCGAATGGTTGATAAGTTCTTATACAAGCAAGCAAGAAAACAAACAAACAAACAAACAAACAAACAAACAAACAAACAAACAGTATCTGGAATGCTCTCCACAGGGAAGTTCACCTGGCACCTACTTTGATGTGTTTTCAGCAGGAAGTCACCGGAACTTGATTCTGGTACCTCACTGCCCTTTTAAGAGAACAAGGGACGCATTAATGGTGAGTTTCGGCACATCTTTTTCTAGACAAAAAGAACTGGTTTTCGGTGCTAGGCAAAAATATTAGTAGGATAGTAACGCTTTTTAAGCACTATTTCAAAAATCTTGGGCTAGAACAGTCAGAGGGAAGATAGGGAAGAGCAATTATTATTATTATTATTATTATTATTATTATTATTATTATTATTATTATTTATATCCCTCCGATCTGGGCAGCTCCCAATAGAATATTAAAAACACAATAAAACATCAAACATTAAAAACAATAAACAATTCTGCCTTCAGATATCTTTTAAAAGTCAGGTAGTTGTTTACTTCCTTGACATCTGATGTGAGGGTGTTCCACAGAGAGGGCGCCACCACTGAGAAGGCCCTCTGCCTGGTTCCCTGTAGCCTTACTTCTCACTATGAGGGAACCACCAGAAGGGCCTCAGAGCTGAACAATGGGGGTGGAGATGCTCTTTCAGATACACAGGGCTAAGGCCATTTAGGGCTTTAAAGGTCAGCACCAACACTCTGAATTGTAGGTAGCCAGTGGTTCCTTGTGCAGTTTGTACAGCTATATGGTGCCCTGCGGTACACACTCTACTCCTTCACATATGGTGCTTTTGATCACAGTATTTTGCTGACTTTCCTCATGGGCTTAGCGGAAAACATTCATTATCCTGATACAAGTACTGGTTAATTTTTACTATATGCTTCAATTGTTTCAGTGCCGGGTGTGATATATGCTTTGATTTTCCTGAAAAGTCAACATTATTTATGCTTCCATACTATGGAAAACAATTACTGTTTAGGGCAAAGAATCTCTGAAGTGTGCATGTAGCAAATTCTGTGGCCAAATTAAAAAGACACAGTAGATGATCTTGAGGGCTTTTAAGTGCTTTTAAATTAAGAAGAAACTTACATGTTCTGAAAGAAATATTACCAAATTTTAAGAGAGAACAATGCATTGAGACCCAGATCTTGCAATATGTTGTCACTTAATAGAAACATACTTGAATTCTGGTCATTTCCCTCCTCCCCAAATGATACGTACAAAGAGAAACAAATACTGTGTAACAGTAAATGCAAAATGGATGCAAGTAGATAGATATATGTTCTACAAATTTCTCGCAGCACCATCTCATAGGTCAAAACAAGGTCAATCCCCTATCAGACAGGGATCCTTCATTTCAGCCTGGAATACTTGACAAAATATCCCTTTCAAACCAAATGCCACAATATACTGGGTATCTTACTATAGTCCTTTGTTTCTTCTGGTAAGGAAAAGAATAACTCCAATCTTTTCTCAGCTGCTACAAAGCTTATACAGAGGAAATCCTACTAGGATTTCTTTTAAACTAGAATAACTCACTGAAATATTCAGGGGAAAGAGCTCATGATAACGCTATATTCCTTTCTGAAAGCTTCATTTAGACAACTGCTAGCAGATCCCTTCATGGGCACAGCAAAATCTTAAACTGTCTCTATTTGACTCTGCTTGCCTAAGGCATTAAGTTCAATCCACCATGTCGCACCTCAGTAACTCGACACAGACTAGAAAATTCTTACAGTCAGCTTCCCCAAGGGATTTGTTAAGTTTCACATGCATTTAGTTGTGCAGTTGGCCTGCTCAAATTGATAAACTTGTTGCTCACTGCTTTCTGCTGTACTCCCCCCCCCCCTTTATCACCAAGACAATAAATATGGTGAGGGAAAAGCTGTTACTGTGTTTGAAAAAGGCTCATTCAATTAAAAATTATTGCACAACCATCACTGTTTCTTCCTCCATTCAAGAGGGGGCAATTTATTTTGTATTTGCGACAAAAATACTACTACATTTATGAGCCCAGCAAAGTGAATGGGTGAAACAGAGAGAATGGATTAATGAGTGAATGAACGAATAATAAAGGAAAAGTGCATCAGACAGATTTTTGAGAAGAGGGAATTCCTGTTTTTGTTAGTTTTTTACAATAGCTCTCCAGCTAATGAAGTACTGAATGTTCTGGGGTATCTAAACAGGCTGGCAATTTCTAGAGCACTGTGGGAAGACATGAAAGCCTCTCACATTAGGTTTGTCTTAACATTATCTCAGGGGAAAACTACATTATATTTAAATATACAGAACTGCATCTCAGATGGGTATTTATTTCTGTTTTTTACTTAAAATAAGGGAAAGCAACGTGGATTAGGGCTTAATTATATGAAGAGGTTTGAGCATTCCCTAACCACAGTGATCCCACCAAAAAAACCCCCACTCACATTGGTGCCAACGGGAGTTTTTCATTTTTTCCCCTTTTACTATTTGACACTTCGGGTGCTTTTATGGGGGAGAATCACTGTAGTCGCAGCCTCAGTTGGCAACCCCATGCTTACTTTTATTGGATTCTTTTAAAATCTCATGCAGGTCTATACACAATTTATTTAAATGCAGCATATAGCTATTCAGTCAACAGCTGCACCCCACTGGTCTAGGGAACAGAGTTCCTGCTTAGTACCTTCTTGCACACTGTTTCTTCTCACAATATAGAAAAGTTAAAACAAAGTGCAGCTATAATTCAGGGAAATGACACTGAGCCAACAAATGCATACATACAAAGCTGGTTCTGATATATTGCATAGTTTGGCACTCAGACGTTCTACTGAATTCATTGGGTTCACTCCCCTGAAAGTGTGTATAGGATTGCAACCTTCATTTGGAAGCAAGCAGGGTGTGTGTGGGGGGGAGTAAGTGAGAAAGTGTAACATGCTGCTATAATTGAACAGCAAAGTGGGGGAAGTTAATTTTCCATTTCAAACATTTTTTGGTGATTGTCTTAACTTGCTCTGATCAGATATATACCAATAAAAAATGAGGGATCAGCATTTAGAGACTGTCATCCAGCTGTACAGAAAAGCAAACAGGTTCTGTATCGACAACCGCCAATTATTTATTTATTATTTATATCTCTATCCCTATCCCATCTCCCACTCAAAATATGGCCCCCTATGTAACACCACTTAATCCATTTGATTTAAGTTGGCCATCGCTCTTACAGATTTGAAAGGCGGGCACACATTTCCCTTTCTCTTTCATTTCCAATCCCTTTGACTTCAAGATAATTACAGTAAGGCTCAAGTAAAAGATATTGAGGATTTGGGTAATAATAGGGCCATATCTTGGGAGAAGTGCACAGGCTATATAGATTCATTTTCAGCAAAGGCACTACCACCAACCATTTAAGCTAAGCCATCAAAGATATCCATGCTTTCGACTCTTCATTTCCTTCATGCAGATAATGACGTTACCAAGTTAAAAGAAATAATCCAACTTTTGCTCACAAATGTAGGTCTTCTCTAAGAGCTAAGCAACTGCAGCACTAGAAGTTCACTCACCACTGCCTGTAAACCAATAAATGTGAATTATCCAAAGGAAGTTATCTCTCACATTGAATGTATTTTCCCCATTCAAAGCCCAAAACACTTAGTCAGACGTGTTACGAACAAAGTACATGCTACTTAAATCGTGAAATCCTCTAAGAGACACATTCTATTACACATTGCAAGGCTAATAAATGCTTCATGTAAATTGTGAAGAGGTAGGCAAACTATGCCAGAGCTGGTGTTTCAAAACATTCCAATTCTGACTTTCCAATACATTTCAAATAGCTCTGTCAATGTTTGCTCTTCAAACAGGAGAACCTTTATTTTATGACAAGGAAATTCTCAAACACTGGCTGGAAGCGTTCCAAGTCCATTGTTTCACAATGCAGTTAAGACACATTGCTAACTTTCCAAGACCCCCCCCCCAACTACTGTATGTTTGTAAGTAAGTCTTTTAAATGTGTTCCTATGTAATATATAAAGGCTGTATGCAGTGCAGTTGTTTTAAGACTTTTATTAGATGTGCAGTAAGACCTGCACCAGCAGCTGATACTTGCAGGAGGCTGAGGAAAAGACTGACCATGGTTGCCCTCCCCAACATCTGCCTTTTGCTGCTGCCAGCCTCCTCTAGAGTTAAGGATAATGGGAGCTGGCTTTATGTCATCTAGCCAGCTAAGCGTGCTCCTCCCCTCTGAACTGAATTTAAGCCAGGCTCGTTGGCATGCAAATACACCAATATCAGAAAGTTTATTATCAGTTAACGATTGCTTTGTTTATCTAAGTACTTAATTTTTGTAATACTGAATTTATTCTGTGTTTGTTAAATTGTTGTTGTTTTTTGTCATTTCTGAATTCAACTGACATGCTCCATATTTTGTATAGTATTCTAAGGTTTTGCAGTAAGTCACCTTTGGACACAGCCCATTGTGGAAAAGCAGCATATAAGTAAACCTAAGCAATAATTAATTAATCAAAATAGAAAAAAGTCAGAAAATAAACTTAGAAATAACATTAAAACATAAAGTATGATAATTGCTTATCAACTTTCAGACAACCAAGTATGATTAGGATAATGTTAGAAGACAAATTTTGATCATAGTAGCACAAGGCATGGTTTTCTTATTAATTTGCCCATAATATTTCTATATTTCTGTGGATTGGATATATTTTTGTAACAAAACATTTTAGCGACCAATAGCGACCAATTAGTATGCATATTTGTTTAAGAAATACGATAAACACAATCTGGAAAACTTGAGTTAAATTAATGATTTAAACCAAGTATCTTCATGTGGTGACTAAAATAATGATTTAGATCATGTTGACTAGAATAAATCCACTCTGTGCAGTCACCTTGATTAAAATTTATCAACATAATAAAAAGCATAACAATGATTAAAATTTAGTGTTTCACTTAAAAATTTGGCAGCTTGAAACAACTTCACGTTTGTGTCTTAGCACACATTTTGGGACAAGATTTGAATGAATGCAAGATTCACGTTGCATGTTTCTCAGTTGTACTTTCTGCATCCGTCAAGTAGCGGCAGGCTCATGGCCATAAATCACTGGGGAAGAGAAGGAGGGTGTGTTTCAAAAGCAACAGACATGCAAATTACAAGTTAAAAATTATGTACATCAGTACCACTGAAGCAAATTTGTTACTTTTGCTTAATGTAATTGAGTATGCGTGTTCTACTCTGAACTATTCCACTTCCTGCAGAAATCCGGTGGTTATTGGCAAAGAGCAAAGCATTATCAGCAAGAGAAATATCTGAGTGTATATAGGATGTGTGGCTAGGGAATTATGACTTAAGACCATGAGGGACGAACTAGCAACCATTCAGGTTAACGAACCTTGAATGCAGTACCACAACATAGCAGGAGAGAAATTTTGTTTTAATTAAAGCCAAGATTCACAGGAAGGCACACTCTAAACAAAATGCTAGATTATTTAAAGAACCTTGAGCATGTGAATGTAGAGATGAGCAATCCTGCTTAAATGCAACTTAAATGGACATATTACTAGTGTAGAAAAGGCATTACATCTATGCTACACTTTTTCTCTGTCATAACATTAAAAAAATGTAAATATTATGTAGTTTTGTGCTTCTGTCCTTTCATTTTTTTTTATTTTTTCCACTTATGAATGATAGCCTGTTTTATCAAATAAATCAGCCATAAGAGAACAAACCTGGAAAAGTTTTAAGAATGTAATGCAATTCCTCCCCTTTTTGTATTGTTAATTTTAATTATGCATTGTAGAAATAAATACCTAAGTGGCAAGAAAGGTACCAGCAGGCAGCCAGCAAGAAGGCAGAGCAGCAGGAGGGGGAACAACACTTGTACACCTGCTCTGCACACTTTAAATAAATAAGGCAGTCAAGAAAATTTGGCAATTTCTGAATGACATTTACTTTCTGGAGTTTACCTATTTTTTAAGGAAGGACACAAAAAAAAGAGGAAAGGAAATGATTGCACAAAAATTGTGAGATTTCCTGGGAACTGATTGCTTTTGAATATTTGGCCACTTAATTTAAGTCACTTGCACAGAAGCAGAGACTTTCTGAAAATGTGGTGCTTTGCTACTCGAGCATTAAAGGATTAAGATGTTCCCCCTCCTCTTTTTTGGAAGCCTAATTTTAAAGGGATGTTTAGTCAGATTAGGCCATGGCATACTGAGAGTGTGTGTGTGTGTGTGCGCGCGCGCAATTTTGTGGACGTTAGACATTTATAAAGATTGGTTCTTTCTCTCATTTGCTTCACTTTGTTCTTGTAAGTCAAACCGATACTTGCAATTTATTAAAAATAGCATGTGTCAAAGGTATTTTGTTATGTTCAGACCAAATGGGATTGGGGCTGGGGTAAGGGCTAGAAGTATCACTGCCACAGAAATCTGGGTTACTGAAATAAAGGAAAAGTGGTTCTTCAGGAGTGGTCCTGTAGGAGATACTTGTTGCAGGCATATTTCATGTGTTTCAACAGGTTAACTTGTATGAACTTCTTAAAATAAGTCATTCTTACGAACTTAATGCACAACTTAGAAATCAAAGAGCGTTTTGTTGGTAAAGAATAATCAAAATGCTTGGCCAAACTGACAAGGCAAGCATCTTTGGGAACAGTCCTAAATTAAAAGGAAGAAGTCTATTTCAATTCCTTGTCTGTGAGGTAAAGAACTAATAGCTTCAAACTGAATATGAATACAGTCATATCTTGAAAGTCAAACAGCTTAGTTCCTGAACATTTTGGCTCCCGAATGTCACAAACCTGGAAATGACTGTTCCAGTTTACAAACTATTTTTGGAAGCCGAACGTCTGACTAGGCTTCTGATTGGCTGCAGGAGCTTCCTGCAGCCAATCAGAAGCCACACTTCGGTTTTTGAACTTTTTGGAAGTTGAACTGACTTCCGGAAGGGATTCAGTTCGACTTCCAAGGTACGACTGTACAACTTTGATAGGAAATATGAAAAAGGTTTATAAATAGTACACCTGCAAAATTCCAGAACAGTCTCTCTGCAGCAGATTGTGATATCAAGGAATCTCTTAAATATAAGTCAGCTAGAAAATTCATCCCTTCCACTGCAGCATCCCACAACACAATATAAACCATTCAGGAAGGCCATTTAAGCCTCTAAAAGGGCTTTTTGGGAGAACAGGGGGCTATGGTTGAGAAGGAAAGATTAACTGCACAAGTGGCCTTCAGCTCACACAACCCTTGTATCTAACCCAGTATTATTGTAAATTAATCATTACTATAAAGCACTTTAAAATTCAATTTCAATATGACAGATGTGACCATGTGACCATGCCCTAACTCTCCAACTGCAATTAATAGGATGCAAAAGTGTTAATTGTGGATCAAGAGCAGACTACATGATACCTTTTTCACCATACACGTATGCTTTGCACACGAGGAACAGCCATTCCGCACTTTTCCCACAAAAAGCTGAAACTAAATCTGTGTTGTGCAAAGACCCAGACCTGAAAATCTACCATTTGTGCAGATAAGAGAACTGATTTTTTAAAAATCCAAGGCTGAGGCATATTTTATGTGCTGATTATAAGGTGCTTTGGCAGACGCAGGTACAGTGAAGCTGGGGTTTGGTGGGTGGGCATTGAACACACAGTTAACAAATAAAATAAGACACAAGACACCAGTGCTGGGATCAAAGAAGGCCACAACTTTATTGATTACAGATGTACGCAAGTTTTGGTACTGGATGGACAGCAGGAGTTGACCACAGTCAGGGATCACCCTACAACGTGCATCATATCTGGGAGTCACACCCCCCCCCCAAGCAATGGTAGTGGATGCTAAGGACCTTCTGCCCCTGAGTTGGGAGCCTGGAGAGGAAGCACCTCCCCAGGCTCCTCTAAGTGGATAACCCTTTATGGCAGGATGGGGCCAACCCCCTACCCACCTGGATCCAACCCAATGCCTCATCTGGGATAATTGCTATGAGGTAGGCAAAACCCACAGATGGGCCCAATTAGTCTTGGCCCCAAATATGGTGACTGATTACATCCTACTAACTGAGCAAGCCTACTAACCACCTTACCCCATTAATGGCGATCATAAAGGGTGGGCGGGGAATTCAATGAAGACTGCCTATCTTCCACTACATGTGACTGGCTTAAAAAGCCAGGGAGCAGACCACCCCAAAGCCACACCCCTCTGCTTGCTCATGATTGGCTCTGGAAGCCTTTGAGCATTTCCCAACTTCTAATGCAACAGAAGAGGCCAAGAATGGCCCCTCCTTCCGCACTATAGCTGAGAAGGAGGAAGAAACCCCAGCCCACCATAGCCAAGCCACAAGCTGAACTCCCTGCAATGCTATGGGCAACGGGTATTCCCAGAGTGACTCAGTTCACACTTAGTGTGAATGAGGAAACAAGCAGGTCTCAGCTGCTTTGCTTCTTCCCAATCGTTTTGCTACTGCACTTTGCTAAATTAAACCATGGTTTGGCTTAGAGCTTAATCTGAACTGAGGCTTGTGGTTTGCTCTCCAGACAAATCATGAGCTGCATCGAAGTTTTGTGAACTAGGTCTTTCTCTCTTAATGAGGATGTGAGGACAGCGTCTGGTATCTGTGCTATTGTTTATAATGTTTTCCCCCACAGGAGATTAGTTGCATATGAGATATGTTGATCATGGCCATTCATAGGTAGTTTTCACAAGTTTCTTTCATCTACAGTCCCTAGATTCATAGCCTTTCACATAGCAGATCAACTTACTTACTTAAAGTAGCATTTCATATCACAACAAATACAACAAAAGTCTCCCAAATCACCTTCTCACAAATAGAAAAATGTTGATGAAAACAACTTGTTGCATTTTCTTTCTGAACCTTTGCTTCTAACTTGGTTGTTTTTTTAAAACAACAACATTATTCTAAACCAGCAGTACTGTTAATACACTGCATTGTGGGGAGCATTCCTTTATTCTGATGTCATGCTCAAAGCCTTCCTTCTCAGAAGACTTCTTTTGTACTTACAACCAAGAAGCACCAAAAGAGAATTCAGAACAAGCAGAGTTATAAATGCCCAATTTAGTAAATTTTTTTTTCATTTAGAGAAGACAGTAGAGAGAGAAAGACAACTTTATTTTTTAGATGTGATCAGTTAATATCGTCCAATTAAAAGTAAATACTTCCCCCGAAGTTTAAAAGTATTGTGTTTATTTTCACACATTAGTTGGATTTGAAATTCTTTGCATTATTGTACTGTATCACAAGGAAGTCAGCTATCGTTTCATGAAAGACTTTTTCATTCCTGACTGGCATCTTCTCAATAGTAGGGGCCCAGGCACACCGCTCTCTTCCAAGCAAACCTTTCTACTCTTGAACAGTACTGCATTCATAACTTACTTTCAGCTCTGCAGGGCAGCAGCACCACGGAAAAACTACTCCATCTAAAAAAGTTACATCATTGCAAACAAGTACTTGGCCTAGGTAGATGAATGCCTCACGCACTTTTCACACACAAAACACATCCAGAAATCCCTACCGCAGACACTCGTTTCTACAACCATGTGTTATCACAGATAGTCATTTTCCTGCTGTTCACATTTTGATACGACTCCAGTTACTCTGTTTTAGGGCTGCTATAAGAAAATATTTTAAGGCCGAAATGAATTAAATGGGGGAGGGGAATCAGTTTGGAACAAAAGTACAGAACTACAGTGGTACCTCGGGTTAAGTACTTAATTCGTTCCGGAGGTCTGTTCTTAACCTGAAACTGTTCTTAACCTGAAGCACCACTTTAGCTAATGGGGCCTCTTGCTGCCGCTGCGCCGCCAGAGCACAATTTCTGTTCTCATCCTGAAGTTCTTAACCTGAAGCACTATTTCTGGGTTAGCAGAGTCTGTAACCTGAAGCGTATGTAACCTGAAGCGTATGTAACCTGAGGTACCACTGTATTAGTGTGCTCCAACACCCGGGGAAGGAATTCAATGCCACACTCCTCCAATCATTCCATTAATGCAAGGATTTTGGTTTGACAAAAGAAATGATCACTCTCTCCTGCTCACAACATGCTGTTTCAGTGGTTCTCTCAGGCCTCCCAGAGCCAATGGTAAAGGGGCACATGGGGGGGAAGGAGAGGGGAGGAAATCCTCACTGCACAAGTGGAAGTCCTCTGCTGATGGGATTAATTAGCTGAATCCCACTCTGGGGTTCTAGGCTTGATTCTGAAACATTAGGTCTTAATGAGTAACATCACATAGCTGAGCCAGGAACTTGGCAGGTGGTTCCAAGCAAATTACTAGCTCTGGGAACAGTAATCATTAATTGCACTGGGCTATTGTGGGAATGAAGAAGATAGGTGTTACAGGCAATGCTAAAAATGTATATATATATTTATGGTGCATTTTTAATAATATTGTGTTTCCAAGTGTCTGGTGAGCTGCACACAAAACAAACTTTGTCCTTTAACTGAGAAAATATTTTAATGTTGATGGTAGTGGGGAAATCACTCACTACATAAGATTAAACTGCTCATCAGTTTAATTTTATGAATCCTAAGGTGCTAACCCAATAATCTAGACTACTGGCAACTGGGTGACGACAATAAATGTTGACATATTTTGTCCCCCAATATATCCTTTTGGAAATAATTTAACTCCTTTTTTAGAACTTTATATTAATCCTATAGTATTCACTTTAGTTTTTTCCATTTTTAAAAAAAACACTCAACCTCAGTGTTGTC
This sequence comes from Podarcis vaucheri, assembly GCF_965113315.1. Lineage (NCBI taxonomy): Eukaryota > Metazoa > Chordata > Lepidosauria > Squamata > Lacertidae > Podarcis > Podarcis vaucheri. The sequence continues at coordinate 36,521,697 of NC_138759.1, forward strand.
CGTGCTATTTTTAAAGCATGGAAGTTTCACAAAATGGTTTGAGCCCTGGGGCGTTTCAAATTGAAGACATTCCTTTAAAAAAAAATCATTTTAAGTTTCAACTCTGGCCTACCTGCCCAGAGGATATGCTCAGTATTACCATGCCACAGATGTAGGTTAAATTTCCAGTCTGTCTCTAGCCTCTCAGGCTGGCACAACCTGGGGTGAGAGGGACGACTCTTGTTATCATACAGACAGCACTTCAACTGATTAAGGAGAAGCACTGATAGGTTCCAAAGAGATTCCCATCCTCCACGCCAAGGAGTCTGCCTCTTTGAGCATGGCAAAAGGTTAAAGCAGGTTGAGATGGAGTATATCCTCAGGGCTCCATCAGGGACATGAAAGACAACTCAAGAAAGCATGTTATATTACAACAAAGACATCAAATAATTTGAGTTGGTTAGCTACTTTCTGGGTCTCCAAATTTCATCAGCCATTTAAAATGTCTACTGCATTTATTTCCTTCCTTCTTCCAAAGCTGGAAGCAGAGCGATCCTTGGGGACGTTAATAAAAGCTGTATTTAAAACCAGAAGTGTAGGACCAGGATGCTGATGAATTCACATAATGGATCAAAAATCCGTCCTTCTTAAATTGAACTGAAACTAGAAACTCCAGGTAAAAATTCTAACAAGAAGATGTTCCTCGTTTCATCACAGCACACTTTTAGCAGTTTCTTTAGCACTCTAAAAGCTGGTATATCAAATCAATCTACAAGAGTTTAATATTTAACCATTCAAAGCTTTTAGCACAAATCAGTTGTGCATCCTCTACTGTTCTGACCCATTCTAGGATGTTACAGTTCTGTATTAGCCTGTATGCTGTCTGTCATCACATTTGCCTGAAACAGGACCAAGTGGCTGTCACAGAGCAGCTCTGCCTACATTGCCAGGCGGAGCAAAGGCAATACATGCAATTCAAGACTCCAGACCTATTAACATCTTGTCAAAACTGCTCATTCAGAATCAGGCAGCATACTGAGTAAAGCTCAGAAGCAAGCAAGCCAATTCCTGGTACACCTGTTCACTATACAGACTGACTCCTAGTCTAGCTGTAGCCAAAACTTCCTTGCTGCTTCTCATATTTACCTGCCTTGCCACATCTGTCTGAGAGTCTATTGATCACCAAAACCAGCATCTTTATTTTGGGTATCTCTGTCGCATGAAGACTGGCAAGGTGATTCCATATTGTCTACTGGATTATCTTTGATCTTGCTTGATCTTACTACTATTTCTGCACAAAGTACCAACTTCTGCTAAGAGTACCTTGATATATGCCTTTCTTCTTGGACAGACCTGACGGTTTCTGATTTGACCAGAATTTTCACTGTTTTCACATTTTGATTTGAGACAGTACAATTCTCAAATAGTGCCTGACACTTTAACTGTACTTTAAGCATGAATCAGTGTCCATATTTCAAAGTTCTTGGTCTGCATGCTGTAGATGAAAGAAAAATGGGTGGAGAGGGATGAGTGTGGATGTAGATCAGACAAGCAAGTCAAAAGACTGTGATGTGGTTCCATAGCAACAACCAGTCAAGTGCCTTTCCTCCTCATAAGGGCTAGCACAAGACATTGTGCCACCTGAAGCAGACAGCTCCACCGCTGAGCTCCTGCCAATCCTCCTCCTCTCCCCCACCACTTCCTTTTAAATAGAAAGGCATTCTGATCAAGGTGGCCTTAGACAGTGGGACAACCACCATTGTCACTTTTGCAAGGCAGCTAGAAATCCTCTTTTAAATGTCACTGAAAGAACTTCTAGCTAGCCACAGAAAAGTAGTGGTGGCGGCGCCATTCTCTCAGGCATAGGAATGAGGCTGGTGCTCTAGAGAGTCCCACAAGAGATGGCTGGGTGGTAGCAACAACAGATGGATTGGTGTGCCCGTCAGTGAGACAAACAAGCTAATCTGCTGCCGCCTGCCCCCCTGTCTGTGTCAATTGGCTCGGTTTGCCAAATGAAAGCAAAATATGGGACAGCAGCAAACAAGAAACATTATTCCCAGTAAGTGAGATACATGAATAGAAACTGCTTTGCAATCATCCACTGGGATATATACCAGTGTAATCTCTCTTAAAGCAGTCATGAACAAAACGGATGAAGTACTGAGGTCTGTGGAAGGCGACTGGGATGGCAGAATGACAAGAGAACACTTGTGGACTGTCAAAGAACCACAGCCGAACAGCAGCAGAATGGGTGCAAATGGACTGTTACTTCAAAAACCAGTGGGGTTTACATTTTGTGCAGGGAGAATCACACAACTGCATATTGTATGGATCTGCTTTGAAACTGACCTATGATGGCTGTAATAACAGAAATATTGTCATTTTATAGCCCAGCCGCTAAGTGGTTACTTGATGCTGAGGACAAACCACAACAGAAATCTATAAGGGCCTTGTGAATATCCGCAATTATCCCTATTTATTAAGCTGTTGCTAGAATCAGAATGCTGAAGTAGACAAACAATTGGTTGTCAAAGAAGACAGTTCTGAGAGAATGGGAAGGGGCGGGTGTGGTAATGGCTGAGGTCTGCACCATTACATGGTTCCACACAGACATTTAAAGCACATGACTTCCCCCACAGAATCCTAGGGACTGCAGTTTCACCCTTAGAAAACTACAATTCTCAGCACTCTTAACAAACTACAGCTCCCATGATTCTCTGGGGGAAGTCATGTGCTTTATATCTGCACTGGATGTGTTTTAAGCATCTGGTGTGGCTTCACCCAAATACCTCCCCAAGGCCAAAGCTACCACAGATTCGAGTTTTAAAGCGGCTACCATACACTACATGAGAGAGAGAGAAAGATTTATTTCCCATTGCCAAAGAGCAACTACAATAGTCTCTTGTTGAGGCTCACAGTGACAGTGATTAGAAATACAGTGGTGCCTCGCAAGACGAAATTAATCCGTTTCTTGAGTCTCTTCGTCTAGCGGTTTTTTCGTCTTGCGAAGCAACCCTATTAGCGGCTTAGCTGATTAGCGCTATTAGCGGTTTAGCGGCTATTAAAGGCTTAGCGGCTATTAAAGTCTTAGCGGATTAGCGGCTAAAAGGCTATTAGCGGCTTAGAAAAGGGGGGGGAGCGAAAAAAAATAGGAACACTTGCAAGACGTTTTCATCTTGCAAAGCAAGCCCACAGGGAAAATCGTCTTGCGAAGCAGCTCAAAAACGGAAAACCCTTTCGTCTAGCGGGTTTTCCGTCTTGCGTGGCATTCGTCTTGCGGGGCACCACTGTATCTGCTTCTCTTTGAAACCCAAAGATCATGCTTTGGGGTGGGGCTGGATTTTGCCAAGGTGAAACTCAGACCTCAGAACCCATATCCTGGAAAGCAGAGACACCCTTACCACCACTTTAGCACGAATTCTTATTCTTGCCATCTGTGCAGTAACAAAACGAAAGGGAGAAAAAGACATTCTGGTAGAATGGCTGCACAGTGACAGTGGGGGTATAAACTGGAACCGGTGGTTGTGTGAAAATCACTGCTTGTTTAGGGCTGTTGTGCTGATAATAAATGGCTTTGGGGCAAAACATTCTCATCTATATATACACCTCTATCAGAAAAGAGCAAAACAGGCCAGGGTGTTAATAATGTGAAATATATATACTGCTAAAAATTAAATTGAAATACTATTTTCTAAATACCTTCCCACACATAAGTGGCCTATTTTTTTCTCTCCCTCCAGACAGTATCAGTTTATTTCAAATTTAGAGATACTGGCCTTGATTCAAATTCATGGCAGTTATAGAAACCAATGTTCCATGGCTTGATTCAGGTGGCAAGCATTAAATCTTTTTCCTGCTGTCATGCAACAACAACTTTAATACAAATTAGCACTGCCAAACTCAGTTTTCTGAGCTCCAAAGTCCTTGATGCTACTCCCTGAATTTTATTCATTCTTTCACACGGATTGTGCTCTTTTGAAATTGTTGTAGCTGACAACAACAAGAAGAACAACAACAAAACCCACCTTTTAATAACAATGGATTCTGCACTATAATTCACCATGCTGGAAAAAATTTAACAGGCAATCTTCATTATTTTAGCTGAGGTAAAACTCAATCAAAACCATGCACCGTAATTTCTTATTTGGAAATTGGTTTTCTCAGAGTCAGATCCTCTCCTCAGCCTGATTGTTTACACTGCCTCCAACCTGTCAGTCAATAATGATTTCATAAATTTCATGCTACCAAGTCAGCTTTCATGTCAACTTCTCTTTGGGCTTTTCGGCACAATCCGTCAAAGTATGTTCCAAACTCATTTTAACCTTTGAATGATATTCCCATAAGACCATTTTCAGTGACAATAGTGTAATATCTGATTTGCACACAACAGATGGGGGATGGTAGCCCTACTGCTGTGCCTGTTCCATTCAAAAAAAACAAAAACCTGGCTAGAGAGGCACTTGTACACATGAAATGGGGAGCACATAAGATCTATTTTATTTATTTGATATCTTAAATTTGTATACAGTGATATATTGGGTTAAGAACTTAATTCGTTCTGGAGGTCCGTTCTTAACCTAAAACTGTTCTTAACCTGAGGTACCACTTTAGCTAATGGGGCCTGCTGCGCCGCTGCTGCACGATTTCTGCTCTCATCCTGAAGCAAAATTCTTAACCCGAGGTACTATTTCTGGGTTAGCGGAGTCTGTAAACTGAAGCATCTGTGTGTATAACCTGAAGTGTGTGTAAACTGATGTACCACTGTACTGCTTTTCATCCAAAGATCTCAGGGTGAATCACAGCATAAAAATACAAAATTAAAATAAAGTATACATAACAAAAGGGACGTGGGTGGCGCTGTGGGTTAAAGCCTCAGCGCCTAGGGCTTGCCGATCGAAAGGTCGGCGGTTCGAATCCCCGCGGCGGGGTGCGCTCCCGCTGCTCGGTCCCAGCGCCTGCCAACCTAGCAGTTCGAAAGCACCCCCGGGTGCAAGTAGATAAATAGGTACCGCTTACCAGCGGGAAGGTAAACGGTGTTCCGTGTGCTGCGCTGGCTCGCCAGATGCAGCTTTGTCACGCTGGCCACGTGACCCGGAAGTGTCTCTGGACAGCGCTGGCCCCCGGCCTCTTGAGTGAGGTGGGCGCACAAACCCCAGAGTCTGTCAAGACTGGCCCGTTCGGGCAGGGGTACCTTTACCTTTACCTTTTTATACATAACAAAAACAAGAAAACAAAACAAACCAGTAACACACACCGCTCCCACAAGCACATTTAAAAGCACATAGAATGTTAATCAGCTAAAGTCCTGGTTAAAGAGAAACTATTTCACCCGGTGCCTCAAAATGTATAATGATGGTGGCCAGGCGAGCCTCCCTGGGGAGAGCATTCCAGAAACAGGGAGCCACTGCAGAAAAAGCCCGATCTTGTGTTGCCACCCTCTGGACCTCATGTGGAGCTGGCACACACAGAAGAACCTCAGACGATCGCAGGGTCTGGGTCAGTTCATATGGGAAAATATGATCCTTGAGGTCTTGAACAGCTTATGGCTCTTAGGTCAAAACCACCACTTTAAGTTTAGTTCAGAAAGGGTGCAACGTAAGCAGAGCCCAGCACATGCTGAAGCCTTCTATGAAACTGGTACCCATGATTTTGAGAGATGATGAGCAGACAGATCAAATATAGCTCCAATGCTAGGTGGGGTTGGAGAGGAGGCACGGTTTCAATTCCCCCACCATACACCAAATTGGGAAGACCTGCTTTTAAACTCTTGAATATTTTACCAGAACAATCTCGCACTGTGCGGAGAGTGGGGTGGCGGTGCAACCATGGTGTGTCTAAAGTGGGATTTGTGTTTCCTGGAAGAGTGCTTGTGAGGTGTGCCTGAGCCGAAATGAAGGGAGGCTTAGCAACACTCCTTGACTGGCTTGACCCAATGGAGCAGTGACAAAGCCTGAAGTGGAACCAGCGGTTTGGTAGAACTGACCAGCTGTTAACAGGGTGGGTGCAAAGCTTCCATGAAGAGGTGTGACTCCGTGCAAGGTGGGAGGCCTGCGTGACTTAAGTGCTACAGGGAGTTTAAAGTCACCCAGGAACCCAGGTGCAAGACAACAGGTGCAAAGAGATGGAGTGTCTCCCAGTTATTGGACACCTAAGCTTTAGTTTCCTTTATACAGCATCCATGTTCCTTACTACATCAAGTAGAGTGATACTGGAAGTAATATATTATCCATCTTAAGCATTTCTTCCTTTTGTCTCTTTTTAAAATATCAATTAGTCATTTCTTCAGCAGTAACACATTTGAAAAATGTCAATTTTAAAACACATGCTCAGGGATAACAGTTCATTTTTCACCCCCTCTGCTTTTTCTGTGGAAAGAGAACAGGAAGTATTTTTACAATATTCAAAAAGCCACAAGCATCTAGGCACATAATCTTATTTCGGTTTTTTAAAAACCCACAAAATCAATTTAATAAAACACTTCTCCTGTTATTAACTTAATGAAACACTTCTCCTGTTTTCAAAGTACCAGGTTAGGCTATGTGGCTGAGTATTTTAGCCCATCTTTCCCTGTACTTCCTACTCAGACAGACAGAGGCTCTTCCAGGATCTGAGGTGAAAAGAAATCAAGCTGGACATGCCAGGCATTTAGGCTTGGACTTTGAGCATGCCAAACATGTGCCACCCCTCAACTAAGGATCTTTCCCAAATCCTTGTTAGATATTTATGACTATTCAGTGTTGAAGGCAGAAACTGGTGGTGCTCTCTCAAAGAAGAACAACCGCTCCTTCCACTCTCTCTCACATGTTGTTTTGGACTGGAGGCAAAGAAAAAACTTGTATCACCTAGATGTCAAGGCAAAAGTAATGAATACAGGATGGAAGGTGAAATAAATGTTTGTTTCATAAACTCATGTGTTACCAAGTCTCCTAGGTGGTGAAAATGGTTAGCTATCCTTTAGTAGCAGGTACATACAACATATTAGAGTAAAATGGTTTTCAGACATGCACTTCTGTGTTCAATGTACAACATCTAGAGACTGTTCTGAAAGTAAATTTGACTGAAATCAATGAGGCCTAATTCCAAATAAAATGGATAGCATTGAGCTGCATGACATTGAGCTGCATGACTACCTGACATTCAGAAGACATCTTAAGGCAGCCCTGTTCAGGGAAGTTTTTAACGTGTGATATTTTACTGTATTTTTGGTTTTTATGGAAGCCGCCCAGAGTGGCTGGGGAGGCCCAGTCAGATGGGCGGGGTATAAATAATAAATTATTATTATTATTATTACAATGCTGCACTCATTTTAACACTTCTGTGATTTTTCTGAAGCCCTGTGCATGAATTCAGATGCATCTGTTTACCTTGGCCTTGGACACATGATATATTTTTAGGACCCACCCTATTCTTTTGACTGTATTTGTTTTAAGCTGATTTTAATCCTACATTTTAAATTCTTGTAGCCTGCCTTGTGGTGTAGGTTGGGCAAGAAATCAAATAAATAATATGAAGCAACTGAAGTTTATGGGGAACTCCGTAAATCTCAAATAGATAGCTTGAATGTTGAACTATCATAGTGTTAGCTCATGCACAGATATTAACACTTTAAAGAGAGTGCCTTTGCTTTAAACTTGATCTCACTAGTTAACAAATATATCAAAGTTATTCTAATTTTCTTTCGCCTACCATTGGGATCAGACCTCAAAAGCAATTGACTGGATTGACATCATCTGTTTTCTTTTTATTCCATATATATCAATACAAATTTTGACTATTATGGGCAAAATGCTGTAAGCGTCTCAAAATGCGTCTCAATCACATTTTATATTTTTAGGATACTCCTCACAATTTAAAAGCAACAGTGTGATGGCCTGTTCACACATTCTAAATGCTGCAGGATATACAACCTTATTCTGGGGTGGGGAAAATGAATTTCCACACTGCTGACTCCCTTTTTTTTATTTAAGGCAGAATTATATGCTTTCCAGAGCATGAAAGGGGGGAAATGTTTGCAACCCAATCCTAACCATATTTATTAGGAAGTAAATTTCAGTGACACCAATGAGATTTATGTCCAAATAAATTTGTTTGGAACTGCACCCTTAGTCTAACAAACACAAGGGAGCTGAAATCAACTACTCTGAAGATGATTCTGAAGAAGCCTTGTCAGTTTCATCTCAGCAATGAAGCCAGCTAAAATCTCAAGGTGAAGTAAGAAATCTCATTGCTGGAGGGGTAGGTGTGAAACTGACAATTGACTTCTGTAGACTTAATCAACTGTCAGGAAAATGAATCACACATTTTTTTCTCTGTAAAATTATTGTATTTTGGGTGTAACGTTTTTAAAAAATATATGCAACCTCAAGAGAAACTGTCTATATCCCATGCATCAATTGAGAAAGAGTTGAGCATTTATCTCTCTCTAAAGTGACCACCTGGAAAAGACCTGAACTGAGCAGCAAGATACAAGTTTAAGCCAGGTTTTAGGTATGTCATACACTGAGTATTGCCTTCCTTCCTGATTGGTGTGCTTACAATCTGAGGTTCCTGTATGCTTTTTAGAAGGAGACACAATTTGTGGGAAATAAGAAATAATAAATAATTTAGCAAGCTCTAATTCATATGAATTTAACTGAAAATCTATCACTGAATCCAAGCCCCTCTATTCTTGCACAGGTTTTACCCTCTGAAGCAACAGAAAATAAATTTGGCCCATCAACTATGCAACAACTCTTAAAATATTCAAACATAGCTGTCATATTGCCTCTTCTTCAGGCTAATCATAATCAACTCTTTTAACCTTCCATCATACAACCATTCCCAGGCCCCAACCATCTCTGTTGCCTTTTTCTGCACACATTCCATTTTGTTGGTATATGTCTTAATCTACAGCACCATCAACTAGGAACATTTGTTTGAAATGGGAAGAAGTTTAGTCTCGGCTGTTGGAAAGTTCCAAATGTTCAGTGAGGCTGAACACCACTTGATGCAAAGTTTGGTAAAAATTAGCAAGCAGTTTTCAGAGAGATATGGTCCTAAATCTATGAATCTTTGTGGCCTCTGCTGCCTCACAAATCAATTCCGCAGTTGCTCAACCCATCATCTGAGAATACTAGCCAACTCTCTTTTATTAAGATGAGTATTCCGACCAGTTTTAATTTGAGTGCTTGAAAAACAGTAGCTTGAAGAACATCTTCCAACTTTTTTTTCTTTAGCGTTTTCAAAACAGTTGGTCAATATTTTATTATTTTTTGTTCAGATCCTTCTGTTGCTATAGTGCAGAAGGTTTATTCTTTAAAAGGCGGAATGCAGTATTGTAAAAAATGTCAATGTTGTTGTAAATTGATTGTTATTGAAAATGACAATTAAAAAAAACATTTTAAAGGGAGTGAAATGGCTGTCAGCGCCAAGTATCCACTACGCTAGCTACCTTTGTGAGTGCTATACTATTCCATTCCACAATGGCCTGAGACTCATCAGAAAACCATCTAACACTCCTGATAGGGCTGAAAATTCACATGTCCAAGACTATGACTTGGAACATCTTTTGTGTCCTTGGATTCTGATGTGCCAGACCGAAGGGGTTGGCTTTAAAGCCCAATCATGTAATTAGGGCTGATAACTAAGGGCTTCACTAAGCAAGGAACCCACCTTCAGTCAAACATTGCTCAGTTTCCAAGCTATGTGATAACAACAGGCTCCTCAAAGTGCATTTCCATTTGGTGATCCATTTGGCACAGTCAGATGCTATAGTTTCACTGCCACTTCCTGTGTTGCTCAAACAAATCTTTACAGGCACTTCCTGTGCCCTCCTTGGAGTGGCAAGAAAAAAGAAAACTATATTGGAACAAGACGAACAAAATAAAAGAGAAATTGAATTCTGGAAAAAAAAATATTTCTCAGACAGGCTCTCCTCTGATGTTTCTGCCTCTTGCAGACTTGAGAATAAGCATAGGAATCATTTGGAGGGCAGCTCTCTCTTCAGCCACTCAGCCCTAAATTCCTTGACAAGTAATTCTTCACAGAACAAATAAACTATTCACTCTAACCCATGAAGAGCAAAAGCAGAAAGTTTGGATAGGAAAGCAGAAAGTTTGGATAGGAAGTTTTATTCCACTGCCTTATAATCTATACGCATATATTTTCTGTGGAAGAAGATATCACCCTCCTTTAACTTCCCAGACTACAAGCTTTCAAGATAATGCCTTTCATTTGGCCACTCCACATACTGTGGTTCTAAACCTATGGTGGAATAATTGACCTCTGACATTATATCTGGGTCTAGTGAGGAAGTCGTGAATCAAACACCCTTTGATGGGGAAGGCCTTCTTCAGCACTCAATGTGAAAACACAGCAGAAATGATTTAAAAAGAATAAATCCTTTCAACAATCAGTTTTTTTCCTCTAAATAAGCCTTTTCCAACCTCCTGTAAATGTTTTGGACTATAACTACCATCATCCTTGATCATTGGCCATACTGGGTGAGGCTGACAGAAGTTGTACTCTAGAACATCTGGACAGGACAAGGTTGCTCTAACCTGCACATATGCTCATTTGCTTTTAATACGAGCTTTCCATTCCCAAACAGCATCAGACCCTTTTACATTCACTTGTACCTCAGATACTCCAAGACTAAGCCTCTTCTTAGTCTCAGTCCTTCTAGACGTTTCAGGCAGCTGCTCACAACATCTGGAAAATGTAAGTTTCTATTTCCATCTCTCTTATCAGTGCTAGGATGTGATGATGCTTAAGAAGTGGTTCAGGGCAGGATAATCTACAGCAGAAAGAAAACTGTCGGCTACTTAACTTTCATGATACTACTGCTGAAGTATCAAAATTTAGAACAAGAGGAAAATCCCAGTTGTCAGTCTGTGAATAGAAATATTGAGGAAAGGTTGGAGTTCAGAACCTTTAAACAAAAGACTTTTCTTCCTGTTCCGGCAAGCAGAACAGAAGATTCACAAGCGACTGAAATTAACCCCAAGAGGCTGAGCTAGCGGAGACGACTGGTCAGTTTTCAGTAAAATGTGCTGGCCTCCAATAACTGCATAGGTTTTCAGATTCCACATAAGTTCTTCGGCGAAGGATACCAAATTGTGCTGTTGAAGTGGGAATTTCTAAGAAGGAAGCAAAACCAAATGCAAGAATGCTATCCAGAGCTAGCAAAAAACGGAACACCACTTTCAGATACCTCAGCATCACATCCTAATACCACTAAATAATTAATTTAAATACATTTGTTTACCTAACCTTATAGCCCATTTATAGGCTTTTGATGCAGTTTACAACCATAGCTACTTCTGCCATGAAAATATCATATGCAGTACAATAATTAAAACAAACAATTCTACACCTAAGAACAAGGCAGCACTACCAGAAGACGATAATACAGCCTTGTCAATGTTAATACACCACCACCAAGTATCTTCCAGTGCAAATACCAGAAAAAGATGAGTCCATGTGTTTATGTCACAGCTAAAACCTTTTTGACTTGCAGGATAGCTAGCACCTCTTTCTGAACTTCCTTAATGATATAAATGTACAGTTGTGATGAAATCAGGCAATATTTGGACATGTGGTGGTCCTTGTTTATATAAAATGATGAGGCCATAAAGATCCAGTACAAGGTGTTGCCTGGCTTGCTAATATGATTGATATATGGACAAAAAAGCATACTTGAGAAAAAATACGAATATCTGAGATATGTATTATGTATCTGTGATATGTATTCTCTCTCAGTTGAAAACTATCTGGCTTTTTTGTTCAGGAAAGCAGCCTTTTAATAACAGAATACTCAGTTTCCTGTCCTACAGTTCAACAATTGCAAACTAATGTATAGTCTAAGTCCCCTATAAATCATGTTCTCATTTATGCCGCCACATACTGTATTTCCCCCCGTTGCCTCACAATGAAAGCAGAGAGGATGTCTATTAAGCCTATTTGTTCATGTTAAGTAATTTCACACAGAAAATAGGAACTGACCAAGACATAAAACTGAGCTGGAAGATTCTTGGCCAGAAAGGGGGATGGGATAGCTACAATGCTGCAAAATCAGCTTATACCCAACAGTTTACAGTGGTGCCTCGCAAGACGAAATTAATCCGTTCCGTGAGTCTCTTCGTCTAGCGGTTTTTTCGTCTTGCGAAGCAACCCTATTAGTGGCTTAGCGGATTAGCGCTATTAGCGGTTTAGCGGCTATTAAAGGCTTAGCGGCTATTAAAGGCTTAGTGGATTAGCGGCTAAAAGGCTATTAGCGGCTTAGAAAAAGGGGGGGGAGCAAAAAAAAATCGAAACACTCGCAAGACGTTTTCGTCTTGCAAAGCAAGCCCATAAGGAAAATCGTCTTGCGAAGCAGCTCAAAAACTGAAAACCCTTTCGTCTAGCAGGTTTTCCGTCTTGCGAGGCATTCGTTTTGCGGGGCACCACTGTACATATATTTATAGTCCAAAACCACACATTTGACAGTCACAGAAAAGACATCACATTGGTGCCTGAGCTTGAGGTAACTCATGTTCAAGATGGTGCAGTGGTAAGGGTCCTTTAAAGCAATTTCCTCAATACACAACAAATGCTAGTATGGATCCTTAAACTGAGAGGTGAAGATGGGATAATAGCTCAGTAGTATAACATATGCTTTCCTTGTAGAATAAGACAGAGGCAGACAGAAACTGTGGAGAACCACTGCCAGTAGTGATCTTAGGTAGGTCAGGTGTCTGACTCCACAATTTCATATATTCCTATATGAAATTTCATTTCATATATTCCTAATCTTGCACAGTTTTCAGTCTTGGAGACTTGCAGCATTGCACTTGGACTCAAATCAATGTTGTCTTTTAACGCCATCAAAGCAACCAATTCACTGGTTGGTGGTTTAGTTATTTCTTATCAAGGCATCTTCTACATAAGATTACAGATAATGTGAAGGGTGAGATTTTAAAAAATATTTCTCTAATACTGCACTGATGGTGTTACACTGAATTGTGGGGGAAGTATAAAACAATAGGTACATTGCAACCCTCATCTTCTCCTTTGCCACAAGACCACCACGGGATCAGTGATACTCATTGAAATCACTGAGTAAAAACACTTGGGGAAAGTTTTATGCCAGACCTGCCTGCACAACTTGTTACCCATCAAAGCACATCAAATCAACCATGGAGAGCGAGTCACCAAGGGCACAGAATACCACCTGGTTTTGCAGGGTGCCTGGAACTGCAAAAATAAGGCAGCTGTTAAGGAACGGGCAGGTCACAATATATTGCCAGTGGGCCAGGTTGGCAGGCTACAGATTATGCAGCCTGTTGAATGTAAATAGCTTCTCCGGGGCTGTATGTCATGTTGCATAATTAAGTGATTGTCTTAAGCAGGGTTAGATCCATGATTTGGGGAACCCCAGGCAAGAAGCTATTAACCAGTAGGAATAGGGGAGAGCAAAAAAAAAACCCTGCAAGAAGTATCACCAGAATCCTTGGGACACGCTCTCACTCCATGTGCAGGTAACTCCCGTCTATAACATACACCTTGACCTTCCAGGTAAGAATAATATCATGCTTGGATCAGGGAGCCTTTTACCAAATGAAGGCCTTACTGGGCTAGAAAAAGGACTGGCCAGCCAGAATCTGTGTGAAATATGATGCCTATGCTTGCACTTAATGCCAGAAAGGCATCTGTGATGTACTGTGGGTTAGTGACATGTTGACAAGCTGGAATTAGTTGAACTAGAAGGGCTGTGAAGAATTGGCAGAACTTGAAAGGAACTGTAAGGGAAAAACTGTCCTGGCTGCCACTCAGACCACAACAGCGGGGCTCTTTATTGACATCAAGGAAGGGATCCATATTGATGTCGAGTAGAAAGCACATGCACAGCAACAGGTAGTAAGTCACAACAGCCTCAATGCTCAGGCACTCCCCATCTAATCCAGAGCACCCATATCTTGGGAGTGAGAAGTACCTGCCTCCTTCAGCCTCCATTTCCTGCTTGCAGACATGCACACACCCCATTTCACCTTCCTCTTCTGTCTCTGCCACTCCATGCCTGAGCCCAGCGATGCCTCAAGGCTCATGATAAAAAGGATATGAGAGTGTTATGGAGGGTGTGATGGGGTAGTGGAACATTGCCACTGGACGGCCTGAGATTCAAGAAAAATGGTAAGTGAAATTAATACTGTGGCCTTCGTTTGATATTACAAGCTTCCACTTTCACACAAATGCATGTCTTATGTAAACAAACATAGCACTTAGATACGAGCCCATTTTGAAGGATGGTCACATTTTTCTTAAGGAAGTGCAAAACAGATACGCTCACCTTTTAAATGTGAATTGAATCAAATCTCTCCCTGTTCCAACACCTATCACAGACTGCAACATTCAGTATCTACAAAGTGAATGGGGTTTCTTCCAAAGCAGACACACTTCTAACTTCCAACATAATGCCACCCACATTTGACTGTAACAGTGCTAGACAGGACAAGACAATTGTGTCATACTACACTGTAAGCTGCACATAACTCTGGTAAGTGTGATGTGGCCACACCTGCAGTTTTCCTTAAAGACGTTTCCTCTGCAACCATTCTTATGTAATGGTTCAAAAACTATTTGGCTGTAATCATGCATTATTAGTATAGCCTTCCTTAAATAAACCTTTAGCCCCTGTGGGACCGACAAAAACCAACTTTTTGGAAAACAACAAATGCAAACTGCATTAAAAAATATTTGTTTTTAATTCCAAGATAGATTACATGTTTAAAATGTGCTTGACTCACCTATCGTTAGAAATACATTTTTGATTTATCTCTTTTTGAAAATGTTTACTAGCAACATTTATTTTTTTTAAAGGCCGGGAAATTGGCATTTATTGATTCTGAAGAGCTATGTACCTGAAAACTAGATAATCAGTTCTATTTTATTGAACTTTTCATCCTGAAAAATTCCAGTGTAAATGTAAAGAGAACATTACAATTTTTAAAAAATTATTGCCCGAAGCTCTTATCAATCACATTTTATGCACCTATCTTCTTTCCACAAAGAATATCATGTAGTTACAAGCTTAGAATTCTTCAAATGAGTTCAAGCTCTTCAAATGTATTTGTTGTTTTTATTTATTCTTATGTTAACTGGAATCTATTACATGAATGTTTAATATTTAACCATGTATCTTGTCTTCTTTCATCACAAGATTCAAGACATTACTGAAGTTTCACATCAAGGAAACTTCTCTAGCAAAAATGGCACATAAATGCCAAATGTAAAGTTAAACCATGTTTGATGCTAGAAAATTACCGTGGCAAAATACAAATCTACAGTAAAATGAATACATTTTAAAACAGACTTACTAGCCAGCAAAATATGGCAACAATTTGAGTGAAAGCTCCTCAAAGCATGAAATTATTTATGCCTCTCTAGAGAGTGTGTTCTCACTGGATACTACTACAACTTGAACAGTAAATTTGAGCCAGTTCAGTCCCAGCCAAATCAAAATCCCAGTTAATGAGTTTGGGTTTAGCTTTAATAACTAGGTAAAATGCAACATTTAAGAACCAGATTAGCACTTAAATTATAGTGATCTTATAGCCGTGGCATTTTATCACACATTGTACGTATCCCTATCATTATTTTTTTCCTGTTCCATATGGTTTTCTATGGTGATCAAACTCTGTGCGCTAGGTCTATGGAAGGGGGAAAGAAGTAAAGCAAGCTCTTCAAGCATAAATGTCAAGCTGAGATTCCCATCTTCCTCTCTGCAGTTCTTATTCACCCATCCTCACCTTGAGTCACTCCTCCTCCACATCATCTCATCACCACCTATCTTCTCTGTCCACTTCCACTACTTGTGAACATGTCTATAACCTGCAAGTAAATCTACAAATATATTGTCCAGAGTCTCATTAAAAACTATCTCATCTACAAAAGTGCCAACATAAAATCTGCATTGCTCTTGAGCGACTAGATTGTGTCTGTGTGTTTTAATGACTTACTCACTCAGAATTTCTAATAAGTATCAGTGAAATGATTACTGAGCAGTATCTCTGGATCATGCTCCACTTGACTCCGTGTTAGCTGGCCTGTGGCTGGAGTATGTATTAGTAATATTCTACACAGCAAAAGTGTCCAATCTGAAGGTTAGGCTCTGGTTCAGAAACATCTACAGTGATCACTAACTTCTAGCACTCGTGAAAATTACTGCAGGGACTTCACAATAGTGCACAAAGGCATTGCATTCATCTCCAAACCAGGTATATTATAGGAGGTGCCAGACTCTCCTTCCCCCACAAGGGATAAATTAACAAAAAATGTCAAAGTACTCATTACATTTTCATGTGGTATGGATTACATCAACTGCTGTACTGAACTAATTTAGTTAACATGAATTTGCTCATAACTTTGGTACCATAAGACACAGGTTCTGTGTAAAAAGTGTGCAGCTGAAACCAAGTCAGGTACTCTGATCTCATTCCATATATGACACACAGCTCTCTATCGCTCTCACTTGTTTATAATGTTAATTATTTTACCTTTCTTTGTAGAGATTGTGAGTGTGTGTGTGTGTGTGTGATATAAAGAATGAGACAGGAGTATGAGTCTTACTTTCAGTCTCAACCTGTCCCACCTGACATCATATAGGGTGTCAGGTGTAAGTAGATGTGGCTTGGCTGAAATGGAATTCCTAGTCAACTGAAGATTGTGGTAGCCTGAGGGTTCTCTCCACACACACACCCCACACCCCCGATGCTCTATATGAGTAAAGGTGTCCCATATGCCAAAATGGGCCCAGGGTGGAAAATGAAATGAATTTGGGCATACCTGGACCTCTACCCAACGACAGGGGGACCAGTCAGCCGCTTTCTGTTTAGAGCACTCCTTCCAGCAGTTCCATCGATCCAAAATAAATATATGTGTATGTAATAATCACAGCAACAGGAGGTTTTAGAAAGTTTAATGTATATGTAAACATGTAATCAAGTGCAAATGCTGCCTACAACCATTTATTTCAGTGTACCACACATCTGAAATATATAGCCTATTAAAAATAATGCTGTAGGCTTCCACGCTTCCTGGTGCATTTGGATGCAGATCAAGTTTACACCCAAGTTATTCATCCAACAGAAGTGATACATATGAAGATTGCTTTAACACAAGTATCCCTGGTTGAAGAAGCATTTGAGAAGGGAGAAAGCAAGTGGCCCTTGTGAGTGTGGATGATGCAAGTATTACACCAATAGGCAGATGGTGCTCTGCTGCCTTTAAAAACTACTACTGCCTTTGAATTAGTTCAGTGGAGAGGTATTGCTGTTTGTCACCTATCTGATGTTTATTGCTCTGTCCTTCTTGGCAGGTTTGCCTCGCTCGATTTGGATACACATCTGTGGTCATTCTACCCTATTCTGGGCACAATGGAGGGCAAGTTGCTCCAGTGAGGGACCATAGCTGCAAATGAGTAGATGGGCATCTCTTCACTGGATGGGCAAAAGTGGCATGATGTGAGTTGTTGTCTACCCTTTGCTAGTTGCTTTCCACACTAGTGTCCAACATCTTGCTTTTACACCTTAAGGAGAATGATTTGGTTCAGCAGATTGAATTGTCCTTGAGCCACACTATTCAGCAGGATTTGGAATGGGTGAGAGCTTGGGTGCCTCAGCTCTTGGCTGTGATGCCAGGAACACCTGCTCCCTGTCCTGCAGGTTTATTCCCACCTGGCCTGTGAAGATGGGGCCCTGAGTGACTCCAGCTACTTTAAAAAAAAATCACTGTAAATTATCTATGGTCATACTACCCACAGCCTCCAAAATATAAATCAACAAGAGAAGCTTGACATCTATAGCTGAAAATCAAAGTCAAAAACTATCTGTTGGGATAATAATGCCCTTCTCCTGTGTTATTTGTGTTGCTAACTATAGCTCTTGCATATATAATCCCATTATACTTTTCTAAATCAGCGTTTTGAGAAATGGTTTTGAACCATTAATATATTTTCCTGGTTAAAATTCTTTGAGATGTTCTTAACAAGAGTCTTAGATAATGAATTTGGGCAAACTCTGGAACAGTCTTTACAGTATTATCATTCTCATTAATTTTCAGAACTACCCACTGTGTTGAGATGATTGTCATGGGCCTAAGACTTCAATTTGGCTAAATATTTTTGCATATATTTCAACATATAAGTAACTAACAGATGTTTAAATATCAAGTAGGCACCCTGGAAATGGTTAAATATTTACTATAATGCTATAATTTATTTTGCTGAACGCATCTTCACCTCACTTTTTCTGCCTTTAAAACATTCCTTTACTGTGCTCATCAACAGTAGACAAAAAACTTTCATACGATGACAAAACATACTGGATTTAGTAAATACAGCTGTGTTAAAATCTATATATATAAAGATTCTAGAAATATGGAACATACCACAAATAAAAAATAAAAACAAATGGAAATGCTTAATGCACAGCAGTTATATAAACTTCAGACTACGTAAAATATTTCTAATTATTTGCATAAGATCTTTCAAACTTATGATTTCTTAAGGCTAGATGTTTGTTTTCTCTTAGACATGCAACCATTTCTAAAATTATTAGAAGCTGTACTCAAAATAATATTACTTTTGAAAGTTAACACTGACAATATGCACAATCCCACTTTAGTTCTACTTTAAAAAAATGCCTTTTTGTTATCTTTGAAGACTGCTTGTTTCCAATTGTTTCCTCCTTTAGCATCCTCATATCAGAGCAATAAGTATTTCATTACTGGTTTATCTGTCCAGAGGCTTGAGAAGCAGTAACAATTAACCCTCCCTTCACAGTGATTGATACAGGCTTTGCTTTCAATTTGTTCCACTACACAGATCATGAAATTCAGAATGCGATCATCCTTATTGACCTGTACCTTCAAACACATTGCTACAATGAGATGAAAGTAATTATTTAAAAAAGGAACACAGAACTATTCAATGCTAAAACAAGGCCTTCAAAAATCTTCTCTGATGACAGTCTAAGAAACTGGCAATATCAGAAATGAAATCTAAAGATGGATCTCTTTCTCAGTCTAGCAGTACTCACATTGGATGAAAGAATACTTTATTATCACCATCACTCAGCAATCTAACTCCTCCACCAACAAGGTACCAAGTGGACTGCAGGAAGATGGGAATGCCTGTGCAGAGCAGTTACTTAATACAAATCTTTCCTATTCCAACATAACGTCTTGGAACGTATCCAACATAACATGGGAACGCCTGTACAGAACAGTTACTTAATACAAATCTTTCCTATTCCAACATAACGTCTTGATCCAAACACATGGTCCTAATCCACAGAATGACTTCCATTTAAATTAAGCTTATGTGCAACTGACTTTCTCTGGATGGGGGCCATTCAGCCCAACCTGTATGTTAAAACACACGATACCCTTTCCCTTTCCATTTACTAGAAAGCTGTCCAGCAGGAAATGAAAGGGTGACATGGAACGTATGCTGTCATTACTCTTATATTCCACCTTCCCTTAAGACAGCGTACATAACTATCCCCATCACTTTTATATTCACAACAGCACTTTGAGGTGGTTAGGCTAAGAGATAGTGATTGACCCAAGGTCACCCAGTGAGCTTGAAAGCTGACTACCTGGCTACCACAACATTGCTCTTCCCCAGTTGGGAATAGGGGGCAGGGGGGTAAGTGCAGCAATAAGCCGTCAGTGACTACATGCTCTGCAAAACCACCCACCCCAAACCCACCTGCTTAAGGGGAGGAATCCCAACCTCCCTCCTGCTGCTGCTGCCGCCGCCTTGCTTGTTCACAGACCCCTTTCTAATTGGGGCCAATTATACCTCGTCTTTCTATTAAGGGTTTGAGGTGACTTGCAAGAAAAGTTAAGATTAATGTGTAATTTTATACTGAAGGGTATGGAGAACATATCCATACCTCACTAGTAATCACAGAGCTTGTCTGCAGAAGGTTCCATGTAAGAATGATCCAGTAAGGATCATAGCAGGCAACGTGGAAGATCTCTCTGCCTGAGAAACTGAAGAGCCCCTGCGCATCCAAGTAGATTGAGGTACACAGGCAAATAGCCCGGAATTGAGTACAAGGCAGATACCCAAGACTGCAATCCTAAGCAGAATTACTCAGTAAATATACTGAGTTCAGTGAGATTTACTTCTGCGTAAACAAGCTTAGGATTGCACCACTGAAAAGCAACGGATTTTACATCCTCAAATTCTAATCCAAGGAATGTTGCTCATGCAAATATAAAAACGAATAGGAACTATAATTTTAAAAATTTTGTAAAATGTCACGTTTTGTAAAATAGCTAGGACGCTTTGTTTAATATAAGGATTAATGTGAAAGAAGCTAGAGCTGAAAATGGCATAGAATGATGCTCTTTGAAGGCCCTGAATCACAAAATAGTGATGAAGATGAACCAATACTGCATGGATTAGTAATGAATTATTTTGAACTAGAATCATGGACAAGCACAAAGGGGAGGTAAAAACTAGCCATTACTCAGAAGATGATCCACAGATAAAAGGGGGGGGGGGACAGTTAAAATGTGAAAAAATGTGAAGTAGGCTAGTACTGGAGTATTGTTACACCTTAAGGAACATTCTATTTATGTTTTTGGTGTATTGTACATTACGAGGAATTCACACAGTATAATCCACAAGTGCCTGGGTGATAGTAGGGTTAAATCAGGCAGCTTCTATGTAAACCAGCATAAAACAACAACACAACATTAGCTGTCAAAGGAAGTCTTTGTAGGCTTAAAATCATAACAAAGGGAGTTTTGTTAATATACTTAACTTTATAAGAAAGTACATTGTCAATAGTTTTAATTTTTATAATTCCACTAACTCCCATTGGAGGGGGGGAAAGAGCTACTACCAAATTAGTATAGAAATTATTATTTTTTCTTTAACTCAGGGGATGGGGAGTTAAAACTAATTGTAAGGGGATGGGAAAAAGGAAAGTAAGAAAGAGCTATTCACAGAAATTCCTGAGATTCTTATGAACAGACTGTTTAAATGAAGAGCACTTTAATCAGTAGAGGAATCCTCACGTTCCTAATGTCTTGCTGTGCATTCTGCAGGTTAGAGTAGCAGCTGGTAGAGGTCATATATCTTTTGTGAGCATCCCAAAAAGGCTCACTGCCAGACTGTTAAATTATGAATAAGCAATGAACAAAAGAATGCAGATACGGTACTGACAAGATAATCCAAGCAAATTTATCTATGACAAATTTCACAGGATTAACAAATTACATTTACACAGAACAATAAAAATCTGCAAAAAAAGGAAAAAGAAAAGAAAAGAAGATGAGCCTACTTTCCCTTAACATCAGGAAAGAAAGAAAAAAAAATCAAAAAGTGATTTCACAGCAGGTATTTAAATTATAACATTACCTAAAAAATAAAGACATGTGCAGCACATTCCTATGTATATTTACTTGGAAATAAGTCCAACTGTGTTTAATGGAACCTAGTATGGGGAAGCTATTTTTTCTCTTAAACAGAGTGTAACAAATAAAGTGCACAGAATGCTTCATCAGATAAAGTTTATCTATCTATTATTTGTTTCATACTGTATAACACTTAAATTATTAGTGTTTCTCATAACTAAAATTAAGTTAGAAGCGCCAACAGCATTGTATGGCAAAAAAAAGAAAAACCAGAACTGTTACTTTATCGTCTTTTATTTATTTCTTCTGTCAGTACAACCAACGTTAAAAAGGAAAGCTTTAGCTATGAAAAAATAAATTCTAGCTGCCTTCCCCAGAAGTAAAAAATAATAATACTTTTTTAAGGCTACCAAATACAGAATACAAATTAGAGAAGCATCTTAGTCGTTTCAATTTCTTTTCATAGATTGCCAACACTGGATTTGTTAAAAGTTACTGCAGACACTACTTGCAAAGGAATTGTTAACTGTTGCCTTGATCCTGAAAAGTTTGCCTTGCTGGAAATGGACGCAATAATGCAAGGATCAGTAATTACTAAATATCAGGTGTCCTGGGAAAAATGTTCACCCCACTTCAGTTGTAGTTGTTTGCATGGTTGCTTATGACTGATTACACCAGATGTAGAGGCACATTCAGATGTGTATTCAGTTGAAAGTACTGAAGTGAAGACAAGACAACATCAGCATTTGGGTATGGATCTAGATAAATATCAAATTTATTACCATGGTTCTTGATCTAAGAAACAACACAGTACAGTACGGATCTTCTAATCTTCAGCATGGGGAGGAATATATGATATAATACACACACAACATTGAACAATAAAGTATCTATTTAGTCCAGAATTCTGTTGCAATCAATGGCCATGCATATGCTTCCATGATATTAAGGCAACAGGAACTCCAGTTGTACAGTATGACCATAGCAACTAGAATACAAAGGTATACTCAGATTACTGTTGCAGGTGGCTACAATTAAGCACCAATAAGTCTTCATGCTAATTGGATTCCACCTTAACTGGTATCTTATCTTTAAAACTTGTATACCATTATTCCATCAAACAAATGCAGAATTCAAGGCAGTATATGACAACCTGGATTCTAAATAGATTAACCACTTCCTGCAACAGAGTTTGGGCACTGAAACCCACTGCAATTAGTGGACTTACATGAAGTTAGATCCGAGTTTGATTTTGACTATTATGTGGAAG
This sequence comes from Podarcis vaucheri, assembly GCF_965113315.1. NCBI lineage: Eukaryota > Metazoa > Chordata > Lepidosauria > Squamata > Lacertidae > Podarcis > Podarcis vaucheri. The sequence goes on from NC_138759.1 coordinate 36,544,333, forward strand.
TAATTTTCATTTCTATCAATAGGACACAATTCTGTGGTGTGTGTGTGTGTGTGTACTGTACAAAAGTAGTTTTATTCAGAAAGGGTGTTACATAAGGAAAGCCCAGCATAAAAGCAGTCTATGAAACGGGCACTCGTTATTTTGAGGGATGGTGAGCACACAGATCAAATATGGCTCCAATGCTTGGGAGCAATTTCAATTTCCCACCACACAGAAAATTGGGAAGATCTGCTTTTAAACTCTAGAGTATTCGACCAGAACAATTTTTAAGCGCCTGGGAAAAGCAAAGTTAAATCAGACAGCTTATGTTAGTGTTTAATTTTTTATCTCTAATTGTCATTTATTTCTAGCGGGATTTCAGCATAGCTTGTTTTCTCTGCATTGTGCATATCACACGAACTCCCTGGCTCTCGTTCATACACAATGGGTTCACTGAAACCAATAGTTCTTACTTTAGTAATGACAAGCCCCACTGATTTCAAAAGATCTGCTTTAAGTATAACTGAGTCTTGATCCAACATAGTTTCTGCAATCCTGAATAGCATTTCCTTACAGTAAATAACTGGTGCACTGAGTGCCATATGTACATCTGAACCCCCATGGAACTCAGATTACAGCAATCCACTTTAAATTACAGAATTTATCAACTATCCCTTCCCCTACTGATTTATATACAGTGGTACCTCGCAAGACGAATGCCTCGCAAGACAAAAAACTCGCTAGACGAAAGAGTTCTTTGTTTTTTTAGCTGCTTCGCAAGACGATTTTCCCTATCGGCTTGCTTCGCAAGATGGAAACGTCTTGCAAGTTTGTTTCCTTTTTCTTAACACCGTTAATACAGTTGCAACTTGACTTCGAGGAGCAACTCATAGAACGTGCTGTGGTAGCCTTTTTTGAGGTTTTTAAATACTGGTGATTTTTGAAGCTTTTCCAAAACTTTCCCGACACCGTGCTTCGCAAGACGAAAAAAATCGCAAGACGACAAAACTCGCGGAACGAATTAATTTCGTCTTGCAAGGCACCACTGTACTGGTATAAACTAAAACTACTTGCTTTTATTTCAAATATTTTCTCTTTACAAGAGGATACATGTTCTTGCCTATTCACTTTTTAAAGTAATATCTTTAAAATATATATTAATGTAAAGATTTCCGTATTTACTTGAGTCTAATGTGCCATCGAATCCAATGCGCACCTTAATTTTTGCAACGTAATTTGGCCAAAAAAGGTGAGCATTAGATTCAAGTAAATACAGTAATAAAAATAATCCTCTTCAGCACAAGTAAATGTTGCTTACATAGCAAACATGTTTCTTACAAAGTAACCATGAAACATTATGGTTATTAAAGTGAACATCCAGTCAAGTAAAATACTTTGAATATAAACTTTGAATCTTCAAATAATAGCATTTGAATGCAATTATTTCATTTATGCTGCCAAAATGTAAGGTAGGAAACAAAGTGATTGGGTGTCATACCAGAAACATATGCTTTGTTAAATATTAAAGACAGTGAAAAAAATATATGAAGAATGCAAATATATTTACATTAAAATTATTTTGGCAGGTTTATGGTCCTCTCTGTTTCCTACAAACAAAGCATTAATTCATTAATACCAGTTTTCAGAATCTCTTTGTGAACCTGTAGTTTATACAGAACTGAAGCATAGCAGCCAATTCTGTATCCAGTGATACTTTTCACAAATAGGATCAGCCACTTTGTGCCATTATGAAGGTTAAGGGATAAACAACACACTCTACAAAAGTCCTTTTTTTATCCCACAGCCAATATTGTAAACATTCAGTCGTTCAGCCCTTTCCACTGACCTCCACCTTGACCTATAAAGACTATTACCTACAAGTGGTTGAGTATTTTGTGTTTCTCTACAATGCTGCAAGCCTATTCTTTCCTTGGGGAAAAAAGACTTTTATTCCAAAACTTAGCAAATTATACAGTTATGTTGAAATGGCATTCAAACTTAAAAGGGTAATTCTACAACAAACTGTATCATTTAAGCTAGTGCACCAGAAACGTGAACTTTAATCCAAGTGAGATTCAAAAGCTTAAGCGGCATGAATAGACAAGGGTGTGAAATGAAGCAATGAAAACCTCTGGTTTATATAAAGTACAATGTCAATGTTGCGTTCTCGTTCTCAAGCATATATTAACCAATACCAGCAATTTGAATGACAAATCTGTACTTTTCAATTTACACAAATACACAATTCCACAAAAGCCACCATTTTATCAAGTTGGGGGAGCCTCCAATCCTCTAAGTCTTCCTTTCCTTGTTCAGAAACTGAACAGTGTTTATTAAGTTGTTGCAGCAGAATACAGGCTTCCCTGCACAAGCTAGTGTATCTGATGTGATTATTAGCTCTTCTGCTCTCAAGTAGAGCAGTGTTTCCCAACCTTTTTTGGGCAAAGGCACACTTGTTTCATGAAAAAAATCTCGAGGCACACCACCATTACAGCCCCGTGATGTCAGCGTGCAGCGTCACGCCGGGAGGGACATGAATTGCTAGCAAATTACATAATCACCTCCTTGAGGGCTGGCTCATCTTCTCCGAAGGCAGAACACCATTAATTAACAGCACAGACTCACACCATAGCCAAGACGAGGGGGGAAAACCTCAGTCATGCACAGTCATGCACATGTGGGGGCTAAATGAGGATAAAGACCGGGCAGAGAGCAGGGTTCAAATCACCCCACCTGGCCAGGACAATCCCTGGGTGCTCCCTTGGGCCACTCGCCCGACCCACCTCGCAGGGCTGTTGTTGCGAGGATAACACGGGGAGAACCACGCGTGCCCCCGGGAGCTCCTTGGAGGAGAAAGCGGGCGATGAATGCAATGCACGAAATATATGAGAGGCGACCAGGTTTTGCAGGTGAGGGGCCCCCGCCAGCCTCCACTTCCAACACCCGGCGCAATGACGCCGAAGTTTTCCCCCGGGCTCGGCTCGGGGAGCAGCGCTGCTCCCCCCGGCTCCCCTTCACCCTCCCGGCTCTCTCTGCCGCCCACTGGGGACCCCCCTCACCTGCCAAGTCCGGAGCGCCGGTGGAAGTTGCATGCATGCATGCAGGCGCCGCGTTGCCATTGCATTGCACTGCACTCCATGCAACGCCTGCACGCATGCATTGCCTTGCACGCCCGCCAAGGGGTCTCCCCGCGGTCCGATGCGTCCCCTCCGGCGCGGATGCAGCATTGCAAAAATAAAAAAAACCCCGCTGCCCTACCTGGGGGGCAGCCTCCGCCTCCGCCGCTCCGCGGGGATCCCCAGGCTCCATCCTGCCGCCCAATCTCCGCGGGGGCGCAGGCAGGCTGCGCAGGGTCTGCGCGGAAGAGCCCTTGCCCGCCCGGCCGCCGCCGCTGCGCTCATTCCATGGCCGGGAGAAGAGCACTTCAAACAAAACGCCCGGCCCGCCAGGCCACGCTGGGAAACGTAGTTTGCGCACCCCGCGCGGGCGCGGAGCCCAAGGGCGAGGGGACTACAGATCCCGGCAGCCCCCGCGCCGGGGATGGAGGGGAGAGGCCGGGTGCAGGGATGGAGGGACGGGTGGGCGAGCGAGTGAGTGAGTGGCAGCCGCCAAGCCTTGGCCGAGAGCCAGGAAGGGCCTCCCCGGAGGAGGAGGAGGAGGAGGAGGAGGGAGGCGCAGAGCAGGAGGGAGGGAGGGAACCCCAGGGGTCATCTAGTGACGGCACCCCAATCGAAAATTTGACTTTTTTAAAAAATAATCTTTCAAATTTTTTAATTTATCCCGCGGCACACCAGGCAACATCTCGCGGCACACTAGTGTGCCACGGAACAGTGGTTGGGAAACACTGAAGTAGAGGACCTAATATATCTCCAGATCCCTTGCCCAGTATTGCAGAATTAGCCACCGGTTGGAACATGACCAGAGAAGAGACTGTCTCTTCTCTAGATGCAAAAACCTAGCAGGCCTCTATATAAAGCATTAGTAAACTGATTGGTCTCTATAATCCTGCCAAGCGCTAAAGAGATTTTTAAAAATAAAATAAACTTTAGGGAAGATTATTCACAATAAATGAAATATATACTCCAAATAATGGACAACAGTTTATTTTCTTCAGGATTTTGAAACTATAAAGGCAACCTAACCTTCTACTGATATGATTGTGATTTTTTTTTCATGTAAAGGGACCTACCAGCCCTACAAATAAGTTCACATAATCATTGACCTCCAAAAATATTAGTCACTTGCTATGGATACATATGCAGATTTTTAAAGTACCGGGGGGGAGGGGTTAGGGAACCTCATTGGTTAAAAATACAGGTTACTAAAACCAAGCTGTTCCACAATTTACATTTTTTTAATTTGAAAAAAAGCCCAAAAGAAACAAGATTTTTAAAATATTGATGTAACATCAAAGGATCACAAAGATAGATAGATATATATATATAGATTAGATATAGATATAGATAGATAGATAGATAGATAGATGATAGATAGATATATCAAGCGCAGCAATGCATATGTGTTTCACTTATCATTCCCCTTCACTGTATCTAACTGATTAAAGATAAATAATGTTTTTTCCAAATTTGCTCCTATTTACAGCAAAACTATTTGGGAATTTTCAGGTAAGTATCTACATCTCTCCTCTCATCCTTTAATTTGACAAGGTTTAATTGTGAGGTCTCAGTGTCTGAAAAGGGGATTCAAGCAAGAGATGGTTTATGAGGAATAGCAATAGAATTCTTCCATACCATGAAATAGTACAGTCTACAGCCCTCTAACACCATATAGAAACAATTAATTCATAAGGGAGCTGCTGCAAACGTGATCAGCTATTTTATTTATTAAAATATATATGAATTGCTTTTTTGCCCACGAGGCCCTCTTAAGTGAAATACAAGATAACAAAATATAAGGCAGCAATTTAAATATAACAAACCATTATTAAAACAAAAGCAGAATTTAAAACCCATCAAAAGCCATGTAAAATAAAACAATTTTTAGCTGGGGCCAGAATGACCTTCCTCTGGTGCTACCACAAAAAAGGCCCTACCTAGTCTCTAGTGAGAAATACAGTAAGTTTTCTGATAAATATCAAAAGCACTGATTAGACTCACATGAGAGGAGGGACATCCTTTTCCCATATTGTTTAGACCTTTGTTCAAATAGGCACAATTCAGATAACATTAGGGTGGCACCATGGTAAACCTCTCATTGGTGCCATGCTTTTCATAAAAGCCAATAAATGGGGAAAGAAACAGAAGGTAAGTATTTTATTTATGTGGAATAAACGTGGACCCAGTCTGTGTGCTGTATATTTTTGTTGAAACCTCAATTTTTAATACCTTGATTACGGTGAAGTTCACTTTCTGCATAAATGTATGTATGCATGCCTGCAGCCAATATATATATTTCCCTACCCCTAGCTGCATATGAACTGGGTATTATGATATTCATACACAATGCATACAACTACATTTTGGGTTGGGAGGATAAAATGAGATTGTGGTGATGCTACCTTGAGCACCCTAGGAGAAAAGGCAGGATTTACATATGATTAACTGTATTTTGATTTATTTAGTCTCAGATTTGTATACAATATTACTGAAGAAACATACATTATATCTAGAGGATGGGAAATGTAAATAGTAGGTCACATGGTAACAAAATGCCAAAAATATAGTGTGTTAAAGTTTAATTGTATATAAAATAAACACAGGGACTTCACAGCAGCTGTAATTGATAACACAACACAAACATCCTAGCTAAGTGAATGAACACCAGCAGTTGGATAAAAGCCCAGTATCTCAATTCAATCCAGAGGTGATATAACTGAACTTCTTGCTAAGTTGTAATTCAGCAATTTCACACAGTAATACCTCTTCAAGGTTTCGTTCTTCAAGAACAACCACTTTAAGATCAGCAATTACAGGTCCTGGGAAATGTTCCCCTGCTGGGGGTTTCCAGTTGAATCCAAACAGTACCAGGTCTAATTGTTTTCTGTTGAAGAGGCATAGCAGTGAACAGAGAAAATAGTACAAGTTGATTCCCCGGTCCTATGTCATGTCACTAACTGGGGACAATTAGTACTCCATCTTCCTACAAGGAATATTAACTTTCCAGTAAGCATCCATTAAATTTGATCAAAATATCCCTCATCTTGGCTAGTATCTTAACTTCTCTCCCTCACGACCAGGTACTTTCTCACTTAACCAAATCAATTAATTTTCTGTATATTTATTTCAGTTTGATTTGTAATGATTTGTAATGATTTTCAGCCCTAAAATGTGCCCCCAAAACTGTTTACATAAGAAAGCAAAACCATGCAATTCACCATTATCCAACAACGAAACCTTCTAATCAAAACAGAGTTAAAACCTTCCATCATATATTTAAAAACCACATAAAACCTAGTCTTCACGTTATTAGTGGCTGCCAGATTAGTTATTGCCCATTATTGCAAGTCTCCTGACACTTTACCATTTGAGGCATGGCTCTCCAATGTCTGGAGCATCACTTTGTTGGAACGCTTGACCAGACACAGTGGTCTGGGGAGAGGCTAAATCTGACAATTTTGATGCAGATTGGTTTCCCTTCCTTGAATATATTAACAGGGAGGGATCTTCCCATATCCCTTTGGCTTCTCATTCTTCATTAAGGTTGGGCTATTTAAATAGCACCTGATATTCAGTGAAGTATGATTGCAATTTGGTATACCGGTTTGCTGTTGTTATTTCAGTCTGCAACACTGTATTACTTTGTTATTGGCTGCTTGCTTTTTTTGGTGTCTGTATGTTTTTGTATGTCACAAAAATTCAATGAAAAGTTGGAATGCATATATTAAAAACCTGTAAAATCCAAATGGAATAAGAACACTTTTGCTGCCTACCTAAGTGTCATCAGGGACGGAACTAGTCTCACCTGGGGGGGGGGGGAGAATTCCACCATCAGGGAGCTGCCCCCACACCCACCTTGCATATCTATGGTTGGTGAGACTTATAATGTGCAGTTTCCATTCAAACGCACATTTTGGCGCCAAGCCCAGTGAGGCTGAAAGGGGAGCTGCTGGGTGTCCCACCCATGATTGCAGGGGGAAAGAAAATGGCGCTTTGGACCAAGCCACGGCTGTGCTATTTAATAAACGTCACTTCCTAGAGCCCCAGGTAAGCGGAGATTATTTTCTGCCCTGTGCAGACAGAATTCGGTTGATCCAGACCACAAGTAGGCCTCTTCTGTCTAATACTGTAATGTGCCCTAAACAGGAATGTGAGAGTTCTGTTTTTAATGACTGTTACTTTGTGAATAATTTACTCCTGTATTTGTTTTAATCACTGATTTAACTGCATTACTTATCTTTTGTTATACATTGCCCTGGACTCTGTTCAAGGGAGGATAAGTCATAAACAAAATAAATGATGATAATGATAATATTATGATAACAACAAAACAAACTTAAATCATTCTTTCTATTAAAAAAAAAAAGGTAGAGAATCCTGAAGTAGCTCTAAAGAACTCTGGGTGCCTCTGATCATCGGTTAGATTAAATAAAATAAGGAATTTATTCACGCAGTATCATAGAAGTTTTGCTCTATGCAAAAATGGAACAAATGTGAACTTTCATAAGAAAATTAAATCTATTCCTTTAAATGAACCAGCACTCCATCTTTTTTTTAAAGTTCCGTTACAAATTTGAGAGTTTAAATGCATACACAGTAGCTGCAGCAAACAAGAATTTTGAAATCAACCTTATGAAAGAAGTAAAATATAGGAAGCTAAAGAACAAAAATGTGATATATGTAAAGAGTTTATTCCTACCAAACGTGTGCACTCAATTAGTTATGGCTTTTCTTTAACGACAACAGAGCTTAAATGTATAGTCCCAGCAAGAGGGCCTATATTTTTCATGTTTAAAAGAAGACGCTATTCCCAGTATAGTGTATATTTCAGTGTAATACACAACCATATAATAAATTATTAACAAATACTTTCACTCAAAGTCCTGTTAAAATAAAGGGCACAGGAGGACTATTCATTCAAAAGCACTTTATGTATTGTGAAACTACTGATCATACTGGTCACAAAACAATGTTGCAGTCACATCTGATACAGCAGCTTTCATATCCATACGGTGTTATCCTCCTGCAAATTTATATGGTATTACAACAAATTATGATTACCCTATCAAGGTCTCTAGGCATCAACAGTTCAGGCATCTCATTCTAACTATAAGCAATCTATATCAAAGCAAAAGGTGTTACAAAATATCCTATTCTATACGGGTTGAACAACATAGAAACATTTCATTTTAATTATCAGTTTTAAGCCCTTATCAACTATAAAGTATCCAGCTGTATTTTGCAAATACTTAAGAAAAGTACTGATGAGCTCTACTGAATTTGTTGCTATTTAGTTCCAAGGGAATGGGTTATAAGACAGCAACTTGTGGTATAATATTCAGATTGATTGACCATAGGCGAAAGTCTCATGTGTTATCATACATGCAAAATATTCCACTAGAGCACCTCATGCTTATCCCCTCCTCCACACTTGAAATTACCGTAGATGGATATAATCAAAACGGCTCCTAACCAACACTAATATCCAAAAACTTTCCATTATGCAATGGACAATTTTCTTATATCAATGTTGGCTAAAAAGAAGTCTAAACGTTAACTAACAGGTGAAAAGTAATTTCTAATTATTGTGCATCTAGCAGTTCAGTCTACTAATAAAATGGCTCCATCACATACAGAATTTTACCAAAATTACTGTGAAGGATATGAAATTCCAGGGCAAATTAAAATATTTCAGGATATAGACTTTCCTACATGCAAACCACCAGTTTTAAAAACTACATAGGGCATAATAGTTTTACAATTGTACTTTTCTAATAAAACATTGACAGTATTTTTATTTGCTTAACAAAATGTATATATAGCTCAATTGCAGCAAAACCTCTAAGCATTTTATAAAACAATAGGTTACACTTAAAGCAGATGGATGGAAGCAGTGGCAAAACGATATTCCAGCAATGCCTATGTTTGAAGTGGCTCTACTTTATAATTTAATAATGAAGCAGAACACCAAATTCTTAAAAGGTAAAAGTATTATTATAGCAACCGAGCAAGAAACTTCAAAGGAAGTTTAACTTGCTCACCATCTCACACCATGATGCCATGAAATAGCTTAGGATCTAGCATGCAACTTGCCCATAGGGAATTTTTATTCCCAGGTGGGATGCTAACTACTATATTCCAATATGTCCTGAAATTTATGTATCAAGATTTAAAAACAACAACCACATGCTATATAGCTGTAACTTTTTTTGTTATAGAACCTTGGGATATGAAAAATACAGACAAAAACCTGTATGATTAAATCTCATTAGCTGCTAAAATCACATACTATATGTTGATCAATGCTCATACAAATAGTATGTGAACCCAAGTATGAATGAAGTAAACAAAATATATAGGCAGCATGTTTCAAAATGTGCAACTGCTAATCCATAAATCAGGAATCAGAGATATTGTGGCAATGTGGGAGGTTCTATTTAATAAAGGTCATTATAACTCCTAGCTCTAGAGCTATACGATCTAATATCCTCTCTGGTACCTCTATGATATGCCCATGCATTACTGTTCTTGTTGACAGTCTGTTGCCTTGGAAATATTTCATTATTTCAGTTTTTCCATTTGTAGACCCTTGGCCTTGTGATATGAAGGCCACCCTATTTCATATTTTCGATTATCATTTAAGCAATCTTCTGGAGCTATTTATATAAAAGCAAGTGTTAGACAATGCATATCATCATTTATCACTGCTGTGTTTAAGCATATACTCTAGCAAGAAATATAAAAAAATGAAGGGAGCTTTTTTTTAGTCTTTACTTTACAGCATAACACAGTGATATGCTTTACAAATCACTGTTGGCATATCACATGCATTAAAATTGTGTGAATTTAACATCCTTGGACATTTCCACAGGGCTGGATAATCCTAGGTTATTTTAAACCATTTTCTGCCTATAAGACTGTAGAAGTAAATTCAACAAGTTCAATAACTTTTTCTCAAATAATGACCAAAAAATGTTGAAAATTATCCATAGTTACTAAATAACAAAGAATTTATTCTTTGTTTTTTTAAAAAAAATCTCTAGCTCACCAATTATAATATCCTGATATTTGTGAATATTGGACTTTTGCATAATGAATTCATTTTTAATATCTTAGCAGCAGAGTCCTAACCACACTTACGAGTAAACCCTACTGATTGTGAAGGGACTTACTTCCAAGCAAGTGTGCATTAAACTGAGGCTTACCCTACAGTTCTTTACACGGAGACCTCCTTATTTCAGTGGCGTGAGCAGCCCAATTCTATTTGTGTAAGTAGCACTATCTCCAGTGGAGCTTCCAGTTAAGCGTGGATTGATAAAACTGCAGCATCGATGCATATAACAATGTGCAGGATGAGGTCGTACAGTTTCAGAGAAACTGGACTTTAGCTTCTGCATGCAAAACCCAAGTAAAGTATGGACTGTGTACTAAGAAAATACTATGCATTTGCTTAATTGAAAACAACTGCATTTTTAACTTATCTTACATTAAGAACCAATAGCCTGAGCCTCTCCCCCCACTGCAAAGAAACAACTCAGGTTCCCTTAAATCCTAAAATAGCTGGAACGCCGTACACAGTGACAACAAGTTAAGCCTCAAGGCATAAAACAATGTTGTGGACACTAGGCCAAGCTTTGGGTTATTGGCGTTTCATGTATGTAGGCTACTTCCCTTGCTGGAATTATTACTCCTCCCACTCCCTACAGGATATAACTACTCTGATCCAACCTTTAAGATGACAGCATCAGAGCTGAACAAGAATATGCTATTAAAGGGCATTAAATTAAATACAGTATATCCTCCTACAACTTCAATCAGAATTTCAGACCAAGTGTTATTTAGTACAGCTCTCAAGTGGAGCAGAATAACAAATCGCACACTTTGATTTACCTTCTCCGAATGCCAAATGGAGACAGGTGATAAAGAAAGCACTCATGCACAGGCTATGAAGTTTCCCCTAGAAATTAATTCTATCTTCAAGATTCCTATCTTGGAAAAAAATCCCAAAATGGCTCTCTGCTGGAGAGATTACTGAAGCTGTCCCGGCAAATACACTTCTTACTAATATAGTACTAGGCTCATAAAGAGCGGGGGGGGGGGGGGAGAGAACAGGACTCTCTGGTGAGGGGGGTGCTTGAAAGGATGACAGCATATATTGGTATTTATGTGTTGGCTTTCCCTCCTCTCAAATGTACAACTCTATGTGCAGGAAACCAGCATGCTGCTAAAGACATTATTAGTAATACACAAATGCTTTTACAGTCACTGGAGGGAAAACACAGAATTTTCATAGCTAAAGAGAAGTAAAGGGACGTTAAACCTCTGATTTCCATAAATTTCAACAAGATGATGTATTTCCATCATGAGCATATCCAAATATAGCTTGAGGTACAAGATGCAACAGCTTATACTATGAACAAAGCACTAAGTACAGAATGAACAAAAGCAGAATGTTTGTATTTAAACCTATTTAGAAAATAATATGAAATCGGCTCAATTCCAAGCACTAGCTCAGCTGATACAGATGGCACCCTCAAATACCCATTTTAATCCAAGGAACGGACATATTTACATTTATACTCTCCTGATAAGTACACATTTTTTAAGCCAAATGGTACATTGTATCAGCATAAAGCAACAACTACAATTCTTCACATTCACCTGATCAATCATTATGCATCCCATAATATCCATAGACATTTTTAAAAGCAACTCAGGGGGGCGGCTTTCATTTTATATCTCAAATGGGAACCTTCCTCAGCAAGCAGAACTGGAAAATCAAAGGGAGCAAAAGAGGGTAAACCATTATGTACTATGGTCTACTGTGGTCTCCATTTGGTCATATAGGATTGAAACGATGCTCTGCAGATTTTTCAAAGCATTGTTCAGTAACATCAGGTGAACTTGTAAACTTTGCAATATGTTGCTTAGTGGAGGAGGTACCGTGGAAGCTGTCCTTCCTTGCAGTGGTGGGTGCTATCATTCCACAACTATTCTGCTCTGAGTAACCAAGCCTCTCAGTACCCATGGCAACCTCTATACCATTCCCAATTGTCCTCTCTGGATTCCCTGCATCAGCACCCCTCCACCTTCCCTTGTGCAGGAATTGTTCTGCATAAAGAGAAGTGATGAGTCTCAACCCTGGCTGGAATTCACACCTTATGCTCCAGAAGCCCTGTCCCTGTTTCTAGGAAGGCTGATTGTTCTTACCCAAAACGTGCTCTGCACATGCTCAGAAACAACAGACTCAAGGCTAAAACTTTATGAGCTCGGACAAAACCTATCAACATGCTCTTGCGGAAAGGTCATGGGTGGCTTGCCCTGAAAGCTCACCTGCTTTCAAAGGTCTTTCATACCTCAATTAGCCCACTCATTCCTTGTTTCCAGTGGCTCAGCCACACGTACCCGTTACTTTCCAAACGGGGCTGCCCCATGTGCCCATTAATTTTCATCGGGCCGGGAATTCCCTTGTCCATCGAGAGGGAGCCCTTCTCTAAAGACACACTTTACTTGGAGACTCGGATGACAGCTGCGCAGACATGTCACCGACAACACGCGGAGCCGACCAGCAACGGCAGTAAAAGTATATGGGAAGAAGCGGGAAGGGGGGAAGAGAGCGCGCGACGCAAACAGGAGTATGGAGACTTGCAAAGGCGAGCCTACTTCTAGCCTCGGCCGCCACAGCAAACTCTGCCAGAGCATCTCCCCTGACCGCGCATTAGAGCAAACAACTTCGACAGACTAAACGCCAACCTCGGGATTGGTTCCCCGCCCCCCACAAAAAAAAAAAACCCGCGGGAGGAGAGAGAAGGGCTAAGCGGAATTGTCGCCAGGCGCCTCCGACTAAAGTTGCCCCAGCAGTTGCGAAGAAGAGCCCGGCCAGTTCCGTTTCGGCCTAGCCGCACCAGCCCAGCCGGCCCTTCGACGAGGCAACGCTGGGCCTGGCGAAAGCTCCCCGCCTCTCCCCCTTCCGCCCCGCCGCCGCCGCCTCCTCCTCCTCCTCCTCGCCGAGACCATCCAGCCGAAAAGTTGCCTCCCGGGAATTCCGCCTCCCTCCCCCTTCCTTCCTTCCTTCCCTCCCTCCCGCCAAACACCGACTCCTGCAATGTGCGGGGAGGCGCAGGATCGCTGCTGCCGCCGCTGCCAGACTAGCCAAGTGTGCTGCTGTGTCTGTGTGAGGAGCAGCAGCAGCAGCAGCAGCAGACAAATATGCATGCACCAAGAGGAACTCCCGAGCAGCGCGAGCGGGGCTTTTGCAGGCTGAGAGTCGCCGCCGCCGCCTGCCTGCCTCTCCTCTCCTCCTCCTCCACCGCCAACCCCCTCCCTCCGCTTCTCCTTTTCCCGGGCATGGAAGCCGACCAAACCAGACCCGAGGCTGCAAGCGGCGGCGGCGGCGCCCTAGACGCAGGCAGGCGCTGCCGCCTCAGGTTCAATACAGAGAAAGTGTTACCGTTCTCGCCTGGAAGGATCCTGCTGAAAGCTTGGCTTGGTGGGCGCCATCTTCCTGGGCTTTTTTTTTTTTTCTCTTTTCCTTTCCCCCTCTCTCCCCTTTCCTCTCTCTCTCTCCCTTACTTTTCCCCCTCCTGGTGTGTGGTGTTGTGTCTAGCAGGAGCGACGGCGGCGGCGGCAATGGCCCTGCTCAGGCAGGCAGGCTGAGGAAAAGTACGGAGGCCAATGCATTGCGGGCTCCCGCTCCCCGGCGCAGCGGTCCTGGCGCAGGTTGTTGCTTCGCTGCTCGGCTCGCTCGCTAGCGCCGCTGGGGCCCGGGCCGCCGCCGTCCAGAAGCCGACGAGCCTCCGAGAGAGCCCAGGCTCCGCCGCCTCCGAAGGCATGTCAGGCGCGGCGACGAGCGGCCGGCCGCGGCGGGCGGAGAAAGGCGCGCAGCCCCGGCGGGCACCCCGGCCACTGGCATCGCCCGGCAGGTGTGGGAGAGAGAGAGAGAGCCCGCGGGACCGGCTCAAGCGCGGAGCCAGGCCATGGCCAGGGGAGGGGGGCGGGAAAGTGAGAAGTCAGGGCTCCCCGCGCTTGGCCGCTGTGAAAGTATTTCTGGGCATTTTCCAGCTGCTGCTCCGCCGGCTCGGACCGCTCTGACTCCTTGCGTGCAAAGGGACGCGAGAGCCTCCGCTGCCGGCGCAACAACGCCACTCAGTTGCAGTTTCGCAGACTTTCCTTCTCTGGAGCAGCGCAGGCGGCGGCGGCAGCAGGAGAGGGAGACAGAGAGGGAGGCTGGAGAGCCGCAGACAGGCACTCGCTTGGCGGCTGGGAACGGATTCTGGCAACAGGCTGCGCGCATTCGCGGAATGGCAGGGTCAAAAGAAGGGATAGGAAGAGTGTACTTTGCATGGTACATAGTGCACACGTTATATCTCTGTGTGTGCACTACTTACATGCATATGTATGCATATGCACATGCAGAGGGGGGTGTTATTCGTGTGCACAGATCTGGGTGCCTATGCGTCTATTAGCATACGTGCGTGTCTTTATGTACACAGCATGTGCGCGTGTGTGCACACGGAGGATGGAATGACATCTTTCAGCTACGCAGGCTGGCTGCACATGCGTCTGACTCTTGTCCTCCGTCCAACTACCGTAATACTACGGAGCGGACGCGAGACTGCGCGGAAATGGGTGCAAAAGCAATCCACCGCGAGGTACAGTTTACCGTATTTCTCGTGGCACAGCGATCGCCCGGCCTCCTAGGGAAAGTTCACACTCTGTACTTAATACGGACTGCTATTGTGTCAGTTTATAAACTTGAAAAGGAAATGTGTGAAATAAAGGGTGGGAGTGAGCATAGTTGAGGAAATGGTGTGGTTATTTTTAATTTTTTTTAAGTTAAGAGCCCGAGGGAGGGGGCACTTGTCGAATGTATTTTCCGAATGTCAGCTGAAAAGCAGTTCCATGTCAGTAATGTGTTAAGCCCCCTGCTTTTGTTCCTGGAGTAACAAAAAGTTAAGTTTTCAAGCAAAAGCAGGGCAATCAGACCATTTAAAATCTAAGGTGTTCTAGCTGGATTTTGAAGGCAATTAAAAGGAATGCAACTAATCCACACATGCGTAGGTAAGAGGATGGCTGCATAAGGAGTTTGCAAAGTGCTGGAAAGTTTGGCTGCAGGGCACAGTCAGTGACCCCAAAAATACGATCTCTGCCACAGGAGGCAGTGAGTTTGACCTGCCTGACGTCCCTCAGGACTCCGAGAAGCAGATACAACCAGCCTGAGTAGCTTGCATCCTGGAACTCTACAAACTGCTTCTGTCTCTCTCCCCGAAACACTATTCATTCACCTTCTTCTGATTCAAACCCATCAGAAGGAGTCCTTCTTTTGCATTACGGCACACAAAAATCATTAGAGATAAACAGTTGTAAGGAAGTACATCTGCGTAGAAAGGGACCTGCTAATTATTTTGTCACAGAATATAAATGCTGTTCCTATAAACTCAGGTTTGGAGGATTCTGATCTTACAGGATACCATGGAGGCATTCTGAACACCCTTTAACTTCCCCTATCCTACTAAAAAGCAATAAAGTTAACAGGTGTCATTTGGGTTTTGTAATGAGTGTGGAAGAAGTAGCAATACCCTCCTGCCTTATTGGAACAATTTCACAGAATCACATGGAAGAGTATTTTTAATAGCTCAAATGAAAGAATACAACTTGCTTTTCATCTGCATGTGCAGAGTTAATATTCTGAACTTTTTAAGGGTTTTATTTTACTGTGCATTTTGAAAGGGAAGAATCTTGGAATATAAATTTGAATTGCAAAAGAATGAACCTATACTAACTAAATTAAGCTCTTGGAAGTAGGTCCCACAGAGTATAATAGGACTAATTCCCATGAAAGTGTGCATAGGACTGCAGCCTTACAGTGCAGTCCTCATCATGTCTACTCAGAAGTAAATCCTTATAAATTCAGTGAGGCTTACTCCCAGGTAAATAGGCATTAGCTGGGATAAATAGCTGCAGGTTAGAGGTAACTATATCCCTTTAACTCCTTACAGCTTAGGCAATTTTACATTTTAATACTATAAACTGATATGGTGCATATATATTTTCCAATGCATAATAATTTCTCAGGAAGCATCTTGCACTTGTGTAAAAATTAATCTGCTATTTCTGACCCTTGACTTGCCCCTTCAGAGGCAAAACTATTTTGATTCTTACACTGTGCTTCCTATTTAAAGAGGTTTCCTCTGTAATTTTAAGAATTCTCCAAGTGACAAAAAATTGTAATTCGGAAACCAAGGAAGGCTAGAGCTACACCAACTTTTATCTATCTTTTATATCTGTCACGCAGCACTTACTTTATATAAAGAATTCCTGTGTTTGCTTTAAGCAAAACAACACTGATTCTGAATTTCAAACATTCACAGGCTCTGAGCTAGCTTTAGCGTCTCTTGAGATGACTTCAAGAATCTCAAGAGTTTATCCTAAATGTGCAGAAGTATCAGCAGCACGCAGTTTACTAAAAGCAAACTGTGTTCCCCATACTTGGCCCTAACAGCTGTCTGTCTCAATAATGATGGACAGAGTGGGGTCATAGTCTAAACTTTAATGGTTGAAATATAAACATTGGTGGTTCTAAAGACTTCCCAAACCAGTGAACTTCAAAATTTAAGTTTAAAGCATGAGTTGTCTATGTTTGCACACATCCTTGAGCTTCTCATCTAATATTTCATTTATCATGACACTTAACAGTTGGAGCAACTTAGAAGGCACCAAAAAGAATAAAATAATGTTGCAGGGTGCAGTCTAAAATTAAGTCTCTTGCTCCCTTTTTATCATTGCATCTTTGCTGTGATCTTCTAGTGACAAAGAAAAGCAAACAAAAGCATTATTGTTTATTAGGAAAAAAGGACTGGAATGCCATTTAATTATAGGTCCTGTTGACATTACCACCTGTCTGTGAATGGTTGAGGGAGAGTGAAAAGGTGAGCAAGGTCCTTAAACTTCACTATGACTTATTGCCTAAGCCAACTTGGTTATGTTTCCTTCCTAAAGGAGCTGTCTGTGAACCTCGGAAATTTGCATTAGAATGCATTTCAGTTGAATACTCCACAGTGCTGAGCCCGCTTAAGGTTTCCTGATAGATTTTCCCCTAGTAACAGGTGACATGCTAATACTGTTGTAATAAAAGTGTGGAATTGCAAAGGGTGAAACGCCAAGTGAAAACTCTATCTTGTTCAATTGAAAACAAATTATCAATCCCCGTAGGGTGATCAATTATACCTCTTGGCTGCCATGCTGTGGGGTTTGCACAAGACATTGACATTGAGAAATCCCTACTTGAGGAAGGAGGCTAAGCAGACAGGATCCCAAACTTTGCAGCAGGAGTGGGAGGAAGATCCTCAGCCCTTGAGCTGCCATGAATCTCACTTTCCCCCTTTTTTTGTTATTGTTGCTTTCGAAGCTCCAGGAACATTTCTGGGCACCGCTTTTAAAAGATCCTTTTTTGTTTTAAGTGTCTGGGTACCCCCCCCCCCTCAAAAAGAAAAAGCAAGCAAGACGTGATTTCTTAAGATTTAAAAACAAACGAGCACAGAAAGACACACAAGACACGCACAAAAACAAGTGAGGAAGCCTAATCCACACGCACACTTTGGGGGCTGTGTACTTACCGTTGTTGGTAGGAAGTGATGCCCTGGACGTTTTGCGGGTTCCCGTTGGCTGCGGAACTGGCTCTCCCCATGCCCGGACCGGCCGGCACTCCTCCCGCCGCCCCGCCGGCCGCAGCTGCAGTCACCTGCACGCTGAAATCCGGGAAGATCCGGATCATCCCCGCGGCTCAGCACCCAGCGAGTGTCGGCGAAGAGGTACAGCAGCAGCTCCTCTCCCTCCGGCGGCTGCAGCAGCAGAGCCAGGCACACTGCAATCCCATTAGTGAGCGGCGGCCACTGGGAGGGAGGCACGGCGCTTTGATCTGAGCGGCTGGGCTGAGATTGAGTTGAGGCGGGCGGGGGGGGGGCTGGGAGTGAAAAGCGGGGTGGGGGGGAGAGAAGGAGAGGGAAGGTATTTTCACCAATCTGCAAACATGCAACGTGTCAGGATTCGGCGGGAAGGGAAGGCTGCAAAAATTTAAAAATGGGGGGTGGGGGGGAATCAAGAAGGGAAATCTCTACAGTCCAGGAACGAGGAATCCGAGCGGAGAAGGGACAGCGCAGAGAGAGAGAGAGGAGGGGGCACGCGATTACTTTGCGTGGCCGTGAAAATGATGGGCAGCAAATATTGCCTCCCGCTCCTCTCTTCCTCCTCCGCCCCCCAAACGCAAAAGTCTTGGAGGGTTTCCTCTGTTGCTCAAGGAAGACGCTGACCGCAGAGCGATGGGCCAGAACCAAGAGGGCTGGGGCGGGGGAGAGAAAGAAGTGGCGGCGAGGAGAATAGCCCCCTCTCAAAAAAAAAAAAAAAGAGAGAAAAGACGAGTGGAGGAGGAAGCAGCCTGCCGTTAGCTCAAGTTCTTGGGAACTAGCGTTGCTTTCCCCCTCCCTCTCCTCTCTCCTCTTCTTCTCCTCCTCCTCTCCCCCCCCCGGGCCGCCTTCTGTCTTTGCTCTCTATGAAGGGCTGATTTGCACCCAGGAGAAAACGCGCGGCTTTTGTGCAACGGCAGAGTTGCTTCTCTATTATAGGGAAGTGACTCTCCTGCCCTCCTAGTGTGCGCCACTGTTATTGCTACTCAAACTTGGGAAGGTGGGGTGGGGGTGCGCGCCGGCGCGCGCGCGCCTGCCTGCCTCTTGCCTAGCTGCCTGCTGGACGCACCGGTCCGCGTTGTCGCTTCTGCCAACATATCAATTATACCGCTCGGCGCGGCGCAAAGAAAGGCCTGGCCAAACGCAAGGAGCGCGGTGACGAGCGAGGCAGCTCGCTGCTTGGGCTGCCTGCAGCCGTGACGGAGCCCGCCGCCGTCCCCTTAACCCGGGCCGATCCACACCAGCCACTCGACACGGGCACTTCTCTGCATGCCGGGCAGCCTCAGTGACTCACGTAGGCATCCTACACCGGGACAAAGAAAAGTTCCGCGTTTTTGGACACCGCCAAGGAGTTTGGGGCTTTGGCGAAGGAGTGCGAGTGCAAAGTCAAATTCCTCTTCCCGCCCCCTGACAGCTTGTTCTGGTTTGCCGCTTTGCAGACAAAAAACTCACACCACAAATCGCAGCGGGCCGGGGGGGGGGGGGACTGATTGAATGCCGGGTTGCCCGGCCGGCGACGCGCGCGGAGCTTTCGCAAAGGCGCTTTAGGGGGCAGCACCTCTGGAATGCGCCGCGCTCGCAGCCCCACGCTTCGTGCCTTTCCCACTCTGCCCTTCGCGGGGAGCCAAGGGATGTCAAAGGGAGAAAGGTCCTCCTCGCCAAGCTGCTGAGAGACTCCCCTGGCGTTGACCAGAAGCACTGCAGTCCCGGGTCTTTCTCCGAGCCCTTCCGTTTTCTTCCTTCCTTCCTTCCTTCTCCGCGCTTGCACTTTGCTTAGCCCATTCAGTCCATCCGTGCAATTGTGCCAAAGCATTTGCACGGAGAAGGAAGACTATCCACACGGACGGTCATTTGGGGAAGTCTTGTTTCGCCCAAGCAGGCAGGATTTGATTTATTTTTATTGTCTCCATTCACAATCTGTGGCTCCTGGCCGGTCAGTCTGTGCATATCGCTGGAGTAGAGTTGTTTTGGTTTACTCGCCCACGCAACGCTTGTGGTAGCTAATTTTCTCTCTAATTGCCAAATGTGTGCCTGCTGTTTCCAGGAGAGGAGATCACAACTTGTGTGCTCCCCGCCTACACAGTCCTCCTGCTGTGAGCTAAGCCATGGTTTGGTTTAGCATGTGGTCTGAATTTTGGCACGTGATTTAGATAAACCATCTTTACGTCCAAGAACAAACTTTGATTAGAGTTGGTGGTTTTTCAAGGAGCCCAAGCTTGAACAAAACAATGAGCCAAGCTATGGTTAATGATAGAAAATATAGACATTGTTTATATTTATTTGTTTTAAGGAAAGCTAAACAAGTCACTTCAGAGTCTTGAATGAGAATGGGGCAATGGAAGTGTTTGATTTTGCAGACACATGCCTATCCAATGTGGAAACTCCCATTTACAGTAGCATTACCATTGCAGATGGGAGTTTTTGGCCAAGGTCACCTGGATGCTTGTAAATTTTATTGCAATTTGCCATAAGACTTCTCTCAAAAACATTTTTGTATTTCATGCTTTAGTGTAAAGTAATAAGAACATTCAGCAAGACGCAATTCTCCTAGGACTGCACCACCTCAGATCTTCATGGGAGGGGAAGCTATATGTTTCTATATTCCCCACATTTCAGTTGTGGGAAATCTGAGAGTCATGAGAATCTGAGTTGGTACCCTCAACTGATGCATTTGTCTTTCAGCCTATGCACATTTCTTCTCTTGCACTGCACTCCTTCCTAATTTTCACCAGAACTCATGTGCAATGGTCTGTATGCAAAGACCCATTTTGGTTTAAAGAATGAACTTCTATTGACAATAATAATAATAAATTAATAAATTTAATTCTCTCCAACTGCTAGGCAAAGCTACCTAATTTGGCTGTTGTTTCCCTAGTGCTCCACCTAAAATGAATCTCTGCCTTTGTTTATACAAGGACTACTTCAAGTATCTTGTTTCCTGTTGCCCATCTATAAAAAAAAAAAAACCTGTATGTTTTGCCTCAGGATAGAGGACAGACTTTGGTAACAGCTGGCTTTTGTGTTTGCAAACCTCAGTGCAACTTGATACCCAAACAGCACCTAATACAGCTTCATTTGAATGTCTGCTGCCTCATCCCTCATTCCAGCCTAACACACTTACAAGATGTAGACTTTGGCTGTGTATACATCACCATTTACTCTGGCTCCTGTGGGCTCTCACGGTTGGTGTCTGAAGCCATGTTCACATGATGTTAACCACAGTGCAGTCGTTTCTTAAGAAACGCTGCTGTTTGATGCACTTTCCCTCAAACCAGCCTCCATCCAATTTGAAAACATAAGCCACATTCACTTCACAGTTAAACTGAGACAGCTGTTGCACACACACAGATGACAGCTTTGTGGATAAGAGTCCAGAAGCTGCAGATCCAGAGAAACCAAATAAGCAATGCACAGGTGCAAACATCCCCACCCACTCTCTGGTGTTTACAGCAATATAAAAATGCAGCTTAAAATGCCAGGGTGGAGTGGAGTGGAGTGGAGACAACCTCACTGTGTTTTCAGCCACTAATGTGTGCATAGCCAGAGATGGCTTCATCACCTCTCCCCTGCCCCTACAGCCCCACATTTCCTCAGTTTACCATCTAGACTGAAGAAGAGTTATGGTGAACTCGAAAGCTTGCATAGGATCCTGTGACATTTTGATTGTCAAATGAAAGTATTGCCCTGGAGTGGATTTTTGAATTGTGCCTGTGAGCCATCTGAGGCCCTTCGTCATGTGCCCCCTTCGTGACAGGTTCAGAGGGTGGCAACATGAGAACGGGTCTTTTCTGCAGTGGCTCCCCATTTATGGAATACTTTCCCCAGGGAGTCTTGCCTGGCACCTTCATTACATATCTTTAGGCACCATCCAAAAACATTTCCCTTCTCCTAGGCCTTTGGCTAAGTAAACAATCTATGTCCTTTTAAACTGGAGGGGGCATTGTGTTCGTTTGTATTATGTATTTTTGTGTTTTTATATTGTAAATTACCCTGTGATCCTTGGATAAAGGCCAGTATGGAAATTTAATTTAGACTCATAATGGTGTTTTCTTACTGTGCTAGGGTGATTTACAAATAATAGGAGAGGCAGGATAGGATATTATTATTGTTGTTGTTGTTGTTGTTATATATTTATTTATTTCCCACCTTTTCCCCTGTTGGGGCTCAAGCCAACTTACAGATAAAATCAATAACTGCTAAAACATAGAAAACTTAATCATTGAAATATAGTTAGATATTGATTTAAAACAATATGCATATATAAAATCAGTTTTAAACATACCAGTAATTCCAGTGAAAGCAGCACAGCACCAGACATTTGATTAAAGGCAGTCAATTCTCCAAAGCCTGATGGAACAAGAAAGTCTTGTGGAAGGACAGCAAAGAGGGAGCCAGTCTAGCTTCTCTAGGGAAGGAGTTCCAATGTCTGGGAGCAGCCACCGAGAAGGCCTTTTCCTGTGTCCCCACCAAACGTGTGTGAGGGTGGTGGGACCTAGAGAAGCGCCTCCCCCAAAGATCTCAGAACCCAGGCAGGTTCATATGAGGGAACACAACTAAGCAGATAGCTTAGAATTAAGGGTTTTATAGGTGATAACTAGCACTTTGAATTGTGCCTGGAAACAAACTGATAGAAGAAGAAGAGTTTGGATTTGATATCCCGCCTTTCACTCCCCTTCAGGAGTCTCAAAGCGGCTAACATTCTCCTTTCCCTTCCTCCCCCACAACAAACACTCTGTGAGGTGAGTGGGGCTGAGAGACATCAGAGAAGTGTGACTGGCCCAAGTTCACCCAGCAGCTGCATGTGGAGGAGCAGAGATGCGAACACGGTTCCCCAGATTGCGAGTCTATCGCTCTTAACCACTACACCACACTAGCCAGTCGAGCTGTTCTAGCACGGGAATTGTATGTTCTCCATAGGATAGAATAGGATGTAATGATAGAATTGAGTTTTTTAAGGGAGCTATGCAAATCCAACTTCGTTGGGCTGAGCAGAGTTTGTAGTAGTCAGATCTCAGGTTGAGCCTGGCCTTAGCCAGAACTATCCTGGGTAAAGTCTCTCATTCCAGCTCAGCTCAAGGGTGTAGCTACGATTTTGTTGGGGGGGCAGGACTTTTTGGGGGACTGAACCAACCTGATTGGTCAGTTAGTTAAGTATTTCTATTGTTTTACTTGATCGGGGGAGCAGCTGCCCCCCTGCCCCCCCTTGACTATGCCCATGGCTCAGCTGGAGATATGCTGGCTGAAATTCTCCATCCCAGCGCAGCCAGGGTAAGTCTCCAAAAGTGGCATTCTATTGGAGGGGCGTGATAGGGGAGCGGAAGATGTACCCTATTCCAAACTCTGTTGAGCTGAGTGATGTGGCCTAGCAACCTAGCAAAAGCTAACCCTGCAAGAAGGGTGGTGTAAGTCAAACTCAATTCTAAAGGCTCATTTCTCCCCTGGCAGGCTCAACCAGCAGCAGCCCTGCTCCTGGACAGAGTTTGGAACAGGGCTAAATTATACCAGCATCTATTACGCAGGTTGAGTGCTCACTGGAAGAACTGAGGCTCCAATACTTTGGCCACCTCATGAGAAGAGAAGACTCCCTGGAAAAGCCCCTGATGTTGGGAAAGATGGAGGGCACAAGGAGAAGGGGATGACAGAGGACGAGATGGTTGGATACTGTTCTCGAAGATACCAGCATGAGTTTGACCAAACTGCGGGAGGCAGTGGAAGACAGGAGTGCCTGGCATGCTCTGGTCCATGGGGTCACGAAGAGTCGGACACGACTAAACGACTAAACAACAACATTACGCAGGCTTCCTTTAGTTTGGATTCCTCTGCCTGACTTTGTCCTGGAAGAAAAGAGCTTTGAGAGAAACTTTTCAGTTGTCAACATTCATTCTTTTCCTAGGCATCCCTCTTAGATTCAGGTATTGCCGACAAAACTAAAGATATTATATTGAGTTGCATGCTCTCCTCCCTGAGACTTCCTTATGGAAAATTTAGAACGGCATCTGCCAGTCTAAACAGACAGCGGAAGAGGAAAACATAGTAAGTTGTGCTTTTCTCTTGTTTCTTATGTAATGTTGGGGTGGGGAAGAAACAACTTGTGTTTGAGGAATACACAAGCTGTCTCTGCATCTGGAGCCTTTACATCAGAAGAACTGCAGAGAAAGAAAGTACAACCTATCCTTCTGGTTCCTTGGAATGTTCAAAGCCATCGCAGTGGAGATGTTTTGCTCATGCAAAACGGCCCGCTTGTGCAGGTGACAGTCACGTTGGGTTTTAGTTTAATCTTGCTTTGTCTCCTTTAGGCATGGGCAAATATATCCTTTTCGGTTTCTCTCCGTTACCCGTTTCCCCAGTGTTAAATGCAGTTCTCCACATTTCCACATCAGTTTGCAATTGGGGGGGAAAAAGTTCCAATGAATATTCGTCAGCATCTTAGCGTGAATTTTTCCTAATATACACATTTTTGCAAAGCAATTTCACCCAATGCAATGCATTTTGGCATGCTATTTCCACCAATGTATATGCTCCCCCCCCCCACTTTACATGGGTGGAGAAGTGCGCTGCAAAATTTAGAGAACTGTGAATTTCAAACGATGGCTGTGCTTCCATTTGTGTACTGAAAGCACAAATTATTAGGTGTGAACTGATTCAGATTTCTGCCCCCACCCCCAGTCTTCCCTTTGTGTCACCAGAAGGAACTTTCTGAGGTCCACCTGCTCTTCCTGGACTTTAGGTCCTTTGTAATTCTAATTCTAAGCAGGGCCTTTTTTTCCAGCCGGAACTCACCAGAGCACAGTTCTGGCACCTCTCAGGTGGGCACTATGCCATTATAAAAGAACAAGGGAGGTGTTCATGGTGAGTTCGGGAACCTCTTTTTCTGGAAACATAGTACTGGTTCTAAGACACAAAGAGGACCCTAGCCCATTTTCTAGTCTGAACTTGGCCCAATTAACATAAACAGTTGGCTAGAACAGATATAGAATGACTTGTTCTTCCCTTAGCAATTAGAATCATCTCTTTAAAGCAAGTGTGTTTGTGTGTGTGGGGGTGTTAATTCTGCACCCAGTGAGGGTGGGTGCAAGCTGTTCAGAAGCTTTGTGGATGCCAACGAAATGCCCCCAAGGTGCTATTGCATCCAGAGACACCACAGCAGCAAACCCCTAGGAAAAATTTTGACCCTCAGACTTTTCAACAGCTTTGATAGGAGCATAATCTTTCTTGGTCAAGGTTCCAGATATTGCTTACTGTGAAATAGGCATTCTAAATGTAGCATTATAAACCATCTCAAAAGGGCTAAGCAGAGATTTCTAACTGGCAAATATCTTGATCCCCATTGTAGCACACTAAAGGGCATTGTGTCGATGATAGGCCAAACTAGAGCGCACATTTTTTCCTCATGCAGCTCTGTAACAAGAAATCAATAATATCCTTTTTTATTTTTACTTTAACAGGGATTTTTTTTGGTCTAAACCAAATTAAGATAAATAATTCAACGTTAAAACAGAGTCTGCATTCAAATCCTTTGTATTAAATAGTATCTGTGTTTGCATTCCACTTTAATACAAAATGCTTTGGACTACAGCTGATACCAAGAGATATGAAACTAGTTAGTCCCCACATGTTGCACATAAAAAGAATTCATAATGAGCATCCATGGGATGTAGAATGGATCCCATGCGTTAGCTGAAGACCTCATAACGTAAGAGCCGAGAAGCCTAAGTGAATTATGACTGTCTCTTTCCTCACAAGTAGGATTAATTTTCTATCCCACTTATATTCATTATCTATCCTGTTTATACCATAGGGACACCAATTGTTTCAGTGTTAAATATAAAGTCTTCGCAGAAAAATATGGGATAGCTAGCTAATCGTCCCCATCCCCCCGCCCCGTTCACTAACCAAAATGCTACTCAAATTCCATGTCCCATGAACGATATCAAATAGAGACATTCACAAGTAGTTTTATTTTCTCTCTAATTGACATCTTTTATACGTCTCCTAACGATATCAATAGGAATTCTGCATGCGGATCAAGAAGTGTATATGGCCTTTAGAGAGCAGGTCAATAAATGGCTGGAGGAATGATTAAAGACTTCTTAACAGCACCCTTCCTTTTCCTTAGGAAGCTGTACAAGAACGGCATGAATATAGGGTTGAATAAAAAGAATAATGCTGGAAGGAATTACCGTATTTTTCGCACCATAGGACGCACTTTTTCCCTCCTAAAAAGCAAGGGAAAATGTGTGTGCGTCCTATGGAGCGAATGCAGGGGGGGACGCAGACGGGAAAAGCCCCCAAGAGCCGCACACAAGCTCCGTGCGCTCTTGCGGGCTTTTCCACAGGAGGGAGAAGGGACTGACTGGCCGCATCAGTCCCTTCTCCCCCCTCCCAGGAAAGCCAGGAGAAGCCGTGCAGCCCTTTTAAAGTGCGCGCGGCTTCTGCCGGTTTTGCGGGAGGTGGGGGAATTCCCCCACCTCCCAGAAAAGCCAGGAAAGCCCTGCGCAGCGTCTCCCGGCAAGGAGACACTGCGCGGGGCTAAAGGGGAAGGCAAAACAGCGAGCGGGATCCATCCCGCTCGCTGCCTTGCCTTCTCCCATAGCTGCGCGCAGCCACTCCGCAAGGAGACGCTGCGCGGGGCTAAAGGGGAAGGCAAAACAGCGAGCAGGATCCATCCCGCTCGCTGCCTTGCCTTCTCCCATAGCCCCGTGCAGCCTCTCCTTGCGGAGACGCTGCGCGGGGCTAAAGGGGAAGGCAAAACAGCGAGCGGGATCCATCCCGCTCGCTGCCTTGCCTTCTCCCATAGCCCCGTGCAGCCTCTCCTTGCGGAGACGCTGCGCGGGGCTAAAGGGGAAGGCAAAACAGCGAGCGGGATCCATCCCGCTCGCTGCCTTGCCTTCTCCCATAGCCCCGTGCAGCCTCTCCTTGCGGAGACGCTGCGCGGGGCTAAAGGGGAAGGCAAAACAGCGAGCGGGATCCATCCCGCTCGCTGCCTTGCCTTCTCCCATAGCCCCGTGCAGCCTCTCCTTGCGGAGACGCTGCGCGGGGCTAAAGGGGAAGGCAAAACAGCGGGCGGGATCCATCCCGCTTGCTGCCTTGCCTTCTTCCATAGCTGCGCGCAGCCCCTCCGCAAGGAGAGGCTGCACGGGGCTATGGCTTCTTTAGCCCTGCGCAGCGTCTCCCGGCAAGGAGAGGCTGCATGGGGCTAAAGGGGAAGCCAAAACTTGGCTTGCTCCATAGCTGCGCGCAACCCCTCCGGCAGGGAGAGGTTGTGCGCACCCTGTACGCTGCTCTTTGGGGCTGGGGGGGGGAAAAGATTTTTTTCTGGATTTCCCCCCCTAAAAACTGGGTGCGCCCTATGGTCCGGTGCGCCCTATGGTGCGAAAAATACAGTATATATATATATATCTCCTGCCTTTCCAACAACTTCCAAGGTGTATCAGGATAAAACCCAGTCAAAACCTCAAAGACCGCCTCTCCCCGTATGAGCCAACCTGGATCCTGAGATCATCATATGAGGCCCTTCTTAATGTGTGTTTCCAGGCACTGAGGTTGTCTGCAAGGGATTCCCACACTGCAGGTTTGAGGTTGCCAGCCGTCATATCATGTTTGCAGATATCTTTATTATGGAGAGCTGGTTTGCCAACAGGCCTGGTGCTTGAAGCCAGCCCCCTGTAAATCACATCCCTGGGGATCCTGCCATGTTCCATTCTTTGTAGATGACCAAGTCAGCATAGACGTTGCTGAGATGAAGTGTGAACATTCTGGGAATGTGGGCTTGGAATAGGCACATCATTGCTTGAGATTCTGTCCTGCCATTTGATGCCCCACATCTTCCTGACACAGCACCTATGGAAGACATTGAGCCACCGCCCCTGGTTGGTGCAAGTTGCCCACTGCTCACTTCCATAAAGCAGGGTGCTCAACACACAAGCCTGGTAGACCTTCATCTTGGTATTGGTTGTTAGCATCACATTCTCCCATAC
This sequence comes from Podarcis vaucheri, assembly GCF_965113315.1. NCBI lineage: Eukaryota > Metazoa > Chordata > Lepidosauria > Squamata > Lacertidae > Podarcis > Podarcis vaucheri. The sequence continues at coordinate 36,572,086 of NC_138759.1, forward strand.
CCTTTTGGAAAGGTGAGCCATTGCCATTGCTGCCTTACCAATACGCTTGTCCAGCTTTGCATCAATGAAAAGGTTGCTGGCTATGCTGGAGCCCAGGTAGACAAAACATCTGGTCCCCAAAGCTGATGCATGAAGTTCAGGTGATGTCCTGACCCAATATGTTGGTCTTTGTCAAGATGATGGTGAGGCTGAATGCCCAGCAGGCTTGGGCAAAACAGTTGATGGGTCTCTGTAGAACTTCTTTGGAGTGTGCTGTCAAGGCTGCATCATCTGCAAACAACATCTTGCAGATAAAAACCTGCCACACTTTTGTCTTGGCATGGCAAGATAGATATCCTGTATCTAACAGCTCAGGTTGAATGCCTACATCCATTTATTGACTTTTCATTTACATGTGATGCTCTGTAGCTCAGCTGAACAAGATTGCCATGGAAATCTAATTAATTAATAATAGAAATAAAAAATTAAAAAATAGAAGTTTAATAAATGCATAAATATTATTAGGGTGGCATCTTACAGAAGCTAATGGGAATTTGCTCTTGACCGAAACGTACAAAATCTATGGGGTTCATAATTCATTGATTGCCTTCAATTATTGAAATGCAAAATGTGGACTAGAAAAAAAGAGAGGTGTGTGCGTGTGGATCTGATAATCTATGGCAGCAGGAAGGGAAATGAAATTAATACTGTATCTTAGACTGGAACAGTAAGATCATCAGCCTTCCCCAACCTCATACCCTACAGATGTTGTTGGACTCCCAGCAGCACCAACCAACCTGGCCAGTGATGATAGAAGCTCTAGTCAAAAACACCCTTAGGAAGCCTGGTTGGGGAAGGGTAACCTAAGTCCACTTGTTATTTATAGCAGTTTCTGGAAAACACAAGTGAAGAGAGTGCTATTGTGCTCATTCCCTGCTTGTGGCCTTCTCATGGGCATCTAGCTGGCCAGTGTGGGAATAAGATGCTGAACTAGATGAGACTTTGGTTGAATCTAGCAGAGCTGTCCTTAGGAAAATGTAGTTTTCTGCAATTTTCTGTGCCAGTCTCTGACTGAAAATGGCTATCTCTTTTTCCCCCTACACACATGACACCTTGATTACAACCTCAGCTACGAGTGAAGAAGGGGAGGTGGTGAAGTCAGAGAAAGGCCTGTCCATTGGCCAAAATGAAAATAAACATGCTTGGCAACAATCTGGCTTGTTGAACTTTAAGAAACATTTGCAGCCATCCTGGCCTCATTAACTCTCTGCTGCTCAGTCTTACAGCAAATATTGATAGCCTGCTTTTCTATATAAAATGCCCAAGGCAGCTAGCAAAATCATTTTCCAGAGGCAGCCTGTTGAAGCAAAAACAAAGTGGTGTGGTATCTTATAGATCAACACATGTAACATTGTGTACGTGCCCACGGACTTTTATCAGTCTTTTATTACAATTACAACAATAATAATTTATTTATACCCCGCCCATCTGGCTGGGCTTCCCCAGACACTCTGGGCGGCTTTCAACAAAATATTAAAATACAGTAATGCATCAAACATTAAAAGCTTCCTTAAATCTTGCTTTCCCCCACACTCAAAGTGGCTTATAAATAACATGGAGATAGAAAAAGCTAAAAACATAGGAAAAAAATCATTAAAAACATAATCAAACACTAATAGAATTAAAACTCGCTCAGTGTCTTTGGGTGTCTATGTAAAAAGATCTATCAAAAGTAGAAATAATAACAATAAAAACATCACAGCAGCAGCTCTTTCCTTCAAAACAGTTGCTTCCTAATATCCTGTTGGAATAAGAAGGTCTTCACCTGCCAGTGGAAGGACAACAAGGAGTAAGCCAGTTGTTTCAACAAAATCATTGTGCATGTTTGAATATTCTCCCATACAGAAAAAATAAAATGAAATGCCTGTAGCATACAAAATTAGCATACAGGGGAAATGTTCAGCCTAGCATTCTTCCCGACACGCTAGGAAGGAATATGATAGAAACACTAACATCTCAATCCAGTGATTTTCTGGGTACATGGAGGCGCATGGAGTTTTCTCACTTACAACCGTGTTTCTGTTCACTGAAACAGAAAGGACAACTTCACACTCACCCATCCCTGTTCTTGAATAGAGCTGTCCCTCTATAGAAATGGTGGCTTCGAGACTGAATTACCACAGCGCACTCTATGCAGGCTTTCCTCATGCTTGACCCAGAAACTGCAGTTAACGCAGAAGGCTGTGCCACAATTGCTCAGAGATCTGCACCAATTGCCCATTTATTAGCAGACCGTGTTCAAGGTCTTACTATTAGTAAATAAAGTCCTTAACAGCTTGGGTCTAGTTTACTTGCAAGATCAATATATCCACTGACTACTTCAATCTTACACTGTTACAGATGCCATATAATGCACTTACAAGAAATCAGTATTTTAGTGTCGCCACACCTATACTTTGGAACTCCATGCCTATTGATATCAGGCAGCTGCCTTCTCTGTATTCTTTTTGGCACCTGCACAAAACATTTCTGTCTAGGCAAGCCTATTCGGAGATGTAGATGCTAGATGTACTTTAATTCCTTTTAGCTGCAGTTGATTTCAACCATCTTTTGAATATGTTAATTTCCTGTTTTTAACTTTTGCTTATCAATGATTTAATGTATCTTTTCATAGGGTTGACTGACCGAACCCAATAGTACAGTGGTACCTCTGGTTACAAACCTAATCCGTTCTGGAGGTCCGTTTGTAACCGGAAACCACTCGTAACATGAGGTGTGCTTTTGCTAATGGTGCCTCCCACTGCTGCCACGCCACCGAAGCACGACTTCATGGGGCAAAGTTCGCAACAATGGGCATCTACTTCCGGGTTAGGGGAGCGCATAACCCGAAGCATTCATAAGGGGGACGGTACGTAACACAAGGTACCACTGTACAGTGTGGTACCTTTGGTTACAGACGCTTCAGGTTACAGACACTTCAGGTTACAGGCTCTGCTAACCTGGAAGTAGTACCTCGGGTTAAGAACTTTGCTTCAGGATGAGAACAGAAATTGTGCAGCAGTGGTGCAGCAGCAGTGGGAGGCCCCATTAGCTAAAGTGGTACCTCAGGTTAAGAACAGTTTCAGGTTAAGAACGGACCTCCAGAATGAATTAAGTTCTTAACCCGAGGTACCACTGTACTCATTAATGGTTCCTTGTCATCCTGGAAAAAAGTGACAAGTGGGGAGCAACAGGTTTCTGTCCTGGGCCCGTTGTTGTTCAATGTCTTTATAAATGCCTTGGATGAAGGAATTGAGGGGATTGTTGTCAAATTTGAAGATGACACCAAACTGGGAGGGGTAGCCAGAAGACAGAAGAAGAATTCAAAATGACCTTAACAGATTGGAGAACTGGGCACAAATCAACAAAATGAATTTCAATAGGGACAAATGTAAAGTTCTTCACTTAGGCAAGAAGAACCAGATGCACAAATATAGGATAGGGGATACCTGGCTTAGTAGGAGTACATGTGAAAAGGATCTAGGGGTCTTAGTCGACCTCGAGCTTAACATGAGTCAGCAGTGTGATGCAGCAGTAAAAAAAGCTAATGCTATTCTAGGCTGCATCAGCAGAAGTTTAGTGTCTAGAACAAGGGAAGTAATAGTACCCCTCTATTCTGCCTTGGTCAGAACACATCTGGGATACTGTGTCCAATTCTGGGTACCACAGTTTAAGCAGAATGTTGACAAGCTGGAACATGTGCAGAGGAGGGCAACCGAGATGATCAAGGACCTGGAAACAGCCTATGAGGAGTGCTTGAAGGAGCTGGGTATGTTTAGCCTGGAAAAGGGGAGACTGGGAGGAGATACAAAAATCATCTTCAAATCATCTTAAGGGCTGTCACATGGAGGAGGGAGCATGCTTGTTTTCTCCTGCTCAGGAGGGTATGACTTGAACCAATGACTTCAAGTTGCAAGAAAGGAGATTCCGCCTAAACATTTGAAAAAAACTTTCTGACAGTAAGAGCTGTTCAGCAGTGGACAGACTCCCATGAGAGATGGTGGACTCTTCTTCCTTAGAAGTTTTTAAACAGAGGTTGGATGGCCATCTGTCATGGATGCTTTAGCTGAGATTCTTGCATTGCAGGGGGTTGGACTAGATGACCCTTGGGTCCCTTCCAACTCTAAGATTCTATGATTCTATAATATTTTTGTAAACCACTTAGAGGTTCTTTTACAATCAAGCAGTATAATAACTTTGTTAAATAAATGAAGCAGTGTTCATCTCCTTTCTGGGCATACATTGAGGAGTTCCATGTATGTGTTGGAACACACACGGGCATGAGGATCAGAATGCAAATGTTAGATTCCACCTTTCAGATTTTTATTTTTTTTACGCAGTTGTTATCGTATTACAAAATGTTCTGCAAATTGTTTCATCTGAGCTCAAAGCATTTCTAATAATGTAATGTATTTTCTTACAATGCACCATATTGCATCCAAAGTCTTATGGGGGAAAACTCAGTGATGCTAAAAAAAATTTTTTAACGCATACACCCACACCCACAGGTTGTGTAATATAATAACACTTAATATTTATACATTATATTATCACAATTATATGTGGTATCTTTATATTAACTGCCAGTGAACTTCTATTCCTTTCTCTCACAAGTGAAAGAAAATCTCTTCTCTAGAAATTCATTTCCATTTACTTAAAGTTAAATGGTTTGACTTTGAATTTTCATTATCTGCTGTTGGAAGGAGCCTGTGACAGATACTAGAGAGAATGCCTCAAACCTTCATTGTATCATCTAATTTTTGCTTCACTTTAGTCAGATATCATTTAGGTGGAAAGTGAAACAGTATTCATAGAGCAGGATGAGATAGAACAAAATAGAACAGAAATAAATACAAGGCTGTGATCCCATATACACTTACCTTAGAGCAGGGGTCGCCAATGTGGTGCCCTGCAGATGCTGTTGGAATACGATTCCCATCACTCCTAGCAAGTATGGCCAAATATCAGGGATGATGGGAATTGTAGTTCATGAGGGCATGTTCGGTATGCCAATGTTAGAATAAGTCACCTTGAACACAAAGAAGTACTTCCAAGTAGACATGTATGGAATTGCACCATGCAGACAGGATATATAAAATCCTTTTTCGCCATAACATTTGGATTTTTTAAATGATTATTTTTTATTATATTTTTTTGCCACTAAGATGATTGGCCTTTTCATATTATTTTCATATACGTGGAAAATAATTTAAAGGATTGTGGTGTTTATAGGTTGTGGTGGGCCTCCTCCATGAGAGTCCAGAGGGTGGCAACACGAGAATGGACCTTTCTGGAGTGGCTCCCCAGTTGTGGAAAGCTCTCCCCAAAGAGGCTCACCTGTGCCTTCATTAGATATCTTTAGACACCAAGCAAAAACATTTCTCTTCAATTAGTTCTTGGGCTGATTCACATTCTATGGCCTTCTAAATGTGTTTTTGAGAGCAGGGTAATTGGTTTGATGTTATTTTTCTTTTATTATATATTTTGTGTTATCATTTTGTATTTTTATGTTGTGAACCACACTGTGATCTTTGGATAAATTTAATTAAACAACAACAACAATACAGTTTGTATTGTGCGTTATTACTGGATGTGGATTACTAAATATCTGATGAGTCTTGTTGCTCCCCTATTCTGCAGTGACTTTATGCAAATCCAGATGTGGCACTACAGATCCGCCCTGGTGGCTCCTGACGACACTCTTACATTTGTATTACATAGAGCAGGGGTCGGCAAACTAAGGTCCGCGGGCCGGATCAGGCCCAATTGCCTTCAAGATCCGGCCTGTGGACTGTCCATGGATTGGCATGGGGATTCTGTTCATTTGGACTGCGCCATTTCCCCCCTGCTCCATTCCTTCCCCCCTCACTCTCCCTCACACACACTGTGGCGGCGCCTCCTCCCTCCCTCCTCCTGGTTTCTCCCCGCCTCTGCCCTGGTGCTCCTGTGGGCCAGAGAGCGGAACGGACAAGCTCACTCTGCCTACCCACAAGCAGCAGCAGCAGTGGTGGTGGTGGCAGCGCCGGCAGCCCCTAGGAAGGTAAGCGTAGCAGCTGGGGCTGGGACCGGGGGTGGTGAGGAGGACTACTTGCCCCCCATGCCTCTTCATCCAGCTCCCCCCCCCCGGTGCCACCTCTCCAGCCTGCCACAAGGTCTGAGGGACAGTGGACCGGCCCACGGCTAAAAAAAATGGCCGACCACTGACATAAAGAGATATGCACTACCCTGGTAGCCTACAGTTGAGGAGCATTCAACAATGTAAATTATAAAGGAAGGAAGGAAGGAAGGAAGGAAGGAAGGAAGGAAGGAAGGAAGGAAGGAAGCTTGTAAAATAGATGACAAAATGCAGCTAATGACGAGGTTGCGAAATTATCATTCTGTTATTGTTTAAGATTTAAATAGTGCCAACAACACAGTAGAGAGCGGCATGAATTAGAACATACATAGTTAGAAATTGAATGAATTTCTTTTTAGTGTTGAATCAGAAAAGACCTATACCTCACCATCTATTTTTATTATATGTATTGCATTATTCATTCATATTAACAATTGATTCCCGTTCATGAGTAAAAGTAGCATCTTGGGTAAGTTGGCATGCTGCTGCAAACTTTGGACAATGCTTCTTAAATCTTCAGCTCTGTGTATACTTTTGCGGAAGTCAATTCCATTAAATTGACAGTGTTTGCTGTGCTTTAGACTGCCATGTATAGCTACTGATGTATCAGGTGAGTCTCAAGGCATGGTAGAATTCCATTAGCAATTCTGGGAACCACTGAATTGAGGGCTGAGGCATTTTTTATTTTTTTTAATGATATCTCAACACACTCGCATTAGTGCCAGGAACTAAAATGACTTTGCTTAAGTACAATTAATTGGAAGTAAATTCCATTTAAATTATAATAGAACTTGCTTCCAAATATTTAGAAAACGGTTGTAATGGAAATGCCCTTCAAGGACAAATTATATGATTATTTTTTTTAAACTATTTAATTCACATTATACTAGTATTATAATTTGCTTGGGTAGACTATTACCATTAACTGTGTAGCTTTGTTCTGCAAAAGATTTGGACTTGGGGATAAAATGAGCTTAAAGAGTACACTTTAAATATTCCGAAACTGTCCCACTGACTTCAGTGGCACACTGTTTTCAATAAGGTTGCTGATTGTGTTGGCCAACTTACTTAGTCCTCCCTTGAGTTAATAGAAACGGCCTACAAAAGGGACGCAGGTGGCGCTGTGGGTAAAACCGCAGTGCCTAGGACTTGCCGATCGTATGGTCGACGGATCGAATCCCCGCAGCGGGGTGAGCTCTTGTCGTTCGGTCCCAGCTCCTGCCCATCTAGCAGTTCGAAAGCACCCTTAAGTGCAAGTAGATAAATAGGTACCGCTTTATAGCGGGCAGGTAAACAGCATTTCCATGTGCTGCGCTGATGCCAGCTTGCCAGAGCAGCTTCGTCACGCTGGCCACGTGACCCGGAAGTATCCTCGGACGGCGCCGGCTCCCAGCCTCTAGAGTGAGATGAGCGCACAACCCTAGAGTCGGACACGACTGGCCTTCGGGCAGGGGTACCTTTACCTTTTTACAAAAGGGATATTTCATACGATATGACTTTCATGAGGGTTATCAAGGAAACAATGTGCCTAACAGTAGGGCTGGCCCTATGCTTTGGGAGCGAGGGAGGAAATCTGTGCAAACACAAAGCCATACTTTCAAATCTCTTGTGCAATTCCGCACTATTTGCAGACAGTGTTCCCCATCTGTTCCCCGTCTGCACCATTTTAGAAAACTACTTTATTGTGTGATGTCAGCCAATAAAGGACTATCAATAAACACAAGGCTGTAGGCAGTTCAGTTTTGTTAAGCGGTAGCATATCTGAGGTCAGACTAAACTTTCCAATAAGTGTGTGGAGGGAAGGAAGGACTATACACTGAATTCCCACGATACACTGTGTGACTGCACTGCTTTGGCTGTTCCCTCACCCACAAAGACTTACGCTGTGATCTGGCTCTAGTCATATCTGGTTATGCAATATTAATCAGGGCAGAATATAGATGAGGATGCACATTCAGATGTGCATACCAAAAGTAATGCAGGGCAGATGGATGACAGCCACATGTGGATACACATGTGATGCAAATCTGGATCTGGTTTTGCATCTTAATATTGTCCATCTGTACTGGATTACCTGCAAAGGAATGTGCATGCAGATGCTCTTCCAAATGGATGTCCACCTTCACATTCTGGCCAAAGAAGTCAGCTGTCTGCAACTGGACCGAGGCGAGAAAACATCAGCCTGGTTCCCCCAGCATCTGCCTCACTGAAAAAAGTTTAGCACAGTTTCACGAAGGATTATGAAAAAAACGCTCATAAGAGGCTTCCGTTGTGGACGGAACGAAAATATTTGTGAAACGTGCCCACTCTTTCAGCTCACCTTGTCGGGATTGTATAGTTTGTGAATCTTAGTTTATATTCATCATAATATTAATCCATAATAAATAGCATTATATATAACGCCCCCATTTTATTGTTTTATAGTTTGATTTTAATTATATATAGTGATTGCTTACAGCTTTAAGCAACAAATTTGAGTTGATTGACAATCAGTTATTACAAAACCATTTACAGTAAAACCCCAATAGAACAAATAGCTAAAGTAATCCATTACCTTCATCAATTCATATGAAATATTCTTAACTTTAATTCTTCTAGCATAGCATTTCCAGTCAATAAATTTTAGATGAGCCTTAAGGAGAAAAGTATATTTATTTGAAATTAAAACTGAGATTTTCAGTAAGTAAAGAGGTAAAACCTAAGGGTCTACTACCACAAGTTGGCAGGGTTGAATGAAAATGGATGGGGGTAGTTTTCATGAACATTATAATTCTTTGTAAAAAGTGCTTGCTCTTTCACTGATGGAGAGGGTTGTAAATTGTTTTAATTGATTTTAATATTGTATTTTTCTATATTGTTGCAAACTGCCCTAGTACCTTATGGCAAATGACAAGTAAAAAATCCAATATAATGTTGTTGTCGTTGTTGCTGCTGCTGTTGTTATTAAACAGGGGCAAAAGTGTTTCAGCACTGTTCCTTCCCTGGCATGCAAGTGAGAGAGGTGCTTTCTGGCTTTCAATTAATGAGCTGTGTGATGTCAGCCACATAGCCGAACATCATGTTTGCAATATGATCCCTGAATGGTTGGGATTATATTATCAGGTTGTTGAACTCCCCCCCCCCCTTAAAGGCAGTAGTGAGCAGATCAGCAAAACGAAACAAACAGTGGCAACTTGGTGTTGAACAAGTGGCAAATAAGGTGATGTAAGGAAGTGGCTTGTGAAGTTTTCCATGCCTCACAAAAGACCTCCCTTTTACAATAAAATGTTTGCTTGGGAACATTCAGCACAACCATATTATTAGCTTCCGTGTAAGGTAGAGAAAGATAATGTTTGCTAAGATTTCACTCACCCCTGTACTCTTTGAAAAGTGCCTCTAGTATAACTTCTGCCTAGATAGCCATCAAATACTGGCTGAATGGATCTCTGTTTAATGTCCTTTCCAAAGTATAGCACTTGTGAAAACATATTTACCCCTAGGCTGAAGTATAAAGACAGTGGAAATCAGCTAAGCTCAGGTAAGGGGATAGAATCCACAGTCTTTTAGCCTGTAGGCTAGACTGTCTTCACATTACTTAATCAGACAATACATTTTTGAGCTCTCTGTATTAACTCATGGTGAAAATGATTCACTGCCCCCGTCAGAGAACAACAACCCTTAACACTTCTTCTCACTGTTAAAGGAACTCATAGATTTATTCAGCTAATAGCATAAGGAGATACACTGAGAGGGAAAGGGTACCATTAAGAGGCACAATTTTTCTCACGTCTCTGACTTCATGAAATCATTCCTCAGGACCATCTGTATCTATTTCATTGCAGGAGCCAAACCAATGGATTCAAGTTCCAAGAAAGGAGATTCTGACTAAACATTAGGAAGAACTTTCTGATGGTAAGAGCTGTCTGACAGTGGAATGGTCTTCCTTGGAAGGTGGTGGATTTTCTTCCCTTGGAGGTTTTTTAAGGAGAGGTTGGATGGTCATCTGTCATGGATGTTTTAGTTGAGATTCCTGCATTGCAAATAGTTGGACTAGATTGTCAGCATTTTCTTTCTCCCGTTGCTGGATATGTGATTGTTACATCTCGTGTCTGTGTTTACTTTCCAGGCTTGGAAAGTGTGAGAACGGAAGTCAGTCCTATCTCTTCCGCTGTATTGTACTTTTGTACTTTTTACTTTCTCTCTCTCTCTTGGAGAAGATGTGAGAAGACGCCACAATTGCTTTGTCCTGTACATATTGCTTAATAAATTACTTAAAATGCCACACCTAAGCTCCACATCGTTTCTGCTATACAGTGGTACCTCGGGTTACATACGCTTCAGGTTACATACGCTTCAGGTTACAGACTCCACTAACCCAGAAATAGTGCTTCAGGTTAAGAACTTTGCTTCAGGATGAGAACAGAAATCGGGCTCTGGTGGCGCGGTGGCAACAGGAGGCCCCATTAGCTAAAGTGGTGCTTCAGGTTAAGAACAGTTTCAGGTTAAGTACGGACCTCCGGAACGAATTAAGTACTTAACCTGAGGTACCTCTGTACTCTGTTGATTGAGTGTGCACGTGTCTCTGGATATGTGTCGCTGGTGTGCACCGGGATTGAAGATTTATGTATGGCAGCTATCAGGGGATGATTAGCTGCTTGTGCTTAAAATTGTGCCCCCTCAGAGTTTGTGCGGCTCCACAAACCTCTGTGTGTGACAGAGCTCCTCAGACATGTCTGCTCTAGTCACTAGTAGAGTCTGACAGTGGCTGCCTGCGGAAACGTTTCCAGCAAAGAAGTTCCTTAACGGAAACGCGTCTCCTGGACTCACGACGTGGCAGCTTCCGGCGAAGAATGGGTCTCCCTACAGTTGCTTCTGACACCTCCCCGCTATTTTCGCTGGACGTGTCTCTCACCCCTTTCTCTCCCCCGCTGTTTCCTGCCTGGGCTGCTGCGTCTCTCTCAGCATTACTGAGATCCTCCTCCAGAGACCCCTCGCTCCCCCTGCTGGTCCCTGCTTTGGCTGCTGACTTTCTCCCAGTCTCTGGGAGCCCTACCAACTCCCTTTCCTCTGATGTCAGTTCCCTGACATCCACCTCCCCTCCAGGGCCCCCTTCCCCCCCGCCCCTACTCTCTCCTCTGGGCAGTGAGGAGCTGAAACCCCGAAAAGAATCCTCTTCATCTTCAGACGTCTCGAACATTTCCCTCCATCGGTTTTCGTTCTGGCTCGCTGAATCCTCCTCCGCCTCAGAATCAGAGAACCCCTCCAACTCTTCTTCTTCGTCGGTGGTGGCGAAGTATTCCCTCCGGAACCTCGCCACTGGCTGAGGTTTACGAGGGAATCTCTGATGAAAAGTTTCTATCAAAACCTCGTCATCTACATCCTCTGCCATGACCCAGGTGTTTTCCGACTCCGGCTCCCCTTCCCACATTACCAAATACTCTACTTGATCTCCTTTCCACCTGGAATCGAGAATCTCCGCTACATGGTAGCTGTGTTCTTTTTCCTCCACCTGTGGAACACTGGGTGCAGCTTCATGTGGTTCGGTAACCGGAGTCTGAAAGCCACTGGGTTGACCTGCTGCGTGACTTCAAATGGGCCCAGCCTTTTGGGTCTTAACTTCTTACAACCCCCTTTGAATGGTAACCCTTGGGTGGACAGCCACACCTGGTCCCCCACCCTAATGCTTTCCCCTTCCCTTCTGGTTTTGTCTGCCTGCCTCTTATATTCCTCCTTCGCCCTGTTTAAATTAAGTTGGAGCTGGCGATGGATCGCTTCCATTTCTTCAACGAACTGTTCTGCAGCTGGAACGCTCCAGTTCTCCCCTTCCCCCCCTGGGAAGGCTCGGGGATGACACCCGTGATTAGCCAAAAAGGGGCTCATCCCCGTGGACACGTTCTCTGCATTGTTGTAGGCAAATTCTGCCAACGCCAGCTTCTCCACCCAATCATTCTCTCTGTCATTCACATAACACCTCAAATATTGCTGGAGGACACCATTAGCTCTTTCCGCCTGCCCGTTGGTTTCTGGATGACGGGCAGTTGAGAAATTCACCTCTACATGCAATAAGCTCATGAGCTTCCTCCAGAACCTGGAAGTAAATTGTTTCCCTCGGTCAGAAACCACCCTCAAGGGGGCGCCATGCAGCCTAAACACATTTTCCACAAACAATTTAGCGGTTTCTTCCGCTGTGACCGCATGTGAGCAGGCTATAAAGTGGGCCATCTTGGTTAACAGGTCTACCACAACCATGATGGCTGTTTTCCCTCTGGACCTTGGCAGATCAGTCATGAAATCTATTGCCACTGCCTCCCATGGCCTTTCCGGCGTGGGTAGTGGTTCTAATAAACCTGCCGGTGCCCGCCTCTCCCCCTTGGCTCGTTGGCATTGGTCACACCCTCTCACATACTCCCGCACATCTTCCCTGACCTTGGGCCACCAGAATTCCCTGGTAACCAGCCACATGGTTTTGTGTTGCCCAAAATGCCCTGCTGTGGGGCTATCGTGCAGTTGTTTGAGTACCTTTTCCCTCAATTCCCCTTCAGGTATATATAACGCTCCCTTGTAGTACAACGCCCCGTTTCTCTCCTCAAAACCCCCGGGTTTGTCTCCCTCCCTCCTGAGACCCCTGAGTTTGTCCTGGGCGTATTCATCCTGCACCGTTCCCTCTACCAGTTCCCTTTGCCCCACCAATGCCGCCCCACACACCCAGCGGTCCTCGGGAATGACATGGGTCTCTTCGGGTGCTCCCTCCCCCTCCAAATATTCAGGTTTGCGTGAGAGAGCGTCCGCCCTAACGTTCTCTGGGCCTGGCACGTAACAAATCTCAAAGTTAAATTTGGAGAACTCCTGGGCCCATCTCAACTGCCGTTGGTTGAGCACTCGCGCAGTTCTCCAATACTCTAGATTCTTATGGTCCGTGCACACTTGCACCTTATGTTGTGCACCAATTAGCAGGTGCCTCCATCTCCGGAAAGCCTCATGAATCGCAAGAAGTTCCCGGTCGTACACCGTGTAGTTCCTCTCGGATTTGTTCAGCTTTCGCGAAAAGAAGGCACACGGTCGCCACTCTGACTCCTCCTTCCCCGGCTGCAGAAGAAGCACCGCCCCTATGGCTCTGTCAGAAGCGTCTGTTTCGACCCTCAGCTTTTTTTGTAAATCCACATGCAGAAGTTGTTCATCAGAGGCGAAGGCCCTTTTCAGTTCCTCAAACGCTCGCTCCGCCTCCCCCGTCCAAACAAACTTCTTTTTACTGCTGAGACAGTCCGTGATGGGCGCCGTCAGGTGGGCGAAGTTTCGGATGAACTTACGATAAAAGTTTCCAAACCCTAGGAACCTCTGCACATCCTTCTTGGTTTTGGGTGTTTTCCATTCCAGCACTGCTTGAACCTTGCCGGGGTCCATGGCCAACCCCTTGTCTGACAAGCGGTACCCCAGGAATTCCACCTCCTTGGTATGAAACTGACACTTCTCCAGTTTCACCCACAGCCTGTTGGCTTGCAGCCTGCTCAACACTTCTCTGACGTCTCTCACATGTTGCTCCTCATTCTCCGAATACACCAACACGTCATCTAAGAAGGCCACGCAATTCTTGTAGAGCAAAGGCCCCAGTACGTGGTTCATGAAGGCTTGAAAACACGCGGAGCCTGTTTGTAATCCAAAAGGCATAACGAGGTATTCAAATGCCCCCAAAGGGGTGAACATGGTGGTCTTCCATTCATCCCCTTTCCTTATACGTATCAGGTTGTACGCCCCCCTTAGGTCCAGCTTTGTAAAAATCTTTCCTTTCCGCACCCTGGTCAAAATATCATCAATCCTGGGCATAGGAAAAGCCGCCGGCTCTGTCACTGCATTTAACCGCCTGAAATCACATACAAGTCTCGGCTTGTCCGTGTGCTTTTTATCCACAAAAAACACTGGGCTACCCCCCGCTGCCTTGGACTCTCTGATGAAGCCTCTCTTCAGGTTCTTGTCAATGAACTCTCGCAACTGCTGCATTTCCCTGTCTGACATGGCATACAACTTGCCTACAGGAAGCTGTGCTCCAGGGAGTAAATTGATCTGGCAATCGAAGGGCCTATGCGGGGGTAGTTGGTCAGCTTCCTTCTCGCTGAACACGTCGCTGAGATCAGCATACTGTGGTGGCACCTTCCCCTTCTCCATTACTTCAGTCCCTGCCAGGGTGGCTTGGGCCCCTGCTGACCCCTTTTCCCCCCTGCAGTGTTCTAAGCAATGTGCTGAACCGAAGGAAACCACTCTTTGATGCCAGCCCACCAGCGGATCATGTAGGGCTAGCCAGCTCATTCCCAAAATAATGGGAGCGCCTCCCAAGGTGGCCACATTAAACGCTATCAGTTCTGTGTGCCTTGCCACCCTCATTATCATTGGAACGGTCTGCAAGCTGACTCCTCCTCCCAACAGTTCCCTGCCATCGATCGTGGTCACCTGCAGGGGGTTGCTTAAAGGGATAGTCTGTATCTGGTGTTCAGCAGCAAACTCCTTGCTCATAAAATTGCAGGAGCTGCCTGAGTCCAACAGCGCCTTTATTTTTAGGGGGTGTCCATTTTGCAGCTCTAGCGACACTTCAATCACTAGAGCAGGTCGAGGAGCTTCTGGCATGGGCACTTTCACTGCTCTTTGGCCTGGCTGCAGTACCCTGACGGTGGCAACCAGGCGTTGGCTTTTACATGCTCCATTTCTCCCTGCTCTCCCCCCTCAACAGCTCCCACCATCCCTTGCCATTCCTTCCTCTGGGGGCAGACTCTGGCAAAGTGGCCTGGCTGTTGGCAGAGATAGCATTTCCGGGCTCCTTTTCCCTCCTTCTTAGCCCCCTCACTGGGCTTTGAAACTGCGCGCGCGCGGGCTGTTCCGATTTCCATCGGCTCTGCCGGCGGGAAAGCTGGCTCAGGAATGTCTGGAATGCGGAACTCCTTCCAACGTTCCCCTCTCCCTTCCCGCCTCTCCAAGGCTCTTGCCTCCTGGCGCGCTCCAATGGTCAGCGCAGATTTGGTCAGCTGATCCATAGACACCGCCCTGGGGCTCCGGGACAGCTCGTCTTTCACAGCCGAAGAAAGACCTTCTTCAAATAGCATCTGAATGGGTGCCGCCGATAAATCCCACCCCAATCTGTGAATCAGCATGGTAAATTCAGTCCAGTACTCACGGACAGATCTGCTTCCCTGCTTGCAAGCCATTAGCTGTCTGCGCACCACCCCTTCCTCAATATCGCTGGAAAACATGATATCCATTGCACGAAAGAACTTCATAGTGTCCTTTAGGATATCATTGTGCGTTGCCATCAGGGGTCGAACCCAGTCTCGCGCCCCCCTCTCAAGATGCCCAATTACGAAAGCAACTCGCGATTCCTCATCAGGGAACTCATCAAACTGCACATTAAGGGCATATTGCATCTCTGTCCTAAAGGCATGGTAATCCTTGGGGTCCCCCCCAAACTTCTGCACCAATCCTGGTACCTTTCTGGGGAACTGAGTGGTTCTCCCCTTTTTGTCTGCATCCTGAGCCCTTCTCTCCTCGAGCCTCGCCGTCTGCAGCGCAAGTTGGACCTCCAGAGCTTGATACCTTTCTTCCAAGCTTGGACCAGCTCCAACCCCTGCCTCTCCGGTTCCGGCTGGGTTGCTCATGATGCTTTCTCCTGCACAGGCAGCGTACAGAGACTGTCAGACTGCTATCAGGGGATGATTAGCTGCTTGTGCTTAAAATTGTGCCCCCTCAGAGTTTGTGCGGCTCCACAAACCTCTGTGTGTGACAGAGCTCCTCAGACATGTCTGCTCTAGTCACTAGTAGAGTCTGACAGTGGCTGCCTGCGGAAACGTTTCCAGCAAAGAAGTTCCTTAACGGAAACGCGTCTCCTGGACTCACGACGTGGCAGCTTCCGGCGAAGAATGGGTCTCCCTACAGTTGCTTCTGACACCTCCCCGCTATTTTCGCTGGACGTGTCTCTCACCCCTTTCTCTCCCCCGCTGTTTCCTGCCTGGGCTGCTGCGTCTCTCTCAGCATTACTGAGATCCTCCTCCAGAGACCCCTCGCTCCCCCTGCTGGTCCCTGCTTTGGCTGCTGACTTTCTCCCAGTCTCTGGGAGCCCTACCAACTCCCTTTCCTCTGATGTCAGTTCCCTGACAGCAGCCTATGTCGGCAGTGTTGTTTTTGCCAATTTTCCTCAGAAAACGTCCAATTTCTTTGCAATTTTGCCATTATGTCAACCCTAACCTAGCATTCATTTATTTTTGTTATATTTTAATCCGGTGTTTTCCTCTCATCTTATTCTCACACAAACTCTGAGAGTTAATAAGGCTAGGAGACACTGGAGTGTATCCAGTGCTGTAGCTCCACTGATGCAATGAACTTCTGTGCATGCAATGGGGCTTCCACTTCCTCTCCTGCTCCCCCCACCCCACCCCAGCATGCCCTCAAAGCCACCTCTGAAGAGTTGTGGCTTCCTCTAGAGGGGAGTTGCATCTGCTAGTTGCATCAGCAGAACTGAGCACATGGAACATTGAATAAAACCCATTGTCTGGCTCAAGGTCATTCAGGGAGTTTCGTGAAGAGGGATTTGAACCTGGGCTGCCTCCACCAGCCCTAGTTGAACACTCCAAATACTGCAGTGTACTGGCTCATGACATGCACCCTCCTAGAATGCATTTGTTCTCTCATTATTTCTCCAAGAGAGTAGAGGACACAAAGTGTTTGGTGCTGAATTGAAAAATGAACCGTGTGGCATGGGAGTATCATGTTTGGCAACACACTTTGTTTCCATGGACTTGGCAGCCCTACAGCAATTGCAATTAGGGGCTATGTTGGTCTGTGTCTGGTTTCTGCTCCATCTTTCTTCTCTGGAGCAGTTGCAAAACTGATGCGCAGCCACTCCAGGGCTGCTCATGGGTATCCTGCCATATTCCATCCCTCAATCTCAGGAGGACGGTAACCTTCATCCACTTTCGTTTGCTCTCTATTTGTTTTACGAGGAAAGCAGCCAGAGTTGGCCCTACATTGAGCTACATAAAATATGGCAAATGAGATAGTTCTGAACTTTACCTGATAACATCAGTTTCTATTCATGTAGCTATTCCAGGGTACTTATGACTCATTGCAATTCTACAGAAGCCACGGGAAAAGGACATAATATTCTAATTTTGAGCACAAAAAGCCTATCCATCACAGAGATATATGAAACCAGAATTTTTGGAGGTCTTGGAGAAGCTGATTTACCAGAGTTTCATACTCTGGTAAATGACTTTCCTCCTCTTATTGTTTGGCAGTTGTCCAGACCACAAGTGTTCTCCTGCTATAGTCACTAGGAGGCAGAATACTGTTTCTGTGTTGTGTGTGCCGAAAAAGGAGGCAAACTCTGCTGTCTGACTTGCTGCTCAGCCTTTGAGTATGAGCAACTTCAGTTCCAAAGAGCTACCACTGGTCCATTGCAGTCTCTTTCCATGTTCCTAGGAGCCTCTGGACCCCAAGCTAAGAAGCACCAGGAAACTGATTTATTCTTTTCTTACTCTAGCTGTAGGGCTTAGGGCTGATCTGAAACTAAACTTTAACTTGGCAATGTTGCTTGTTGGTTACAAATCAACACACCTCTCCCCACCTTGGTTCAGCTGCTAATGGAGAGCAGAAATTCCCATGTTGTGCTGTCTAAACCCACAATTACCTTCGCTCAGTTTCTTCTGTGGCTTTTTATAGGCACAATGATCAAACCATTTTCCCTTTCCAGCACTATGCTGAGGAGCTGGAGTGTTGTGTTTAGACCCTCCAGATGTTGCTGCACTCAAATCCCATTATCTCCTAATCAATTACTATGCTGGCTGGGAATGATGGGAGCTGTGATCCGACAACATTGAAAGGGCACACATTTCTCCCTGTCCATACACTCCACCAAGCATGCATGTAACCACAGAGGTGTGATATTCAAGATCTTTGGACCAGTATCATGGTGCATCACACAGAAGGTGCATTATACTTGGAGGAATTAGGAGGAACCACTGAGTCCCAATCGGGGTTCAAAAGAAAGTTGCTTGTCACTGCAAACACCAATATGGCATTAAAATATAAAATGGTCCGTGCTATGTCTCAACAAAATGCAAGAAACTTGTTTTTATTGTTATAAACATCAAAATGGCATTAAAGAGTTTGAATCACCCGGACACAATGATTACAGAATAACAACATGGTTATTTCAAGTATGACATATGCAAGTTTCACATGCCCACTTTGCCTGGACCAACCACTGACACTTGGCTTGTTTCCTAGACAAAGAGAGTCAGGGGTGGGGAATCTTACTGTTGCCATATAAGAAATGGTGAATGGTGCTAGGGATATGGCAGGCTGCCAAGGAGGTGCAGGTGCATCAGGGAACGCTTGACTGAAAATAGCATGGGTTTGGACCACAGAAGGGCAGAAAAGACAGCAAAGTTGAATAAGCAAATGGAGGAGATAGAGGGAAGTTGAAAGATTGAAATGTGAACAGTTTCCTGTTCTGAGCAGTAAAGAATGAGTGTGTTTCCTGAATTTTGCAGTGACTTAGGAGTCTGAGGTCACGACCATTTAGTGGAAGCCTTGAAGAGATTAAGAACGAGTCTTTGGATGTAAACCACAAGCTACCTTTCAATATTTGCAGATGGTTCTCTATCCTAACATAAAACTAAAGAATTCCGAGGGGTAACCTGAGTTCCTTTGAACCCTCCCAATATGCTTCTCCAATGTTTGTTTGTTTGTTTCATGTATATTCTGCACCTCTTTCCAGATAGCTTTGAAGGACAATATATGGCTTCATGTCCCTTTAAAGTTCCTGATAAATTCAAGGAAAAACAACAAACATGGCAACAAGACCAGGTATTCAAGTAGAGTAGGAAAGGATTGGTCCTTGAGGACAGAAGTTTAAAAACTTGTGATCCTGAGTGGAGGAATTACCTGAAACAAAATGATGAACTAGGGTTGGTCAGGTGCTGAAGGAGGGAGGGGTTTGCCCTATCCAAGTGGACATGCTAAATAGCGTGAGATATGATTATACGTGTGTCCTGCCACAGAGCAAAGAGGGCCGTCTTAGGGAGCTCCAAGGTGAGGGTTGTGGGCCCATCAAGCAAAGCATCCCTGATCCAAATTGTATTTGGCAAGATAGCTAGGTGCAAAACACTGGTGGAGGATCCTGTTCTTGAGGAATGCAGTTAGGTTACCAGTGGAGGCAGTGCTCATTGGAAAAGAGGGCTAAATAGAGTTGTGTGCTTGTGCTGGCAAATAACAAAAAGATTAGGTGCAGAGCCAGGCATTATCATTTATCTGGAGTGTCTGGCCCCTTCCAGTCACTGAGGACGTTTGTTTCCTTATAATGAGGGCAGCTGGTGTAGGCCAAGGACTGCTTCCTCCCTACACTTCTCAAAGCCTCCCGATTTTCGCAGCCATCTGTAGAACGAAACCAAGGAGCCAAGGAGTTTGGGGATGAAACCAACCTGGGCAACTGGGTACCAAATCCACCTAGAGGAGCTTTCTACATAACACCTATCAAGTTGCAAATGGGTGTTTGGAACCAGTTTCTCTCTCCACAACTAAAGTGCCCACCTGCCCCCAAAATATCTAGAAATATACAGCACTGTATAAATGATATGACTGATTTATAAGTTCCTCTTAATGGGTTCATAATTCTCGCATACTTCAATAAATACAAATGGCGATCTGATTGAAACTAGACTTTTAAAAAAGAAAAAGAAAGAGAGGCTCAAACAGAATTCGGTTCTTGAAATTAATTACCTTCTCCTAAATATTGCAATTGGCTTCTCTTGGAGGAACACATTTTCGTCTTTGCAACAGAAGTGATAAATGAAGAACCTCATCAATCTACCTCTTTACCCTTGGAATGGAACTTCTCTCTATATGCATACAAATCTTTTTCTCTTCTTCATCTGCTTTTTGCTGCACAGAACAAAATATCATTATCAGGGGTGGGGGGAGGACAGATTTTGCATGGAATGCAGTCAAAGATCCAGGTGTTGAATGATTTTGGTTAAGGCCTATATGGTAAAATGCTGTTCCATTAAGCCAGGGATGGGGAACCTGCAGTCCTTCAGATATGTTTTTTTTTTTTTTTTAAAGAAAGCAGTAGTGACTGAAGAGGGTCTGGTGGGGGAAGGAGGATGTAAACTAATCGCTCTCCAATCCTTAAATGTGGATACTATTGTTGTTTGAATTGCTGCTCTATAAAGTTTCTGCAGTAGCAAAATGCAAAGAGAAAGAGAGGTGCTACACTCAGGGAGTGGGATAAACTGTGGCTCCTGAATTTTCCTTGAAGCAATAAGGCTTTGGTGGAATGTTAATATAAAATGTGCAGATGCTGCTGCTACTGTGCAGTTTATAATATAACAAATGGGTCCCTCCAACAAAATGTTGCAGTGCAGCCCTGGGATTTGTGTTATCTGAGCCTGTGTAAGGGCACTGAAAAACAAGCTAGTCTCAAAGATGGAAGTTCCTGCTCTTATGTGAGTCTTAGTTCATGGTATTGTTAGTATTTTCATTGATCACATATAAAAGTGCAGCCAGTCTGCATGCAAGTCACTGGATCATGTGGCTTCCGCCTGCAGTTGATTGCTTGATCTGACTTGAGAGGAACTTAAGTACATTGACATTTGCTTCAGCTTGAGAGATATGGAGGACTTTTAACTGGGAATCCAAACTTGCCTCATCCTCACCTTTGACCTGCAATATTAACAGTAAACAACATTGTGAGGCTCCTGTGTGCTGCTTTCTTACATCACCTCCGACCTGCAATTGTGGTATATCAGTGAAATACATTAAAGGGTTGTGGGGTGCTACTCTGTCAGTTGAATCAGCAAGCTGGGGATAAACATAACTGGGCTGTTGCACTCTCTCAACTTCAGACCAGCCCTTCATTAGCGTACAGTCTAATACCACTGGACGACACTGCAGGATTGTTAAAAGCAGCTCAAAGCCTGGCCAGCATTTTGCAATGTAAAGCACACTGCAATCTCTGAGTCACAGCCACTTCAAACATATAGTAAGGAGTAGGAACTGTGTTTGCTTTGTGCTTTCTGATCCCTTATATACCGGCTCAATCACTGATATCAGCCGTAGATACTTGGTTGGTTGTCCCCAGAGTTAGTGAGGCTCATTCAGCATCAACATGAAACGGAGCCTTCAGCCTGAAACTGAGATTCAGCTGGTACCTCCTGTATTGACTTTCAAGTGTTTGCTGAAGAATTTGCTTTGCCACCACTGGTTTGTACAGATTTCGTTTTTCAACATGTTCCATAATAGTCAGCTGGTAATCTTTTATTTTTTTGTATTGTCCTTATTGTGTTTTAATTGGTGCAAACTGCTTTTGTGTTTTTTTAAATGAAATTGCAATATACAGATATCTTGATAAATAAATAAATAAATTCTAAATAATCAGGGTACGGGTTAACATGCTTTGAAATAAGAACCAGGTTATAAACAGCAGAATTCTTGGCTTTGCTGCTACCTTTTTGGGGTCTCTTTGGAGAAAGGTAGGAGGTGAGGCATCTCCCACTTCAATATCTGGGAACATTTTAAAAGGGTTTCTTAATGTGAACCAGAAAGTAATCTATTGAGGCAATGAGGTGATTCATTTAATATTCCCTTAAAAAACAAACAAACAGAACCCTTCTGTGTGTTCCTCCTTCTCATCCAATGCCATATCCCATGGAGAAGGAAGCAAGCCAGCCAGCAAGTTGCAGGACCACGGATAGCTCCAAGTGAGCAACTTGTTTCAATAAAAGTTAAGAGCTGAGGAAGCCTGAGAGCTCCTGCTCTCAGACAGCCTCTTTCAGTCTCCACCCCCTTGTGACTAGTTCTAGATGACCAAACTTCTGCCCTGAAGATTGGCACTCCTCTTCCATTCCCTGCCTGGTGTGTGTGCCCTGTGTCACTGGACAGGTGATGTCCTGGGGGAGGCATTTGGTTCCTCAGGCGGAAATGCCCATGGGGTTCAAGGGTCTGGCCCTACAGATAAAGGAGAGGGTTTTTTTTGTAGGTGGCTGATGTTCTGCAGCCTCACTTGTCTCCTGATCTCCAGCCACAGGCTGGCTACCTAGCTGGAAAGTTGGCAGCCTCTGATTACCTTTTCATTCCTGCTGGACTCTGGGGTCATGACACCCTCTTTCTGCCCTTTCCAACCACTGAATTCCCCCCACCCAGCTCTCAGTCTCCCCCACCCTGGATCATGGAACATTCCAGGCCATTAAGTTCTTATGGGGCTGTTTTCAGACTCCCCCCCACGCCAAGTATGCTTGTTTCATACTTGTGTATATCTTGGGTTCTTTTGAGTCTGCAGATACCTTCCTCTTACGTGTAGATGTTGTGGATAATGATGGGCACTTTTTCCTGAACTTCAGAAATAGAATATAAGATTATATATTATTATTTCTGCTTTATCTTAAACAATGGCCACTTCAGTTAAGGAGCTCTACAATATCATCAGTATTTAATTATGGGCTTTTAAAGGGACAGGACTGAACCTTTTCATTCTCTTTGTGGGTTTAAATTAGGCGTAAGCAGAGTTTAGATAAATAATTCACATTGTTTGTCTGCAGAGGTGTAGAGATCACCCCTTGGGAAAAGGCAATATGTAGGAATTACATTAGCCATATGTCCTGCTGTACTGCAGACTGGTTATGCATGACAATCCCAGTAGTGCAATCACCTACTGAGAAATTTACTGTCATCCTATAACCATTTAATATGCTAATTAGTTATTTGCTTGTCTATGGCCTTCTCTAGCCAGCAAAGTGGTGGTGAGATTGGCTTTCTAAGCACTGCAAGAGTGGAAGTGGTCATAGCAGCAGTACTGCACTGGCAACAGCCCCATGTCATCAAATGTTCCAGACATGGTACATAGCATTGAATGGTGAGGATGCATCTCATGTATGCAACATTCTACAGGCATATCAGCCATCATTGGACATTGGTCTATATTTATGTACCTGATTTATGAAATGTAGAGAATGGGCTGTAGGATATGGATCCATCTCTGAAGCTGTTTTGGGCCCTGCTAGTACTCTAAAGAACATTTTTCATATGTGAAGTTTACATTGCTTTTGAGCCGAATAATTATGTAAGCATTTTATAATTAATGCTGCTGAGAATACACAAAAGACACATTTCTAATGTCAAAGTGTGCTTAGATTAATGTAGGTTTCACATTCACATAAGTCGATTTGAACTCAGTGGGGCTTAATTCTGAATAGACTATCTGATCTACTAGGCAGTTTACTTGAATTTAAGCTGATTTTATCTCCATTGACTTGAACATGATTTCTGCCCAGTCATAATCCCTTTTAATAGCAAGGTGCGGAAAGGATTGCAGCCCAAAGGACCATTGAGAAGTGTGAAGTGTCACTGTGCTCAAGAAAGCTTGAGACTTACAGAAGTACAACAACAACAAAAAACAAGCCTAGGAGGTCGAAAAGAGCAGGCTCAGTAGCTGCAGAATTTATAGGGACAGTTGGGCAGAGGGATGGAACATGGGGTGCAAAAGAGGGACAGAGGCATTGCTAGGTTCATGGGGCACTGGCTCAAGACAAAAAATTGCATAAAATATGCATGCCAACTTTTATGTATAGATGCCTCTGGGGAATGAAGATGGTTGTGTGGTTTGGATCTTGTCAGTGCTGCAATTTGAAGGTCACCCAGTAAAAAGGAGGTGGGGGGGGGATAAAGAAGGAAAGGACAGGAGATCTGGGCCCAACCACAAAAGATCTGGAGGGATGAGTGGAATGCCCTGCCTGTGGGGAATGATGGCCTAAAACCTTAGCTGGGGATATGGTTTGTTGGAACTGTTTGCACTTGTATCTCACTAGACTCTTTCTCAAATACCATCAATTAATTACTAAAGAGAAATTTGTTATAAACATTTTATTCCCATAGCAAATTGCATTCCTAATAAGTGCCTTAACAATTGTTGATTCTGAATTAACATTCTGTATATTCTCTTTCCTACAGGCCATTGATTAAAGTGTCAAATAAAACCAAATGTTTCACTAAGTCCTGGGGTAATTTGCTATAGACTTCCCAAATCCCTATAGACTTCTCCAATGTAGTATATGTTACTAGCACCTAGAATTTACAAATATATATCAGATCCCATTGCTATATTCATAGCCAAGGTGTGTGATTATTTACAGCTGAATACGTTACTAAATTTTAACGCCTAATCCAATGGATTGATTTAAAGCTCAGGGTCAAGGGTAGCATTAGCATTAAAGATAGCTGTCCTTCCACTGGCAGACTTAAATTCTTGTACCAGATATGAATAAACCTTTGCAGTGGCATTTGGATTTTTAAGCCAGTTCCTCCAAGCTACTGCCTCAGCACAGCGGCCATTAGTACCAGCCCATGAATATAATTCACAGTGCAACCCTCAGTGCAATTACTCTGGAGCAAATCCTACTGAGTGGAATGGACGGACTCCTAGAAACAGTGTGGGACTGTGACCTTAGTTTCCTTTCTTTGTCTGAAATGCTGACCATTTAGGTATACAGATAGCTAACTTTACAAAGCAATTAGTACCACTGCAAAAAAATAAAATAAATGAATAAATGATCTGTTTGTTTTTAGTAATTTATCATGGTTCAACACACAATCTTGCAAGCAGTTACAAAAAAAATTTAATTACAACTTTGTTACTGTGGAATGAGGAAGTCAACTTGTTTAAATAAACCTTTTGCTGTTTGCTTGTTCACTTATTTAGACACACACACGCACACAGAGTTACCTTTCTGTGAGCATACTTCCCCCCACTCTCCTGCACTGTTTCCTCCCTGAAACAACTCTTTGCCCTCAACTATTCCCATGCGCAGTATATGGCGCTTTTAGAGACAGATACCAGCTACAGATACCAGCTTGAGGGGGTTTTCAGCAGGAAATGGCACCAGGAGGAGGGCCAATGCTTCTCCCCACAAATTTGACAGTTTTCTCCCCACATCCTCTAACAGCCAGTCAGCATTCTGCATCCAGCAAGCACACTCATTCCTGATTGGGCTATTTGGGGGATTTCCCCTCCTTAGCACACCCTCCCCCTAAAAGTGTTTTGTACTTCTGCAAACTTCACTGTGGACCTGCTAACACCTCTCCCTTCCTTGTACGTGAATGGTGCTGTTTTGTCTACATAAGGAGTGACAATTGGATAATTGGTATATAGGATTTATTGCCTGCACGAAGCTTGGATTGTTCCTTTCTATGTAATTGGGTGGAATTACACAGGGTGCCTTATTGTGAGGTCTCCGACTTGCAGTCTATCTTTGCTTTCATCAGGGGATGGGGGGGGGTAGGGAAGAAACTCCAGGAAGCAATTTTCCCCCCTAGTCTTCCAGCACCAGCATCTCATTTACTAAAAGTGATGACCCAGGGCGATGCCATTAAACTTACATTTCAAAAATAGCTTTTTTAAACCCTATGAACAATGGAGTAAATTTATAGAAAGATAGTCTCAACTGTGGAGATAAAAACAGTGGCCTGGAATCAGATATAATCGATATAGCATATAAAATGCATATGAATAAACTGATAGAATATATAGTGAAATGGCTATTATTCAGTCCTTGCAGGGACTAGATTAGGAAATGATTGAGGGCATGCATATTCTGGAAGTATGTGGAGTTTAAGCTACTTGTCTGGTATCTCCAAAGCTGCCTTAAAAATGTCAAGAGGTCACAGAACTTGCACACAGCCCCACCTTCCATTACAGACCTGAACTATTAGCTAAGCTTTGTGTCGCATCTGATGTGCACATAAAGCAGCATAATCACTTTAATCATACTTTATTTATTTTGGGGTGTATACTCCATGGTCGCTGTTTTGAGGGAGATATATCCAAATGTATCTCAGACTTGTTTGGAACTCAAAAGCCTTGAGCTATGTGCCTTCTAGATCCCAGCTTCCTAGGTCATAGGCAAGTATCCTAAGAATCTTGAAATACTGTGAATCAATGAATAAGGTGGTCCCAAGCATCTTTACTGTATGTGGTGTATGCTATCTTTGTGATGCCCCAGTTGATATTTACAAAGAGGTCATGAAGAGTGATTTACTTAGTATGAAGCCTCAAATAGATGTATCAACACTTCTTTGCTTAGTTGTTATTGACTCTTCCTTCCTTGGACTCTATTCAGGAGTCAGGAGAAGTCTGGTTCTTTGACTTGACATTGTCTTGCTTACTTTACAGTCGTGAGAAAACCAGCTAAAAATGTTTTGGTGTAGTAAACCATCTATAATTTGGGGAATTACATGTGGCAAAAGAACATAAAAATATATGCTAATAGCCTAAAGAACAGAAGAGAACAGAACAGAAAAAAAAGAAAAGAACCAGCTCTGGTCATAGCCTATGAGAAATATATTTACATAAGCATACATTAAAATACATTATAATATAAACAAAGATAGTAAAGGTAAAGGGACCCCTGACCATTAGGTCCAGTCGTGACCGACTCTGGGGTTGCGGCACTCATCTCACTTTATTGGCCGAGGGAGCCGGCGTACAGCTCCCTCCCATGTGGCCAGCATGACAAACCTGCTTCTGGCGAAATAGAACAGCACACGGAAATGCTATTTACCTTCCTGCCGGAGCGGTACCTATTTATCTACTTGCACTTTGATGTGCTTTCGAACTGCTAGGTTGGCAGGAGCAAGGAACGAGCAACGGGAGCTCACCCCGTCGCGGGGATTCGAACCGCCGACCTTCTGATCGGCAAGTCCTAGGCTCTGTGGTTTAACCCACAGCGCCACCCGCGTCCATAAACAAAGATACTTTCACATAAAAGCACATGTGAGTCATTAAAAAACCACAAAGCAACCCTCTGTTCCCCATAACAACAGTAAAAAGATTCAGTGGAATGCTAACAACATATAATATCACCATCATTTATCAAAATGAGGAAAAAGGTAAGTTTTTACCTTGTGCCAAAAAGATATCAGCAAAGGTGGGAGGCAGACGTCACCGAGGGGAGCATTCTCCCTCTAGCTGAAGAGCAGGGAAAGGCGCGTGTGCCCTTTGCTGTTTTTTGCCAGGCAGCAAACTATGTCAGGCCAGCCTTGAATTTCAGTTTTGCCATTGGAATCAAAGGGCTGCCAATATGTTTAACTTTTGCTGATGATGCTCTTAAACTTTAAGGCGCCATATGACCCTTAGCCTAAGACTAAAACTATTTTTGCTGCAACAGATTATCATTCCTACTTCTCTAGGCTGACATTCTTTGTAAGGGCTCCACCCTGCTCACCACCACTATAATCAGCTTTGGCTTGTTACGGTTGGTCTTGCGCCCAATGTAGAAACACATTAAGAGGACACCTATGGAAACATCATTCATTTGCATCACTTTTGGCAGTCAAATAGATTTGGAAACTTTCTTGAATTATCAAGGGAGGGGCGGCTCCTGGGGATGGGGAGGCTAATGCAGTAGCAGTGAGGATATTGACAGGAGTGAGGGGAAGGGAGGTGGGCGGGCGATACCAACCAATGAACTGGACCCACCCTCTGCCCTGCCCATGCAAATTCTCCACCGGACCCGCTCTCTGCCCATGCAGTGTGGAGGAGAAGGAATTATAGAATTGTACAATTGGGACCCTGAGGATCATCTAGTCCAGGCATGGCCAAACTTGACCCTCCAGCTGTTTTTGGACTACAACTCCCATCATTCGCTAGCTAACAGGACCAGTGGTCAGGGATGATGGGAACTGTAGTCCCAAAACAGCTGGAGGGCCTGATTCTAGTCCAACCACCTGTGATGCAAGAATCTGCAGCTGTCACATATGGGGTTTGAATGTGTGACCTTGCTGTTATTAGCACCACGCTCTAACCAACTGAGCTATCCAGTTGGTCATGAACTCAAATACAGGACAAAAGGCATCCCATTTGAAGTCCAAATGGGACAGGGAACACTCCCCCCCCCCAACAGAATAATCTCATTTTTCTATGGAAGGGACCGGTGTCATCCCTATCTTGAATTCTGTAGGGTTTGCTCTCAGGTAAGTATGGTTACGATTCCAGCCTTACTCATAGACATTTGACTACTTTTTGTTTTCCTGTAAAACAATCTGTTGATTCTGTTTAAGGATAATAATATTCTCACATCTAGGATCTTCATATACATTCCCAAAGATGTTCTGTCATAAATACCAATAGGCCTTCACACCTCCAGTGTTTCCCTCAACAAGAAAAATGCATTTTTGTATTCCAGTCTAATTAAAACATATGGTGAACGATCAAGTTCTGAGGTAAAAAGCTGAGTAGTTATGTTGGACTTCCATGTGGGAAAATGCGGCAGGAGAGTTGTTGGGCATTTCCAAATCAATTAACCCTCTGTGGGTGATAGCTGCCCCTCAGAAATACAGTCAGTGACATACAAAATGGCTGAACCCTTTTGGGCAGACGTTAGCCACAAGCCTGCATGCCTGTCCCACCCAACTTCCGCTTGGTTTGAGAACATCAGTTTAAATTACATTTTCAGGAAGAAGGTCACCTGAACCTATTTAATTTCCAGTGCTTGCAGCATTTTTCATCTCACTTATACTTTGGGAATAAAACTCTTATTCCAGCTGCAAAATTTTACATTAGCCAAGGGAATAAGCATGAGGTATAAATCTGCTTAGATTCCAATAATTTATCCTCTGAGGCACCCAATGGATGGTGAGACTGGCCACCTAGCTTGAGGTAATGTTTAAACAGAACTGTTCCACATATTACACAAACAGTTACAGCTGCAAGTAAGACATAAATTAAAGTCATAACCAAAATAACCACAGGACTATTTTCTAAATCAGAGCAATTATGGCAATTTTCTGGAAACTGGTTTCAAGTTAAATAATGTCATCTGCCATGGTTATTGGATTCTTCTTTCTCATCTAGGCTTCTTGTTGATGTCATTGGTACTATGTAAGTCAGCTAGTTTTTGTCTTCTCAGCCTTCCTATAATAGGTGCACATTTCTTTTAAACTATAGTATGGATATAATTTTCCTACTACATTTTGGGCTGTTGAATCTGCAGCTTGGTGAAGAGGCACATAATCCCATCACCACAAAGTAGAGCTTTACACTTTGGTCTTAAAAACAAAACAAAACTGGATCGTGGATTAATTTACCCTTTGTTGAAGGGATTGATTTTGATCCAAAATTATCATTGTTTTTTTTTAAATAAAAATAAAAATTATTTAATTTTGATAAGGGTTTTATGCAATGTGTTTTTTTCTAAATAGAAGGTTTAGGGGTACTCTCATTTTCCTAATCATATTGAAATACTGCCCCTCAATGTGGCCAAACTTAGTTTCACAAAATGTTTAGGGGTATGTGTACCCCTGCGTCCCCCCAGAAAAGCACTGGTTTTATGTTAAGAGGTATCTGCTAATTTGTCAGACTACTTTAGCCAGCTCAGGATTGCCTGTGATAAGGTGGCAACTTCCGAGACTGTTGTTTCTATTTCAAAATATCCCGGTGATTAGAGGAACGGCAATTTTTAAGGACTGGCAAAAAACCCTTTCCAAATTTATTTGGCAGGGGAAAAGAGCAAGAATTAAATTCAAATTACTCACAGATCGAAGGGATAGAGGAGGATTCGCTGTCCCGAATCTGAAATTATACTATGAGGCCTCATGCCTTTGCTGGATCAAAGAATGGATTGTCTTGAAAAACACAGATTTGTTAGATTCAGAGGGATTTAACACCAGATTCGGTTGGCACGCATATCTGTGACATAATAAAGAGAGGGTACATAAAGGCTTTTCTAACCACATCATCAGAGGATCTTTGCTCGAGGTATGGGACAGAAATAAAAGACTTATTGGGAAAAAACACCCCCTGGTGGCTATCACCAATTGACATCTTAACAATCAAAAAACTAAACATGGAAAGTGAAAGATGGACCTACGAAGACCTCCTGGTAAGATCAGAAAAAGGATGGAAAGTCAGAACATATGAAGAGTTAAAGGATAAATTAACAGGATGGCTACAATTTCACCAAATTAATGCCTTATGGAACGAAGATAAAAAAACAGGGATGAATGAAAAAAAGTCCAGATATCAGGTGGAAATATTAGAAGGTAATTCCAAACTTCTATCCAAAATGTATAACCAACTGTTAGAATGGGATACTAAGGACGAAGAGATAAAGGAAGTTATGGTCAAATGGGCAATAGATCTTGGATACAACCTAGAGTATGACAGTTGGGTGAAACTTTGGAACAAGGGTATGAAATTCACAGCATGTGTTGGATAGACAGCTGGATTGAAGCGGGTCAGGACTGGTGATCCTTTTAGATTTGTCAGCAGCCTTTGACATGGTCGATCATTATCGACCATGTTCTGGACCACCGCCTCGCAGATGTGGGGATACAGGGCATAGCCCGTAACTGGCTGTGCTCTTTTATCTCTGGTCAGGGACAGAGGGTGGCACTAGGGAGGGAAATGTCATCGCGCCACTCCTTGGTGTGTGGAGTGCTGCAGGGCGCAATCCTCTCCCCAATGCTTTTTAACATCTTTATGTGCCCCCTTGCCCAGATTATCCGGAGCTTTGGGTTGGGTTGTCACCAATATGCTGATGACACTCAGCTCTATCTGCTAATGGATGGCCACACCGACTCGGCCCTGAACGCACTGACGAGATGCTTGGAAGCTGTGGCTGGATGGTTTCGTGGGAGCCGATTGAAACTAAATCCTTCGAAGACAGAGGTCCTATGGCTGGGTCGGGATGGCATGGGGATGAGGGACTAACTCCCTTCTCTTGCGGGGGCCCAATTAGTGCCATTGCCTTCCGTTAAGAGTTTGGGTGTAATCCTTGACGCCTCCCTTTCCATGGAGGCGCAAGTTACAGCAACTGCCAAGGCGACATTTTCCCACCTTCGCCGCATCAAGCAGTTGGTCCCTTACCTTTCCTGCCCCGACCTGGCCACAGTGATCCATGCGACAGTCATCTCCAGGCTTGACTACTGTAATTCGCTCTACGTGGGGCTGCCCTTGAAGCTGTCCCAGAAACTCCAGCGGGTGCAGAATGCTGCAGCGAGGCTCCTCACGGGGTCTCTGCCATGGGAGCATATTCACCCAGTGCTTTTCAAGCTGCACTGGCTCCCGGTGGAGTACAGGATCAGATTTAAGTTGCTGCTTTTGACCTTTAAAGCCCTTCACGGCCTAGGACCCTCGTACCTATGGGACCACCTCTCCTGGTATGCCCCACGGAGAGCCTCAAGGTCCATAAATAGCAACACCCTAGTGGTCCCGGGCCCTAAGGAAATTAGATTGGCTTCAACCAGAGCCAGGGCCTTTTCAACTCTGGCTCCGGTCTGGTGGAACGCTCTGCCTCATGAGACCAGGGCCCTGCAGGATCTGATTTCTTTCCGCAGGGCCTGTAAGACAGAGTTGTTCCTCCTGGCCTTTGGCTTGGAGCCAATTTGATTCCCTCGCTCTCGTTCTTTTTTCTTTTCCTTCTCCTCATGTGATGAGGCTACATTTTAATATTTTAATGTTTCGATATTTTAATGTATTTTTAATTTTGTTTTTAAGTTGTAATCATTTAAGTTGTTTTTATTATTGCTTGTAAGCTGCTCTGAGCCTGGCCTTGGCTGGGGAGGGCAGGGTATAAATAAAAATTATTATTATTATTATTATTATTATTGAGGCCACTACTGAACTTGATGGAAACATGATAGTTACACATCCCCATCTAGGCACATGAAACATTTGCAACAGGCATCACTGCCATTGAATGGCTAGTCTTTGATTGTGTGCAGAGCACATGCTACTCAGCCCTAAGGACACTTCTAAACTGTCACTATTTTTACCTGAGATTCAGTCACATACTGCCAAATTCAGATTGCCCAATTAAAGTTGATTTGACGCACTTGCACAACAAACCCATTCCTCTACCTTAGACTTTTTGCAATAAGGAAAGGAGGATACCAGTTCTGTGATACAGTTTCCCTTCTATCAAATCAGAATGAATGCTCAATAACTAAGCAAAATCTTCTAACCTCCCTGCAAACTTTTTCCAACCCAATAAGGATGAATATTCAATTAAACAAGTTGTCTCAAAGGACAAAGGACATCCCAGGACAGAAACATGTCTGAGTTTCACAGAATCTCTCTGTGTATGTGTGTGCACTTTCCTCTTCTATTTCTCCATTTGTTTTGGCTTTCTCCCATATGTACCCTTCAAATAACACAAATAGGAACCGATTGGTTGCACCTTCTCTCTCCATTGCAGCTCCAGTCGTGTTCATTTCCACCTTCATGCTCTCTCTCTAGACCCCAGCCCCACCCTTTGGCTTATTTTATTATTATTCCCCTGAGCTTACTATGTAGCAGCTGATCTCCCTCAAACACACAGTTGAAGGAAAAGTGAGTCCCAGAGGGCTGATCTGGAGAACATCAATGAGTCTGCAGCATCTATGAGGCTGCAAGTTCTTCACCACTGTTTGAAAGTAAAATATGAACCACAGCTGAAATAGATCAGTTATGACCATTTGAAGATCCTAAAATATGTTTAACATGTAAAAATGTAGGTGTGTGACACTGGCCTTTTAGTTTTTTAATGTGATTTCACTAGGGTTTTATGATGTATGTGGGTGTGGGAGGAAATGAGAAGAGAGACCCTAACCGGCTGGAAGACTGACAGTAGAAAGAAGTGAGAGGCAGAATTCCTTTCTTTGCAGGTCTGCTTTGTTACAGAACATTCTCACTGCTTTTCTTGCAAATCTTGAGAGAGGTCAGAGAAGAAGAAAAAATTTGACCCCTGGAAATAATCTCTTTCATCTGCCTTGCTCGGCAAAGGACACACTTGTCTTGCAAATGGAGCCATTTGACAATCATTGGTCCACGAATCTGGTTAAACTTAATCTTTGGTGCTAACAACAAGTGCACTTTTGACCTCCCTGCGGTGCAGTAGAGATACAGTGCCAGAAAAAGGTCAAAGAGAAGTAGCTAACAACCTTTCCCTTTGGCCAACCCCAGAACCTGAAGGTTGGTCATGCAGGAGTTGACTTTTATAAATTCATTCAAGGCAAGTTATGTAGCACCAGAGAGACTTGTGGCAATCATGTACTACACTGAAGTTTTGTGCCCAATATGAAGTTTTAAAATCTATTCCTAAATGTTTATATTGCCCATCTCACACAATATCCTCATTGTTGTTGTTGTTGTTGTTGTTGTTGTTGTTGTTGTTGTTGTTGTTGTTGTTGTTCTGTTTCTGTCTGTTTCTTCAGATAGTCTAGACCATAACCCTCCAAACAGCTGAAGTCCACCATGTTATTTTCTCACCCCTAATATACCCAACCAATCACTGCAATCTGAAAGAGAGGGTCTTCTGCAGATACCATCGCCTCAAGACGCCCATTCCATATTACATAAGAATTGGGTCTTGGAATCTCCCATTGCCCTGGCTATCTCTTGGGTCTCTCCTTAAGATCTTTATTTTCCAACAAGTCATTGGAGATATTTTAAAATCATCATCATCATCATCATCATCTCAGTTTGTACCTCAGTTGACTTGAAATTGTTTTTAAGTAGGTTTTTAATTGTTTAACTTTTTATTATTAAATTACTTTTAAAAAATCACTTCAGGATGTTTCATGGGAAGTAATTCACAAATGAAATGAAATAAATAATAAAATTACCATTAACAAACATTTTATAAGTCTTTGAGCTTATCTGTCTGGGTCTGCAAAAGGCAATGTGCAACACTGAAGAAACTGGTAGAAAAATAAATATATAAATACATGTTCAGCTGCTGCAATTTCTCATACATGCTTTGATGCATATTCTGTGTTCCCTCAAGGGTTTTCCCATTCATCTTAATGGAGGAAATAGATTTAGACACACTTTTCCTTTCCACACACAAATATGTCTCCCCATTGACTATAAAGAACCCTAAATTCTGGGTCTGGGCAACATTTTGTAGAATAAGCAAAATAAATAAAATTAATATTTTCAGAAGCTACCCAGAAGTGGTAGCCAAATTCATAAAATGAATAATAGGGCTATGCAAAAGCCTTGACAAGGCACAAATCAATACAAATTGACCAGCATTGGAGGTATTTGGTGTGCTTCAGAATCCAAAGTGATCCACATATACCTGACCTGTCCTGAATATTCAGAACTACCTGAGAAGTCTGAAAGAGGTTTTTTTTAAAAAAGGAACAAACATTTCCCGTCCAATTTTGTGTATTTTTGTACCTCTCTCCATATATGGTAAACATCAAGGAGAGTGGAGGGAAAGGATGCCATTTTGAAACCCATTCTTCTAGCTTCCAGTCCTCCCACCAGATGTCAAAGAGAATAACAACTACCAGGCTTTTAGAAGACATCTGAAGGCAGTCCTGTTTAGGGAAGCTTTTAATGTTTGATGTATTACAGTATTTTAATATTTTTTTGGAAGCCGCCCAGAGTGGCTGGGGAAGCCCAGCCAGATGGGTGGGGTCTAAATAAAAAATTATTATTATTATTATTATTATTATTATTATTATTATTATTATTATTATAGCCTTTACCAAGGCTCTCCTTTTCTTGCTGCCAATCACTGTTTTGTGGGAGGAGGTGAGGGACTGTATCAAAGCTGCTCTTTGCTCTTTGTCTGGCAGAAGCAGTGACAGTACTCTCAGGGGCTCTGTGGCTCCAAGAGGTGCTCTACCTGCTACTCAGCATGCATGGACAAGTCTTTGCAACATTCTATTAATGCTCCACAGAATTAAATGGGAGCCCTTAGAGAGTGCGCTCATAAGCAGAGGCTAAATCGTTTTCTGCCCTGGTGAAATCAGCCATCAAGAAGAATATCTTCTAGAAGTACACCCCATCCTAGGTTCTTTTTCCTGGCCACACTAGAGTATCATGGAATAATGCAAACTATTTTTTTTTATTATAATACATATGCTAACTATAGAACAGATTTGTAGACAGTTTTGCAATTCTAGTGGAACTTAAAAATCTCTGTTGCTCTAAACCAAGAATTCTCTCATAATTTGAACATGGAATTAGGTATCTAGAGATGTATGCAATACTATTTGATGGACTGCTGCTTTTTGGGAGGTGTGTGTCCTAGTGTGAAAGCTTAGCATCATTCAATATCTATATTGAAGCCAACCTTCACTGGACTTTGCCCTGCAAAAAAAGGATAGAAAGAGCTGTGCTTTTATTACTCACCTTGGCAGATTTACTATTTAACTGACGTAACTGCAATTGGGATAATACATTTGTGTCTATTTTAGGACGGGTGACATAATATGCATGCAATTCCTGCTGATGCTGGAACAGCTTTTTTAACTAGAATAACTCTGGAAGAGAATAATTCATAGGATTGTAGAGTTGGAAGGGATCCCATTGGTCTTCTAGTTCAACCCCCTGCAATGCAGAAATCTCAACAGGTGGTTCCCCATCCAATTCGACACCATATCGGACCTTGCTTACCTTTGCAAATGCACTAGCGGTTTTATTGCTGCACCACTAGGAATATGGCTTGAAGCTGCAGCTACACATCAAAAGCTCTAGTGAAATATATACATATAACACTTACGGTATATACTCCTATTCCTATATGATTTTTAGGCAGCCTGATTAAAAATCAATAAGTCAACGTACTTTAATTCAATTTGCTTTGCGTCCATGTAAATGGAACTTTCTGACATTATAAAGTCCTAAGATGAAATGTACACCGAGAGGAAACAAGATATTTCATCCCTGAGTTTCTTTGGAATAAGGCTGGAGGAAAAAAATGTGACAACTGTATAAAACAATTGAATAATATCCTTGTCAATCTAGTTTCTATTCTATCTAGGTTGGTGGGAAGAAGTGCGTTCTGTGCTACAACCATGAACTTTGTTGAAATTCAATGTGAAGAGTTATTTAGACAGCAGTTCTGTAGTCCTTGTGGGGCAGAGGGAGGGGGGCATCCTGGGGGCCATAGGGCAGGACCAGATCTACCCCTCGAGAGCTCTGTCTCTGCTGATACTGAAGCCTCCTTTTCTGATGCTCCCAGTTTCTCCAATGCCCTGACCCAATGGATGTAAAAACTCCAGTGTTGCCAGGGCCAAAAGTAGGTCGTGATGGGTGTTCCGTGAAGTTGCTTGGATCTGAAGGCTCCAGAATAATGTATGAAGCAACCCACTGCTGACTGCAATCCCATTCTCTTTGTGAGAGATCAGAAGTCACTTGTTTCCCTGTCCGATATCTCAAATCGAAAAGAACTGAATATAGCAGAGCTTACAAATGCTTCTGTCCCGAGGAGACAGTACTGTACTGGGTGAGCTTTAAATCGATTGATTTATGGGTAATAGATAATGCCAAAAATGAAGATTAATCACCCATAATTAACTACTGTTTCTGTTCCATCTTTATTTACCCAGTGACAGTATAATCCTATTCACAAAAGTAAGTCCCACTATATTCAGTGACAGAGCCGGCCCTAACATTAGACAGAGTGAGACAATCCACTCAGCCAGCAGTTGCTGGAAGGATCCAGCTGTTGCTCCTGAACCTCCTGGGCATTCCCACTGTTGCCACAGGACCTCTCCTGGACCCTTCAACCGGCCTACTGTTTCAGGTGCAATGTGGGGTGCTATCCTGGCACTAGTGCTGAAGTAAGATTCACTTGCCGGTCCAGATGGCATCTAGTTGTGGAATGGGGAAGGGGCGCAATCTTGTCCACCTCAGGCGGAAAATGTCTTGGGCAAGCCCTGTTCAGTGAAGCTTACTCCCTCGTAAATGTCTTTAGGATTGCCTCTGATTTCTAAACCTTAATGTCATGGGCACATTTCTTTCAAAACATTTGACATGCATTTAGGAAGCACAAATCTGGTAAGAATTGTGTTACCATGCACAATCTTTCTAGTTGTATATTCCACCTTTCATTCAAGCTGGAGTGTTGAAAAGGTTTGCAACAGAAAAATATTGCACAAGGTAAAAAGGTAAAGGACCTCTGGATGGTCAAGTCCAGTCACAGGCGACTATGGGGTTGCGGCGCTCATCTTGCTTTCAGGCTGAGGGAGCCACTGTTTGTCCACAGACAGCTTTCCTGGTCATGTGGCCAGCATAACTAAACCGCTTCAGGTGCAACGGGACACCATGATGGAAACCAGAGCCCACAGAAACGCCGTTTACTCTCCCACCGCAGCAGTACCTATTTATCTACTTGCACTGGCATGCTTTCAAACTGCTAGGTTGGCAGGAGCTGGGACAGAGCAATGGGAGCTCACCCCATTGCGGGGATTTGAACCACCGACCTTTTGATCGACAAGCCCAAGAGGCTCAGTTGTTTAGACTCTAGGGGCTCCAGGTGCTTATCCAGGGTTTGATTTTCTCAGAATGAGGGACAGTGGAAACTTTATGATATCTTTATGATATATGGCTTATTTACATTTATATACAACCTGAGCCTATGATGGAGGGGCTCACAGTGTTAACACCCTAAGAAGGTCTAGCTTTCCCCATTGACATAGCCTTGTATTCCAGCAGAAATCAATCATGTCTCTCTTTCACAGGCTTCTGCCTGCCATCTGCTTCTATCCTTTAGCTCTCACACACAACTCTAGCTTTTTTCCAGTTGAGGGAGGCAGGACCCATTTGTTCTTTGGCACAGAGCTACGTCCTTTTTCACCTTAATGACCCATGCTTAGGCCATTACCAAGAAGCTGGCCTGGCTATTCCAACAATTGAATCCTTGCTAGATCCAGGAATTAGGAGCGACTAAGGCATACAGCCTAACTCCCCCAGCTGCAAACTCACAACTATATATATATATATGGATGCGGGTGGCGCTGTGGGTTAAACCACAGAGCCTAGGGCTTGCCAATCAGAAGGTCGGCAGTTCGTATCCCCGTGACGGGGTGAGCTCCCGTTGCTCGGTCCCTGCTCCTGCCCACCCAGCAGTTCAAAAGTACGTCAAAGTGCAAGTAGATAAATAGGTACCACTCCAGCGGGAAGGTAAACGGCGTTTCCGTGCACTGCTCTGGTTCACCACATGAACCGGAAGCTGTACGCCAGCTCCCTCGGCCAGTAAAACAAGATGAGTGCCACAACCCCAGCCTAACTCCCCCAGCTGCAAACTCACAACTACACACACACACACACACACACACACACACACACACACGTGTGTGTGTGTGTATAGTTGTGAGTTTATATTATATATATATATATATATAATATTCAGTACTTGAACAGACCTTTACTCAAAATTCTGCTTGAGATATGTAACTAATCAAGGCATGTTGACAGATGATGAACTATATCACTAATTGTGCTGCTAAGTAGCAAAACGATCTCTACTCACCTTGTAAGGTACAGTACATATCACAATGTTTGGACTGAGATGACATGCTAATAGAGGATAACTGTGATGACTAGATAAAAATTTAAAACAGCACCTTTTCCGTCAATTTCTCAGCTTGATGTTTCACATTTGCGGTGCAGATGTAATGATTTATTCCAAGAAATCCATAACCTTAAGATTTGCACATTGCCATTTTCAGTCTCATTCTCTTCACATGCTGGTTCTTCATTAGTGTATGACTTTTAAGAATTTATGTTGATTTAGATTGCTTAGGCATTGCGTGCATCTGAATTTTTAGTATCACAGTACTTCTGGCAAATTTTCCCTTTGTCCCTTTGCCATCTATTTTGCTATGTTGTTGCTTTTGAGTAGTTCAGATAATGGTTTAAAGTGAAGTACATAAGAACATGAAAAGAGCCTGGGGGATCGGGCCAATGGCCGATCTAGTCCAGTATCCTGTTCTCAAAGTAACAGACTGGATGCCTATGGGGACCAGCAAGTAGCAAGCAAGCAATTGTTTCTGCGTTGTTCAGCTAAAGACAGAGGTACAACCCCATG
This sequence comes from Podarcis vaucheri, assembly GCF_965113315.1. NCBI lineage: Eukaryota > Metazoa > Chordata > Lepidosauria > Squamata > Lacertidae > Podarcis > Podarcis vaucheri. The sequence goes on from NC_138759.1 coordinate 36,611,032, forward strand.
GAATTGACTATATTTATTCATTAGTGTTTTCTGATTTGTGGAGGGCACAGTTGTTATTATTATTATTATTATTATTATTATTATTATTATTATTATTATTACAGTGGTGCCCCGCAAGACGAATGCCTCGCAAGACGGAAAACTCACTAGACGAAAGAGTTTTCCGTTTTGGAGGTGCTTCGCAAAACGAATTTCCTATGGGCTTGCTTCGCAAGACGACAATGTCTTGTGAGTTCCTGCTGGGTTTTTTTCCTTTCCCCTCCCTTTTTCTAAGCTGCTAAGCCGCTTATCAGCTGATCCGATAAGCCGATAAGCTGCTAATAGCGCTAATCCGCTAATCCGTCAATGGGCTTGCTTCGCAAGATGAAAAAACCGCTATACGAAGAGAATCACAGAACGGATTCTTTTCGTCTTGCGAGGCACCACTGTATTATTATTTCAGTTTGAGTCACTTCCCATAAAAGTCACAAAATAACTTAAAATCCAATTGGAACATAGGAAATATCTTATATGGATTCAGACCACCTAGCTTAGTCAACACAGCATTGTGAAGAAAATAAATTCCTCCATATTTGTTAATTGACGTTTGGGACAATGTTGGTTTACATTCTAGAGAAAGTTGGAATCTCTGCACTCAATGGAGCTTAGATGCTTTGTAAACTCTTCTCATTTGATCCCAAAGAGATTAAGGAGAGCTGTCCTTAACAGCTTCTCTCAGAGGTCCGCAGTGGTCTGGGTCACTTCCAGCTCTTTAGGCCCCTTAGCTATAATGAAAACATTATTTTAGAACCCTTTAATATGACAGCACCCATATTAACAAAAAAAAAATAGACTTCTACTAAATCACATGTCCTATTTGCTCACTCAAGGTGGAGCAGATTATGGAGCTGTAGGACTATAAGCCTCCTCAACCCCCAGAGGTCCCTCTCCACAAAAGGCCCTGTATATATGCCAGCCCATAAGATGCTGTACTTCATGCCCTTAATGGGAGGGATTAGGGGATGAGGGAAACAGGTGGCCCTGTTTGGAACTGCAGGCAACCAGACTTCAAATGGTAGTATGATCAACAGGGCCTTCCTGCAGGAACTCAGGACAGTATATGGAGAGGCTGTCTTTCTCAAAGCTGAGTCCAAGCCATTCAGGGCTGTATACATTAAAGTTAGCACCTTGAATACGGCTTGGTGAAAAACAAGCAGCCAGAGCAGATGCTTCAGAAGTGGTGTTATATGCTTATCGGCAAATGAAATAGTCCGAACCCATACTGCGACAATCTGTCCTGGTTGTAGTTTCTGCACTGTTTTCAAGGGCAGCCCTACCCAGAGCACATTCCAGTAGTCAAGCTGGGAGCTTACCAAAGCAAGGATTACAGTTCCTGTCTAGGAATGGCTATAGCTACTGAACCAGCTCGTGGTGAAAGTAGCCACTGGACACCCAGCAACAAATTAGAATTAAAGAGTACCCCAGACTACATACATGAGCCTTCAGGTGGAGAGCAATCCCATCCTGTACATGCTGCCTGCCTAATTCATAGACTTAGGTCTATGGGGGTGTGAAATACAGGCTGCAGCAGTTCTGCCCTGGCTGGGCTTGCTGAATGTAAGTCATTATGAAACAATTGTTGTTGTTTAGTCGTTTAGTCGTTTCCGACTCTTCGTGACCCCATGGACCAGAGCACGCCAGGCACTCCTGTCTTCCACTGCCTCCCGCAGTTTAGTCAAACTCATGCTGGTAGCTTCGAGAACACTGTCCAACCACCTCGTCCTCTGTCGTCCCCTTCTCCTTGTGCCCTCCATCTTTCCCAACATCAGGGTCTTTTCCAGGGCATCTTCTCTTCTCATGAGGTGGCCAAAGTATTGGAGCCTCAGCTTCAGGATCTGTCCTTCCAGTGAGCACTCAGGGCCGATTTCCTTAAGAATGGATAGGTTTGATCTTCTTGCAGTCCATGGGACTCTCAAGAGTCTCCTCCAGCACCATAATATGAAACAATAGACAGTAGTTATCACCTCAAGAGGAATCTCCCCAGGTCTGTGCAAAACAGAGGTTACCAAGGTGATGGGGAGGGTTGTGAGGTGACAGGAAGGAAGCTTGGGTTTACTGGTGAAGAAAAAAACAAGCAGCTAGAACTCCACAGGGGGAAGGGGGAAAGCTGAAGGGCATAACCATCTTGGCAGGCTGGGAAAGAGGTACGGGAAAGGTGTTCAGGATGCTGTAGACTGTGTTGCTGTGGGGAAGAATGTAATGCTGTGAACTCCCTCCCTGCCCATGGAAAACTCTAGGTGGATATAGGTGCAAAATAAACCATATATTTTAAAACACCATGACTGCTCGCCAGGGCTTCTTTTTCTCGAAAAAGAGGTGCCAAAGCTGGAACTCACAAAAGAGGTTCCGGTGAGTTTTGGCTGAAAAAAAGCCCTGCCTGTGGCAGAGATTGGAGTGGCATATAACAGTATGCTAATAACATTATGTATGGCCTATACCTTTTAAGACTTAAAGGATGGAAGCAAGGATACAAGGCAAGGCTAGTCAGCTGAATTTTAAGTATAGCTTACATGTTCATTAAGAGTTTAAAATGCCAAAAATTAAAATGCCAAACTGTAACATTTCCGTGAGGAAAAAAGTGTATGATTGTATAAAGCTTTCCGACTACAATGAAAGTCTAAACGAAATATAATTATTATTGTCGGTTTATCACCTCAAACATGTTGTTGTAAATGTCATTATATCAGATGAGTCTGGTAACAGTTTTCCATTTTGTACTTTATTTGACAAGGTGATTCATTGTCTAGTGCAGTTTAAGATGTCAGTCCTTCTGGAAGGAAATGAGCGGTGCTGATTCACATGTGACTATTTCTCTATCGAAATATATGATTACGGAATGCTTATTATTTAGAAATGGGCCTTACCCAACTGGCCTGAAATATGAGTGTTTTTACTTTATTGGACTATAATTTATCATAACAGCATCCATGGTAGCTGCATACGTTTCCTATCCCCTATGGGATTCCTACTTCAGACAACCAAAGTGTCAGAGTAGAGATAATTTTAATACTGCTCCCCCATAGCATGCCAGGTAATTGGAATGATTTGTTTCTTGCTGATCACATCAGTTCTTCCAACAGCATATAAAAGTCCCTAATAGCTTAATATTTAGTAACAGAATGGTAGTTCCTTTACACGTCAACCAAACATTTTACTTTGAAGTGTGCTCTATTGATTTCACCAGAATTAACCTATGGATATTAACTTCATTTTATTTTTTAATATTTTTTTTGTAATGCTCACATCCAGAAAATCAACAATAATGTTAGCCTTTATAATGTTGGATAGGTCAGAATATGAACTCTGGAGAAGTTTCTGGGAACTTTGCCTAGATCTTATACACCTGACCTTCCAACATTATCAAGATATGTATGTCTCATCTATATCTAGAGGAGCCCATAGTATCTTGAACTCTGAAGTACGAGAATAAACATTTCCTTTTGAACTGAACAAATATTTGATGCCTATTATCATTGTAATAATTATTCAGGGCAAGGCTGTGGCACTTTTCTCTCTATGTTCCTGCTCAGAATTGACCCTTTCTATGTGGCCTTTGTTTTATCCTCTTAATCCTCATTCCCAACTGTAACAAAGCTGTATGTATGTACATGTGACTGTGTTTGCCTTTTGCTCATTTGCTATTTCCCATTCCTCTCTCCTTTCCCTCTTTCCATTGTTTTCCACATTCAGTTTCATATTGTAAGCTCTTTAGAAGCTCCTAGAGGGCTGTTTCTGCCTATAGAACTTTGTAAGGGTCCAGGTATGCTGAGAGGGAGAGGGGTGGTGGGGAGGTCAGCATGGTGTGGGCACTGTGGTGGAGCCAACCTGCCACAGCAGACTCTGCACCCACACTGTGCCAACCTTCCCCACTGTCTCATCCCCCTCAGTTACCAGCAGTGACCTCCGTGTGGGTAAGCCAGTTAAGTAATGCTGCACCACCTGGTTCCGGCCCTACTACAGAACAGACAATACCGATCTAAATGGAGAAATAGTCCGACTTTTAACATGACAACCTCCTTGTTTCCTATATGTGGCCATATTGTTGAGGAAGAGAATTAGTTTCCATTGCCACACTTTGGGCTGCTTTCATAGCTCAGCTGCTTATGTAGTTCCAGCCACAGTCCCACCAGGCTTTCTGATCCTGTCATTTGCCGTGGCAGTGAAAACCCACAGATTAATTACATGTCATGGAAAGGACTGCGGTATCTTTGTTCATCCCTTCTAAATTCACAACTAGTCCATTTCACTGCAGTGGGGCTATGAAAAAAATGGTGAATGACAGATCAGCCTTAAGTAACCTTTCATTAATTTCAATACTTTTTCATATCCGTCATGTTATGATAGGAAAAAAGGTTCAAATTTATTCCACAAAAGTGTCTCTTTGGAAGATCCCCCACATCCCCATTTTTAAACAGAAATACAGTGGTACCTCGGGTTAAGTACTTAATTTGTTCCGGAGGTCTCTTCTTAACCTGAAACTGTTCTTAACCTGAAGCACCACTTTAGCTAATGCGGCCTCCTGCCGCCGCCATGCCGCCGAAGCATGATTTCTGTTCTCATCCTGAAGCAAAGTTCTTAACCTGAAGCACTATTTCTGGGTTAGCGGAGTCAGTAACCTGAAGCGTATGTAACCAGTATGCTACCAGTCCAGGGCCTAGTCGAGCACCCTATACTAAAATGAATACCACATAAATGAATGAATGACTAAAATGAATGACTAAAAATGAATGACTAAAATGAATACCACATAAAGGGGACACAGAAAGAGCCAAACTCCTCAATGCCTTCTTTGCCTCAGTCTTCTCCGATAAAGAAAACAATGCCCGACCTGAAGAATTTGGAGCAAATGATTCAGCAGATGAAACACAGCCCAGAATAACTAAGGAGATAGTACAAGAATACTTGGCTAGTTTAGATGTATTCAAGTCTCCAGGGCCAGATGAACTGCATCCAAGAGTATTAAAAGAACTGGCAGATGTGATCTCAGAAGCACTGGCAGTCATCTTTGAGAATTCCTGGAGATCAGGCGAAGTCCCGGCAGACTGGAGGAGGGCAAATGTTGTCCCTATTTTCAAAAAGGGGAAAAGAGAGGACCCAAATAATTATTGCCCAGTCAGTCTGACATCAATACCAGGGAAGATTCTGGAGCAGATCATTAAGCAAACAGTCTGTGAGCACCTAGAAAGGAATGCTGTGATCACCAATAGTCAGCATGGATTTCTGAAAAATAAGTCATGTCAGGCTAACCTGATCTCGTTTTTTGACAGAATTGCAAGCCTGGTAGATGAAGGGAACGCAGTGGATGTAGCCTACCTTGATTTCAGCAAGGCATTCGACAAGGTGCCCCATGATATTCTTGTAAAGAAGCTGGTAAAATGCGGTCTTGACTATGCTACCACTCAGTGGATTTGTAACTGGCTGACTGAACCCAAAGGGTGCTCATCAATGGTTCCTCTTCATCCTGGAGAAGAGTGACTAGTGGGGTGCCACAGGGTTCTGTCTTATTCAACATCTTTATCAACGACTTGGATGATGGACTCAAGGGCATCCTGATCAAATTTGCAGATGACACCAAACTGGGAGGGGTGGCTAACACCCCAGAGGACAGGATCACACTTCAAAACGACCTTAACAGATTAGAGAACTGGGCCAAAACAAACAAGATGAACTTTAACAGGGAGAAATGTAAAGTATTGCACTTGGGCAAAAAAAAAAAAAATATGAGAGGCACAAATACAAGATGGGTGACACCTGGCTTGAGAGCAGTACATGTGAAAAGGATCTAGGAGTCTTGGTTGACCACAAACTTGACATGAGCCAACAGTGTGACGCGGCAGCTAAAAAAGCCAATGCAATTCTGGGCTGCATCAATAGGAGTATAGCATCTAGATCAAGGGAAGTAATAGTGCCACTGTATTCTGCTCTGGTCAGACCTCACCTGGAGTACTGTGTTCAGTTCTGGGCACCACAGTTCAAGAAGGACACTGACAAACTGGAATGTGTCCAGAGGAGGGCAACCAAAATGGTCAAAGGCCTGGAAACGATGCCTTATGAGGAATGGCTAAGGGAGCTGGGCATGTTTAGCCTGGAGAAGAGGAGGTTAAGGGGTGATATGATAGCCATGTTCAAATATATAAAAGGATGTCATATAGAGGAGGGAGAAAGGTTGTTTTCTGCTGCTCCAGAGAAGCGGACACGGAGCAATGGATCCAAACTACAAGAAAGAAGATTCCACCTAAACATTAGGAAGAACTTCCTGACAGTAAGAGCTGTTCGACAGTGGAATTTGCTGCCAAGAAGTGTGGTGGAGTCTCCTTCTCTGGAGGTCTTTAAGCAGAGGCTTGACAACCATATGTCAGGAGTGCTCTGATGGTGTTTCCTGCTTGGCAGGGGGTTGGACTCGATGGCCCTTGTGGTCTAGTCCAACTCTATGATTCTAAATACAGGCATAAAAGTTTTTTAAGAATGACTCCAGTGAGCGTTCATCTTGCATGCTCAATTTTACACCTTACTCAAATACCTGGCCCTTGTGAGAAAATCTGCCATCTTCTTTACTCTCCAGGAGCTTATGCTAAAATCAAAATGCCCATGATACATTTTGCAGTACATTTGTGTAGCTGACATTCAAAGTAGGAGAAAGAATGGTGACTGGTAAAAAAGTAAAGGACCCCGGACAGTTAAGTCCAGTCGCAGACGACTCTGGGGTTGCGGCGCTCATATCGCTCTATAGGCCGGTGGAACCAGCATTTGTCCGCAGACGGTGTCCGGGTCATGTGGACAGCACGACTAAGCCGCTTCTGGAGAAACCAGAGCAGTGCACAGAAACGCCGTTTACCTTCCCACCAGAGCGGTACCTATTTATCTACTTGCACTTTGACATGCTTTCGAACTGCTAGGTGGGCAGGAGCTGGACCGAACAAAGGGAGCTCACCCTGTCGCGGGGATTCGAACCGCCGACCTTCTGATCGCCAAGCCCTGGACTCTGTAGTTTAGTGGTTTGGAATGATGACTGGTATGAACCTAATATCCCACCTCCAGACTTTATCCCTCCTGTCACTCAATGTGTGCATGCATCACAGATGGTTTTACATGAAACTCAATAATAGAAAACAGTATCCTTCACATTAAGGGTAAAACCTCAGTGCTTAGGACTTGCCGATCGTATGGTCGGCGGTTCGAATCCCCGCGACAGTTCACTCTTGTGTAAGTTAATGAATGATGAGCTTCATTCATATCATTATTCTATAATGACAACAGCAGCAAATAATGTTCATGTGGAGTGAGTGTGGGGCCTGCAATTTCCCCCCACAAATGGGAACAACAGCAGCCTCAGCGTGTTTGTGATTGAGTCAGGTGAAATAGAACCAGGATTGGGGAGAAAAAGCTAAATGGTTCCTTCCTCAATGGTGCTATACCAATTAAGAAAGCACTTCTCCAAACTACTTTGAATGAGGGAAATTTGATGACAGATCTCCCTATTGTGTTGAAGAGGATATAGTAGAGTTGGAAAAGATTCAGAAAAGGACAATCAAAATGGTTAGGGGAATGGAGTAACTTCCTCATGAGGAAAGGTTGTGGCGTTTGAGACTTTTTAGTTTAGAGAAAAGCTGAGCAAAGCTGACGTGGTAGAAGTTTATAAAATTGTATGGCATGGAGAAAGTGGATAACATTGTACTCCCTCTCTCGTAACACTAGCGTTCATGGAAATCCGGTGAAGTTGAGTGTTAGAAGATTGATGACAAACAAATGAAAACAACTATGGGCCTCGCTCCCACAGGAGGCTGTGATGGCCTGCAACTTGGATGGCTTTAGGAGACAAATTCATGGAGGACCAGGCTATCAGTGGCTACTCACCACAATGCTACCCTCTATCTCCACTGTCAAAGGCATCATGCCTCTGAATTTCAGTTGCTGGGAATCACAAGTGGAAAGAGGGCTGTTGCACTCATGTCCAGTTTGCAAGCTTCCCACAGGCATCTGGTCAGTCACTGTGAGAACAGGATGCTGGACTAGATGGGTAATTGGCCTGATCCAGATTCTTCTTATGCCTGTTTGGTCCAATATGTCACATATCCTAAGACCCCCTCATCTGCTCCTTCTTAACTTTGCGCCTGCACAATGGTGCCTGCAAATTGTTATTGCTCTGCATCTAGACATTAGATGTCATCTGGGGACTTTTGTATACTTTTTGTATTGCCTTTGTATACAATGGAGGAAAAGAAAGCAGAACAAAGGCTAACTGGGGAAGTTGGATTCCCTTTTGGAGGAACAGATTTGTGTTCACTGTTGCATCCAGAGTTGCAAACAAGTCGGTGTGCACTACCTGAAGCAAAGTGTACCATTGTAAACTGTGGTTGCAAAAAGCTGTTAAAAGTAAAATAAAAATAAATAGCAGGGCAGCCTGATATTTACTGGCACAGACACAGATAAAAATATTCTTTTGTAATCAGATTAGCACATGAAAACAGTCCCTGTGCATAAGGGGGAAACACTTCTAAAAGACTTCTAGTGAGATATTGCCAAACGCAGCACTAATCAATTGGGACTGGCATGAATGTAAGAACCTAAGGGGACTAAGGGGCATTCTTTGATTCTTGCCACAATGTCAGCAGCTGGAAAATGCATCTCTTGTGTCCTGTTTGCCATGTTAAAAAACAATCCACTTTGGATTAAGTGCAATAGTCTCATCATCATAATACAAACAATAGTTAGAACACATTTGATTGCACTATTAGGACAATTAGGATGCAAGGATATTTTTGTGATTAATATCCAGTGGTGCCAGTTATTTATCATATGTGCAGAGAAAATCAACCTGGTGTATATTATTTTCGAAGCATATATAGATGCTTTCTGGCTCAAAGCAGCCCCTCCCCAACCACATTTCTAAAATGGCAAGCTTTGTATTGGTATTTGAAGCCAAATGACATTATTTTCCTCAAGGCTCAATACAAGGCAGGGCTCAATCCACCTTTCTGGGACCTTTTGTAAAAGCCTGGGGCCAGACTTGGACCACGCCAACTAAACAGCAAAGCTGAAAGGTGATCTGAGGACGCACAAACATATTTTCACTTCACCCTTTTACCACATGATAAACCCTTGCAAGCTGACAGGTTTCTGCTGGTTGCTTTCATGGACATAAGAAATCTCTGACATTTCTACCATCAACAGTGGCCAAACCTGCATCAGAAATGGCACTTCGGCGCGAAAGGAGCTGTCCTGTTTTAGCTGAACCCATGAGGGTTGCAACAGTAGGAAACCATTTTGCCGCCTTAGTTGCGAAGTATGAACAAGTAGCAGACTTGAACCATATTTGAGGTAATGCTGCTAAGGTTTAAAGAAGGGACTGGTGTAAGTGGTGAGAGAAGAGAGAGGCAGGTCTTCTAAGGCCATCATTTCTGGACGGATCCACCCGTTTTAGTTAATTGATCAGCACAGGGGTTAGAACAAAAGAAGTTCCCTAAAGGATTCAGGAGCCCCTACCCTGTTCTCCCACCCTCAAAATGTTTTTCAGGATCTTATTTAGTCGGCACTAGTAGAAGGTATTTTCCTCCATGGGGCTGAAAATGCCTCCAAGTGGGTTTGGAAATTTTGGAACAAGGGATCAACACATGGTGATGTTATGTACTATATATATAACTATATATATATACTACATAACATGGTGATGTATATATAGTACATTTTCTACGTTCCTGCAACTAATAAACATTCCAGCACTGAACATTAACCCTAATGTGATGTACATATTTATATATTCTTCATTTTCTAGCGGCAAGATCTCTGGTCTCCATCATATCTGCATCTTAAAGGCCAGTGGGGTGTAGTAGTTCTAGCTATTCTAGGACCTGGGAGTCCAGGGTTCGGATCCCCACTCAGCCATGACAGGTGACCTTGGGCCAGTCACATCCTCTCAGCCTAACCTATCTCTCAGGGTTGGTGTTGGGATAACCATGAGGAGAAGGAGAATGGGAACCATGTGTACCACCTTGAGCTTGAAAGGCAAAATTGAAATGCAATAACAATAATAAATAAAACAACTTTTTTTGAATGCAATGGCCAAGATCTTCAGTGTCTGGTCTGCACATAGACTTAGGTGTCCTCATTATACATTCTTATATTGCCTAAACAGAACTGACCAGGACTGTATAAGTAAATAGATACTTATTAGAAACGGTATGCCTTGCTTGCTTTTAAACAGGATTCAGGTAAATGAGAGCCAATTCCAAATTTTCCCCAGTAAACTACATTTATTATGCCAGTTCTAATTATCATGCAATCTAGTGGTTTTAAGGCTTATGTTTTCCACACCACTGGGCATCACAAACATTAAAGCATTTTATACTGTAATTATACATCAATGTTTACACTTGGTTATACATATATACAGAAATTATTCACACCTTGCTATTTCCTTCCTTCAAACCAACATAATTTTACTATGAAAGCAGCTTTTTAATAAATGTTATAAGAAATACAGCAAGGCACAATTTTTAAAAATGTGGGGTTTTTTCTGATTACCACCTCAAGAAGCATTGTAGAAAACCAAAATGTTGTACTTAATTCAGTAGAATGTTAACAGTTCTTAATATACAACACTGTGTAGTTGTTTCTTGAAGTGTTGCATAGATTAATCTTGTAAAATTAAAATGAAAGGATGCATTTGTATTTCTTTTGTGTAACTTCCACTGTGTTGATTCAAGAGCACGAGGGACTTTTCCTTTCGCTGCAATCAAATAAAATTCCCATTCTATAACATAAAATACTTTCAATAAACAATATGCATTATACACATAAAATATCAAATTTAATACATAAAATAGGATAATAACTGACATTTACAATTCAGAAATGGTGATCCAGAATAATAATACATTCTGTGGAACTGCAAAATCATTTTTAGAAAACCAAAAAGTTTGTGGCTGAAAAGAAAATACAGAGACATACAAATTTGGAAGGGTAAGTTGTTAAGAGGTAGCTTGGGAAAGAAATCCATATGAAAGCAAATGGTTTTGTTACAAAGCAAAAGTGAAAATTGAACAGGACCAGCATATGCATCCTGGTCACAAAACCAATATGGACAGATCACAGTTGGAAGGAAAATTTATCTTGGGAGTCAAGTGTAACAAAAGGCAGTGATACAATGGAATTAGAGGTCATCCCAGAGTTTAGAGGATGAGCCTGCACTTGAAATGCAGCCAAGTTTCTAAAAGAAAAAGAAAAAGGTAATAGCAGGTTACATGAAGTACATTTTCATTTACAGAACACAAGCCTGTTTCAGACCAACCAAAAATAGCTACTCCATGACCTCATACCAATGTACTTATATGCAAAAAAACAAGAAATGACAGGATACGAGCAACAATTTTTCACAGCCTGAGGTTTAAGTCACTATCAGAGAGATGTCTTTTTATTGATGTAGAAACCTCATTGATTTTTATAAAACAAGATTTAGTTTCAAAAGGCACAGGGGAAATAATCAAGCCTGACCTTTTCCCTCCATCCTGTCCTTTCAGGTGCTTGTGAACTTACCTTCTCTGCCTTTTGCAAGTGTACCAATCAATAGGAATGCATGACTCAATAAAGGCCAACCAACCAAAATAATCTCCAGCCCTAAACCCATTACATGGAAGCAAGTCCCATTAGAATCAGGGGAACTTACTTCCAAGTAATCTGTTTAGGCTTGGGGTGTAAGTAGGTTACACAAACTATTTAAGTTATCATTTATAGTTCCCTGAAGAATAAAACAAGCGAGTCAACAAAGTGAGAGGACTCACACAAACAGTTTGTAAATATAAGATGCTGCATTAATATATCGTGAGAGAAATGAGTGCTTTTTCATTAAGTAGAAATTTCATGGCCTGGAGTTTAGGGTTAACCTATGCAACAAAGAGTCAAAGCTTATGATGAGGATTATGAAGAAATAACTGTCAGAATACAGCTAAGAGATTAGTACAAAGTACCTCTCTCAAGCATTTCCGAGGTGGCACTCCAGGCTTGCATTATATGCCTTCCAAATTAAGTGGAAATAGCTGCTTCTATCCAGGTACCTTCAGCTTTGATCTTATTTGCTGTAACTGACCTCTCTATCTTTTATAGAAAATGGTGCACAAAATTGTAAAAAAAAAAAAGCAAAGCAAAGCAAAGCAAAGCAAAGCACAGGCATGTGGTTTGAACTGGAACCTAATGCATCATTGGGAAGTTTGTAGCATGCCTGTTCTTAAAACTTGTAGTAGTGGGCTTTCAATTAAAAAAGCCTCATTCTAGGACTCTATGCATTTCAAACATCTAAACTTACATCGATATCAGGGAATAAAAATAAAACCACTGGTGGGCTAGTTGTGACTAACATGCATAAACTAACTTCAGTGGGTCTGAGTACAATTCAGTTGGGTACTACCCAGTATTTCTGCCTGGAATCAGGCATCCTGGAACAAATTTGCTGTGATATGTGATTGTCTGAGGATACAGGAAAACCCCCCACATATGAACCGGAATCAGTCACCCAAGAGGATGATCTTTGAGTGGGATCTGGCTTATGCAAATGCTCCATATGTACAAATGGTGGCCAGTTCTAGCACTGTTACAGGAAAAGAGGGGTCTATACCACAGGGAAGGGGAGATGGCTCAGTGGAAGAGCACATTCTTGCATGTAGAAGGTTCCACCTTCAATCTGTGGCATCTCCAGCTCAAAAGATGAAGTAGCAGGCAATGGGAAAGACTTCTGCCAGAGTCAGAGGAAACCATGCTAGACAAAGGGGCACAAATATTCTGACTCGGTATAAGGCATGTTCCTTAAAAAATTCTACAGGTGGGGAGGGTCATGGGTCATACTCAACGCAACAACAGAAGAGTGTGAGATCTCATCTGCTTTGTATATTTATTCTTTGGAAGCTTTCACCTCCACGAGGAAATTAAAAACAACAACAGCAGTGCAGTATTAAACCACACCAGATGACAGGATAGAATTATCACTCCTGATATAGAACTTTTCAAAGCTGCTATTACTTTTGCTTAATGGTCAATTTTATAGCACGGTGCTAAAAGAATGAGATTACAACTTAGATACATTCAGTGGCAAAATAGATTTGCTCACAACAGCTTTATTCTGGCTTGCAGCTGGAGCAAAAATCATGTGAAATTAGTTGAGCTACGTTGGTAAATATGCATACTGTCACCTTTGCGAACTGAGTTTATTTTTAGGGTACACATATACCATAGATAATTTTTTCTCTTAAGTATCACAGCTCCACATAAAATCACACATTTTAATGAGCTTAGCAGCACAGGTGCTCCAGGAGAAAAAAAAATGGTGTTTGCCATTTATCTTTCAAATTAAATAATGTGTTTTTAAATAGTAACTTTTTTCATAATACACTTATGGGAACAACATTTATCTGTCACATTTTAAGAGATGTATTAGTAATAAATGTAAATTACCTTTGGAAAATCAGTAATTAGGCTCATCAAAAAAATAAACAATCTGCCACCAAAAAGATAATCTTTAGCATAGTTAAGTATAATAACTGTTATTTGAATAAGTTAACAAATTAGGATAGATTGCCTCTAATTCATTTCCCATAGCATGAGAGATGAAGTTAAAGTATCGACTAAGCTCTTACAGTGGGGGGAAGGGACTTCTAGAATCCATTGAAAATACAGATACCAGAGCCTTTGGCAGAAAGTTTCCTTTCACTGTAACATAAACAGTACTCTGACCCAGAGTTCCCCAGCAAAATGCGCCTGGACTTCCACACATAAAGCCATCTTGAGGCTGCAATCCCACAAACAAGGGCAGTCTTAGTGATCTGCAGGTGTTGTTGGATTATGACTCCAAGTATTCCTGAACACTGGCAGTGATGGCTTGGGCTGATGAGGTTCTTAGTTCAACAATATCTGGAGGGAAGTATGTTGGCTAACCTTGCTATTCAGACTAACCTGGGAGTATGCCCCATTGAACTCAGTGGGTCTTACTCTGAGTGAACGGGCAACGGTAGTTCACTTGAATGTTAACGTTATGCTGCTCACGCCTTTGCACAATTCACACAAGCGGGTGTTTTCAGAGGTTGAGCTGGCCGTAGCAGCGACTGCACTGTCTCTTAATCTCAGGAGTTCACAAGCAGTTGCCGTGTTGGAATTTCTCCAGAATAAATGGTGCTTGTGTAAAAACTGCAAAACTGTTTTCGCTACACAGAGTGTTGTTAAAATACAGTGTGAATAAATAGTAGTGTTCTGATCACAGATAATGAGGTGGAAAAATGGGCCCATGGGATGGTACTTTGTCAATGCTGGATAGCACAAGAAATGAAATAAGTTCACAGGAGCAGAGGTTGCACTGGAAATACCAATTTTCTATGGACATGTTCCCCAATCCAGCTCAAATTGCACTTTAAAAGGCATTTATGAAATACTAAATTCAAATGGGGGTGCACATCAGGATGTGTATCCCAATGAAATAAATTTAATGCATATAAAATATCCTCCTTTAGATGTAGTTTATGCTCAGAGTTCCTGAACCAGCAAGTAATCCACACAGGGAACTCCGAAGCTGGACTAGGGCATATAACATAGATTTATCATCAAAACAGTGTGTATCTTTGCAGAAACAAATGGTAAAAAGAGAAACCTGTGTTTGTCTTTGGCAGGGGAAAAAGAATCACAGAGACCTGTGGCACTTCAAAAATCATTATGTTTATTGTGACATAAGCTTTTGTAGTCCAAGAAATATTAAACCACAATAACAACAGAATCAGATTACATATGTCTACTCAAAAAATAAGCCTGTTGAGTTAAGTGAGGCTTATTCCCAAACAAGCATGTATAGGATTGTAGCCCAGAGGTACTAGTCCTTAAACTGCCGCAGACTCTTTCAACACAATCCTTTGCAGAGTTAGGGCAATGAAATTAATATTCCTCTCTGCATTTGATCAGGGCGTTACTTGATTCCACTGTGGTAGAGTGTTATGTATATATCCCGTGTTACAGAAGTGGTAAACATTGTAGTTCTGTTGGAACTCTCATGAAATTGCTGTGAGTGCTTCTCCCTTAACTGTGTCATCCTCCTGTTGTTTCTACAGCTCAGGGCAATGGGGGTGCAGGATCACATCATACTTGGGCACCTGCGAAAGATACCACTATCCTCTTCCAAGCTGCCCATACAGTACTTCAATAGAGAAGGGTAATTTTTCTATTTCAGTAGGGCAGTTTGCATTCCCATATAGCAATCACCGGAAAGGAATAGCTTTAGATAGTGCATTTGCATGTGCTGTTCCTTTCTCCTGTCTTACGTGTTTTCTCCAGGCATTTAAGAAACTGGCTAATCTAATGTGTGTGACAGAGCAGAGAACAGTAACAAGTGTACAGTGGTGCCTCGCAAGACGAAATTAATTCGTTCCGCGAGTTTTTTCGTCTAGCGAATTTTTTGTCTTGCGAAGCACGGTGTCAGAAAAGTTTTGGAAAAGCTTCAAAAATCACCAAAAACCTCAAAAAAGGCTACCACACCGCGTTCTATGAGTTGATCCTCGAAGTCAAGCCACAACTGTATTAACGGTGTTAAGAAAAAGGAAACAAACTTGCAAGACGTTTTCGTCTTGCGAAGCAAGCCCATAGGGAAATTCGTCTTGTGAAGCAGCTCAAAAACTGCAAAACCCTTTCGTCTAGCGAGTTTTTCGTCTTGCGAGGCATTCGTCTTGCGGGGCACCACTGTACTTGCTGAGTTGCAGAGTGCTTCCACTTATGTAGGCTTCCTGTGTGATGTGGAACCTTGCTTTTTACAGTGATCTACATCACACAGGAAGCCTCCAAGTTACAGGAAACACTCCAATATAGACAGCCACAATCCAACTCACAGATGGGGATGGGGATGAGGGTGGGGGCCTAGTGCACTCATTGCCGTCCCCTGCCCTCCGCAAATGTGTTAAGCCATTTTCCTGAATGCCTACAGAAGGCTGTAGTGAGTTGGGTAACCTAGAACCAAGAGAGCAAGTGGAGATCCTCTCATCTTAACTTTCCTTCCCCATCAACAGAGGCAGGATCAGCTATATTCACCCTCATGGTGTGGACTAGTTTGCTGTCTCTGAGCAGAGTTACCCAGATAGGAAGCAAAGGGCTATTGAGGAAAGCCCAGAATATACTAGGTTTAACACTCAGTTTCTCCCATCTTCCTTTTCCCCAACATAGTGGGACAGTATTGCATCTATTTTGAATCTGCTTCCACTGATAACTGCTGCATTGCAGAAAGAAGATTGCTACTGATTTCTCTTGGATTCATTGGGTAATTTTGCATAGTACAAATATCTGAGGAAATGCAACCAAGAAGTCTGAATCACACAAGGGCTAGTTCTTTCTTTCTTTCTTTTTTGAGCACAGTACAAAATGAATGCTGTTCACATCAGCTGAAAATAGTATTTAACTAGCTGCTTTTCACAGGGAAGGAAATATGTGAAGTGATCAGCTAGGGATCAGCTCCTGCTTTTGTGAATCTTGACAAATAAAGGTAGTGATTTGAACGCATATTTGCCATTCTCAGCTGATGCTTGTTTATCTGAGTCTGTATCTGTATCTTAAACATAAAAGAAGTGGCCTGGAATGGTTTTTAATTCAAGAGACACAATGCTATGATCTACTCGAAAACTCTGAAAGGCCACACATTTCCTGCTTCATTATAGTCATGTCAGCAATAAGCAAAGCTCGTAGTGTTTAGTACCTACCTCTTTATGAAACAACATGTGTGTCCATGGAGGAATACATTCTACCTCTGTGTATTTATGTGCCTTTCTTTGTGAAGATGCAGGAGGTTTTCTTCACATGTAAGAGTTTTAGTGTCCTGGTGCAAAACATCCTTCTCTTTCAAGTGATCAGGCGTTAATTGAATGGCTTCAGCTGAGGCCTTTATAGAGGAAGCAAAACCTTCTTCAGACCTTGCGATCCCAAGTGGCTCTCCGAGATGATTTTCTTTAGAGTTATTTGGGAAGGAATTCAAGACTGGACATTCATTAGGGATGTCCAGACTCAAAGATTCACTAGCATAACTTAAATTATCTGATATCATCTGGCTAAGAGAGCCAGGCATGCTGATGTCCATTTCCTCACTTAAGAAAGAGAAGCCACTACATTCAGCAGATGTTTTAGGTTCATCTATTAAATCCAGGGCTTCGTATTTTACTTCCACTTCACTGTCAGGAAGATATCCCTGCTGTTCCACTCGTTCATCTTCAGGACAGGCTTCAAAAAAGCATTCAATATTTTCCGCAAAGTCTAGAGGGACTGGAGTGCTGGTCTTTTCTTCAACATATTTAGTTACCTCCCCACAGTCACTGTCATGAGAAGAAAGTGAGAGGTACGAATAAAAATCACCTTTTCTAAGTTGAATGGGCCTGTGAGAATGTTCTAGAACCTTTTCCCTGATCTGGGCTAATGAATGTGGAACAGCTGGTTGTTCACTTTCAGGCTGAGACTTGTTCTTTAAGGCTGTTGAGGCCATGTCAATTATCTCCATCACAAAGTTGTGCACTGAACAATCCTCCTCATTTCTTTTATCAAAAGCAGCAGTTTCACAGCTACAACACGAATCACTACAGCCAGCTGATGCATTTCCTTCTGCTTCATTTGATTTTAAAGATGCACAACAATCTCCACCATGTTCACTAATTCCTGTTCTGCTTTGTTGATCATTTGGTAGCGATTTTGGTAATGCCATATCTGAACCTTTCATATCTGAGTCAAATTCTGTAAAAGGTTTTATAATAGAATGGCCTTCAAACTGAGTATGTTTTTTATATTCTTTCTGAGAGCTGGATATTTTTGACAATTGAGCTGGCTCTTTACCATCCATATGTGAATCATCCGAACTATCAGTAAATGCTTCACAGATACAACATTCATTTTCACTTCCTTTACTAAGTGGGCTAACATTCATGGCAGCAGTTGAAATTTGAATATGTTCTTCCTTTGGACTTTCTTGAGTCATAGTAACATTTCCATTCTCCATGTCATCCACAAAGTGATCTTTGGAAACTTGAAAGCCATCATTTTTCATTTGCCTTTTTGTCCCTGACTCATCATGGCTCTCTGATGTGTTCTTACTGTTGCCATTATTTTTTGAAAGCTTGCGTATGGAATCATTCAAGAATTTTTCAATGCTCAATGAATCTTTTGCTTTCAAAGTCTCATTACTTCTTAAATTCTTACAGCCCTGGATTTCATCATCCAGATTGCACTTTCTCTTCTCCTTTGTCAGATTAAATTTTGGTCTGATCCAAGTGTAGAGTTCATTCTTTATGTAGTCAAGTCCTGAAATTAAATTGCAGTCTTCATAAATATCCTCATCAGTTGCAATACTAGAATCATCATCTTCATCTTTAATGCCTAGCTCTTCCTCAGTCAAGGTGAGAGTAGAACTTGATAGCAAATCACTATCATCTTCATCATCAGTGCAAGCGGAGGTACAGGAAACATTAACAATCATGCTAACGTTGACATCGCTCTCATCAGCTACCGACCGACTGAGGTGTTTTCTGAATGATGCATTTGAATCTGGTGCTTTATTTCTGTGCAGTACAATATCTTCAGAGCACAAAGACAGGTCATCACTGCTGCTTAGCTCAGTGAGAGAAGCCGGCGAATCTTCATTGATAGAGGACGCAATATCCAATGACAACTGGCCAGCCAAGGACATTCTTTGAGAAGTGCTTTGGAGTGTGATATCGGAGATGCTACGCTTTATTTTTTGGTCTAAAGGGCTCTGGATATTTTCTAGGCGATTCAGAAGGTCTAAGGTCCTTTTGCTAAGTTCCCCAACTGAATCACTACTTCCACTTAGGTCTCCAGAGCCATTGCAACTAAAAAGATCTTCATTGCTTTTGTAGGGTGTTAGACAACTCTCCAAGGATGTGCTACGATGAAGCCCATCTCCAGTTCTAAAAACAGTGGGGCCAAACAACTCATTTGTCACCGAAAGGGAGTCTAAAGAAGAGATATGAGATAAAGTTGGGCACAGCTTTGCATTTGTTGGGTCGCTCAGTTTCTTCAAATCCTCCACAAATTCACAGTGTTTGGGGTCTCCATCATCCAAGTTGGTTGAGAAAGCAATCTCATCTGTAGATACAAGTGGCTTGAACTCTAAAGGTTGATGTTCCGATTTCAAGGGGACTTTATCAAAATAAAAGCCATGAAGCAAACTACCCTGCTTATGTGCTTTTTCCGAGTTTGATTGTTTCATTATCATTGGTAGCTTGAATTTGGAACCCTGAAGGTAAGAATAGTCATAAAATGTAAAGACATTGTGTTTTGCTTGTTGCAACTCTTCTGAAGCCTCAGAACCCTGATGGGCGATGCTGCCCAGGCTTTTAGCTCTGTCACTGGACTTTGACTGGGAAGTATTTAAGAAATTAAAATGGATCTCCCCATCCGCTTGCTTTAAATTTTGTTTTATCACATCAACTATATTCCCTAACTGGGAATCTGAAATGCTAGTCACAGAATTACCCTGCTTTCTATCAGTATCATTTTGCAAATGGACATCAGGATTTTGGATAGCTTCTGCCTCACTTCCAATGACTGTTTTATTCTGACTGTCAGAATGCCTACTTACATTTCCACTGTGATACATATAATTCTGTGGGCTTGTCAAAGTGGTCCTGCCCATTAGTTCTGGCAAATTTTTGGTTGGTGACAACAAAGAGTTCTTATTCACATGCTTCTTTAACGTGTCCAAGTGTGTAAGTGTGGAGGATTTGGATGTCTTTTTCATTAGAGATATATGATCTTCCCCTGATAGCTCTACATTGTGAAGGCTGTACACTTGGTAGACTTGTGGACCTGGAGATGCTGTAATGCTTGGGCTGCTGAGGCAATTTTCATGTACAGTGGGGTTTTCCTCCTGTTTGGGACAGTCATTATTACCACATGCTTCATAGGGAGAGTTCAGTTTTGTGTCATCTTGCTTCAGTTCTTGATCAAGCTCATTGAATTCCTCATTAACGCTAATCAACGTATTACTTATATCCATTTCATCCCATTCTAGTGCATCTTCATTTGTGCCATTCAGCTCCATTAAGCTTGGATCGATAACATTCAGGGATTCCTGTTAAAAACAGAGAAATAGAATAATCAGTTAAATCACAAACAGTACATCCCACCTCCATAACTGAAAGTCAATACATAGTTCCTTACTCCTTGTAAAAAGCCCATTTCTCATCAGTTTTGCTATGCTGCATAAAACAAGAGATAAATTACTGAAATACAATAAATAACAGTAAAGAGCAATAGGTAAAGTTCAGAGTGCGGACATAGAAAAGCTCATTCAGATTTTAACTTAGCTATGAAGTTCACTGGGCATTGGGCTGCTAAACTAGAAATCTAGGAATAGTGGTGAGTTCAACAGAATCCCTCATACCTGCTTAACCAAGGATGAACCACATTAAAAACAGCAGTTCCTTCTTTCTCTAGAATCTAGGGATCACCATGCACCATGCATCTCGTCTAAGCTTCAGCCTATTCTGTCTTGTCCAATTAATGGCTCCCAAACTCAAGGTGCTGGTATTGGATCTGGTGAGGTGCCAATCTGCAGTGTATTTCAAGGACTCAACTGTCTGTCCCCCCCACCCATAGCCACAAACAGGATCAGCACCACAAACTCCTCAGGAAACTGGTGCTAGTTTTAGGATGCCTTGGATTATCTGTGTAGAAGACAAGATGAGGTGGGGGTTTTTTTTGGTTATACAGTGGTACCCCGCAAGATGAATGCCTCGCAAGACGGAAAACCCGCTAGACGAAAGGGTTTTCCGTTTTGCAGGCGCTTCGAAAAACGAATTTCCCTATGGGCTTGCTTCGCAAGACGACAGCCCATAGGGAAATCTCCAGGACAGCGGGGAACGCCTCCTCCCGCCGCGCGGCATCGGAACGAAGCTCCGATGCCGGGCGGGGGAGGGGGAACGCCTCCTCCCTTCGCGCGGCATCGGAACGAAGCTCCGATGCCGGGCGGGGGAGGGGGAACGCCTCCTCCCTTCGCGCGGCATCGGAACGAAGCTCCGATGCCGGGCGGGGGAGGGGGAACGCCTCCTCCCTTCGCGCGGCATCGGAACGAAGCTCCGATGCCGGGCGGGGGAGGGGGAACGCCTCCTCCCTTCGCGCGGCATCGGAACGAAGCTCCGATGCCGGGCAGCGGGGGGGGGGAACGCCTCCTCCCTTCGCGCGGCATCGGAACGAAGCTCCGATGCCGGGCGGCGGGGGGGGAACGCCTCCTCCCTTCGCGCGGCATCGGAACGAAGCTCCGATGCCGGGCGGGGGAGGGGGAACACCTCCTCCCGCCGCGCGGCATCGGAACGAAGCTCCGATGCCGGGGGGGGGACACCTTCTCCCGCCGCCCGGCATCGGATGGCTTTCCTGAAGACTTGGGGTGGGAGGAGGGTTTTCCTTCCCACCGCCAACATTCAGAATGCTGTTCTGAATGTTGGCGGTGGGGAGGAAAAACCCTCCTCCCACGCAAGCCCCGGGAACAGAGGGAAAGCGCTGCGCGCCTTCCCCTCTGTTCCCGTACCTGTCCTGAAGGCTTGCGGTGCGGAGAAAAGCCCTTCTCCGCACCGCCAACCTGGCAAGCGGTTTCCCTAGGAACGCATTAATTGATTTTCAATGCATTCCTATGGGAAACCGTGCTTCGCAAGACGAAAAACTCGCAAGAAGAAAGAACTTGCGGAACGAATTAATTTCGTCTTGCGAGGCACCACTGTAATTGCAGCTGGAGAGCCAAGGTTAAATTTCCCCTACTGCAGGCTGTGGTCCCACTCAATGCCCCTCCAACCCAGTATGCTTCAAAGTGATAAATTTAGTGCCATATCTAGTTTGGCTTTTAGAGACAGGGAGTGACTATTCTAACTATAACCATATAACAATCTGACAACGACAGAGGAGACTGTGCAATCATGCTCAAATACTAGGCCGGTACTGAACAGTCAACCCAATGTATAACCTACATGTTTTTGGTTTGTAATACAATATGGTGGTAATAGTACAATGCTTCTCATGGCAACACCACACTAAAAGAGGAAGTCTCAGCATGATTGCTGATGTCCTGAGATATGTGGCTACCTCTGTCAGTTTAGCCAGGACGTCTGTCACCCCTCAGGCAGTGACAAAATGCCAGGCGGCACTCACCGCAGGGCCTGCAGCACACCCAAGCCACACATCTCTCCTGGGAGTGACGCGGTGGCTTGGGCACCTGCAGGCTCCGTGCTGCCCAAATGGTCTGCCTGCTGCCTCCCCATCAGCTGTAGGGCGGCTGAGTGGGAGGAGGCAAGCAGACTCCTTGGAGGCCCCACAGAGCATCCTGCCCCAGCTTGCCCTGCCCCGCAGGTGGTTGGTCCCACCCCTGGGCACAGGGCATGTGCGCCACCCAATTGGCTTGCTCCGCCACTGCAGAGGTGTCTTCAAGGGATTTGCCAGCCAAGGCACCAGAAACATCCTGCTAAGCTATCAGGAAAACACCTGGCTTTACCTTAGCATCTGCTTTGCATTGCATGTGGAAGTTCTTCAGTTCAACCCCTGGCGTTTCTAGGCTGGGCTAGGAATGTTGCCTACCTGAAACCCTGGAGAGCTTCTGCTAGTCAGTTTGGACAGTACTGACTTATATGGACCTGCTGTCTGACTCAGAATAAGCAGTTACAGATAGGTAGCCGTGTTGGTCTGCCATAGTCAAAATAAAAAAATTCCTTCCAGTGGCACCTTAAAGACCAACTAAGTTAGTTCTTGGTATGAGCTTTCGTGTGCATGCACACTTCTTCAGATACCTGAAGATACTTCTTCAGGTATCTGAAGAAGTGTGCATGGACATCTGAAGAAGTGTGCATGCACACGAAAGCTCATACCAAGAACTAACTTAGTTGGTCTTTAAGGTGCTACTGGAAGGAATTTTTTTATTCAGAATAAGCAGGTCTCTGTGGCTAATGCACCATCCTGTTATCTGCCCTTGACAAAGGAACTACACCAGGTTTCTAACACAAAACACCAAATTCAGAGTGTTCTGTATTATGTGGGTGGGTCCAGATATCAACTGAGACAGACCCGTGGTTGTGAGGGAGACATGAAAATCATAAGCCACTCCCAACAAGGGACCTTAGCGTGGGTGAGGTTCCTGGGGACACCCAACCTGGGCGTTAATGTTCATCTGTTATACAAGTTCTTATAACAGCTCCTTTGTATAGAGTATACCCAACTCTGCTGAATTTTTATTTGAATTTCCATTTGTTTGCTTGCTGATAAAAGCAGTATTAATGACTGGTTAGTATGACTAATGAATGTGAAAGACTTTAGTTGTAAAAGCAATCCATCAGT
Source organism: Podarcis vaucheri (assembly GCF_965113315.1). Classification (NCBI taxonomy): domain Eukaryota; kingdom Metazoa; phylum Chordata; class Lepidosauria; order Squamata; family Lacertidae; genus Podarcis; species Podarcis vaucheri. Next base: position 36,634,399 of record NC_138759.1, read on the forward strand.
CGTCTAATCAAATACTACATTAATTTCATATATTGCCTGTGCTGACATTGCTCTGGGAAACTGCTGAATAATGAAGCAAGACGGTAGGGGGAAAATTGTTGCCTTCCTATGAAATTGTCGGTTTTATGTATACAACATTTAAAGCTAATCTGATGAAGCCTCCCCTTCTTTTTTTTAGATGTATATTCAACTGTGAAAGAAAAGAAGATAGGCATTCCTTGGGGGGGGGCTTTTCAAAGGATGTGGTGCAATGCAATAGAAAAGATGGGAAGTTGCTCCTATCCAATTTCCCTATCTGACCTTTTAACTGGACACTTTGCAGTAGTTGGGACTGCATGACACATGAGATGTCTTCTAATTCTGGGATACTGGAATTCTATTGTTTAGTGAAGCAAAGCTCCAAAGGGCTCTAAGTTCTTAAACCTTCTACATAAAACTTCCATGCATACAGAGACATCACTAGAGTTTTCTCCATATTTCAAAGTGCATACCAAGAGTAACTAATGTCTTCTTTAAGATTTGAAGGGACAGAAAACTAGCTACAGACTCCATAATTTTGTGAACCTGCAGAACCCACCTGCTTCTTAAATATAAAATGCTTGTCACTTTCTGGCAAGGAAGATAACATTGCTGCTGTAAATCAGCTTTTGCCTGCTTCATTTATTCTGTACATCATGCAGATTCCACAGCAGAACAGAAACAATGACATAACCTCAACTCATTTATTTTAATTGTGGGATCACTTATTTCAAAACTTACTTTTTGTCACTTAACTGCTCAGAGTTTCACATGGGAAATTAATTAATTTCAGTAGCTCTACCCTGAGTAAAAATTAGTTGAACACCACCCACTGGGTTGTAGATCCCAGGATCTGCTGAAAGAAAGGTTTTCCTTCTTCTGCAGCCAGCTGAAAATTTTCTCCATAGTGTTGAGCAAAGCAGGGGCTTCCAGAATGGTGTGGCAGGTTGCAGGTGGGACAAGGAATAGGTAAAAACTCCCTCTTCATGTAATATTCCAATAAAGATGCTTTTATGTCTTGACAGAACAGACCTGTAGCATAAGCACCTCATATGCTTTTACAGGACAATTAACAAAGAGTTTTGGTGGTTGGAGCAACTACCTTTTCTTTCGCTTACACTAGTTGTCAGCTCTGAACGACTGGATAAACCATTGTGGAAATGAAGCAAAATGAATGAAAGAAGCCATCCCCCACTTCTAAGAATGTATGAACCACAATGAAAAACAAAAATGATTTTGTATTTGAAAAATGCAAGCATGCCAGTTACTTCTTCTGAGGGAAATAATCATGTTTACAGTGCCCGTTTCACCTCTGCAGCCCTCATGTTTTTGTTCTAAATGGGTCTCCTTGTGTTGCAGCCAAACAGAGAGCTATCCTCTTTGCACAACACCTACACCTCATCATTAATAAGCAGCAACAACTGTAAAAGGACATTCACGCTGCAACATTTTTGGGTCCACAAATGTGTATAAATACAGCGCTTTACTATGGCTCTCTAGAGGCAAGAGCAATTAGATTCATATACTTAGTGTAATTAAAGTTAAAGCAGAAGCTAATTAGCAATGTTGTGTTTACTTTTCTTTAAAGAAAATAAAGATCCTAGAGTCAGACACACAATATATATATTTTTAAATTTAATGATTGCAGGTACCCACAACTATAATTCAGTCCTTATATTAGTTTCTTCGCTTGTTCATAGCCCTTCCTAGCATCTGTTGGTAGAAAATGTGATGGAAATCACTCTAGTTTTAAAGGGAAGTAGAGGAGTCATTTTTATGCTGTGAGATACGACAAGGTATATGTTCTCCATTTCCCCCCTAAATCAATTTTCTTATTGAAAATAATTAGCCTTTTGAGCTCTTGACAAAGCATGGCTCCAACCTTGTATTGAGCTTTAAGACAGGACAGTGGTCTGTCTAGGGTCAGTGTTGTCTGTACTATACTAGCTGGGTTTCAGACAGGAGTCTTTCCTAGTCCAAGGATTAAGCTTTGGGCTTCCTTCATCCTAAGTATGTGTTCCACCACCAAACTATACCCACATCCTTGTGAAAGGTCAGTTAAGAATGCTAGGGTCAGATGTCTGTAAACATAGTTGGATAGCACCATCAACCACAGCAGGGTGTCCACAACCCATGTGGTCTCAGTAAAGGATCTGATTTTGTGCAACTAATAGTGATCCTTCATCCATTGCATTGAGGCACATCTTATAATAAGAAACACAAAGATAAAAGGGCATTTGAGCAGCAACTGGAAATGCTGTGATGTTCAATATGCAAACTCAAGGAAGAGAAAATCCCATTTCCTTGTCTATTTGGAAAGAATTTGATGGGCCATTAGCTGGGTTCCCTGTTCCATTGATTGTCCGTCCCCCACTCCTCAACATCCCCAATATCCACAGGTGAAAAAGCAAAGGCAGCTTAATTTTTTCTTTCACATGAATCAAGAGAAAACCTGGGACATTAAAACACCATTTATAGTATTGGAACCAGTGCTGGAGGAAGGGTAAGGTTATCAGACGTCCCCGTTCCCCGGGGACAGTCCCCGGATTTACAAATCAGTCCCCTGACAAAATCCATCTATTTAATAGGAAGTTGAAAAGTGTCCCTGGATTCATTGAAAAAAATCTGGTAACCTTAAGGAAGAGGGTGCGGGGTGTATGGTCTGCCCCGGGTGTCATCACTGAGGGGGGGGGGGTGACAAAATGACAAAAATATGAGTTTTAAATAATAATAATAATAATAAAATTGGGCTCATGAAACTTCTTAGTTCAGTCAACAAACGTAATGAAATGCGGCTGGCACTGGGTTCTACACTGCGGGGGCCAACACTTACTGTGGGGCCTGCAGCGTGCCAGAGCCATGTGTCTCTCCTGGGAGTGATGTGGAGGAGGAGGAGTTGGGATTTGATATCCCGCTTTATCACTACCCGAAGGAGTCTCAAAGAGGCTAACAATCTTCTTTTCCCTTCCTTCCCCACAACAAACACTCTGTGAGGTGAGTGGGGCTGAGAGACTTCAGAGAAGTGTGACTGGCCCAAGGTCACCCAGCAGCTGCATGCGGAGGAGCAGGGAAGCGAACTCGGTTCACCAGATTACGAGACTACCGCTCTTAACCACTACACCACACTGGTGTGGTGGTCTGGGCGCCTGCAGGCTCTGCAGTGTGGGGCTTGTGTCTGCTCACCGCCTCCTTCTCAGCTGCTCCCCAGCTGAGGGGGAGGTGGCGGAGAGGCTTGATGCAGTGTGCCCTGCCCCCATGGGTGGCTCACCCCACCCCCAGCTGCAGGACGCACGTGCCGCACTGGGCACCCAAGCAGCTAGCTACACCACTGATTGTAACCCCCATTGACTAAAACACAGCAACCCACATTTGGCTAAAATGGAAGAATAGGGAGCTTCCTGTTTGATTGCAGAATTTGTTTGATACTGCTGTAAACTGATTTTTCAGGGGCACATGGAGCTGTACAGGAAAGGTATGGGTAGAAAACCCTTTTTGCATGAAAAGAACTCTGCTCATGCTTCTCTGATTCCAACTAGTAATTTCTTGCAAGATACAGTTCGTCACCAGAATGATTCATTCCAGGGCTCCAAGCATAAAGGTCTGAACTGGGAATTATGTGGCGCGATGACAAAATCAATTTATCCATCTACTACCCTTTTTGGATCTTAGCCCATGTCAGAGACTCATTTGGTTAACCTTTAAAGCCCCTTGCAAATGTTCAAGGGAAGGAACTTTCAAAATTACCTACTGCAGAAAAAAACACCACACATGGGTGTCCTGTTTAAAATTTTGGTCACTTAAACAATTCAAAGAAAATTTCACAATTTCCACAAATTGCGTGGGGCGTACCCATTTAAGTAAGTACTGGGTCTTAAGCACTCTTAACACTCTGACTTCAAAAAAGGAAGGACTTTGGAAAACAGTGGTTACTTTCTGGTCTATCACATTTTAAATCAATTTAAGTGACAATCACTGGTTTACGCGTCAAATCGTATAGGAAGAGGGGATTTATTTGTGTTGATAACATCTGGAAACACAGCACATTTTATTGGAAGTTGCTTTTGCTGCTCTATAGTTTGCTTTTCATCTGTCAAGGGGTTACATGACAGGTATGTATGCGTTTGTGTGTTCAAGCTTCAATGTCATTTTGGTCTCAACATTGCTTCAGGTGCAATATATTCATTCCCCCTTCTAAACAAGTACAATAAAGGATATTCACAGGAAGAAAATGCAACAACAAAAAACAACCACCACCAAACAAGATAAGCTAGATGTGCCTTAAAAACACATTTATGAATGACCAGTTGTTCAAGAATGTGAAGGGGGTATATCGTATTCAAATGTGTATCCTATCAACAGGTAGGTAGCCGTGTTGGTCTGTCGTAGTCGAAACAAAATAATAATAATAAAAATCCTTCCAGTAGCACCTTAGAGACCAACAAAGTTTGTTATTGGTATGAACTTATATCTGAAGAAGTGTGCATGCACACGAAAGCTCATACCAATAACAAACTTAGTTGGTCTCTAAGGTGCTACTGGAAGGAATTTTAAAATTTTAAAATTTTGTTTATCCTATCAACAGCAATGCAACACGTAAATATCCTCACACGGGGATGGATTCAGACTTTGCTTTCTGTGAATAGGCTGTTACTGTTGGAAGGAAGATGACTTTTGCCAATTCATCCTTCCTCTCTAGCTCCTCAACTCACAGGCAGAATTTGGGGCTGAGGACTGCAGCAGGGGATCAGCAAAAGGACTGTCCCCTGTCTCTGTGGGCAGTATCATTCACTCAGGCGAGAGCTGAAGCGATGAAGAAGCTAAAGTATGGACTAAAGAGCAATCCAAATTAGAGGGCAAACCAGAAGGCAGAATGGGGGGGGGGGGGATGGACCGACCAAGAATCACAACCAAGAAGCAATCCAGGTCAGAGGGAAAACTTGAAAGCAGATTCGAGAACAAGTCAAGAGTCAGCACCAACCAGCGATACACACAGGCCTTGTTCAAGCAAAGTTCCGCTGAGGCAGGAAGTCCTCTTATGCAAGAGCCAATGGCCAACCTGGGTAGTCTGGAAGGTTCATCCCTGAGAAGCTCCAGAGACACTGCTTGCCACATGGGGTAAAAGGGTCGGCAGTTTTATGTATTTATTTGTTGCACCCACCCTGGGTATTGCGACAAAGGGCAGGATAGAAGTTTGTTTTAGAAAAAATAAAAAATAAAAATCTACAAAGGAGCCTGCTTATGTACCCCAATCTCCTTGGTGGAACAAAATAGGGTCAGTTGTATGACTAAGATAGTATTCTGAGGCCAGTTATCATAGTTCTTTCTTTTTCCATGTTATCTTAATTACCTTGTAAGCCTGAAGGCAGAGCCATATTGCTTGTTTCAGGTGCTTGACGTATTGCTTATAGAAACTGCTTGTATATATACATTTTTAGGGTTGCCTTCCATCCTGCAATTGCTCTAAGTGTGGAACTGCAAAAAATAGGGGCCAGGAGCTAACACTACTTATGAAAGAAAACTGACGAGCAACAAGAGCCTGGGCTTGAATACATCCCTCTGCTTGCAAGCAAGTGATTTTGGTCATAGAAATGACCGAAATTGCACAGCAGTTCTAGTACTACAACCCTCAATGCTATAATTGTAGCGAAACACACACACACACACACACACACACACACACACACACACACACACACAGCCTATGAGGTGCAATATGTCCATAGCAAATGAGGCACTAACAGCTAATAGCAGCAGGGGAGACAAATATCAGTATTAATGGCACTGATACAATTTCCCACTATCTAAGTGTATCAGGTCTGTGTGTGCACTAAATGCGATGTATTTTTGTACAATCTGTAGCATTCTGGGGATATGTTCATGGCTCCTAGTTCCACGATGAATTACAGCGTTTCCCCCCTAATAGTAATAATAACAGTACTACTACTAATAATTTTGAACTGCAAAATTTCGGCATCTTTCAACATTGCTGAGTAAACTGACTGCATAAGCGATGACTCCATAAACTTTAGGAACTCATTTATTATGTTGCTAGATCAGACACTGCATTTATTCACACAGTGCATCTATAAAACTGAGCTTTCATTAGAGTCATGGGGAGGCCCAAGCCTCTTTCTCTTCACTTGAGAAGGTGAAGCTCAAGAAGATAATTAAGCATGAAACAATGAGGAGGCTTGCTGGGTAAGCAGTAGTGTGAAAACAGTTACTCCTCACAAAAGAGGGGAAATTAGCTGGCTGGATAAAAGAGGAAGTGTCAGACTGGAAGACTGGAAGGAGGACTCTGCCAGCGTAAGCGGGGAGAGCTCGATGCATCATTAATGCCATTTTTTTTAACACTTAAGCTCCACAGCTGTCCAAGTCCAAACACATTCAAATGCCACACATTCAGAGAAATGAATATGCCGTGTTGAAATTATTTCCCTTAAACTTCCCATGTTCATCTTTCACTCGTTGCAGCCAACTGCCAAATGTAGCAGGCTCTCAGTGGAGCATCTTTGTTTACAGAGTCAGTGCAAACAGAGCCTTCTAAAGAGATTCAGTGTCCTCATTATATTATAACAAACACATCATTTTTTTTACATTGTAAACACCAATATTTCCAGGAACAGAAAGTTTGGTTTGATTTTGATGCTTTCAAACTGTGCAGTTTCATTAGTGATGTGCTGTTTCCTTTCAAAACTTCCCTTCTCCAGAACAGTGTTCCCTGAAGCAGCTAGGGTTTTTTTTTTCTTTTTTTGGCAGAGGTTCAGGTGCACACAGTGCCAAAAGAAATAGAATAAACAAACACTGCTTAATGCAGCTGGCTAGGTAATTTACATATTACTGCACACCAAATATGGAGACCTGAATATGGATTAGAACTCCTGTGATGATACAAATGCTGTATAGATAAAGAAAATGAAAAATTCTACATAACCATCAATTTACCTTTCTCGGGAGTGACATTTTACTGTGAAATATATATAGAAACACATAGGAACATTAAAATATATATGGGGAAATAGGTAAACTGTAGATGTTTGTGTATATGCTTATGTCAGTCCATCCATCTAATTACACACACACACACACACACACACACACACACACACACACACACTTAGGCAACAATACACAATTCTTATTTAGGCATCCTCTCTCAAAAGTGTATTTTTTCCATAGACAAATGCTAAAGTGCAAAGAAAATAAATATCAAAATAGCTAACATATGCTGGACTGTTTTGGCATATTATAATGCCACAATAATTCTAAGTGTTTACTTGATGCAAACTTAGCTAGATGCTAAGATGTCCTACTATGCTAGGCAATGGAAGTGAAAATACAGGAACCATTTACTCATGTTTTAGTACACTGGTATCTGCTTTCAGAAGTAAGAGCTTCAAAGTATCCTCAATTTTGTTGTTTATGTTTAAACATACTGTGAGCATACCCCTTGGCACAGATTAAAATCAAAACTGAAGTTATACAACTGAGATCAATAGAACTCACTCCAAAGCAAGTGTGTGGGAAGGTAGCAGTTTTTCTAGCAAAATTCAAAATCAGAGACATTCAAAACTGTAATTCAAAACAGTTAAACTGAAAATTAGAACCTATGACCTTTTATGCAGGTATTGCTATCTAACGGACTCTCTCACAGTATTAACAAACAATAGACTACAAAAACAGAGACTCCTACAGCCTAAATAAATGCAGTGAAGTCTCATTTATAGATAAATCATTGTCAGCATTATAGAGAAATGTCATTGTTATTTAGGCTGCAATCCTAACCCCACTTATCTAGGAGTAAATACATTAGAATTCAATAGGATTTAGTTCTGAGTAGACTTGGTCAGAACTGTGCTGTTAATTTAGTATATGTGTGTATATATAGATATATAAATTGAATCAATTTTATCTTCCTGCTTATTTAAAAATGCAACACCCTGTACTGTTTTCTCCATAAAAACTGAAAGTAACAGGTATACCAATGGGATAATTCAGCATTTTAAATCCAGTTAAGATTAACAATAATTGGTGAAACTGGTACACCTGCATCAGGGCCACCGGACACCTTCATCTGCCCCACCTGCAACAAAACATCTCTCTCTCTTATCGGTCTCTACAGCCATAGCAGGCGCTGTAACTCTCCAATGGTTTGACTTAGCCCCAAAGGTGCACCCTTCCATTGTCTCCCAAGACAGACAGATGCCAACAAAATATACTTAAAATGTGGAATAGTAGTCATTGCAGTAGTAGCAGTAGTCAAAGGTTTAAAGTAAGGTCACAAAAAGGTAAATGAAAAGAATTCAAACATTTTATAGACAAACATTCTGATCCAGAATGATATATAAATTAATAGAAAAAAGTTTCTTGTGGATCGACTCTACTGTGGGCAAAACAGGGTTCTGAGGTTAGAAAGAAACCGCTCTCTCATATTTAAAGTGTTTTCTGTGCCCCTCCCTGAAAAAATCCTGTGGACACACATGCTCGTGGAAGGCTTATATCAAGTATCTGGTATTAATGGAACATAAATGGAGCAAGTAATTTCCACAGGATGCTGACTGTGTTTTCTTTCCTGGTTTTCACACCAGCTTGCAGAATGAGGTCTATAGTAAATTCTTATGCTACTTCTTTTGCCATTTGTTCTTGCCTCACAAAATAATTATTTAGTTCAGATGCCAAGTGCTGTTAGTATTGAGTGGTGATGTGTATCAAAACAACAATGTGATAACCTCTGCATCATTCTTCTATAGGTGATTTTTCAACATGTGTAATGAGCATCATGCTATTGATTATTATTTTTAAGGCATTTCACCAATGGGAAAGGCAGCGAACAAGGACACTTCATTGAGGGCCAACTTTATGAACAACTGTTTTCTTTCCCTAAAAGTGTCAGGGAAGCACAAAAGAAGAAGTGGGTGAGGATATCAGCTTAGCAGGAATGCAGCGTTTTAGCACATTTTTGTTTCCAGGTTTGCTTTCCATTCATTAAAAAGAATCTGGATTTTTTCCTTTTTCCCAACCTCCTCTCAAATGGTACTTTCAGCAACCTCTTTGACTCCTAAGAATAAGCATCCAAGAAAAAGGCTTCTGGAAAGCAAATGCTTGGTGTTTTTTTTTTGTTTTTTAAAGTGAGCTGTCTCACCACTGTAGATTTTTCCAAGTTCTTACAACTCTAATTAAAATGTGGTAATTGGTTATGTTACCTCAATTACCATGATGCATGGACATTGATGCAGAGTGACACCAATTGAATCCCTTGGGTGTTATACCCTAAGGCCATCCCATTTATTGTGGCCTTATTATTTTCAATTATGTGGCTGGATGTACAGCATACTTTCAAAGCCAATGCACATGGGAATTGAGCTGGACACATAGTACAGTGTACTTACAGAAGCGTTCGGCAGCAGAGGAAAATTTGCATGATGGAAAGGAAGCATTTCTCAAATCCACATGAATAATCTAAGTCAGAAATATTGCAGAGAGCCAGGAACAGACTTCAATCAGGCAGGCATCCCAAACCTAAATGATACCAACTCAAAATGTGGCAACTAACAGCTTCTTCAGTTGTGTAGGGGGGGGGGAGAACAGTGGCCTCTTATATGTGACAGATTTCAAGGCAAGGACAGTGAAATCACAGATAATGAATGGAAAAGAACAACAGCCTGTCTTTTGGAAGAGCTGTTTTGCCTAAACCCTCATTTGTAGCCCTGGCAATTCTGCTTATAGGAGCAGCTTCTACAAGGAGAAGGTTTTTCCTGGGAAAGGAGCGGGACCAGGGGAAACCACTCAGACCTGGGTGTAGAAAGCATTGATCAAGTGGACAACTGCTTGGACCTGAGCTTCCTAGGTATGGGACAAGCAGAACTGTGGACGAGCTGTCAATCTTTTTGTTGGCAGCTGTGACCATGAGTGTATTTTTACTAGCTTAGGTTGGTTAACCAACTGCTTCTGTTCCTAGGGATGAATACTGTACTATGGTTACATCCAAACTGGATGACTATAACAAGCACTAAACAGGGCCGCCTTTGAAAAGGGTCTGGACACTTCTGCTGGGACAGAATTTGGGTAGAGCTGCTACTAGGAGAACATTACACCAAAACCACATCCATGCCGCACATTTAAAGTACTATTATACAGCTTTCCCACCATGGCTTTCCCCAATGAATTCTGGGAACTTTAGTTTGTTTAGGGTGCTGATATAGCTGTTAGGCGAGCCCTATTTCCCTCTCTGAGTTACAGTTCCCAGAGTTCCCTGGGAAGAAGGATTGATTGTTAAACCACTCCTGGAATTCCATTTCAGTCTGAATTATTCACAAATCCTTTTCACTTAATCAAATGATTGAATTAAATGAAATAAACTTTATGCAAATAGACTTGACACATGACTGGATGGGGAAAGTGTATTGGGGATTGCTCTAGAATTTTAAGGAAAAACCACAGCAATTCACTGCCAGATTTCATATTGACATACACTGACACTATGAGAAACAATTTTCTGCTATCAGTCCTAGAGAAATTTTATGCTTTGGGGGAAACTGTGGATATTGTAAAAAGGCAGCAAAAAGTTCTTTTAAAAAGCTACTAAAAATATATATCTCCAAGCTCTTTACAAATAATTTCAACATAACCCCCGAGCATTAATAATAGGTTGCCATTAGGGACCAAGAAAAGGAAAATGGTCAAAGGAAAATGTTGATAGATGTATTAAAAGAACAGAAGATGGAAGCAACTCCTGAACTTCCGTAACACATCTAATCAACCAGGCTAGCATTTGCACTGTCAATGACTCTTGCCAACACCGAGTCTGATGCCATCAGAGATGTAAACACATCCCATTTGTTTTCATATATTACAGTATATTGTGGACAACCTCAAATAAAAAAACTATATACTTGTTTCCCGGGGATACCATTCATGTGCCAAGACTGGCACACCATCAAGTGCAGAGAGATAGGCAAAGCAGAGAAAGCAATCTTGGGATCAGCCCAAGAAATGACTACACAGGAACTGAATGAAAGGAAATGTTGTAGCATGCCAGCTTGGAATTGGGAGACGGCAGGGGAGGGAGAGAAAAAGAATGCAAGAGAGACTAGCTAATTTCAGTTCCAACTACAGCATCCTGATTCTAAGAACTCTTTTTATCATCTAAGAAAATGGTAGATTTGGAAACTAGCCCTGTTTTCATATGGAATGCATATGTTCGTAGCAAGATGCCTCCCCAAAATGAAAAATAAAACCTATATGGAGAGTTCTTAATGGCTGCCATTTCTCACCAGTTGCATTCCCTACCAGGTGAAATGTAATTCAGTCCAGCAAAGAAGTCTAGGTTACCCCAGGCAAAGTGGGAACAAAGCAGTGTGGAGCTTGTGAAGTTCTCTGGCATCCTGACATCAAGAAAACACACAGTGCTTTTACACTCCCCCTACCTCACCTCCCGATCGATTCCGATCCAAATAGAGCCACAAGACTACTTCACTCCTGCTGCAAGAGCAGCACTAGCCTTTAATTAGCACGTAGCAGCTTATTTAGAGGAACTGCAGCTAAACCCAGCAGCAGCAGCTCGCATGGCAAAGATGAGAGTAGCTCCGGCTGCAGTGGCGCTTTTACACGTGTGTTCAGCAGCCTGCAGAGCTTTTTCACAGTTGCTGCTTGCCTCTGCTTCAGGCAAAAGAGAACAGTCGGCACCAGAAGGTGAAAAAGTGAGAGCACAACACAAGAAAAACAATACAGCTTTTTGCCAACTGCTGCTATTTTAAGAGGAATAAAGCTTCTGGATCAGATGGGCAGTCTCTGCACCACTACCCTGTAAAGAAAGGACCAGGGCAAGGTTCAACGAAAGGTTGAACAAGCATGTATTGAGGATGCTTTAAATATTGGATAGCTTGTCTCAGGACAGGCTGAAGTAGATTACATGTAGAACAATTCCAACTTTAATATTTTGAACCCATACAAAACACTTATTTCCATAATAAAAAAAAATCCTTCCAATAGCTCCTTAGAGACCAACTAATTTTGTTATTGGTATGAGCTTTCGTGTGCATGCACACTTCTTCAGGTACCATTATTTCCATAGTACTTATTCCATGCTCTCTAACTTTGTTTGGCAATAAGGTTGGAATTGATGGGCTAAAGCACATAGATGCAGACTAGTGCTGGACAAACGGGATGTTCAGAATAAGTCCAGGGGCTGCTTTATAGAGATCTAGACAAATGATTGAAGTGTATCATATTACAAACAACAATACATGTTTTGGTCTAATTCAGAAAAACATTGACTACCCTTATCTGCCATTTATTTCAATTCCACAAAATCCATTCAGTGCCTTAAAAGGGTCAGAATCTATGTGTTTAAAAACAGAACTCGAGTTTGTGCAACGTGTTCATAGCCCATTAATCAGTTGGTTCCATTGACAGGATCATTATATGTTTGGGGAGAAAGGTTCAGAAGCCTAATTATTTGGCTCGCTGTTGCACCTTCAGTGAAGATATCAAGAGGAACAAGGAAGGATTTTAAGGTGCTGGAAAAATGCCCCACGTGAATGCATTGGAAGGGAAGGAACATCAAGCAGATGTCACTTACGGAATGCTTTGCCAACTTCTTCTGCAGTCTAGTTTGCCACTGGACAGCTTGCATGACGATGGCTTCCCACCTCCTTTCAAGATTTACAATTATCAGCTGCATTGACTGGTGATCTGCGTTCAGGTTACAGGTATCCTGGTCATTAAGGAGGTGCTGGCACAAACGCAACACTGAGCCCACGCCTCGGCGTCTCTGTTTAATTTCGCAGCAGAGGGACTGTGGACAGAAGAATGGTCAGTGTCAATGCACTTTATAAGTATAGGTATAAGTATAAGTATAAGAATTCAATAGTCACTTGCAGAGTCCAGTGTTGTTGCTGCTTTAAGAATATTATGCAACACCATACCTTATAGCAGGGGTTCCAAAACTGTGGCCCATGGAGCACCAGTTCATGAACTTCATTCAGGTGCTCTGCAGCGCATGAGCATTCAAATTCGTATTTGTATTTGTACTGCTTATTTATTATCACCCCTCCCCCCAAAAAGCCCCTCCATGAACAAACCAGGTAGGCAGTCAAGAGCCCCAGCACTTCCCTAATTCAACAAACAAACAAACAAACAAACAAACAAACAAACAAACAAACAAACAGGATGAGAACTAAATTGCCTCGGCCCTGTATACCTGAAGGAGCGTCTCCACCCCCATCGTTCAGCCCGGACACTGAGACCCAGCGCCGAGGGCCTTCTGGCAGTTCCCTCATTGTGAAAAGTGAGATTACAGGGAACCAGACATAGGGCCTTCTTGGTAGTGGCACCCGCCCTGTGGAACGCCCTCCCTTCAGATGTGAAGGAAATAAGTAGCTATCTTATCTTTAAAATACATCTGAAGGCAGCCCTGTTTAGGGAAGTTTTTAATATTTAATGCTGTATTGTTTTTAACATTTGATTGGAAGCCGGCCAAAGTGGCTGGGGAAACTCAGCCAGATGGGCAGGGTATAAATTATTATTATTATTATTATTATTATTATTATTATTAATAATAATAATCCCTCTCCTCTCCCAATTTTCTCACAATGTGCAACAGCCCAGATTTAGCCTTCCTACAAAGAGATGTTAACACTGCAGCCAACGCCAGAGCAGGAAAAGACAGCAAAATCAATGCAACAGCAAATGTATCTTCCTCCACCACTACCACCACACACACACACACACACACACACACACACACACACACACCTCTTTCCAGCAGACAGCAAAGCAAGCCAAGAGGAAGCCCCAGCACTTCTTCCCTTCCCCCTTTCCAAAAGGCAAGTTGTCAAACGTATTGAATGCCAAAAATACAAGTGTCTAAAAATAAAATAAAATCTGAGCCCCCTTTTGAGCTTGAGGCCCCAGGCCAAATGGTCTTCCCCACCCCTGATAAGTCCTCTCCATATGAAACACATATAGTACTGAAATTTAGAAACTATCAGTAGAATTTACCAAGACACCTTTTATAAAATCAACACCGCAAACATATAGGAATATTGAAACACTACCATATATAAAAGACAAAGGGTTGGCAAAACATGGGCCATATTAGGATCAACCAAGGTTCACAAGGCAGGGTACCAGCTTTTGAATTACAGGTACATGTAACTCTTCCCTGGTCTGAGTGTTTGTAGGCTCTAATAAAGGTATGATTTCAGCACTTCCACAACTCTCTGAATTTTGGTATAACGGGCCAGCAAAACTTTTGAACAGTTCCATATGTTATAGATTTAAATATTTTGAAGTTGATTGCATCGGAAAGATGTGGGATAACAGAGACATTTCAACTTGTAATTCAACCAAGGAAACATTTTCTTTCTTTCTTACAGTTTTCACACACCCGTGTCCCTCTGTTGCAAAAAACGAACACAAGAAGAGCCCTGCTGGAACAATCCAAAACGCCATCTAGTTCATCATCCGTGTCATGGGCCCTTTGGCTCCATCAGGATCTGGCAAGGTTTGGCAGTTCAAGATGAAGACGGTGGAGAAGCAGGTGGAGGGCTGGAAGTGTGGCAACCAGGGATGGAGGTGGGAGGTCCTCCCTGCTAACTGTTGGAACATTTTTGTAGCTTCCATTAAAATATGAACCTCTTAGCCTACTCATGTACCTTGGAATCTTGATTTTTGGACCTTATGCTTGCTGCTGAGCCTGAATAAAGATCTCTTTCTTACTTGCAAGTTGCATTTTGTTTTTGTTGTGTTTTGGGACCTGACAATCCTGTTCTTACAGTGACCAGCCAGATGTTTCTAGAAAGTCCAAAAGGAGGACCTTAGTTCAGCAGTGTTTGCCCCACTTGTGACCCCCCCAGCAACAGGTATCCAACAATGGAGGTAGAACAAAGCCACCATGACGAGTAGCTAGTTCTCTTTATTCTGATCTGTCTGCCCTATGGCTTCCTTTGTTTCTGTGCTGTTCTTAGCAAATCTGCAGTCAACATTACAGTGTGTTAAGTGCTTTTTGAAGAGAGACACCAAGGGGAAAATGCCACCACAAGTGTCTAGGAAGATGTATTCTTCAGCCTAGCCCCCCTCCCCTGCTCCCACACACTGTGTTTCCTTCACTGAGTTGCTGTGGATCTAGTATCTTCTACCATATTAGAGCACGGAAGACTTCTTCACATTCAGGAGCTTACTAGGCAATTTAAATTGTGCACCGTGAAAACATCTGTTTCTCTCTGCAGGATGCTACAGATGAAAGTACATAACCCCATGAGAAAAATCTAAGCTATCACCCTAGCATTTTAGGTTTCCTTTTAGGGAAAATTTGGTAGCAGCGGGATGGGGGTAGGGAATTACAGTTAATAAGAAAAGCCTTGTGAAAAATATCTGAGCTGTTTAGAGATGCTGGTAACTGAAAAACATGGACTTCTTTAGGTGAAACCTCATAACTGACACTGCTGTTTCCAAGAGGAAAAGCTTAATATCGCCATTGTTTAAAAATAATAGTAAGATTGCACTTAAATACATTTTCTGCATAAGAAAAGTAGCTCTCCCTCTGAAAGTTTTCTGTTTCCTAACCAGTGGAAAGCTGAATTCCTAAAGCAAAACAATGGTGTTAATGTCTAATATCTATATGTATACATACCTTTTTATGCCTTTGGGTAAAGGGGAAGTTGATTGTTAAACTGGAAGTCTTCAACAACAAAAATATGATTATATCCATAATATAGCTGGATTGCTTACTAATCAGCTTGCACTTCCACAATTTGAGTGTTCTAGCAGTTAACAGATTGCTTATTAATGAACAAGGGTAAACAAGACAATGCAATCTCATTTAAAATGGGTGTTTTAATGCCTAAAAGTATTTGTGTTCAAAATGTTAATCCCAATAAGATGTCATTAGAAGATGTCTTAAAATGATTAAGTGCATTTCATTGTAAAGTAACACTGCACAGTTTATCAGCAGGTGGACATTTTATACAGATGTTCTACTTATTAATAAAATGTGTCCTATAACTGTTTCAATTGCCTTACTCTTATAATAGCCAAAATCCCATTATTTCTGGAATGAGGGAACACTCTCCCCTTAATATCTCTGAATTTTAAGTAAGTTGAATGACAAATTTCAAAACCACTATTTATGCCAAAATATACCCACAAACTTTATTATTCAATTTATAGCTGGAATGCATTTTCTAATGTTTCTTAAACCTGCCTGTATTTACTTTCCTGAAGTGTATTGCTAAAAATTCTCCAGGAACACAAAGGTAATATCAAAGCTAGAAGCGACTGCAACTTCCTCATTCAGCATTTTACATCACAAATTTGCATACTAGCAAATCAAATGTTGCTTCAACCAATGAAACGTTGGCGATACTTCCAAGCTCCCCAGTCAACACATGCAAGGCTGCCCCATTCTTCCTAATTTTTCTGCCTTGCACAGAGCTGTGTTCACTTCAGAACTGAAAATGTTGCTAAAACCTTACTGAGACTGGGACCTCCTGACCTGTAACAAAGCTGCTTGAGGGGATTGTGGGCAAGGGGTTCATAAATGGTTCCAACAAGTGATTTTTTCTGGGGGGGATACAGGGGTTCGCATACCCCTAAACATTTCGTGAATCTAAGTTTGGCCTCACTGAGGGGCAATATTTCAATATGAATAGGAAAATGAGAGTACCCCTAAACATTTTTTTAAAAGAAAAAAAGCACTGGTTCTAACCAACCAATGCTGTCCATCATCAGCTTCTACTGTGAGTCTTTTCAGAATCAGACACTGGAGAGGTAGAGATACGCCTGAGTAAAAAAGTTGCATTCTCACCTGGACATTAGAAGATCTAATATAGAGGTAAATTTGTGTAAGACTGCAGCCTAAGGCTGTTTCATAGTCTCTAATAGACTGGTCCCTGTATGAAATCTAGAAATGATTTTTTAGGAGATTGGACAGTGCAGTTAGAAAACCAGGATGTATAGGTTCCATACTAATTCCATGTTCTTTTATGACCAGTTATCTTGATAACATCTACATCTATAAAACTGACTAAAAAAAATTCCTTCCAGTAGCACCTTAAAGACCAACTAAGTTAGTTCTTGGTATGAGCTTTCGTGTGCATGCACACTTCTTCAGATATAAAACTGACTGTTAATGAAAGCTTTCCATAAGATTCTCGAGCATGTTTCTAATTCTTTCTGCTGGCTTGGTGAGCCCCATGTATTAAAAATTATTGTAGATGCACTCTGTAAATGATGAAAAAATAAAGTTTTCCATTAGAGACTTGAAAAGAACAACTAGCAATAAGTTATCTCTCATAATAATAATACAACCAAATGCCACATACTAGAAGTGAATGATGGTTTATAATCTTCTAAAGAAAACACTGACAAATCTGTTTTTTTAACTGATTCCAAACTTAAAAGAAAATGTTGCCTAAAATAATCGCTGAGCTCAGTTTCTGGTGGTGGAACCTAATCTATATAAAGCTAAATATTCTATAAGCATGCAGTGAAGTGCAAAAAACAGCCACTGAAAAATGACATGATTAAATGGCACAACATGCAATCATTTGCTTTCAATTATATCAATGTATCTTCTTCCTTCCGAGGAGTCAGGCAGAAATATTGTTTTTTAAATGCCTCTATTAAATTGGGCACCAATAATAAAATAGATGAGAGTCCTAATAAGCTCATTTGCGTAACATACATCATACACTACAAAACTATTCTCTCCAAACAGCTTTGCTCATACATTTGTCTCCTGATTGTCATCCATCTTGCCTATATTACAGGGGTAGGGTGTTTTTAAAGGCATACTGCTGCTTCCATGGCCATTCATTGGAAACCCTTTGTACAACTTTCCTGATTAACCTTAGTGAGGATCTTTGATGCTAATTATGGGTGGGGGGAGTTTCGATATAATACACTTGCCGTCAGATTTTATTAGGGTGACGGTCGAAGGAAAATCTCAGACTGACATTTTGGAAATATCATCTAATTGCAAGTCAGAAACATAGAATGACAGTTTAAAATAGATTATGAGTTCTTTCAAAATAGGGCACTGGTTCCCTTCATTTAAAAACAATACCTTTTATACTATTATCCACCCAATTGCTGCAATGAGCATCTCCCTTGCCAAGATTCCTTTTTAAGAGTGTGGCATCTCACTGACATGTTTGGAAATGGCATGTGGCATTTATTATTAAAAATATCCACACTTCTAATCAAGAACTTATTTTCCTTTTCACTCTACTTACATGTGAAAAATACAAGTGCCATCAAACAAATTTCTTTTAAGTACGTTTCGATTGTTTAGGAAATTCTGCTTGACTCATTGGTATGCAACCTGACTGACTTTGGCATAACTACTCCTGTCAAATTATGGGCTTTGAAATATACATACAAATACATTATCTTTAAATTACTTGAAAACAATTAAATTTCTCGCATTGCTAGCCAATGAGTAGCACCTGTATTTATTCCAGCTTGACTCCAGCAGTACAGTATAATAAATAAGTCAAATAATAAGCGCAGAATTTATGCCTCTTTACATGTTTTTGTCTATAAAGCTATGATTATCTAAGCATGACATTTTTTAATTTCTTGGTGCCACTCCTTATGCTGGGGTTAAGTACTTTAAAAAATGTTTGTTCTTTTAAAAATGTTGTTCAGGGTGCTGCTATTTAATCCCTGTTCCTGTGTAATTAGTAATGCATAGTATACTTCTTTTCCTAAATTAAAAACACTATTAAAATTCCAGTCATATAAAACAATATGAAAATTAAGTTATTCTGAAAGGAAATTATAATAGGTTACAGATTGCTTATATCATTACTGAAATGCTGGCATCTATCACAATGCCTCCCTGGAATAAAAAATGTGGGTTTGGCAATAATCTCTTAAAACATAGCCATTATTTTAAAGCTTCTGCTATCCCAAGTCGAAACTAGCTGGCAGATACAGGAAGATTTTAGGAGAATGGAAAGTATTGGGGTAAAGGATTAAAACAACAACAACTATTTAGATCCATCTTACTACTTGATAAACAAATTGTATGTATTGTTCTACCAGGTGTAACATTCCAGTTTTCTCCACAGGTTTTTTTTAATAAAGTTAATATTTGGTAGGCACCTTCATTGTACTGTTTTTGATATCTGCAAAAAACCTTTTTTGTTTAAACAAGCTGGGTGGCACTGTGGGTTAAACCACAGAGCCTAGGACTTGCTGATCAGAAGGTTGGCGGTTTGAATCCCCGCGATGGGCTGAGCTCCTGTTGCTTGGTCCCTGCTCCTGCCAACCTAGCAGTTCGAAAGCACGTCAAAAAGTGCAAGTAGATAAATAGGTACCACTCCAGCAGGAAGGTAAACGGCCTTTCTGTGTGCTGCTCTGGTTCACCAGAAGCGGCTTAGTCATGCTGGCCACATGACCCGGAAGCTGTACGCCGGCTCCCTCGGCTAGTAAAGCGAGATGAGCACCGCAACCCCAGAGTCAGCCATGACTGGACCTAACGGTCAGGGGTCCCTTTATCTTTACCTACTCAAGACATGTAATTTCATTATGTACATTTGCTTTACAACTGTTGATTTTATCTATTTTTAAATTTGTGTCTTCTTGTTTTTAAATTTTGACTCTAACAGTATGTTCTTATGGATACTTTTTATTGTTTTATGAGGTTTTTCTGATTAAACAGTCTATAAAACTTGTTAAATAAAAAATAAAAATAAAATTATGTTCTTCTCACCACATGACAGGACAATATAGACAAATGGCTTGCTTAGTGACTAGAGTTACTACTTAACAATCTGTCATCTTTAAACCCCATAGCATTGCACAGTAAGCAATCTCACATTGACATAACTGCTATAATATGTAATTTCAAAATTTGAAATGCTTGAATCTTCTTGATTCAGAGAAAAGTGAATTTTATTTCAAATATTTGTGCATGATTGCAAGTGACCATAAATGCCTTGCCTTGCTTTGAAGATATTGTTGGAGAGCTCATCAGGCATGTTATCAAGATTCCCTGATTCTGGGAGTCAACTGGAAATAAGAGACTGGAGATCACTAAACAGTTTCTTCTTTTTCATGAGAGGGCTAGAGAAAGGAGCCTCCAGTCAAAGAGTTTATTAGTAGGAACTGCAGGCTATTACTGTGTAGAGTTCAGTGACCCTTTCCCTTACCTGAAACCTTTTGGAGATGGCAGGATGTGACCTTCATCTAGAAGCAAACATGCAACTGTTGACTGGTTCGCCACTCCCATTGTTCTCAGCAGCCTGTACCATTAACAGGAGCATTTAACTAGTCCACAACCACATATGGTGCTGGTTGAAGCATCTCCTGCCTTCACTGCAGCCCTCCAACTGTCTCTCTCTCTCTCTGTGTGTGTTGATGTTCAATCTGCCTGCTCAATGGGACCAGATGCCCTCAGCAGGGTAGAGTGAGGTGTTATCAACATACCAGTGATGAGGCAATCCAAATCTCCAGATGACTTTCCCTTATGATTCCATGTTGATGTTAAAAATCATGGCGGGGAGTGGGGGGAACATGAACTCTTGTGGTTTCCCATAAGCTAGTGGCCATGAGAGATGTCCTGCCCTTCCCACAGCATGGTCTGAAAACACTTGTCCAGGAAATACCAGAATCATTATAAAACCAAGCTTTCCATGCTCAGCCCAGACAAGTGATCCAGAAGAATACGACAACTGCTGAGAGGTCCAGGAGAACTAAAAAAGTAGTAGTCCCTGTGACCATCCTCTGACTGAAGGAGTGTCTCCACCCCCATCGTTCAGCCCAGACACTGAGGTCCACCTCCGAGGGCCTTCTGGTGGTTCCCTTACTGCAAGATGTGAGGTTACAGGGAACCAGGCAGAGGGCCTTCTCGGTAGTGGCACCGGCCCTTTCATCAAGGAAATAAAACAACTGTCTGACTTTTAGAAGACATCTGAAGGCAGCCCTCTTTAGGGAAGTTTTTAATATTTGATGTTTTATTCTGTTTTTGATCTGTTTTTAATTAGGAGCCACTCAGAGTGGTTGGGGAAACCCACCTGGATGGGCGGGGTATAAATAATAATGATAATGATACTGATAATGATAATTGTCATCCACTAGAGCAACCAAGGCTCCTTCTGTCCTAAAACCAGGCCTAAAATCAGACTTGAATGGATTGAAATAATAGGCACCATCCCAAACCACCTGGAGCTGAGATGCTACCACTTATCCCAGCACTGGGTATTATGAGCGGCAGGCAGAAGGGTCTTTCACTTCATCAGTTGCCTTATTAATTAAACAATTGCTTCATCCTTTATTTTCACAGCAAGTTATAGTAAGGTTACCAGATTTTTTCCAATGAATCTGGGGACACTTTTCAACTTCAATGGATTTTGTATGGGGACTGATTTGTAATCTGGGGACTGCCCCCCCCCCCGATGCTACATTATAGCATCTAAATCTAAATCATTACCTGGTTGGGGGGACATTTGGGTGGCTGAGATAGCTTTGGATCCAAGGAATCCCAGCCTTTTCCCTGTTCTAACTCAACCTGCCCACAAACTTGCTGCTGACCCACTTTCTCTCCCCCCCCCTGCCCGCCCGCTATCAGCATTGGAATCTGTTGGGCCAGGGCATTGGAGGTTTCTCTGACCCGACATTAGATACCTGCGCCTGACATTGGAGAGGGAGACCCTGATATATTGTATGGTCCCTGGGGCAGCTTCCCAGGAGCCTTAGCATTGCAGCCTTAACCTTCAGAATCTCATAGGAACTTTTGGGGGGGGCGGGTTGCATGCACTGCAAGCTCATATATTGTGATGTGTGCTGATTCTTGTTGCTAGTGCTAAAAGATAAAACTTTTAGTGATAAAAATTTTTAATGATAAAACTTTATAGCATATAGTTTATTATTGCTGCATCCTGTTTTATTAGTTTACTGCTTACTTTTGATCTGTTTATATGATTAGACTATAGGGACAATTAGGTCTAAAAATGAATGTTCAGGGATGCTTTTGCAGTTGGGTGGTCAGCCAGCTGTGATTCATTTAAAGAGTCTCAGGGCCACTTCAAATGCTACATGTTGGTGAAGAACATGGGTAGGCAAACTAAGGCTCGGGGGCCGGATCCGGCCCAATCGCCTTCTAAATCCGGCCCGCAGACAGTCTTGGAACCAGTGTGTTTTTACATGAGTAGAATGTGTCTTTTTATTTAAAATGCATCTCTGGGTTATTTGTGGGGCATAGGAATTCGTTCATCCCCCCCCCCAATAGTCCGGCCCCCCACAAGGTCTGAGAGACAGTGGACCGGCCCCCTGCTGAAAACGTTTGCTGACCCCTGGTGAAGAAGGAAGTCTGGGAAACCATAGACATACATGCAAGAGTGACAGTCATGAATGCACCCATATTTTCCTGCTGCTTTTTTTGTACTTGTTAAGTTTTAAAAACTGTTTTTAATATTGTATTTTACAATATTGTAACCCACCCTGGGACTTCAGAGTGAAGGGTGGGCAATAAACAACAACAATAAAAACAACAAAAATGAACCTGCTTTAAGTCTACGATGTGCATTTCATCCACCAGATGAAATTATGTGTCTGACAACAAGGGAAAAGCCTTGTCAGTGCTGGCATTCCTATTGCGGAATGATTTCCAATAAGTAAGGGAAGCACCAATTCTTTTATAATTCAGGAGGCCAGTGAAAACCAAATTGGTCACTGAGTAGCTCTTAGAGTTTCATAAGTTTATAACTGTGGAGATAAGTGGCCCTTCGCTAACCCTGGTCCCAATCAGTGAAGATCAGAACTACCGTCCTTCCTCCCATCATTCTATTCACCAAATTCCGCAAAAGCCCAAAGAGTCAACCTAGCAAAGCAAGGCATCCAACATTCAGATGGCAAGATAAATTAATATTATGTGACAAGTTATGAGTCTCCCCCCTTAAAGTGATTCATATCTCAGTGTACTGAAAAATTAGCTTTGTGTGATTTAAAACAGAGTGTGTGGTCATGCGTTTGTCTGAAAAAAGTGGTTATGTGAATATGCCACAGATGAAGTTAAATTCCACCTCAGTCACCTTCTTTGAAGTCAAGGCATATTGGGGGATTTGATCCAAGTCATACTCAGAGTACACCCACTGAAATTAGCAAACTTAATTGATGTCAGTAGTTCTACTCTGAGTATGACTAATGTTGGGTATCATCCACAGTTGTAATCAAGATGCAGATTGGCTACTGTAGCTCTATCCACACTGGCATATTGACTATGGTAAAGGAAGCATTGTCTGAGCAGCAACAGTTAACAGGGCAACTTGACTCATATCGCAAAGGGACATCTCAGAGCGCTTGCTTGCTAGATCTGACAGCTCAAAAAGAGGCCATGACTGTATCAAAATATTAGAGCAAAGGTGTTGCCATAGCACAAAGCATAGGAACACAGAGCTGCTTGCTCCCTCCCCCATTTCCCTCTTATGTATGCTAAACTTATGCAACAGTAATTCATGACTTTAGTTCCTAAAATCACACAATGAGTCTTCATTAAGCTGGATGTTGTATACGGAATTCAGCAATGAATACAATGAGACAGTTATAAGGAGTTAAGACGTAAGGCTGGAATTATTCCGATCCTTGTAAATGCTTATGTACAGAAAGATTTATCCGTAAAATTAAGTTCTACGATTGAAAAAAGCAGCATCTCCATACAAATGTGCCGGAAGTCTTTACAGTGCCCCAGAATTCTTTGTTGTTTTTGCTGCAACACAGACTAACATGGCTACAAATGGAAAGAAATGTGTGCATGGCACACGGGCATAAGACATACACTTGCTTAATATTTTAGTTTACTCTAGAAAAGCAGCCCTAGTACCAATGCTGCGGTGCTGTTGTTGTGGTGTGTGTTTTATTACCTTAAAGTATTGCAGTTGTTTCTCAGCATTCATTGTTCCTTCGCTTTCTTGCCTCAGACAGGAATTGAAGATAAAAAGCTCGGTATCTCTCAGCCACCCTTTCAGCTCTTTGATCCTGACCTCCAGCTGCCTTACCAGGCTTCCGCTTTCAGGCGAAAGCAGGTCACGTGCACCTAGCCCACTGTGTCCTACCATTGTGTCTTGCATCTTCTCTCCTAGGGTTTTCTAATGCAACAGAGAAAGAAACCGTAGATTAATCTTATGTTCCAAAGCATACACACCTGATACCTGAACATCTATATCATTAACTCTATACAGCCAATATTACAATTGCTTTTGTATGTTATTTACAGTGCAATCCTACGCATGTCTACTCAAAAGTAAGTCCTTTGGAGATTAGTGGTGTTTGCAAGAAAACAGGTATAGAATTGTAGCTTAAGCGTCTTACTTATTCTGGGTGGACACAGGCAACCCCTTAGCTAACATATATAACCTCTTGATAATCCAGTTGTATGAGTCCATAGAGAGAACTAAATTAACATGGGATGAGTACTCTCACTCAAAGGTGGATTGGTCAGGAATATTAGCCTGACCAAAGTTTTAGCAAGAATTCTGCACCATATAGGGTGCATTTGTGTGGTCAAATGGTCATTGCAACCTATGCTCTGCTATCTTAATATATGACAAAAGACTTCATTTGGATTTGTCTGACAGATCGTAAGATTCTTTGGCTTGGATCAGCATAGAATTCCTGCTTTCTCCTTCCCACTGCAGATCCCTGTCACCCCTGAACAGCCACTCCCAAGGGCTGGAAGACCTTCCAAAGTGGTGTGGGATGTGATGTAGGTGTCTGTAGCACTAGGGAACAACAGGCGAAAATTGGGAAACCACACAACTGCTGTCCCTGCAAAAGCATTTTGTATCTAAGACTGCAATCCTAACCCCCCTGGGACTAAGACTATTGAATTCAATAGGATTTATTTCTGAGTAGACATGGCTGGATTTGGGCTGTTTAAGCCGATAATTTCTTAGCAGCACATATAAACAAGACGTTGCAAATTGTTTAGTGACGATGACTTCACTTGGTTCACTCGGCATTAATCTGAGTTTGATGTAATTGGTGGGGATATGAGCAGGTGGGAGAAGGAATTTTTGGGAGAGGAGTCCTTTCCTTCTGTAGGGCACTTTGGAACTGAGAAGTTGCCATTGGGTTAATATTTTATGTAGCTGCAGTATAATGTGTAGTTTAGTTCTGCACATATAGAATCACTGGAGTCTTCGGTAGTTACTGGCAATTTTGGATTGAGTTGAAATGCTATTACAGTCGTACCTTGGTTGTCAAACGCCCTGGAACTTGGACATTTCGGCTCCCAAATGCCACAAACCCAGAAATGATTGTTCTGGTTTGCAAATGTTCTTTCGGAACCTGAACGTCCGACGGGGCTTCCGCAGCTTCTGACTGCAATTTGGTTTCAATCAGAAGCTGCAATTTGGTTTCTGAATGTTTTGGAAGTCAAACGGACTTCCAGAACGGATTCCGTTAGACTTCCAAGGTACAACTGTATTCTCATATGGATGTAGGTTTGTTGCCAACGCAGCCCTAAGCAACTGTTTCATTAATGCCATGTTTCTCACTTGGACAGCCAGGCCTTCCTCCTCTCCTCTTCCTCCTCCTGCACACAAGTGGCACCCTCCTCAAATCTGCTCCTAAAGGTTGGGGGAGGAGGGGGAAGTCCTGTCGCACAAGTGGAAATCCTTGCGCTAATGGAATGATTACTTAGTCCCACATTAGATACAAGTCATAGTATTTTGCAGGTATCTCCTCATACTATCCACAGATCCCCTGGTTTATGATGTTGAGATGGAGGACATGGGAGTGTAGCAAAGTAGAGTACAGCTGGCACTCACCTTGTGCCAAAGCTGGCTAACTGTGGCCTGGATCATTTTAAAACAGCTGTGTCAAGACAACGATGTTACAAAAGAAAACTTTCATCTTTGCTGTCATTGCATATGCAAAGCAGAGTCTGGCACAGATTTTTTTTTGTGTGTGTTGTGAGTAAGTGAAGTCTGGTGCAGATTTTATGCACCTGACTGACTATTTTTTTCTTTGCTTACTGTAATAAATTTGTTATTTATTTTGCAGATAAAATTGCTTGCCTTTAGCTGGACTTGGAGCTAGCTTAGATAATAGCTGGAATATGAGGTATAGGGTCAGTTTTCCTTTGTTTTGTTTTGCCTACAGAGGGAAGAGGTTATGACTGTTACGTGTTGGGGCTGTGCGAGCAATTACTTTGGAACAGGACCTACGTCTGCCAAGGAGGCAGATTCTTATCTGGCTGCATTAATCAATACATCTCTAAAGGATGGCAGGGTTAGGATTAGCTCCGTTCAAGTCAGTGGGATGGCTGTGGACTAAGTGTGTTGATAATTTACAGCCTTAAAATAAGCTTTGAAACACACACTGAATTAAATCAACAGATACTCATCTATTCTAAAGCATTGTGTAAACAGTGTGTTGGGTAGATCATAACAGAGGAAAACAACATATTCTTGGCAACACCCTTCTATTTTGATGGTTCAAATATTGATAATTTGAAGGCTCTCAGTGGAATCCAGCTTTAGCTATTGTTTTTATGCTGTAACAAAAGTAGCAGCAGGAGGTGAAATCAGTGCCCTTGGAGGATAGGGTCACAAAAAAGAATTTATTGCCACTTTTTTGTTCTGGAACAGTTTGCAATCATAAATTCTTCATAAACAGAATACTTCAGAGAATGGTCCGTCTTCATAAATATACGACAGAGGACATCAATTTCATTTAATTCACAATTTGTGTCAGCACAGCAGATGCCAATGCCTGCCTTGATAGGGTTGTTTAATATGCAATTGAGACAGAGTAATATTCAGCACAGGGGACAAAATTTCACAGATTAAACTGTACGCACCACTGACATTTCATTCTAATGTATTTCCATTCCACACTGTTCACCTTAGATGAAAGTAATATTAAAAACCATATCTCTCTATTTTACCATTGTTAGAAGTTAAAATCCTTGTCTTAAATTTTTTTCCATGCCAATTAAAATGTAATCATGCCAATTAAAACAGTATGCCTAGTGTTGTTAGTTTCTGCAGAGTTTTGTAAATTAAATTAAAGAAAACTCAATCAGAAACTTCTTCTTATACATGAAATTTCATTTAAGAGGAAAAAAACAACTTTTGGCTAAATGCAGAAATTAATTTGAGAAAGTGATATAGAATTGCATCTTGATCTTAACATGCAAAAAAAGAAAGGGCCTTTGAAATCCATTTTAAATGTCAGGGTAATGTTTTATTTATGTTTAAAAAATCTGATAACTGGGTGATGAAGAAATGTTGATTAGTTGGTCATCCAGCTGATCACCTACGATACAACAGTATGCAGAAGTTTAGCATTGTGCTTGAAGTTAAGTTGATCAAACACTCGACAAGATACCCAAAAAGATGATTCCATATGCCTAGGGGGATTTGAGCCTGAGGGCACTGCCATACTTTCACTTGGCCCGTATTTTTAATGGCTTGTGCACCAATTAATTCCCCCATGTCTGAGAGCTTTTTATACTGGCCTCTGGCTTTGCCATAGGTTTCTTGCGGAAATCCGATCTGGCTAGAGGCACAGAAAATCTGAAGAGAAATTTAGCCCTCATGATAAACATATTTTGGAAGGGCTCGTGAACAGCTTTTTTCAAAGTTTACAAGGGTCTGCGGGCAGGGGGCGGTCTCCTCACTTCTCCTTTCTCTCCACCCCATCCCCTGGCAGTTTTTCATTACGGACTGTTGAACTGCACATTTCTGGTTGATATTGCCTTGGCTTGGACATGGGGTTTTCCTCTCATTCCCCAAATAACCCTGTTGTGGGGAGGGGGGAGAGAAAGTTCACACCTAGCTTCTGATTGTATGACATCTCTGCATAATCACAAAACCTGTCCTGTAAAAAGTAAAAGGACCTGGCATCTGCAGGGAATGAAGCGGGAAGGGAGAAGGAAGGTCTAAGCTCAGAGCACCTTTAGCAACCTCTCCTAACAACAAGAAGAGATGAGGCGGCAACAAGTCCTGGAAGCCTAGAGGAGGTTTAGGCAACCTAAGGCCCATGGGCCACAAGTGGCCCACAGGGGTCATTTAACCAGCCCATGAGCTACCCCCGAACCAAGCCGCCCACTCGGTGAGTCCCCCCACGCTGCGTTAAACTGGTGCGGGGACTAGCTCCCATGGCACCAAAAATTGCGTCTGCACATGCACAGACACTGGAAATCACAGGTGCACGCGCTAACACGCACACGCAATCCAGCCAACAGAGGGATCTCCACTGGAGTGAACTGGCCCAGGTGAGGTAAACCTTGCTGACCCCTGGCCTAGAGCATCCTTAGCAGCCCCTCTTAGCTATACAGTAGCTTCTTTGAGAGCCCCGGGAAGCACAGAGGGCAGAGCAAGGCAGACACTCTCAGAAAAATCAGACAAAGCACAACCCAAGAGTGGGCAAAGAAACATGGGTTTTGTGAAGAGGGCTCCAAGTTAAAAAATATAAAATGTTAATTTTTCAGTTTGATTATTGTGCATTTTTTGTTTTCTTCTCTCTCTCTCTCTCTCTCTCTCTCTCTCTCTCTCTCTCTCTCTATTTCCTTTATATAACATACATCTATTCCAGATTTTTTGACAATTTGATTATGTATACTGCAATAATGATCTTAAGTCTAGCAATATCTAATGTAAGATTAGTTTGTTTTTTGTTTGGCTTTTGTATGTAATGTTTGTTTAATAAAATATTTTTTTAAAAATAGAAAATGCACAAGGCATGGGCCCACTAAACACAGGCAGAATTAGGGCAACACAGCTAGTTTGATCGCACTGGGCATGGAATTTTGGGGTTGCCGCAAGTACGATGTAGAATGGAAGGCAAAGGGTGATGGGGTGCTGAATTTTGCCGTCGCACTGGGTGCCAAGTGAGACCCCAAGGTCTGCCACTGCACTAAGCAACAAAAGTCAACATTTTGCTGGCAAGTGTGGATGAACTCAGACTTTCAGGAACCAGCCACCTC
The DNA here is from genome assembly GCF_965113315.1 of Podarcis vaucheri. NCBI lineage: Eukaryota > Metazoa > Chordata > Lepidosauria > Squamata > Lacertidae > Podarcis > Podarcis vaucheri. The sequence continues at coordinate 36,663,356 of NC_138759.1, forward strand.
CCATGTCACATGGCAAACCACTTTTGAAATGGAAAGGGCTTCTGTGCACACAGTTCCTTTTTAGGGTATACGTGCGCAAGCTGGAAGTCCACTTCTGTGCATGCATTACCCTCTCTGAATCAATGCATTTTTCTAAAAATCACATATTTAGACTAAGGAAGGGATGGGGAACCTATGGCCCTTCGGTTGTTGTTGCACTATGACTACAACTCATTCCTGATCATTGGCCATGTTGGCTCAGTTGATGGGAGCTTAATTCATCAACAGCTGGAGGGACACATGTTGCAATCTTTTTACAGTGTGCTAATCTATTACCTCTATTAAAAATACTCCTTATGCCTGAATAATTATTATTTATTATTTATGCAGGATTCATTACTGTTTATTGTTTAAAATATCACATTCTTCTTATTATTTCACTCGATTATTATTTAAGCAAATTTGGCACCTTTGATTATGAATGAAAACAATTAAGAAAACAAGGATAGTCAAAATAATCTAATGCACAACCATGTTTCTTGCATCATGCATTATTGGAGTCTGGGTAAGAGAATCACTATACTGCATCGTCTCCCAGATTCTTGTATCTCATGTTTGGTTGAGACTGAACTCATCATAGCATGAAATGAATTATGGGAAACTTATTTTGTTGCTTTTGTCAAATACGAGCTGAATACAGCAGAATGAAACTTACCCAGACTGCATTCTTACTCAGATCCAGGACTTCAGATTTGTACTAAATTTGCATATTTGTTTTTCAGCCATCAGTGTGACCTGAAATATGTAGTGACATCCCCACTTTTCATCTTAAGGGTATAGTAAATAGTTAAAGAGTAGATGTCTCTAACATGTACCTTCAGAATAAATTCTATTAACATTCACTCAAGCATGACAGTCAGTGTATATCAGATATACTGTATTAGAGTTGACTTGGTGCATACCCATAATACATGGCATATTTTACTTACATTTTTTTCTGCATTAAAGAACTAAAATTATTAAAGTCAGACAAGAGACAAGCAGGGAATAAAAAAATCAACAGACAAGGGAAATACTATGTGTGTATTTTTTTTTGTAATAGCATGAGTGGCTTGTTTGAAATGTATGTAGTGAATTGAATGAAAGAGATATTTGTGCTTCAAATTAGAAATCAGGCAGACAGCATACTTCAAGACACAAAAAGTACACACAACCCACGAACAGTAATAAAAATGCAAATACCCCAAGCAGTTCCCATTTTTCATTAATTGAATCCACTTTTTCAAGGAGATCGCTGGGTAGTAAAACACCACTTCTCTTCAAAGCTTCAACTTTACTCAGCAATTCCATCTTTTTGGGGTGTCTGATTGACATTTCTACACTGTACCTCTAAAATGAGAATTAAAAAAAGTTGAGTTAGCTATTGAAAAAGAAAAAAGAGTCAATTAGCATGTAATCTGAAAAAGCATGATGCTTAAAGACGGTGGCTATCTCTTCTGTTAATACTGTATATTGATATGGCTCCTAAGTGATCTTTAACATTAGGCTAACAAAATATTAAAGGTAAAGGGACCCCTGACCATTAGGTCCAGTCGTGACCGACTCTGGGGTTGCGGCGCTCATCTCGCTTTATTGGCCGAGGGAGCCAGCGTACAGCTTCCGGGTCATGTGGCCAGCATGACTAAGCCGCTTCTGGTGAACCAGAGCAGCACACGGAAACGCCGTTTACCTCCCCGCCGGAGCGGCACCTACGGTATTTCTCTACTTGCACTTTGAAGTGCTTTCCAACTGCTAGGTTGGCAGGAGCAGGGATCAAGCGACAGGAACTCACCCGTCGCGGGGATTTGAACCGCCGACCTTCTAATCAGCAAGTCCTAGGCTCTGTGGTTTAACCCACAGCGCCATCCGCGTCCCTCATTTTCTTTCTTTCTTTCTTTCTTTCAAAATATTAGTCATTGTCATAGACATGGGCTGGTGAGGGTCTCCTACCTGCATCAACAATCTGCTTCAACAATGTCCTTGGATGCATCAGTTTAGCTTCTCCCTTTCAAATCATGCCAGGGAGAAAATGGCAACTGTTCACTTGCACCAAAGAAAGAAAATGAGTGCAGGGAGGGGCACCTTTGGGACAGGACCTGAATGTTCTCCCGTCCCTTGAAAGCCCAGTATTTGGGGCAAAGCAGATTTTGCCGTGCCCCCTAATAAACTTTCCATTTGCAATCTGTTTCCTTGGCTGGAATTCAAAGAGAGACTTTAGCGTGGTATTTCCCAACCTTGTAGCCCTCTAGATATTTTGGACTACAAATTCCATCAACCCTGTGGCTGTGCTGGCTTGGTCTGATGGAAGACATTGTTGAAAACACTGCTTTCCCCCCAGAAAAATAGGTGCTGGTACTCACTGTGAAGTTCTTACAGTAAGTGCCACACTTTTTAACAACAACAAAAGAGGTTCTGGTACTGCATAGTAATAATAATAATAATAATAATAACAATAATAATAATAAAAAAAATAAAATTTGTTTATACCCCACCCTCCCCAGCCAAGACCGGGCTCAGGGCGGCTAACACCCAATATAAAAACAAATTGATTGAAATACAACTTAAAAACAAGATTAAAATACAACATTAAAACATTAAAATACAGCCTCATTTCAATGGAAACTGTAATGGGTATGAGTTACTCGTGCGTAAGCTGGTGCCTTTCTCGGTTAATTTTCCATGTTAAACCTTTCTAACTGCGCAGCCCCTCTTTCCCGTGGCTGCCTCAGTCACTGGCAGAATCCGTCAGTGAGCGTTTCTTGAACCTCTTCCAGCATAAAAGTTGTTTGACACCCAGTCTCCTCCTCCTCTCACTGCGCGGGAGTCTTCTGCGCAGGGTAGGCGTGGGCAGCAGAGGACCTGGGCTCTCCTCACTGATGTCCAGTGAAGAGTCCTGGAACCCTTTCTCCAATTCCCCCTTTGGCCCCCCTTTATCCCTGGTGTTGCGCTGATTGGCTTCCCCCTATACTGAGCTGTTTCTCCCCCGGCTGCTGGGTCCTTCCCCAGCATCATCTGAGAGCCTCCCCTTCGCTTCTCGCTCCGATGTCAGTTCCCTGACAGAAACTCAAATAAAAAACTATTTTGGGGATGAAAACATCAAGTCTTCACCAAGGCTAACTTTCCAGACTGATCCTACATGGGCCAGAAAAAAGCCAGGGAAGTCCCCAAATAGGAGTTCCATCACAGGAGGAGAAAGGAAAAAAGAAGAGGGGGAGGGAATCAAATTGATTCCAAGCTGAAGGCCAGGCGGAACAACTCTGTCTTACAGGCCCTGCAGAAAGAAATCAGATCCTGCAGTGCCCTGGTCTCATGAGATAGAGCGTTCCACCAGGCTGGAGCCAGTGTTGAAAAGGCCCTGGCTCTGGTTGAGGCTAATCTGACTTCCTTAGGGCCTGGGACCTCTAGGGTGTTGCTATTTATGGATCTTAAGTTCCTCCATAGGGCATACCGGGAGAGGTGGTCCCGTAGGTACGAGGGTCCTAGGCCGTGAAGGGCTTTAAAGGCAAAAACCAGCAGCTTGAACCTTACCCTGTACTCCACCGGGAGCCAGTGCAGCTGGAAAAGCACTGGGTGAATATGGTCCCATGGCAGAGACCCCATGAGGAGCCTCGCTGCCTCTGCACCCACATATGCTTTGAATATCTCTTGAAAAAAGCACTGGTTGAAAACGTCAAGAGGGCACCAGATTGTGGAAAGCATTTTGGCCCATAGATCTCATTTCATATAAGAATCTCCCTGTGGAAGTGGCTCTGAGATTAACAAATGGTTTGCTAAGTGATACTGTGGATAGGGAAGGCTCAGTTGCTGTCTGAGAAAATCAAACCAAAGTTGGTTACAACATGGTACTGATTCTGCCAATCCCAATAAGAGACAGTGACATATTCCTGCACTGCATTGGGTTGGACTAGATGATCCTCAGGGTCCCTTCCAACTCTACAAGTCTATGAAGAACTAGCCGTGCACTTATTTCAATCTTAGCTTTTGTCTGAGAGAATCCAATAAGGGCCTATGACCCCCAAGTGACTCCCCCCAGCACAGACCCGCGTCATCATCTGCATATAATGGCTCTTGGTTCTATTTCTTGGTCACACTAGAATGTGAGAAAGAGGGAGAATCCAGGAATTGGTTGGTTGTTTGGTTGGTTGTTTAACACAGTATTATTCAATATCGAGTCCTCAGATTTGTTGGACTACACCTCCTATCATTGCAGATCCCTGATAGGGATGGTGTATGTTGTGGAGTCCCGCAATATTTGGGGGCACAAGGCTGACAAAGGCACATTTTGCTCTGCCTTTCCTACAGGGATAGCAATAAAAGGAAATGCAAAATAGATAGAGAGAAAAACCAAATGCAGAAAATATCTTATATGCAATTGTTTGAAACAAAATAAAACATAAAACATCATCATTAAAAACCACCAGCAGAAAACATTCACAGTAAAACCAACTGCGAAACAAAACAATATAATGAAAGGTAATTAAGAGTCAAAGGCTTTCCTAAGAAAGGAATTGTTTGCCATTTGGCTGAAAGCCAGGAAAGAGGGGGCAATTCGCTTCTCTCAGGAGGGAGTTCCACAACCTAAGCAGGGGTTCCAAGATGGCCTTCTCCAGATGGACAAACAGGAGAAATGGACAGAACCAAAGGAGGGTCAGGGGCTGCCGCTTGCTGTGAGGGACGGGAGGGAAAAAACACAGCCCTCCTTCTGTGGCTCCCCGTGGCAACATGGGGAGAGCAGGAAGGCTTGCAAAGCCCATCTCAACCTTCTCATTTGCAGTCCACCTGCTGGGGCCAAGGAAAGAAAGCCGATTTGGGGTGATCTGTGAGGGAGGAGGTGGGTTTGGCGTGATCTCTGAGGAGAGGTGATCTCAGACTCATAATACATTGACCACTACAACAAGAAATGGGTGAAGAAAGAGACTTGCATACTGCAAGGGACCTCTGGGCATTGCAAGAAAGAGCCATAACTCAGTAGTGGAGAAACACATTGCACCCACTCCATGTCCTCTGGGAAGGCCTGAGCTTTCCAGGTCTGGGAGGAAAACAGGTTGCATCCCCTATTAAGCATAGAACTTAATATTTTCCCCATAGTACTGAGTAGAAGCTATTATTTGATAGAAAGAAAACATATTTACTCAGGATCAGGGACACTGTTGCGCTTTGAAGGGACTGAGCAGGGTCACCCCGACAGATTTTTGCTGCCTCAAATGGCATCCACCCCACCCCCAATTGAGGTGCATAGTATCACAAGACTAGGTAAATTATTCTGACAGCTCAAGCAGAAAATGCCTCTTCCTAGCAGTAAAAATTTAATGCTGGATGTGGTGCAACACTAATAAAAAATTTCTCCCCACTCCTACCACGCAACCCCAGTCTATCCTGGGTTTCCCCCAACCCTCTGCAGTAGTTTTGGGGATGGCACAGAGGTCACACGGGGAAGGGAAAATCCCATTGTGCCAACGCTAATCCTTGCACTAGTACAACTATTTAGTTGCAAACACTTCATAAGAAGAATAAAAACATAACAATTTGCTGCTCTTTTCTGACACCCCAAATTAGCTGCCTGGGGTGACCAACTTGCTTTGCCTTGGGATATGGCTAATCCTAGGGCTGGCTTGTTTTATGGTGTGTGTGTGTGTGTGTGTGTGTGTGTGTGTGTGTGTGTGTGTTTTCCGCTTTTGCCAACAGTCCTGTTAATCACAGCCAGTTTAGTTTGTCTCATAGAACTCCTGTGTGCGCTCTCTCACTCCCTTTTCCTCACACTTCTTCCTGTTCTATATTTAAAATGGGCTTCAAGAAACAGTGCCAATATGTATTTGAATACTAGTATGAAGCACAATTATCCCAAAAGCATTTAGAAGGCCTACATAAATCACACGTAGCTATTAGCAAATTGCATGCTAAACATTATGCTTCCTTCCCTTGAAACTCATTGAAGTAAGCTACTCCTGTTGCTGTTGCAAGGGGGGGGGGCGCGGTGTTGAAAAAGGCTAACTCTAACAAAGTCAGACTAGAATAAAGAATGTTTAAAACATGGGCGCTTTTGCCAGATCCATGAACAGTACTCTGACAAAACAAAACAAAACAAAACAAAACAAAACTACAATTGGAGAGTACTTAACAGAAAACAAGAAAGGTGTGAAATCACTGTTTCAGCTAATAGATCCCCGGCATTTGCATGAATATGTTTGCATATTGTTAGTTTCATATTTTAATCTTTCATTTGCACTGCACATGAACACCATTTATATTTTGCCAACTTCAAATATTAGTCATTTGTGGATCACAGAGCAAAATGTTTTAAATGAGGTGATTTAACGCATTACTCATTATTAATGAACACTGATCAGGTGTTGGTGTATCCAAAATAAGCATGAATATGCATAGCAAGCAAGCAAGGGATTGTCTAGATTTATACCAGGAAGTTGTCTTTCTGATATGTGAAAAGAAACCAGGAGATGTCGTTTCTCATAACGTGCGTTAACAAGAGGCAATCAGGTTTGGAATTATGGGACTGGATCACACAGCAGATAACCGTTTCCCTTGGCTAAAATTGCCAACAAGTACGCTTGTTGGCTCTATATGATTGCCTTTTCAGCTGGAAAGGGTGACTAGAGGAGATTACAATCTGCTTTATGTAATCTGATTTCTATTTAAAGATGATATAGCTGAAAAGGATTTACATAATTATTTCTGTAAGTATGCATAATATCATGGGAAATCCAAGTCCATTTCAGTGAGGCACTGAAACCCAGTTGGTTTTGCTTCTTTTGTGGGTTTTTGTGTGTGTGTTTTTTTTGGAAAGTGGATTAATAGACTAAGGGAGTCCTAGCTGCCTGACACTGTTGTGGACTTGGCTAGTTAATATTTTTCACCTGCGATAGGCTGGGTTCAGCTGCTGTTGACTAAAAAAAAGCATTTTTGGCGACGCTCTTTGAGTTGGAGAAGATCAATAACAGAACAAAACGGCTAGCATATGCTTCCTAACAATAATGTTCTAGTTATCCTAAAGACTTAATACATATATCATTTAATTTTTCTGCTAAACAAACTGGTTCTGCTATGCAGCGTAGCAGCAAGTCTCGGTGACAGATGCTATGAAAGATGATTACATTAAAAAATAAATAAGTTAGGCTTTCTGTATGCTTTCAGCCTTCCTCACTATGTAACCTACTGTATAAACAGCATGATGAAAGATGGTGATTGATAGAAAATGTATTATACAGTGGCAGGAAGGAAAAGCTGGAGAGAAAAAATCCATTTGATTGCAAGACATACCGGTTACGAAAAGAACAGCAAGTATTTTGTTTCAAGGTACAGAAATTAAAAGCAAAGTTATTTGTGACAATGTGGAGAAAGAGGTTACTGCACTGCTGAGCTGAGGTTCTGATAGCACTATGTGGCCTTGCTAATGTCTGTTGCCTTTCCCTGCCTCCTTCACACTCAGGAAAAATTAGCTACCCACCCTCTATCAGTGCTGCACAACCCTAGTCTAGTAGGACTTCTTTATGCTGTGGTGAGAAGATAATTTAATCTTCATATTCATTCTAGCCTCGGTATTAAGTGAGCAAAGGCTGCTCCATTGTGACAGGCTGTGAATGTTATGATATAGATTGCTGTTCAATAGCTTAAAAAAAAAAAGATTAAGAATTTAAAAAGTCACAGGATTTCCCCTTTCTTTTCTTCCCTCTCACTCCAGCCAACAATGGCTGCAAAAATAAAAAAAGATTAATATTTAATTTTCTACTGCACCTGCCTGAGGGGAGATTTTAAGGCCTTAAATGTTTTTCACATTGCAGTTAACTGGATGTATCTATGCACAAACAGATACTTGTTATTGATTTGTGTGGAAAGAAAAAGGCAGCAACAGTATTTGAGTCCAGGAATTTCGACTTCCCCGTTCCCTTACCTCTGCCTCCTCTTCTCCCTCCCCCCTCCCAATACTTTACTTTAATTAAAGAACAGTACCTCATTCATATTGGTTAACTCCACAAAAAGTTTTTTTTTTAAAGAAACTCTTTGTGTCAGAATATAATTAAGAAATTTGTAAAAGGTTATCTATAAAAACTTATACAGCCTGCTTCCTGAAGTTTTCTGGTTCTGCTTTTTAAAGTGTGTGTGTGTGTGTGTGTGTGTGTGTGTGTGTGTGTAAAATCACACCCCAAAATTCTGTCCAAATAGAGACTGGAACAATGCCTTGAAACAGCATTAATTGTCACCATGGAAACCAGAAGAATAAGCCATTTTGAAACTGGCCTAGAAGGCGCTCATTGAGCAACGAAAGCTTTTTCCCCCTGCCTCCCTCAGTGTTAAGAAACGAGATGCCTAGTCACTGAGAGGTCAAAGAAAGAAATCATCGCGTAAGGTTTGGAGGTGCCAGCTTCCTGGCAAACGGCATTAATTATAATAATAATAATTAATAATAACCATTATCAACTCTATGCCTTCCATAAAGATACCAAGACTTCATTGCTTGGGCTTCCCGAAAGAGAAATGTCGCAAAAATGCTCAGGGCCAGGATACATATTCCCTCCCTGGAGTGAAACGTTAGGGCAATATTATGCACCCCTTGCTCCTAAATCTCCCTGGGAATGCTGTTGTAATAAAACTTCAGAAGAGGAAAGGGGGGTGGGGAGAGGAAGGCTGCGCGATGGAATTCAAAATAATGCTCTAAAAGCACACACAGAGATTAAGACATCCATTGTAAGACTTTTGTATGGTGCTTCTGTTGGTTATAGTGAAAAGAGACGAGACATACTGAACACACAGGGATAGAAGAATTAAGCCAATGACTATTTCTCCATTACTGGAAGCAGGTTATATATTATTTGGATGGTGCCTCCTCTTTTTGACATTTTATGCATTTACCCAATGCATTTAGGAATTAAGTGAGATGCTTTAGGTTTCACTCAGACCTTTATACTTCGAAAGTTTTTAAAGAGTTTCTCCTGCAGGAAAGCAAGTGCCAAGCATAAACACACACGCACATATTATTTGAAAAAAACAAAAAACCCCAAAACAAACAACCACCCTCATCTCTACTGGCAATAAAAATGTCTATTTGTGGATGCCATGTGGATACACTCTCTAATTATATTCATAAATGTACATTGCATTAGAGCATACACATGCACGATATTGTGGTCTGTCATCTGTCTACATATACACTCATACTGTGCTTTCTGGCTAGTGTTTGTACGCTTCATGCCTAGGCTTCATGGTGGCCCCTTAGGAAGCCCATGCCTAATGCCATTCATTGATGAACAAAGACTCCCTTTATTCCAAAGTCCAGGGTCCAAAGCTCAGCTGTATACATGCAGAGAGTGAAGGAATCTGCTAGAGGCCAGACTACCCTTCACAACGGCTCTTAGACATTCACCTTTTTCGCAATACCAAAGCGAGACATTTACAAACAGTCCGGAGGCTTGGTTATATTTCATACACAGTCAATACAAACGGAGCGTCTGGATGGTGTTCAGCTCCTTGGATTAGTGTTTCGTCTAGACAAATAGCAGCCATTAGTTCTTGCAAACTTCTTGCCTTCTCTTACTATCAATTTATGGCAAATAATTGCACAGGGAAATTATAAAGACTCCTACAGTTGTCCTTGTAAATTAATAATAAGTTTCCTTGATTGGGATAAATTTGCTGCTGAGCCCTGAGAAAAAAAAAATTATAATAAAAAAGTGCAATGTCATTTAAAATTGCCAGAACTCACACAGCAAATTACATCTGAGGCTAAGAATTCGTTTTCCTCTTCCAGTTTATTCCATTCACATGATCTAAAAATCACATTACTTTGGCCATGTATTGTTAATTGGACATAGATTGCATTATTTTTAATATAAATCAAACTACAAATATTAAAATGAATTGCAAATCCCCTAATAGAAGATCATAAAACAATCTTTTTTTAAAGTATCTCTCATTAATAATTTAATTCCAATTATATCACTCTGAAAACTCAAGGAGGAGACCAGTAACTTATTCCTATTTAGGTTCTCTTTTGAGAACAAATAATAATAAGGACCAAAACAAAACAAAACAAAAAGAAAAACCCACAGCCTTATGTAAATAACCAAAGCTCAGTGATCCTGCTATTTATTACAAAAATAAATAAATAAATAAAAGAAATGATTTTGTTTCAAGACCAATCCTTCCTGTTTTTCATCTTAGCGCCCCTGCCCCCCCCCCCCGGTTATGTCACCAATATAATTCTAGGGAAGAAAAGCTCTTCTGATAACTTGATGGACTCATTTTTATCTATAATAAAATATAAGATTTATACCAATTGCTCTGCTTTTTTGAAAGAAGGTGATCCAACCATTTAAATTTTTACTGTAACTGTAATATCTTTTGTGCCCTTTAATGAGTTTATATTAAATATTTAATACTGTTTAGGGCATATCCAGTACCACCAAAAACAGTTATATTCCCAGCAGTCCCACTGTTTCAGGCAGAAGGCTTGATTGATCCTCCTAGCCTGAATTGAGTAGAATGAAAAGAAGCAGTTGGAAAATAGCTGCAATCATTTAATGCAGATGACCTCTGACAGGCTCACAGCTCTTCTATCTGAACAGAAATTTGCATGGGGTCTCTGTGCAGAGGAACAATGTAACCTAAATGGTAGACAATCTTTATTCTAATGAAGTGGGTGTCAAGGTCAATGTAAAACTGCAATGATAAATGGTGCACCACTAGGCAAGAGAAGTTGCATAGGCATTGTACTGCTTTCACGTTAATTGAAGGCTGAAAATGCATGGAGCGAAGGCACAGGACTCTTCTCACCGTAATGTGTTAATGCAAAAAAATGTTTTCTTCAGAACTCTGGAGCACTGATATGAATCTTATTGCAACAACAGCAGCAGCAGCAGCACAAATAACAGTGGATTTTAGCCAACAGCGGTGGGGGAGGGGGGGGGAGAAGGGACAGGAGTTTTATTAGGATTCTTTATTTCTAGACTAACAACTTCAACAATCCACTCAGAGTGCCAAAAGAATAACAAGTCTCCAGACACCTAATGTAATTCCCATGATCCTTTTGCTATTTAGGAGATCTGTCTTTAATTAGTTCCAAACAAGCAGCCTTTTAGACAACTCTTCATTAGATACCATTGCTCCTGAAATAACTGTACCAAAAAAAAACACACCCCCAGTTGTACTCCAGTGTTATTATTTTCCCCTAGCTTCGAAGTTTCCTTGTTAGTATACAGTTAACATCTCCAGGTGCCTTTTGTTCTGAATAAGAATTAGACCAGTAAAACTGGGTTTTGTTATGCAAAGGGTGGTATGCCTGGAGTGGGAACTAAAGTACAATCTGTTATTGCGGCTTTGTCAAAATGGCAACGCAGCTATAATTATGGCACTTCATCAGTCAATCAAGTAATTTGTAGAAGGCAGTACATTTTGGCCCATAAAAGATGAGAAAGACAGTAAGCCGCTTTTTAAAAACCCTTAACCGCTTGAGCCTGTTAAGGGTATATTATTGTTAGCTAATATGCTCATTAGAAGCCAAAAAATTCAGCTTCTTTTATTCGTACAGGAAATTAAGTTGTACAACTAGATTTACAATATCCTAAAGTTTATGCACTATTTCCAAATGCACGCCACACAACCGTTGAACTATTTAAACTATTTAAATTGTAAAACTATTTAAAAATTGGATCACCACCCCCACTCCATTCACGGAAATGTCCTCCAAATTTTCAAGCTGTTTGTTCATCTGTCAGTTTGAAATACATACAATACATGCAAAAGCAATACTATGGAAGCATATGCATTTCTTAACACAGAGATACATTTCGACCCCATTAGTCTTTAAAGTAGCCCAAATGAGGCCAATAAAAATTGCCTCTGCAAACCACCATGACACAAGCTGGCCATAAACTTTTTACCTGTCTTTATTAACTTAGGCTCTGTTCTTTTCCTACAGGTGTTAATAATGCCATTAATCACTCAATTAATTAGGTTCCAAATATTTATACATTTAACACATATTATTAGGGTGGCCACTGGAGTCGTGCCCTGCTGTCATTGTTATATAGCAATTTTGCGTGTTCAAATCAGTTCACAAATACTACCTTAGAAATTATTACAACACCCCTGCAAGACATGTATCCATTATTATCATCATAGTGTGGAAAGCGGTGGTTAAACTGGGACTGGGTGGGAGATTGCAGCATATCTCAGCAAGGCACTTGAGGACGGATTTGAAAGAGAGATCTCTGAACTCACATTATTACCCCAGCTCTTTTTTCCCCCTTTTAAGAATTGGGGAAGTATAACAGAGCTGGAACCCCCGCCCCCATTTTCCCCAATCTAGAATGTATTTACACATGAGTAAACCACATTTGTTCCCCTGGCACTTGCCTCTGAGTAAATGCAATTTAATTCCAGCCATTCTGTTCAGTTCCTCAAATTGAGCAAGTTCGATATGGAACAGTGATTTGCATACAGAAATCTATTTCCATGATACTGCAATCAAGAGAATATACTTCTGTATATTTAAAAAAAGTATATTGTATAGAAAAACGTTACTGATGAAACTGTTTAAAAAAACTGTACAGCTTCATCTGTGTGTGATTTGTCAGGTCTGAAGCTTTGACGTGCCCAAGGGGCAGACCCCAGCGGGGAGTAGGCTGAAGAGCTAAATAGCTGTGAAAGAAGTCTTAATGTAGGATGGAATTCAAACTAACCTTGACATGACCTCAGGAAAAATATGCAAAAAGTAAAATGAATGCACTCTGCAAGATACATCCTAATTTTGTGGCCAGGCTGGTTAGTTTCACAAACATAACTGAGACTTTAAAAGCAAAATAAGATATGAGGCAAGAAAGGGGACAGGAATTCAGAGTAAAAACTTAAGCAGGCATGATGCGTTACTGTGGAGGCATGTGAGCAATTTGGAAGCAATCCAAATAAAAACCAACACTGAGCAATATTGTTGTCAGCCTGTCTATTCAGGAAAATTGTTTTTTTTAGGTTGAATATAAATGACACAAAGCCAAGATTACATCATTGTGGCTTTTAGCTGAACAAGCCCCACAGACCTACTGGCTGATGGTAGTTATTCAGCAACAAGGTTTTTAAATGCTTTCACCCAGCTTTATCACTATAAATATAGATTTTAAGCAAATTCACTTGTACAAATCTACACTCCCGCTTTATTCCGGAGGCTGCCCACTTGAAGCAAATAAACCAACTTTATTTACAGTATAAATGGATATAGTGTTTTGGTTTAGTTTTGATATCTGTATTTGTTCAATGTAAGAGGGAGAGGAAATCTATCCCAGCAGAACAGTCATAAATTGTCTATTTGCCTAGATGCGTGGGAATTTTAATTGATCGCTAATTTATGTTGAGATCCGACTTCATGATCTTCAGGAAGACCGTTTTTGTTGTGCTAATAACTAATAAGGACATATTGCCAAAACACCATTTTGATCAGTGGGCTGGTTTGGATCCTTGAGCAAGTCTATAGATGCTCTGGTGCACAAGATGGCTCTCATTGTACCCAGCACTGCAAGTACCGCTTCTTGGCAGTGACATATGCATGTGCAGTTAAACAAAGAATGTGCCTCCATGTTGATGTGAATCATTGCCAGGAAGTAGCACCTGTAACCATGGATATGCTAGTTCAAAGGTTACTTCCTCTACGCAGCTCCCCCCTACAGTGCTACTTGCATGGAGCAATTTCAATCATCCGAACAAGCCCAAAGACATGAGACAGTTTAATAATACTTTCATCAGAGGAGACGGACTCATACTTTACCTGCAATGGCACAAACCACAGGTTGTGCTATCACAAGTGGCACAGGCTTGGAGCGTATTCTCATGAGTTTAAAAGGTTTTTATTGCTTTGTAATGCGAATGTAAAACCCATACTGGCCAAACTGTTCCTTCGCATTACAAATCTGTTTTCTTCTTTGCATTACCAATGGTCACACATTCACATAAATGGGGTGAGTGGGGCAAGGAAGGACAGGAAAGGCACACAGGCAATTTAAAGCTCACATATGAAAACGTTCTCAGAGATTGATCCATTAGATTCCACAAATCTCTGCATTTTGTATTAATTCTCTGCAAATATTACTACCAAAGAATATCACCTCTATTTTCCACCCATTACACAGGCAGATTTTGCATGTTTCAAACACATACACAATATTCCTTATACCTTATTCAAATTGCCTGCATACATTTGCATGGTTTATGCAAATGTATGTATTTCTTAACCTAGCTGCTGTGCAAGAGAAAATATATTTAAATAAGAAATAAAATAAATAATATGTGCATAGGGGCATCCTCACCCAAACTGAGCAATAAGCATTTAGGCCTACCCCAAAGAAGCTATTATGTCACATGCAGAGACCTCTTGGGAATCATTGCTAACTATGGAAGTCACTTTATCCACAATTCACCTGAGTGGCTTGTAGGTTTTTCAAACAACCTATTCCAATGGAATGCTATGGAATGAGATATTTCTGCTACACTAGCATCTATTTAAAATATTACAATTTTAAGGCTCTTGTGTTTTAAAAAAAACAACACCTTGAACTTTTTCTTACCACCAAGATGCTTGCAACTAGGCATCCAGATGTTTGGCTTTCAGTAACATTCATATTTGCAGAAACATGAAACTTTTGAGAAAGAAAATACATGCAATATGGATTATATTAGTGGCTTTTTACCACTGAATTGATATGTTTTCCAAAAGAAGAAAATGTTAAAAGTGAGACACAATATGATGCAGATCTCAACATTATAAAATAATCACAGTGTTTAGTACCAAAAATCTGGTTTCCTGACTTGCTGGAACAGACCCAAAGACAGCAGCACTAGGTACAAGAGTCCTAACACTTTGGGGCGATAACATATTATTTTCCCCTGGCGCTGACAGCCAACCACAGCCCAAGTGATGACACAATAGATTCTTATCTATGCATTGGTGGTGCGATAGATTACATAGACAATCATCGCAAGCCTGTTCACATGTGGGGTGGGATTGGTTGTGCAATCTGCTACAACACAAATGCAGTAGGGGAAAATATAAATATTGCCTTCCATCCACCTGTAGAACATTACCAGGCTTCCTCATGACTGTATTTTTCTGCCTATGTCATTAAGAAAATAAAAGCTAGAATTTTCCAATAGTCAATATTGTATGAAAACCAGCATCCATCCCACTCACCCTAAAATGAAGATGTTCATAATCTGGGGATTAAAAAGCAAGCTCATTAATGTTCTTGCAACAGGTATAATAGGAATGACAACCTGAAAAGACAGCCTGTAATGCAGATCTGTTTCGTGCAAAAGCATTTCTCTCCATCAGATAGAGAGGTGGGGTAAGACTGTATGCATACATGTTGAAGTTGTAAGGAACTGACTCCCCAGGGATGAGTCTTGGTGCCATAAGATAGACCATAGGATAGGAAACAATGGGTGTATATTGAATTGCTGCATCCTATTTGTGCAGCAGGCTTCCTGTTGTGCAAATGGGACACAACCCTTCCTCTCCTCTTCTCTGCAGCCACCCACATGCCCCGAAAATCTGCTCTGGACGGCTAGCCTGTCAGAGAAATTTCAGAAATTATAAAATAAAAACCAACACGTATTGAGAAGGGCTGAGCAAGTGAAGGCTGGAGTGTGAATGCTGTGTTTGCAAGAGAACCACAAGAGAAGGACAAAGTAGCCCATAAGCAGGAGAAACCGTTGGAGGAGGAAGGAGATGACGATGAAGGATAAAGGCTGTTGGCTGTTGCTATGCCACATGACTTAGCCAGACAGAATAGCTGTTACTTCCTCGCTGTCTAAAGCTGGGATGGGGGTGGGCTTAAGTGGCGTCCATTGCAATGATAAGTAAACATCCCTCCAGACGGAACCCACAGATTATTGGGTAAGGTAAAGGTAAAGGAGACCCCTGACCATTAGGTCCAATCGTGGCCGACTCTGGGGTTGCGGTGCTCATCTCGCTTTATTGGCCAAGGGAGCCAGCTTACAGCTTCCGGGTCATGTGGCCAGCATGACTAAGCCGCTTCTGGTGAACCAGAGCAGCGCACGGAAACGCCATTTACCTTCCCGCCGGAGCGGTACCTATTTATCTACTTGCACTTTGACATGCTTTCGAACTGCTAGGTTGGCAGGAGCAGGGACCGAGCAACGGGAACTCACCCCATCACAGGGATTCAAACCGGCGACCTTCTGATCGGCAAGTCCTAGGCTCTGTGGTTTAACCCACAGTGCCACCCATGTCCCGACTGAACCCACAGATTATTATTATCCAGACTGAACCCACAGATTATTGGGTATTGAACCCCAATATGACACCAACAGGGAACCTTTGGATCACATGGTGTTTGTGCAGGAGGGAGGAGAGGAAAGGGAGTCTGCAGGTGAGACACTGAATGTTGCCCATTAAAATTTACTACGTCTAGTTAAGAACTGCCAGGTCTGGAATCTGCATGCCAGTTTGGACTCATGATGTGGACTCAGTTCATGTGGACACAATCTGAATTTGCAGCAGATACTCATAATTAGGGCTTAAGGCTGAAGCTCATGCACAGGAGCTCATCTTGAGGAGTTTCAAGGTAAGATGATGACAAACTGATGACATGCAATGGCAGGAAAGATTCAGGACAGGACAGATTAAGCATGAAGGCTTCCCAAATGCCAAGCAGAAAGAAGTACTTTATAGGCCAAAATGGAAGAAAGGAAGGAAGAGTTGGAAGACAACTTCAGACTGGAAGAATAGAATTGTAGAGTTGGAAGGGAAGGATGCCAAATTTAAATCTCTGTTGTAGAAGCAGACCCAGATGAGTTCAGCAAGCAGAGGACGAAATAGTGGTATAGCGAACTCCCCTCAGATTCCAGCAGCTGTACTGCAAACAAGCAACAGCAGTGATTTTAGTTAAATTAGGACTCTCACCCATGGTACATGACATGAGGCAGTTCTGCAGTATTTCAGTACAAAGAATATGCCTAGACTTGCATATGTCACACCATTTTAAGATGACAGGTAAACTAGAAATCAGTATGATTTGTGTCTTAATGCTATACTAATACCATCTGAATATCTTAGTGGAGGCACACCTGTTTCTTTGTTTTAAGTATGCGGTGTGTGTTTGGGCCAAACGAGCAGTGACATAAAACGTGATTGCATTTAATATATCTAGTTTATTTCTTCTAAATAAAAGCAGGGGCGGAGAGGCCAGGATTGGGGATGTGGTACGTGGGGAATGGAGGTGTAATCTGTCCCCCTCGCTGCAGTCCTGATAAATATCCCTCACTCAAAGATGTGATTAGTCCTGGGAGGGAAGCTCCCATTAGCCTCTCCTCCCTCCCATAATGGCTGTTATAATAAAAATAACAGGCATGTTAAATGCGCCTTTAAAGTCTCAACTACCTGGGCCCTTTGTGGTTATGCTTCTGACAGGTATAAGAGGTAAGAGAAAACAGGTACATCTATGGAGGCAACTAGGAGAATCTGAACATCCATCAGTTGCTCATGTAACATTGATAAAGTTCACAAAACAAACACAACACATGAGCCAACCAAAGTTAAGTGTTTCAAAGTCCCCATCCCACATTTATTCCAAATGATACGAATTTAAGGACATGATTAACATTCTAATGGAAATCAATGGGACTTCATAGCATTTGATTCTAACGGCACAGTGCCCCAATGGAGGGGGGGGGGGAAGGCTGAGAATGATGCTTTTTACTCCAATTTGACAGTTATGAGTCTTTCAATAAGGTTGCAGTCTTAATACTTTCCAGGGAATAAGCCCTATGGAAAACAGTGGGACTTACTTCTAAGTGAGCATGCACCGAATTGTACTCCATTCGTACAGAAAAGCAAAATAGCATCACTCTTCAATCATTTTCCATCCGCTGATTCAACAGTCCCTTAAAATATCGAGATATTTTTGTACTACTGCAAATATTGGGACACCCTTGAGCTTGCTGATGCCTTCACCCTTGAGCTTGCCTGATGCTTGGGTTTTGGCTACATAAGGATCAGAACTTACTTGAAACAAAATCGTAATCCCAATCCTATGTGTGTATTGTATACCATGAATACACTGGTTCAAAAGGGCACACACCCCAGTAACTGCTTAGGATTGCAGTATAAAGCTGAACTATTTTAGATTTTTCAGTAAGGGTTATAGTATAAAGTATTAATATGGCATACATTTAAAAAATGAGAGCAAGATATAAATATTTCAGGAGAATCTACAGTACTTTATACATTAATAGGCCACACTGGTAATACACTGACCCTATTAAATGCAATTTTTCAGGCCAATGGTGATTGGCATTAGATACTGACATTTGAAGAATTGCCATTATATTGATTTTGCTCTTTGCATTTTAAATAATCGGCTGGACAAAGTAACACTGGCAGAAGTTAGCTGTCATTTGGTAAAGCAATTAAGTACTTAAGGGGGGGAAACGCCAGAATATTGAAACCATTCAGTAATCTTTGAGGACATTACAACTGTAATCAGTTTTGCAGCCCTTAACTTAACAGGCAGATAAATTCCATCAGTAGGAACACAGAGACTGGCTCAAAAGGGACTATAGAGCCTGGAGTGAACATTGCAAATTCCATGATGTTACGCCCACAAAGAAATTCCAGCAGGCAGCAGATGTTTTAATAAATATTGTTGCATTATGGAAGTTTTAAGATTTGAGTAGAATTATACAATACACAATACAAGTATGAGAGGCCACCTGGTGGTCAAAGTAATCAATTAAACTTGAAAGAGAGATGAGCAAAATATGTTCAGGGCTGATGAGTTAAAAATATACAAATATAACCTCAGCTGGAATTCAGGAATCAGCTGGAACTATAAGAAACAAGCTATCCTTAGGAACAGATCCTTCAAGCAGGAGGAAATCAGGCTTGGTGGACAATTAATGCAATAAGCTAAACAAATCCCTAATACAGTAATTAAAGTTTCTTGGGCTGTGCAGTCATTTGGCTGATATGTCAGCAGACGAGACAGATGCACATTTAAAGTTAATACAGAATTTCTTAGACCTGGCAGCACCTCCAAAAGGCTCAAAGCAAGCAAAGAAGGTGTAGACACTCTTCACAGCAGTGACACTGATCTGGTTTTGGGATAGAAAAGGGAATTTCACCAGGTGAAGGCTTTCTTATCCCTGTGTGGCAAGCTGCACTCGCAAAAATTCAATTTCTTCACAGGTATTAAAGGTAAACCACCCTCGTTGTCACCATCCAGGCTGAAGCGAGTCGTCATGGAATGAAATATAATCAAACCACATCCATTCTGCTCACTTTATACAGCTTCGTTATATGTGATATTAGAAAACAAGGAGTGTTTGTTCTTTATTTCTTGCTATTGGAATATTTTTTTTTTGGGGGGGAGGAGATTTATAGACTGCTTAGTCATGAAATTCTCTGAGTGGTAGTCACTACAAAATTACCAACAAAACACAGCTAAAATCCACAAAACAAGATTACTAGCAGCAAAACTAAAAAAACAACAACAACAGAAAAGTAAATAATATATCTGGGTGGGCTTGCTAAAATAAGGAAGTTTTCTGCAGGCATCTAAAACAATAGAGTGAGGTTGCCTTCCTAATGGCAAATTGATGTAGATGCTCAGTTTCTCATGCATCCATATTGTCATTATGATGGTTTTCTGGTCGCTATTGTACTATTTAGATATGTTTTTTTATTGCAACTTGGGTCACTTAACTTCTCTGCAGCTGTAGGACTTACCCTTGACTAATTACGCCCTACTGAATCAGGGCCACTCTTTTTCCAACTGGGTCACTCCCAGGCATGATCTCAAAAATATTTCTTTCGGATGTCCCAGTGCTTTGAAGGCCAATCCTTTTGGATGCCAGCTGGGTGATTATATATGTTGTGGAAAAGATAACAAAACTTGCTATAGTAATATGATTGTTAGTATGTGTCCATGAGATCATCTACTGTAACAGATGCAAATTTAATTAAAAACAATATTAGTTTTCAGAGTTTCTGGGTGAGATATATTTAATGTCTCTGCTACAATGTGTGCAGCGTTTTTCTTAAGGTTTGTGTTATATTTAACGTGGAAGCTGGCTGTTGCATCCTCCTATATAAAGTCAACAGAATTCAGGAAGGATATTTAAATCAGTGTGGAGTAACTGAAGGCTGTCTATAGAGGTTGGGTCGTTTTCTATTACTTATTTCTTTACTGTGAACTCTCATGTTAACATGGAAGAAGACAAATAAAGCGCAACAGAACAGACTTTTCGGTTGGGCTTTTAAAAAGCACAGCTTGATTTAAGTTTTCTAATGTTGGCTAGTTATTAAGTATTTTGTCATTTGCATCAATTTTGTTACATTTGTATCCATTTACAGGCTACAGCCTGACCTATTTACTGTCATTTACAAGACATCTTTGTGCACCTTCTCAAATTTGTTGTATGGTATTTCTTAGTTTCCGAAAGTATTTAAAATGAAACAAAACAAAAACCTGAACATTTTTAGTTATGGGGGGAAATGTATGTTGGGAGTTCTAGATATACATAAATTATATAGACCATAAATCCTCATGAGATTTACACTAACCCTACTTAAATTTTCAGTTTTCTTCTGCTAGAGACTATTGTAGAAGGGGAATTGATTTGAACAGTATGAGTGTGTGTCTATCTAAACAAACACACACACACATACACTGTTCCAACTTTCGCATACTTATTCCTGGCTGAATGGGAAATCAATGCATGCTCCCAATCCAGCTGCTAAGACTCCCATGTATTGCTCTTTTAAAAAGCTGAAATCTTATCAGCTCCTTGGAAAGATCAGGGGTGGGGATCATTTTCTGAAAGAAATTGCTCACCCAAAGTCCACCTAGAGGTCTAGAGCAGGAGTGACTGCCCCTTTTTGGCCCAAAGGCAGCACTAAGAATCAGCCACCTCTCCCAGGGTTGCTTGCTAGCAGTGGGAATGGCCACCTTTTGCACACATCACATTCATATGCTACACCTACCCATTCATGATACATAAAGCACACCTGGAGACAAAGAACACACTCTCCAGGGCCATGGCACCCATGCGGCAAGGTGAGGTTACTGGCTCAGGTGGCAGGATCCACAGGGGCAGCATATCCCGATGTAAATATTCCCCCCCCCAAGTCCACCCCTGTTCCTGATGTAGATATTCATTCACCCTTTCTTCCCTTGCAGTGAGGGTGACACTATTTTGTGGTTCGCCTCAGGTGTCAAAATGCCTTTGGCTGGCCCTGAAACTCTCACATACACATATGTGGGCACATGCCATACTCAGTCACACAGTGGCCCAGCCCATACATCCCCATTGCAGCTGAGTTCAGAAGACTAAACCTCTCCTCTTAGCTGTTGGTGGTGCAATGGAGAAACCAAGTCCACAGGAGCTCTGTAAAGAGAGGAGAGGTTTAAACAGAAGAGCAATTCTAATCTCTTATTAATTTAAATATTTCCATCCAGTTCAGCCCTGCAATGGTAAAAAAAAAGGCCCATCTGCTTACCTTGCAAGCGCACCCTTCTCTCTTCTGCAACACCATTCTTCTTCCTGTTGCTTTCTGTTCCCTAACCAGTAAGACTGCCTAACAATGGTACCAAGTAAGAGGAAGGAGCGGTGCTTCGCAGAGGGAGAAGAGGACCTGATTTTGGGAAGGGCTGCTGGCCACCTACAGTGGTTTGCCAGGCCAGATCTGGCCCACAGGGACACCGTTTCACCACCCCGATCTAGAGGAGCTTTGGGTAAGATAATCTCTTGTGGTATTGACATTACCAGTTAAAGTTCTAATCAGTGAAACAGTGGCTTCAATAATTATAATAACAATACCCACAGCCACAACCTCGAGAAAGGCAATATTTTCGAAGATCAAAACCCAGGCAGGTCGAAGCAGCTTATCTAATCTGTTAAGTGATGAGAATGAAGCCCACAGCTTATGTTGCAAGGATATGTAGTCTTGCAAGTTGGGGGGAAACCCTACATGACATTTCAGACGTCTCAGTTCTCTCAACATTGATACACACATAAAAGTACCTTGTGGGAATTCCAGTGGTCATACAGACAGAGTACAAGCAGGGAAGGGAGAAATACGATAACATATTTTGTATAGCTTTTCCTGCCAGTAACATACACTTCTATTTAGGGAGGAAAGCGACAGATAAAATGGCTTAGAGTGTTATTGCTATGCTAGTCGCAGGTAATGGGGGAAACTGAGGACACTTTATGATAATATTTTATGATACTGCTGTTTGTTTTACGGTTATATTTGTTTTTAGTTTTTATTGTGATTTATATTTTTTATGTATAAGCCACCTAGAGTTTGATTGTATCATAGAAAGGCAGAATGTAAATCCAAATAAATAAAGCACATGAGCTTTTTATGCCACTGCAAGACACACAGAGTCCATGCCCAGCTAACATTATTCAGCTGATAGCCGATCATGAACCATGAATTCTGCGCAGGTGTAGAGACCATTTTCTTGCTCTTTTGGCACAATGCTAAAAGCAAGCGCCAAGCCAGGAGCATTACAAATATGTGCAAAGGACCTCAGCCCTATTTGTTTATTAGGTATCTGTAGGTTTCAAACAAATGATTTGGTGCTGTAGAATGTGTGGCCTAGACTTGTACCTGAAAATCAATATGCACACTGGCCTCTTCCAGTTCACACAACATCAGTTCGAAAGGGGTCTATGTGCTTTTTAATGTGTGAAAGTCCCAAACACCTGTCAGCTGGGGAGGAGGTCATGGTTGTGACTAGAGATAGGGCTAGCCTAGGCATTACAGAGAACCCTTTCAAGTGGTGTGGAACCCACAGGCACGTAATACATTAGTGGTGGGGAACCCGCTCCACTTGACAGGCCAGACCCTTACCTTCTGACCTCTAGAGAGCCAAATCTGACATTTGGACAGGGCTACCCAGCTGTCAATCACCTGATGTCTGGTGACACTGCACTTTGAAGTCCCAGCTGTCGGGACTTCAAAGCACAGGGCTGGGTAATTGAAAGCCCTTTTGCAAGCAGCCTGGAAGATTAAAGAGCAACACGGGGCTGTTTGAAAAGGGGCTGGGAACTGGTACATGCAACCAAAGTGATCAGGATTTAATCTCCATTCACCAAGTGCACCAAGGGCTGCATCCTATTGCTTTGGCTATGTGTGTCTGTTCCCAGAAAGGAACAGGTGTGTGTAGCCAAACTGAACAGGACTGAACCTCCCTCTGCATCGTGCTCAGTTTGGTTGCATTGGCCCCAGCAGGAGAACTGGTGTACACAGCCAAAACAGAATCAAACCCTGCTCTCCACTGTCCACCAGCTGATGTCACCTCTCATCAGAATGATGTCAGTTGATTGGCAGGTGGGTGTTGTTTTAAAATAGCCTTACAGTCCTGATTTGACCCGCTGTTAGGTGAAGATTGGCCCATGGGCTTGAGGATCCTCACCCCTGGAATACATGAATAGGGCTGTAGATGACTCAGTTTCTTGAACCATGTGTCAGAAAGCATATCTGCCACCAGAAATATTAGTTCAATAAGAAGGTATCACTTTTCCTACTTTGTTTTTCTGAGAAAATGAAATATCTTTGAAAACCGATGTGATAAATTACATCTGATGTGTGGTTTTTCTTCTTCATTGCTGAAAATGACATGTTGTGGAGAGGGTCAGACAAATTCATCCTATTACTCAAAAAAGTATTTTGGAGGTTTTTGGTGTGTGTGTGTGTTTGTTTTTTTAGCAAGAAGCAATGATAGCAGTTAACCCATTTTCTTTTTTCCTGGATAATATAGTTCACCTTCAACAGCCCAGAGATGGGGGTTAGGAACATGGGACACATTTTTCTGCTACTGAAATAAGAATACACTTTAAAACCACACAAGAAGCCCTGCTGGAATAGCCATCCATTATAGCATCCTCTTGTTTCTTTGAGGGAATTAGACCAATAAAATATGGTGAGTTTCCAATGTCCCTTCTTGGGCAAAGTACTTGAGTGGCTAGTCATGAACCAGATCCAGGTGTTCGTGAAGAAAATAAAATTTCTAGTTCCATTTCAATCAGGGTTAAGGCCCTGTTTTGGCACAGAAACTGCTTTGGTCGCCCTACATGATTACTTCTGTCAGGAGAGAGACAGGGGAAATGTTTCCGTTACTTCTCCTCGACCTCTCTGTGGCTTTTGATTTCCACTGACCATGATATGCTACTGGAGCGGCTGTCCAAGTTAGGGGTGAGTGGCCCCACTTTGCATTGATTCCAGTCCTACTTGGGTGGTTGCTTGGGGAATGTTCTTCACAGTGGCGTAGCGTGGGTTGTCAGCACCCAGGGCAAGGCAAGTAATTTGTGCCCCCTAACCCGTGGATTTGCGCACCCTAACCCTAACCCCCAGATGTTGCGCCCGGTGCGGCCGGCCCCCCCTGCACCCCCACGCTACGCCACTGGTTCTTCAGCCCTGTGGAGTGGTCAGGTTGCTCACTGGGACAAGGCAGGTTGAACATCAATCCTGACCCAACTGTACTGGCTGCCCATTATTTTCTGGACCCAATTCAAAACGCTGGTTTTTACCTATAAAGCTTTAAATGGCTCAGGATTGCGATACCTTTCCTTCTTTGAACTGGCCCAGATTTTGTGATCACATCCCCTGTGGCCTTCTTTGTGTCTCCTCTGCAAGAGGTCCAGAGGGTGGCAACGTATGAATGGGCCTTATCTGCAGTGGGTTCTTGCTTGTGGCATGCTCTCCTCAGGGACGCTCACTTGGTGCCTTTATTACATATCTTAAGGCATTAGGCAAAAACAGGCTGATCCAGCATATTTCCTGTCTTTCCAACTCACTCATCCATTCTTACTTTTGTTCATCACTCACAGATGTCCACACTTGGGCACAGATTTCTGGATTCAGCACGGCACCAGTCATTATGGTTGAGGGAGGCTGTGAGGAGTGGCCAAAGGTCTTTGATAATTTATTTTTATGACAAATCATGGCCAGCGTTCGCCTGGTATGGAATACTATTTGATGCAAGTATGCACTGTGTTTATGTTAGAAAAACTAACACTATTTAACAGTGTCTTTGTTAGCATTTCTGAATTTAAAAAAACATTTTATTTTATTTTTTGCAAAAAGAGATATTCAAATTTGTCCCAGAGAAATGTGCTTTTAACTTACAGCACACCCTTTTCAATCAGCATTAGAAGCTGAAGTCATATTTTACAAAAAGCTGAAGGCTGCAATTTTTGCCATTTAGGCTAAAAGTTTATTAGCAAACCATAATCACTATCCTGATTGCAATTAAAAAGGCTCCCAAATGGGTCAACATGCTTAAGTGCGATATGCAATCATTTAGATTTTAACATGATGGTTATTACTTATTACCAGGATGCACAATGAGATATTGATTACTTTTAACCTTTAGATCTAAGGATTCAAGAAAGGTCAAGGCAGTAGAGTAGTCTACCTTTCCTGTCTAGTAAACTTATGGCCTTTAACAGAATTCTAATGATTCTAGTTGGCAAGGCAGATCTGAAATTAGTTTATTCTCTTGGCAGACAGGAATTATGACATATTTTTTAAAAGTCTGCGCGGAGAGCATATTTTGTACTTTCTGTTACAAGCCAAGTCATAGAATCATAGAATATTTAAGTTGGAAGGGGTCCCAAGGGTCATCTAGTCCAACCCCCTGCAATGCAGGAATCTCAGCTAAAGCATCCATGACAGATGGCCATCCAACCTCCGCTTAAAGACCTCCAAGGAGGGAGAGCCCACCACCTCTCATGGGAGCTGTCCTCAAAGCTGTTGAGAGCATAGAGGCTATATGTCATTAATTTCAGCTTCTGTTAGTGTTAACTGTTTTAAACCCATGCTTAGTCAACAGAATAGAGTGTGGGGAACACTTATTTGTAACATTCTTTTTTCTTTCTTTTTTTTTGCAGGGATATAGTTTACACCAGAGATGGGGAACCTGTGGTTCTCCAAATGTTGCTGCATATAACTGCCCCCATCCCAGATCATTGGTCATGCTGGTTGGGGCTGATGGGAGTTGGAGTCCAGCAACATCTGGAGGGCCACATGTTCCCTACATACACAGACATTAGCCCTCTTCAGGCACCCAAATTCTATGTACTGCATTCATGTGAAGGGAGTGACTGCTGGGATGAACCTGCTAGGTCTGTCCCCTTTGAAATTGTCCTCCATCAGCTGATGGGTAACTGTGGAGAGCAGGAAGCCTCCTGTACTTGTGAGTGCTCCCCACAGGAATGTAGCATGGGGGTGCCAGGGGGCTGTGGCCCCGGGCATGCAATTTTTGAGGGGGCACAAACCAGGTGCCCCCCCACAGGTGCCCCCAGCCCGTTGCTGTTCTCTGCTCGCCAATAACCATGCTGGATGGTCGGGTTCCCCACTGTGTGGGTGTACAGGCAGCTCAGTGTGGCCCCACTTTGCTCTGGTGGTGAGTATAGCACCACTGTGTTGAACCATGCCTTCTCTGGGTGCCAGTAATCAACGCTATGCCACTGGCTCCCCACATGGTTGTTCTAAAATGCAGAGAGATTCCACAACCACAGGAGGCTCCCCAGTTCACCCAGTCACTCAGCTAGTATCCATGAAGGGTGAGTTAGTGTTCTCATTTCCGAAGCCTCCGACCCATGTAATTACAGCACACAGAAGCATCAGAAAACACAGACGACTATAGTGATCTCTCAAATGCACAAAAGCATGCACAATTTATGTTGCAATCTTTACCCACTTACCTGGAAGTTAGCCCCATTGAACTCAGTGGGACTTACTTCTCAGGAGGCTGCATGGGATTGCACAGGAGATGAATCAAGCCTAAGAACCGAATATTTTGTATGTGCACCGAAGGCACAAACCTTCAATGATTTTAACCATTTCATACAGCATTTGCTACACAGTTTGTAATCTGGGATGGCGACTAGTCCTGCACTTACACTTTGCCCTCCATCCCTCCAATCAGAATAAATAGTCTAATCAAACGAATCTGTCGTATGTACAAGATAAAATAATGTGCCCGACGCTAGTTGAGCTACTGGTATTTCCGCTTTCATTCGTTTCACTAACATTTGGGATGGCTTCTTGCCCTCAGATCCACAAACCGAACAGAGCTCACACTTCAACTTCAGAAGAATTATGGGCAAGAGAAACATATAACTGTTGTGTTACATTAATTTGCAGAACACTTGGCATTATCACTGCCAAGTAGTCAAATTGTTCCAGGTTGTTCCGGAAGGTTGTTATTAATAGCATGTTTTCTGAGGAAAGTTCTGTCTACTTTTGGAACTGCATTTCTGTTGCCAAGGAAACTCCTCTAAGCACAGCATTCTAGGAGCACACTACTGCTTTTGTTTGGCAGGATCCTATTCATATCATCTAAGTAAGCACTTTACACACACTTCAGCCTGCAGTTTCAAACCTTTAAGTATATTATAGCTGACGGTTTCCCTCTCCCCTTTGCACAGACTTTGCGCCCCCCCTTTTACTTTCCCTAAATTATTTTAACAACGAAGAGCCCGGTACTACTCCCTCCCCTAAGCACGTTTTCATTAATATGAATTATAGCTTCATAGCTTACAACATTAGTCTTTTAAGTGTTAATTATCTTTTCACTCAGAAATTAATGTAGTCATTTCCTCCTGACTCCAGCCTACACTGTTGTTATTGGAGTTTGGAGCAAAACATGTCACTGAATCCTGAGCCAGGATTCTTCTTGTTGTTGTTGTGATTAATCCTGGTCACATGGACTATCTCTGCCAAAAGGAGATCACTGAAGAAAGGTGACAAAGACAGTGATTTCCTGACAGCAAAGAGGAAGACAGGGCTGTCTAGAAGTGATGCAAATGAGGGAAACTTTCACCATGGTTTGTTTGATCCAGGAGGCCGCAGCTCTTCACAGAGCCAGAGCGAAAAGCTCATGGAGCACCAGCACACCCAGAGGAGGAAATGAATGGCATCTTCAGAAGTAAAGGAGTGCCATTTCCCTCAACAATTTACCCGTGAAAATATATTTCCTCACAAATGATCACCACTGTTAAGCCCTACCCACCAACTTACTATCCTGCTACTGAAAGCTCTGCTTTGAATGAACCATTTAACTCTGCAGTGGTCTAGCCTGTACTGATTAGTAAAGTTTGTGTTTGGTTAAAGGTATACAGGAAATAGGCAGCTTAGAAATGATTTTAAGGGTGGTGGTGGCAGCTTAAGATGGTCAGACTGCAATTAATGTTGCCTAACTCCAGGTTCATTTGTTTTTACATTATTATTTTTAATGGGAAAATAATAAAGTTATAAGCTAATACACTGCATATTGTTGTGTGCTTCTGACAGTTTCCAAAAGAAATGCAAGAAACACACATAATCTGATGCATGTTTACTCAGTTTACCTATGAGATTCCTCAAGGGAAATGGTTCTTAGGGAAAGAATTGCAGGAATTAAGAGCATTTTGTTACACAGATCTCAATTTTCCAAAAAGCAACAGATGTATTTTTGGGTTTTTGTTTTTTTAAAAAACACGTTCCCTCTTTGAAAATCACTATCATTAGAGGCAGGGATGGAGAGAAGAAACCACTTTCCCCCTTACTCACTAACACCAGCTGCAACATTTAGCTTTTACAACACAAACCACCTATATAGAGCCTTCAAACCACAACCCCCCCCCCATGAAAGAATTCTGGGCACTGTAGGTTGTTAATGCTTGCTGGGAATTGTAACTCTGTGGCGGATAAACTACAGTGCCCAGAATTCTTTGAGCAGGGAAAATGTGTTCTGAATATGCTTTAAAGATGTAGTATTCATGCAGTTTGTGAAGCAGGCTGGTGGGCAGCTTTATGTGGGAGCAGGCACTCCTTTGGATATATGGGTCTCAAACTATATAGGGCTTTAAAGTCTTCAAAAATATTTTCCCTGATCTAAATCTCTCTTCCCGCCCACCTTCCCCAGCTGCTATTAGTCCCACCTAGGATAAATGAAGGTTCCTGTCCCCCACCCACCTCCAACTTTCCTTAGGAAGCATTCACTTCTGATGAACATTTGAATGCCATTTAGTCAAGTGTATTACCCCCTCTTTGATTGGACAGCCTCGTATTTAAGCTTTCCTGTTGCTAAATCAACACATTTACTCACAAATCATTACGCCAGGATCAGTATTTCTTGTACCCGCCATGGCACACACATCCTTCTTGAAGATTTAATCAGGGCACATTTTATGCAGTATGTATTTCAAGCACCTTAAATGCTTTTATAATCAACCCTCCAAATGTCAAAGGAGATGCCAACATTTTTATATTTGTAAAGAAATGTTTGGTTAATTTTACTCCCTACATGCTAACAATTTTAACAATCATATCTTACTCAATTTAATGGGGTTTTAATCTAACGCACAATTAATCTTCTGGGGAAAATGTAAGGAATTATCATTAACTTTCTCTGTCTAGTACATTCATTTCTAATCTCCACAGCTCCAATAAACCCTGATTTGCTTAATTTTTGA
Source organism: Podarcis vaucheri (assembly GCF_965113315.1). NCBI lineage: Eukaryota > Metazoa > Chordata > Lepidosauria > Squamata > Lacertidae > Podarcis > Podarcis vaucheri. The sequence continues at coordinate 36,692,864 of NC_138759.1, forward strand.
ACACTCCAGGAAGAAATCTTGCATCAATACAGAGGTTTCTATTAAAGGATTAATGAGAGGAGTTTAGACGCTTGGGCCAGATCCTATAAATCCTATGTAGGATAATTATCTGTGGATCTTTAAAGAATGCTTGAGAGATCAGGTCCAGGTATTATAATGACAAACGGAGGATGAAGCCAAAATGAACCAGGCAGAAACTTAAGGGGGTCCTTGGCATGGTACGACTGATGTCCTTTCAAACTCACATACCCCAATATCCCATGCAGTATTTTGTTTTTCTGCTGCCACCAGTGTCATAGCAGTGGCAGCAACACCACACACCACCATGTGAGCATCTGGCAGAAAGGGCAGTGAGTGGCAGCCCAGGTAAGTTTGGCTGGGAAGGGTCTTTCTGAGTCTCCTGAGCCCCTTGGCCAATGCTTGACCTGGCTGACAGCTGGTGCCAAGCCTGACCAAGAATACTCAGAAGATCTAGATACTCTATTCCTAAAGTAACTTAAAAGTAGGATAGCTAGAGTGAGGATAACTATGCAACAGGAGTAGAGTTTAAGACTGAAGACAGACACATTTCTTACATTAATATTTCACGCTTCTTTCCACCATGGAACCTGAGCAGACCTACTTATAGTTCCTAAGTGGTCCCCCATCCAGGCACTGACCAGACCTACTAGCTTCAGCAAGATAGTGGTCTCTTGTGCCTTCAGAAAAAGAGTAAGCTCACAGCATGGTATATGTGCTGACAGCTCCCTTGTATTAGTAGCATCAGGCCATAATATTGAATGATGAAATGTTATTCTTGCCTCTCCTACCTTGCCCACCCATGCTATTAATGGGGGCTCCTCCTCCTCTGCCAGCAAGCAAAGTGTCCAGAATCCAGGTGCCTGAGAGGCAAGTTGAATGACCTCCCTCTGCCTCCGCCACCGGCTGCAGGGAGCTTTTGTTTCCTAGGCTGAGGAGGAGATGGTGGTAGCAGTATTGATCAGGCAGCTGAGCAAGTAGGGAGGGTCAAGAATTACATATCAGCATTCAATTCACCGGCACATAAGAGAAAGACATCAATATAAAAAGAAGGTTGACGGAGTATTGACAGCCCTGTGGCTCACTTTCCATACTACGTCAGCCTTTAGCCTAATATTGTATAAACTGAGATTTCAAAATGATTGCAGGTTTGTTGGGAGGCAGAAGGAGGAGAATTCTTCTTTGATATAAGATTACATTAAAGGCTTGAACCAACTGAGAACAAAAAACTACAGCTCTGCTCTATGTCAATTTTACCAAGGCCTCCTATCGTCATCTATCAGGATAAAATCAGGGGAAGAAAGGCTTGGCTTGAATCGGTATGGAATTAGAGAAAAACATCACTGGGGATACATGCTGAACTGTGAATATACAGATAATTTTCTCATACCTAGTTCTGGCATCGCTATATTGTTATTATGCATTTAATGTATGCTCTTGCCTTGCAATGTAGTTGTTTTATTATAGATCTTTCCCACTTATAGACTCCTTAGAGGCAAAGATTACTGCTGCCAATAGTGAAAACACAGCAGGTAACCTGGCAGAGGAGGTTTGCTGAGCTAGCTCAGCGGTGCAATTACTTATCAATTCAATAACTAGGAGGAAGATTCTGCAGATTTAAGAAATCTACCCCTAGAAAAGAGAAAGTGCAATGAACTGGCGTCTGTACAGTACAGTTGTTAGTGGAGCAACATGAATTAAAGCAAGAGAGAAACGGGATTCCAATCTTCCCATGATTTATTTCCTGTAGTTTCTGCACGAGGAACGACCAAATTCAACAGCTCAACTTCAGTCGATGTGGTTCAACACTATGGCACTATACTGTCAATGATATATGCATTCTACACACAATCTGTAAATGGAAACTCAAATTCTGCCTACTCAAATGAGCCCTCATGTGGTGGCAGCTAGCATATACCACATCACTAGAAAGGCTTCTGAAGGAAGAGCCTTTCCATTGTGATATATACCGGCCATCACTACATAGGGATGCCTCCACCAGAAGCATTCACCATGAGACACAGACACAATAAAATCATCCTGTGGTGTCTTTATCACTACTTTACCAAAGGATGTGTGAAATGACCCTAGGAAATTTATTCAGGTATCAACCACATGTTCCTGGGAACTTGTTGAAACCGTTAAAAAACCTATACTTAGGAACATAGGAAGCTGCCTTATATTGAGTCAGACCAGTGGTCCATTGACCTCAGTATTGTCTGCACTGACTGACAGCAGCCAGTTTCAGAAAGAAGTGTCTCCCAACTGAAGCTTGAGAGGCCTCAGGTTAGATCTGAGACAGGCATGCAAAGCAGATGCTTTATCACTGAGCTACGGTCATTCCCGAGGGAAACTACAAATATTAGAAAACTTAAAAAAACAAAAACAGGCTGTTATTGTTTTTTGCACCATTGCTTCTTAAAAAGCTAGTTGGAAGCCTATTGTTTCATTCGGGGGGAAATGTTTCTAGGGTCAAATGAAACCTGGGTGAAGAATTGCTTTCGCCTGGCTCACACATTTTAATTTCCACCACTTCGTTTACTCACAGGAGATAACTACAGCATGGTGTAGTGGTTAAGAGCGGTAGTCTCGTAATCTGGGGAACCGGGTTCGCGTCCCCGCTCCTCCACATGCAGCTGCTGGGTGACCTTGGGCCAGTCACACTTCTTTGAAGTCTCTCAGCCCCACTCACCTCACAGAGTGCTTGTTATGGGGGAGGAAGGGAAAGGAGATTGTTGGCCACTTTGAGACTCCTTCAGGTAGTGATAAAGCGGGATATCAAATCCAAACTCTTCTTCTTAAATGAACAGTGGGCCCAAAGCTTACATATCTCAGGGCCCTTGCAGACATTATTTTCATTGCGCATTCATGATGGTTTGCTTTCATGATGCTGTTAGGGTGGCCATATGCAATCCAAAGGCAATTTGAGGGTGGATTGTTAACGGGGGGGGGGGGGGACTTACCAGAGAGGGAAAGGATTAAGCACAATCACACACTGCTCTTCCGCAGCTGATTGCAGCCTTTGCAGCTGTACTGCATTCTGGGATGGGGAAATTATTGGGTTAACTGGTGTGTCATGTAAACTGGTCTGCCTTCAGAATTTGTGGAAAAGCACATAACGAAGTTGCCTCTATGAAATGTTGTAATGACCACAGCTTTGTTTCTTTATCATGTTTCACATTAAGCTCCATGTCAGCTTCCCCATTTGTACAATGGAACAAGAAGAACAGCTATTCAAGGTTACAAATTATACACACGGGTCAGAACGATGCAAACACGGGAATCCTATTATATAGTAAGTGTAACCACTTACAGCCTTATCTTAGATATAGCTGCTATGGATGGTTGAAGCTTGTTGGTGTGGCACTTGAAGAATGCATACAGTATACCTCGGGTTAAGTACTTAATTCGTTCTGGAGGTCCGTACTTAACCTGAAACTGTTCTTAACCTGAAGCACCACTTTAGCTAATGGGGCCTCCTGCTGCTGCCACACCGCCAGAGCCCGATTTCTGTTCTCATCCTGAAGCAAAGTTCTTAACCTGAAGCACTATTTCTGGGTTAGCAGAGTCTGTAACCTGAAGCGTATGTAACCTGAAGCGTATGTACCCTGAGGTACCACTGTTACAGACGCTGCAGGTTACATACGCTTCAGGTTACAGACTCTGCTAACCCAGAAATAGTGCTTCAGGTTAAGAACTTTGCTTCAGAATAAGAACAGAAATTGCGTGGTGGCGGTGCAGCGGCAGCGGGAGGCCCCATTAGCTAAAGTGGTACCTCAGGTTAAAAACAGTTTCAGGTTAAGAACAGACCTCCAGAACGAATTAAGTTCTTAACCCGAGGTACCACTGTATGTCTATCTTATCATGCTTTCTTTTTTCTCAATTGCCTCATTTTGTAGAGGGTTTGGACACAATCTCTATTCTACAAAAGGCAGTGGTGTAATATATAGTGCTCAACACTATATATTAAGCTATACTGCTATTTATTTATTTATTTAATAAACTTTATATACCACTTGACTGTAGAAAAAACCCTCAAGGTGGTTTACAAGAAAGATAAAGCAATAAAATTATCAGTAAGAAGAATTTACAACTGTAATGTAAAACTTACAGGAGGTTAAAACAGCAATAAAATAGACTAAAACAAATTAAACACCTACAAACTTTATAAGCATTTGGGCAGGCTTGCCTGAATAAGAAAGTCTTCAGCAGGTGTCAAAAGGAGTACCGGTATGATGAATCCTGCTATGATGTCCTGTGTCAGTAAAGCAATACTCTTTATGGGCGATCAAATGTACTCATTTGCTCAGTCAATGGTTTCTCAAATCAGACTAAGTGAATAAGCTTTCCTCGGAATTTACTAATGTAGAGAGCGAAATGCTTGTGCATGGATTTTTAATTTTTCTCCGCTGTATAAAAAGTCCACAGAGGAACTGGCACATCTGAACTGGCTTTCCAAATTTCCTGAATGTACAAGTATTTAAGTATCCTGAATAGGAAGTTCTTACAGAAACTACAAAAGGGTGAAACCATGGAATCTTAGAGTTGGACGGGGTCCCAAGGGTCATCTAGTCCAACCCCCTGCAATGCAGGAATCTCAGCTAAAGCATCCATGGCAGATGGCCATCCAACCTCTGTTTAAAAACCTCCAAGGAAGGAGAATCGGAATCTCCTTTCTTGCAGCTTGAAGCCATTTCACAGCTTTAAAAGCCTACCTTCCACAGCAGGAGAAAGCATGCGTTCTCCCGTGACAGCCCTTAAGATATTTGAAGATGGCTATCATATTTCCTCTCAGCCTCCTCTTTTCCAGGCTAGACATATCCAGCTCCTTCAAGTGCTCCTCATAAGGCTTAGTTTCCAGACCCTTGATCATCTTGGTTGCCCTCCTCTGCACACGTTCCAGCTTGTCCACATCCTTCTTAAATTGTGGTGCCCAGAACTGGACACAGTATTCCAAGTGTGGTCTGACTAAGGCAGAATAGAGTGATACTATAACTTCCCTTGATATGGACACTATACTTCAGTGATCACAGCCTAGAATAGCATTACCTTTTTTTGCTGGTACATCACACTGTTGTGTGGCTTGTGGTTTTTTATTTTAAAAAAAACAAACACTCACGTTTGATTAAATTATATATATATAAAAATAAACAGAGAAGAAAGAAAACAACTTCTATTTGACCTTGAGTGTGCCATTTCTTGCATAAGAAATAAAAAAAGGCTAGAGGGTAGTTGTTCCTTGTCGTTATACTGTTGCTGATTCTGTTGTTAGTTATTAATTTTATTTTTTATGATTCACAATCTGCTCTTTGAGATATGCCATATGCTCAAAGCAATTCAAGGATGACAACTGTCAAAATTAGTCCAATAAAAATTGCCTAAATGAGGAAGATTTACTACATCCTGATAAGTCTGTAGAAAGCCCCTCCTCCGCTCTCAAAATGCTCCCCCCCATCTCCACATCACATACAAAAGTCCAGAATGAGAGTTAAAAGTGAAATTATTGCTTTTGAGTAAGTTATCTTAATTTTTTTTAAGCAAAAGTTATCAGAAACAGAAAACAGCTCTTTCCCCCCTTTCTCTTTCTTTGTAAGGCACAAGGGGTTATATCCTACTCAGAGTAGACCCATTGAAATTAATGGCACAAGTTAACTATGTCCATTCACTTCAGTAGGTCTACTCTGAGGTATGGCTAACATTGGCTGCAACCCAAGATTTGCAACCAATGCACAAGTTTACCATTACTGTACTTAATTCATTAAAGGCACATTGTATTAATAAAATAATACTTGCATTATGCAAAGTAGATGGGGAAAATCCTATATCCTGAAACAATAAGCTAAATCAAGGCACCCCCACCCTCGCCTTTACTAACATGGCATGAAAGGTAGATAAAACCAGACGAAAGCTCCAATCAAAACACATTTTCTAAATGCTACTATCATCCCCCCCTCTTCATTTTGTTTCAGTCTACTTATGAATGCGGTTTCATCTATTTCTATTCACACCAAAGACAAATCTTTGTCCTCCCATAGAATTGCACCAAATGGAATGTGATAAAGGGAACTTTCTCACAATTATGATGTTGGTGCAGGCTGTCAGCACAGAGGGGATGGAAATGAGGTTGGGGACAGGGAAGGGAATTCTAATAGACACCATGATATATACAATGAACGCAGGGCTATCCTGTGAGAGAAAGACTTGTCAAACTAATCAGATCTTCTATAGCTAGGTAAAGGCAGTAACGGAAGCGCTAACCTTGTAAAGATGCAGCTGCTGCTCCTCTGACATCATCAGGTCATGGCTGTCTATCACTATGGATTCCATGTCAATCAGCCAATCCCAGAGCTCCTGGTATTCTGAATCAAAGTCCAAAAGGCTGCAGATAAGGAATAAAATGTATTATGCATACTAGGGTATAGCTGTTAAGACCTTGTATTAGAATATAAGATATTCTCAAAAACGCATGATATCCCTAGCTCTGTTGCGGAAGAGATTCTTTATTTCAACAGGATAAATGAGAATTCAACTCCAGTATAAGCCGTGACCTAAATCTCAGCAAACGATACTAGATTCTGTCAACAACAGCAGACATATTTCTCTTCCTTCAAAAACTTTAAAAGAGATGGGAATTACATACAGGGCTGCTTAATGGTTTTTAAAGTGCTAACATATTTAGCAAACTTCTCCGCGATGAGCATTATGTGCTATTATTTGCACCAAAAACACTACTTTCACAGAAAAAAAATGACTCAATCCATTTAGCCATTCCTCTGCTGTCTATCTGCCTATCTCTGCAAATATATATCCTACGTTTATTTTCATGCATGAGTAGCTAGCATTTCAACATAACACTTTAAGATAGGCTTGAGTGAATATGGTAAGCCAGTGAGAACCAAGGCCAGATACAGTATTAGACAGGTGTTCCCTACAGACATGTTAGAAACAAAGGTAAGGACAGGAAGTCAAAACAATGAATCCTTGAATAGCCAGCAATCATTAAAATTCAAAGGAGGATCACAACGGTTTCCAAGAAAATAAATCATTAGAATAAGGAGCTTAAAAGGATTAATGTTATTCTCTATTGAAAGCCTAGTGAATAAGTAAAACACTGTGATACAAAAAAAGAAAAAAAGAAAAAAGTAACAGAAGGTGCACACGGAAAAAACTGCAGAAATGTCTGAAGAGTGACTCGTAAAAGAAAGAAAAAAATCATTTAGACTTGCTAAACTGCTGTCACTCTCCAAACCCTTACCTTTGGCTTTGAAGTACAATTATGAATCTAAGGACCATATGATAGTGTGTAGCATTATTGCTTACCAAAACTAATTAACTTAGTATATTTAGATTTAAATTATGTTATTTGCAGTCCACAAGGGAATCAGTGTATCCTGCAAGCAAAGCAATATTAATACTTGGGATATAAGTATTTGGTGCCATCAATTGATGCTAAACCAGATTAAAACAAAGTCAGCACTCATATAACGCTTCTATTACGATCACACTTAGGGTTAGTTCTGCAATAATGATTGAAGCTATGGGATCATTTGTGATTCAACTCCCATGCATATAAAGTAAAATCTATTCTGGAATGCATCACAGTAATCCAAACAACTAGTTTAAGGTTGAACCCAGATACTGGATTCCTGGTCCATCCAGGTCACAGGATTGCCCTTGAACAAGCTAGATGGGCGAGGCATTGCAAAATAGCAAATCATAGAACTGTAGAATTGGAAGGGACTCTGATAATCATCTAGTCCCCTGCATTGCAGAAATCTCAACTAGAGCATCCATGGCCAACAGACGGCCATCCAACCTCTGCTTAAAAACCTCCAAGGAAGGAGAGTCCACCACCTTCCAAGGGAGTCTAAACAGCTGTTACCATCAGAAAGCTCTTCCTGATGTTTAGTTGGAGTATCCTCTTACGTACAAAGGTAAGAATCACACCTGCTGCCCCATCCACTTTTGCCATCCACCACTAGCACACACAAACCCCGAAAATTGTCCACAGGACTATTCTCCTATAGAACACAGCAGCATCTAAGACCAATCAAGAAGATGGCAGCAAAAGAGCCCTATTGGCCAAGCTCATAAAGTCATGGCATTTTGAGTACCATTCTCAATAGCAGACCCACCATTGTGAAACTCTGCCACTCCTTACAAATGCAGACTTAAAATGATTGATGTTAGGGGTGCAACTCAGTGAAAGAGCAGATGTGTTGGCACCTCCAGGTAGGACTGGGAAAGACCCCATCTCAAACCTGGGTGATCCACTGCCAATCAGTGTAGGCATTGCTGAACTAGATGTGCCAATATTCAGACAAGGTATAAATTCCTGTGTTCCGAAAACAATAACTGCAACCATACAAACTGTGAAGCCAGCGAATGTGGTTTAAGTTTATTTAGTTCCACCAGCCGGATTGCAGGATTGAGTTGTAAGGAATGTATTTTAATTTGGTGGACAGGTAATCATAAATGCAGAGTTGCACACCTAATCCTCTGAATGCAAACATATTTCTTAAGGTGTGGACATTAATTCACTGTATAAAATGAAAATTCATGAGAGTCTTTCTCATGAGAAAATCATCTTGTGAGTACCATTAACAAACAAAAAATTAATGTGGAATTATTTTCACCAGCCAATTGTTCAAGTTTAACATTCTGTATAATTTCTAGTATTGTTATTCAGCTTGCATAATTTCTTTGTTAAAGTGCATATCCCATTTAGAAGTACTAAGGAAAGGCTGCATTCCATCAAAAATAATCCATTCATGGACAGAAAAAAACCATCCTTTTCTAGTAATCATCTGCTATATCTTTTTTTGATATCATCCTTTTTGAAACCTTCATACAGCATCATATAACTAACCAGAATGATTTCATAAAATGATCAAAGGTCTTTCAATTCCACAAATTTTGATCTTTCTTCACTTTGGTAAGTTGCCCCATGCAAAACTAGATATAAGCTATGCTTATTACCTAAACATTCCTGCAATCAGCTGTTCTTCAAAAAATTGTTATGAAAGAGAGTTGCAAGAAATTAGTTGACTATTAGCCACGTATGGTCTAAACTTCTAGCGATAAATGAAGGCAAAAGCGCATGGTCATATGCATAAGCAGGGGACTTTGGACAAAAATTAAGAACTTGGGGGAAATGGCTGTGTGCCCATTCACGACCACTAGAGGCTTTGATTCAATCTGCATGCGTGCTAAGCATGGCTTAGCATGAACGAACAGAGCAAAGGTAGTAGTTACTGTGCTCTTCCCATGATCCTCCTGCTGCCATCCTACCCAGGATGGCACCTAGATTTATGTCTGAACCTGGGCTTGCAGTTTGACTCACTCTAGACAAACTGCAAGCTGTAACCATGTTTTGTTTGTGACTTAATGCTCATGGTTTATCTGGTGAGACAAACCATGAACTCTAGTTCAGATGTAATGCTAAGCCCTGTGTAGAGCAGCAGCAGCAGCAGCAGCAGCAGCAGCAAAACCAGGGAGGAGCATAGCACAATCTTCACTCTGGGAAACAGCAAACTTGCTTGCTTGCACTAAGCCATGGTTTGGTTTAGCGTTACCTGATGTTACTGGCCACCCCAATCTCTGCCGAGTGGTGTTAGAATATTCTGTTCCACCTTAAGAACAGACGTGTGGAATTGTTGTATGTCACATGTCTGTTTACACTCCAGCACAGCTTGCTGGGAACTTCTGTTTGTGTATAGCTTTTGCTTATGCTGCTTGCTTTGGATACGAAGGAGATCAGACATGTTTCCTTTTGTCCTGATGTATGCTGAATAAACTGCTTGTAAATATACTCACACAGCCTCTCCTGCTAATTCTGTTGCGCGGCGTTTCTCTGCTGAGTAGTGTGCCCTAGCTACTGAAGCTCGGGTAGCAGATTCATGCACCAAGATCTGGAGATCGCCTGGCACATTGGCCGGTGGGCTGGAGCCAGCTGGAGCCAGCTTGGTTGCATGCCAACAAGTGGTGCATGAGGTTTCAAGGGGTCTTGACACTCAACTAGGGTCTGTGTTCCTTTGGGGTAAATGAGGTGTGGTGGAGTCTGTCTGCAGTGTCTTTGAAATATGATTTATTTAAACATATTTACATTGGAAGCTTTCAATGGAGAAAGATTTCACACTATTCATATCTCAGGAGAAACCTGACTTTCACACGGGTGCAGCACTGGAGTCCAAAGAATCTTGCACATTATCTCTGTGCCTCTGTCCCAGCCTGCCAAGATGGTTCTACCCCTGAAGTATTAGCCCCACCCTTCTTCTTCCCAAAGATCCTTGTCAGGAAAAAAAACAACCCCAGCCTCGTGTAAAACAACACTTTTTTTCCTGTGGGCACAGCCTGCCCCCTCCCCTGTTTTCGTACGTCATGGAAGCTGAAATCCTAAACCTTTCTCTTCCCATGGTAACCATGGGAACTCCTCCCTCTGTCCACCAGACAAAAAAATGTCTTGCCCTGATGATGGTTTTCATTGACGGGTTAATGACTTGCTTCCAGAACCTTTTGCCATTCTTTCCGACCCCTATCCGGGTGAGGTCTTGGCCTGGAAAAAGATGCTTAGCCTTCAATACTTCAAATATTATCTAAACTCTTCCACTTATTATTTTCAAACATTTACTAACTCTGTTACCTGTTGTCTGTAAACTGAGCCTCTGTGAAAGAAAGGGCAGCTTATTAACAACAGACCAACTTCTGATCGGAAGAAGGGAAACAGTGGCATAAAGGAGGCAATATTGTACTGGGAAGAAAAGAATCATACAAAGAGAGAAAAGGCAGCAATCAATTTTTTAAAAATGAGTAAAAGTGGGAAGGAAAACTAGAAGAAATAAAAGTGTTGGCATCAAGAAAACAGTAGTGGAAGAAAACATATTGAAAGAACATTTAAAAAGAGAAATGACTGAAATTCCAGAACAATTTCTGTGAGCAAAAAGAAAGAAAGAAATATCTATATATATCTATAGTTGGGGGTGGGGGAAGTAACAAAGTGAAAGACAGCGACATTTGTATAAAAGATATAAAGAAGTGGGCAGAGTATACAAGATTCATTTATTTAGATTTTTGTTCCAACTTTCCACAAAACAGCTCAAGGTATACAGAGTTCTGAAACAAGGTTTTTCACATAACAATACAAAAGAGAGAGAAAGTTGAGCTGGCCTGAACAATCTATACTTTCCTTATGCTGGGTGAAAATATATGCTGCTACTACACAATGACCAGTGAATTGTATACCAGCTATGCCTGGGAAGAATGGAGGGAAAACACACTTCCAGAAAATGAAAAGGCAGCAGAAAGGCCAGCAGATAAGATTCAGGTATTCCAGGAAAAACCACCAGAACCCACCAATTACATGTCCACATGTCACATGGTTGCACTGGTGCCAATGTACACAAGCTGACCAGAGACTATGTCTGTCACGTTTACATGCCCCAAATGTGGAACCAACACAATCAGGTAGGAACAGTAGGTGGTGCCAATGGAACCCCATGGTGCGCTCTGCTAAAACACCAGCGCATGAGGTGACGTGAATCCCACCATGGGTTCCCCCTTTTCCAATGGAAGAAAGATATGCAATCATGTAGTCGCCATGGGAATCTCATGGTGTGCTCTGTCAAAGTCCAAGCGGATGTTCTCAAACATGCAACTCCTTGGCCACAGCTGCTTCTGCAACTATGTATTATGGCTGTCCTGGTTGACTGCCAGTCATATGTTGACACTTCCCCTTTGTTAATGGCTGCCCACCTCCTTTCCCTGGCTGGTTGCATTGCTCCTTTTCAAGCTGCCCCATCCTCCTTGGTGAATGACTGCCCATGGCTACCCAACAAGCAGGGCTTCCTGCACAGCCCCAGTATTCCCTTCCCTTAGCTTATGCTGGGTTGTCCAGGAGGGCTGATGAAGACTGCCTGGGGATGTGCTTGCCTATGCCACTTTGAGAGCTCCACTCTGAGTCAGAAGAGGTATCAGAAGAGGATTCCCAGGTACAGCCCCTAGTGGAACAGAAACAATCTATGTGGTAAATACAGTTGACTAGGGGTGGCAACAATTCACATCATTGAGGATGTTGTGGAGGACAGAGAGGCAAAGAGCAGGTGTGGTGCCCTTCGTGGCTTCATCTCCCTGTTGGGAATGCCCATCGCTGGTCTGGCATGGAGCTTCTCAGGCTGCCTGGTGTGAGTAGATGGACTTTTCTCAATTGGCTGTATGCAGGTCGGTTTTGTTGGATATGGGGTGGAGCTCCTCATGGTCTGCACAGGAAAATGGGCTGTGTAGAGCAAAGGCAGGTGGAAGAGAGAGCAAGCAACAAACAATGATCAGCAGCTGGAAAACACAGTTCCTGGAGCCAGGTACACACAGGTGGCTGTAACAGAGCAGAGGAAACAGTGAAGGTGGTGCCACCGCTCATAGCCTTCCCTCCCATTGCTGGCAAGGGTTTAGAATAGACGACCTGGCCTTGGCCAATTGAGAGCTCACCTGTATGCAGTGTTAGCCCTCTGTGGAAGGCACTGCTCCCTGCTACTTGACAGTAAGAGCACTAGGAGCAATACAGTTTTCATTTATAGCAATCCAGGAGATACATGAGAGGCAATCACAGGGCAGTCATCCTTTGTAGCACACTTCTTCCTCTTCCCTTGTTTACCTGTGTGGGGTGCTCCTGGTACCCCAGAGTGGGGCTTACCTGTAAGTGGGGCTGAGTGCCTCTCCTGGGTGTCAGGAACACTTTTTCTCTCTGTTGGTGGATGGAATGGAAGTTCCATGAGACAAGAGTATTCATAAAGGAATAAGGAAGAGATGTGAGAAAGTTGCAACAGATATGCATTACAGCAAATGTTCCCCCTTCCCTTGCTCACCTGAGTGCGGTGCTCTGCCTGGCCCATCCAGTTGTTGGAGTGGAGTTTGCTGATAGGCGTTTGCATCTGGTCCAGAGGTGAGGTCCTGTTCTGGTTCTAGGCCAATGACATGACTGTTGTGTGCAAGTCCCTAGGGGCGCTCTTGTCCAAAGTACTCTTTCTTCACAGTTTCCCCTCACCAAAAGTTCCCCCTTGTGAGGAAACAGTGTGAGTGACATGGGGTCAGGGAGATGTAACTCTATAACGCATGCCTTGTCATCTGACCTGTAGTATCCCTATGTGAAGTTTATACACTGGTGGTGGTGTGGTGCAACGGGGCCACATGCTCTGTCATGGTAATGTGTCTGGGGCGAGAGGCAGGAGGGCTATTTATAATCCCACCTCCCTCCACTGAAGTCAATCACTGAAGTTTGGGAATACCACCAAAAGGTGGTATTCAACTAAGTTTTACTCAAAGTAGATTGAAATGAATGGCTCTTCGTAATGTTTACTAATTTCAGTGGGCCAAGACACAGTAAATTTTAGCTGAATAGCATCCTAATTATTTTGGGTTTTATAAAGTCTGATGTTTTCCATACGATTTGTTTTTGTGATTTTTAATTGTTTTACTTACATGCATTGTTTAGAGTTATTTATTAACCAGGTTACTTAAAATGTAAAAAACCCCAAAACCCTCACTTGTCTTTTTTTGGCGTTGACACAATGTCCTCCTCATCCAAGTGGCACTCTACTTTCCCCCCACTAAATCCAGATACACTAAAACACATTGTGGGCAGTTGTGTTTCAAACAAGAAAGATAAAGTGCTGATTTTTTTATTGGGCACCATCTATCGTCATTTATTAGCACATATAATTGAATGTATATATAATGCATGTACTGTTGAGGGAATGAGAGGCAGATGGGGCTCCTCAACCTGGGAAGGTAGACCATGTAGCAGAAGGGAAAATCTGATCCTGCTGCCTTGCAGCCATACTCATTCGTGAGAAAGCCTTTGGGGGTAAATGCAGAGGAACAATCCATATTTGCTGTCATGTGGGACACCTTTGGGAGAAGAAAAGGGTAAGGAGAAAACCCTACACAATTCTGGAGTGGAGTCCCTCCTTCCAGCAACTCCTGCAGCCAAGTTGGTGCCAAAGGTATTCCTTTCCTTTCGACTACAACAGCTAGATGGAGGAGATGAGGTTCTGTTGTCTGGGCAGCCCAAGACCTCCAAACACACTGCCCTGGTTTGCACCCTGGAGAGGTCACGTTGGTGATGCTAATGCAAAACAATGCTGGATGCAACAGTTACGAGTTATAAGCTCAACCTGATTGGCATAAGGTACAAGCGTTACGGGTTGCTTTTGTCAGTAGAAGTGGTCATCAAGCCAGGCAGCCCCAGGTCAATACATTGCTGACCCGCACACAGGTCAATGACTAATGGAACACAGCCATCGTTAACTGTGAGAGGGAAACACTCAACACTGACATTGCCACTCTGCAGGAGACTAGACTCGCATCAAATGGCTGTCTCTGAGAGAAGAACTACACCCTTTTCCGGCAAGGAGGGAATCCATGGCATAGGTTTCACAGTGAGGAACCCTCTTCTGTCTGCGAAAGAACTGCTGACCAAGGGCTCAGAACACTTGCTTTCCTCTGGTCCGGTTAAGATCTTGAGCGTCTGTGCTCCCATTATGTGCTCTGACATACAGACCGAAGACCAATTCTACGAGGAACTAGGCACATTCTTCTCTATCAAGGCAAAACAGCAAATGTCCTGGAGGCATCCAAGGTCAGGCCAATGACACCAGCTGAACTTGATTGTCATCAGGCTATCAGCCCTGAACTGTGTTCATGTTGCATGGAGCTACCAAGGTGCCGACTGCAACATGGATCAGTCCCTGTTGACAAGCAAGATCCCTCTCCAGCCAAATAGGTTCCAAAGCACAAAGCAGGAAGTGTGGACACGAATCAACACTGCTAGATCAGCCAACTTTGTGAATGTTTCTCCAATTCCGATGAACAGGTACTAGAGAGCCAGTATGGTGTACTGGTTAAGAGTGGTAGACTTGTAATCTGGTGAACCGGGTTCACATCTCCACTCCTCCACATGCAGCTGCTGGGTGACCTTCGGGTAGTCACACTTCTCTGAAGTCTCTCAGCCTCACTCACCTCACAGAGTGTTTGTTGTGGGGGAGGAAGGGAAAGGAGATTGCTAGCTGATTTGAGACTCCTTAGGGTAGTGATAAAGCAGGATATCAAATCCAAACTCTTCTTCTTCTACTGAACTTCCCAAGAGACAGCACTGAAGTAAGGTGGAACTACATCAAAGAGGCAACCTACAACACAGTGATGTCCTCCTTTGGCAAAAGAGAGCAGCAGGTCCCTGGCTGGTTTGAGGCTGGCATTAAGGACACAGATCCTGTTATTGCTGCAAAGCACGAGGGCCTTGTGAACTACAAGTGCACACCCTTCAAGAAGTTGCTTGCTGCACTGAGAAAGGCAAGGAGCGATGCCTAGAGGATTGCCAGATGATGTGTCAATGACTACTGGCTAAAGATGGACCAGACCATTCAACTCGCTGCTGACAGTGGCAACTTTCACAAAATGTATGTAGGCATGAAGGAAGCCTTCAGGAAAACTGCACCACTGAAAACCTAATCTGGAGAGATTATCACAGACTGCAGCAAGCAGATTAAGTGATGGGAAGAGCACTATCAAGAACTGTACTTGCAGGAAAACATGGTTGCCGACACAGCAGTTGACAGCATCCAGACTTGGAAAAGCTGGATGCTCCTCCCTTCCTTGACAAGCTGAAGAACGCCATCAACTCCATGGTTATGTGGTTAAGTCTCAGGACAGGACATAATGCCAACAGCACTGTTAAAAGCCAGCCTCAACTCCTTCCTCGTGACACACCTCCATGGACTTCTCTCGCAGTGTTGGGAAACTGGACACCTTCATTTGCTCCAGCTGCAACAAAATAAATCTCTCCCATATTGGTCTCTACAGCCACAGCAGGCGCTGTAACGCCCCAACAATTTGACTTTACCCTCAAAGGCGCACTCTTCCATTGTCTACCAAAACAGATAGATGCCAACAAAATATACTTAAAATGTGGAATAGTGGTCATTACAGTAGTGGCAGTAGTCATTGTAGCAGTAGCAGCAGCAGCAGCAGCAGCAACAGCTGTATTTGGTTTTGAACGTGGAATTTGTATGGCATTTGTTATATTGATTCCTTTTTGTTTGAGATCTGTCAACGGCTTAGAGATTCATGTTGGAAGATGCAGCGGTATAAAAAATTAATAAATAGCTGAACACCCTCTGTCAGTTTTGAGTGTTAGCTGGCCTGGCCTGCGACTCCGAGGATTTAAAAAGAAAGAGGCAAGCGTGTGTGTCGGAAACTGAGGAAACGCAAATGCTCAAGGAGGAAACTGCACATCTTCACAGTTTCCGTTTTTGTTTTAAAATTATCTTGCTCCCTTGGGGCTGGGGGAATAATTTAAAAGGAAATGCACTTTCGCATACTCAGGATGTTTGCTGAGTTATGTAGCAACCTGTTTTCTTTGTTTATTTCGAGATGGGCCCGTTTTGCTTCCAAAGTGAATGGCTCAGGGGCCCCACTCACTTCACAGTTGCAAGGAAATTAGGTTGCTGGTGAATTGCCTGGTGCTACGAAGCAACATGTCTGGATGTGAGTTTCTCAGGAGCGTCAGATTGGCCACCGATAGAGGGAAAAGTTCTGGAGAAGACAGGCATTTTGTGTGATCCAGGAAAGCAATCCTTGTGGGGGTTTTTTTTTATGTCTTTGATAAAATGCTGTTAGAGAACCTTGGGGAATCCAAAGAAATAAAGAGCCAAGGCTGTATATGTACCATACGCAGAAAGTCTGAGGATATTCTGTGCATTCTCCTTGAAATAATGAGCAGTTCTGGTTAGCCTGTCCATACAGTGATCAATTGATGTCGGGCAATGAGTCACAACACACTGATCTTTGTGTGTGTGTGTGTATCTGGGAGAGAAAGAATCTTGGCTTAGCAGGAAAAAATCCTCCTGAATAACATAGGAGCAAGGAAGAGAAGATAATCTTTTTAAAAAAGATAACAGATCACTGAGAATAAAACAACAAAAAGAATAGTTCCCTACCCATTACTTCCCACTGTGTGAACTTTTGACATATCCGCAAACTCTTCCTTTCGCTTGCTACTGCTGTTGTACTGCTCGCTGTACAGCTTTAAGGACATCTGTTCAACAGCATCTCTTTGTGCTTCCAGATAGCATAGCTGAACCTCAGCCTAGAAAAAGACAACAATAAGAAATAAAATCCTTTGTTTTCATTCACAAGGAATACATGTATAAAGTCACTGCTTTGGGGCCCAATGAGCATTCAATCCAAAGTTATAATGCATAGTGGTATTAAACATTATCCTAATATTGATTAGGTGGTTCTTTATGCATTAAATTGCTGTAAAATTAAAAGGGCAATAGCCTACAAAACACTCCTGATCATCTGATGTGGTATTGTTTAGAATTATTATTATTATTAATTAGCCGCCCTTCGCCATAAATTCGGGGAGGTGGGGGTGTTACAACAATTTAAAATACAATATTATTATTTTTTTTAAAAAAAGAAAATTACAAAAATCACAAAACACAGTAATCATCAACACCATCAAAAGTTCATACATGCTTATATTATATTTTGATTTCCAATCGCCTTGCATTATAAATCTTCAAGACCATTTTCTAAAAGGAGATTCTTGGAAACAAATAGCAATTGGCTTTGGCATAACCCCCACTACACCACAGTGGTGTTTTTTTCTAGGAACAGAGATGCTATCAAGCAGCTATGGTACATGATGATGTCACAGTTCCTGAGAAGAAGGTGACTAATTTGAAAAGAAATGGTACCATAAAGAGTCATTGCTGCTCAAATGACACATACAAAAATAAATAGCTTTAAAAAAAAGAGAGTTAAAAATAGTTAAAAACAAAACAAAACACAACAATGCACCCTCCCACAAACACATTTAAAAGGCTGTAGACTATTAATCAGCCTAAGGCCTGGTTGAAGAGGAATGTTTTTGCCTGGTGCCTAAAGATGTATATTGAAGGTGCCAGGCGAACCTCCCTGCAGAAAAGGCCCCCTCTGGACCTCTCATGTGCACATAGAAGGGTCTCAGTTGATTATTGCAGAGTTCAGGTGGGTTTATATGGGGAGAGGCAGTCCTTGAGGTAATGCTATCCTGAGCCATATCATCCAGATTTCAGTTATTTCTGGCTTACAATTTACTCAGATTCATTTGTCCCGAGCCAACATATTTTTGCACTGTGGGATTTCTGGCACACACTCAATATCACTTGTCCACAAGTACTTCCCAATTTGGGTCAAAGGAAGGGCAGACTGAACTCGCAAAGGGGTGTACGTACAAAGACACCCTCTCTACTGAAGTGAATAAGGAAGATTCATGAAAAAAGTTCTGTGTATTATCAGACTGCACATGAGGATTTGAACTGGAGGATGCTGTCCTCTGTCCTTCTACAAAACCAGCTATATAGGTAAACACTTTTCTCTTCATCCATTGTTTCAATATTCCAGATATTCCAAATGTACAAAGACACATAACAGGACTCAGCAAAGAGGCAGATTTACAGCAAGGGCTTAGCTTTGAATTGTCCTTCCCAATGGCTTCTTGGAAATACAGAGTATTTGTGGGGGCACAGGGAATGTTTATCTTCATTTCAGTGTATATATAATTTTGTTCTGCCCTGGAGAGCTGCTGCCAGTCCATGTAGACAATATTAGGTTACACAGACTAATGCTCAGCCTGTGTTCC
Source organism: Podarcis vaucheri (assembly GCF_965113315.1). NCBI lineage: Eukaryota > Metazoa > Chordata > Lepidosauria > Squamata > Lacertidae > Podarcis > Podarcis vaucheri. The sequence goes on from NC_138759.1 coordinate 36,711,558, forward strand.
CAAGACTTACTTATTCAACCTGTGGAATTTATGTTCTGTTTAGCACTTGCCTAATGCTTCACATGTCATTCTTTCTGCTCAAGTGTTTGTTTGACTAATGGTGTAAATAAAAACAAAGGCATAGCATTCTCACTGCACCAATCAAACCTTCCCAAAGATTACTCAGCAACCTGAACTTTAAGCAAGATGAAGTCGATTAGTTCTGGTGTTTTCTTTTAGACTATTTCCTGGTCAAAAGAATGTAGAATAACATCTGGCTTCAGAACCTATTGAATAAAGTACTTTATCTATTGCAGCTGTGTTGATGAGCTGGATTCTTGAGCTCAGAGCACCAGATGACATAGGGATGGGTTTGGCCATTTGCCGTAATTGCCCCTGGATTGCTGGGAGGACTACAGAAGCGAAGTTGAACTCAAGAGCACTTTGGGGCCAATATGGTGTTGTTACAACACACTCCACTAAAATGCAAACACGCCAATTAAAATGACAGCAAGCTTCAACTCCCCCCCCCACACTCTGTGTCCCTTTTCCCTTGTGTGTAGTGGGGTGTTTTTTTTAAAGATTGTAAGCCTGCTGGCAGGGACTGTCTTTTTTTTAATTGATTGTATGTAAGCCTCTCCAGGAGCCTGAAGAGTGAGGTACAAATTCGACAAATAAATAAATAAAGGGATTCAGAGGTGTAGAACCGACTGAGAAGCTAATGGGCTACAAGGCAGGCTGAGAAGGGGCTGTGACTATTCAAAAATGTCCCAAACTGTCCAAAGTTGCAGGCAGCTATGTTGATCTATTGCCACACAGAAACGCAAACACACACACCAAAGAAAAGCGGTACATAGCACAACGACCAATTTATTAGGATCAGCATTTCTGAGATCCTATGTATAGTTTCCCGGGAGTAAGTTCCGCTGAACTTAGTGATGCTTGCTTCTGACTGCAGCATGCAAACCCACTGAGCTTTAACCAAAGGTCTTCAGTCACCTGAAATGCAGTCTTTAGATTTTAATTACAAAATGCAAACAATCATGCAAAGAAGTGTCTCCATTTAAACTGGCAGTGTGAAGAAGGAACCCCGTCAAAAAAAGAAAAAGAAATAAGAAATAAAAGACTCAACCTCTACTTGATTGCTATTCTCATTCTCTGACTTATGCTAATATGTCACAAGCAAACTTGAAAACTTCATTAGCACCTGATTCAGTTACCAGAGCATGGAAGGTCCCCGCCACATTACCCTGATGCTCTGACAGATGACCTCAATGTCCAGAAGCTGGGCTCCTCTGCATTCCCTGTCCACTTCACCATTGCCTAAAGTAGCAGTTTGTTACATGCAAAGCCTGTGGTAGAGGCACAAGCCTTGTATGCAAAAGGTCCCAGGTTCAGTCCCTAGTGTTGTTGTTGTTTAGTCATTTAGTCGTGTCCGACTCTTCGTGACCCCATGGACCAGAGCATGCCAGGCACTTCTGTCTTCCACTGCCTCCCGCAGTTTGGTCAAAGTCATGCTGGTAGCTTCGAGAACACTGTCCAACCATCTCGTCCTCTGTTGTCCCCTTCTCCTTGTGCCCTCCATCTTTCCCAACATCAGGGTCTTTTCCAGGGAGTCTTCTCTTCTCATGAGGTGGCCAAAGTATTGGAGCCTCAGCTTCACGATCTGTCCTTCCAGTGAGCACTCAGGGCTGATTTCCTTAAGAATGGAGAGGTTTGATCTTCTTGCAGTCCATGGGACTCTCAAGAGTCTCCTCCAAGTACATTCAGGTAAAACTGGAGAAGACTTCTGCCTGAAAACCCTAGAAAACAGCTGCCAATCAGTGAAGGATACTGAGCTAGATGGATAAATGATCTGACTTGGTATCCCGCTGTTTCTAAGGCCACAACTTATGCCATCAGCTGCAATGCACACAGAGAATGCGACCTTCTCTTCTATAATAAGGGAACGCCTGTGCACATAGGGTTGGCAGCACTGCCCAAGGCTCCAATCATAACTACAGTTGTTCAGAGATGGTAATATAAATTGGAAGTGATGGCAGTTAGGAACGGGGCCCATATATGTTAAAAGGCACCAGTCCTCACAGTTCCCTTTTAGTTCAAAGTGCTGGTTTTCTTCTCTAAAGCTCTAAATGGTTTAGGATCCCTGTACCGAAAGGGACACCTCTACCATACGAACCTTTCCACACTCTTTGGTCTTCAGGGAGGGGGAGGAGCTGCTATGTGAACATAGGAAGAACCCAAAACAGCCCATTGGATCTGCCTACAGCCAATCTAGTCCAGCATCCTGTTCTCACAGTGCCCAACCACATGCCAGTGCGAAACCTGCAAGCAGGATCTGAGCATAACAGCACTCTCACCTCCTGTGGTTTCCAGCAGCTAGCAGTCAGAAGAATTACTGCCTCCAACTGTGGAGGCAGGGCATAGCAGCCAATAGCCTTTTCCTCCATGCATTTTAATTATAAGCCACATTTCTAGAGAAAGGGATATCCACTCAAGTGTCTTGGACTGTGTGCACGTCCTCCTTTCATCTAAGGTGGGACTGAGGGTCAGAGAGGACAGGGCCCTCTTGGCAGTCAGGTTATGGAATATCTGTTTCTTTGAGACGTTCTCTTAGCTACCTCCTGATATTCTTTCAGGCACCAATTGAAACCTGTGTGTACATGTGTGTGTGTGTGTGTACACAGGTATGCTTTTCAATAATGTATCCAAAGTTTACATCTGTGGCTTTGGTGGTTGCTGCCTGTTTTAAATCATTTGCTGCTGCTGCTGCTCACTACTCTTGCATTTTGTCTTTCGTCCAATGCACTGGGGTTGCCTGTTTGCTTTTCAGCATTTTAACTGGTGTTGTTAGCTGCCTTGTGGCCTCCAATGTGGAGCTGAAAAGCGGGGTAGAAATAAGCCAATAAATAAGCCAATAAATAAATATTAATTTATTTATTTCTCCACGATGTGGAGAACTTGGAAGAAAGAGTGACTCCTGCTGTAGAAGTATGCTATAGAAATAATCAAACCAAATAATATGAGGGTTCCAACATACTTTTAATTTAGTGCAGCATCATTCATTGTCAAGGAATGATGTAACTAATTAAAAGGGTAAGACTACAGATAGATCATGTGTGCATATGAATACACACATGCACATTCCATGGCTGGAACAGACTCATGTCTACAGATTCCAAAAAACTCCATTAATGAGTACAAAGAAAGGAAAATCAGATGCTCCCTTAGCGAGCCAGGTAATTTCTCTTCCATGGAAAACAAATTAAATTTCTTTCTCAAAGAAGTGTCTCACAAATCACCAGTGTTTATTGGTCTGATAGTTTTGGCTATCTGGCATTGTTCGCAACATACTTTGCGACTTCTGATTTATGCCTGTCAGAAATACACCGCATTTGTATTTTAGATATCGTCATTATTATTAACATGTTGTCAGTAGCTGAAAACTTTCCAAAATTAAGTATCTTCTGGAATAAAGTTTTCTATTGCTGTTGTCAATATGCAACTAGCAAATGGCTCTTGCATTCTACAAAAACTGATACATCTTCTTAGCTGCCGGCAGTGCCTCATCCTGAAATAGCTGGAGAGAGTAAGTCTGACACAGGGGACTGATGCTGCCATTTGCATCTGAGAAGACCTGACTGAGATAAATGTTGGAACAGCTACCTTCCATCTTCTCTGGGTCCACGTACATCACTATGCCCTCAGGGAAGGCAGAAGACAAAAAGCCTAAGTCAGGGAGTTCATGTCCTCAGCTCCTGAGAAAACAGTGTTTCTAAATATTTGGTAACGTTTTTTTCTTTTTAGTATATTTTGTAAAATGCCTCAGGGATCTTAGCAACATGGTGGCACTTGCTTGCAATCAATCAATCAATCAATCAATCAATCAATAGCTAGCTCCCATAGTATTAGGTCCTGATTGAAGCTTGACTTCTTCTGGATTGGATGATTGGCCTGTATTAAAATTTCAGCTTCACATCCCTCCTTCAGAATTTTATAATAATTATATTATTTATATACAGCCCCAATATTCTGAATGATCTGAAAATACTATAAGCATTTGGAGGTGCACTTATGTCTAAAGAGAGGGCATAACTATTCCTTTAAATGTTTTCTCATATTCAAGGTGTCTTGGACTGTGTTTGTTTGTATGTGTCTGAAATTTCATATCTGTGGTGTAGAACTACCTTCTATACATTTTAATCCCCATTCTCTTTTCAAGGTACACACAGTATGTCTCCCCTTTTAACTTTTCTCCTAATCTCTACATTTCTCTCTCTCTAGAAGCGAGGCCTGGAAAATCCAATCAGAAATTGGTACGAGGTGTAGCTCCCAAACCTTCATCAAGGAAAATTCACCTCAACCAATCAATCTTTCTAAGTTCACAGAAAGCAGGCTACAGTAGTAGTCTAGACCCAAGTGGTCTCAAAGGCAGACTTCATGTGTTTCCAGGCCTGAATGTGAAGGAATACATAATGCCTTAGAATTTTCCATTCTGCTACAGACCCACTGGCTGGCTGCTTCTGGCCCCAGTTCAAAGTGCTGATGCTGACTTTGAAAAACCGGAATATTCTAAAGCCTGCATGCCTTTGGGCAGCTTTCCCTAACCTGATGCCCTCTAATTCTTTGGGATGCCATCATGCCTGACTATTGGTAATGCTGCCTGGGGCTGATGGGAACTGTAGTCCTAAACATCCAGGTTGGAGAAGGCTGCCTTAGGGACTCCATCCTCCCATATTTCCCATTCCCTTCCATTTACAATGATGTTCTGCTCTTATTTCTCAAATGTTAGCCCGTAAGGGTGCATAGCTAGGCTTTCTATGTGACTTCCTTTGTAGATTCATCTGACCTTCACACTGAGCATTTTTGGACTGCCAGGTGAAGTCCTAGCCTTTTCAAAGGCTTTCTTTGCTTACTAACTTGCAGCCAGCTGATTGTGGCTATTCTAACTTGTAGATTTTTATGTTGTTGCTCTGCCTGTGTTTTATTGATTGTTTTAATGATGATTGAAGCTTTATTGATGCTCCTCCAGGAATTACAGGCAAAGCGTGGTTTTGGGTGACATCCAAGGGTTCCTGTCTACCAGCAGAATGGACTTCTGCTCATGCTGTGGGAATTGTTTTTCCTCTTGTCCAGCCCTCATCAGGAGGGCTGAGGGACCCTCATAACAGAAGGGGATTGGGGGGATGGTACAATGTGGGGGAGAGGAATGGGGACTCTTGTTATGTGTACAGAAGTCAGTTTACATGGCATTGAATGTAACCCATTGTTTGTTCACTGCACCACATGCTATTTCCCCCCCCCCCAAAAAAAATTAAGAATTCAACCTATAGGTACTGAAACAAAATAAACAAAACCTTTAAGATACTGGGGGGGGAGGGGAGGGAGAAGATACCTACACTCGCCAGAATTCCAGATATCTTCATAATACCTAAATTTGAGTGCAGCATATCATATCATTCATATCAGCATATCATTCTCTATATTTATTGTATGGGAGCTCTTAACCTTATTTTTCTTTTTTGCATCCTAGGACTGCCCAAACATACTTGCTTTGGTACACTTTTGTGGCTTGTTATTTTCCTGCTTCCCCTATAGATGCCAAATCCTTATTTCACTCACTTCCATGAGCTCCAGTGAAAGTACACAACTGCCCTTAGGAAAAATGTCCCATTTTATCATTTTACGCTATGTTTTCCCCCCTTCTCTCTCTCCATCAACTATTTTTAAATGTAACTCTTGTGTTCAACTACTGCAAACATTTTCAGCATGCACAAATCCAGGAAGATACTAGCTTCAAACAGATATTTCTGATTTCTATATGCAGTCATCTATCACAGAGCGGCTGTACATAAGACTTCCCTCACCCCCTCCAACAGTTCATGTTCTACTGATATTGCAATTCCAGAGGGGCTTTGAAAACCTCAAGTAGGTATTGATTGGTTTAAATTTCAAAAAAATAAAAATAAATCCTATATTCTTCAGAGGCCATTGTAGGATACAAAAAGTCAAGAAAATTTGCGCTGCCAAAAAAAGAGATGTGAGTAAATTTACTGAAGATGATTTACATTTTTTTTTAAAAGGGCAAATAGGTTTTAGATCACTCATCAGTCCTATATATTGGTTGGTTAATAAAAATGTTTAGGCAATCAGCATAGCAACAGATGAAATAGTTTGCTCGATGTTGTTCTTTGATAGAGAGGAACATGAAGACTGGATTTTGAGGAGAGCAGCCCATAAGCAGGGAGCCATCGCAGAAAAGGCCGCCTTCTGAACTTCTCACAAAGGAGGCACACAAAGAAGGGCTTCTGATGATGATTGCAGGGTCTGTGTCATTCCTTATGGGGAGAGGCAGTCCTTGAGATATTATAATCCTGAGCTATTTAAGGCTTCATAGGTTAAAACCAGCAATTTGAATTGAGTCCAGAAACTCACTGCAGCCAGTGCACTTGGGCCAGGGTTGGTGTTATATGCTCAAACCGCCTGGACACTGAATTCTGCACCAGCTGAAGTTTCTGAACCACCTCCAGAGGCAGCCCTATGTATAACATACTGCAGTAGTATAACCTAGAGCAGGCATGTCCAACTCCCAAGAGACTGTGATTTACTCCCATTATAAAATGAGTGATCTACTCATTGGATTGACCAAAGTTGTTGAGCTTTTTGGGGGGGGAGTCTGACCTAGAGGTTACCAAAGCATAGACTGCAGAAGTTAAGCTATCCCTGTCCAGATAGGGACACCAGCTGAAGCTGATGGAAGGTACTCTGCACTACTGAGGCCACCTGAGCCTCACATGACAGTATTCACTTCCTGAACCATTGATCAGAAATAGATGTGGGGGAAACTCACAGCACACCTTCAGATGAGCTACAAGAAGTGCTGCCTGTCAGTAGGCTAGTGACTTGTCCAATCAAGGGGCAGCAATTTTTTGCAACACCCAAAGGAAACTCCCAGAGGGAGGGGGGGTGCTCAGGTTGTTTCCACACTGGAAACTTGTGGTGTCCTGCATACTGTTGGCTGCCACAAATATATGCCACTCCCACCCATGTCAGGCAGGGGCAAAGCTTTTTGTAACATCCAGACCCACTTTAGAAAACATAACTTTCTATACATAAACTATTTGTATTGTTGAGAGGTCAGCATCCCTGCTGCTGCTGAATTCCTGGCAATTTGCATACCATTAAAGCATTAGCCATAATGTTTGGAAAATTTAATTTTAAAGCTGTGCTGTTAAAAGATGTTTGCTGAATTGTAAGCATCTATGACAGCTGGGAAATTTGTTAACACTCTGATAGTTACACTATTTGTGCCTTAGTCTGGAAGGCAGTAAACAAAATCCCTTTTCACTTTACAACAATGAAGGAGATTTTAATGCAAGAGGAGGTGTTTAAAGACAACAACAATTTTTATCACAGCAATGCAGTGATGAAGGCAGCATGTCTTTTTATTTTCAATATTTCCCATCCATTAAGTTATCACTTTTATGCATTTATTTGCTTATTTTTGGCTCGGGGGTGCAGTTTTGTGTGTGTTAATACATGAAAGAAGGGAAGCACACAATTCTGATATAATTCAAAAAACCATTTTCCTTATTGAATTGTTTTTCTTACTATTCCTCGACCTATCATGTGTGAGTCTAGGTCACCTCCGTGTTATTGCCCTTCTACAATTTTCCATCACTTCAGTATGTAGTCATGTACAAAACAAGGAATCAAGAATGAAAGGTGTATAATGAGAAGAAATAGAAGCTTGTTTCTCTTATCTGCCCAGATTACTGCCCATGTCAATGATAAGATTCATAATGGTGGAAATGGCTCAGGATGCTTCCAGACTGTAGAATTCACACACCAACAAATCCAGGTGCGAAACTAAAGGTGACCTGAAGCAAACTTGCTCCCCCCCAAAAAAAATGGACTTCTTGTGATGAGCAATGTGAGAGGGAAATGCACTGGAAAGTGTGGGATAACACTTTCTTAATTTAATGTTGTGTAACTTCCCAGCAATAAGAACAGAAAGAATGCTGAATAAACAGCCAGCTTCATCTAACCTCCACGCAAACATTGTGGGAACAAATAATGATGACTGCTCAGTAAACATGTCTGGAAGCAACAGTCCATATACTATCAGTATTACTGAGAAACTGTAGCACTATTTGGGCATTTGACTCAGTTAAGGACAACATAGGGACGCAGGTGACGCTGTGGTCTAAACCACTGAGCCTCTTGGGCTTGCTGATCAGAAAGTTGGCGGTTCGAATCCCTGCGACGGGGTGAGCTCCCATTGCTTGGTCCCAGCTCCTGCCAACCTAGCAGTTCGAAAGCATGCCAAAAAGAAAATGCAAGTAGATAAATAGGTACCGCTCCGGCGGGAAGGTAAACGGCGTTTCCATGCACTGCTCTGGTTTTGCTAGAAGTGGCTCAGTCATGCTGGCCACATGATCCAGAGAAACAGTCTGCGGACAAACGCTGGCTCCCTCGGCCTGTAAAGCGAGATGAGCGCCGCAACCCCAGTCGTCTGCGACTGGACTTAACTGTCAGGGTTCCTTTACCATTATTTTTTTTAAAGGACAACATGGGTATGGGAAATGGAGTAACCCCTCTCTCCACCACTGACACCTAGCCATACAATGCAAACACCTGAATGGAGAGAGGAAGACTTCAAGTGTAGAGACTTCCACACAATCTGGGATCCAACGAAGCCTGTCCGAGAGAAGGCTTCCTTCAGAGATCTGCACTGCTTCTTGGGACACCAGGGCTGTACTTGGTGAAGACCGGCTTTCATGTTCTCTTTAATAATGACTAGAAAGCCCAAAGGCAGCTTCTGTGAAACAGCCACCCCCTGGCTAATGGAGGAACGGAAGGAACAAGGTAGGAACAACAAGAATCGCTTTACATATGAATAACAACAATTTAGTTATCAAAACAGTAGCGAACAAGCATGACTTTATACAGTTCTTTTCAAAAAATTTAGCCTCCTACGGTCCTAATAGTCTTTTTCCTGTGGTTCAGGAAAGCACAGCAACACTCTGCCCAGTGCCTGTATCCTTATTTCAAAGAGAATCATTCAAGCCGACATCTACCCTGTCAAGAATCTTGACTTTGAGCTGCTAATGCAGAATAAAAATCAATATATATTTTGATCATTTGATGAATATTTACTTCTTTCTTTAGCGCTCGGGGATTTCAAAATGAAAACTGCTGAATCAAGTCATTTTATTTTTCTGTGTTTGTGCCAACACCAATTTACTACCCTCCAGAAAGTTCCTGAACAAGACATCCCAAGTGGCGTACTTGTTGGTTTTCCCTGTCAGTCATAACAGGGTGCCAGCAGGGAGCCATAATCATTTCCCTTTCATACTGTTAGTGCTCCAGAAAGCAGTAGCTTGATTTACTTCCCCAGAAAAAGTAAACTTGTCTTATTTAGACGTACTGTAGAATGCTAGAGTACTTACTCCTTTCAGGGTGTGCCTGAACTGATACTATCCATTAAAAGTTAAACGCTTGGGGTTTTTTTGTGGGGTTTTTTTGATCTCACAAGAAACAGAATTTATAGTTGCGTTTCAACGTAAGGAATTCCTGGGAACACTAAGAAAACAAAAAGCTTTGAAAAGGCATTTTCTGAAAAATGACAGTCAAATTCTAGCCGACTGCTATAATAAGCCCTTAGACTTCGTAGCATTTACTGAGTATGAAAATGCATGCTGCTCCAAGAAAGCCTGGCACTTAAGATACTGTGAGTTTTATAAGAAATTTATGCTCATTTTTAATATAATGGATTAAAAAAAAATGCATATCTAAAGTCTACCAAGATCCGGTATTTACACTTGGGTTTTGTTTTGTTTTTAACCCCCAATATTTGAAATAGAACTAGATTGCTTTAACAAGAACTGTAAATGCAAGCAATTTTGGTCTTGCAAAATAATTTTATACTGACTCAGTAGAAGGGCTTTAAATCAAACAGCATTTCTGTTGGTTCCTTCTTATAAATTAAATAAAAGTGGCAGTAGATGACTTACAGAAGGCTGATATGTGCTAGTACAGTTATGAGATATTATGCAAACATATGTTTTAAATAAAATAAAATATTTAGATTGCTGAATACAAAGGCAATTATGGAACGTCTTTGTTAAATTACATTTTTCATTCCCGTCCCCCCTTCCTCTTTCTTTTGGGAGGGGACCTGGAGATGGGGAGGGGGATTGTCCTGGAAACAGAACCAACAGGAAATGATGCTATATCTAAAACAGCTGGAGACTGTAGCTAATATAAATTTACTTGAAAATAAAAATGCTTTATGCCTCTAGAGACAGGCTGTAACATGCAGTAAAATAAAAGATGAGAATATAAACTTATTGTTAAATCCTTACTTTATGTCTGCATATTGTTCTAAGATGGTATTCACCACCAGAGAAAGAGTTGAGGGCTGGTTTTAAAACTCACACACACAAACACGCACACAACAATTAAATACATGTAAGGAATCTGAGGGAATAAGTCCTTTGCTTACAATAAAAAACTGACAATTTTTACCTCCCTTCATATAGGCCAGTCACTTTAGCAGTGATGGTTATGTGATTCCACAATTATTGCATTATACTAGATCGTCCAAATCTAACAGAAACCTTCTATAGTTTCACTTTAAGTGAATATTGACTCGGACTTTTCCACTTTTCCTAAGATGTAAAAACAAATGAAAATGACCTTTCTTTTAAAAAACTAAGAATCTAAATATTTATTTTTTCTTGTGCCTAATTATGTATTTTCATTTTTTATTCAGATTCATATTTCCTTGTCTCAAAGCTGAGTTCTGCTAATGGAGACTCCCTAATTATTTTTGTTTAGTATCACAAAATTATTAATTCTTCTAGAAATCTGCAGCCACCACTCCTCATCGTCCCCTTAGCCCAGTCCCTGTGCTTGCTAAACTCTCTTCTTTTACCTTTCTTCCTCCTCTGTTGCTAATCTCCCCAGTCTTTCATTCTTCCTGACATCTACTTTCTCCTATGGGTGAAGGTGAAATTCAATTCTATTAGCATTTAAAACTGAATTTATCATATTTGCTCTCTCCAAAATGACATGTGAATCAAAATAAAGCCATCCTTTAATCTGCACTTACTCTATTTTGCGATGCAGTTATCCAACAAATGTTTACAAAAAACGCATATGTTAAGTGAAACTGTGCATAAAAATGAAGATGTGCATAAAAATGAAAACAACATTCAAAAATGCATTGCATTTGGGGAAATTGTTTGCAAAAATGTGTATATTAGTAAAAAGTGCATATAAAATGTTTTTATTAGGAGTAATTTGTAAAATGCTAATGTTCAGCTCCTCTGAACACATGATGCCCCCTCATGCCCCTCATGTGTGAAGGAGGCTAAGATAAAGTGTACATCCATGTCTTATGACAAATATGGGGGAACAGTTGCTAACAGAGTGCTGTACAGTGGTACCTCCGGTTGCAAATGGGATCCGTTCCAGAGGTCCGGCCGGATCCCAAGGTTTTCACAACCTGAGGATTACTGTTACACACATGTGTGCGGCGGTTGACTGCTTCTGCGCATGCACGCACGGCAAAACACTTCTGGGTTTGCCGCTTTCGCAACCTGGAGTTTACGTTACCCGAGGTTAACGTAACCTGAGGTGCTACTGTATTGTTGAAGCAGCATTGTTTGATCAATGGTGCCTCCAAAAATTTTTACACATCACTTGTGAAGACAGGCAAAATAATGCTAGTGTACTGGAATAAGCAAAGTTCACCAGTGTTGGAGAAATGATTCTTCAACATCAACTTCATTGGATGTTGTTCGGATGCCTGATTATAGTCTTCCAAAGCAACTACTCTATTCCCAACTTAAGAATGGAAAGTGAAATACTGGTGGACAACAAAAGAGGTTCAAAGATGCTCTCAAGGCTAATCTTAAAAATTGTAGTATAAGCATGGATAACTGGGAAACACTGGCCTGCGAGTGCTCCAACTGGAGAACAGCCTGTACCAAAGGTGTCAGGACTTCGAAGAAGCACAAACTCAGGGTGAAGGGGAGAAATGAGCTAAGAGGAAGGCACGTTGGGCAAACCCTCACTGTGATCAACTCCTGCTCAAAAACATATGTCCCCACTGTGGAAGGACATGCAGATCCAGAATTGGCTTCCACAGTCACTTACGGATTCACTGCTAAGACTGTGTCCATGGAAGACAAACTTACTCAGCTACAAGTGACCGCCAAAGAAAAAGACTTCCTTATCTGAAACAAATGGGGCAACCCACGAGTAAAAGAAGCACATAAGAGCACACATAGAACTCTCTGAATTATGATCATCTGCTATTTGCTTTGCTAATCAGTACAGCTCTGTTACTGCTTTATAAAAAAGTTGATTATAATTGATATTTATGGTTGCTTCTCCCGCATACGACAATCACAGTACTGTATGTCTTCTACCCAGTGAATAATATTTCACTCTCTGAACCCCATAGTTTACAGGACTCTCTCTAGACCACATCTCCCTACCAGACTCCATGATACGCCACTCTCCTTTTGCTCTAACACAGACCTGAACTCCTTTGGCCACTTATGCCTCTCTTTTGCTTTCTGTACCTAGTACCATTCTCCATTCGTTCTGTTTCATCACAGGCCTCAGGACCCCATCTCTTTGTCAAGGGTGCTGGGATCTGTAAGAGGGAAGCTGCAGTTTCCAGGTTTCTCTGGTGAAAGCCATATTCATTGAACATGCTTTAAATGTATGGTGTTATTTTGCTCTGGCCCTTGTTCTGGCCCCTTAAAGACATACACATCTGGTGGAACAATGATGAACCTTTACAGTTAAAGAGACCATTCAACAATAGTCAGAGAGGGGGAACAGTCGGAGAGGCGGCTGCAATCAGCCCATGGGTCTTAAGTTCTGTCCTGCTCTAGAATGTAATTGTATGCTTGGCTTTGCTAAAAGGAAAACTGGCACATGGAGCCCTGTCAAAGATCAAGCTTTTTTGAATTGATAAATGACTTTGCACCCCAATCCTATATACTTTTATGTGAAAGTAAGGTCCATTGATTTTATTCTTCCCCATTAAATCTCTCACATTGCTATATATGCAGTAGAGCTCTCATCACCATCAACGCCAATGAAATATTTAACACCCCTCTTGAAACAGCCATTGAGATGGCAACGGACCTAGATTATATTCACATGCCAGTATTATGGCCTTCACCTACTGACTGCGAAAGCTTTCACAGCCCTACTCACTAATTGAACCGACCAATTCTGCAGTGCTGCTGCATGTGATTTGTGATATTATGCCTTTAAGTGTGTTATTTAAGTTTGCAATGCAGTTAATTGAAACCCTACTAGATGCAAATCAAAAGTTTCAGCCTTAATTGAGATATTTTGAAAATTGAACCCATTGCTTCAGGCAGGTGCTACATGAGATTCCATTAATATAGGTAATTAACATTAGCCTCTGCTTTAATTAACATGCACACTTTAATTAGTAAAGCATTAACCAACATTAAAAAATCTGATCTTCATGCATCACAAAACCCGCAAAGTTATGACTTCTATGTTATTTTTTTCCCCCAAGGCTGTAAATCACACAGCACATTGACGGTTTTAAGAAGCATTTTATTCAATAAATAAGTTACTTGAAATCCTTTAAATTTAAATATTTCAAACAGTATTGAACTAAGAATTGTACATAACAGATTTTTATATTAAAAATAGTTTCCTGAGATTAGTTCTGGAAACAGTAAGAAAAAGATAAGGCAAAGTGCTATGTCTTTGTAAGTTATGCTTACATAAATATTTAACTTTTGGGCTATACAGAAATCATCCTACGCTATATTTCCTTTTTTCCTGGTCAATAATTCTGTGTCACTATAAAGCTTGCATAGTTCCCAAACAACAAGAGCTGAATTTCATCTTGTAAGAACCCAAACTCACAACTACTGACTGTACCAATACCTGACAACCATGGCAATTCCAAATTCACCTCAAGTAACTCTACAATTGGAAAGAAAGGGGGGGGGATGCAATCTCTTTACCCACTGAGCTCTAATCATGACATTTAACCCCAGGTAAAAAAACAGAGTCTCGTTTTTGCACATAGTATGAACAATTGCCATTTGTCTAATGGAGAAAAACATACAGTTATCACAGTCCCTGAAACAACCACCTTCTTTGAAAAATGTAAATCTTATGAGGTTATGAACTCTAAATGCTGTTCTTTTGGAGGTTTCCGATTGCACTGATGCTTTTATAGGTTAGAACAATGCATTCAATGGATCTGCAAAGGTGCTATTCCTTTATCCTCAGCTTTTGCTGATTCATGAAACCTTTTACGGTTTTAAACTTACCTAACTACCTGTTGTTTTCTGATTGTAATCATATTGCATATGTTGCATTTGTTTGTATTCTTAATTACTGTACATTGCCTAGAGAGGCTTGCATGACAGGCAATATATAATGATAAATGTAATACATTTACATTAAATAAATATATTTTTGTTGATATATTAGTTGGGGTATTGTTTAGGGAGGTTTTTTGTGGGGTTGTTGCTATTATTGCTATTAATTTTTTGTATCTTTATTTTAGATCTTACGATTTATGTGGATTTATTGTTCAGTTTCCCCTTCATGGATCACTGCCTTGCCGTGGCGAAGGGGCTTGAATAACTCAGAGAAGCTATGCACTATGCCGAGCAGGGCACCCAAGATGAACAGGTCATAGTGGAGAGTTTTGACCAAACGTGATCCACCTGGAGCAGGAACCGGCAAGCCACTCCAGTATCCCTGCCAAGAAAACTCCATGGACAAAGACAACAGGCATATAAAAGTTATGACGCTGGAAGATGAGCCCCTCAGGTCGGAAGGTGTCCAACATGCTACTGGGGAAGAGCGGAGGACAAGTACAAGTAGATCCAGAGCTGATGAAGCGGCTGGGCCAAAGCCGAAAGGACGCTCAGTTGCGGATATGCATGGAAGCGAAAGGAAAGTCCAATGCTGTAAAGAAAAATATTGCATAGGAACCTGGAATGTAAGAACCATGAACCTGGGTAAGTTGGATGTGGTCAAAAATGAGATGGCAAGAATAAATATTGACATCCTGGGCATCAGTGAACTAAAATGGATGGGAATGGGCGAATTCAGTTCGGATGACTATCATATCTACTACTGTGGGCAAGAAACCCGTAAAAGAAATGGAGTGGCCCTCATAGTCAACAAAAGAGTGGCGAAAGCTGTACTGGGATACAATCTCAAAAATGATAGAATGATCTCGATACGAATCCAAGGCAGACCTTTTAACATCACAGTAATCCAAGTTTATGCACCAACTACTGGTGCTGAAGAAACTGAAATTGACCAATTCTATGAAGACTTACAAGACCTTATAGAAGTGACACCAAAGAAGGATGTTCTTCTCATTATAGGGGATTGGAATGCTAAAGTAGGGAATCAAGAGATAAAAGGAACAACTGCAAGTTTGGCCTTGGAGATCAAAATGAAGCAGGGCAAAGGCTAATAGAGTTCTGTCAAGAGAACAAGCTGGTCATCACAAACACGCTTTTCCAACAACACAAGAGACGACTCTACACATGGACATCCCCAGATGGGCAACATCGAAATAAGATTGATTATATTCTCTGCAGCCAAAGATGGAGAAGCTCTATACAGTCAGCAAAAACAAGACCTGGAGCTGACTGTGGCTCAGATCATCAGCTTCTTATAGCAAAATTCAAGCTTAAACTGAAGAAAGTAGGAGAAACCACTGGGCCGGTAAGATACAATCTAAACCAAATCCCTTATGAATACACAGTGGAAGTGAGGAACAGGTTTAAGGATTTAGATTTTCTGGACAGAGTGCCTGAAGAACTATGGGTGGAGGCTCGCAACATAATACAGGAGGCAGCAACTAAAACCATCCCAATGAAAAAGAAATGCAAGAAAGCAAAGTGGCTGTCCAACGAGGCCTTACCTTACAAATAGCGGGGGAGAGAAGGCGAGCAAAATGTGAGGGAGATAGTGAAAGATACAGGAAATTGAATGCAGACTTCCAAAGAATAGCAAGGAGAGACAAGAAGGCCTTCTTAAACGATCAATGCAAAGATATAGAGGAAAACAACAGAATGGGAAGAACCAGAGATCTGTTTAAGAAAATTGGAAATATGAAAGGAACATTTTGTACAAAGATTACCATAATAAAGGACATAAGTGGTGAGGACCTAACAGAAGCAGAAGACATCAAGAAGAGGTGTCAAGAATACACAGAGGAATTATACCAGAAAGATATGGATGTCTCGTACACCCCAGGTAGTGTGGTTGCTGACCTTGAGCCAGACATCCTGGAGAGTGAAGTCAAATGGGCCTTAGAAAGCACTGCAAATAACAAGGCCAGTGGAAGTGATGGTATTCCAGCTGAACTATTTAAAATTTTAAAAGATGATGCTGTTAAGGTACTACACTCAATATGCCAGCAAGTTTGGAAAACTCAGCAG
This sequence comes from Podarcis vaucheri, assembly GCF_965113315.1. Classification (NCBI taxonomy): domain Eukaryota; kingdom Metazoa; phylum Chordata; class Lepidosauria; order Squamata; family Lacertidae; genus Podarcis; species Podarcis vaucheri. Next base: position 36,728,024 of record NC_138759.1, read on the forward strand.
TGGCCAGAGGATTGGAGAAGATCAGTCTACATCCCAATCCCAAAGAAGGGCAGTGCCAAAGAATGTTCCAACTACCGCACAATTGCACTCATTTCACACGCTAGCAAGGTTATGCTTAAAATTCTACAAGGAAGGCTCAAGCAGTATGTGGACCGAGAACTCCCAGAAGTACAAGCTGGATTTAGAAGAGGCAGAGGAACCAGAGACCAAATTGTAAACATGCGCTGGATTATGGAGAAAGCTAGAGAGTTCCAGAAAGACATCTACTTCTGCTTCATTGACTATGCAAAAGCCTTTGACTGTGTCGACCACAGCAAACTATGGCAAGTTCTTAAAGAAATGGGAGTGCCTGATCACCTCATCTGTCTCCTGAGAAATCTCTATGTGGGACAAGAAGCTACAGTTAAAACTGAATATGGAACAACTGATTGGTTCAAAATTGGGAAAGGAGTACGACAAGGCTGTATATTGTCTCCCTTCTTATTTAACTTATATGCAGAATTCATCATGCGAAAGGCTGGGCTAGATGAATCCGAAGCCGGAATTAAGATTGCCGGAAGAAATATCAACAACCTCAGATATGCAGATGACACAACCTTGATGGCAGAAAGTGAGGAGGAATTAAAGAACCTTTTATTGAGGGTGAAAGAGGAGAGCACAAAATATGGTCTGAAGCTCAACATCAAAAAAACGAAGATCATGGCCACTGGTCCTATCACCTCCTGGCAAATAGAAGGGGAAGAAATGGAGGCAGTAAGAGATTTTACTTTCTTGGGCTCCATGATCACTGCAGATGGTGACAGCAGTCACGAAATTAAAAGACGCCTGCTTCTTGGGAGAAAAGCGATTACAAACCTAGACAGCATCTTATAAAGCAGAGACATCACCTTGCCAACAAAGGTCCGTATAGTAAAAGCTATGGTTTTCCCAGTAGTGATGCATGGAAGTGAGAGCTGGACCATAAAGAAGGCTGATTGCCGAAGAATTGATGCTTTTGAATTATGGTGCTGGAGGAGACTCTTGAGAGTCCCATGGACTGCAAGAAGATCAAACGTATCCATTCTTAAGGAAATCAGCCCTGAGTGCTCACTGGAAGGACAGATCGTGAAGTTGAGGCTCCAATACTTTGGCCACCTCATGAGAAGAGAAGACTCCCTGGAAAAGACCCTGATGTTGGGAAAGATGGAAGACATAAGGAGAAGGGGACGACAGAGGATGAGATGGTTGGATGGTGTTCTTGAAGCTACCAGCATGAGTTTGATCAAACTGTGGGAGGCAGTGGAGGACAGAAGTGCCTGGCGTGCTCTGGTCCATGGAGTCACGAAGAGTCGGACACGACTAAACGACTAAACAACAACAATTGTTCAGTTTAGTTGTGTATGTTTTGATGTTTTATCTCTCGTTCATGACTACTTTTGTTGTGTTGGAATTATGCATGTTTTCACGTCGTAAGATGGTTTGAGTATGGTTTCAACTATGAAATGGCAGTATACAAATAAAAGTATCTCTGTGTGTATAAATATAAATTTTTAAAAAATGTCAATTTAGAGAACACCAGTGCAAATCCATTCTTGCATCTGAGCTATTTAACCGGCTGGTAACCACAAAATACAACTGCCTAGTGCATGCTCAACTGAAAAGGAAACACACAAATTGGTGTTACGTGTGAGCCAGTCCCTTGGAAAAAGACACCAGATGATTATTCTGCATCCAGTTAAGTGGAACCCTGGAGGCTAGATTTCATATAGAGCTTGAAGGAACAGCACCTGCTAAAGCAAGAGGCAACAACATGCATGGACTGAGAGCAGAACTACTCTTTGATTTAAGTCCCTGGAGGTACCAAGTCAATTTCCCCTCTGAAACACACATTTCAGGGGGTGGGGGGAAGACCCACAGAAGAGAAGCAAAGAAGAAAGGCCTGATTTACTACCAAAAGGATTGTCTCCAGGGCAAAATGTCTTCAATGCACATGGTGAAATTAGTATGTCGGGCTAAGTTCTACATTATTTGGGGGCTGTGCTTTTTGCTGGATTTCATATTCACAGTGCACACGCACACATGCACATACATAAACCTGCACACCAATGAGATCTACAAAACTGCCAGTTTTTCAAACCCCAACTGCAGTTTGTTAGTACTGTATATGTGTTGCTGCAGGATGTTTTGTGAGATGTTGTAAAATGGCGTACAAAACTCAAAACACTGAAAATATTGTCCAGAACAGTTTTCCCAACCAAATTCTTCTGTGAAAGATGGGCTTTATTGTGTAACCTTTTCCTGGTTCTCAGCAGAAATTGCTCCTAGTATTTCTTTGTTTACCGAAATCAGAGCCAAGCATGATTTCCTTTCTTTGATGGGAGGCAAATAAAGTCTTTGACAGGATAAGTAAAGCCTTCCACAATCCCATAACTATAAGCTTTGGGCAAAATAGGATAAATAGACAAATCTGAGGTATACGGCATTCAGGGTTGGCTAGACTTGCAATTATGTTGAGTTGCATCCGTTATCGGCCTAAACTACACCCACATAAAACTTTAAACATGTGTAAAGCATTGCCAGCATGGGATTATCCATGCAGCTGTGAGTGAGCCATGTGTTTTTGAAATTGTAATCCAACTAAAGAACCTGATATTTTGTATCCTGCGAATCTCAATCCTCATTCTGAAGAAAAAGCTACTTTCTAGACCACTTATCTCAGAATTCAATAGTCATCTCTCTTTCCATTATTTCTATTGTTCTATTTTATTTTATTTTGAGGGTCAAAAAGATTCTGATCAACAGCTGGTGGAAACCACAGGGAAGAGTGCTCTTGTGCCTGGGTCCTGCTTGACGTTTGTTAGGGCAAAATGTTGGACGAAATGGGCTGTTGTTCTTAAATTCTTTCAAAATCCAAATTTTCTCAGCAGAAAAACAACAACCTGAAAATGTAAAAAATACAGGCATTTGCTCTTACTCTGATGGCACTAACTGGATTTCTGAGACCAAGTTTGAATCTCACTGGCTGCAGAATTTGAGGGGTGGGGTACAGAATAGCAAAATGACTGATTGCTGAAAACAAGTCTTATTGAAATGATCTGCCTGTGATGTCATTCCCAAAATGTATGTATGCATTTGTTTGTTTTCCAGCCCATCCTTTGTCCTGAAGTAGCCCAGGGGCAAATAGCAAAACAATTCAATTCAATATAAACAAACATTGTTTTTTAAAAAAATTAAAAATGCAAAAAGGAGGCACATAAGTACACACAATAGTGCACCAGGGACCAAGATGTAAGTTTTCTGTCCTGGGAAATTTCTACCCTACTATTCCTTGGAAGTCAAAATTGCTTTTGGTTTTAGCAAGTTTAGAGTATGATATAACTTGGATGTTGAGGAGAAGCAAATGTTTAAGAAGCTTGAGAATCTCTGGGCTCAAGTGCATATATTTCACAATGAATCCCATTTCTCATTCTACATTACTTACATAACATTGACCTTACTAAAACTATAGGGGCTTATACTTCTGAAATCCTCAATTTTCTCTGAATTGCCAAATAAATTCTTCAAATCGTTACTCACTGCCTGTTCCTAGTAGTCACTTTCTGCTATGTTTACAGTTTTTCCTATCCCCACCTTTTTACAAAAACAACAATACTTTTGAATTAGAGGAAAACACCTTTAAGTAGTAGCACCATGGAAACTGGCATCTCAAAACAACCTACGCAAAATGATTTTTTAAAGAAATGTATCATCTTTTTTAGTTTCTGCTTTGTGTCTTGTATATTTGATGGGCACGTTGTGCATATGAAGCTGAGACAGAGTTATTGGCTCCGCTAGCCTAGCGCTTCCCACTTGGGATTGACATAGGTCGCCCAAAGTCTCAAAGCTTTTCAAGTCCTTGATTCAATCAACGCTTGAGATTTTTTATTAACCTGAGAGGCAAAGCAGCTTGGAAACATCTTCATGTAAAGTATGGCTTGCATCCAACAATGTTCTTCTGCTGACAGAAGGGACTTTGAACCAGCAGCGGCTTCTGTTGGCAGAATGGGAGGGGGGCGCTGATTTCTGGTGGTTCCCCATCGTCTTGCAGTTCCTGCTCCAGAGGATTAGGTGGCCCTTCAGAACAGAGTGGAAGGTGGGAAGAGAGACTTCCAGCAGAGGGGAAATCACAGAAAATGGTCTTCTGCCTTGTTTGCTGACATAAGCCCTTACTGGATCAAAGAGCCTTTCATCTGCCAATGGTGTCACCACTGGATGCAACCCTATTATTTCCCTCTGCACTGAGCAATGGTCCCTCTCCTTGCATGAAGGGAAATATGGCCATAGTTTCTTGCATCAGTTTTGTTTAAAATAAATGGCACTGTCTATATTTGGACTGCGCTATCATGACAGCATTTACTTTTCCTTCTTCTCCCACTCAGAAAGACAAGGAATGAAACTGTAGAAACTTAACAGAAACTTTGGAGGCAAATTAAATGTAAGATAAGTTTTGATCATGTATTTCCTCTTCCCAATTTGCATACATAATAGAAAAATGGTAGAGAATAGGTTAAACAGTCTAAAAGGATTTTAACCTTAAATTTGACAGAAGCTAAATGGCTGTGACATTGGGTGCGTCTACTTTATTCCAGCTAGTAATCCACCTTCAAAGTTCCTGTCAGGTAAATGACCTTGTATTTCATTAACTGATAATTAAATGGATTTATTCCACTAACGGTTTTAATTAAAATGCTAGAAATATTGATTACCCCTCTCATCCTTATTCCCCCAGATGAAAAAAAGGTTTTAGGAATGTTTATTTAGAGAAGACAGAGAATTAAATTAGATTGAATCTCTATGAGACCTGAAGACTGGTTCTTTCATTTCTGCTGCTCAAGCAGAAAAAGGTTTCAATTTTTTGATGTTTGATTAATTATTTTGAAATCCATTTATGCTTACCTTGGTGTTTAATTAAAAATGTCATTTTTAGCATAATTAAATTGGCTATCTGTGGAAGACTAACTTCGAACTTATATTTTATTTTTTATATTTGGGGTAAAAGAAACTTTTTACTTATTTGCTTTTGTCGTAAAGATGTCGCCTCATGAATGAAGAAGTACGAAAGGTTGGAGCTTAATTGGATTTTGTACATTTGAATATGCGAATACATATGCTTATGACTAATGCAGGTTTATTTGGCTGTACATTTGGAATTCATCCCATACGCTTTCAGAAACATTAACCTAACAAACATGGAGTATGCTTTTCCAAATATGCTGTATAAATTAATAACACACACATCACTATCTTTGGCAAGCTCGAATATATTTTTACTTGGGCAATGTGCCTTTTACATTAGGGAACCAAATGCAACTTGTATTACTGTCATAGTCCATCTGATCTGTTTTAAAAAGCTGCTTTAGAGTCTCAACAGGCATCAAAACTGATGATGTTAAATTGGACGTTACGATGAAATAACAGGAAAGACAACACAGGTATTTTCCCCCTCACCCAACGCACACACATATCTAAGCACTCACACAGGAATGTAAAGATAATGCACAGAGGCAGATATCCAATGTTTGTCACACACAAAGTAGACCTACCGATATCTGTGGTCTTAAGTCTACCCTGAGTTTAATTTAGTTGGATATCACCTAGAGTTGTCACTAAGTATTTATAAAACTTGTTTATTAAGAAGTTCATAACTCCACTTACTCAGAAGCCTCACTGAACAAAATAGGACTTACTTTTGAGTTAGGGCTGTACTGTTAAACATTATTCCTGCATAAGCTAATAATTCATGGAGAGCTACAGTTTATTAACCGAAACCAGAACAACAACAACAAAATCACAGAAGCTTCTTCATGAATGTGTTCCAGTCTCTAGAATGCTTCAAATTATCCTCCTCAGAAGCACAATGGAAATAAAATATATATTTGAAAAGATATATTCGGCAAAACACATTGATAGTGCAGCCTTGTGCGTTCTCAGATGTAAGCTCTGTGGGGTTCAGAGGGGCTTACTCACAGGTATACGTGTGGGTAGATTAGGCATGTGTTCCCATGTATTTTTCTTTATTTCTTATTTTTAAAAATTGGTGGGATTTGCAGGGATACTTGTGATGAGATGACAGACACACTTCAATATTACTGCTTCCCTGTGCACAGCTGCCACTGATTGTGGCTTGTGGGTCTTTACACTGGCTCTCGGTGAGTCACTGCATTTTAGGCCCCATGCATTTTCTGAGGAGATTTCTGAGTATAGTCAGACACAGCAGACTTGGGCACATATTGTTGCAGTGGTTTATCAGTGGTGGCGGGGGACCCTCCTTTCATGTAGCCATGCAAATTTACGACGGGCAGTATCACTTTCCCTACACTCGGTTGTAAATAATTATTTGCTGGTAGAGTGGCTCGCCGAATTATGCTGTAAATGGGATACCTTATCACATTCCTTTAATTGAAGCCTGGTGCGCTTTTTAAGTAGGTTAGGAAATTAATATTCTGGCCACCGGTAGCCCTTGGATCAAATCTGTCATCCAAAGGGGCGTTGCCTGGCTTTATAATCCATGGATTATAAAGTTCTCTCTGCAGTAGGTCTTTTAAACAGCTCAGGTGTGGAGTAGCGGGGGGCAGGGGGAGAAGAAGGAAAGAAAGAAAGAGAGACAAAAGGGAAAGGGAAAAGCAAAGGGAGGTGAGGGGTGTCTTCATTTTTCTTGCCTGGCGCACTGAATTGGTACGCATCTAAGTAGCTGCTCCTGTTCTGGAGGAGAGAAGAGGAACAGGGAAAGAGAAATGGACAAAGTGCAGGAAAGGCTGGTGAATGGCAAGCCTATTTTGGCAGGTGGGTGGGTGAGGGCTTGGCTTCCATCTCCTATTCCCACGGGCTTAATTAATTGCTGGCCATGGACTGTTTTTTCATGCTGGACTCCTGTCATGTGAAAGGGGAGAAAGTAAAACGAGGGGGTGGGGAACTACTGAAAGTACTCGGGGAAATTTGGCACCCAGCACACTGCTGGCATTAATAAATGTTAAGTAGTAATAGTTGTTGTAGCAGTTTTAATGGTGAGACATTACAATCTGCCACCTTCCCCATTTCTTTCGGTTTGAGATGCTGAACATATTTGTTTTTCGGAGAGATGTCAAATAATTTACAAACGTATCCATTGCAGAGTTTTTATTGCCAAGTCTCTGAACTTTGAGAAACTAGCCAAGATGAATAACGTTATTTTTTTTAACACTGATGTGACATATTTTAACCTGTCTACATATAAAAGTAGTGCTGTTAACAATGGCAACTTTCTTCAAGTATGCTATGAATCACTGTATTCCTTTTTCCTTTTTGCATGCGCCATTGCCACTATCTTACCTTCAGCGGTTTTGCTAGATTTCAATGAAGATGGAACCAGAGGGCACACATTAGAATTTTATATCAGTTCAAGAAGGGGGAAGAAGAAAGACATATGAAGCTGGAATGACATTCATTGAAGGCTCCCTAGGGAAGATAACACATGTTTTTGTCTTTCACCTGCTAGGCATGCTAAATCAGTGCAATGATAAGCTAATTTATGAAATATATTTCATTGAAACCTGGACATCTTTATTGTTGCTAGTTCAGCTATTACATTTTGGGAAATAATGGATTCTGAAGTTAAAACAATATTAAAAGACTTGGATTTTTCTTAGGTAATGATTACCATATATCTCTTTCTAAGGCTCTGCCTTTCAGCTTACAAAAATGTATTTTGAAACAATTTAGAATTAGTCAAAAATTGAAATATACATTCATTTCCTATGCAATACTAGTTATGCTGATGCCATTTGTTACCCTATCAAGCAGTGTAAGGCATTCTTGCCAGTAATATTTCTTTATATTTATACATGCTAAAATGCAAAAAAAGGTAACTCTTGGGAGACACTTCCCTGCCACAGGGCTTTGAACTTCAAATCACTCTGCTGCCTAGTATACCTGCCTGGTTGGGCTATGCCATTATGATCCAATGATGCACCAGTTTTGATGGTGTCAACTTCGACCCACAACTAGATTATGCCGGCAAAACAGCAGTGGTCTATATAACTGGGTCACAAATGCCGGCATCTCTACTTGCAATATGCTGGTGATACCAAAGCTATTGTTTGACAGGCTATGCAGAGGGAAGATGAAGGCAGAAAAGGCAATGTCACATACGTGGCATCTATTCAGCCACAAGGAAGTCAGGCGCACCCATCAATATACTGAACTTGCAGTTGACAGGCAGCACAGCAGGAGCACACACTCCAGAAGAGCTCGCTGCTTTAGTTGTGTCAGTGCAAGCCACTTAGCATGATGTCGCAGCTATGTTCTTCCATAGGATCCAAGAGAGAGTTATCAAAACAAGAAGCTCAGTGATCTTTCCTGTGTAACAGCACACGGAATTAACATCTCCACTGTTTCATTTAAATCAAGAAGCTGTTTGGTTGCACCAGTTACCTTCACAGTCTGAAATCTTATTTAAGGGAAATCGCAAGGCACATGAGATCTCTAGGAGAAACTTGCAGTGTTACAGATATCCAATGACAAAAACTGAAAGCAAAGTGAAATTGCATATTTACTTTATAACAAAGCTTGAAACTTTGGGACGTTCTGTATGTAATTTAGTATGACAAGAGTACTACAATTCCAATACAATCTAATCTTAGAACGCTTAATAAAAACAAAAACAAAAACACTCTGATACAGATTAGTCCAGAAAAAACATGCATCCTTACATAAAGATTCACCACTTCTATAATAACAATATCCAAAGCTGTTTAAATCCGCAGCAGCAAAAATATCCAAGAGTCTCACGGCACCTCAAAGTCTAATGTTAAGCTTGTTCCATAATAAAACTTGTGAGTCTTTAAGACTCTTTGGTTTTGTTTCGATTTCAACTTTAATACTTTCTGTGAAGGTTAGCAAATAATGGCTTATTCAGGCATCTTCTCTGATATACCCCTTAGCTTAAGTAAACATTACTCACCCTTTATGTTGGGCTGGAGTGAGGATGGGTTAGATTACATCCTAAGGGTTCAGTTCTATCACTTAGGTCCTATTGTAATTAATGAACCTCCACATATACATGTATGCCTGCGCTATAACTCTCCCATCATGCACGAACCTGTCTGAAATTTGAGATGTCTCCACCATCACAGGTTAGGCAAGTGGTGGTGGATCATATTTCAAAGGTATATGGGGTCACCACTGAAAAGGCCCTTCATCAGCTACCCATCAACCACACCTCTCTTATTAATGGAGCAGATAGCAGAACTTATTAGGCTGCTTATAGAGCTTGGGCAGACATACAGGTGCAGGTGCTCCTTCAGGTGATGTGTTCCCAAACCATTTAGGGCTTTAAATGCTAAATCTAGCTCTTTAATTTGGGTGTGGCAGCAAACAGGAAGGCAATATAAATTTTACAGAATAGGCGCAATATCCTCTGGTTGCTTAGTTCCTGCAAGTTCTTGCTGCTGCACTCTGTACCAATGTGAGTTTCTGAATTGTGTTTAAAGGCAGGCCTAGCAATCAATATTTGCTTCTAGTGGCATTTCAAAAACTGGAAATTACAGTGGTGGGAAGAGTACAAAGATTTTTGTCAATGTGATAACAGTTGCAAAAGAAGGGACATTTCTCAGTGTGCTAGAGTGGGAATGGCAGAATGCAATTGTGATGATTATTCCGGCAGAGAACATATCCACTGCCTTAGTCACCAGAAATTCTTTACCAAAGGTCCAATCCTGTACTCAAGAACTTCGGAGAAAGTCCCATTGAACTCAACAGGGGCCTACTTCTGAACAGGCTTGCATAAAATTGTTCTTGCTTCTCCACAGGCATCTTTAGCATGTTTTTGATAGTAGTAAAACTAGAGTTTTATGGGATAGCAGAAGTCACTGTTGGGGACTGGACTGGTCAATTTACAGAGAGATTCCAACGTCAATTCTCTATTTTTGTTTCCTCACACTAGATGCATGAAAAAGTCGTATTTGTCTCATACACACACACACACACACACACACACACACACACTTTAGATAATCTGGTGTATATTTCCTTGTCACAACAAAACTGTTATCTGCCTCTGAAAGGAGAAAGTGATAATGGAAATAACAGGACCTTTCCAAGACTTTACATGGCTGAATTTCAGCAAATCTCTTTTGGTGACAAAAAACGCCTGATGAAATAAACAAGTAAGAAGAATCTTTGTCAGCTTCCTGAATCATCCAGTGCCTTATTCAAAACCTCCATATCCCGATAAGGTGGGTATTTAGACAATATCAAGGGCATTTTCACACATGAACCTTCAAGTGAGTTTTGCTTAACTAGTACAGGCAACGTCTGATTTGCACAAGGGCTATGTTCTGGACCCCAGAGTACATTGATGGGGCCCATGTAAGGTCATCCCACCTGTTATGCCTCATTTTGTGCCTTTTTGGTCACTTCTGGGTTCAGCGCAATGCACATGTGCACGGTTGCAAACATATCTGACGCATCTAAAACGGTCACTGCCTATACTGTAATATAATTGGTCACAATGCTCATTCAAATTACAAATGCTTTTCCTTGACTTCCTGTTCTGCTTTTAAATATACACACATTCACATAAAGAGCTCAAAGGAGTCAATATAGATTTAAACTTAGAAACATAAGAAGAGCCTTGCTGGATCAGACCACAGATCCAACTAGTCCAGCATCTTGTTCTCACAGTGGCCAACCAGATAATAACTACTACTATTAGTAAAGGTAAAGGTAAAGGTACCCCTGCCCGTACGGGCCAGTCGTGTCCGACTCTAGGGTTGTGCGCACATCTCACTTAAGAGGCCGGGGGCCAGCGCTGTCTGGAGACACTTCTGGGTCACGTGGCCAGTGTGACGAAGCTGCACTGGTGAGCCAGCACCAGCGCAGCACACGGAAACGCCGTTCACCTTCCCGCTAGAAAGCGGTACCTATCTTTCTACTTGCACTTAGGGGTGCTTTCGAACTGCTAGGTGGGCAGGAGCTGGGACCGAACGACGGGAGCTCACCCCGCCACGGGGATTCGAACCACCGACCTTACGATCAGCAAGTCCTAGGCACTGAGGTTTTACCCACAGTGCCACCCTTCACTAGTAGTAGTATTTTATTTGCCCACTGCCCATCTGACTGGGTTGCCCCAGCCACTCTGGGCAGCTGTCAACAAATATAAAAGCATAATAAAACATCAAACATTAAAAACTTCCCAATACATGACTGCCTTCAGATGTCTTCTAAACAATGTATAGTTATTTATCTCCTTGACATCTGATGGGAGGGCATTCCACAGGGCAGGTGCCACTACCGAGAAGGCCTTCTGCCTGGTTCCCTGTAACCTCACTTCTCGCAATGAGAGAACTGGCAGAAGGCTCCCAGAGCTAGATCTCAGTATACCGGATGAATGATGCCTCTGGGAAGCCCATAAGAAGGACTCAAGCACAACAGCACAGTTCCCAGTCATGTTCCTCAGCCACTAACAGTCAGATACACCACCTCTGATACTGGGGGGTAGTATATAGTCATCATGACTATAGTAGCCATTGGTAGCCATATCTTCCATGACTAATCCCCTTTTAAAGCCATCCAATGTAGCAGCCATCACTACATTTTATGGAGGCTTCACATTTTATGGGAGCTACCTTTGAAGGTGACCCAGAAACTACAACTAATCCAGAATGCAGCAGCTAGACTGGTGACTGGGGGCAGCTGCCGAGACCACATAACACCAGTCTTGAAAGACCTACATTGGCTCCCAGTACGTTTCCGAGCACAATTCAAAGTGTTGGTGTTGACCTTTAAAGCCCCAAACAGCCTCAGCCCAGTATACCTGAAGGAGTGTCTCCACCCCCATCCTTCTGCCCGGACTCTGAGGTCCAGTACTGAGGGCCTTCTCGGTAGTGGCGCCCGCCCTGTGGAACGCCCTCCCATCAGATGTCAAAGAGATCAACAACTAACTGACATTTAGAAGACATCTGAAGGCAGCCCTGTTCAGGGAAGTTTTTAATGTGTGACATTTTAATATATTTTTAATCTTTGTTGGAAGCCGCCCAGAGTGGTTGGGGAAACCAATCCAGATGGGCGGGGTACAAATAATATATTATTATTATTATTTAGAATATCAAGGGTGCTGCTGCTGTTATTGTTGACATCCGTCTGTCTCCAGAGACAATGGAGTGTGCCTCTGGGGGTCAAACTGCTGGAGAATCACAGCGCCTTCTCTTGTGACCTGAAATGGGAGTGCTTACTAAATAGGGTAATGGGAGGTAAATACATGGAGCATTAATGCTCTGGTCTGGGTTAAAAGGCTCCAGGAAAGGACAGATAAAGCAGGTTTGAACATCAAAATCTGCATTCACCATTTTGGGGGAGAAACAACTCCTACCCCCCTTTCCTATATTATCTAGGAATGCATCTGCATGATAGCCCTATAATTAATACCCCCACCTGATAATTTTAGCTTCATAATTGCCCAGAAATGTTATGCTAGTCTTTTAGGGCCACCCGAAGCTCTAATGATTTTAAAAGTAGGTGTCAAAACTAGCTTTTTTAAAACAAAGCAACAACAACAAAAAAAAAACCTGAACACCACTTTGCAGCCTATGGTTAAATATAAATGAATAAATATTACAGTTCTGTCTCATGAATAATAATGTTTGTACAGTGCAATCCAAGCTATGTCTACTCAGAAGCAAGTGTTCAATGGCACCTACGCCCTGCTACATGTGTGCAGGACAGAAACCTTACTCTCTCATACAGTTTTTCTATATTTGCATCTATAGTTTATAAAGAGCCTACCAAGTATGAATGATGTATTTTGCTTCTTCCGGTGAAGCTGTGTCTTGAAAGTGTGTGTTCAATTACTTCCTTTTTTGCCGTAGAGCAATCTAGCAGCCAGACTCTGGCTCACCTCATACTTGGGATGTATAGATTCTCTCAGACTACTAAACAATGGGCATGCCATGTACAATCCTAGTCAGGATTGTGTCCTGGTGCATAAATGTGGAAGGAGCAAATAAACAAAATTTAAGCATCTGTTGTGAAAAAAGCCAAAGAATTATATGAAGGAACTGGACTTTCTAGATTTTTTTCTGGAAATTAGGAATATCTATGTCTGGGGCTTTATTGTTGTTAGCCGCCCTGAGCCCGGCTTTGGATGGGGAGGGCAGGATACAAATAAAATTTATTATTATTATTATTATTCTGGCTTCTGGCATTTGGCTGGGGTGGGGTGTTCAGGGAGAGGAGATACATACAGTGCTCACAATCACTGAGCAGGCTCTAAATAAAGTATGACATTTCTGCACAGCTTGCCAGATGTTGCCATTGCTTTAAAATCTCCTCCAGTTGGTACTTTTCAATAATGTGCTCAGCTTTTATGTCTAAAAATTATTAACAGCTTTTTATGATCTAATTATTTTCCGTATGCACATCAAGGCAGGATGGTATTGACTTCGCCTGACCTTTTAACAGAAAAGGTCTTCTAGTTAAAGGAAACATTTCTCTTTTACAGGAGCACTGTGCAAATATGCCCACAAACATTTTATAGCAAAGATAATAATACCATAGGATTTAGGTTCACTTCTCAGCTGAGAAAGCAAATCTTTTTTAACTGAGATGCTTGGTCTGTATCAACACATTGCACTAAATATCACATTCAAAGCTCGGAGTATTTATAACTAGCAGAGGAGCAAGGAAGATTGTGCAACAACAACAATTGCCATTTGATACTACTGGAGAATTGCAGGAATTGGCAGATGATGTGCAGGAGGTGGAAAATGAAGATTTTCCTATATTTCTGGGTGGCTATGATTCTGCATTTTTCCAAGTTCTGATTTCCTATGGCATTGTATTTATGACTGGTACAAGAGATGCTGGTTGTCACAATAAAAAAAAAAACGGGATCCCCCCCCCAAAAAAAAAATTTCCATTGACGAGTTGAAATCCTTATTTAATTTAATTATTTTAAAGATTTAGAAATCTGACTTCACAGCCAGAAGCTATCAAAGTGGCATACAATAAGATAACATGATAAAGAATATGAAATATTAAATTATAAAAAACAATGAAACATTGAAACAATTGCACAATTAAAATTCCATAATATAGCTGGATCACACTTCCAGGAAAGCCTTAAACAAAAAACATATTCAACAGCCACAAAAAGCTGGCTAATTTCATCTGGTAGCAGATTCCTGGGGATTGGAGCTCCAACACTAAAAATCTGGTGTCTAGTGCATACTAAGCACTCCTCTGGGGCATGAGATACTCTTAGCCGTGACCCATCAGACAAGGATATATGGGATGATGGTATGATTTGTGAGATGGGTATGGGGTTGTTGACATCCATCCATCCATCCATCTCAAGAGACAATGGAGTGTGCCTCCATCGGTGAAATCAAACTGCTGGAGAATCGCAGCAACTGCTGTGGCTGCAGAGACTGGTAACTTGTAATTGCTGCCTCCCATGCTATTTTTGTTGCAATGGCAGCACTGAAGTGGCTTCTATGGGGTGCAAACAGTGGCAAAACTGAGATTTTTGAGTGTTCATATTGGGGTGTGTGTGCTAATTGGTTGCTGAACAATGAAAGTTTACGCGATCCTGAGCGATCCAACCCCCTCCCCCGAAAAGCTCAACAACTTTGGCTCCCCAAAATAGCGCAACAACTTTGGTCAATCCAACGGGTAGATTACTGCCAGTTTGCTTTTTTTATAGTGGGAGTAGATTGCAGTCTCTTGGAAGTTGAACATGCCTGCTATACTACACTGGCAGAAAGTCCCATGAATTTAGCAGGGCTTCCTTTTGACTAGACTTATGTAGGGTTGCACTGTAAGTGCTCAAAAGTTCCAGAAGCAAGGAATCATAGTTACTGGGCAGAAGTCTGTTTCTTCAAAAGATGGACAGTAAATTTACGTTCTTCAAATGGCCAGACTTGGCCCAGCACCATCAACTGATAATTCTACTTCAGCTCATATCTGTAAGTCCACTTCAACTTTAAAAATATATAATACAGTGTATGAGAGGGTGGGATTTCTATTAACATTGTGAAAAATCCATATATTTCATCTATTCTACCAGCAGCTTTCAAAGTATTGCTGATATACTCTAATTTGAGTAAATAGTAGCCTTGCTTTAAAACAAATTTGACAGTCTTATTTCTAATAGAGAAAATAAATGTAGAGTAAATTAGAAAAAGAATACATGGCTTTGTTGTTTGGGGTTTTTTTATTATAAGGCTTTAGAGAGTTCACTAGTAAATCCCATGGTAATATTTGAAAATGGCATTGTAATATTTTGACAGTAATTTCCATGTTTCATTGATGGGCTTTATTTCAGTTTATTGCCATCCACAATGCCCATTAAAAATATAACTCATTGCAACTCACCCCACACACATTTTCATTAAATCTAATCAATATTGCAAAATAGAAAAAAAAGAAACAGACAGATGCCAAAAAAATGTCAGCACAAGTTTTGCTATTGCCTGAAATAGGATGAAATTATATTAACTTTTAAGTAGAAACAAAAGTTTTCAGCTGATGCAGATAAACATCTATTAGATAAAATGGTTTTTTTAACCAAAAATAAAAAAATTAATCTCCACCCACCACCCTGAATAAACACAGTCACACAGGCAAGCGGCCCTGTTATTGAATTTAAGTGGAAAATACATGCAGAACTCCAACCAAGATAAAACTAAATGAACAAGATGTAGCAATTGCAATATAATTTTACACATTAATTATGTACTCTTATCATAGTTGTATAACTAGCTGAGAATAACAAAAAGAGCAAGATAGCACCAAAGTTATTTTCCAAAGAGGAAATAAACAAACAAAAAAATACAGATATGCTAGTTATTAGATTACTAGAATTTTGCCTTGCAGAATAGCTTTCTTGAGGACAAAGACTATATTAATCATCTCTGTTCTTGGAAAATGATACCCTGTGTCTGGAAGAGTATTGTTGACATTTTCTTTTCTTCTTTAAAGTATCTTAATCCGTTATCAGGTTTGACTTGTGTAATGTGTCAGAAACACATCTCCTCATTTAAGTACTTTAATAGGATTGTATCTGTTCACGCAAACAGATTATAAAGCTCGTTCTCACCTATTAGGGCTCCATCCTCTGAAAAAGTTTTACACAGGCCTTGAATTCATGTCGTTTCAAATACCACATTTAGGATGCGTTGGGATGCATAAGGCTCTTTTCTCCTGAAATCTGGACTGCCATTGATATGACAACAGTTTTAAGTTGCACTCTAGATATTACCTATTATTATAATCCCCTACCCTCCAACATTTCACAGGGGCAAGCAGAGGCACATTTATAACACCCATATTCTCATAACAAATATCACTGTTTGAGCACTACTGAAGATATTACTTCATCCATTGAATTTTGTATTAATTAATTTTGCCACAGCCTGTCACATTAAGGAGGTGTTCTGGTTAAAGATATCCCAGAAGGACACCAGTACTTTACTCAGCTGATAGACTGTTTTCCTGGTGTTGGGTACATTTCTGCATCTTGAGATCCACAGATTAGTGAGGGCATCTGCAATGTAGATGCCAACACATTAACAGGTGCTTGCAATTGCATCCATGTGACTGGGACATGCAACCGGGCTGGTGTCTTGATTGTGTGAAAGCCTCTACATTAGCTGCTGTTCATGTGTAGGTTTCTTTAGCGCGGATGACAGCACTCATATGTGGACATTTGTGTTAATTTATTTGAATTTCATCTTTTTGAATTTTTCAAAAATAAATATCACCAGAATCAATTTATATCCTGTATTTTCCCCTGACAACATTTAAGGTAGCTAACAGATAAAAATAAGAAACACTAAAAACAAAAAAAAAACATAAGCATTAAAAAACCCCACTAAATATTGATAAGAGCTAAAACTATATACATATATATAATCTATTAAAACCATATCAATAGCTACAATAAAAGCTGCACTAATTTATCAGGGAGTGGTATGAGAAAATTGGGGTTGCTTGTGGTAAATAGGAACATTTGAAGTCTATGTAACTGAGGTGTTTTCGGACAGGTATTTACTGATGAACAGGACATGTTGCAACTTTTGTAGAGTTCATATTTATTTATACAGTTTCTATCCCTTGCTTCCTCCCAAGGAAGTCAAGGGCAGCAAACACCAAAATGTTAAAACAACAGAATTTACTATATTATTGACACATTTTTAATTACTTTAAAAAAAAACATTTAAAAACAATCATGCAGCCTCACAGTTAATAATCGCAAGGTTGACAGGAAGACTATCTGTCTACCATCCGATGTCCTGCAAAACAGGAATGCTTGTAAATTCTTCTTGAAAATTAATAATGATGGCATTCTATTTCACCACCAATAGTATGTGGAAGCCAATATCACAGTGGTTGAGGATATGTTTTGTATATAGACACTCTTAATGTTTTAGTTCCCAGACTCTCCATTTGCTTCCTATTACGTTACACCAGGCTTCCTCAACCTTGGCCCTCCAGATGTTTTGAGACTACAATTCCCATCATCCCTGACCACTGGTCCTGCTAACTAGGGATCATAAGAGTTGTAGGCCAAAAACATCGGGAGGGCTGAGTTTGGGGAAGCCTGCCTTACACAATGACAGGAGAAGTTTAATTTCTACCGAGGTGGCAGTGGGTACCACTCAGTACTGTTCTACTGTTTAAGATAATGTGTGAAATACAGGCACAAACACCACATCCTTTTGACAAACTTTCTCTTATCAACTTGGAGAAGCATACATTAGCGTAAAGGTCAGGAATACTTCCTGCACCATTTCAGGTCAATAATAATTTCAATGCCAGCTTGAAATAGAAAATGAATGTTCCTTAGGCTAAATTTCATGTGATAGAAGGAGCGAAGAATTTGTCACTATTTACAACTGCTTGATGTGGTTACATCTATTAAGTCCTTTGGTCCTCCAGGGAGAAAAGAACAGGTCATTTCCCTCTTCTGAACTCCAAACCCAAGGCCTTACGGTAATTTTAAAAATGTTCTTTAACCTGATTTAATATATTGAGTTGAGATACATTCCATTAGATATAATTAGATCTAGACAGGAAAGGTAGTTCTGAGAAGCTAATGAAATATCATTAAAACTGAATCTAAGATTGTTGATTAGGGTAAAGCTAATCCTGATTAGGATAAACAAGCTGGGTGAGAAAAATCTTATTTTCCCCCTCTTTTAAGGTTGTTTTTTTAAAAAATAAATAAATTATGTGAGTGTAAGAAGCATAAGAAATGAGAAACATTTCAAGATGTTAAAGACCATTTTCCGGTACTCTGAAATTTAGGCACTTCACTGCCCTATCATTAATATCTGTATTTCCATCTCACAGCAATGGTTGTATGCCCTGCTCCAGAGCTATGTGTACACTGAAGTGTGCACTCAGAATTTCTGCACAGCCAGGCTACCCTTTTCCTGTTTTATGAACAGGGGTGACAGCATTTCAGGAGCAAAGTGAATCTGGAAACTTCCATGGGTGGGTACATTCCATTTGCACATCATTTGTGCACATCAAAGTGCCATTGTGAGGGTGGTATATAAAGCACTTGTAGCATGTTCAAAACATTCAAGACACATTATTTTGTAATCCTTTTAACTATCTTATAAGGCAGGGGCTCTCAAACTTCCTAGCATCAGGTTAAAAAATCCAGAGGTTAAAAATAATTACTAAGGCCTACCAGACCCCAAAAGACAATTCAAGAAGCAGAGACAGTCACAAAATGGTGGGAGACTGAGGTGGACTTTTGCACAATCTGCTGGCAGTTACAAACATAATTTCCTATTGATATCTAATCCCGGCTTAGAAATAGCTTCTCCTTTTTTTATTCCTTTGTCTATCCACCCCCTTCCCTTCCCTTCCCTTCTTCCCATTCATCCTTACACATCTCCAAAAAGAGGAAACACATTACTCCAAAAAATAATAATAAAGATTTGTAAATAAATTGTGCTATTGTTGTAAGCCAAAAATGGCTTATCTTCTGAGTTTATGCCAATAAAACTCAGAGATGTAAGGAGTTAGGAGTCCATCATTGTTTATTGCAAAGCAATAGGTTACAGTCAGATTATTCTGTGAAACTCCACCCATGCCCATTGGTTCAGGCAAATTTTCACCAGTCATGTGCATCATTACCTCATTTTATGTTTAATACGCATGCGCAATAAGCGCTGGCAATTTCTGCTGATTCAGTTCTGATTCCCATCGTTCTGTTACATTGTGTTAGTATGCATTTTGGGAACCTGTGTTACGTGTAGCCATTTGCACAATGTAGCAACTGTTCTGTTCTAGCTTTAGGCTGTATCTTTGTGATCCACATATTAGCTGTATTCCTCCCCTAGTTGGGGTGGGGGCAGCAACTTGCAAAACCATCAGTTTCATAAAGCAACAGGTTACCATAACTTCTGTATTAGAAGTGCACTGAGGGATTTCCAGGGGTACACATTATCACATTTATTGTGGCCCTTTGGCCCACCACCACACTATGATACAAAAGTGTTTCCTCAGCAGTCAGGGAAGAAAGCTGCTGGGCCCAAAAGTGGACTGACACAATGGGACAGAGTCTTCCTACACTTGAAGCTGAAGAGGGCAAGAGGGAGAAAGAACTTACAAAGAGGTACTACAAAGAAGGACAACAAAACCAGAAGAACTTTGTGGCCTACCAGATGTTGCTGAACTCCCATCAGCCCAAGACAGCATGGCCAGTGGTCAGGGATTGATGGGGACTGTGGTCCAGCAACACCTGGAAGGCCATAGGCTCCCCATCTCTGTTCTAGATTTCCCCTTATGTCCTATCTGAATTCCCCAGGGTTGGTCAACTGTTATGTCGATGTCAGTGCATACATTAACAATGGCTTTTTTACTTGGTGCTTATTATTGCTGTTGTTGTTATTTATGAAATTTATATACAGTGGTACCTCAGGTTCTCCTGCCAACCTAGCAGTTCGAAAGCATGTCAAAGTGCAAGTAGATAAATAGGTACTGCTTCGGCGGGAAGGTAAACGGCGTTTCCATGTGCTGCTCTGGTTTTCCAGAAGCGGCTTAGTCATGCTGGCCACATGGCATGGAAGCTGTCTGCGGACAAACGCCAGCTCCCTCGGCCTATAGAGCGAGATGAGCGCACAACCCCAGAGTCGGTCACAACTGAACCTAATGGTCAGGGGTCCCTTTACCTTTACCTCAGGTTACATACATTTCAGGTTACAGACTCTGCTAACCCAGAAATAGTACCTCGGGTTAAGAACTTTGCTTCAGGATGAGAACAGAAATTGGGCTCCGGCGGCACGGCAGCAGCAGGAGGCCCCATTAGCTAAAGTGGTGCTTCAGGTTAAGAACAGTTTCGGGTTAAGAACGGAGCTCCGGAACGAGTTAAGTACTTAACCCGAGGTACCACTGTACTGTGCTTCAGCCAAAGATCACTGGGTGGTTTACAACATAAAAGCACAAAAATACAAACTATAATAACAAACCAAAGCAATATTTCCAACATACACAGTTTAAAATACCACAGATTGTTTAATTAGTCTAAGGCCTGAGAGAAGAGGACTGCTTTTGCCTGGTGCTTAAATGTAACAGAGATGCCCCGTGAGCATTCCACAAACGGGGAGCCACTTCAAAAAAGGCCAATTCTTGCGTTGCCGCCCTCCAAACCTCACACAGAGGAGGCATAAAAAGATGGAAGCCAGGTGCTTGCTTCAAACTGGTGATGGGGCTGTATTTTTAACTGGTGGTGGGCTTTTAAAAATGTTTGTTTTACTATTTTAATTTCATTGTTTAATGTTTTCATTTGTAGATGGTATTGTTTTAGGTACTGCTTGTAGATAGCATTGAACTTACAGAAACATAGGCTGTAATTATCAGTACCCTCCACAACAACAAAAACTGAGAATTATTTTATGAAAACTGCAAGCTTCTAAGGTAGCAGTACTCTTTGGGCCACAAGGTTATTTGTTTTTAGAGGCTAAGATGACCATTATTTTGGAATGTGTTTAAAAAGCAGATTGGCCTGAATTTCCCAAGTTACTTTCATTTTTCAGGATAAAATAATGAAATCTCATTTTTGCTTCAGCCGCCCGCATAGAAACTTTTTGCACAGAAACACAAGTATTTTATATATATAGCCAAGCCGGCATCTTAAAAAAGCTCATTATTATATTGTGTTATGATGCATGGTTTTTTTATATATATAATAAAGTGGCATGTCTAAATGGCAAAAAGCAGGCTTTCTACCAAAAAATGTAAAGTCTTTTATATCATTATCTCTTTTTTGCACAGGAGAAAAGCCATTATCGGTTGATATACCAAATATGCATGCTTAGAAATAGAAGCAGATCAATTTAACACAAAATATTCACATATATTTTATATTGCCATAATATAAATGGGTTAAAGCCTCAGCGCCTAGGGCTTGCCGATCAGAAGGTCGTCGGTTCGAATCCCCGCGGCGGGGTGCGCTCCCGCTGCTCGGTCCCAGCGCCTGCCAACCTAGCAGTTCGAAAGCACCCCCGGGGGCAAGTAGATAAATAGGTACCGCTTACCAGCCGGAAGGTAAACGGCGTTCCGTGTGCGGCTCTGGCTCGCCAGAGCAGCGTTGTCACGCTGGCCACGTGACCCGGAAGTGTCTCCGGACAGCGCTGGCCCCCGGCCAATAGATGTGAGATGGGCGCACAAACCCCAGAGTCTGTCAAGACTGGCCCGCTCGGGCAGGGGTACCTTTACCTTTACCTTTAATAGTCAAAGACATTTCATAGGATGTTGGGAACAGAAGTCAGATAAGATTTTCATGAAATTATGCCCTACCCTGCAGAAGAAACTATAGGCACGCTCAACAAAAAAATGCAGTAGTTATCTACATATTGCATCTCTGCAGCACAGTGCATAAGGAGTTGGATTTAATCACTTTAAATCTGTCAGTTCTTTTGCTGAACAATTCTGGTATACGGTTGTTGCACGATTGTTCAGGAATAATCTACCCTTTGTTTTTGTGATGAGTTTTGTGATAGTACTAAACCAGCAACTTGCCTTTCATGCTCTGAGAAACTAGACTTTGCAAACCTGGAGTCAAATTGACAGAGTGGGAACGCATTTTGGCACACTGTCATGAAACATCCGATTTGGTGACAGCAGTAAATGAATGTTCATGTTTCCTCTTGGTATGTGGGAATTAGAATCACATGCTAAAACATTGCTTGACTCCTTGCTAGCACCAACTTCCAAAAGAAGGCATTGGTAAGATAACTTATAATAAAAACATCCCATCAGCTTTGCCTCTAACCATCCCATCCAAACTCTTCTGCATTTGTTCCGAAAAGGAACAGACTTTAAGTTGGAACAGGTTACCAGCTTTCTGGATACATAAGCTTTGAACACTTAACAATTAAAATTAAGAATGTGATTCCTCTGTTACAGTTTCACATCCAGCTACATAAGGACATGCATGAGCTATAAGCATGACAAGCTTGTGTGAGTGGCTGGCGTAAGAAGAACAGCTATGCTGTATCATGTGCCAGAAAATCCATGGATTTGAGACACAGTTCACCCAGAAATAAATAAATGATAAATAATCAATTCCTCCCTACTTAAGATACAGAAGCTGAGCTTGTACTGTGTATAGATTGTTGCACCCTAAACTTTGAAGGCTGGTTCTTTTTTCACTGCACCAAACTTGGGTGTGCATGCCACACACCAACACACACACACACACACACACACACACACACCCACACACACACCCCTTCTAAATTATGAACAGCGTATACATTGCGTGTGTGAAATTATTCCCCTTTAAACGAAATTTGGTGGATGAACGGATCAGGGCACCCTTCGTTGTTTATGTTAAAGCAAAAAAAGAGACAGGGAGAAGTGTGCACATAGATCAAACGTACTTGGCAAAGAGAATGTGTTTTGTACCCAGAAAGCCAACTGAGAATTGGCTCTGTGAGTCTCTTCAGTTGCTATTCTTGCCTGTGTGGCGAGAAGGAGACACTGAAGGAAATATGGGACACACTATACAAGTCAGTCAGAAGTAAAGAAGTATATTTCACTCAAGTTTCAAGAATGATTATATATAAACAACAGTTTCAATAGCGTCAGCAATATTTCGGCCTGACTTCCAAGCTAGTTCAAAATAAGCCTCAAGGACCTCTATTCATCCTCTGCCATTTATCCCCTTGAGTGGAAAACCCTCTAGGAGAAAACCAGCAGTTCTATCTCTTGTATCAAATTGGTCTAAGGCACAACGAACCAGAGCAATTAAAAAACAAGCAGGCTTGGAATAAGTGTGGATTTAATTAATACCTTTTTATGCTTTGTTAAATACTGCATACATGTTAAGGTTTCTATCCTGACTGCCATCATGGTAGGTGGAAAATATATATATTTTTAATTGTATACAAATATGGATCTTTTTTCCGCTAGCATAGAAAACACATGACCTGCTTTTTGACTAGGATTCATTCACTGATCAGCCACCCAGCCCAAATTTTAATAGAAAGTCTCTGAATAGCTTATAATCGCAGCTAATATGTACTAATAACAGCTCTGAGGATATGCCTACGATTATAATATATTAAAAGACCCATCAGCTTTTCAGAAGAACATGTAATTTTATGTTCATTGCTTCTTGGTTTCTGACTCGCGAATTTGGATGGTTGCACCTCAATTTAAAGTTGAATCAAAGCTAATATAATATTAATAAAAACTCCAATAAAAAGTTAAAGTTGTGTTCCCAATAGCATTAATGACCGCTACGGTCATTACCATGAGATAATTGACCTTCCTGAACCTCTTTTCACATGGAAACTTCCACCCAGTATAGCCAATTATTTAACCGTAATGAGTGCTCTATAAGAGATTATTGTTTAACCAGGTATCCTGGCACAGTACTTTTGCCCAGCTTCTGAATTCTCTGACAAACGTTGCAATGTATATGTTATACCTTTCTCATTTCCTAAGGAATATTTCCAAGACTTACTTTCTTTTCTTCCTATGAAGCTGGCACAACTTCATACAATATTAAATACACTAGCGTCTCAAAAAATAAATATGTGGGAATTCCTGTAGCTACATTTTGTGGAAAAGAAATAGAAGGTAAGATGAATGGGAGAGGAAGCCTGAACTTTTGCTTAGAGAAAATGTAAACTGAGATTATTGGGCGGAAAGATGTCATGGATACTGGTCCAGTTTAACTATTCACCTAGAACAGGGAACCAATTAATCTGGTCCTACATATTTGGATGCAAATCCCCATGTGATGTGTTCAGTTTAAGCACTGAAATCTTGTAGGCTCTATAAACCACAGCTGATTTCACTTATGGGATCAGAATGATATGGCTTGATTTGGATCTCAGTGGTCGTCATAATCCTTGTACTGAAACTCTACCTGGAGCACTCTATCTCGACTCCAAAGTAATTTCCAAATTGAAAGGTGGTTTCTGAGCAGGGCGTTCTCTAACATGACATAAATACAGTATATACAAGTAAACACAAAAATAGTGTGAGTGGTATGCATAACATAACATGTATTTAGACCAGGGTCGGATTTAGGTTTGATGAGGCCCTAAACTACTGAAGGTAGTCCAGCTGTCCTTGATCAACAACAAATTGTCACTGGTTTTTGTGTTGAATATATGCTATATGGTAATTTATGGACCTAATAGGTATCTAAAGCCATTTGCACATAACAAAACACTGTTGCTGTATGTAGGTTTTATTTTATTTGTTTTTTATCTAATAATTTGGAAATGTACATCCAGGTGGTTTTTTCCCCTTTATTTGTTTTTTATCTAATAATTTGGAAATGTACATCCAGGTGGTTTTTTTCCCTTTAATTTTTTGGGGGGTCCCCAAGAGAGTGGGGCCCTAAGCTATAGCTTGTTTAGCTTATACGTAAATCTGGCACCGATTTAGACACAAGGTGTTTCCAGATTGCTGTTGATTACACAGTTAGAGATGATTTGGTGCTCTTGTGCAACAAATCCA
The DNA here is from genome assembly GCF_965113315.1 of Podarcis vaucheri. Lineage (NCBI taxonomy): Eukaryota > Metazoa > Chordata > Lepidosauria > Squamata > Lacertidae > Podarcis > Podarcis vaucheri. The sequence goes on from NC_138759.1 coordinate 36,753,011, forward strand.
TTCCAGCCTCTAGCCTGCAATATCGGACATTTTGTGATCGGGAAAGTAATGGGAAAATGCACTAGAAAATGTGGGATAATGCTGGCTGGATGCAATGTTACCTAACCTCCCTGCAAGCATATCAGAATGAATGCTCAGGGAACAGTTGCTATTGTCCACGCAGCCTGCAAACTATGTGGAAACAAATCATTATGACAGCTCAATAAACAGGTCGTCTGGAAGCAACCACACTGGATATCAGATACAAGGGCTGTTCGCCTATTTTTTCCTGGGGAAAAATCTCAACCTGACGCGGGTCGTTTACAAATTGGGGTGAGCAGAAAGGAACAAGTGAACCAGGCTATACCATTTTTATTTGAAAAGTGTAATTTACCAACTCCAAACCTACTTGATATAGACTAGTTTTTACTTTTCTTTTCTTTTTCCTCCTCTTTACTGAGAGGAGGGGCAGAAGGTTGTGTGAGAACTCATGATTTGTACTCATGTGAGATATTTCACCTCAGAAAGGAACTTATTAATATTTCTACAATATGTTGAAACTATACTGAAGGTTTGAACAAGGAAAGCAAAAGTTGAAAGAAGTGGAAATCTCAACAAAATCTTAGTGTTAAATGCAGAGAAATTGTGTATCTAATGATTTGTAGACTGTCCTAAAATTCATTGTTTGTCCCCAAACTGAGAATTTAAACTTACAGTTGACTCTTTAGAGCAAACTTTTCAAAATGGCTGCAGCTAATTTTACCCCACTCTGACAAATAGTAAAATTGGAAAAAAGAATCACAAAACTTACAGATGGCCCCATTGGAAAATGGTATTTGAAAGGCTTCTTTATTCAGAATGTCATTGAGTAAACTCAGTACTATACCAACAAAGCAAAACAAAAAGTAAGGTTTTTTTATTATTTGTATAAAATATATTATTCTTTCAGGCTGTACTGAAATAGTTCCTATTTAATTGCACAGAAACCCTAAGAAGGTTACAGCAGTGAAACATTAAAATTCTAAGGGCAACTAATAACATTAAAACTTTATAGCCCCAGATAGAATAATTTAGACAAAAACAACATGAACATATGTTTTGTGTAATAATAACAAACATTTATAGCTGTCAAGAGAGAAAAACACAGGTTTATGCACACCTTAATGGCGTGCATGGCTGAGCATGAGTATATTTAAAACATAATATATTACAAAATTGACAGCAGGCATGACTCTTCTGGGTACTATGTTAAATCAATGAATAAATTACCAAAAGTGTGCTGTGGCTGTTTGGATGTGTAATTGAGCTTAACGTATGTAGTGTTATTTCAAAAGAAACTGTTCAAGGAGTTTCTAGACCAATCCACTATGCATCTTTTTTAAGCTGTTTGCAAATAGCAATAAATGAAACTGTCTCACAGTAGGAAGGAAGTTTAGTTATATACACATTAGGCAAATGGGGGGAAAAGTTAATTTTAATATGCTTTTCAAGAATTAAAAACAAACTAACAACAGCAACAGTACTTGATGCTTTCAAAAAAAAATCAGCATTTTCATACTGTGATTTAAATTTATTTTAATTAAGGATTATTCTCTATTCCAAAGCACTTATGCCAAAGTAAATCAAGAAGAAATTCACTGAATACATTGCAGGTGTGCCATGTTGAAAACCTTGCAGTAAGGTCAAAACTAAGGCCAAAGTCTATTACATACCTAAATCCTGGGCATTAAAATATCATCCATTCAATTTAAAAGCATCCTAAGTTGCAGCAGGGGAGTATTTTATTTTTTAAAGCATTTATATTTTAAAATATGAATTAATAGTTAAACTTGATTTTGCAAAATGAAGCAGCAGGAAACCTAGAAGTACAAAAAACAGCTCATAAATATGGTATCTAGGAAAACTATTTCTGCATACATATTTCCATTTTAAATTACTAAGCAATTCATCTTACTCGCTGAATTTGTTTAATCAGAAAGTGAACACATTTGATATCTTATTTTGGCTATTTTGCTGCCCAGTCTTATTTTTTTGGTTACCAATGTGGTGATATTTTTAAGTTTGAAACAATGGTAGTTTCAAGTTAGATGAGATATTGAGGCTGAACTGAAGGAGAAATTGAAGCTGTGGGAGGAAGAAAGGAAGGCTAGACCTGTTGGACTTTCTGCTGAGTTCTGTTAACAAAAGAAATACCTGGCCCTGCTAAATCTTGATCTTACATTTAGACAAGGAAAGACTAAACGTGTGGGGTGGTCAGTGTCAAGGGATGAGTGCTCTTATGCGCTGGAAAGGAAACATGTGTATCAGTGAAATGATGTAAAATAGGTGGTTGTGAGTAGAAAGGAAGACTTAAATAGGCCCAGGTGGCTTGATAAACACTTTTTAGAACATGTTCTATGACATTCTGTTAATAGCTGAAATCTTCAGTAGGCATGTCTGTGCTAAGCTGGACAGTTATTTTATTAAGTCATGCACTGTCTATTTGCCTTGACATTCTTTCCATATTCCTTGCATATGGAAAGGCATGTGTTGGTGTGTGTGTGCTTGGAGTCCAGAGTCTTCCAAGATATGTCTCATGCCTACGGTGAAAGAATGAGCTGGCAAGGTACAGTGGTACCTCGGTTTTTGAATGCAATACGTTCCGGAAAACCGTTTGAGTTCTGAAACATTCGTAAACCAAAAACTCAATACTGAAAACTCAATATGGAAGCTTTTACTTCTGGGTTTATGGCGTTTGAAAGCCGAAATGTTCGTCAATGGAAACGTTCGAAAAGCGTGGTACCACTGTATATGGTAGGAGCTTAAGATGAGGCCAAATGGATGCTAAATAAGTCATGGAGAGAGTACCTTCTCATTATATTCCTGATATTGAAAAGGGACTGTCATTAATGGAGACCTGGGTCCTTCCCATTTCCAGCATTAAAAAATCTTTCACCACAAAGTCTACTTGTCAATTCTACCACAGCACAAAAACATTTTGAAGTCTGCCAGATATAAAATTCAGGATGTCCAAATAGATTTTGTCTTCAAACATTGTTTTACCTGTTTTTCCCTTTGTGCCCACCCTGGTGGAGAATAGTTGTGTTTTATGTATTCTGCTGGGAGCAGAACTAAAAGATTCTACAGATAAAAAGGTTGCTATAAGATGTTGTGCTGAAAGACTAAAACAGGCAAGTACTGGAAAAAAAGAAAGAAAGAGAGAAAATATGCTACACAACCCAGCAGAGTATGAAAGTAATTAAAATAGTTTAAAGAGAATGCTAACATGCAGAACCTAAAATTTGCCTTTATCTAACAGTATCTTTGTTCATATCAACGTTCCTTTTGTTCTGTATTACATAGATAGTAATTCTTCAACATCAACCGTAACAGCAAAAATTCAAATACTGAACTACTAATTAAGCACAGTAATATTTATAAGGTGTTAGTTTATTCTGCAGATATGAACACTTAATTTAACACATAAATACAATAAAAGTATGAAATGCTTTTCGTAGGGGGGAGGAGACAACAGAGCAGTGAATAGTGAACCATATTCAATGGAATGAAGAAATGTTTTTCATTTCCAGAAGTAGCATACTATTTCAATAATATGACAGACACTGTATGCTTGTAAGAGAAAGCTAATTTTTAAAACAAAAATCATGATGGCTGCTGTATAAATATGCATGTAAAGAGTTTTTAAGGCTAATATTTTTAATGCTGTTTTTTAATTGAATAAAGACACAGTGACTGGTGTGGAACAGAATTGATTCAAGAGATATTTCCTGAACCATTTAAAAAAAAAAGAGGAAAACTCAGTGCCTACTCAGAACAAAACATTTCCCTTTGTTATTGGCTCAGCCATGAAAAACCACAACACAACAATGAACAAATGGATTAAAAATGCCCATTGAGACACATAAATTTCTGACCAGGGCGAAGCTAGCCATTAGAGAAGTAAATTTCTATGGATAAAATTGTCTCTCCAGTTTATTTGTGGGAGAAAATAGATCTCTTTTAAAATAAATAAATCTGTTTTAAAATAAGATGCTCAGGAGAGAGGGAGTACAAAAGACTTCAAAGCTTTCATTCCACCTATTACACAAATTCAAAATACTTAAGCTGATGAGAAAAAGAGCCCCAGAAAGGAATATTCAGGCATATTTACAAACTTCACTTGGCCTTTAAGGTGGCAATCCCATACCTATTTACCAGGGAGTAAACCCTATTGTGCTCAATGGGAATGACTTCTGAGTAGACATGCAGAAGATCACGCTGTTATCTTGGGAACCTAATATTTAACTAATGCCTATCTACTTTTCACTGCTGTTGGGGTTGTGTCACTTCAGACTGCAGGTGGGAGCCCACATCACTTAAATGGTCTTTCATACAATAATGGGGTGGGGGACCCTTTGACATCCACTGGATAACTGGGGGGGGGGGAATAGCCTTAAATGAATAGTCAGTCATGTGAACCCACGCCTACAATTTGAAATGATTCAGCCCAGCGCCTTCTGGTGACACAGTGTTATAATGCATATACAACACATACAAAAAAAGCACTTTTTCTTTGTCAATGTAGCTGAGTCCATGGGCTCACCAAATCAGTGACATGTTCTATTTATTTATCAAATTTATACCCCACCCTTCCTCCCAAAGGATCTAACTGGTTTCCAGAACTTTCTGGTCATTGAACTTAACAGACTGAACTGTGGAACAAAAATAATAATAACTTTCACTATTGCTATTATTTTCTGGTACACCGCCCTGAAATCCTCATTTGATATTTTAATTAAGTACATAAATATTGATACTGGTTTTATCTAATTATCTATTGCAGTTACCATGGCAACACATATTCCCCTGACATAAGGGGTGGAGTTGGGAGTGGGACAAAGTTTGCTGACACTAGACAGCAATCAGTCAGGAGTTGATGCGGTGCTTAATTTGTGTACAGGCTGACTGACAGTGACATAGATCACTTTCTATACTGTGACACTGACAAGCAGCAAAATTACACTCCACCTCACAAGGGTTCTCTGAAAAACAAAAAAACTGGTAATTCTCTAAGCTCGGTGTTGATTTTATAAATTTATCTGTACCTCAGCCATGCAGTGAGTGAATTGATCTCAATTTGTATATGCTGTGAGGAACTTCAAAAATATTCACACTCCCACTTTTTAGAAGCTCCCATATAATTAAACTGTTTTCCAGCTTATCTGAAACCCTGAACAATAGACAGCATAGATCCTGTTTTGAAAAAGGTACAAAAGCAAGCACCAGGCACCCAGCTCAGTCAGTAGAGCATGAGACTCTTAATCTCAAGGTTGTGGGTTCAACCCTTGTCCACTTTCCTCAAAGATTGGTCTTTTTGCAATAATGGGGAAATGCACTGATCTAACCTGCCCTGCAAGCAAATCAGAATGAATCCGTATTAAAAGCCAATGTGATCTAATTTCCCTGCAAATAAATCAGGATGGCTGCTCAACAAACAGGTCATATAAAATTGTGCTCTTTCTTTGCGCTCTCTCTCTCTCTCTCACACACACACTGCTATAACTGAATTGTAGTTTGAAAACTTTTACAATTCCATCATTCATAGCTTTTGTTCTTGGTAAAGGGGTGAGTTCCCGTTGCTCTGTCCCAGCTCCTGCCAACCTAGCAGTTTGAAAGCACACCAGTGCAAGTAGATAAATAGGTATTGCTATTTATCCAGGGGTCCTTTACCTACCTTTTACCTCTTGGTAAGCCATGATGGCTATATTAAACATAATGAATTTTAAGCCACTGTTCCCTTTTACTGTATGATGAAAGATTATTATGAGAAATGCTATATCTGTTTCTTTAATTGTACAATTAACCGTGCAACCCTATACGTGTCTACTCAGAAGTAATCCCATCTGAGTTCACTGGCACTTACTCCCAGGCCAAGTGTGTACAGGATTGCAGCTTTAGTTACAAACCACTGCTGCGATAACTTTCTTTCAACAGCAGATTCAAAACATGAATCTTTAGAGATTAGAAACCTAGAGCTGAAAAGCCCTTTAAATGAACTTAGGAAAAAGCAACATATCTGCTCACGTATATGACATTTCTCTGTATTGATCTGAAGACCCAAATCAATTCACTTGTACTTTTTCAGTATCATAATATTAATCTTAAACATTACAGGAAAAGCAGGGTGGCTCGAACCATCAAGATGCATTAGAATTTCCAACCATAGACTTACAATTTGTAGCTACCATTCAACCTTTCTTTTCCTTTCGGCTTCCTCAGGCATTTCACAACTGCCTCCTCAGATTTTCCAATCAAGTTTTGCTTTTCTGTGTCAGGAATAGGGATTAGTATTTTGGACCTACTTTTACTGTACTGTGAATTAGACTTCTCAGGTAAACATATTAGGAATTTTTTTATATGGTGCAAATTATGTTTTTCACCTACCTCTCGTAGTATATAAACCCTTCCATTTTATTTTATTTAGCAACAAACCCATGTGGATTTTTGACTGTGCAAGCCCACCTCATCATGAAATTTAGTACGTGAATGAGAGTTCATTGGTGTGTCAATGGGAGCTTTGCCCCCAATTTTCTTATGTGAGATTTTCAGTAGCTTTTGCCTTGGAACAAAATTAAACACCTAGAATAAAATTAATCATAGCTGTTGCCTGAATACATCTGACCCCCCCAGATGTTGTTGGACGACAGATTCCACCATTCCTTATTGTTGTCCATCCTGGCTGGGACCCAAGGGATTGGGGTCCAGCACCATGGTTTCCCTGATCCTGCTTCAGTTATTATTATTTTTTACATTTATATCCTACCTTTCCTTCAAGGAACTCAAGGCGGTAAACGTGGTTTTCCTGCTTCCCTAATTTTATCACCACAAGAACCCTGTGAAGTAATTTAGGCTGAAAGACAGTGACTGGCCCATAATAATGTAAATATGGGGGAGTGGAGTTATTGTTTTGTTTTTATTATGTATTTTGGATTGTTTATCTTGTATTTTTATGTTGTGAACCCTGAGATCTGAGGATGTAGGTTGGTATACAAATTCAATAAACAGAAATTAAAATATAATAAATAACATGCATAATTTCAAGGAGAACTAAACATTTATCTCTCTCTCTCTCTCTCTCTCTGTGTGTGTGTGTGTGTTAGTAACTGGGGTTTATTCAAGGAACAGTTTCAGTAAACCTTGATACAGTGGTACTTTGAGTTAAGTACTTAATTAGTTCCAGAGGTCCGTTCTTAACCTGAAACTGTTCTTAACCTGAAGCACCACTTTAGCTAATGGTGCCTCCCGCTGCCGCCGCACCGCCAGAGAATGATTTCTGTTCTCATCCTGAAATAAAGTTCTTAACCCGAAGTACTATTTCTGGGTTAGCGGAGTCTGTAACCTGAAGCGTCTGTAACCTGAAGTGTCTGTAACCCGAGGTACCACTGTACTACTTTTGTAGCCATAAACTAACACCCCAGTCCAATGTCTACATTCATATTTAAAGGTCAAGGACAAGGATGCATTGCTATTGCTTAACTATTAAACATAGTTGGAAGAATTCCTATTTTCCACACTGAGTACTTCCTAAACTGTATTTCTAGTTGTGAAAAAGCAAAAACACCTGTCACATAATAAAAGGCATAATAGCATATGCAAAGTCTGAGTTCCTGAATGTGAATGCTTACGATATAGTTCTAAAACTGCCGTTTTCCGCCCTCCCTGTATGCTTATAAAAAAGTCCCCCATGGTAGTGTGGAAAACACTTTTAAAAAGTCCTAGGGGGAAAGTTTCCTAGAGACTTTGAAATCCTTCCTATTTCTGGTTTCTTTGGAGGTTTGTAAAATCAGCTCTCTTCTGCTGTCTCTCAACAAGGTAAAAAAAGGAAAAGAAAAATACCCCCTAGATATATTCCTTAGATTTTCTATTATGCTTCACAGGTTTTATACAGTTTCTGAAGTCAGTCTTATTTTTTTATTGTCTTTTTTATTTTGATCACTTTCTCAACCTCCCAAAAAGGGAGAGAATTAATATTTTTGAAACACTTTTGTGGGCATTATCAATTTACAGGTCATGACTCAGGTACAATGATAAACTGAAATAAAGAAGAATTGCATTAAATTAGGGAGATTACCTATGGAATTCCTAAATTAAGTAAGGGAAGGGAATTACATATGGAATCACCCTTTTGTCTAAGTTTCATACCTTTTGTCTAAGTTTCATAACTAGCAGAGTAAAATTCTACAATGAAAAGACTAGCTACTTAATTCAGATCAATTAGGGTTCCCATTTCAAAAAGTAAAAACCAGGGCATTCTCAATGTTTTTGAGCTTCCCCCCACCAAAAAATTAAAATAAAATAAAATAAAAAATGCCCCCAAAACACGATTGTCAGGGAACTGACATCGGAGACCAGCAGAGAGAGAAGTTGCCCCGATAGTGCAGGAGAGGGAACCAGCAAGGAGAGAGAGAGGGTTTCCGAGGGGGAAGGGAATCAAGGGGACACCAAGAAGGAAGGGGGGAATGAGAGCACTTTGGAGGGAAGGCTCAGGGACTCTTCCAGTGAGATCAGTGGGGAGAGTGCCAGACCACCACTGGGCACGCCTACTCTGCGCAGAAGGCTTCCGCGCAGAGAGGCTAGGCGGAGACTGGCTGTCAAGGAATTCTTATGTTGGAAAAAAATTAGGAAACACCCACTAACGGATTCTGCCAGCGACTGAAGCAGACGCACAGGAGTGCGCTTCAGTTACGGAAAGGTTTAAACAACAAGCAGTTTAGGGAAGTCGGTGACTTACACACAAGCAACTACAATTCCCATTGCAACGATTTTTCGATTGACTTGTCTAAGATCCAGGACAAGGCACCACCTTTTGGAAATCCCCTGGATATCAATTCCACCTTTGAAATCCTGGTAGTGTATGGCAGCCCTAGACCAATACGGACAATTTAGCTCACAGCCCTGCTAGTAGGCTCTCATTGTTTCCTTGGGTTTGTTAGGTTGCTATGTGTGACTGTGCAGAAGTCACAACTGGCTGAATCCTGCTAACATGGTCTAGACCAGGGCTGGGGAACATGTGGCTCTCCAAAAGTTGTTGGGCTACAATTCCCATCATTCCTGATTATTGGCCATGTTTGGTAAGGCTGATGGGATTTGCAGTACAATGATATCTGAAAGGTGTCTCTGTGACTTCAGAGTCCCTTCTCCAAGGGATGATCTACATGTAACTCTAAACAAATAATGTCCTGTTGTGTCTTAAATAAATACTAACAGCAGTTGCAGGAGAGCCTAATTTTCAGCAGAACCATGGCATGTAGGGAGGGAAGGTTTAATTCTCCCTCCCTGCTGTGGTCATGATAAAAAGACGCAACAGCAAGATTGGACTACTGCAATGCACTCTATATGGGATTTCCCTTGCACATGCTCCTGGAAATTTCAGCTATTGCAGAATGCTGCAGCATAGTTGCTTACAGGAGTGAGACCCTGTCAGCATGTAACACCATTCTGTGGGAATTTTAAATGAAATTAATTCTTAGATCTGGTGGACAAAGAAGCTATATTTTTAACACCTCCTTTCTGCTATTCGATTTGGTTTTCAGGATGTGGTGAATTTGGAAAGTGCTTCTGTTTTAATTATGTTTCTCATGGGATAGTATTTACATTATGCAATTGTGCTTTATTTTAATTTCTTGCTGTGAAAATTTGTGGGGTAGATTTGCATGAAGGTCAATGTGCAAATATTTTAAAGAAATACATTAACGCTTGCCTTCCTAATCCTTAACTCAAACTGCTCATTCTTCCTCCAGGTTCCTCTTTGTCAGTCGTTCTTAGTCTTGAATCATTGCCTTTTCCCATTTTGTTTCCAACATTTTAGGACCTGCCACCAGTGTTCACTCTGCCCTGTGTGAAGTTTTAATCCCAACCCAACTAACAACTTTCCCTCTCCTCACAGAAGATGACCTGCAACCTGTTTAGGTTCCTGAGAAACTGAAGGTTTTTCAACCATAGCATCACAGACATATGGAAGCTTCACCTCTTTAAAAAAGGAAAAAAATTTGTTTTCCTGCTTCCTGTAATAGTGTGTGAATTTTACTTTCTAGAACTAAGTGTTTTGAAATTGACTAGTTCAACTGATTTGGCATCCGCTTTCCTCCTCCTCATTTATGATTCAACATTTCCCAGACTTTGCGTCTATGTTATATTTTAGAGCCTAGTTAACATAGTAGTAGCATTCATATGGAAAGAGGACACTGAGGGAGAACTGTTTAAAGGATAATTAACATGCATTAAGCGTATCGTATTCTGGCTTGCCTCACTCTTACAGATGTGTACATACCACTTGCTCTGCTCTTAGGCTTTCCTCATTACTACAACCAACAACAAAAGAACTGAGTGTAGCGACTGCTAAATTGTTAGGCTTGCATAAAAATGTGAATTTGAAAAAAGAAAGCTAAGGCTGCACTCAAATTTAGTGTAAACAGCAAATAATAATAATAATAATAATAATAATAATAATAATAATAATATTTTTTTAAAAAAAATAAGCTACCAATGTAAATTGTCACCGTTCTCTCAACACAGCTTTAAACAACCAAGCTTGCCGCGAAATATTTGCAGTTAGAACAGGGGGTGGGATACCTTAGGCCTAAGGACCAAATGAGGTCCTAATTGACCCTTGGGACTCTCCACAAACCACACCTGCTCCCCAGTTACAACACCTGTACTTAGGCCGCACTCCCCAACAGTCCTGCTTCACAACCTCCTTGAGTGTTTTTGCCTAGCTGGAACATGTCCTTGAATTCTGATTATGTCTTTTGCCTGCTTGGGTGGAAGATAGTGCTATGTGTACAAAAGTAAAATATACATTTCAGTGCTATGCCCACTTTTTGGCTCTGGTTCCATCTTACCACTGGCAAGTAGTCCCTGGAATGCTGCCCAGAAGGGAACACAGCACTTGGGTTGCAAAAGGTCCCCCATCTCTGAACGTGAGAAGTTGAATGCCCTCCATAAAGGATAATACATGTCACTCTGTAGAGTAATCAAGAAGAGCTGAAGAAACGACTTCTTTGCCATACAAATTGCAATCTGCATAGAGGAAGAATATGCTAACTCTGGAAACAAGTGTTTTAAATGTCTAGTCAAACGGAATCTACTATCTTTCTGGAACTTCCTGAGATGTATTGATGACATTTACATAATCCGAGCAAGGAAGAAAATGCTTGTCACATTCCGCTGAGACTTCAGCGGCTTCTCCCTCACTATTCATCTGAATCCACAGCAGGTTTGCTTTCTGGACACTACAGCAACTAAGCAATTGGCATATAAATGCCACCTTACACCAGACACATACCCTCCAACATTTCTCCAATGAAAATAGGGACGTTCCATTCCATAATAATAACTTTACTATTTCTACCCCACACATCTTACTGGGTTGCCCCAGCACTCTGGGCAGCTTCCAACATATATAAAAACATAATAAAACATTAAACATTTTAAAAAACATCAAAAAGCTTCTCTATACAGGATTGCCTTCAGATGGCTCAGGGGTTGGATAACCCCATACCCTCCAACATTTCTCCAATGAAAATAGGGACATACTAAGGAAAAGCGGGACATTCTGGGATCAAATCAGGAACTAGAATGGCTTCTCTAAATCAGGGACGTCCCTGGAAAATAGGGACACTTGGTGGGTCTGTAGACAGCTACTAACTAATACACATAGCTGCATGCATTTCCCCAGAGAACACTGAATGATTTATCTTCTATAGTCAGCTAAGGATACTGTGCCTAACAGGTTTATATCAGGCATTCATGAAACAAGAAATCCCCATTCAGTTAAGGGAAGTGACAGCTTGACAAGGACCAACTTGTGGCCAGGGCATGACCAGTCAGTGGTCTACTACAAGGCAGTGGTCTACTGTTGGCCAGACCTATAAACCTGGCATGGGATTTTCCCACTGCAAGGGCCTGACTTTCCTTCATTTGTGTATCGAGAGCTTTGTTTGCTTATTTTTGGAATATACTTTTTATTCATTTTCATCTTTACATGAGAGGTTGCTTTGTGTACATTAGAGCATATGACATGCACAATTACATAAAATAAAAAATAAGCACTCAGATAAATGTTTCTGAATAGCAAAGTTGAGTTGAAGTATATATACTAAAATTATTACAGTTATTACAGGTTGCTTAGATTGGTGACCATAGAAGTTATAGGAATTTATAGGAACGCAGTGCTGTAAACAAAGAGTAGTGTTCTGCCATATGCCTCATTATTTGTATAGCCAATAAAGTCACACCAGACTGCATTAAAATAGTTGTGTTTCTTTTGACCTCTTACTACTTTTAATTTTTGTTTCAGTTTTCCCCCATAATGTTGTTTGCCCAGTTGCATTCTACCATTCCTCCATAGTTAATAATTGTAATGATTTCCATGTCCTAGTAATAATTGTTCTTGCAGTGGTTAATAGATGGTTATGAGTTCTTTGTTTCTAATTTGCAACATATTGTGACTATACATGTTAAGTAGAGCCGTCCTGGGGTCACGGGGACTGTCTGCCTTGTAATCAAAAGTATTTCTGCAAATACATTTCCCCGTAACCTTTCTCTCTTTGGACACCTCCACAACATGTGCTGATATGTCCTTATAGTGGAACATCCTCTGCAACACATGGAAGAACTGTTTGGTTTTCTATACGCTAGGTGTCTAGGAGTTAAGTACCTGCCATGCAATTTTAATGGCTCTTTTTCTGGTTGTTGTCCAGGGGTCATTTACCTTTAACTTTACCTGCCAATATGAATTTGCTACCTATATGGACTGTAGTTTTTGTCCACAATCTGCTCCTTGCCTCAACGGTTCGAATCTGCATGATGAGGTGAGCTTCCATTGCTCTGTCCCAGCTTCTGCCAACCTCGCAGTTCGAAAGCACACCAGTGCAAGTAGATAAAAAGGTATTGCTACAGCGGGAAGATAAACGGTGCTTCTGTGTGCTCTGGCCTCCATCACTGTCCTCCGTGTGCCAGTAGCAGTTTAGTCATGCTGTCCACATGACCCAGAAAGCTGTCTGTGGGCAAACGCCAGCTCCCTCGGCCTGAAAAGCGAGATGAGCGCCACAACCCCATAGTTGCCTTTGACTGGACTTAACCGTCCAGGGGTCTTTTACCTATACCTTACCTTACCTTACCTTACCTTACCTTACCATGTCTCTTTTTCATTTTCTAAATCCCAATTCAGATCCCACAACCTTTTCAAATTTTGCTGAGGACAAAATTGTACACCTATACTAGATTTAGATGAAGTTGATATTAGTCCTTTTGTTATTATATTTTCTTCCACTATTATTTTTTTCATATTTTCTTAATTGTATTGTGGCTTTGTTTTTAACCTCAGAATTTGTTTTAAAGGACCTTAATTGGTAGCCTAATAGCCATGATATTCAAACATTCCCCAACTGAATTTGCATCTCATTAATGGTAAGTGGTCCATCTTTGTAAATATCTTTCAAATAATACCATTGCTTTTCTTTCCACATATCTATATTATAGGCTCTATATTTATTTTTGAAAATAAATTCTGAAAATTATTCTGAAAATAATGAGACAGAGGCCTTGGACCAGAACCTTTGCCCATTTGTTCAAATCTTGAAAGTTGTGTGAATGGATTTGTAAGCCAATGTAAAGAGTGGATTTTTTAAAAGGTGTTACTTTTATATATTACCATCTATTTCCATGTTTTCCATTGAGTTGCCTTATTTCCAGACGTTTGGTATGTCATGTTGCTGAGTTGAGGTGTGTCGCAGTAGCTGCTTAAATTTGGGAGTCCCCATCCTCCAAAGCTTGGGTGAAGGTACAGCAAAAAAATTTAATATGTGGTCTGTCTGATTGAAATATGAGTTTGTTACGTTTTCTTTGTCATCTGGACATATGGGCTGGACAGCTTTGCTTGTTTTATCTTCTCCTTCTCTTCCTACCAACCTAAGCACCTGTTGGTGGAGTCTGTCCAATCGAAAGGAAAGGGAGAGGGTGCATTCTATGACAACTAGGTAATGAGGAGTTGGGCCCTGCATCAGAGCGTATCAAAGCAACAGAGAGATGGTTTGGTATGCAATCTGTCTTGTAAGAGAGCAGGGTCCCTGGTGGGCACTGTAACATGCCTCTGATAGAAACAAGATGCCTATAGACTAAGGTTACCAGACGTCACCCTTTCCCGGGGACAGTCCCTGGATTTACAGTCCCCATACAAAGTCCATTGAAGTTGAAAAGTGTCCCCAGATTCATTGCGGGGGGAAAAACTGGTGACCTTACTGTGGACATCATACTTGCAACTCTAGTGACAGTCATGATCAACTATTGACACTACTGTTCATGAATTACAAAATTTTGCATGGTATTTTATTTTATTTTCTAAAAGAAAACAAAAATAGTCCCCATCCAGCCACTTTTGCAGAAATACTTTCACCATTTTGGATGGTTAACCTGAAGTATATACAGTATTGTGTGTGTGTGTGTGTGTGTGTGTGTGTGTGTGTGTGTGTGTTTTTAAGAGTACAAAAATGTTTTCTCTCCACAGCAAGATTATTCACTTTGCAGCAAGGCTCTGCTTTCCTTCATTAGCACACTGCTAAGGGAGAAGCAGCTTTCATTGCTCCAAATAAAGTCCTCAGCAAATAGATATGGATATCAATACTTTATTTGCAAAGTGCTTGACGTATTCAACACATGCACCATTATGGAAGGCTTTAACTCCAAGCAAAAAAGATTTGTGGCAAAGCATATGACCTTCTCCCCACTACAATGGCCATCCCCTAATTAGGCAATGCATCTGATAGTCATTAACAGGAATGAGATAATGAATCACTTTCTCTCTTCTTTGTTAATTTGCTGTAACCAAGCGGCTAATGGATGTCAGAGCTGAGTGATTGCACTGATTATAGTGATTTATAGTTGCAACAAAACAATTTAAAACCATTCTGATTATTCATGTTAAAGATAGTTTATGTTTTGTTTACTAAATATTTTACATCCTTTTTTCCTGTCCCCCTTGCAGACTTCCATGTGCAGAGCAAAATAATTCTTTCCGGAATTTTTTAAAAGTTTCAGTCTGGGGATTCTTTCTGTCTTTTTCCCTTTCTGGTATTGTTTCAGAGTAAGACATTTTATTTTGTTTATAGAAAAATTTACCCAGTAGAAATGAAAAGCCTTAGGGTGGAAAGAAAACTTCAGTGGTGCCTAGTTCAAAAGGAGGAGGAAATAAGAGGAAATAAGACAAACTTCAAGCCACTTTACCTTGGGGCTCTCAGTCCCTTCCTCATCCTCTGCAGACACATCAGTAGCAAGTATCTCTGCTTTGATGATACCCAGAGCCCTCAGAATCCAGCTGTGTTGTCGTTTGATTTGCCTCTGTAGTTCCTTCCACTGACTCGCAATCATCTGCAGCATGTCCTTCAGTCCTTCTCGCAGAAAAAAATAAATAAAATGACAGGGAAACAAATTAAGTCATGCATTCGACTTCATCTTTTAATAACATTATTTATACTAAAGGCAGCAAAAAATTTCCCAAGGGTACAAAAAGAACAAGGTGTTGAGGGGGGGGGATGAAATCCCCTTGACCTTAACTATTTCATCACACTTTACTGAGAAATCTGAGCTGGAATTCTAACCTATTAATATTGCAAATGACTGGATAGGACCAAAATGTGACACATGGCAAAACGTGATCTGCTGTAAGTTCTGACTGAAAACAGAAAAATAAAGCAATATATGTTGAAGAAGGGACGTAGGTGGCACTGTGGTGTAAACCACTGAGCCTTGGGCTTGCCGATCGGAAGGTCGGCGGTTTGAATCCCTGCGATGGGGTGAGCTCCCGTTGCTCAGTCCCTGCTCCTGCCCACCTAGCAGTTCGAAAGCACATCAAAGTACAAGTAGATAAAGAGGTACCGCTCCAGCAGGAAGGTAAACGGCATTTCCGCATTTCCGTGCGCTGCTCTGGTTTCGCCAGAAGCAGCTTAGTCATGCTGGTCACATGACCCGGAAAAACTGTCTGCGGACAAACGCTGGCTCCCTCGGCCTGTAAAGCGAGATGAGCGCCGCAACCCCAGAGTCGTTCACGACTGGACTTAACTGTCAGGAGTCCTTTACCTTTACCTTTTATGTTGAAGAAACAAGCGAGAATTTCATACTTCAGCCCTGTTCACTGAACAAAATGCTGTTCCAAACATATATTAGCTATTGCCCTCATTTTCTTTTTTCTCTCTCTCTCTTTTTTAAAAAAAACATATTTAACAGATATGCAATGACCTATCAGGCTGGTTTTTTGAGACTGATACATTCAGGAAATTATGCAAATCAGCCAACTGACTTAACATAGCATGAATGTTTTGAGAGAAAAGTCTGTTTCATGTTCTATCAGAGTGTATGCAGGTAGAGAAGTAACAGATGTAAAAACTCAAATAATAATCACACTAAAACCCAGAGGACAACTTCATCTTGGGGGGAGATACCTTTTTCCAACCAGACCAAAATAAAGTCTCAAATTTCTAGGCATCCTATTAAACCATCCTATTAAACTAGTCATGCAAAGTTCCAAAAACATGACAAAAGTTATTATTCATTCTGACTTAAGGCTTTTACTGAAAAGGACAAGCATAACTAAAGGAAATAATATTCCTAATCTTAAAATCTTTCCTAATAAATACTTTAAAATTGCAGCAAGAATTAGCTTAAATGGCAAAGGAGCATTTAGCAATGCGAGTACTCATGCTGACTATGTAAAATATATATATGTGTATAGATATGGAATCCTAATTTATCATCTTAATGTTATTTCCATAGCACCTACATCAAAGAATATGTCAGCGTGAAGTTTTCAGTGATGTAATTTCAATTGAAACTCAGCTGAGCATTGAGACCAAAATAAAATGAACAGACTATTTGCTGGCAGTATTTCATTTTGTAAGTATCACAGCATTGTATGCAGTATATGAAACATTTATAAATCTTGAAGGTCAAACTGATAATGTAAATATTAATAATACATAAGGAAGTGAATATATGCAGTAATTTACAGCAATGCTTCTTTATTCTTTAATAGTCTGGAGACATAAAGACTTGCAATAATTCAGAAGGATTTACCTGATTTGTGAGATACTATAAGATCAAGAAGTTGGCGTCCTTCTTCTACAACAGCTTCCTTCAAAGCACAGTGGCTGTCTACATTCAGCTTAAAACTCTGCAAGGGAAATTATATATATGTATATGTATATATATTTATATAGAGAGTGAAATGGTAGAGAGGCATTCTAAAGCATACGTACTAAATTACTTGCTATTTTTATCAAGAACCGCAGTGCCATTTACCCAACAGCCACATACATTTGCAATACTAAAAGCTATTGATATTTCAGAACGGAGCTCAAAATGTTTCCATTAGATTAGCAAAGTGCATCTGTGTTGAAACAGCTGACAAATCTAGAAATTCATTAAGTTTTATGAAAACATGTAACCTGTAGGCAATATGTGGAATAACAGTGTCCTATAAAATACACTGAACTGGAGCCATCAGTTCATGAATGCTCTTTTTTCTAAATAAATAAATAAATATTGGAGAATGAATGATTTCTATAAATATATGCAGCGTACATTTTTATCCAGTAAAACAAAATATTGCAACAAATTAGTTCTGTTGTTCAGGTTTGCGATAGTCCACTATTGTATTTATTTTGGTGGTAATCAATTTAATTTTGACAACTAAGCATAGGAAGAACAACAAAGGAACTTGAGGAACTCTGTGTGAACTTGTGCACCTCTGAGTATTTGATATATGTCACACAGCAGTCTTTACAAGGGAAGACCTGCAAAGTTTAATGGAAAGAATCTTACATTTATACACGGAACACAACATACTCATTCTTGCACACTTATAGCACTCAGCCCTGGGGTAAACCCACCCCCTTACGACTCCCTTTCCCTTCCTTTACTCCTAACTTCACTAGAAATGATAGGAACAATCTCTCCACCTGTCAAGGCAGAAAGTCCGGCAAGCTGCCTTGTTCCTACATTCAAAACAGCTGGGCACAGGAGAAGTGGATGGCTAAAAGATTTTTGGAATGTTTTGGAAGGGGCTAAAAAATTGTAAGGGACGTGGGTGGCACTGTGGGTTAAACCACAGAGCATAGGACTTGCCGATCAGAAGGTCGGCAGTTCGAATCCCCGTGATGGGGTGAGCTCCCGTTGCTCGGTCCCTGCTCCTGCCAACCTAGCAGTTCGAAAGCACCTCAAAGTGCAAGTAGATAAATAGGTACCGCTCCGGCAGGAAGGTAAACGGCGTTTCCGTGCACTGCTCTGGTTCGCCAGAAGTGGCTTAGTCATGGTGGCCACATGACCCGGAAGGTGTACGCCAGCTCCCTTGGCCAGGAAAGCGAGATGAGCGCCGCAACCCCAGAGTCGGCCACAACCGGACCTAATGGTCGGGGTCCTTAAAAAATTGTAAAATATGCTGACAGCTAAGGTCAAATGACAAATCCTAGCAATATAATTTTGCAGTGTAATGCCATGCACATTAGTCTCATTGTATATATAAATTTCAGTCAGTGTTTTATTGTGGGCGGTGGGTTGCCTTGGAAGGACTTTCCCCGAAAGGTGGCACAGAAACACTGGAAACAAACAAACAAACAAACAAACAAAGCCATTTGATATCCAACCACCATATTGATTCTTCACTACAGTATTTCAACTGTACACTAGGGTGAGGATTCACTTTGGACCAGCTGGATGGATGCAAAAGTGCCCACTCCTCCACAGGCCACTTTGGGCAGATGGTTGGGTCGGTCCATGTGGCGTCATATGACATCAGAGGAATCTGTGCCTGCTTTCAGCCGTGATTGGCTCCACTTCGGAGCTTCTGAATGGCGATCCCGAGCAGAGCCAATTCCATCATGGCTTGCATTCAGCACTGAATTTAATCTATAGGTGTCTTGTGAAACTTTGAAAGCAACCTGCCTGCTCACCTTTGTCCCCTGGTATGTTAGTGAGGAGTAAAACACAATTGCGGAATGGCACACAAGGCTCTTGTGCCTTTAAAAGCAGCACAGAAGTTGGCATTTGGGTGGCTACAGTTTGCTGTATCATGTGAGACACGCACTGTCAAATTCTATAAAGAAATTAAAGATGGAAGACCTCTCCCTGTCTTTGTATCATTAGATAACGCTAATGAATGATCATAGAAAGCCCCTCCTGAAGCCTCCAACACAAATTTCATGCTGTGCTATTTATTTATTTTTTATGGCATTCAGTTTGTCATCTAGAAATCTTTTAAAAACAAATATTATATATTTTAGGATCCTAAGGAACCCAATTTAAACATTTTGATTTTCTACAAAGATGCTCACATTTAAAAACCGAGATGGCCCACAAAAATAACTTTTTTATATATATTATTAGGCAAGTAATGCTAAAACCAGAATGAAAATGAAATGGAGCCAAAAATATAAACTGGGTCAAGCATCCAGAAGATAAGAAGAAGAAAAACAACATTAATTTTTGTGCAGCTCCTTTTCGTAAAGCTTCACTTTCCATGAAACCTTTTCTGGAAGTTCCTTGCATGAAAGTGAGCTCAGACAATATTTAATTTACTGTTTACTTAAAACAGGCTTGTGTTGAATAGTTTGTAATCATGCACTTCACAAGAGATGCACCATGCGGGTGCCTCATATAGCAAAAGAAAACCTAAAGGGCCCGAGAGTAGGTTGGATAATTTCATGTAATTGAAGCGGAGCATCGATGCAGCTGGATGTGGCGCTGCCTCAAGATGATGGGGATGCGTTTGATAGGAAAATTGGAAAAGATGAGGTATTCTTCTTCATTAGAAAAAATAGACTTGCTGCCCTAGAAAAGATTCATTTAACATAACATATCAAGTATACAATGCAGCTTGATTTACAGGTGCACCTATTAACCAGTAATAATGTTGACTGAAGAAGTAAAATATGATGAATAAAGATGGGCCAAAACTCTGGGGCTTGATTTGCAATTTTACAGTTGCACAGAATTTAGACTTCAGCGTCTTAATTTGCTGCAAAGCACAAATAGCGAAATCTGGCAACAGATTAACCAATAACACATTGGTCTTAAGGGGGAAACTCTTTTCACTAACTGCAAGCATCGTAGCAAACAAGAGCAAAATAGATGGTAGTCAGTGGCACGTTACATTATCTCCATTCAGGTGTGTGTCTTTTTCTTCTTCTGCAGCGCTAAAGCTTGCTGCTTCCCAGAGAAAATAACTCAACGCCGACAGACTAGGCAGATCTGGCATCAACAGCACAGTTTTACAGGTAGGAGCATGAGCAGGTGGGCATCTAGGAGCAGTAAAGGTAAAGGTAAGGTAAAGGACCCCTGGACGGTTAAGTCCAGTCAAAGGCGACTATGGGGTTGCAGCGCTCATCTTGCTTTCAAGCCGAGGGAGAATTCCTTCATAATCCAAATGCCTAGCTAAATAAAAATATATGTAGCCTTTTCTTAAATATTGCTGCAGTGTATATATGAAGCTTCCTGCATGCTAATGCTGAGGTCCTATGTCGTATTCAACAAAGTGTTAAGCAGATCATTTTGTCAGTCCAAGGATTTCTCCTTCTGCAATAATAATAATAATAAAAACAACAATAATTTATTTATACCCCGCACATCTGGCTGGGTTTCCCCAGCCACTCTGGACGGCTTCCAACAAAATATTAAAATACAATAGTCCTTAGATATTAAAAGCTTCCCTAAACAGGGCTGCTTTTAGATGTCTTCTAAAAGTCAGGTAGTTGTTTATTTCCTTGAGATCTGGTGGGAGGGCGTTCCACAGGGAGGGCGCCATCACTGAGAAGGCTGTCTGCCTGGTTCCCTGTAACTTCACTTCTCGCAGTGAGGGAACCCCCAGAAGGCCCTCGGGGCTGGACCTCAGTGTCTGGTCAGAACAATGCAACAGAACTATCACCTGCTCTCCTCTCCCTGTGCACCTCCTAAATCTGTTCCAGGGGTCCCCCCTCCAACCCTTCAGAGCAGATTTGGAGATGGAACATGCAGGTGGAAGAGACAGGGAACAACCCACTGAGCTCGTGCAATTTTGCAGTTGAATACTGTACTGCCTACTGTTTCTAAGCCAAAGTACATTGTTCTTTTCTTCTTTTCTCAGCCAGCAAAATCTAAGGTATACTTAACACAGCATTGAGTGAAGCTGACTGTATCTCTGTCTCTAACACTGGGTATATTGGTAGTTATTGTTTTAATAAAATCCAGACCTTTATGTGGTTATGAATATATTTTGAAAATATTTCAGACAGTATGGTTGCATACTGCAATACTAATAGATGTGTGGTTGTTTGTGTTCTGAATTACACCCAGTGCATGTCATGTTACTAAAACAGCAAAGTGAAGAATAGAAAGAAAGGAAGCATGCTTTGTAAGTCTGTCTTGGACCCATTGCTGTACGGCTTCAGAACTGGTCCTGAGACTGAAACTGCCTTGGTCACCATGGCTGATGACATTTATTGAGAGAGATATGGGGAAACCTTGCTTATTCTCCTTGAACTCTCAGTGGATTTTGACACTGTCGATACTGTTGACCATAGTACCCTTCTGGAGCATCTCAAGTGGTTTGGGGGAGCTGTGCTTGAGTGGTCCCACTCCTACCTCCAGGTATTTCTCGAAAAAGCAGTCATGGGAGGCTACTGCAGCCCCATGGGAGCTGTTGGCAAAGGCTGCTCAAGTCTCTACATGTGTTGTCTACTATGTAAATATTCTGTGTGCAAATGTCAGATGGGATCAGATAGCAATGACAGTCATGCAAGATCCCCCAATTCAAAAAGTCCCACTTTGAGTACAGCCTTGACATCTCCACACTTGAGTTTGCCTCTATTGCTAGCCAGCCCTCCCTCAATGGCAGATTTAGAAAAACACTACTGGTTCGGTCACACAGGGTGCCAAGCCTTGGGGGCGCTTCAACTATTATGTCCAACGGAAGGCGAGAAATGTGTGTGTGTGTGTGTATGTGAGAGAGATTCTGACATCACACAGGGCACCGCCGAAATTTGAGGCACCAAGGTCTGCCGCTACCTAATTTTCCTCCCCCTCCCCAATAAAAAACAACTTTTATTTTGAGAAAGATAACTCATGGCATCAAGAAAGGAACTGTGTTTATGTGCACAATTGCTGGCATTATTTTCCGTTGGGAAGCAGGGATTCTAGAAAAAAAACACCACTCACTTTTTCTAGTGTTTAAAATAAAAGTTTGGTTTTTAATCTTTTGAGACAACCTATGTAGGGACGCGGGTGGGGCTGTGGCTTAAACCACGGAGCCTAGGACTTGCCGATCAGAAGGTCGGCGGTTCGAATCCCCGTGACGGGGTGAGCTCCCGTTGCTCAGTCCCTGCTCCTGCCAACCTAGCAGTTCGAAAGCACATCAAAGTGCAAGTAGATAAATAGGTACCGCTGTGGCGGGAAGGTAAACGGCGTTTCCGTGCGCTGCTCTGGTTCGCCAGAAGTGGCTTAGTCATGCTGGCCACATGACCCGGAAGCTGTACACCGGCTCCCTCGGCCAATAAAGCAAGATGAGCGTCGCAACCCCAGAGTCGGCCACGACTGGACCTAATGGTCAGGGGCCCCTTTACCTTTACCCTTTCATGTACTTTGTGAGTCTGTCTATCACTGGGAGTGGGGCAGGCCAGTATATGGAATCCCTTGCTCCTACTTAGAGATGGGAAGGCCTGAAAAAACCCTGGAAAAATTGAAATAAACCGGTCCCCCCCCCCCGTTTTCCCCAAAGTTGGGTTTTTTTGCAGAAAAATGGCGGGGGGCGGACCTGTGTGGAATAATCAAACTATATCAAACTGTTTTTTTCACTTTTTCCAGGGGGAAAACGGCTTTGGAAATAGACAGAAAAAATGGTGTGCCCCCCCCCCGGGATTTTTCCAGGTCTTGCCATCTCTATTCCTACTCTTTTAGATTCTTTCCAGCAAATGCAATGTTTCCAGAAGACTAGAAAATCATTGGGTTGATTAACATAGTTTACTGCTGCAGCAGATATGTGCAGCACATTGTCCCTCCATGTAGATTTATGATTCCTTGTCCCCTGACCCCCTATCAAGATCCTGATTTGCTGCTATTATTCATATTTCTATTCCACACCCCAGATTCACTTCCACCTGCAGCTTGCTGCTGTTGCTGTGATCCTTTGCCTATTGCTTGTACCGCTCTTGCTTCCTAACAGTATGAAGACGTTCCTTCCTCTCCACCACCTACCTACTTATATCCCTCCCTCCCTCCCTCTCTCTCTCTCTCTCTCTCACACACACACACACACACAGAGCACATAGACAAAACAAATCTACTCATGGGGGGGGGGGGATCATGTAAAGTCACCTAAAGATTATGCATAGGAAATATGAGCCGTAATCTCTCACCTTCTCTCCCTGATATGACACCATGGAACTAACCAGCGCCATCACTGTGCCTGAGTTTTAAAACTTGTGATTTTCCCAAATCTGTGTTCTGAAACGCTCCAGCCCTGGGAGGGCAGAACAACATGGTCCCCCCCCCTTAACATAGATCAGTTTTGCCACACATACATGTAATAACGCATGGACCTATTCTGCAATAATGATTAAAACAACACATTTTAGCAGACTTCCCTTGAGGGTTTTTCTTTTGTTAGCATAACCCAAAGCAGCTTCTGCCTATGACAATATACTTTACACAGTCTGAAGGTGAAATGAAATCCTTCTTTTAGAAATGTGTTTGGAAAAGTTGTTTCAGGTCTCCAAATAAATGAATGCATATGGCATCTTTTAAAAAATGCAAATAAATGTTTTTTGAAACAGAAATGGGAAAGTTCTTTTGCATTGGCAAAAGAGCAGCAAAAACAGGACAAAACAGGAGTGGGGAACTTTTGACCCTCCATCTGTTGCTGCGCTACATTCTTGACCATTGGCCATGCTGGCTGGGAATGATGGGAGAAAGAGTACAATAATATCTGGAGGGTCACAGGTTACTCACAACAGAGGTATAAGTTGTAGTTTGAATCCAAGAAGGCTGAAGGCTTAAACTCAGGCCTTGGCAAAGCACTGGAAACAGAACTGAATTGTGCAAAAAGTAATTATTTGAAAGTTGTGAGAGTGTATAAACTTATGGAGATAGTCCTCTTTTGTTCTCTAAAAATATTTAGCCTGCACATATTTGGGTTTGAAGCACACAAAACATAACACACACATACAATTTCCATTCTGTGAGAACTGATATGTTCCTCCTGGGCACTACTGACACCTCTCTTCCCCCAATTTGATGCTCAACAGTGTGAAGAGGGCATTTGCACATCTTTTTGCTCAAAGAAGGAAGTCCTAACACGTGGGTAGGCAAACTAAGGCCTGGGGGCCGGATCCGGCCCAATCTCCTTCTAAATCCGGCCCACGGACAGTTCAGGAATCAGTGTGTTTTTACATTAGTAGAATGTGTGCTTTTATTTAAAATGCATCTCTGGTTTTTTTGTGGGGCATAGGAATTCGTTCATTCTCTCTCTCCCCCCCCTGCAAATATAGTCTGGCCCCCCACAAGGTCTGAGGGACAGTGGACCGGCCCCCTGCTGAAAAAGTTTGCTGACCACCCTAACAGGTGAACACACATGGAACTTTTTCCACAGCAAGATGGGTTGAGACTTAAACCCAGGGCTTGCTGTCGGAAGCTGCGTGAGGAGTGTCATGGGACAGATGATTTGGGGGCAGCCAGACTTTTGCCATTTCCACTCCTTCAGTTAGTGCCAAATGCAAATATCCAGATCATTTTGTCACTGCCCTTAATGGGAACTTAATTTCTTAGACTTCTGTTTAAACACAGATTAGCGTTTCTGCCAGGCCAAGAGCAAATGCAAAGTTGACATTCTAATTAATAAAATATAGATCACAAAGCAATGACTAGTTCTGTCTTCCAATAAAACAATGCCCCTTCATTAACGTTCAGTGCAATCCTATGTATGTGTAATCAAGAAGTTAGTTTCAGAAGGCTAGGTGACAGAAACTTAGTGTGTGCATGTCATTTGGGAATATATAAACCTGCATACCATTCAAAGTGAAACTGCAGGTTCCCTGCCCCCACATTATATTAACCCCTTGATTAAACATGTAGGTGACACTTAAACAACTAGCTCTGATCTTTTTTTGGACAGCATTCCTCAATATTAAACTCAATTTCAGAAGTCCAGCAGAATGAAGAAAGTCTCTGCAGACTATAATGCACATATGGATGTGAACTGGCCACACCAACAGAGGGGGATTGGCCACTGTTTGTGATGCACAAGGCTGTGCGCACCTTGCTTCAGGTAGAGCTTGGAGATTTTGATTGCACTACAAGCCTCCCGGGCCCCTTTGCCTGCTACAACCTTGGCAATTACTCTACCGGTGCAAAACTGTGCTGTGATTTTCAATGTACGTTAATGCATCGTCCGGTCACCAACTTTAGCTCAATGACATTCAGAATGATGCCACTATGATGTGCCAGTGTATTGACATCTGAGGAATTATTCAACCCAGGAGGAATAAGACCAGCACAGAGAAAACTCTCACCCCAGTCTCCTAAATCCTGAATTCCTTGAATTGTTTCTTTTCCTGTATGCTGCGGTGTGCTTGCTGACTGTAGCGCTGTTAGTGGGCGGTTCCCTAGACTGAATGGATGGGGTTCAACCTGTTCTGGAAGGAGTTGAACTCCTACATGGGAGCAGGTGTGCAGCTTGGGGGCAGAAAGCTAATTGTTGCTGGTCAAATGTTGGGCTGTTACTCGTTCTTTTTACATTGTTGTGGTTTTATGTATTTTAACAAAATATGTACACTTTCGCTAAAGGCCTAGGGATAAGCTAAATAAAGAGGAAAGGGGGAAATCATTGTCAGCTTCAATCAATAATCTTGTCTTACCAAGTGTGTTTCCAGGTAGAGCTTAAGGCTGTCTGTCTCTGCTTTAGGAGGAGTCCAGTTTTCTGTCGTTTCCATGGCTTCGTTCAACCAGTGGATGAATTCGTCTAGCTTGCTTACAAATCCCTTCCACAAAAAGAAAAGGGGTGGGGGGGCCAATGGCATGGTTGTTAGTAAAATGACAATCAGGTAAAAACAATAATTTTATATATTTATTTTAATTAAAGGAATATGGCACTGCTCTGAACGTAGCAACTAGCTACACTAAAAGAATGCGACAGTTCTTGCTCATGAAGATGGAAGAAGGTTGGGCATAGCATCTGCCAGCCTGGTTTGCACATCAAACTGAAAATCTGACATTGACAGATCTGTCCATCTCTCAGTCAAGAACTGCCTTCTCCCAGATGTTGGGTTCTAGCCCCAATCTTCCCCAGCCAGCATGGTCAATAGGGTGCTGGCGAGGCACAGGTTCCCCATTCCTTATCCAGCTGTTTGTATTCCATCAAATATTTGAACTCTTTTGCGTTTTCTTCCTACTGGTACAACTGGTTTTAGCTTTGCTGTAGTTTTTCCATTCTCAGTTCTTCTGGGTGTGTGTGTGTGTGTGTGTGTGAGAGAGAGAGAGAGAGAGAGAGAGAGAGAGAGAGAGAGAGAGATTTTATGGAATACTTTTGTATTTGCTTTTAAATATGTGGCAAGTTGCTTTAAGGGTTCCTCTAGCTGTAGGATAATGAATAAATTAGCAAAAGCAAATAAAGATACCGTAGAAGCTTCAGTGGGAGAACAAAGGGAAGGTTTTTGCAGAGGTCCTTGTTGCTGAACTTCCAGAGGAAAGTGTTGTGTTTGTAAAAGATTTGAGACAATTGCCCTGATCCAGCCCTGCATGGGTGTAGCTAACATCACCCTTCATGCACATCCTTATAAAATAAGCAGCAGCTGAAACACAGGGAACCACCTTATGCTGAGTCAGACCACTGAGCCAGCTTCCTCAGTATAGCCTACACCACAAAGAGGAAACCTGTGGCCTTCAAGGGTATTGGTCTAGATCAGTGTTTCCCAAACGTTTTTGGGCAACGGCACACCTGTTTGCCGGAAAAAAATCTCGCGGCACACCACCATTAAAGCCCCGCCCCGTGACGTCAGCGCACAGCGTCACGCCGGGAGGGACGCACAAAAGTGAAAGTTTTTTCCCTCCCCCTTGCCGGGGTGGGAGGAGGCAGCAGAGCGAGGGACTCAGGGACGGCGGCAGCTGAGGCGGCCACCCCTCGACGCCGTCCCAAAAGCCGCCAAAAAGCCCTAAAAAAAGAGGAGCAGCACAAAAAACACACCACACACGGGGGGCGTGTTCTAATTTGCTTCTAACTCCGGGTTAGAGCGCAGCACGTGGAGGATGGGTGGGGAAAGAGAGAGGAGGCGCACTGATAGAACGCCAGGCACGGGGGCCGCCAGGGAGAGCCAGCGCGCGCCCCACCCCGGACGCTCGCGGCCACCGCCATCCCTCCCTCCCAGGGAAGGCGGGATTAGAGCAAGCGCCCGGGCAGCAAGAAGCGCGCGCGCGCCGGCCCTGCCCTGGATCCCTCAGAACCGCCAGTCTCTGGGAAAGTGGGCGTGGCTTCAGAACTCTCAGGCAGCAGCACCCGCCGCCCGGCAAGGCTTCCCATTGGGAGGCGCGAATGCTTTAGTGGGCGGGGATTGGTGCAAATATAGGCAGGGCGGGCTGAGAGGAGGAGCCGCCGCCGAGGAGCAGCGGCACCAGCAGCGTTTCCTCTCCCCCCTCCCCTCCCGTGTCAACAAGCGGGGTGCCTGCGCCGGGGGTTTGCGCGTCAGGCAGGCAGCCAGGCAGGCAGACGGCGAGAGCCCCACGCTGGGCGGCCGCTGCTCGCCGCCGCCGCCCCGCCTCTCGCCGCCCGACTCGCCCGCCTCCCTCCCACGGCACACTAGGCAACGTCTGGCGGCACACTAGTGTGCCGCGGAACACCGGTTGGGAAACACTGGTCTAGATTTCCTATCAGTCACAGCCATGAGTATGTCCAATGGTCAGGAATGGTGGGGAGTTGTGGTCCAACAAACACTGGAGGGCCAGAGGTTTCCCACCCCTGATGTATACTGACTGGCATCAGCTCTCCATGTCTTCAGACAATCGTGCCCACCCCTCTCCCAGTCCTTCCTGGAGAGGGTGGGGATTGCACTTGTGTCTTCTGTGTGCAAAAACACATGCTCTGCCACTGAACTATGGCAATGTTCCCTCACTAACGCTTTGGGTGGGAAACTGAAAGAGGGGACAGACAGATTGAATTGAGCCCCTTCTTCCCCTTCCAAATAATTTGTCAGTGCAATGGTCGCTTCTTTTGCAATGCTACACACATGCGGTCCCAGCTACTGGGCTGCTTGGCAGAATCACACAAAACACAGCAGCTGTTTTGGGTCTATGGCTCTCGATCTGTGAGCCAAGAGCTGCTTCTCATTGGTGCATATGACTTCTAGATAGATCAGGGGCACGTGATGAGAAGGAAGTATGGTCATAATCTAGGAATGTGAAACCTCTGTGAAATATCCTGCAAAGTTATTCCTAACAATAGCAGTAAAAAGGATAGTTACGTTCAACATATAAATGTTTTATACCGCATGATCTTATTTAAAAGCATCCTAACACCAGCAATTTATATCTCATTTTCTTGCATATGTATAGCCACAAAATGACACAATGAAAAACAGTGGCAGAGAATATTTAACCTGTGATATTGAGACATATGCACTAATATGGCACAAAGAGGTGATAAGCGGAACTCATCTGTAAAAAATAATGTAATTGTTCCCCTTGCAATGACACTTTACAAAGCAGGCATGCTTCTGGTAAACAACAGTCAAGGATAAGATAAAATATAGAAGTAGTGGCATAAGAGGAGGTGACTATTCCTCTTTCCAGAAAAAGGCCCTTTTCTGGTGTAAAGCACAAATCACTATAATCCCACTATTTTTCAGATGATGTCTGTAAAATTTTATGGAGACTGTTCAAAAGAAAACAACTGTAGAGATTGAAAATTATTTAGAATACTAAAAGCCTGACACTGAAAATTACTGTCAGAAGATAGAAAATACTGTCCAGTTCCTAAATCTCATTATTCAAGCAGACAGCACCACCTGGAGGCTAAAGTGCAGTATACCAGGTATTGCCAGCAGTTATTTCAGACAAAGGTGTTTTACGATAACACACGATGGAGCATTCTTCTAGTGATCTTCTAGTGCCAATATGGATGGCCTTTCGGCACTTATTACAAACATACCTGTGCTCCCAGGCTCCTGCAGGTACTTATTTTTCAACTGGCTGGTTATTGACTTTAACCCTGCTCTGGGCTTTCAGCTACATTTCATTTATTGTAATTTTAATGTCAATGTTTGTACTTTTAAAATTGCTGCTCACCACATGATGTGAAAGGTGTTGCAGGAATGCCTTAATAAATAAAACAGAACCCCGCCTCCCCAGTATCGGTCCAACTTTCGCTTGTTCTGGGCCCAGGTGTGGTAAGAGTCAACAACTGATGCTGACTACATCAGAAATACATGACCTCGGCAAACACAGTAAATTTGGAGCAACCGCTGTTGTTGGTTTCAAAATAGGTATCTCATCTCTGCTCATGCTTGGAATGACAATCATAATTTAAGGGGCAAGCATTGTTGGATGCTAGTATCTGTCTGTCTTGGGAGACAATGGAAAAGTGCACCTTTGGGGGTGAATTGCATTATTTATTTCCAGGTATAGTCTAATAATGAGTTCTCTACCCAATATGGCTGGGTTATGGCTGGGATAGCTCAAGTTGGTAGAGCATGAGACTCTTAATCTCTAGGTCACAGATTCAAGCCCCACATTGTGCAAAAAAATCCTGCATTGTAGGGAATTGGGACTAGATGCCTCTCGTAAAGGTAAAGGGTAAAGGGAACCCTGACCATTAGGTCCAGTAATGACCGACTCTGGGGTTGCGGCACTCATTTTGCCTTATTGGCCGAGGGAGCCGGCATTCAGCTTCTGGGTCATGTGGCCAGCATGACTAAGCCGCTTCTGGCGAACCAGAACAGCACATGGAAACACCATTCACCTTCCCGCCAGGGTGGTACCTATTTATCTACTTGCACTTTGACATGCTTTCAAACTGTTAGGTTGGCAGGAGCAGGGACCGAGCAACGGGAACTCACCCTGTCGCGGGGATTCGAACCGCCGACCTTCTGATCGGCAAGCCCTAGGCTCTGTGGTTTAACCCACAGCGCCACCCACGTCCCTTAGATGCCTCTCGTACTCCCTTCCAACTCTACAGTTCTTAAATTCTATGATCCAACTGCAACTAAGATCTATTTCTTTGATCTTCCCGCTCTATGTGATTAGTGGGCTTGAGTCTGTTGCCTCTCCCCAGCCCCATTATCATCCCAAAGCCCTACATGGGTTGGTTGCTGCAGTGGAGAGCTTTTTCTAGTCCAGTAAGTTCCCATATGGTTTGGAACCCTAGAAAATCAGAGTTCTAAATCATGCAGGGAGCATATTGGAGTGATGCAGACGTTCAGCCCCACAAGACGCATGTGGTGGGACTGGTTCATTTTTTTTTATAATAATATTTATTAAAGTTTCATAAACAATCAAAAGCTTCCAAATTTAAACATAAAATACAAAAACCAAAAGAAACTACAAAAATGAGAAAATACAAAACACATAAAAGTACACAATAGAAAACAGTTAACAGAATAGAAAAAAGAAGAAAAAACACCAAAAAACAAGACAGAAAAAAAATTAGTATTTTCGTATCTTATACTTCATTCACTAGTTTCTTGACCTCCTCACCTCCCTTTTTGTATTCCAGTTCAGATATTTAGTTCAGCAGATCCTTACCCTCTATCATTTATCCTTACTCAACATCTTAACCTATAATAAATATATATTTTCCACCATTGTCAATCCATATTTACATATTCTTATTAATCTTTTAACCAACACCGCTTATTTTCAATCCAACGTCCCTTTAACATTCATTAGGGACTGGTTCAATGGCTTCACTCCTTTTTGCCTTTGCCTTCTGCCTAATGGTAAACAAGGAGTGGGAAACATCTGAATAGGGCTTAAGTCTACCTGTGACTGAAATAACCACATACCCTTCTCCTTATTTACCCTGTCTCACTTCTCTTCCTGCCTCTGTTCTCTGCATTGCCTCTAGGATTCTCCAGTGGTGTGCTGGATGGGGCTGGTGGAAGTTATAAAGTCTAAAACATCTGGAGGGCATCGGGTTGGCAAAGGCAGTGGTAACCAGTGTTAGATGTTACAATGGGTGAGAAGGGATCATAGAATTGTAGAGTTGGAAGGGACCATTAGGGTATGTATGTATGTACTTAATATACCACCCTATACCCGCAGGTTTTACTTTCTTGGGCTCCATGATCACTGCAGATGGTGACAGCAGTCACAAAATTAAAAGACGCCTGCTTCTTGGGAGAAAAGCAGTGACAAACCTAGACAGCATCTTAAAAAGCAGAGACATCACCTTACCAACAAAGGTCCGTATAGTTAAAGCTAAGGTTTTCCCAGTAGTGATGTATGGAAGTGAGAGCTGGACCATAAAGAAGGCTGATCGCCGAAGAATTGATGCTTTTGAATTATGGTGCTGGAGGAGATTCTTGAGAGAGCCATGGACTACAAGAAGATCAAACATATCCATTCTTA
This sequence comes from Podarcis vaucheri, assembly GCF_965113315.1. Taxonomy (NCBI): domain Eukaryota; kingdom Metazoa; phylum Chordata; class Lepidosauria; order Squamata; family Lacertidae; genus Podarcis; species Podarcis vaucheri. The sequence goes on from NC_138759.1 coordinate 36,784,598, forward strand.
AGAAATCAGCCCTGAGTGCTCACTGGAAGGACAGATCCTGAAGCTGAGGCTCCAATACTTTGGCCACCTCATGAGAAGAGAAGACTCCCTGGAAAAGACCCTGATGTTGGGAAAGATGGAGGACATAAGGAGAAGTGGACGATAGAGGATGAGATGGTTGGATGGTGTTCTTGAAGCTACCAGCATGAGTTTGATCAAACTGCGGGAGGCAGTGGAGGACAGAAGTGCCTGGCGTGCTCTGGTCCATGGAGTCACGAAGAGTCGGACACGACTAAACGACTAAACAACAACAATTGTTCAGTTTAGTTGTGTATGTTTTGAGATGGTTGGATGGTGTTCTTGAAGCTACCAGCATGAGTTTGATCAAACTGCGGGAGGCAGTGGAAGACAGGAGTGCCTGGCATGCTCTGGTCCATGGGGTCATGAAGAGTCGGACACGACAAAATGACTAAACGACTAAACAACAACAATACCTGCAGGTCTCAGAGTGGTTCGCAATCTAATCCATCCCTCCTGAAATGAACGAATCTTTCACCCAACGTGAGGCTCAAACCTAAGATTAAGAGTCTCATGTTCTACCAACTGAGCGATCCCTCATACCCCCTGTGAAAATTACCAGAAACAAGCACCCCCAGAATAGAACAAAAATGTATACCAGCTCTGAGGTTGCTCTATGTGCAGTATCTACCATTTTCCACTCCACATTCCAAATTTACTTCCATCCCATCCCAAAGTATGTTTATGTTGGACTAGATGCGAGCAATGTTTTATGGTATTTGAATGGGATGCTGTACTAAGGAATATGACATGCGAACTACCCTGCGATACTAAATAATTTGCTAGCTTTTTGTTGGTTATTATTTCCCAAAATTGGAAAAACAACAACCTGAAAAGTGTTGCTTGAGACTTGATTTTGGGAAGATCCATAAGAGAGTGCTCAGATTCATATTATTCTCGGCAACAACTAGCTGCTGAAGCCAATAAGCAATGAACATGCATGCCTGGACTGACCCTTAGATTCCAGCCAAAGAGGCCATTAAGAATAGACTGTTCTTGACTGGCAGAATCCGAGACCAGGGAAAAGAGACGGCGGAAGAAGATTGGAAGAAATTTAAGAACTACCTTAAGAAATATTGTAAAATTTATGAATTTTAGAATAATGTGGCTTTTAAAATTAAACGGAGTACAGCTGTAAAGATTAAGAGAAAGGAAAGTAAGGATGAAAATTAGACAAAATCAAGGGTGAGGACTTGCTGAATTAAATTTTTGAAATGGGAATGCAGAAAGGGGAGGTATGAGGAGGTCGGTGAAATAAGCTTTAAGAAAATAAGGTATTGAAATTATACTTTTCTTTTTTATGTTGTTTTTGTTTGTGTGTGTGTGTATTGTTATGTTTGTTATAATCTGTAAAATCTTAATAAATATTTATTTTTTAAAAAAGAATAGACTGTTCTGATAACTGCTTTCTGTCTTGAATTCCTTCATGTTTTGGTGTGTGTTAGGGATGAGCCGAAAACAGGAAGCCCTTTTCAAAGTGAAAAAACCTCCCTTTCAGTGATTAATCAATTGCCTCGTCAAAAGGAGGCAATTGTGTTCCGTCTATAGTTATGTGGCCGTACTGACTCCTAGGAATGTGCTTGTGCCCCTGTTCAGCCATTACGTTCAACAGATTCCCCCCCCCCCAAGCTAGTTATTATCTTTCAATTTAATCCACCCCACGTGATAGCTGTGAGGCTAAAAAAAGGGGCGAGGAAGAAATGGGATTACGGCCTTCATTCTGATAAATTAAAAACAATCAAATAGTCTGGAATTATGAAGCCAGCTACAACTAACCAAACCATGGTTGGAATTTGGTATGGTATTTGGTATTTGGTTTGAGCAGTTATGCCTGGGAAATGAATGAATCAATGAACGAATGAATGAATAAAGAAGCTAAAACTGTTTTCGAAATCTAACTGTATTTCCTGAGTTCACATGTGGCGTTCTGCCTGTTTTTCCTCAAAGGTGTTTCATGACTTCAATCAGGATGCTCTCATGCTGGTTGAAATTAGTCCCACTGCACTCAACTGAGCTACAGTATTTGGACCTGATTTAAAAACGACAACAGAACAAATCTGTGAAAGAGATGCAGTAGCACTAGTTGGCCTCAGGAGGGTGCCAAGTAGCCATGTCTGAGAAGGATATTAAATGCAGTAGCAGCAGATGCAAAAGAGTAGAAAACAACCTCCCCTACGTTTTGCTACATCAACTCCCAAGCATCACTGTGGAAAAGCATTAGAAAAATGTGAGATGAGGATTGCCTACAATGTATTTGTGGATCAGCCTTAAATATCTCAATATGCAGCTATTACTCTTAGAGATGTCAGAGAAAACAGAAGCGGAAGGCTACTCCTGTTTGCTTATTTGTCCTATGTCTGGAATGGAAATCAATCTAGTGAATGCTATTGCTATTTCCTGTGTTTTGGCTTTCAGTCCACAAACGATACAGAATTGATTACATTTCCCCGTCCGTTTGCATTGTGTGTCCTTTGCACTGAAACAAATGGGGTGGAATTACGTAAGGACAACAGGATTTGCATGGTTAATTACATAAGTTACGTCATTTCACCATAGCGGACAGTGAGATGAATAAGGCAGTTTTTGGCAGAAGACAAACTGCAGCGGAACAGAAGCAGTGCTGCATGCAACAAAAACAAAGCAGAATGGAAAACAGTACCTTCTTACATCCCTGATTATGCCAGAGATTGTTCATTATGTTGTACCGTTTACAAACACTTTATTCTTTCATGGCAGGGATGAATGGATCAGTTTACTTCCAGTTCCTGTCAATTTCATGTGTGTTCCTTCACAAATCTGTCCTGTCCTGTATATACGTGTCTGTCTGTCTCTCTCTGTGTGTGTATACATCTCTCTCTCTCTCTCTCTCTCTCTCTCTCTCTCTCTCTCGATAGATGATAGATAGACAGATGATAGAGATAGATAGATAGATGATAGATAGATAGATAGATAGATAGATAGATAGATCAGTGTTTTTCAACCTTTTTTGGGCAAAGGCACACTTGTTTCATGAAAAAAATCACGAGGCACACCACCACTGTGTGCGGAGAGGGAGATGTCAGAGCCCCGCTGCTCTCTATGGGGAATCGGATGAGAGCGGACCGCCTGTCTGCTCTCATCCGATCCCATCCGATCTGATCCCCACCCAGGACAGATGGAAAATAGGGTGGACACAGTCCGGCGCCCGCCTAGTGGGCAAAAATTCGACATTTATTTTTTAAAAAATCTTTCGAATTTTTCAATTTTTCCCATGGCACACCAGGCAACATCTCGCGGCACAGTAGTGTGCCGCGGAACAGTGGTTGAAAAACACTGAGATGATAGATAGATAGATAGATAGATAGATAGATAGATAGATATAGATATGTATACACACACACAGAGAGAGAGAGACAGACAGACAGACAGACATCGATAGATGATAGATAGATAGATATAGATAGATAGATAGATAGATAGATAGATAGATAGATAGATAGATATAGATATGTATGCACACACAGAGAGAGAGAGACAGAGACAGACAGACAGACATCTATTGATAGATGATAGATAGATAGATAGATAGATAGATAGATAGATAGATAGATGATAGATAGAATTTGCATGAAAATTTGTGAATGCACTTGAACTCATATATTTTGATGTATTTTCTCTGGGGTGTATATCACTGGACATATATTGCTGTTAGCTGCTTTGGGCATTTCCATTTTGAAATGGTATAAAAGGGAGGCAAAAATGCATTCATAACTTCTTGACACTCTTGGTACAAACCAACCTTTGTTTCCCGCTGCAGGAAAAATATAAAAGAAGCAGTACAGATGTAAACACTGTTAATTTCTTCCTTACCTCCATTTTTTCCCATATAATTTCATAATTATCCTGATCTTGTATATCCTGCATCAGCTGTTGAATTAAAGCCGATTTATTTGTGGCAGACAAGTCATTTTTATCGGCGGGCTGAGTAACTGACGGCTTTCGCGGCCTCTCTTCCAGGTATTTTTTGATGCTTGGTGAGGATGTGCAAAGCTCTTCATCTGACAGAATGTCACTAAGAGGCCCCGATTCAATGCTGTCCCCTACCGAGGAGATTATGTCACTCGAAGAGCTGGGTGAAACTCTGCCTAACCTTTTGTGCTTCTTTTTGATCTGATAGGTCGGGAAAAGCTCAGAGTCCGAGTTCATTTCTGAGAGTTCCCAGTCGTCGATGTTTTGAATGGTCTCCGCTTGAGGTTTCTGAGGAAGCAGTTTTGTCAAATTTTCTAATTTCAAAGCTAACACTTCAGTCTGTTTGAGGTGTGAGGGAAGCGCTAAGTATTCGTCGGAACCATACCAGGCATCAGCAGCTTTGCTGTCCGTATTGACGTAACTGGGTGCAGATGAATGGGCCTTTTTGCCCTGACTTCTGGGAAGAACGGGAGATGAGGACACCGCAGAATCTGAACCAGCTGAAGAGCCACTCACTTGGCTATGAGCAGGTGAAGCAGAGTGATCTCTTTCACTGCAATACTGGCCATTCAGTTCTTGCCGTTTACAAGGATCAGAAGACGCAGAGGTCGAATCACTTTCGGTTCCTTCTATGGACTGCAAGCTACCAAAGGGAATTCCATTTTGCAAAGCAGCGAGGCCTCTTTTCGCCAAATGATTCGTCGGCGCAGCATTGGATCCAATCCTCGATATCCTGCACGATGCCACCTCCTCGGGAATGTCGTGGGACTTTTTGCATCGCAGCTTCTCCCTTCTAGTGCTGTCACTGGGCTTCCCCAGGCCAATGGAATTTTCCTTCAGGTGGTTTTGAATTGTGTACTTGAGATTCTGATCACTTATGTTGTGTAAGCAATCACACGACTGGCTGATGGAAGAGGGGCAGTTGTTGTACGCCGCTTGCAAAGCCAGGCAAAGTTTGGATCTGTCTGGTGGATCCAACAGCGAGGGTGTGCTCCTGCTCATTTCAGTCTTAAACATCAGGGAGATCTGGTTTTTTATATCATTGATCACCATATCCGTTCTAAATATGTCTTCTTTTAGAAACAAACCGCGTTTGGGCAAAGTGGGTTGTGTAGGAGAATCCTCGTTGTAGTCAAAGCAGTCTCTAATTGATCTCTTGGGAGTGGAGTTTTCACTATGAGGATACTGTTGGCTTTTTGCACCGTCGGAGGTTAATGGATCGAGCTCCTGTTTTACTAATTCAAAGACAGTCTTGCCATCAAGTGAGTTCACAGAATCCTCTGGGCCCAATACTTTACAAAGAGGCAAGTTCCCAGAAATATGAGAGAGTGAAAGTTCAGGGGACAGAGTCGATGATGGTTTGTAACTTTGGCCTTCCTCCTGGTGGTCTGTTGACATGGGTAAATGGATTTCTTTTGCATTAATGGTTTCATTGCATTTGGAAGCAATTGAATCAGTTGCTACTGCCAGTAATCCAACACTTCTGATAAGCTCTGGGAAATCTTTTTCCATTTCACTGCAGCTCCAAGACTCAAATGGTTTTACTTTAGCCTGACCGGAGGTCATGTCACCAAGCGCACCAAGAAAGTCTTCGCTGGGGCTGTAGTCAGATAGTTCAAATGCAGTAATTCCACAATCCAGCGACAAGTAATTCTGAGAACATTTGATAGTTAGCTGTCCTGAGTCATCCACTTCTGTTAAAGAGTCAAGGCGGTCCTGTGACAAAACAGAAATAGGAAAGCTTTTAGCGTGGTGTGTCTGCGTTATATGCATGCATGTGTGTGTAAATATAGCATCAATCCTATGAGTTTAACACCGATCCCATGAATCACACATCTTCCCACAAAGCATGAAAAAATACAGACTCAGGGGCAGTTTCCTTCTGTAATCTTTAGAAATAGAACATTACTGAATGTTAACAGAAAGCAGCCTTGCCACATTGCTGTGAAATGGGATTAGACTTGTAGTAGAAATTCAACTTTTTCACTTTAGTTTCTGGCTTTCATTTCTTAAAACGTAAATTTACTAGACATCAAGATTCAGGTCTACTTCACAGGATACGGACATCAATGTTACGCCAGGAAAACAGTACATACATAATTATTATTACTAATAGTCATAAACTGATCTATACACTTCTAAGATGGTTTCTGAGGAGAATATTATCAGCTGATCACACAAGCCATTCAGGGTCTGCCTATATAAGCTGGGTCTCAGAACCAGTTCCTCATTCTGAGCAACTCATCTAAGAGAGCAACTGAGACTCCTGGTAGCTTGCCTCACTTGCTGTATTCTCCCAACTTAACCTTTGGCACAGCTCTGCCTGTACACTGATTGACTTGGCTGCTATGGCGCCCTATGTGAGGGCAAAATTTGGCACCCCCACCAGCCCTCACACTGCCTTCCCTAAGGTGGGCGAGGACGTACCTGGCTTTGGGAAGGAGTCGCAAGGGCTCTGGCAGGATTCCAGACCACTTCTACCACCTTCCCAAAGCTGTGAAAGCGGTAACTAGGCTTTGGGAAGGGGATGGGGGGACTCTAAGACCCTGTCAGGGCCCTCATGCCTCCTTCCCAAAGCCCATCGCCTTGATTACTGAGCTCATCTCAGTGCTCTCATCTCAGACTATGCACACCACTCACAAAGCCCTAAATCCGCTCCTGGCCTGTGGCTTCTTGGATCTAATTTGTATTTCCCAGAATTTGAATGACCTGGGCCTGACCATATCTTTGCTTCTGCCCTTTGGGCTCTGGTCCATGGGGTCACGAAGAGTCGGACATGACTAAATGACTAAACAACAACAACAAGATCTTAGCAGTGCTTTTTTCTGGGGGTACACAGGGGTATGCATATGCCTAAATAATTTGTGAATTTGTTTGGCCTCACTGAGGGGCAATATTTCAATATGAGTAGGAAAATGAGAGTATCCCTAAACATATTTTTTTAAGGAAAAAAAGCACTGGATCTTAGAACCTGACACCTGGAACACACATAACAAGATTGCTGTCTGAGGCCTGGGACCAGGGCATGGAAAAAAGAGACAGTGGGTAGATAAGAAGCCAGCTCTTCAGCTCCCAAGTCAGAGCTAAAGAACAGGTTATGTTTTCCACCAATGTATCATTTTTAAGCGCACTGTGTGTGGGGACCCTAGATATCACATTGTGACTCCATGCCACATCATTCCAGATCACTGGCAATGTGAAGGAGGACGGTGAGATTTGTGGAATGAGATTTGTGGTGAGGAGATAGATCAGACACCATTCACATGACCAGGAGGGGCTCACCTGGCAGGAAACAGCCCCAGCAATAACATCCCATCAAAGGAATCGTTGCCACTTATCAGGAGGAAGAGGGGCGCGGCAGCAGTAAGGTCAGGGTGGTGCAGGAACACCAGCAGAGCCAATATGAAGCTCCTCCCAGTTTCGTCACACAGTCCTAACCTTGTTGATGCCTTGTTCCTACCTCTCCTAAAAAGCAACGGCGACAGCCCTGTGGCTTTAGTGTGGATCTGACCCCCCACCCACTGACAAACCATTCCCCCACTCAGCTAACATAATGCATTTTCTGGTCCTAAGTGAATCAAAAATCTCCCAGAACAGGTCTTCTTATGGCCAAAGGTAGCCATCCAATCAGGCCTGTGAACAGCTGGTCTGAGGCCCGAGTTGGAAGTCTTGTAAGAAAAAAGTTACAAATTCAAACAGCATACCGTATTTTTCGCCCTATAGAACGCACCGTCCCATAAGGCGCACCTAGTTTTTTGAGGGGGAAATAAAGGGGGGATTATTTTTTTCCCCGGGCGCGGGGCTGGGGCAGGGGAGGCCCGAGCTTCCCCCGACCCCAGCCCCCAAACAGGCAGCTCTCTGCAAGCCGTGGGAGCCCAGCGCTGGCTCCCGCTGCTTACGGAGAGGTCCGCGAAGCCTGGACGCGCTGATCTCAGCACACGCCGGCTTCGGCATGCAGGCAACTCTCCGCAAGCAGCGGGAGCACTCCCGCTGCTTGCGGAGAGGTCCGCGAAGCCTGGAGAGCAAGAGGGGTCAGTGCGCACCGACCCCTCTCGCTCTCCAGGCTTCAGCGAAAGCCTGCATTCGCCCCCATAGGACGCACACACATTTCCCCTTCCTTTTTGGAGGGGAAAAAGTGCGTCCTATAGGGCGAAAAATACGGTAAGTCTGGCAGGCTGGGGGACTGTGCCAGCTTAGCCCTCTGAGGTCTGGGGCAAGTGTACCTGGCTGTCGCCCTCCCCCCCCCCCCGCTGCATGGGCCTGCATTCAACTAGGAGCTGCAGCAGCTGCAGCACCACAGCATGTGGAATCATGGAAGACAAAAGCCTTCGTGAGCTTTGTTGCCCTTGGGCTAGGCCCAGAATCTTCACAAATGGCTTATGCAAAGAATACAATGAATCAGAAAAAAATGAGTATTTGTGTCTGCCAGATCTTGCTCATATCTGGAAAGTTGGTATGTGGGTTTAGGGACATACTTGGCACAAAAGATCAATTTTTATTCCTCTAGGAAGGTTCATTTTGCCAGTGCTGGCTTAGAGATTCTCCCTGGCAAACTCTCTTTAACCTGCCAGTCACAACCAGATCTGAAGAAGCAGTGGGCAAAAGGCAGGTGTAGACAGGAAACGGAGGTGGGAGAGGAAAGGACTGAGCTTCTGCCTGTCTGCTGGTCTCAATTTCAGAGCCACCCACTCTCTTCAGATCGCCTTCTTCAGTGAGAAGCCATTGTTATTTTTAGCATATTTACTAAGCCTCTGCAAGGAAACTTGCTGAAAAATTGGTAGCTTATAGCAGCAGCAACTAAAATCATTCTGGTAAAATTAAAAAATAATAATGTCAAGGGTCGTAACTAGCTATGCCATGGATAAACTTATTGTACAAAGGGCTTCTGCAAAGCATAGAACAAAGTGTGTGTGAAAACAACTTGGACTTTTAAGTTTGTGCAAGTATTGTGCTCGCAGTTTCCGTGGAATAGAACCAGGCTCTTGTTCATTCGCGAGCCAATGAACTATACAGTGTCAAATCTGAAGATGAGTCTCAGCTCGCCAAACTTTTGCCTGGAGACAGGATTTAAATTTTGGAAACTGAACAAGATACATCTTTGATGTTGTCTTAGGAGTTGATCCTGTCAAACCACAGCATCCTTCTAATTCTGCTCCATGCCAGGGAAAATCCAAATCTCTGACTGCAGCCTTAGGCGGCAGCAATTGGCCCTGCCCACATTCTGCCACTGCAGCAAGGCATTTGGTTAGTTGGGACCAAGAAGGGAAAGTGCATCTTTTAGAATTCCCTGATTAAGAGCTCAGAAAGGGCAGTAGATTGGGGGGAAAGGCCTGTAGCCCTTCAGATGCTTTGGGACTCAAGCTCCCATTGGAAAGGACCCTATGGGTCATCTAGTCTGCAATGCAGGAATATGCAATGCAGGAATATGCAGCTGTCCCATACGGGGATCAAACCTGCAACCTTGGCGTTATCAGCACTATGCTCTAACCAACTATCCATGCCAGGGATGACAGGAGATGAGGTTCCCAGCAACATCTGGAGAGCCACAGGTTCCCTATCCCTGCCTTAGCTGATACTAAGGTGATTCTTACTAAAGTCTTTTGGTAGTATCTTTGGAGGCAGCCCCTTCTGCTTTCTGCACACATCACCCCAGCCAGCACCATGCAAGGGTCACAGGAACACAGCAAGCTGCCTCCTGGTCCATATAGCTCAGCAATAGTTGCATTGGTTGGCTGTGGCTCCCTAGGATTTCAAAAAGGCGGCATTCTCAGTCCTACCTGGAAATCCCAGGGATTGAATCTGGGACCTTCTGCAGGTAAAGCAAATGCACTATCAACCAGCTGATTTAAACATGAAGATTGCCACAAGGAAGCCACCAGGAAGCCCTCCTTTAATTCCCATTGGGCACCCTGTGGCCCTTGTCTGCCAGAGCAAGTACACAATCAGATCTCCATCATAACATCTAAAATCTTGCTTTACTTGGCAGCATTTCCAATGATCTAGAGTCTCTGCACACAGCCTACATCCCCCCACAAACTCATAACAATATTTTTAAAAAGTCATCATGAAAATTCACCAGCATCTTAGCGTGTGTGTTTCTCCTAACATTCGTAATTTCCTACGTAATTTTTCCTGATACACACTTTTTTTTTTGCAAAGCAATTTTCTCCTAATATAATGAATTTGTTTGTGTTATTTTCACTAACATGCATTTATAGGCAAACTTTATCCAACTTTATGCATTTCTGTACACGTCAGTGGAAAATATCACTGCAAAATTCAGTGAAGTGCACATTTTGAAAGGAGGCAGTCTTTCCGTACTCGTATGGAAACTTGATTTAGGTAGAGTGGCCTTTCAGTGATAAGTGGCTTGAGTTTCTCCCCTGTCCTTCGTCTCCACACTGCAGCCGTCATGTTCAAACTGGCCCTAAGACAACAAAGTCCACGAATAGTGACAAACTATGCATTGTGGCAGTGAACAGGCAGGCATGGACTGCGTTTGACCCTAAGCACTCCAGGAATTAAGCATATCTAGCTATGGAAGACTGTGGCACAAAACACATTCCATTCCAAATAGATTATACTGATTTAAATGAGACTTAGGGCACCTTTTTTTTTTTTTAGGATTGCAGGAGAATTCTACCAATAAGGCATGTACATTTGTGCAATCGTGGGCCAAATATTAGCTGTAAATCTAAAAGGTTCTTCCAACAGTGGTGCTCAAGTGAACCGATAACTTTCCACTGAAAAAAAAAATATTATGATGGATGCATTTGGTCTCTTTGCTAATCACAGAATGTAAGTCATTCACATGCTCTATGTGTCTTTGCCACGTAGGTTATACAGAGGCATCTGCCTTTAGCTCTGTATTCATTTGGTTTTATCCCTGGCACAGCAGCTTCGAAGCAAACATGACAGACCTACACTTTATTTTTGCTAGTTCAGTCATTCTGAATGTATGGCTACAGCATTCATTTAAAATTTACTGCATCACACTAAAATTGATTGACAACCCTGGGCAGGAATTAGCTGGAATTGCCTGAACTAAGCACATTTTGCAGTAGTAGCCGAAGTAACTGTATTCGTTCAAATGAGCTTGAAACACAACTAAGGGGTTAGAGTTCAAAAAGTAAATTCTTACATTTACTTGCCATACCTCCTTTGTTTCCTCTGAAAAGGCTTGCAGAATATCAGTCTGCCTGGTGTAATTCCCATTGGCATCCTGCAGTCCCTGTAGAATTCTCTCTCGTAGAACCAGGACAGAAACTCGAAGCTGGTGCCAAAGAAGTTGTACTGTATGGATGTCAACAATCACGTTGACGGAGTAAGACAAGAGCTTCAGGGAAAATTCAGTCTCCAGAAGAGCATGGATTTGTTCAACGTGATCAGAGATATCTTCACATATATCCTGTAAGAAAGATGGGGGAAGACTATTAGCCAAAGTTATACAGTAATTTGATTTTACATTTTAAATTGCAGATTTAATTTTCATAATCTAAAGATTATATATAGCACTCTGTCTATCTGTCAGGCGGTAGAGGAACCAACCCCCACGGCAGGTTGCCAGGAATGGAAAAGACAAGGAAAGGTTCTTACCATCTGCTTTTTTTTCAACATTTACAGAGAGAGGCTTGGGAATGCAGCCTCTTGGAATAATGGCATTGCCCCAAGTGATTCTCCACCCCCTTTTCTCCCACTTCCCCATTCGCCATCTTTTCCCCTACGGGTGGCGCTGAGGGCCCTTTGCTTTTGAGCCCTTTGCACTACTACTTTCAAGGCTCACTGGGTTCTGGGAGAGGGGGGTTTGGAATGCTTTCTAAAGACACTGTGTCCATCAGCTGTTGGCCTCCTGGTGCTTCCTCTTCCTCTCCCATTATTTCCCAACTTTTCCCCTCATATGCCTCTGAACTGTGATCTCCCTCAAACCCCTGTTGTAATTCTCAACTATCTTCTTCTCCTCTGGAAGGTCAGGCTGGGGACGTGGTCTCCACCATTCCTCCTCTGCCCAGTCCTTGATTCTCTCTTTTATGATGCACACATCATCTGAGACCATTTCTGATGCTCCTACAAACTTCCACAAAAGCTATCCTCTTTGGCATTGAGAAGGCATTTCCCTATGGGTTGTATTTGAGGGGTGGTGCCTTTGCTTCAAGCATATAATCTGGCTTACTTGACTGAACAATCTGTAGCTATTTGCCCTGTGTACCTGAACTCTGCGGCATATTAGGATCTGGCTTGCAAGACTGATCTACAGCAGAGCAGGGAGGGGGGAACTTTTCCAGTTTAAGGGCCACATTCCTTTCTGGGCAGCCTTCCAGAGGCCACATCCTAGTGGTTGATGGGGACAAAATGGGGCAAAAAGAACAACAAATGTGAATTTTGCTTTTATGCATTAGGCTAGTTTCTATACACACTGACACGCTCTGCTCCATCCAGGAAAACAAGAGGCATTATCAGAATTAAGGGACAAGTTCCATGGGTCATGGGTGGCTGGGAATGTCACCCAGACACAGCTCTGAAGTACTGTAATGTCCAGCTGAAGTTTCTGAACTCTATTCAGAGGAATATCTATCCTATAGATATATAAAATACCTCTCAGGAAAACTAAGTGTTGTATGTTAAGTAACTTGGTTGGAGGGTAATTTGGACATTACTTCAGAGCTGTGTACATATGTCGGGGTGACATTCCCAGCCACACCTCCTTCCCCATGACTCCACCCCTAACTAGTGCTGCTTTGCACCCTCCTTGAGAGGGCCAGTGTGGTGCAGTGGTTAAGAGCGGTAGATTCGTAATCTGGGGAACCGGGTTCGCTTCCCTGCTCCTCCACATGCAGCTGCTGGGTGACCTTGGGCCAGTCACACTTCTCTGAAGTCCCTCAGCCCCACTCACCTCACAGAGTGTTTGTTGTGGGGGAGGAAGGGAAAGGAGAATGTTAGCCACTTTGAGACTCCTTCAGGTAGTGATAAAGCGGGATATGAAATCCAAACTCTTCTTCTTCCTTGGCTGAAATTTGTCCCTGAATTCTGATAATGCCTCTTGTTTTCCTTGATGGAGTGGAGTGTGTATGGGTGACACTGGAAAGGCTTTGGAAAACCACATACCCCAATAACAGTAACAGTTGCTACTGGCTGTAGGCCTCACTATGTCATACACACAGCAGGAGTCAGCTGGTGTTACACATTAACAGAACAATCGACAGCCTCAGCCTGCTTTCTCTTGAGTTCTTTCATTGCTTCGAGGGTATGCCAAATATCTCAAATATGACCTGACACCAAGTGAGCATTCTCAAGAATGAGAAGAGGGAAGCAGGAGGCAAAACTTCTATGACATTTCCTACGCAATGTTTAATGGAAGAGCATTTAGGTTCAAAAGGGTAATCTATTTCAAATACAGTACAAAGAAAGCAACAGTTATTTCCAGAAATCAACCAATACCAATGTTGTATCTCAGTCACTACGGGAATCTAACTATAGGGAGAATCTCAGGAACATCTGAGATCATTCTACATGTAATATCATGAATCCAATACACTACATTTAAAAGAGGAATTAACCACCACTGGTCATTGTCACAATATTATGAGTTATGTTATGAGTCTGTAGATGCCAGTCCTCTCTAATCCTTAGATGCAGTAAGGAGAGATGGGACCCAGAAGGAAAGCAGCAGGGAGTGGGGAAGCTTGTTTCTCCCAAAATAAACCATGAACGATAACCACGAACAAACCTTTGCTTCAGATAGGATCAAAGTGGGGGAGTTTGAGCTGTGTGTGCACACTTCATCCACAAGCTAATTTGCTTAGCCATTGTTTTTGGCTTGGAATTGTGTTGAAATGCGGCCACCGTCCCCAAACCTGCTTCTGTTCTCTTCACACACAATTCTGACTTACATAATCCTAACTGTGGGAAGCAGGAAGTGTGTTACCCCAGAGAGATCTTTATATCACTTCCATTGAGAAAATATCAAACAGCCATCCTGAGACATTCACCTGCAATTTCCCAAACAACTGAGGTGTATGGCAAGCCTAGCCACTGACTATTAAGCAGACATTTTGTCCTTCCTCCAATACTTAACATGTGTCCTTCACAGCAGTCAACTAGTAATCCTATTGCATGGGGCGTGGGTGGCGCTGTGGTCTAAGCCATTGAGCTTCTTGGACTTGCCGATCAGAAGGTTGACAGGGTGAGCTCCCATTGCTCTGTCCCAGCTCCTGCCAACCTAGCAGTTCGAAAGCACACCAGTGCAAGTAGATAAATAGGTACTGCTGTGGCAGGAAGGTAAACAGTGTTTCCATGCGCTCTGGTTTCCGTCACGGTGTTCCATTGCACCAGAAGTGGTTTAGTCATGCTGGCCACATTACCTGGAAAGCTGTCTGTGAACAAATGCTGGCTCCCTCAGCCTGAAAGCGAGATGAGTGCCACAACCCCATAGTCGCCTTTGACTGGACTTAACTTTCCAGGGGTCCTTTACCTTTTTTACCTAGTAATCCTATTGCACTGAGGATTTTATATATATATATATATAGATATATATCTATATATCTATATAGATATATAGATATAAGTTCTTTATTAGAATTATTTTTAGAGCTGATATTGATACTAAGGCATTCCTAAATGAGAAGTAAAAATTATATCACATGCTCCAACCACAGACAGAAAAAACATCCCACATACCACTTAATATCAGGATGACTGCTATGCAAATAGGGATGTTTTTCACAAAAACAAACAATGAAACGTTAACACCAGATGGGGTTATAAACTGTTAAGGTAGGCAGACCATACAGCTCCATACCCAGTGCCAGATTAAACCCTGTGGAGGCCCCTAGGCAGCTGAAATCTCGAAGGGGAGAGTGAGGGGCTCATGCATGCACTCTAGTGGAATAGCACTGAACTAAGAAAGCTTGGTTTTAATTATCTTCCAAGATCAAATCAAAATTATTTTGATCTGTTGTCGCTAGGCCCCTAAAAGGAGTGGAGCCCATAGGCTGGTGCCTATTCTGCTTATTTGTTAACCTGGCACTGTTCATACCATTTCACAAGGGGCAATTGAAGTCTGTGCAATTAATGACTCTGAAATAAAGCAGACCAGCATGCCATATGAGAGTCTGGAAGGCCATTTGTGCTGTCATCCCTGTTATCATATTGCAAGAGAGGCCATCAAGAACAGGGTTGTTGTTATTTTTTAAATAGAGCTCTGAAGACTTGAGCACTTTAGTAGACTTGTTTTTATCTAAAACCTAAGTCAGGCACATGCTTACAAAACCATGTGGTTTCCTACATTGAGTTGATAGGCTGTACAGAAGCATCTTTGAGCATGGAATTTCTCAGAGTGTAGAGGCTGCATCTGTACAAGACCAACTGTCCATTTATCTCCATCCAAAGGACAGCTGATCCAATAAGTTACAGCTGCTACTATCTGTCAGCCAAAGTCGGAGCCCTCCATGTTCATTAAACAAAAATCCAGTATAAACACTGCAGCCTGCAGACTGACAATCTTAAGTGTGTTTACTTGGAAGCAAGTCTCTATGAATTCAATGGGATTGACTCTCAGTTAAGCGTACATAGGAATGCAGCTAGACATTCCTAGGGTCTGCTCGAATCTAGCTTTTTTTAACAAGTTTTAAACCGAAACGCTGGTAGTGTTTTCCCTAGAGATAGATACAACACGGCTGAGACATATGTGAAGTCTAGTGGGAGATGAAAGGTTCTAGTGCGCCACAGTTAACAACAGTGACAGAAGCAAATGTACTTTGGTTTATGTTCTTTGATCTTGTGGTAAACCCCCTGCAAGAAATAAGCCTTTACTCATTGCATATGACAAGCTTACATGCAAAACAAATTCATGGTTTAAGAGTATGTCTGCCTTGTTGAAGTTTATTTTAATAATATTATAGATTCCTCCAGGGACTGAAATTCCAGGCTAAACTTAAGAGATATCATAGAATGTTTAAAAAAACACTTTCATTTTCAGATGGAGTTAGAACGCTATAATACCGTTGCTTTACTGACCCAGAGAGAAAAGTTATTAACCCAGTTATCTGTCAGTGAAAATGGGGTTGGTGCTGTTGCTGTATAATAAGGAATTGATTCCTTTCAGAAAATAACAAGAGTAATGCTTAGCACTTATACAGCAACTTCTGGGTGTTCAAAGCAGTTCGTAAATATTACGTCAATAATCCCTACAACAGCCCAGTCAAGTTGGTCAGTGTTATTATTCCCATATTGCAAATGGGGAGCTGAAGCCAAGAAACAAGCCCTTTTTCCCAGGGCAAACTAATGGATGGAGTTGGTGGTGGGATTCAGAATCATGTCCACTAATTTTCCATGTGACCATCTGCACCTGTCCAAAGATCAGACCAGCCACATGGCCTTCTGACTGAACACAAAATTATTCTTTCCCACTGGTTATCTTGCCATCAGGCTCCACCCTGAGAAGGAGCCATAATTTATACCAGGGTAGTTCTTAGTGGGGAGAAGTGCTAGGCCCGTCATCAAGCACAGGGAATCATTCGTCCATAACAATGTACATAGCAAGGCACAAGCCATACGCACAAGGGCTCTGACCGGACAATCTGTGCCCTGGGTTTTTCTTGCTAACAGAGCATGTGGCCAGAACTAAGTACACACACAGTTTGTTTGGGTGCAGACTCTCTGCACGTGTTCAGAAAAACACACGCTTTTTGCCTCCACTTTTTGCCATTCACTATTGATTGTTGGGTGGGAAAAGTTACGGTGGCTTACTAAGGCAACATAGTAAGTGTTGAAAGAATGGAGATCTGAGCCAGGAGGGGCTTCCCTAGTTCAGTCTATGAGTCACGATGTTACATGTGCTCTTGTCCTTCCTTTTGTCATTATGAGTCTATGGCAAACATGTTGTGACCAGCCACTAGTTAGTAAAACCTGTGATGACAAGTAAGTTTGGTGTGTATGAGCAAGTTGTTTAACGAACACGCTGCGACCACATTCTCATGATCGGAACTTCCTGCCTCTTGTGAAAATGAAACACTTAGTGTCGTTCACATGGCTTGCATTCCAGAGGAACAACATGGAAGGCAGCAGTTATGAGTTACCGGTCTCTGCATCTACTGCAGGCGGTTTCCAACCACCTTAATCCAGCCTTGGGTTAGGACTGCAAGCTAAAATAATTACAGAGAGTGCATAAACTTGCTGGTCAGGCATGATCATAATATCAGTTGCATACAAAATAACAAACTGTGAGAAGCTTTTAAGTGTTTGCTCCAGTGTTGGCTTGTAGGTGTTATTTCCAAAAGGAGAGCCACCAAGGGGTTGGGCAAGCCATCTTCCTATACAAGTAAATCCAATAGAACTAGATAGGCATTCCTTTGGATGTCAGCTGCCCCAAGAGGAAACGTGCCAAGTTGGTGGAATGAGAGATATTTCCGGGTGAGGCAACTATGGCCCTTGAAATAATGAGGTTTCAAGTAACAAACAGAAAATAAAAACCTACTCAAATAAAAATAAATAGCCACACTAGTAAAGAGCAAACTATACATATATACTGGAAGCAACAACAAGGTTGGCAATTTTCTAATCAATATAAATTTAATTCCAATGGGTTGAGAACACTCTTCAAGATATTAAGTTATATATGATCCTATAGTCTTTAGAATGCATTAAAACCATACACTATATTTCTAAGGTCAACTCTTGTTTGTGAAAAGGCAAAAAGATTTTGAACGTAAACCTGATTGTTCCCGCATTCCATTAATATTGCATTTTAAAATATCTAATGCACAGCAATGTCTCTTTACTGGATTTGTTCTAGACCTGCCCTAGTCCCCCCCCCCCCTGGTTATTAATTCAAGAAGAATCAATTTTATTCAATTTCTGTACTTGGTAGGTTCACAAACATGCTCTACTCCAGTACAAACATGCCCAGGGAGAAAGGATCACATCAGACCAACTCTAAATGGCATACTTGACAACTATATGGAAAAGCAACTATAGAATGATCTTAATTTATTAGCAAAGGTCATCCCTCCTTTTACAAACAAAAAAGATAGGGAAAAATATTTTGACTAATAAATTTGATTCTCCCAATGCAAATCTTGTATTCCAAAGTAAAGTTTCCACTAGTGCAAATGTAAGCTTCCCTTGAAATGTAAATAAATTCAGGAAGACAATTGTTGGTGGGAATATGGAAGAGAAAGAGTTAAATTTCCCCTTTCCAACTTCGTGGTTCTGTGGCTACTCAAGGCTTCTCAGTGGCTGCTGTTTTCAGTAACAAAAACATGCACATTAACTGCATGAATGCAATGCCTTAGTTATGTGAAATGCATTTAAATGAAATCATGAAGAAAACATGGGCAGCTTGCAAAGCCACTGACGTATCCAAGTTGAGTGAAATGGTACCCAATGCCTACATATGTGGAACAAACTGCTGCTGGATAAGGCAGTGCCTGCAATATCCACTACTAAGAGTGATTAAATATAAAACTCAAGCCTACTGATATCAAAAGAATAACCATACAATTTTCCCCAAAATAAAATAAGGGTGCAAGTCAATGGAACACAGCCTCTTCTGTTAAAATAATTGGCCATTATGAAAATATATATTTCTCTTTTTTACATCCCATTGCCTCCAGACTGTTACTATTTTGCAGGAGGGGTTCAAGTACATACTGGAAACGTAAGCTTGTGCAATGAAAGTGGATTAAAGAGTTCTGTCACTATAGCACAACAAATCCGCTGCTTTTTTAAAAAAGGACTTTTTGCAGTTAGGAAAGTGACAGGGAAATGCACTGAAAAGTCTGGGATGGATGAATGGTGAATGGGAATATAATCAGAATGAATGCACAGTCATATAGCAGCCACCCCGCAAAGAAATCAGAATGAACGCTCAGTAAAGAACAGACATAGACTATTGCCTGCACACATCAGAGTAAAGACATGTATTTATTTAGCATAAAGATCACTGCTGTATACCGACTTGGACCTTTCCAAAGAATACTGTTAGAATTAAAAAGGCATAGCACTCTTATCAAGAACACGAAAGCAGCACTTGGATCTGACAGCAAGCATTTAAGCAAATTATAGTGCTGCTTCCGTCCCTTCACACATACCTAATCACACAAATGATCAAAGAGCATGTTGAAGAGGTATCACAGAAGCTTGATGTAAAAGTTATTAAATCAGAAACAACAAATGGGGTGGTGGACCTAGCCTTCAACAAGGTAGTCTAAATATAGAGTAATTAAGCACCTAGACTTGGCAGAAATCACAGCATGCAAAGGAATGAGGTACACTCTTCCAGACCAAAGTAAAAGTTCATAGACATGAAACATGATCCCCACTTAAAAGGTACAGTACAAGAAAGCATTTGCAGAGGCTAAACTCTGAAATCTGGCATTCTTAGATCGTGCCAAAGCCCACGTTTTGTTAATTATTTCCCACTACATCACGTCCTACCTTAATTGTTTCCAAAGGAAGGTTTTCATTCACCCATTTAGCAGAAAATTCACAGTCCCCCCATTTTTTTTTTTCTTCCTCTCGGTCAAAGCAGAGCTAGTAATTCAGGAAACATGCCAATATAAAATCCAGACAAGTCACAGCCAGATCCATTTTCAGTTCTCCGGCAACTGCTTTTGCTTTGCGATGAACAAATTTAAAACATAGCAAATGATTAAAAAAAAAAAAGTTTCTGCACAAGGTTATTTCCTAGATTAAATTAAGGCCTCTTTCCTTCTCCTGAAGTTTCTGAGCTACAATAATGTTTTCTCAGACAAATGGATCTCAGACTGGTAACTCACTAGACACTTGCCGCTTGAAATTAGTTGAGTTATTTTAGTCACTGACATAAGTTCCAGCAGAATGTTAGCTGAGCACCAAGATGGCAAAAGGGAATCTAATATAAGTCGGTCACTTGGTTACAGTACAAAGCTGATAATAAAGTTTCAGATTTGGATATATTTATGGACCTACAAGTACTACATTTCTTTTCTCCCCACCCCCAATAACATGATTTAGGCTGTAGTGCTATGCACACTTACTTGGAAGTAAACCCCTTTGAACTCAGTGGGACTTGCTTCTGAGTAAATGTACAGAAAGAAGCTTGTGCTATTATGCTGCAGTCCTAAACACCCTGGGGTATTTATTAATTATTATTATTATTATTATTATTATTATTATTATTATTATTACATTTATATTCCACCTTTCCTCCAAGGTGGCACGCATGATTCTCCCTCTTCCCATTTTAACCTCACAACAACCCTGTGAAGTAGATTAGGCTGAGAAACAGTGATTGGCTCAAGTTCACTCAGGGAGCTTCATGGCTGAGTGGGGATTTGAACCCCAGTCTCCCAGGTCTTAGTCTTACACTCTAACCACTTCACCACGCTGGCTCTCTGGATAAAGTGCTCTTGAAAACCTGGGGATTTACATGAAAAGCCAACTTGCATAGGATTGGGCTACAAGTCTTTAAAAGTTCCAGCGATGTAAAACTAAGGTCAGTAGACTTAAAATCAGATCCTTTAGATTCTTTCAGGACGCGGTCGATCATAAGATCGGAAGAGTTTGTTCACAGCAGACTTGACTTCCCCAGTGCAGTGACTCACGAGAGGGCACTCAAATAATAAATGGACACTCGTGACGGCTGGCTTTTGGAGCAATATGAAATACTGTGGTGAGTTCTGAGTGGGGCAGGAGTGGGAGTTACATATTGCTGGAGAAATCCTCATCTTAGAAGCTCCTAAAACTTTATTACAAGAGGACCTTGTGGGTGCCCCCAAAGTTAACTCCAATGTGGTACAATTATATTTGTACATACATAAATAGCATAGGGTTGTAGCCAACAGTATGTCTTTTGATACAGATGGGGCTGCAAGGAACAGAAAGAGCACCATTCCAGCTGCAGCCCCGCGTACCCTCCCACAAGTCTGCTCCAGATGTCCGGATGAGCATGGGAACAGCTTGGGAGGCAGGAGCGCTGACTTGGCCCCACCACTGTGGATGCCCAGGGCTGTGGGTGCCATGCAGCATGCATAGCCCTGGCACTGGAATTTGTGGGTGCCCATCTCCTCCATGGGGGATTTTGTGGGTTCTTGGGCACCTAGGGCCCCAGGGAGTTGGCACCTATGATGGGAGGAAGTGCATGGATGGATTGCAGGTTAACTGTAAATAATGTGTTGGGATACTGCCAGGGAGACGGAGGCATCAGGCAGGCCCCCAGTCATCTCCGGACAATCACCGGTCTTCCGTGGAAGAGCATCAGTCAATCAGTGGCACGAGCCTCAGAGACATTCCAAGACCCGTGCACACCCTTTCAGCAGAGTCTCCACAACGAAAGGATGCAGACAGGAGAGCATGTTTACAGCTTTATTCAACATAGTTCAGAACAAAGGAAAAACATGACTGCTTGCCTCCGTGTCCAGGAAAACAGTCAGAGCAAAAGCTATATACAAAATGGAAGTTCCCAGCAGAGCTGGAAGTAAACAGGCATGTGATACACAACAATCATGCCTGATCCTTTAAGGTGGAACTCAACTATATCCTAACATAATGTAGATAAAAGTACATTGCAGGATAAATGGGGAATAGGCAATAATCGCCTCTCCCTCTTTCTACTCCTGGAAGCCCAGGCTCAGAAAGTTCTCAGAAAGGATGTGCCTAGATCTAACAGTTATAAAGACAGAGTGACAGGAGATATCACAAGCTTGAATTAGATGTAGTTTGTCATATTATATGTACAAGCTTCAGCAAGCTTTGGGTCTGTGCATTGCCTCTCCCCTTCTTCCTCCTTCACAGTTTCCTGGGGAAAATCAAAAGCTTAAGAATATAAGAGCCCTGCTTGGTCAGGTCCATTCTTGCCCTGCATGAGATTCTCACTGTGGCCAACCAGATGCCCATAGGAATCTTGCAGGCAGGACCAGAGTACAACAACACTCTCTCCACTTGCAATTCCTAGCATTCTGCCTTGAACAATGAAGGCAGACCATATGGTCAGTAACCATGGACAGCCTTAGCTTCTGATTATGGTTTGTCTGAAGATGGGAATTGTACAAACTGTTGTGAGTTAACCAACCAGGGTTCCAAATCAGGTCCCATGGCTTGTGATCCTGGTTTCTTAATTAACGACGGTTTGTACAATCTTCAGAATGTGTTCAGAGATAATGGGTCACAATCGGAGACTGATGCCCCAGAAGCCACCCAAGGATGCTGGATTCTGACACTGGCCCTGGTTCACTTTCACATGGTAGTAAAGCATATGGTTGCAACAGTGTGCACAATTACAAGCGATCCTTTACCAAACTCTCATTTACAGGACATATAAATGACCCCCATGGGCACCACTATCAAATCACCTCCAGACATTCTTGGACTCCAGCTTCCATTAGCCTCAGCAAGCACGGTCAATGCTCATGGATGGCCAACATTCAGGAATGATGGGAGTTGTACTCTCAGTAACTTCTCAAGGGACACAGGTTGCCCATCCCTGCCCAGGGCTGAGCTGGTGCTAGAGATACAGAAACCTTGGACTGATCTTGCCGTTAAAACTGCAACGTTATTCATTTGTTGGGAAATTAACTGGTGTTTAGGCAACACCGAAAGGAGGAAAAAACACCCTAGCATTAATACTTTTTTAAAAGCAGTACTAAATCAGCTATTGAAGCATCCAGATGAAGTAACTGGAGGGAGTGAACAGCGTGGCTGGCATTGCACACAGTAGACCACCTCAGCATGAATGCGCACACGTGTTTTGAAATCTGAGATTTACAGCAGAACTGTTACTGTAACCGGGGCCGAGTTTCATAATACACCATCTTGATTGTGAGCATTTTTCTACCCTGAACTTTCTAAGTGATATATAGCGATAAAAGTGTAAAACATAATGTTACATGCCACCCTAGTCTCCAAGCGGTGAGAGGTTCTAGTACTTTCTCAGTGCTCTTTCCCCCCCCTTGGAGTGAAGGTCGGCAGACTGCGGTGTCTCTAGGATACATGGTTTTATTTACACACATATATAAGCTGAACATAAGATGGAGCAGCTCACAGCATTAACGGATCTCCCAGCTTGGGATTCAGAACAGAACAAGCATGCCTCTATGTCTTGGCCTTTCAGTCTGCTTCCAGCTCAGCTCACACACACAACTCTGGATTTTGTTCTCTTGTGTAGCAGCTAGGTAAGGGGGGAGAGGAAAGGCCCACCCATTAGCCTAGAGCAGGCATATGCAAACACATCCCTCCAGATGTTTTGAGACTACAACTCCCATGATCCCTAGCTAACAGGACCAGTGGTCAGAGATGAGGGGAATTGTAGTCTCAAAACATCTAGAGAGCCAAGTTTGCCTATGCCTGGCCTAGAGGGGCCCCTGCTGTGCTGGTGGAGGTTCCCTGCAGTGGTGGACTTTGGGCTTTCAAATTTCAGCGGTGCCCTGTGCTACACCAAAATTTGCCCCCTCCCCTGCCTCTCGCCTTCCATTGCTGCCACGGCCCCTGCATCGCCCTCTCGGCTTGGTGCCCAGTGCAGACAAACTGTTCGCGCTTCCCTAAGTCCGCCTCTATTCCCGGCAAAGTTTAGAACTCTGCATGGTTATGAGGAAATCAACCTCTCCATTGCTGACATTCGTCCTTGCCTCGAGGGCACTAGGACTAACAAAGGAGGTGCAGCAGAGGAGGAAAAGCTTGGTTAGCATGTCTCCGTATGAGAAGAACGCATGTGCACAGCATCAGTTTTAAAGCCAGACTGCGTATGGTGCTAAACACATCACTGCAAGCATCACTATAATATCAGTTAATACCAATTAATATCTATGAGGTGATAGATGACTTTTGCCAAAGCATTGTTGAACAAGTGAGGAGTGAATTCTCCCGGGTGCAAGGGTCCTCTCATGGTATGAAACCACTAGCCCAAACTATCTTTTTATCATTTATCAAAGGAAAATCTGTGGTGATACACTTTGCCTCATGTGTAGCTTGGGCTCTTGGCGATCCATCAGGCTGATTCACAGGCTGTCATTTAAACATATGTATGTTTCAGGAATGTAAAACGTTTGATTAATTAATAGGCTTAAAATACGTTTAATAGCTTCATTTATTATTCGCTTGATAAAAATGAGATGAGAGATGTCTCCACTTTGCTGGGCACAGCAGACTTAGAGGAAGTCATCTATTTCAGGGCTGGCCGAAGACAGTTTGCTGCAAACAATGTTCCCCTCAAGACAAGGTGCAGTATCATAATGATGTTACAATGTAGCCGCACTTGTATGTACTATATATGGCTCTGGTCTCCTCACCTCAAAAAAGATGTTATAGAGCTGGAGAAAGTTCAGGAAGGAGCAACCAAAATGACCAAGGGGATGGAGCAACTCCCCTGGGAGAGAAAAGGTACAATATCTGGGGCTTTTTAGTTTAGAGAAAAGGCAAGTGAGAGGGAACATGGTAGAAGTGTATAAAATTATGCATTTTGTGGAGAAAGTGGAAGGAGAGTAAAGTTTTTCCTCTACTTCTCACTATACTAAAATTGCAATAAATATGAATGAAGGGAGATTCAGGTCAGACAAGAGGAAGTACTTCTAAACACAGCATATGGTTTAACTATGGAACTCACTTCCACAAGACGTGATGACCACCTATTTACATGGAGCTTAGTCAAATCCACAGTGGATAAAGCTGTTAATTGCCACTAATCATGCCCAAAGGTGGTATGCTTCCATTTCTAAACT
Source organism: Podarcis vaucheri (assembly GCF_965113315.1). Taxonomy (NCBI): domain Eukaryota; kingdom Metazoa; phylum Chordata; class Lepidosauria; order Squamata; family Lacertidae; genus Podarcis; species Podarcis vaucheri. The sequence continues at coordinate 36,809,290 of NC_138759.1, forward strand.
TCAGCTGCTGGGGAACAACAGTGGAAGAGGCTATTGCCTTCACGTTCTGCTTGTGGGATTCTCATAAGTATTGAGTTGAACACTGAGGGAAAGAAGATGCTTCATTAGATAAGCCTTTGATGTGACCCAACAAGGTTCTTATAAAGGGTTGTAACAAACCCTCACCATGACCAGAAACCTATGTCCTCACTGTGGAAGGATGTGTGGATCCAGAATTGGCTTCCACTATCACTTACGGACTTATTTTTAAAACCATGTTTATGGAAGGCAATCTTACTCAGCTACGAGTGATAGCCAAAGAAGATCATTTGCACAAGGCCTCAACTAGAAACCTTGGGTGGAAAGGACAAATGAAAACCTGCAAATATAATATTCTAAACAAAGACTATTCATAATTTCTGCAGCTATGCTTACTTTTTATTTTTTGAAAGCGAGAGAAACCCAGAGCACAGAATAGATTCCATCTGCAGCTTTCAAGTTTGGAATTATGTGTTTTGAGCTCCTCAGTTCTATTATCATAAGATCTGAGCTGACATTTCACATGTATGTTGTAATTGATTAAGTAAAGCCAGATCCCTGTGCTATACCATTTTCATCATTCCTTTTAACAAAGCACAAAGTAAGCCCAGCAAGGCCTGCTGCAAAGAAATTTCATTTTGAAGTCTCGTTTCTAACATTTCTGAGAGATTAAACAGCCAGACAGATATGACAGTTTAGCTTTTACCCTTAAGGATTTAATCAAGCAATGCTTTAAAGTATGGAGTGTAAAAAGGTGAGGAGACAGGCTCAAACTGGTTCCTCCCCACCAATCCTTCTTAAAGCAATGGTCACATTCCAGACATTTCTAGGCACTGTGGTTACATCACTCCAAATGTCCTATACGAAAACAGCTGCTATGTCCCATATTCGTGACCTTTAGGCTTTCTAGATCAAATTATTCAGCTGTCCTTTTCAGGCTCTTTGGGTTGCTATGAAATGGAGCCCTGAAGACCAAACTATCCGAGTTTGTGTACGATTCAAAATACCCAGGGTTTGCAGCCAGTGTTAAATACTCAGGAGAAATATGCCATCTGCTTGGCACTCAGGACTTCTGAAAAACAGTTGAACATTTTGAAAGGAGTCTGTTTATTTACTTACTATACTTATATCCTGCATTTCTTCCAAGGCAGTCAAGGCAGTATACATAGTTTTCTCCTCTCCTCCCCTTAAAGGTAAAGGGACCCCTGACCATTAGGTCTAGTCATGGCCAACTCTGGGGTTGCGGTGCTCATCTCGCTTTATTGGCCGAGGGAGCCGGCGTACAGCTTCCGGGTCATGTGGCCAGCATGACTAAGCCGCTGAAAACACCGTTTACCTTCCTGCTGGAGCGGTGCCTATTTATCTACCTGCACTTCGACGCACTTTCGAACTGCTAGGTTGGGCAGGAGCAGGGACTGAGCAACAGGAGCTCACCCTGTTGCAGGGATTTGAACCACCAACCTTCTGATTGGCAAGTCCTAGGCTCTGTGGTTTAACCCACAGCGCCACCCGTGTCCCTTAGCCTCACAATAACTCTGAGGTACACTAGGCTAAGAGAATGTGACTGGCCCAATGTCACCCAATGAGCTTCATTGGTTGAATGAGGATTTAAACCAGGATCTCCCTAGTCCATACCCTCTAAACATTACATCACCACACAAATGTATACTTGTTCACATATAATTGTAGAGTTGGACCTGAGAGTCTTCCAGTCCAACCCTCTGCAATATAGGAATCTCAACTAAAGCATCCATGACAGATGGCTATCCAACCTCTGCTTGAAAACCTTGAGGGAAGACGAGTCCACCACCTCCTGAGGGAGTCCGTTCCACTGTCAAAACAGTGCTTACTGTCAAAGTGCTTCCTGATGTTTAGTTTGGAATCTCCTTTCTTGTAACTTGAAGGCATTGGTTTGGACCCTACCCTCCGGAGCAGGAGAAAACAAGCTTGCTCCATCTTCCATGTGACAGCCCTTTAGATATTTGAAGATGGCTATTTTATCTCCTCTCAGTCTCCTCTTTACCAGGCTAAACATACCCAATTCCTTCCACCGTTCTCAGTCTATTGTTAACTGCACTGGAAAAAAAGAACACACAAAATGCGTGTCTCAAAAGAAAATGTTTATGCTGTTTGGTGGGACTTTATTTCTCATGTTTCAGACACAGAAGTACAAAATTCCCTGTCTGTAGCACAAATGGAAATTTAATTGTCATAATATTTTTTTTGTTATTCGTATGATGCACTTTTTACCCAACTAATGTCCTGCTCTGCCTAGAGATAGCTTTATGTAGGAAGTAATTAAGATGTTTGAGGTGGTGGAGAGAGATTTAATTTTTTTTAAAAAAAATGAATTAACATTTACAGTAGAAGTCAGAGTGATGTGGTAGTTAACATCTAGACTAAGGTCAGGAATACCTGGGTTGAAATCTCCACTCAGCCACGAATCGTGCTGGCTACACAAGGACTGCCATCCTTGTCAGCCTAACTTACCTCAGGGGTTGTTCCTGTGAGGATAAATGAGAGGCGAAAACCACGTATGGCATCATGAGCTCCATGGACGAATGGGGAGATAAAAATGTACTTAATAAAATAAGAAGACTGCACAGGTATTGCAGTGGGCGAGGCATTGTGGCGTGACTTTTGCAAAATGTTCTCTAGAAACAGAAAATCCTCTGTACTCTCCTAAAGGCACTAGATGGTGCTGTGATACAGCTGCAATGGAAAACCTGGCTTCATGCATAGCTGTAGAAAACTGCTTTTTCTCCATTACCAATAAAAGAGGCTTAATTCCGTGCATCTAAGAGAGAAAACTGGAGATGCATGTTTTTGATGCAAGCTAAGAAGCAATGGAATTAGTAGCACAAGCCTCCAGGCATTGACTTCGAAGTAGCTCCTTTGATTGCAATCCACGGAGCAAAGAGTTATATAGGAACACTGAAACACACGCTTAAGGTTTAGAGAATCTTCTACAAAGATAGTCTGCTTTGCTGATCAGAGGACTGAAAGTCTATTATATATCTGTTACAACTTCTGTTTCTTGCTATTTATTATTAATACTGGGAGGAATCCAATATTGTGCTATGTTAATTGCTGCATCAGTGCAAAAACGTCAGCTTGCCAGGCAGAACAACCTTCCCTCACCCCCTTGTGCATTGTTCTGGGGGGGGGGTTCCTCTGACCCCCCCAGCTGATTTCAGGAAGTAAAAGGGGAAGGATTAGGGAGAAAGCCCTTGAGGTCAAAGCCCTGTAGCATCAGCAGAAGTCCTTGCGCTTCCACTGACAGGACTTGTTTGTTCACTAAAGCAGTGTTTTTCAACCTTTTTTGGCCAAAGGCACACTTGTTTCATGAAAAAAATCACGAGGCACACCACCATTAGAAAATGTTAAAAAAATTAACTCTGTGCCTATATTGACCATATATAAAGTCATTCTCTTGAATAGGAATCAAATAAACACAAAGAAAGTATTTTATAATTACTTTATTATGAAATAGTAAGTAAACAGAAATATGAAAAATTCTAAAATACTTTATTCAGTGTGCAACCTGGGCCTGTTTGGCTGAACACAAAGCTGATATTCTGGCTGGAATCAAACGTTGCGGAGCGTTCTCTGCTCAGCGGGGATCGATCCGCTGATCCCCGCTGAGCCGGCGGATGACAGCTCCGTCTCCGCACTGTGTGCAGAGAGGGAGATATCAGAGCCCTGCTTCTCTCTATGGGGAATCAGATGAGAGCGGACCGCCTGTCCGCTCTCATCCGATCCCATCCGATCTGATCCCCACCCAGGACGGATGGAAAATAGGGTGGACACAGTCCAGCGCCCGCCTAGTGGGCGAAAATTTGACATTTTTATTTTTTTTAAATCTTTCGAATTTTTCAATTTTTCCCACGGCACACCAGGCAACATCTCGCGGCACACTAGTGTGCCGCGGAACAGTGGTTGAAAAACACTGCACTAAAGGACAACCAAAATGATCAAGGGGATGGATGGAGCAGCTTTCCCTGTGAGAGAAACTTGCAGCATTTGGGGTACTTCTTAGTTGAGAGGGAAAAAATGAAAGTAAGAAGTGACACGACAGAATGGGGCATGGAATGGGGAAAAATGGGTATCAAAACTGCCCATATCAAAACCACACCTCTTAAAAAGAGATGGATGAGAAACACTAAGGGCATCCACGGCTGCAGAAACTTCATCCCTTCTACAGCCTTTTAGAAATAAGGCAGTCTTTCAATGGTAAGAAGATGACAGAAAACACAGGGGGGTTAAAAATGGTTTATGGTGTCATTTTCCCACTCCTCATGTACATAGCCAGGGGGCAGGGGGTCAGCTGCCTCCCTAAATTAAGTAAGTAAATAAAAATACTTAACTAAATGTAGGATCTGGTCTCTGCCCCAAATTCTTACACTGCTTCCTTTTCAACACTCTTTGCCTGTTGCTAAAACCTCACTAAGCCAGTTTCAGGGTCCATAGTGGACAAATGTGTTTATGGACAACTGTGATCACTTGTCCATAAACGTCTGCTATATACTCATTACCAAAAAAATACCAAAGTCTAAAGGAAGAGCTATTTTGCATGATATAACACAGTGGCGCTCAGAGCAACTGCTGAAAGTACTGAGAAAACTTGGGGGGGGGAGGGATTATTGGAGGGGTAGTAAATGTAATGCATTATCTAATAAGCTGAGTTATATTTTATTTGAAAATATTTTTCTATAACATCAAGTATTTTAAAAAATATCAAGGAGGTGAACAACCCAGCACCATCAATATACTTACATCAATAAAACAAAATAGAAATAACAAACCAATGAATTATTAGATTAATAACTTGACTGGACTCTTAGGCCATCTTGTGGTACTATGGAGTGCTGCAATCGCCTTAAGGGAAAAATGAAGTCCTCTCAGTGGTGACTAGTAGTAGATAGGTAGCCGTGTTGGTCTGCCATAGTCAAAATAAGAAAAATTCCTTCCAGTAGCACCTTAAAGACCAACTAAGTTAGTTCTTGGTATGAGCTTTCGTGTGCATGCACACTTCTTCAGATACACTGAAACAGAAGTTGCCAGATCCTTCTATATAGTGAGAAGGTGGGGAGGGGTGTAAGAGTCGTCAACAGGCTCTCTCAGCTATCTGCCTATCTCCCATTCCCACCACCCTTCTGAGTAACACCCCTCCCCACCTTCTCACTATATAGAAGGATCTGGCAACTTCTGTTTCAGTGTATCTGAAGAAGTGTGCATGCACACGAAAGCTCATACCAAGAACTAACTTAGTTGGTCTTTAAGGTGCTACTGGAAGGAATTTTTCTTATTTTGTCAGTGGTGACTGTCAGCCTATATCTATAAAATAGCTGAGCTAATGCAAGTTTTTCTAGAAAAAGAGGTGACAGACTCACCAGGAACATCTCCCTTGTTCTCTTGCAATGGCAATGGTGCCCACCTGAGAGGTGTCAGAACTGAGTTCCAGGCAGGAAAAAAAGACCTGACCCTGCCTATATGCTTACTGAGATTTTCAGCCATTTCCAGCATAGTACTGCAAAAGCAACTGTGTTCCAATTTAAGGTTTCTCAATAAATCAATATTTTTAAAGTAGAAAGAGACAAGAAGGCAATAGTAGCTGGTTCATTCCAAATGAAAAATCTCATTAAGCTGTTTGCCTTAAAGTGTTGGTGTTGAACTTCAAAGCCCTAAACGGCCTCAGCCCTGTATATCTGAAAGAGTGATGGACTACATGGAATTGGCGGAAATGACTGGTAGAATCCGAGACCAGGGAGAAGAGTCGGTGGAAGAAGATTGGAAGAAATTTAAAGACTATTTACAGAAGTATTGCAAAATTAATGAATGTTAGAATGATGTTTGATTGAAGTTAAGCGGTTTCTAGCTGTAATGATATAAAAGAATATGGAAAAATTTGATTTCTAAATAGGTAAAAATTTAATGTTATAATATATTAAGATCAAAGATCAGGATAATAAGGAGGGAAAGAAATTGCTGAATTAATTAATTGAATTGGAACACAAAAAAGGGAGGTATGAGGAGGTCAGGGAAACAAGGATATGAATGTAAGATATGGAAAGGTTGATTTTTTATTTTTATTTTTTTCCTTTTTTCTGTAAGTGTACTTATTTTTTTTATTCTGTATTTTTCTTGTATTTTTATTTTTGTCTTTTACTTTTGTATTTCTTGTTTTTATGTAATTCCTTTTTCTGAAACTTTAATAAATATTTTATAAAAAAAAGAAAAAGAAAGAGTGTCTCCACCCCTGTCATTCAGCCCGGACACTGAGGTCCAGCGCCGAGGGCCTTCTGGCGAGCAATGAGGTTACAAGGAACCAGGCAGAGGGCCTTCTCGGTAGTGCTGCTCTTGTGGAACGCCCTCCCATCAGATGTCAAGGAAATAAACACCTGACTTTCAGAAGACATCTGAAGGCTGTCTTCAGGAATTTTTTAGTGGCTGATGTTTCATTGTGTTTTAATTATTTTGTTGTGAGCCAGCCAGAGTAGCTGGGAAAACTCAGTCAGATGGATGGCATATAAATACCCATTGTGCAAACACAAAAAGGCTTGTTCACATGTTACTGGACGCATGTGGGGGGGGCACACACCAGCCCCACAGGTTCATCTGATGGGAGCATTTGTGGGTCTGGCCCCAGGCGCCCTTCTCTTTCAGGTTTTGTCTTTGCCTCCATCATCAGTGAAGATGAATCTAAGCCCTGATCCCTGGCAGACAAGATTTATAGAATTAAACCCACTGCTTTGGGTTTTGAACAACAGGAACACTGAAAGGTGTTCTGCAGTTTGGATAGGCATGTCATTATTTTGCTGCATTCTGGCATGCACCCGACCAGCAAGCTAGAAGAGGTATAACATGATACGTCCTCTCAGCCTGCACTTTCTGTTGTGCTTGGCTGTTTTTTCTGCTCCCATCCACTCCCGCTGCAGCAAATTTTCTTCCCAGCATTCATCCTCCCCACTGTTCTTCCCTCAATAGGTGGCACAGGCCCAACAGGAGGAGGGAGGACCTGCTCTGTGAAGCGGCCCAGTCAGCAGAGATGGAGAGAAAGTCATCGGCATCAAAGACACGGTACGCTGGTAAAGGTCAAACTCAGATGAGAAGAGGAGGCAGGCGAGAATTGGCTTGAGGAAGTATCAAGAGTCGAGAAATGTGCACATCAAAGGCAAGCTTTAAATAGCTGCTTGTGGCAAAGAGTTCTACACTAGCTCACTAGGGCATCGCAGCATTTTCAGCATGGCATCACAAAATGAAGGTGGTACCTTTGGGCCGCCGAAAAATGGAAAGAGAAAACAGGGAAGCGCAATTAAAAACTCTGCACACTCAAGTGTTATTTAAACACTAGGAAAGTGAGAAATAAGGAAAAAGCAGGAGGAGCTGAACATGCAATATCAAAGGCCAAAGACCTTTTATTTCAAGGGTATAAATTATTGGTTCACTGTGACAACTGCATGCAGGAGACAGTGGTACAGCTAGAATTGGGCCTTGAGGATGAAGACAAAGACTTCAGATCTTAGAGGGGTCCCATATGACAGTGTAGAGAGGAGCAGTAATGATGGGGCAGCAGTAAAGACCACAGCATCTTTCTCCTCATGGGGTGAGCTGTGCAACATTACACTTCACTACAAATGATCATTTTATTATTTATTATTTATTATTACTTTTAACATTCATAGTCAGAGATTATGGGAGTTACAGCCCAACAACTTGAGGTAACCAGGTTGGAGGTGCCTGCTATAAAAGAATGATAACACTTTGGTTAATCACTCAGAAACACTTTGCTCTTGAAAGTCCATCAGTGAACATGGTGCTTCACAGAGGAAAGGATGGACTGCAGTCCTCCGGTCGTTGTTCCAACTCCCACTAGCCTCACCCAACAAAGCCAACGGTTGGTGAGTTGTGGTCCAACAACTTATTTTCAGAGGTTCTCTATGCCTGCTTTAGAGTTTCATAGGCAAAAGATATTTTTTTTAAAGAACTTTCCATGACCCAAGGAATTTCCCTGTCTGCATAATTTAGAAATAGGTGAGAGGAAAAGTGTAAACTGAATGCATTTACATTTATTAAAAAGGAAACCAGAACTTTTGAAGAACAGTCCAAAAATAGGACACAGCAGAAGTGGTTTTTAAAAGAGACATTATTCCCCATACATCTAAGGTGGTGGAAAGAAAGGTGGAAGAAAAAGATTATTCCCAATACAGGTAACATTAAAAACTTTGTTTCCTGTATTGTACATGTCAGTACATTGTACGTAATCACTCAGCCGCAAGTGTTTGCATCCTCAAAAAGGATTATCTGCCCACGAATACTTTCCTTATTTATCCCTGCCTTAATCTTAAAAGCTCAACTGCTGGCTAAGATTTTGAAGCCATTGAGGAAACTAGATTAGCCTATGGGAGGAGAAAGATAAATTATACCATGTGTATTTGGGTATATATGAGTATACTGTGACTTTGAACACCCACAAAGATTAACTAGGGCAACATTAACCAGTACTAGGATAAACAGAAGAACATTCATGTAAAAAGACAAAAATGTTAGTTATGCTACTAGGCTGCATAAAGGAATGGAAAACTGGAGAAAGATGGCAAAAATAGAAACTATTAATTTAAGGAAAAGTGGGAGGGAGAGTTGGCATGGCTTCGTGATTTTCTTAAAAATGTAGCTCCCAATGACATAATAAATGACATATTTATTGATTTGAGCTTACAGACATATGCTACTAATGAAACATTTCCAAAGTGGAAGTATAATGAAATCAGCAATCATAGCTCTGGATAGTGAGCAAAAACTAAAAGTGCTTACTAGGCTGGGAAACACAGGGCAGTATCCAATCAAGTAGTTTTGAAAAGGTAAAGATTTCCATTTGCACAAATGAAACAAAACCTCTCCGCCCTCCTCTTTTCATGTACCCCTGATACCTCATCATATTTGCTCTGGAGGGTAAGGGGTACACCCAGAGCAGATTTAGGGGGCAGGCAGTAAGAAGAAGGGTATGAAAGTCATTGTGTCAATGGAAATACTTGGCTGGATACCTCCCACAGCAATCTATTTATTTCTTAGCACATTTGACAAGCTTATCAGCGAACCACACACTGTTTAAAATTATATTTAGGAACACACAAAGTTGCTTAGACAAAGTGCACTCCAAATTCATCCTTTGCATCTCCAGACCAACTTAATTTCAACAAGATTAGTATATCAGGTGCCTTCACACACTCTGATCTGAAACACAATTACTCTACAGACAAATTTAGCTGCAGCTTAAAGTTTCAAGCCACAGCTTTGAGTTTCTCATACCTGATGTCATATATAGTGTCGAACAGGAAAATATGGGTGTGGTTAGCTCAAAATGTTCTGGTGAACTTATTTGGCCCACAGGCTGAAGGCGCTCTACTCTTGCTATTTATCTAAAGCATGTGCTCTGCCAGCAATCACTTGACTTCACCATGGGAATACATCATTTCTGCTACTACTTGCATGCATCGCCTTTGGAGAATGGAGGCCCCACATTTCACAAACTTACAACATTTTCACAGATGCCGATGTTGTTCCACATGCAAATTATATACTTGTTCTCTGGCCCTTCAGACCCTGAGACTGTGTCATTGAGAACAATGGTACTGAATCAGTCACAAAATAGGTGGAAATGCTGATGGGAAACAAAAACATTTTAGAACACCCAAGGCTAACTGGCTGCCTAAACACAAATTCCAAAAAGAAACTAGTGAGTCAGCCTGATGCAATGAGACTGGCTGCTTACAGACCATACTTTTGAAGCATATCAAAGCACAGTTCTCCACCTCGAAGAGTGCCCTGAAAACCTCAGTTTTCAAACGTAATCTGTTCTGGAAGACCGTTCGAGTTCTGAAACATTCGAAAACTGAAAACATGCCGTGTGGCATGTTCGACTTCCGAGGCGTGTTCGAAAACCGAAGTGTTCGTCAACAGAGACATTTGAAAACCAAGATACCACAGTAATGTGCTCCTAAATATGCTTTAAAGGTTATAATGTAAACACGGCTATTGCTTTCCCTCCTCCATTGCATTTGCTGGCCACTAGACATCTCACAAGGGACGCCGGTGGCGCTGTGGGTTAAACCACAGAGCCTAGGACTTGCCGATCAGAAGGTTGGTGGTTCGAATCCCCGCGACAGGGTGAGCTCCCATTGCTTGGTCCCTGCTCCTGCCAACCTAGCAGTTCGAAAGCACGTCAAAGTGCAAGTAGATAAATAGGTACTGCTCCGGTGGGAAGGTAAACGGTGTTTCTGTGCACTGCTCTGGTTCGCTAGAAGTGGCTTAGTCATGCTGGCCACATGACCTGGAAACTGTACGCCGGCTCCCTCAGCCAAAAAAGTGAGATGAGTGCCGCAACCCCAGAGTCAGCCACGACTGGACCTAATGGTCAGGGGTCCCTTTACCCTTTACCTAGACATCTCACAACAGCAGTGTCTGAGAGCACTCTCTGTATGAAAACTGCATCTGCAGCAGCCCAACTTCCCATGTTCTCATCCAGCAGCATCAGAATGGCATAGCTACATGTATTTTGAGTGATAACTGCAGAGGTGGCTGTAGGCCAATTGCATTTAAGGTCAGAAGGTGTGAAGGCACATGCCATGCCAGAGTTGCTGAAACTAGGTGGGTCTGGCTAGTGCCTAGATGGCGGTTCTTGAAGATCCTACTGTGGCTGGAACTAGACAATACATTTCTCATGTGACCATCTTTCCAGTTAAAGACTGGAAAGGAGAGCCATGATCTGAATCAGGGCTGCAGCACATGAGGACAAAGTATTGCCCCTTTCCCCTATGCAGGTTTTCTGCCAAAACTGCCCTGCCCCCTGAAGCAGCTATTTACTCTGCCCTTCTATTTTTTAAAAAAGCCATTTCCTGCATTTTCCACTTAGTTAATTCGTGGCTGAGATGCGATTCAGACCAGAGAGTGCCAGGATCATGCTCTTAATCACTAGTTTGCAAACTTCTAGATTAATTCACAAAATGCTGTTGGCCTGAGGAGGAGGAGGAGTTGCTGCAATGGCAATGTCTGAACAAGAGCCTGAAGCTGGCTCCACATTCCAGGGCGATCCCCTCCCCATGCATTCAAATCCAGTTGCTGCATGTAGCAATTAAAAGTGCAGTGTCACCCTCACTTGGCAGGACTCACTTTGCTCACTTGATAGCTTTGGACTTGGACTCCCCTGCAGTCTAGGACAGAGCTGCCAGCCGAGCAGATCAGATTTCAGACTTGCCTTCCAGAGGTGATACTGAGGCTTATGCTCTGTGTGCCTGAAACTCTTCAAATTTAACAACTCTGTATCTGGCTTCCTACCCTGTCAGATACCTGCTTGGCAACTCTGGACAAGCCTCTCTCAATTTGTCTTACTAGAAAATTATGCATCTGGCTTGCTGGATCAAAGCCTCCCGCGAAAATTCGCAACCTTGCACAACAGGAACTGTAGAACAGGAGCGTGCTGCATGCAGGTCTGCAAACAGGGTGAAACAGAGTGCTAAAACAAATTTGCACATTCAGCACAGGCACTGTGGGCTTAGCTGCACAGTCTCAAAAACCGCCTTGCACGTTGCCTGACACTGTATTTGGGGGGTATAACCCATGTGACATTACCACCGTCTGGATTTTCATCTTCGCTTTCCTGAAAGTAAATCCAGATTTTTGCCTAACCAATAATAATGAAAAAAGGTTTCCTAAAATGATTACATTGCACTGTGACATGCAATGTGCATTTCATATATCACAGTTTTTTGCTTATTCCATTTTTTCCTTGTCTCTTTAATCCTCCTGTGCTCCACTGCCCGTGCTCACCTCATTCCTTTTTCATTGTTTCTACTGTTCATTTCTGGGTGCAACTTTCTCTCCTTTCCAGGTGGATTTACCTGCAAGTCCCTTTGCACTCAATGCAGCTTACTTTCGAACAGGAGTGCCTGAGACTTAGTTGCTGGCACACCAAGCCCAAAGCCCCATCTTCTCCCCCTACTTCTCCAGCCTGCAAAAGCATCGCTGCTCACTCTTGTTTCAATGTGTGTCACTAGCCTCCATGTTCTCCAGCAGCCCAGACCCCTGCTTGCAAGAGACAAAGTTGTGAAGTGTGCAAGGAGGAACAAACACATTTGCCTGGGGAAAGTCCCTTTGCACTCAGTACAGCTTACTTCTGAATAGAAGTGGATCATGTTGTGTTAGTAAGGAATGCAGGCTAGATTTTCCTTTATTCACGGAGGGATTCAGACTGTTGTGAGAGAATGCCCCCTGAAACTCCCCCTAAAACACCTAAAATGTGACATTACCCCTTCTATGACTGGGTCTCCCAATCTGGCAAAAACTTTACCACCAGAAAGCAACCTATGGCAGATCCACTGGTGCCCATTTCTCTATCTGTGGAGCAACATGAGGTTTCACTGGAGCATAGTAACTATCTAATGATGCCTCAAAAATACCTGGGGTGGGGTGGGGGAATTAAGAGAGTGCATGTGGTTTCCTTATTTCTGGCAGAAACAGGAAGTGTCATTGGGTTTATGGTCTGACGGTGAAGAGTCCATGGGCAAGTATTTAAATTAGCAACAGGACTCTAGATCTGAGAAACAAATAAGTAGGATGTGTAGTCCTGCTACAATGGAATGTGAGGACAGTGAACAACCAGCATTGGAATGGGACTGGGGAATGCTGCAATGAACAAAATGGATTTGGAAAAGGTGAATTTTCAAAGGTGGTGCAGGAAAACCCTGTGTGTCTCTCCCCACCCACAATTAGATCATTGCTCCAAGGGGCTTCCTATCTGTTAGGTGAGTACAGAAAGAGCTTGGACTCTGTTCAACTGCTCCTTTCCCCGCTGTCTAATGTGCAAGAAGCACTGTGAAGATACACTGATCATATCCCTCACCGCTTAAATGTTAGCTTTCCAACAGTGCAATCCTATAAATGCTCACCCATATGTTCCGTGCTCCCCCCCAAAAAAAAAAAATGTTTAGGGGCACTCTCATTTTGAATCAAGAAAATCACCATTTTATAGTTCAAATCGGGGAAAATAAGTACAGTAAATGGACAAAAGTACAAAGATTCACAAAGTGTTTAGGGGTATGCGTACCCCTGCATTGTCGTCGTCCCCCCAAAAGCACTGCATATGTTTAATGGGACTTACTTGCAGGTAAGTAAGCATAGGATTGAAAGTTTCATCTCATAACTAGCTAGCTATCCAGCATATACATTAATATATTTATATGCACACATGTGCTTACATGGCTATGTAAGCAAGTAGCTTCTTCCATTGTCTGCCCTCACACCCCTAAATTCTATTCAGTACAAAAAGAAAACCCTGTTTGTCATGCAGTACAGAACAAATGTCCCTTCAGCTAGGACTATGCTCCCTTTTCCCCTTTCCTTGTGAGTGCCAAAATCATCCCTGGTATGTATGGTTACATTCACAGCATTGCAGTGGTCTGACTTCACTTTACACCCAAGAAGTATAGCAAGGCAGGAACTATACAGTTACATTCATTTCTGTGTTCTGCTCAACATCTATAGCACTTTCTATGGTATGTAACAGTTTAACAGAAGCTGTTGCAATCCTTTGCAAATGTTGAATAGCAGTGCATCATTACCCAGGTGTCACTATTTCTGCAACCCATATCTTTGAGGAGAGCAAACAATTTCTCATGCTCTAATTGTGTAACACAACTGTTTTCTGGATGCAACAACCTCCAAATATGGCGAACATTTTGTTGCTATATTAAAACACTGTGCAAGTTAATTAACCCGTCTAATATGGGCTGTTAATAGCTGTTTGGAATGTTGAAGTAATAGCTCTTTGTATTTTGTCGGAATTTGCTGACACAAAACTATCAGCACCAACATCCCCCCACCCCAATTAAAGCTCATCAAAATTATATTGTTGATTTTAATCTGAGGGAGACTGTGTTAACAAGAGAGCTGGGGTAGAGACCTCAGTTTGACTCTTTTAAGTTTGAGGATCTCTTCAAATCCAAACAAAGCTTGGATACCAAATGTTTTCTATTTCTAGTCATCTATGAGGACTTCTATATTTACAGGATTTCTCCATTGCTTTGCCTGATCCAAGTTGCCTACAGTAAAAATGGGTCATTAGTACTTACACAACACTGGTAAGAAGGCAACATGGCACACAAGGGAGCTCTCAAAAACAAGTACTAAAAATTAAATTCCCCATTTCATTTTCTTTGTAAAGTAATATATAATTGTACAAATTATTGTCAAAGCTCCCTGCAGGGATGCTTATCTTCTTTTATTTCTCTAAAGTTCACAGAGGAATTCTCAGGGTATATAAAACAGTCCAGCTATTAGGCAGAAATATAATGACTCTCTTTTACTGTTTTGCTTATATGAAAACTATATCTTGTGGGAGAAAATGCCACAGTTTAACTTTGCTCTGTGTGAAGAAGTACTTTCTTTTGTCTGTCCTTAATATTTCAACATCCTGCTTCATCAAATGGCCCCTAGTCCTTGTGTTAAGAGAGAGGGAGAAGGCATCTCAGAAGCCTTTCTCACGTGGTCTTTCAACTGTACACAATGAACATGTGGAGATGAAGCAGGATCATGCCCACTGTACACGCCCCGGACCTTCATACATTGACTGTGCCTTATGTCCACAGAGCTTACACACATACAGAGTAACAACTCTGCCACTAGGAATTAAGGTAGTAACAACTAGTCAATTGTATCCACCAGTTAAGAAATAACAAAATTACCATCCTAAACAAAGTTGGGAAATGCCATTAAAATCAATGAGCCCACTCAAACGCTTAGCTGCAGTTATTCACTTCAACTGGAATGAAAATAAACCATAAATCTCCAGTGGACTCCAAACATTGTTACATAATTGAAAAACAGCTGTTGTAACGGGATGCTAGATAATCTCTCACTACTTCTTAAAAAAAAAGAGAGGGTGAGAGCTGGGAAATGGGTCTTCTACTTGCACTTGCAACTGGTGATTATTGGTAGGTTATGCTGGCCTTTTATCTTCCTATTTCTCACAGTGCACATTTTAAAACCTTTTGTGTGAAGATGTCTTCTTTCATGGGAAAAGTATGATTCATTTTTTAAACAAAATAAGTTGGATGCTTGAAAAACTGGGAGGTGAACCGTATTCTATTTAATTGCGTAAACAAACAGAAAACCAAGCATAGCTACTTCGCTTTGGGTCGGAAAGCAGAGGCCACATGTAAATTGAGATTTACATATATGTCTTTCTATTGAATTCTCCAAAGAAGCTCATGCACATCACGGAAAGCTTGTAAAGCAGAAGTGGCAGACTGTCTTCACAACATTGGGAAGGTGTGTGAGATGAATACCAATCATCTGTCTGCAGGTTGCTTTCTGTGCAAAGCATTTACTCACACAGAAGTGGTTGTTCTGAGGAAAACCATTTCTATAATTATGACCAGTTACCGAATCCATTATCTGTTCCCGTAACGAAGTGTATTACGTACTCATGTCGGAGTTCTAAGCCTTTTTTAAAAAAAAAATGGTAGTGCTTATTTATTTATTGTGTTATTTTGCTGTATAGAGCCGGACTGACCATTAGGCAGAGTGAGGAAACACGTCAGGCAACAGATGCTGGGGGCAGCCCATTTCCTCAACTGTTCCGCCTGAACCTCTAACACATGGGTAGGCCATCTAAGGCCCAGGGGCCAGATCTGGCCCAATCGCCTTCTAAATCCGGCCAAGAGACGGTACGGGAATCAGGGTGTTTTTACATGAGTAGAATGTGCCCTTTTATTTAAAATGCATCTCTGGGTTATTTGTGGGGTATAGGAATTCGTTCATTTCCCCCCATATAGTCCGGCCCCCCACAAGGTCTGAGGGACAGTGGACCGGCCCCCTGCTGAAAAAGTTTGCTGACCCTTGCTCTACCACCTTCACCATTCCCATCTGTTGACACCTCAGAACCAGTTCGAAGAGGTTCAGCAAAGGACAGCCACAAGGATGAAGGGGCTGGAGCAATTTCACTATGAGGGAGGGTTGCAGCATTTGGAACTTTTTAGGTCACATGGCAGAAGTTTGTAAGATTATGCATAGCATGGAGAAAGTAGACAAGAGAAAAGTATTTCTCCCTCTCTCATAATACCAGGACTCATGGACATCCAATGAAGCTAAGTGTTGGAAGATTCAGGACAAATAAAAGAAAATACGTCTTCACACTGCCCATAGGTAAACTGTGGAAATCACTCCCACAGAAGGCCAGCAACCTGGATAGCTTTGAAAGAGGATTAGACAAATTCAGGAAAGAGAAGGCTACCAGCCACAATGGCCATGTTTTACCTGCACTGAATACCAGTTGCTGGGAATCACTGGTGGGCTGAGAGCATGCAAGTCCATTTTGCAGGCCTCCCACGGGCACCAGGTTTGCCACTGTGAGAACAAGATGCTGGACTCAATGGACCACTGACTTGATCCAGCAGGCTTATCTCATGCCATACAGCTGCTCCTGGGGCCCCTAATCGGGCTTGCTGCCTCAGCTGTGGTGGAGGACATGATCCTGTCATAAGTGTTGAAGAAAGATTCAACTGCCTGTCCAGTCTGCTGGAATGTGAAAGGGGCACCATCTGGTCCTTCGCCACAGGTAGCAAAATTATTTGTTCTGGAACTCTTGCTGTACATACACTCAGATGCCAGACTATCGGGGCGAACCTTGGTAATATGGTGCCATGTGCAAGGCCAAAATTTAATGCTCTCTGGCAGGGTTCTAGAGGTCCCACCTCCTTCCCAAAGCTGGGCAAGCGCTAACTGGGTTTTGGGAAGGAGGTGGGAGGATTCTAGCACCCTTCCAGAACCTTTGCACCTCCTTCCTGAAGCAATCGCTTACTAGGCCTTGGGAAGCAGATGGGGAAGCAACCCCTTGGCCCTGGTGTGAGGGAACCTGTCCTAAATCCACTTCTGCAAACTACCAGTCAGTAAAAGACTGAGGAAGGCTGATTAAAAATGTTTCCAAATGATGAGCAGTTTCTTCTCTCTCTCTCTCTCTCTCTCTCTCTCTCTCTCTCTTTCTTTCTTTCTTTCTAGGACATAAACACCCTTAATCAAATTTTCTAATCACTATCACAGTTTTTATCTGCCCTTTCCCATATTAGAGCCTGCCAGCACTGAGCCTGGTATGTACAAGTAGAAGGGCCAAATCCATCAGAATTCAAACTCAAGTTACATGGGAAGAACAACAAGAAGGGTAATGCAGAGGGTCATGAGGCATACAGGTAGGGTGGAGTCATGGACCTGCCTCATGACACTAGCATCACAGCCACTTCTTCGGGTTGGGCTGGTATGGGACAGTACAGGGCAACAGTGAGACCAGAGCTGCTCAGTTGTATCAGAAGGAATGCTGGATTGGTCCTTCTGGTGCAGGAGGATGGCTCTATCCATCACCACGTGCCACCACACATGTCCTCATGAAAATTCATTAGCATTTTAATTAGAATATCTCCCAATATACACATTTTATTGACAAATTTGACAAATATACACATTTTGCTAAGCATATTTTCCTGTCTGGAGCCAGAGTCGGGGCAGGTGAGCACCTAGTGTCAGTAACGTTAACTCTTCATTCATAGAAACCAAACCAGTGCAGGCCTAGTGATTACAGCAACCCTTCCCAGTGGGTCTTGCTCCAATGAGGCAGTTGTGAGGATTGCAGGTCCCCGCTCTCCCACCACTCCCTAAGGCTCCTCTGCCGGTTTCTTCCCTAGTAGCATAAGGTTCTGGCTTCTTGCCTCTCTTTGCTCTGCCCTCTCTATTTCTCTGTGGGTTCTGGAAGACCGGGGAGGGAGGGGAGCTAGTCACAGCAGGAAGGGGAGATTCCCTGGCTTCTTCAGCAGCCTGCCTCATCTCTGCCTCTTGACCCCTCTCTGCTTCTGCCTCAGAATCTGAACTGCTCTTTGCCACAGCCTCTTCCTTCTCACTAAACCCTGTTGCCTCCCCCCAGTTCTCTCTTCTCCCTCTGACCATGTATCATCATCCCACCACCAATCTCCTGGCTCTGAGCCTTCTTCCCCTGCTGGTGCCTCCCACCACTCCTTTGCATCCAGCCAATCCATTACATTTCCCTCTTATAATGCATTTGCTTAGGTTACTTTCACTACTACATGCATCTATATGCCTGCTTTACCTCAGCAGATGCATTTGGGTACACATTACCCCCCACATTGCAAAATTCAGAGAGATGTGAATTTTGAAGGATAGCTGTGTTTTGGTTCGCATATTGTTGTTTGAAGAAGAGTTTGGCTTTGATATCCCGCTTTATCACTACCCGAAGGAGTCTCAAAGCGGCTAACATTCTCCTTTCCCTTCCTCCCCCACAACAAACACTCTGTGAGGTGAGTGGAGCTGAGAGACTTCAAAGAAGTGTGACTGGCCCAAGGTCACCAAGCAGCTGCATGTGGAGGAGCAGAGACGCGAACCTGGTTCCCCAGATTACAAGTCTATCGCTCGTGAACTGGTGTAAACTCACATTTCAAGGTGACCTGAACCAAATCCCTCCCCCATGCCTAGTGGTACCCTCTCCCTCACACGTAACATGTAGAGAGAAATACTTCTGCTTACTTTCAGCTGCACCAAATGCACATCCACATGCTTGCTGTCCGAGTCCTGCTGCACCGAGTAAGTCAGATCCCTGACCCTTTCTGATGTCATCCGCAGCCATGTCTCAATCTCAGGCAAGTGGAGAACGATTTTCCAGTCAGCTCCCGTGTGAAGTGGAGGGGGCTTTTCGTACTGTTGTCCGGAATCAAGATCTTTCATGGCGTCTTCTCCGCCATCTTGCTCGGTGGTGGGAGTCATGTTAATGACCATGGGAGATGCATCTGCAGCTACAGAATCCAGTTCCTGAGACCTGATGGGAGATAGTGCTACTTCCATGGCTAATGTCGGGAGCTCTAGACCATAATTCTTCCTGCTGTGTATACAAAAGAGAAGAAAGGCAATTGTTTTAAAAGTGAAAACTTGGATTATAAGTGTTCTGCCCACTCCACCCAAAATGCACATCAGTTTGGATCAGTGGCGTAGCGTGGGTTGGCAAGCGGGGCAAGGCAAGTAATTTGTGCCCCCTAACCCATGGATTTGCGCCCCCTAACCCTAACCCCCAGATGTTGCGCCCGGTGCGGCCAGCCCCCCTGCACCCCCCACGCTACGCCACTGGTTTGGATTGCTAATAATATATCTGCTTAAGCTCAGGAAGCATTCCACCTTAGCCTCAAAAGCATGAAAAGCAGCCCATGTGCACCACAAGCTAAAAAAATTAAATTAAATTAAAATTCTGCAGAAACACAACCCCAATTCAGCACTGAGGATAGCTGCAATCTGCATGAACCTTGCAAATCAAGTAGGTTTCCATAATTTATTTTGTTTCTGCTGGTTGTGAGTTGGCATAAGAATTTATAGACAGCAATACAGCCTCTGACCACTAGAAATTCCCATTAGCACCCCACCCTCCAGTTTCTGATATTACAGTATTCATTGTTTATACATTTTCAAGCACATTTTTATTGCCAAAAGACACATAAACTTGCAAGGGATGTGTAGAGTTAATGAAAACTGAGGTTTTAGTAAAACTTGAGCATAAGTTGAGTTACCAACAGCATGCAAGGCTGGCTTTGGAAAATAAAAGTGAAAGAATAAAAAACCCCAAGAGTATAATGGGATGGGAAATGGCTGCCAGTCTGATAGCAAGAAAGAAAGAAAATTTTAGGAGGGGAAACACCCCCCTCTGGTACTGCCATTGCTAATGGTGATCACCAACCCTGCAGAAACATTGGATAATTTATTTTCCCTTTTGAAGAAATTCAATGAAATGGACCCCAATTTCTCTGCCCACAAATACAGCGGGGAATTTTATGGGGCCATTTGCACACAGCTCCAGTGATAGGTAGAGATAAAGGTCATACAGATTACTCTCCCGTCTTCTTCCCAGTCGAAGACAGCAGTGCAATATTCAGTCGACACATAAATGTTTGGGACTGAGGGCTGAATAGGCTTGCTGTGATGGGCTACGTTTCTATCTGATCCTTTAAAAAATAATCAGTGTAGTTTTATGCTTCAGCAGTGGAAAGCAGGGGAGTGGGGCAGGCGCCTTCAAAGCACTAAATAAATTCATGGCAAACAGAAATAGCATGTCAGGGTTCTGCTAGGAGAGACAATAGCCTTGTTTCATCCAATAGCCTTGCTTATTACTTTTATTAAAGGTTAGATGCCTGAGCACCTCTATGCTGCAATGAACACTTTATAGCCATAATAAATACATAAATAGCAATAATCACAAACACTTTTTAAAAAATCTCGCATGGGTGTGTATTGCTTATCCTCATGAACATCACTGATATTGCTATCTTTGGCATGTCGGCAACCACATTTTGGCAATGAGCACCATTTGTGGAGGAAGAAGTTAGGTTTTTAAAAATAGTCTAAGATACACTGCATCATGCTAGACAAAAAAAAAATCAACACTGCTGAAGCTGAAGCTGAACCTCAAGGAAAGGAAACGTGCCACATGCAAGAATCAGGCAGCAAACATCTGCACTTTTTATTGTGCTAAAAACTGCTAATCTGGAAAGGTTTTACATGTTCCTAATGTAGTAATGCAACAACTCCCAACACAAAACGTGTGTGTGTGTGTGTGTGTGTGTGTGTGTACTTTATGGTTGTAATATTAAACACACTTTCTTAGGAGTAACTCTCATTGGATTCAGTGGGACTTACTTCTGTGTAAACGTACACAGGATGGAACTATAAGGATGCAATCCTAAGCACATACGTCTACTCCAAGAAAGTTTCGTTGAACACACTCAGCGCTTACTTACAAGGAAACATGTCTAGGATTGTGTTGCATATGTGATTTTGACAAGTATGCCACAATGTCCTATCTAATGGTGACAAAAGCAGCCAAATAGTCCCCACTGAGTGTCACAGTTGCATGGTGCCATTTTGTAATTTGAGAAAACCTTCCCCACTTGAGAACAAAGAAGCACACCTATCTTAATTATTATTTGAACCCAGTCTTAACTGTGCCATTTCAATGAATTTTATGAATTTTATTACGGTTCCTAAATTACTCTCAGCAGCATTACATTCTGAATGCTGGATTCTGATTAGGCCCACAAAACTCACCATTGCCAATCTGAGCATTGCTCACAGGCAAACTAATTACTTCCTACTGATCAATATCTAGTACAACCCCAGGAAGCACAACACACAGCACTTGCCCAGTGGCTGTTATATATAAAACTGAGTCCTTGTGAAACTCTCTAAGCTGATCTCTCTCTCTCTCTCTCTCTCTCTCTCTCCCCCCCACCCCCCTCTCTGTGTACTGTATGTATTTCAACAAGGAAAATAACACTTAACCAACCACTAACATACACCTTTAGAGCATGTTTCTGTATAAACACATTAAGGAAACCTCTCCCGGGTTGAAAAGAGAATGTTGGAGGAAGATATTCTGGCGACTCTCATTGGCATGAGTAACTGCTGGTCTGCTTCCTCTCATTGCACTCTTGAGTCTGCACAGCACTCCTCCAGCACTGCAGATACTACCGCTGTCATACTGGCAGCTATTAAAATTAAGACAAATCCTTTCTCCTATTACCCATAACAAAGTCACCATGAATCACTGCCAGTTACCACATATTCTCTCTCTCTCTCTCTCTCTCTCTCTCTCTCTCTCTCTCTCTCTCTCACACACACACACACACACACACACACGAAGGGTGAAAGTCTATCACATTTCCACACTGTCAAATTTCTTACAAACATAATCAAAACATCCCAGGCCAGAGCTTTCCAGCCCGTCCCTCCCCGTTCCTTAAAAGCTCACACTTGCTTGCGGCAAGTAGAAATCACTGAATAATTGCACCTAATTCACTACATGGTTTCCCAGAAGAACAAAAAGCTGCCCTAATCCAGCTCCCTAGGTACAAAAGGAAAGCAAAGATCTCACACACATTCCCAAGAGAAATGGCATCATCAGGCAGTGTCCTCCCCGGGTTGTCATTCTTCCGACTAATCTAGGAACGCCAGGCTCCTCCTCCCTGTCCTTCTCTTCGTCCACTAGCGTTCTGCTTGGCAGAGCAAGGCAACTGTCGTATCATCTCTACACCAACCTATAAACCAGGCAGGCAAGATAGCCAAAACAAAATGAGCTTGATGCACGTGGCAAAGTGGGGGGAAAGGCAGGGGACTTGCTGAGAGCCTTATTGCTCTCATGAAGTCAGAAAAGTAGCTAAAATGCCACCACAGGGTTTAAAGAAAAGGTTAACAAATCCAGCTAGGAAATTTTTAGTCTGAGCTAGAGAGTGTTTTGGTCAAGGCCACAGACTGTTCCAGCTGCTATCCGCCCTAATAAACTAAGTGACCACTCAACAGGATAATTCAGCCGTTTCTGGTAGTCTCCTAATGCACTATTATCTCCTGCAGCTAAATGGATTTAAGGATCCATATTGCTCTGCTGAGAGGCTGCATTTCCAGAGTCAGAACTCTGCTGACTGATTCACCATTTGTCTGACTCAGTAACAAGGCATTTCCACATATCAAAACTGCATGATAAGGCTGCACTGGAAGTGAATTATACATGATATAAATATATGGCACCTTTAAATAGTGAATAAAACAGTTAGAGGTGTGATATAACCAGTGTAAAAAAGGAAAAGAAAGAAAAGAAAAAGAAAAAGTGGGCATTTCTTAGGGTCGCCATACGTCCCGAATTTCCTGGACATACCTGGAATACTGCAGTCGGAAGCAGTGTCCAGGCGAAAATGTCCAGGAACCCATGTCGACAGTGTTGTTTTTGCTGATTTAAAAAAAGCTCAAAACAGTGGCAACCCTACATTTCTCCTTCTACATCTTAGAGGACACATAAGCTTGACAGAGCATTTTTATATCTGCATTTTGGATCTTCACAATCTATCATATATTTAGTTGTGCATCAGATGGTCACAGTCCAATCCATGAGTCTCTGGTATCAGAAGTATCGAATTAAAGGATTACAGCATAGCAACATGCCCCAGCTGTTCCATGCTGGCCTATTCACCTACCGAGCTGACCTGGAACACTGGCAGTGCCTGAATGCCCACACCACAGGGGCACACCACAAATACAATGAAAGAAATAGCTGGGCAAATGTCCCTTTAATACAGTGCTCACAAAAACACATCCCGTTCAAACGTAAGGTACAGATGATAACTGCTTTATCTGTGCCTCTTTCTTCCTCCTGGCTTTCTGTGCAGCTAGATGCAAAGCCTTTTATGCAATGTCTGAGATCTGTGCCTCACCCTTAGTGTGTAAGCCAATAAGCTTTGGGAGCTTCTCACAGAACTTGGTCCTCAGATTATGCTGACTCAGCAATCCATCAGTGCACCCATCAGTAACAGTAATTGGTCCATGTCAGACAAAAACTCATTAAGCATGTTAGGGTACAGAGAGGGGACATGTATCAATCAATGTTGTGTCCCCAGGATAGTGTGTTTCCTAATAAGCTCTTAATTCCCTCCCCCCACTGACCGATATTGTTAAAGCCAGCCTCCGTTCATTACGCAGCCATCTGCCAATGATGAAAGCAATTCAGTTTCAATTCCAGAGATCTTAAAAATAAAGGCTGAGGAAAGGTATTTCGTTAACCATGCTCTCTTGCTGAATTTTAAATCAAGTTACGTAACAGCTGATGCTGGAGGAAGCTATTTTTGTCCAGATCGCATCTATCCCTCATTCAGCTGCAATGAAACTAATCTCTTTTCCTCTTTATAAAATCTAAAAAGAAGCTAAACCAGCTAACTTTGATAAAAAAGAGGGAGAGAATGAGAAAATCGATCTCTTTATTAGGTAAAACAAAACATTGGTCTGGTTCCTATGTCACGCTAAGGCAAGCCATGGCTTGCCACAAACACGCATGCTGCCAGAGATGAGACCATGGTTACTGTGCTCTTCCTTGTCAGTCCGCTGCTGTGTAATGCTGAGCTAAGCCATGGTTTACTTTAGCATGGTGTCCCCTGGGCAAACCATGAGCTCATGATTAGTATGGAGAGAGTCAAACCACAAGCCTGGATTTGGACAGCATGCAGCTAAGTCAAACTATTGCTTGGGTCAGCACAGCAGCCAGAACAACAGGAGAGGGAAGAACAGCCATGATCTCTTCTCCCAGAGTCCATGTGTTCACATTAACCCATGGTTTGGCTTAGCATGACATGCAAACCAGGTCATTATGCAACATACAGAATATAGAAATAGAGGCTTGGATGGTATTTCCCAGCTTCACAAGGCATGGTTTATGAAGGCAGATATAACTGCCAGGCTTCAGTACTTGTCTGTCACCCCTCTCCCCCTTCACTCAAATGCTGGCTTTGAAACTGCATTCCTCCCTTACACATAAATCTGAGTCACTGTTAGGCCTGAACCAGGGTACTCTGCGTGGTCTTCAAATAAGTTTTACTCAAAGCAGACCTACTGAAACAAATAACCCTAACTTAGTCACGTTAATTAATTCCAATGGGTAAACTGAGTGGAAAAAAGTTGATCTTTGCTCAACTAACCACGGTAATAAGTCTGAATTATTATGTTTGGTTTGGGCATGATGTGCAATTCTGGTGTAATTCAAGTGTAAAAGGAAATTGAAATTGAATTGTGTCTGAGGAGAAGTGTGGGGAGGGGTGACGGAGGAGCTGGCAAACCCTATGCTTGTTCCTGGCTTCATAAACCATGGTTAATGAAGCCAGGAAAGAACATCCAAACCCGGTCATACGGTTGATCCTTAGAATAATCTACCACAGGTACAGAATATTATTTACTGACATGAACATTCCACTACAAAAACCACTTCTTGAGTTGCTATATCGGCTGCTGGATAATAGTGTTGTAGTGAGAAGGACAATAACCAGAGAGTTGTGTGAGAGACCTGGGCGAGAGGCAGCCAGCGGCCAGAGAGGAAGAATCATGCTTGATTCCTGTTTGCTTCAAAGGCTGGGACTACGGGAGAAGCAAGACCTTATGGGGTGTGAGTGCTGTTTTCACCTTCATCTTAGGCTCAGGTTGTATATATGTGTAAATAAACCATATATCCTACAGACAACACAGTCTCCATTGTCCCTCATTCCAAGGAAACTGAACCCCTGCCAAGCGCATGGAACCCCAGGAATCTCACACCACTCAGAGACTGGGATTGTGTGCAACATTATCTATCTGTAATTTATAGCCAAACACAAGGGAACACCACTACCACCGCAAGATAACTGGGTAAAAAGCAAATTAAATACCATGTATTTTGATATGCAGTTTCAAGAGGAAATTCCATCACATATAGAATATTAAACATTTTAAGAGTAGTTTAAGCATATCAAGTGATGTGGAATTCATAAACACAGGAGGCAGTGGTGAGTGGGTTGTTAATTTTTATATTCAAGTGAATTCTCATTCTCATATTGAATAACAACTCTTTTTTTATGAAGCGGCTTCAGAATTAAAGAACTTAATTCAGATAATCCTCATCTTCCTGTACTCATTCCTCACAAGCATTCAAGCACAACGACTTATTTAACTGGCTTTTAAAAATCATCATCATCATCGTTATTATTACTACAAGTTGATTCTGGCCTTATGATGGCCTTCCTATTTTTGTTTATTGCTGTTTTTAAAGTAGGTTTTATGTATGTATGTATGTATGTATGTGAAGAAGATGACTGCTAAATGCTAGTAAATGCAATTTGATCTACCTGGGCAGAAGAACATTTTCAGTTCAAGACTGGATGAGCTAGAGTTTTAGGGGACGAAAGGAATTTTTCTTACTTATTCATTTTTTAATTTATCCATTTATTAAATTTATATCCCGCCCTTCTTCCCAAAGGAGTTCAGGGCAGTAAACAACAAACAGTAAAACAACAATGATAAAAAAATCTTTAAAACGTGACACCAAAAGGAAAGCAGTAGGAGAAGAGGAAGTGTGAGTGACCCCAGGGTGGATATCACAAAAGAAGTCAAGGAAGCTGTGCTGCTCTGCTGCTCCTTTCTGCTCATTTACTCTCTTCACACAAATGGCATGTAATAATAATAATAACAATAATTTATTATTTATACCCCGCCCATTTGGCTGGGTTTCCCCAGCCACTCTGAGCGCCTCCCAACAGAATATTAAAAACACGATAAAACACCAAACATTAAAAACTTCCCTAAACATGGCTTCCTTCAGGTGTCTTCTAAAAGTCAGATAGTTGTTTATTCCCTTGACATCTGGTGGGAGGGTGTTCCACAGGGCAGGTGCCACTACCGAGCAGGCCCTCTGCCTTGTTCCCTGTAACTTGGCTTCTCACAGTGAGGGAACCGCCAGAAGGTCTTCACTGCTGGACCTCAGCGTCCGGGCAGAATGATGGGGGTGGAGGCGCTCCTTCAGGTAAACTGGGCCGAGGCCATTTAGGGCTCTAAAGGTCAGCACCAACCCATGTAAAGAAGACTTTCATGGTGGGTGACTTTATATACTTCCATATTTTACTTATGTTATTACCCTGATATCCCGCATTTCCTCCAAAGAGTTGAAGGTGGCCTAAGGGGTTCTCCCCACTTCCTCTTCTATCCTCACAACAACTTCCTGATCTTCCTGACAGTAAGAAGAACTTCCTGACAGTAAGAGCTGTTCGACAGTGGAATTTGCTGCCAAGGAGTGTGGTGGAGTCTCCTTCTTTGGAGGTCTTTAAGCAGAGGCTTGACAACCATATGTCAGGAGTGCTCTGATGGTGTTTCCTGCTTGGCAGGGGGTTGGACTCGATGGCCCTTGTGGTCTATTCCAACTCTATGATTCTATGATTCTAACTGTGTGAGGTAATTTAGGTTAAGAGTCTGACTGGCCCAAGGTGCTTCACGGCTGAGTGGGGATTTGAACCCAGATCTCCCAGGTCCTGGTCCAAAACTCTAACCACTTCGCCACACTGGCTCTCATATGATGTCCCTATTGTAATACCCCACAAATGTCCCAGAAAAACTGAGACATCCCGTTTTCCCCATGAGAGCACAGCAGCCATCTTGGGTACCACAATATCTCGTGATTTCATGCTGTGATCTCATGCAGCACCTCAAAATGCACATTTTTTAATGCATGAAAGCGCAAAGTGTGTCTTGTGGGCTCTGTGATCTCCCACGTGTCATGTGACTTTCATGGGAGCACGAACAGGAAGTGGCACGTCCCAGTTTGGGACTCAATGCGTTGGAGGGTATGCTGTGTGTTGGATTGCCTTGTAGACAGGGCACGTGGTCAAACTATGTAGCCTTTTGGTGTCTTCCAGCTCAATTATTCCAGGAAGGATTTTGATTATTTATACCTCTCCTTGATGACCACCTATGAGAAACCTTTGCCAATCACAAAATGCAAGAGGGCTACAAAGCACAGTTTTAGAGAGTAATAATAATAATAATAATAAATAATAAATTTTATTTATATCCCGCCCTCCCCAGCCGAAGCTGGGCTCAATCAAAATAGTTCAACATTCTAAAACATTCATTATAAAATTAATTAAATCAAATTAAAATCAAATTAATGGCAACCATCAAGCAAATTTTTGTGCAGATTGCCAGAGGAGGGGGTCAGGCTGCGCCCTGACAAAAGGCCTGGTGGAACAGCTCTGTCTTGCAGGCCCTGCGGAAGGATGTCAGGTCCTGCAGGGCCCTAGTCTCTTGTGACAGAGCATTCCACCAGGTTGGAGCCGCGGCCCTGGCTCTAGTTGAGGCCAGCCTAACCTCTCTGAGGCCTGGGATCTTTAGGGTGTTTTTATTTGCAGACTGTAAATTTCTCTGTGGGACATACCAGGAGAGGCGGTCCCGTAGGTACAAGGGTCCTAGGCCGTATAGGGCTTTAAAGGTTAAAACCAGCACCTTAAACCTGATCCTGTACTCCACCGGGAGCCAGTGCAGCTGGTACAGCACCGGATGGATATGATCTCGCAGCGAAGACCCCGTAAGGAGTCTCGCCGCGACATTCTGCACCCGCTGGAGTTTCTGGGTCAGTCTCAAGGGCAGCCCCACGTAGAGCGAGTTACAATAATCCAGTCTGGAGGTGACCGTCGCATGGATCACAGTGGCTAGGTCAGGGCGAGAGAGATAAGGAGCCAACTGCTTAGCTTGGCGGAGATGAAAAAATGCCGCCTTTGTTATAGCTGTAATCTGCGCCTCCATAGAGAGGGAGGTATCGAAGATTACACCCAAACTCTTCACGGACGATGCTGGCACTAATTGCACCCCCGCAAGAGACGGGAGTTGCCCCCTCAATCCCATATCGCTCCGTCCCAGCAAGAGGACCTCTGTCTTCGAAGGGTTTAACTTCAACCGGCTCCCACGTAACCATCCAGCCACAGCTTCCAGACATCTGGTCAGTGTATCTGGGGCCGAGTCAGGATGGCCATCCATCAACAGATAGAGTTGGGTGTCATCGGCATACTGATGGCAACCCAGCCCAAAACTCCAGACAAGCTGGGCGAGGGGGCGCATAAAGATGTTAAACGGCATCGGGGAGAGAATCGCACCCTGAGGCACTCCACACACCAAGGAGTGGCGCGATGACAATTCCCCCCCAAGCGCCACCCTCTGTCCCCAACCGGAGAGAAACGAGCACAGCCATTGAAGGTCTGTGCCCTGGATCCCCACGCCGGCAAGGCGGCGGTCCAGGTGTTCGTGATCGACCATGTCGAAGGCTGCTGACAGGTCTAGAAGAATCAGCAGCCCCGACCCGCCTCGATCCAGCTGCCTGCGGAGATCATCTGTTAGGGCGACCAGAGCCGTCTCGGTCCCATGACCAGCGCGGAAGCCGGACTGGAATGGATCTAGAGCAGATGTTTCATCCAGAAACCTACCAAGCTGTTCAGCAACCGCTCTCTCAATCACCTTACCCAGGAATGGAAGATTCGAAACCGGGCGGTAATTGGATAGATCTAAAGGATCTAATGATGTTTTCTTTAAGAGCGGACGCACCACTGTCTCCTTCAGTTCCCCTGGGAATATCCCAGTGCCAAGGGACAAATTGATGATATCACCCAGGGGGGCCCGCACCTCGTCTGGACACGCTCTAATCAGCCAGGACGGGCACGGGTCAAGAGGACAAGTGGTGGGCTTTCCAGCTTGGAGGAGTCTGTCCACATCGGCTGGGGATATCCGGTCAAAGTGGTCCAATACTGGACCAGAGGACAGTTGAGGTGCCTCCAGTTCCTTCATTGTATCCAAATTGGCAGGGAGGTCATGGCGGAGCAACAGGACCTTCTCCGCAAAAAAGCTCGCAAATGCCTCGCAGCTGTGTGTCGAATTGTTATTTAAATTTGGCTGTCCTTCGAAGAGAAGAAGAAGAAGAGTTTGGATTTGATACCCCGCCTTTCACTCCCCTTCAGGAGTCTCAAAGCGGCTAACATTCTCCTTTCCCTTCCTCCCCCACAACAAACACTCTGTGAGGTGAGTGGGGCTGAGAGACTTCACAGAAGTGTGACTGGCCCAAGGTCACCCAGCAGCTGCATGTGGAGGAGCGGAGACACGAACCCGGTTTCCCAGATTACGTGACTACCGCTCTTAACCACTACACCACACTGGCTCTCGAGGGACGTTAAAGACCTAATTATACTAAATAATTGCGCCGGGCGAGAGCTAGCGGAGGCAATGGAGGCTGAGAAGTAGGACTTCTTAGCGGCCTTCACTGCCATCTCGTAGGTTTTCATAAAAACCCTATAAGATGTTCTTGAAGCTCTGTCACGGGCACCCCGCCATACTCGCTCTAGCCGTCTGAGGTCCCGCTTCATTTTCCGAAGCTCCTCGGTAAACCAGGGAGCCCGGTTTCTGCGGGGTCGCAGAGGGCGCCTAGGTGCGATCTCATCGATGGCTGCTAGGAGCTGGATATTCCAGCCCTCAACAAGCTCAGTCAATGAGTCGCCAGGGGGAGCAAGGTCCCGCAAGGCCTGACGGAATCTATCAGGGTCCATCAGCCTCCGCGGGCGAGCCCAAATTGGCTCGCCACCTAAGCAGGGTGGGGGTGGAAAATCAATCCTGGCTTTCAGTGCGTAGTGATCAGACCATGGCACCTTCATCGAGATCAAAGATCAAATCCAGCGTGTGGCCTGCTTGATGTGTGGGGCCCGAAACAAACTGGGAGAGCCCTAGTGTCGCCATGGAAGACACCAGGTCCAGAGCCTGTGAGGAGGGAGTGGCATCAGCATGGATGTTGAATTCCCCCAGTACCAATAGGTTGGGGAACTCCAAGGCCCAGCCGGCCACCGCCTCCAACAGGCCTGACAGGGTGGCTGCTGGTGCACTAGGTGGCCGGTACACCAGCCAGACAGCCAAGCTCACCTCGGAGCCCCACACTAGGCCAACACATTCAATGCCGGGGATCGATGGCGATGGTAGAGCCCTGAAAGAACAGTCTTCTCGGATTAATAATGCCACCCCTCCCCCCCCCTGCCCACAGTCCGCGACTGGTGGAGGACGGAGAAACCCAGGGGCGCCATCTCTCGTAAGGTAACAGTTTCCCCTTCGCGCACCCAGGTCTCCGTCACACAAGCCAGGTCAACCCCCTGCGAGGTGAAGAAGTCTCGCAGGGTGGCGGTTTTTTTGCCTATAGACCTGGCATTGCACAACACCAGTGACGGAGGTGAGTAATCCTTGCTCACCCTACCTTCGTCCCTCGGGATGGGGCGCAGATTGGAAGGGGTACGAGCATATCCATATCTCGATCCCCTTCGCCTATGACATCTGCCCCCACCATTCAGTAAGACTGAATGGACCAGGGAGCTTGTCTCCCATACCCCTCAGGCAGATGTAAAGTGCAATGTGCAATAGTTGGTGCAAATCTATCATTACAAAAGACACACCATTGGAGGAAAGTGTTTGCATTTTATAACAAACCAATAGAACTGGAACAGCTGTAATAAAAAGTGATCTGCACAGAATGTGTACTCTGCTGGAAGGCTTTACCGTGAAAAAAGGTTTTAAGTATCAGGGCTCACTCATTTCTCAGGAGAAGAGACCTGTTGAGATGAGAGGATTTCCCATCCATTTCCCCTTGTAACACAAGCTGCTGTTACTCTCTGTGTCTTTCAAAAACAGAGCAATTGGGAAATGGCACAAAGAGAGAGAACAGCTTTAGGCAAGCAAAGACAAATTAGCAGCTTCTCGTGAAATTGACAAGAATACACCATGATTTTTAACAGCTAATTAATTATACCCTGACTTTGTCACCTTCAAGGCTGTGTTGTCCACACTGCCAGTCCAAAACCTTGAGAACAATTAAACAATTAATGCCGTGGCTTGTTAATATATTATGCCAAGGGTGGGATGACACTCTTTTATTATGTATTTATTTATTTTACAAATGTGTACATCACCCTCAGTCTCCAGGAAGTGTTTCAAGAGTGTGAGATTCCTTTCAGCACCAGACTCTGCTTTCTAAACCAGCTTTTTATCTTTTTAAACTTTCAGGCTTCAGGAACTGGATGTTGCACACTATAGCTGGCTCTTAGGATTTCTCCTGCGCACACACTCAAATTGAAAAATCCACCGGGGTCACCATCTATACATGAGTTTGTGGGTAATCTTGTCATCTGTGCATCCCAGGACCTCCATACACACATCCCAGCAAGTGATGACAGACCCTCCAAGTGTCTCTATTTTCCAGGGACAGTCCTGGATTTACAGAAGCTGTCCCAGTTTCTGATTTGATCCCAGAATATTCTGCTTTTACTTAGGATGTCCCTATTTTCATTGGAGAAAATGTTGGAGGGTATGGAGTTATGTGACCCCCAAGCAAAGGAGATAAGTAACTATACAACCTTTAAAGGACAGTCCTGTATAGGGGAGTTTTTAAATGTTTGTGTTTTTATATATGTTGCAATATATATGTTTATATATGCACAGAGTGGCTGGGGCAACACAGTCAGATGGGTGGGGTATTATTATTATTATTATTATTATTATTATTATTATTATTATTTAGGACATCCCTATTTCCATCAGAGAAATGTTGGAGAGTATGTGATCACCAAATTAAAATGAGTATTTTCTTCAAGTAGGAAATGCTTACTGATACACACGAAAATTTATTCAACCAAATCAGTGTTTTAAGGAACAGTTTTCTTGTTCCAGTACAGAAATCTGTGACTGTTTCTACACCACTCCATGAAGCTAAAACAATTTAAGTATATCATCTCAAGGAGCTGGTGGAACAAAACCATATGGCTGTAATGATACAAAGCATTAAATGTAATCAGGCCAAGTTAAATTTCCCTGTCTTCTGTATAGCTCAAGTTATTTAAACAAAAGTAACAGTGGGTGGCTTGAGTCGAATTACATTCACTGTAGGACATCAAATGATACTATAATTAACCACAAGATTTTGTACAGTTCTGGTTTTTCCTTTGAATAAATGATACTAACCAATCTATTGACTTGCACCTATTCGCATTTTTCCTCCCTTGACATCCGGGTGAACTTCATCAGTGACAGGACATCAAGAAAAATTAATCAACCTTGCATAATTAATTAGTTAAACAAGATATCTCAAGTACACTTTGAATGCCCCAGTCATTTAGATTAAACAATATTTTCAGTAAACTGTTCTCACTGTGTTTACAATGGCAAGGGATTATCACACACACAAACCCCCTTTTAATGACCAAGATATTAAGGAATCCTATTTGTGTATTCATGAACTTATGGGCTATATAATAGCTTTCCTCCCCGTTTTGGCATTTTAATGTGCTAAGAAGCAGGCCTACGATGCATCACAGACAGTACCAGATTTACATATAAGCTAAACAAGCTATAGCTTAAGGCCCCACTCTCTTGGGGGCCAGAAAAAAATTCAAAGGGGGGAAAAACCTGGATGTACATTTCCAAAATATAAGATAAAAAAGAAATAAAATGGCTTTAGATACCTATTAGGTCCATAAATTACCATATAGCAGGCTTCCTCAACCTCAGCCCTCCAGGTGTTTTGAGTCTACAATTCCCAGCATCCCTAACCACTGGTCCTGCTAGCTAGGGATCATGGGAGTTGTAGGCCAAAAACATCTGGAGGGCTGAAGTTGAGGAAGCCTGCCATATAGCATATATTCAACACAAAAAACTGTGACAATTTGTTGTTGACAAAGGACAGCTGGACATATAAAGGGCCCCATTACCTTTAGTAGCTTAGGGCCTCATCAAACCTAATTCCAGCCCTGAGCACAGAGAGCAGGATCGTAGGGAGGCAGAGAGTTGGTGCCCCATGAAGTGATGGCTGGTGCCCACTGGGACCAGAAGGGCAGAATGCTGGGAGTTCAAACAGTAGGTGGAACCAGAGCCAATGGCAGGCATGACCAACTCATTTGAGTTTTGCTTCCATCTTCTCCCCTTGAGGCTGGCTGAAGACAGAATGAGGTTGGTGGGGCAGTGCCCTATTTGCCCAAATGGGCCAGCTCCCCGGTCCCCTGTGAAATGCCCCTGATTGTTTGTTTATAAGGGTTCTCATTTGTTTATTACTTTCTTGATACGGTACTTCCCCTACATGGAAAGACAGGCTCTGGTTGATTGAGCAGGTGAGGGAGCAGACCAATTATGGGTCAAGAAGGCAGTAGAGGGAAAGGAGGGGCAGATGGGACTTGTCAGCCTTGGAAGGTGGCCCATCTAGGAGAAGGAAAACTCTGATCCTAAACCTTGCTGCCTTGTGGGATATCCTCAGGAGAAGAAAGGGCTAAGGAATACAAGCCCACGCAAATCCATGATGGTTGGATGGCACTTTGTACACCACCTTCTGGCAACTCCTGCAACCAAGCTGGTGTGAAACTTATTGGTCTTCTTTCCTTGGACCACATAAGCAAGGCCGAGAGGTAGGTCTTGTTGTCTGGGCAACCAGGACGTCTTTACACACTGCCCAGGCTTACACCCTGGGGAGGTCACTTCAGTGCTGCTAACAAAGCAGTTTGACAATGGAGGTGCACTCCATTGTCTCTTGAAACAGACAGATGCCAGCAAGTTAGGGTCCCTAAAGGTCTTGCTCTGGCCAGTGAGCTCATTTTGGTGCTGATAGCACAGTGGTTTGACTTCTCCCTGGAGGCGCACTCGGTGGTCTCTTGAGACAGGAGAATGCTAGCAATTCTGATAGCTAATGTGGGGGAAATTGAGGTACTCTTGACATCACTAGAGGGTTATTTTCTATGAAACGTATGTCCTAGATTTTTTTTAGTCTGCATGGCATGGGCATTTTTAGAAAAGGCTTTTCTCTAAATGAGCAAGCTCCTGTAGAGATGATACTGCTGTTAAAACATGTGAAATGTTTGATCTGCCAAAGTTGAAGAAAAATATCACGCAGAAGAGGGTCATTTTATTTTTGCTTCTTATGTCGGAGGAGAAAATAGTTCTAAAAAATTATGTATAGATTACAAAACATACTTTGTTCTAGCCAAAACTGCATAAGGGAGGAAAAGTCATTTAGCGGAACAAATGTAGCTCACTGGTTGAGCATCTGCTTTGTGTACAGGTCGTTGGTTCAGTCCTTGACATCTCTAGGTAGGTAAGGAAAAGTATCCTGTTGGAAACCCTGCAGAACTACTTCCAGTGTAGACAACACTGAGCTAAAAGAACCAATGGTCTTACTTGATGTGATGTGGCTTCCTATGCAGGCAGTAATGGATGGTTTGTTGACACTGGGTCTACTCACAGACAATAAATTTCACTTATAGCAATCAGCAAGGCTGCACTTGATGCAATGATTCAGCAACTTTCTTCTGATGAATGGATTTAGACACAGAAAGGCTTGCAATGGAAATCAAAACCACCAGAGCACAGGATTGCGCTATCACTCTAAGCCAGGGGTTGCCAACTTTTTGGGACCAGTGGGTCCATTCCAAATTTTGGGAGAGGATGCTGTGAAAGCCATTCCCAAAAAGGTTGCCGTGGGGGTGCGACATAACACAAAACTAGAGTACAGTCGTTGCTTCTCTCCACTCCCCCAATGTCCTGCTGGTCCTCATTATGGAGATGCAGCTGTTAATGGGATTAATCTTGCTTTCTCCAATGCCAATAAGCAAGCTCAGAGCCTGGCAAGGCTGCCTGGGGGTGCCAATGCAGGCTTTCATAGGCACCAGTGACCACAGATGCTGTGTTGGCACTCCTGCTCTAAGTCACCTGTAACCTTCCTCTGCTTGTGAAAACATATGAGCAACATGTTCTGCGACGGCACCTTATATAGCAACCATGCTGAAGTGTAGCAAAATTGGGTCTGGGCAGTAGCCTGGAATCTCCAGCTATGCCATACTGAGGTTATCACAGAAGATCAAGATCTAAATTTAATTAACAAATAAGCAATTGGAGACGGTGCTCCCTGGGCCTAACTTGGAGGGAAGAGAACCTCTCTGGCCCATGGACCTAAGCCTGGCAGAGGTCCTAGTTTTTGACCCATGAGGCCATTTCTTCTATGTTTCTTCTCTATTCCATTTCTTAGGAGATGGGGCATTTGATCTGCTTTCTTCCAGATAGAACACTGTACAGTAGTCTTCAAACACATGCTGTTACCTATCTACAGTACCCATCTGCCCACATAGAACACATATGAAATGATTATTATTTTTTTGCAAGGCATAGTTGAGGCAGGGATAGATGGAGCGCTCCAGAAGGAAATATTTTTTAAAATCTCAACACTGTCCAAAGCAAACAAGATGGCAGCAATGTCTGTGATGGACAAATAAAATGAAAGTGTGCTGCTATGGTCCATGAATGGCTTATTTGTGCACAGTTTAAACAGCCAATGGGAGTAGTGTAAAAAGAAAGTGTATGTCTCATACTTGACATCTAGAGGAGCTGGCAGTTCCATAAAGGCACAAACTCATATGCACAGCAGCAAATCTGACAGGAAAGCTATTTGTAGATCCAGTTGTAACACCCTGGAAAGAATTTAGTAGTGCCAAAGCAGCTAAAGCTGCTAAAGCAGAAATTGTGTGCACGTTTAACCTGGGAGTACGGTAAGTCCCACTGAGCTGAATAGGATTTACTTCTGAGCCTGCATGCATGCCTAGGATTGCACCATAAAGGTGCAAGGAGTAGAGATCAAGTCCTAGGGAACCAAGGAAGATGTACTTATGAGCAAAGATGCTCAAGATTGCACTGCATGTAGATGCAGTAATAAATATTGATATTGAAATAATGCTTTCCCCAAATATCCTATTTTTAATATACACATAATACAAACCTTCCATTTGACATTTTAATGATGATCATTTAATCAGTACCTATATTGATGAAGATTTCTATGTCCATTTGCTGATTATTCAGGATGTGTAGAGAACTTGCCCAGGATAATTCCAATATTGAATGCACATGGTTGATTGTACACAGCAGTTCTTTGCTATGCAATCATCTGGATCGTTTTAGAAGAACTTTTGATGGATACGTTAAAGAATGTAAATGGTACATATCTCAATTTCAGCCATCTTGAAGTTTGCTCTAGACTAGATTCTGCTTAAGCGTGCTCTCCCGTTTCCTAGAGCCTCAAACAGACAGAATGCCACCTTATGGGTGTCTGTCATAGCAAATTATTGTCTCCAATGGAGGTGCCCACAGCCAGCCAGTCAGTAAAAATAGACCCTGCTGCTTCCAAAATGCAAATTCAGAGTGGCAGGATTGGATTTGTCCTTAAGACACATCCTTTGTAGATCTATGCAACATGACAGAAAATGAGCACAATAGAAAATATATGTAATGCTGGGGAATAAAAATATGAAAAGGGAAGGGAAGAGGGGAGAAAAGTAAATATTCCAGAATAAAGGGCCTATTATTTTAAGAAATGTCTCTTAACAACTAGATAACTGTGGCTTTTAAGCAGGTTTGCGCTGAGAGAGCTCTATCCCATGCTGAGAAATGAATCTATCCTTTAAAAAGGGGCTGCTAAATGTGACTGCCCAGGGAACACTGACTTCAATATTTTCAACAAAAGAGAGAACAGCATTGCACACGATTAAATTGGTGGATATTCTCATAGAACATTTTCATTGCATTTAAGGCTGCAAATGATAGAATGAAAAATGTCCATTTGACCTAGAAATAAACAGCAGATTCGGTCACTCACCAAGCTGTTTCTCGCGTCCTGCTGTTAACGTCAAAAGCAGCAGAGGCGCCTCTCTGATATATGTATGCTCTGGGATCTGGGAGCTCCAGGGCTGCCTACAGTCAGCTGCAAACCTACAGCCATCTTCCATGTGATTGCTGACAAACAATGGCTGGCACAAGCCAGATGCAATTCCATTTCTGGATGAGGAAACAGCAAGCAATGCTTCTCTACTTTGTGGATTCATTTCACAATGCCTCACAATGCAATAACTAGTTGCTGAGGATGTCGGCGGTGAAAGACTACAGTTCTGCCTCAGGCGTGAAAGAAGCTGTAGAGTGGTACTTCGCAAGACGAAAAACGCGCAAGACGAAAGAGTTTTTCGTTTTTTGAGATGCTTCGCAAGACGAATTTCCCTATGGGCTTGCTTTGCAAGACCAAAACGTCTTGCGAGTTTGTTTCCTTTTTCTTAAAACCGTTAATACCGTTTAAACCGTGCTTTGCAAGACGAAAAAAATTGCAAGGCGAAAAAACTCGCAGAACGAATTAATTTTGTCTTGCGAGGCACCACTGTATTTCATATACTACATAGCATATAGCGACTACTTATCAAGAAATCACTTTACTGCAGAAAGCTCTAATCTTACACCTGGCTATTCTCTTCCTCTTCCTGCATATGCCTCTCTCCCTACCCATCCTGGTTTCTTCTCTCAAGAGTAAAAAACAAAACACAGCAGAAATGTCGTCCCTCATGCAACCCACCTTATGTCAGAGGGGCTCTGATTCCTGGCTCAGGCTGTGTACACAACTATACCCTTACTTTCACTTTTTTTGACAGGCCATAAGTGGGTGGCGCTGTGGGTTAAACCATAGAGCCTAGGGCTTGTCGATCAGAAGGTCGGCAGTTCGAATCCCCACGATGGGGTGAACTCCCATTGCTCGATTCCAGCTCCTGCCAACCCAGCAGTTTGAAAGCACGTCAAAGTGCAAGTAGATAAATAGGTACCACTCTGGCGGGAAGGTAAATGGCATTTCCATGCACTGCTCTGGTTCGCCAGAAGCGGCTTAGTCATGCTGACCACATGACTCGGAAGCTGTACGCCGGCTCCCTCGGCCAGTAAAGCGAGATGAGCGCCGCAACCCCAGAGTCGGCCATGACTAGATCTAATGGTCAGGGGTCCCTTTACCTTTAAGTAGCCTCTCTAGAGTTGATGCAACAAATAAAAGTGGAAATGAGGGGATAGAACTAGGTGCGTGGTAGCAGGGAAGGGGCATTGCATGGGGTCAGCAAACTCCTACAGATCCTGAGGTGCATCTATTAGGCAGAAGACAACATAAGAGAGCACAATAGCCCATGCAACATGTGGGCAGGAGACTGGATCTCTGGTTGGTTTTATTAAGGGTTCATAATACCAAAGCAAACCCCCTCTCTAATTTGGATTAGGGCTGCAGCTTGCAATGCTGGGTGAAGGAACTAACCTTTACTCTGTTCTGGCTTCTTGGTGCTGCTATTTGCCCTGTGGGGAAAGATATACAGGTACCCTCAGCACAACGGCTTTTCTGTGTGCTGCTCTTGTTCGCCAGAAGCGGCTTAGTCATGCTGGCTACATGACCTGGAAGCTGTCTGCGGACAAACGCCAGCTCCCTCGGCCTATAGAGCCAGATGAGCACGCAATGCCAGAGTCGTCCGCAACTGGACCTAAGAGTCAGGAGTACCTTTACCTTTATAGCACAACACAACCTGAAAATCTTAATCCACCCCTACAAGAAGATATTAGGTGTGAAGATATTCCACTGTCAGGGCCAGCCTAAGCTATTTTGTTGCCTGAGGCAAAGGTCAACATGGTGCCTTTCCCCCATTTCATTTTCCAAGGCTGAATGGACCATTGGCAATGGAGCAATGGAGCATTCTCTACCACACCTGAAGGCAGCAGGCTAGCTTGGAAAGCACTGGATAAGGTGAATGGTTTACAAAGCTCCAGCAACTGGCTACCATTGTTCATTGCCCTCCAGCACTCGCTGCCTGAGATGGCCACCTCTCTCTGTCTTCACCACTATCTCATCTAGCAGCCCCCAACCCTGGCAGCACACAGAGAAATACTTTGGCAACTTGAGTGCTTCATCAGCCATCTGTTCTGTCCCTTGTGCATGAGGCAAATCACCCACCTTTTCTTTAAAGTGACTCATTAACTTAATTCGACCTATAACATGTTTTAATAATTAAAAGAAGATTTTATGTGGAGCAGAGACAAATACAGTACAGTTGTACCTTGGTTTTTGAACAGACCCGGAAGTGACTGTTCAGGTTTGCGAACTATTTTTGGAAGCCAAATGTCCGACGGGGCTTCTGCTGCTTCCAATTAGCTGCAGGAGCTTTCCGAATGTTTTGGAAGTCAAACAGACTTCCAGAATGGCTTCCGTACAACTTACAAGGTATGACTGTAGTTGATATGTTTAAGGACCAGAGTGTAAATACACAGAAAAGTGTGTATTCCAGCCCTCAGAAAATAAACATTTTCCCTAGCTTTCATAGCATTCAATGAAACTGGGAGTCAGACAGCCTGAAACACCAAGTGACACCGAAAACAGATTTCAAATGCTGTGGTCAATTTTAATTTTGTCCTCACCATGGAGACTGAAAGTATTTGTCACAATGCCTTGTTGCACGTAATGCAGCCACTATCTACAGAAACAGAGACAAAACTATATAAGTAAATTGGTATTACAGCAATAGTCTTTTAACACCCAGGCAGACCAAAAGGCCAGGAACAATTTCTGCTAGCAGTGAAGTGGAAAAAGCTAAAAAGCATTTCGATGACAGAAGCTAAAATGGTTTGATTTAATAGCAAGTAACATAAAGATGTGACAGAAACATTCGATCAGCAGTTGGTATTACAGGTGCTATGAGAGCCTCGAGTGGTGGGAGAAATAATCAAGGGGGCAAAGGGAAGTGCTAAAAAAATGAGAAATCTCAGAATTCCACTTAGCAGGTAACTTGAGTGAAGTTTAGTTTGTCACGTCTGACTCCTGGTCAAAAGCAAGGCAAGATCTGTTCTAGTAGAAACATTAATGCTTTGAAACAAGACACAGGCATACAGATAAGACTTTCAGGGTGTTCACAACACTTAGTGCAAGGACTGTGACCCTCCAGATATTTTTGGACTACAAGCTTAACATTTATATGAAGCCACAAGGAGTGGTCATTTGAGGATTTGGAGCACAGCATTATTATTATTGTTTATTATTTTTACCCCGCCCATCTGACTGGGTTTCCCCAGTCACTCTGGGAGGCTCCCACCAGAATAATAATAATAATAATAATAATAATAATAATAATAATAAGATAAAAATCAAACATTTAAAACTTCCCTAAATGGGGCTCCCTTCAGGTGTCTTCTAAAAGTCAGATAGTTGTTTATTTCCTTGACATCTGATGGGAGGATGTTCCACAGGGCAGGTACCACTACTAAGAAGGCCCTCTGCCTGGTTCCCTGTAACTTCACTTCTCACAGTGAGGGAACCTCCAGAAGGCCCTCAGTGCTGGACCTCAGAGTCCAGGCTGAACAATGGGGTTGGAGACACTCTTTCAGGGCCGAGGCCGTTTAGGGCTTTAAAGGTCAGCACCAACACTTTGAATTGTGCTTGGAAATGTACCAGGAGCCAATGTACTGTATTTTTCGCTCTATAGGATGCACTGGATCACAAGACGCACCTAGTTTTTAGAGGGGGAAATCAAGGGGGGGGGAATATTCCCTCCCCCCAGCCCCAAAGAGCAAAGAAGCCAAGACAGCGAGTGGGATCCATCCCGTTGGCTGTCTTGGCTTCTGCCACAGCCATGCAACCTCTCCAGCCGGGAGCTAAACCTCTCCAGCGCAGCTAAAGAAGCCAAGGCAGCGAGCACGATCCATCCCGCTCCCTGCCTTGGCTTCCTCTTTAGCCTTGCGCAACCTCCCCCGGCTGGAGAGGCTGCGCGTGGGTATGGCAATTCCCCCACCTCCCGCAAAAGCCCACAGGTGCCGCGCACCCTTTAAGGAGCGTGTGGCTCCTGCGGGCTTCTCTATGAGGGAGAGAGAAGGGACTGACTGGCCGCGTCAATCCCTTCTCCCTCCTGGGGAAAAGCCCACAAGAGCCACGCAAAGCTTGTGTGCGGCTCTTGGGGGCTTTTCCTGCCTGCCTCCCCCCCTGCATTCGCTTCATAGGACGCACAGACTTTCCCCCTTAGTTTTTAAGAGGGGGAAGTGCGTCCTATGGAGCAAAAAATACAGTAGGTCTCGGTGGCCACTCCCAGTCACCAGTCTAGCTGCCACATTCTGGATTAGTTGCAGTTTCCAGGTCACCTTCAACGGTAGCCCCATGTAGGGCGTGTTGCTGTAGTCCAAGCGGGAGATAACTAGAGCATGCAGCACTCTGGCGAGACAGTCCTCAGGCAGGTAGGGTCTCAGCCTGTGTACCAGATGGAGCTGGTAGACAGCTGCCCTGGACACAGAATTGACCTGCACCTCCATGGACAGCTCTGAGTCCAGGATGCACACCTGGTCCTTCAGGGCCACAGTTACTCCATTCAGGACTATCAATATGCCAGTGACACACAGCTCTATTTCTCCACAGCATCTGAATCAGAAGTAGCTGTACAGGCCCCAGAACAGTGTTCTGGCTACCATGGTGGCCTAGATAAGGATCAGGGATGACAGGAGTTGTATCCCAGCACACATTCCTCCATCACTGATTTGGTAGGTTTAAAGGTAAGGTTCATCACAGAAGATACAGGCAAAACAGATATCCAGAAGATATCGAATGCAGACTTGTGGCTGGGCCCATAAACCTAAAAGCTGCTAAACCAACAGCATTTAATGGGGCTTAAGTAGCATTACTTACTGCTTAGTGATGTCAGACTCTTTTGGATAACTTCATGAGACCCCACTTGCTAGACACAAATTAGTAATTGTCAAAATGGAAACAAGAGCATAGAAATTCTTCCAAAATAAATTGATAACCAACTAAAAAAAAATGTTGGGTCATTAAAAAAATTGCAAGTTAAGATAACCTGACAAGTAATTTTTAAATGCTGGCGTCTCCAAGAAACATTTCAGAAATTTATATTTAAATCGAAGGATCATGTTGCCATGTTAGCCATGAACAGTAAATGCAATGCTTCACAATGTAACAGCCTAAGCCTGATAGTCTTACGCGGACGAGAAATGATTAATATGCAGTGAAATAAATTAGAATGACTATAATTTAGACTATAATAAATCTTGCCAAACTTTTGTGACTTTTTGTTGATTGTGTGATAGAAGTATTGCCTAACAGTGGATTTGGGAGGTTTCTTCTTATGAAAAAAGCATTGCTATCTTTGCCTTTTATATAATAAGGCAGTACGCATTTTAAATATTAAAACCAATAAATAATTTAGTTTCCCACATAGAATACGTTTCTATCCTTTGCCCTGCTCTTCCTACAGTGTTTTCTGCAATGTCTACTCCATCACATTTTTGTGTGTGCAACAAACAATGCCTCAGAAGGAATGCAGAACTCAGTCAACCTACATGTGGCTTTAACTCCTGCCTTCGAAGGCATCTTCTCTCCCCCCCACCCCCCAGTTGCAGGGGGCAAAGCACTTTAGAAACAGATTAGGAGGGGTCCACACCTGCAGTTTGCATTTCAAAAAAAGAAGTCCCATTGAAATATGATTTATTTATGCAAATTCCCAAATTTTTGATACAGTCAACATGAACCTAATGCTGATTCTAGGATTCCATTCTAGCCAGGACAGAACAATCTCTAGGGAATGAGAAGTAGGACAAAAAAAAAAGCTAATTGGTTCAATTCTACCTGTGCCTCCCACTACCAACAGCGCCCTTCTCGGGCACAGTACCCTGGCTGTGGAATGGCCTGCCCAGTGTCGCTAAAATTCAGTGTCCACCCACCTCTCGTGCTCCATTCTACAACACTGCTTTGGCGCCCCCTGCAGGGTGGCGCCCAGGGCGATTGCAGAGGTAACGCTACCGTAAAACCGCCCCTGCTTTCTCCTTGCAACTCACTGCATCATCTGGTTCCACCAACGTACATTTCTAACTGAGCACTAAAATGCAGGCTTTCAAGTAGCTCAGTTCCACATCGTAACTAGTAGATGGTCTTTATTTGTGCTCCACTTGGTACAAATTACCAGCCGCATAATGTATCATGCATTTAACTACACATTGGTTTGACCTACCTGACACTGATTTCAAGCCTCTGGAAAACAATCATTTGGTAAGAGAATGCAAAAAAAACCCCAACCCACTTTATATTGCAAAAAAAAGTAAGTTAACTATAGTATGTGAACTAAAAACAAAACAAATTAAAGCAGGAAAGTCTTCATGCTAAGAAGGAACATTTTGATTCAGTAAAAATCAGCTGAAAAGAAACTCAGTATGGAACTCTTATCTAACTCCACTGAACTCACCTAAGAATTATCATTATTTATTATTATTTATTGAATTTATATACTGGCCTATACCTGGGAGTCTCAGGGCGGTTCACAGAACAAAATCAAGATATAAAAGCACAAAATACATAATAAAAATGAAAACAACAACCCAATAGCCCCCCCCCCACAAAAAACACATTTTAAAAGGGCATAGGATGTAAATAAGATCAAACAAATGGCTGGTTAAAAAGGGATGTTTTTTCCTGGCGCCTAAAGGTGAATAATGAAGGCACCAGGCAAACCTCCCTGGGGAGAGCATTCCACAGATCGGGAGCCACTGCAGAGAAGGCTCGTTCTCATGTTGCCACCCTCTGAACCGCTCAGGGAGGAAGAACATGAAGATGATCTCAGGGTCCAGGTAGGTTCATATGGAAAGAGGCAGTCCTTGAGGTATTGCAGTCCTATTTCGGTGTGAGCTCCTGCAGTGAATTGGCAAATAATGTGAAAGCCCCAACCCAATTCAAATCAGAGCTCAGCCATGAAGTTGGTGGCTTTAGGCAAGCCGCACACTCAGTATTCTGCAGTATGGGAATAATACTACTGTTCTAATTTAGGGGGGGGGGTTTAGGACCCTATTACGACAATGGTAAATATCATTGTGGTTAGCTGATAGATATTACAAAGG
Source organism: Podarcis vaucheri (assembly GCF_965113315.1). NCBI lineage: Eukaryota > Metazoa > Chordata > Lepidosauria > Squamata > Lacertidae > Podarcis > Podarcis vaucheri. Next base: position 36,853,453 of record NC_138759.1, read on the forward strand.
ACATTTGAGAATACTTCACCTTCACAAAGAATAGTTCTGAGCTCACCACAGAACAGTATTACACAGTTTTTGAGGGTATGCTATGCCATTTAAGTTTCACAAACCTCTTAGAAGCCATCTTGTCATTATGCTGTACTTATAAATTGAACATCAGCAATAATGGCACTTAAAATGAGGCAGGTATATATTCAGCGCTGTTACAGTTAATGCAGACATGGCACATGCCAGTCGTAGAACTTAGCTGCAACAGAACTAGGCATTATTAAAGAACAGAACATTTAGGCTACATTCTTCTTTCTGTACCTATCTGTATTCGTACTGTGTCATCATCTGGTGAATACATTGTACATAGTGCACAGTCAGCATGCGCTGCACACATATATTGGTGAAATACAGACAGAGACAGACAGAGAAAAAAAATCTAACTTTAAAGGTGGCACAAAAAGCTCTAGATGCAGCTGTCTTAAATTTGTTGGGGTTAATTCCTTCCCTAGGGGCAATCATGTTTCCAAATTACATGCAGTTATGCAAGTGGAGTACAATATTTGGTTTTCTGGATCCAGGTCCAGATCACATTGGGTCCAGATTGATCCAAACCAAATCAGAGCTGGATCCATATTGCTGAGTCGGTCCCCAAATCAGATCTGGGAAGGGCCTTTCACAGCCCAAATCTGAATTGTTCCATGCCTAAGCGAAGCCAGTTCATTTTAATCTATTGACTCTTGTCCTTTGTTTTAATAGTTACACTTGCTTGTACGTGAGACCATATTTTGCTTTTTCTACATCTATTCTGGAGGACTGACAGGACACCAAAACACCATTCGAAAAATACTTCAAAGATGCTGATGCTGCTCTGAGGAATAAGATTAGGGGAATCCCTGGCTTTGAGCCTGACTGTAATTGTTCGTAGCAAGGATTAAGCCAGACCTTTTGCCTTTTGACTGTTTCCCTGTTAGAATGAACATATGGTGTGTGAGATTTTCTTGTCTGTGACCCATCTGCCACTGACTCCTCTAATTGCAGGGCTTGCCTTTATCACCTACAGAAACTCCCCAGGGTTCTGGAACATACACAGGCAGAAATATTTGCTTTTCAAACCAAGTTTGTTGACTGGGGCTAATTTAACACTCTTGAAATTAGTGCGATGCTGAAAATGTATTCTACATTTTTTTTAATCCACCAGTCTTCATCAATTAAGATAGAAAAGAAATTGGATCTTAAAATTATTAAATGGGAGAGAGAGAGACTGTTCTCACTGATGAGGTACAGGGTTTCTGGTGTGCTTACTTTTGTACTTTTGAGCTTGTTGATGGTGGTGTTCGTTGTACAATGATCTCACCAGTGGCTGGCAGTCTGCAGCTTCCCTAGGTACCCACATGTCAATCAAAGCCCAGAGGAAGACATCATGAAATAACTCCTCCCACTGGGCTTTCTTCAGATCAGGAAGTGCAGTCATCGGTGGAGGCTACATAGTGCTAGATAATTTTTTACTGGAAGGAAAACTACATACAGTATGGTTGGCCACCTCGGAGCAAGAAGGTAAGCTCAAAAATGTGTCTAACATTCTGAAGAAAATTCTAAGGTACCCTGAGAGCAAGGCAGCAAAATGGGAGCCTCTTTTACAGAAAAAGAAACGGATACAGATTTCCACACAAAGCTACTTGAAATATCCTGTAGGCAAAATGAAATAGCTTCCAAATACAACTTTTGGACCCTAAAGAATGATTATCCAAGTTGTTTTCTTTCATTCTTTTTTTGAATCATCAGGTTTGTCCATGTTGATAATTTAAAGATGAACATTTTCCATTTTCTCCCTTTGTGTGCTGAAAGGTTTTCCACAATTTTTAATAAAATTAAATAAAACCCACAAGTCTGAACCCTGTTTTACATGTTTGAATCCTGTGATTTTCTGTTTTATTGGTTTGTACATACTTTAATGCATTTACACATTGCTGTTTTATTTGTTTTAGACTGTGCATTATTGTTTTTAATGTTTTAGTAATATATATATTTGGACTATACACTGCTTAGAGATTTTTAAAACATTAAGTGGTTTATGAATGCTGTTAATTATTAGAGAAGAAAGGACAAATTTGATTTACAGTAAGTAATCAGTTGTAATTCATTTCTGTGACATCCATGAATTTATAATTCCTATAGTGTTTCATGAGGCAAACAATATGTTTTCACTTCTAAATATATGCCCTATAAACATGCAACTCATGTATAATTGTATGTAAACAAGTTATGTACAGGCAATGACCGATTCACATATGTCCGATTGACACACGACTGTGCACATCACAGTGACCTGGAAGTGCTATGGGGACACAGTGGGGTGAAGTGGGCTTATGTGCACTCCACCAATGCATGTCGGGGTCAAGAACATAACCCCCATGCATATTGGGCATTGTCTGTACATCTGTGGGGGTTTTTAAATTGTTCGATGATAATTGCTTTAAATCATTCTATGTATTGCTTAGGGATTCTTTGTTAAGCATTCTATCCATTCTTATTAATTACACAAACCAAAGCTTCTCCTTACAAACAAAAACCTATCTATTGCCTGTTGCTATATGCAGCTTGTCCCATTATCGTCCCTCCAAAAACATTTTAGCTTTTCAAAATGTACTGAGCATACCAGATCAGAGGGGTGAAATTCATTTCTAAAGACAGGTGGCCAAGTAGTTGGTAAAGGTAAAGGCACCCCTGACCATTAGGTCCAGTCACGGATGACTCTGGGGTTGTGGCGCTCATCTCACTTTACTGGCTGAGGGAGCCGGTGTTTGTCCACAGACAGCTTCCATGTCATGTGCCCAGCATGACTAAGCCACTTCTGGCGAACCAGAGCGGCACCGTTTACCTTCCCGCCAGAGCAGTACCTATTTATCTACTTGCACTTTGACGTTCTTTCAAACTGCTAGCTTGGCAGAAGCAGGGACCGAGCAACGGGAGCTCACCCCGTTGCGGGGATTCGAACTGCCGACCTTCCGATCTGCAAGCCCTAGGCTCTGTGGTTTAGACTACAGCATCACCCATGCTCCAAAGAACTTTGTGCATGGCTTAACAGTGAACATGAATGATGTTTGCATAAGCAATGGCACTTGGTTGACTGCCCCGGCTTAATCAGTGTCATTGCTTGGGTGGGGGGTTCATTTTCTTCCACTTGTACAAATTGTAAGCCAGATAGCAAATAGTATACAGCTGACAGCAATGAACTATATATAAAATTCATTCTTTGGCCTCTGAAGAACATGCTGTACTATTTCCTGGAGGCAAGTGAATTTTATATCACACATCAAATTGCCCTTTTTGTATACTAGCATTTCATTATCACAAAGCAGGTATACACATTGGGCATTATCTCCCAAGCACTGCTGCTTTGCTATTTCCATTCTTTTCGATGGGATTGAAAGGAGGTCATTTGGAAGCAGAACCTGATGGATTGCCTCCATTATGCTTAACCCCCCCCCCACACACACACAATAATAATAAAAATACTAAAATCATGAACCCTTTTACTGTTTTTTCATTCTCTCTCACTGCAGTCAAATGTCCTCACACAAGCCCTCAGGGTAAGGAAAAGAGCCATAACAATATATTTTATCTCCAACATGCGTAAGTGGCACAATGACCTGCAGTAAGCTGTGCTTGGAAAGGGACAATAATCTTATTTCATATTCTCTGAATAGGACTGGATTCCAAGGATGTCTTTTGCAAATACACCAGAGGATTCAAAATGTACTATGATTATTATGCATTGCAAGAACAAAAACTATACAGGGGTACCATTGCAAATTGCAAGCGTCCTGGCAAGGTTTAAAGGTCTGTGTTTTGGATGTATTCAAAATTATAGTGCAATATAGATAAGCATTGATTATTTCTGTGTGTGAGAGAGAGACACATATCATAATATAGCCATATTACCAACCTACTTCAAAAGTCATTCCCCCCCCCTTTTAAGTAAATGGTTCTGTTCCTTTTTATGTGTACCCAGTACATAAGCCTAGTTTATTGTTTATAACAACAGGCACTCAATTTGCCCAGACATTTTGTACACCCCATAGATATATATTTTATATGAGTTTATGGTATAAAAAATGAATCAAATTAAAATAAAATAATGGCATCCCTAAGCACTTGCTTCAAAAATATTTCGTTCAAAACCACAACTCTGGTATCATCTTACTCATTAATCATTTTACCCTTAAGCAACCAGGTTGCAATTAAATGGAAAGCTTTCAGTGCATTCTTTAATTCACTGAATGGAGTACAGAAGGGAGCATGAAAGAAAGGACCTATTCTTAGTTTACATTGTTTCTATACTAATGCACAGAGTATGGGAAACAAGCAGGATGAATTTGAGCTCTTAATACAGGGTGGCAAATATTATCTAATAGGCATTACTTAAGCTGAATGGAATGTAGAATTTCAGGATTATAATTCCTATTCAAAAGGAATTGATGAAACAGGAAAGGAGGAGTAGCAGCATTATATGTAAAGGATATGCACACTTGTGAATAGATCCATGACTTGGAGCATGGAAGGCACATTGAGTGTATATGGGTAAAAAGTGTAGGAGAGGGAAACAACAGTGACCTTACTTTAGGGTCTGCTGTAGACCTCCAAGCCAGACTGAACACTTGAATGATGCCTTCCTAGAGCAGATTACCAAACACTCAAAAGGAGAAATATAGTAATCATGGGAGACTTCAGCTACCCCAATGTATGTTGGAACTCCAGCTCTAACAGAAATTCCTCAATTGCCTGATTGACAATTTCATTTCCCATAAGATGAAATAAGCAATAAGGGGACTATTTATCCTGGACCTGGTCCTCACCAACAGGGAGGAACTCGTTGATGAAATGGAAGTACTGGCAATCATGATAATGTCATCTCGGTTTTCATTATACAGAGGAAAAGCTGAGTGTAGTTGGACTCTGGACTTTAAGAAGGCTGATTTCAAAGAGCTTAAGGACCTACTGAGTGAGAGCCCATGGTCAGAAAAGGGATGGGAGTTTCTTAAAGTAGAAATATTGAAGGCCCAAATGCAGACAATTTCAACAACAAAAAGCAGGAGGCATCTAAAGAAACTGGAATAGCTGCATAAGGAGATTTTATATGAGCTGAAATTTAAGAAGGGCATGTATAAGAAAGGGAAGAAAGGGGGAAATTGTGAAACAATAGTATACAGGAGTGGCCAGCAATTGCAGGGAGAAGGTCAGGCATGTCAAAGCTCAGAATGATTTCAGGCTTGCAAGATAGATTAAAAATTATTTTTAAAGGGGTTTCTTTGGTTATGTTTGAAGCAAGAGAAAGAACAAGCAAGAAGTTGGTCCACAGCATGAAGATAGAGAAATGCTAAACCAATAACCCTTCCCTCCCACAGACCCTATTCTGCATTGGCTCAGTAGGTAGAGCATGAGACTCTTAATCTCAGGGTTGAGGGTTCAAGCCCTACATGGGACAAAAAAGATTTGACTAGATAACCCTCATGGTCCCTTCCAGCTCTACGATTCAATGATAAACCTCTTGTTTTTATGTTATTAAGGTAAAGGTACCCCTGCCTGTACGGGCCAGTCGTGTCCGATTCTAGGGTCGTGCGCTCATCTCACTTAAGAGGCCGGGAGCCAGCGCTGTCCGCAGACACTTCCAGGTCACGTGGCCAGCGTGACGAAGCTGCTTTGGTGAGCCGGCACCAGCGCAGCACACGGAAACGCCGTTTACCTTCCCGCTGTAAAGCGGTACCTATTTATCTACTTGCACTTGGGGGTGCTTTCGAACTGCTAGGTGGGCAGGAGCTGGGACCGAAAGACGGGAGCTCACCCCGCCACAGGGAATCGAACCGCTGACCATACGATTGGCAAGTCCTAGGCACTGAGGTTTTAGCCACAGCGCCACCCGCGTCCCTATTTATGTTATTAGCAGCCGCTAAAATCTCCATTGCTAGTCATTGGAAATCCAGCTTCCCCTCTCCCCTGGATTATTGGTTTGGAGGGGTATGGACTATCCCTGTCCAGATAGGGGCACAGCTGGGCCACCAACCAAAGCTAATGGAAGGTACTCCAGGCCACTTGAGCCTCAAGTGACAGCAAAAGATCCAGAAGTACCCCCAAGTACCCCCTCTCCTTTGGAGGGAGTGTAACCATCAAAAGGTGGCAACCGCTCTTCCATCCATTCTAAGGAGTCACCCACCAACAATGCCTCAGTCTTATCTGGATTGAGCTTCAGTTTTGTGGCTCTCATCCAGTCCATTTCCGAGTCAAGACAACATCCAGCACATCCACTGCCACATAAGCAGATGTAAAGGAGAAGTAGAGCTGTGTGTCATCAGCATATCATGGACAATGTACTCAAAACTCTAATGTACCAGAGAAGGCTTACTGCAGGGCAAGGGGTGGGGGAGAAACAGATTTTTTTTATTCAATTTTGTTGCTTTCTCTATCATTTGTTAATGCTGAATCAAATAGACACCAACCCCCAGTAGTCCAAATAAACATGTGCAGAGGTTATATGTCATTCAAATCTAGTACTATATGGTAAACTACTGAACAGTACATCTACCTTTCTAGTAGCATTCCCTTTCCCTCTTTAGTTGTGGCTGTTGTTGTTTAGTGTCAGTGTAGCTTCGTAAGTGTATGATGCGAGTGCCATCCACTTATTAAGAAACAATAGTCTTCTAAAGAAAGCAAACTGCTAATTTAGCAGGTTTTTAGGACTTGCTGGCTGTGTTTGTCTATTTTACAACGCCATGATTTTAACATTTTTGCACTTTTCAAAGGGTGAAACTTGCTGTATGTATCTTTACGTTTTATTTTTAAGTCATTTGCTTTCCTGTTCTCTCTGTCACATATTCATTAAAATGGCACTTAATAGCACTTTACATCTGTTCCTATGCTGATGTTGATACTGATGACTCTCGGACTCTCATTTTATAGCCATCTGGCACAAATGAGACACTCCGTCAAATCTTCTGACTATTGATGTAATAGCACCAGATTGAGAGCCTCTTGAGAACAAAACTAGTATAGGGTATGGACAGGCAGACTTGAGCCTTTTGGGATCTACTTTGTCTTGTTTATCCTGAGACTCACCAAAGAGAGTCTGTAGCGAAAGACATGCATTTAGAATAAAATAAACTGAAGCCCAGGAATTTTATTATCTGCCCACATTAACACCCCCCCCTCCACACATACTTCATATTAGATGTATAATTAAGGAAGATGTTTTGTTGTTGTCATTGTTAAACAACTAGAGAATCAGGAATCCTTGCTGATCTACTTCAAATCAACCAGCAATCTGACAGTAGATCCTAATCTTCCTCCGGTTTAGGGTGCCAGTCAAGACATGATGCTAAACCTGAATCCAATTGTTAGGATGGCCAAGGCGTACATTTACATACTTACCACTAGAAATAGTTTAGAAGACAGGAACATGAGAGGTATTCAATAGTGTATGTGTTCATTGCATCTTTGCAAATAAGCAGCATTTAAAGCTTCAGCTCCTGGACTGGAGAAATTCCCAGAATAAAACTTGGACCACCCTCTGTTTCAGCTTTCAGACAATGTATGCAATCTCATCCTATTTAAAGCTTTACAAGGTAATGGACCAGACAAAATCATAGAATAGAATCATAGAGTTGGAACAGACCACAAGGGCCATCGAGTCCAACCCCCTGCCAAGCAGAAAAATAAGTAGGAGCAAGTAGATATTAAGGATCCAAGTGTGACCACTGAATGTTTCAGGAGTAGAGATAGTCACCCAAGGGTTTTCTAGAGAATTCTATAGCTCAGATGAGCAAAACAGAAATACAGAACAACTCAAGGAAAGGGGAGAAGATTAAGTGATGAAATTTAATGTACAATTAATGTGCTTAAATCCTTCTAGAATTAATGGGAGTACATAGGAGCCAACTCCTAGGACCAAGGTCCCTTCAGGTCCCCCAATAAAATATTTGATGGGGCCGCACCCCAAGGCTGATGGGCATTGCCATTCAAATGGGGGGGGTTGCATGTGATCAGTTATGCAGGGCCCACTCCACTTACCTGACCCCCCCCCCGCCAATATTTTATTCAAGTTGGCACCCCTCTGGGAGTATGTTACCTGTGTGATTTCTAGACTGTGCCCAGATGCACTTATGAAATGCAGTTACAAGCAATGATCTTTGCAATGCCTTTTTGTATTGCTAATGCTGCACTCAGGGCAAATTTGTCCATTTCAGTTCTCCAAATTTCATATTTTTCAAACCTTAATCTCAGTTCTCCACATTTCTGCAACAAATTTACGATTGCTCCTTTAAATATCCTCCTGAAAAGCGTTTCCCCTTAACTTCTCCTAATAAACATTTTTGTATGCAGCTTTTACTAATGTGAATGTTTTTGCAAGCAATTCTCTGGCATTTCCTCCTCACAGAGGTACATCTGGCATCTTCACTATAGAGCTTTTGGCAAATGCTGAATACACACCTCTTTACCCTGGCCTTTGACATCTGAGATGTGCGTCTTCAGATACCAACCTATTCCTGTGCTTGTAATTTCTTTTAATTGTATTAAATTGTATTAAATTCTGAATTTTAAATTGTGACAGGTAATAAATTTAATACTAATAAAAATAGCAATAATAATAATAATAGCTCACTGAGCTCCAAGCTAATAACTGAGAAGGGGAAATTTCAAGATGTTCAGATTGTGAGATTCTTGATTTGCAGTGTAAGACAAGCTACTATGGATGGAGAATAAATGTAAGAAATTAGCATGAATCACTTCCAGGTAAGGAGTCAAGAATCAGGTTACAGGAAGTCTGGGCTAAAAGCTCCTTCAGGCAAATGTTAACACTGTCATTAGTTGGAACTAGATACCACAGAATCCTTCTTTTTAAAGCATGTGAACTCCCACTAAGCTCGTGGGAGGTGAGAAATCTACTCAGCAGCTGTTTCTAAAATGAGGACCCTGGTTCCATGGGTGAAGAATTCCACGGTTCTCCAAGAAAAATATAGCCTTTGGTTCTTTTGAACACAGGCCAAGTAGAATGGATGGAGGCCTACTGAAGCAAGAGCTTGAAATGAAACCATTGCAACTGCAGACAGATCAAAAGAAAAATACATTAAAAAAGAAAGAAAGAGAAAAGAAAAATGCTGCAAGTCAAAGGAGGAACTTCCACACAGGCTCTGCACTAATGCTGCTGTTCCAGCTGTGCTGCATTCTTTTGAGCCCAGCCCAGCGCTTTCAGCTACCAAAGACAGAGAGTTCGAGTCGTTTCTAGTGGATTGACCACATAGCTGAGACAAATGCATCTGTTTCTGCATGTTTTAAATGTCTCAACTACAGCCTAGCGTCTGCCAAAGGAGGAAACTACTAGGTGCACCAGTCATGATCGGGGCAGCAGATGTGTGAGGTTTTGCTCCACCTTTTCTTCAGCAAGCTAAGCTATATGACCCTACCTGAACTGCATATCTACCTAGTGTTTCTTCTGAAGCAAAACGTCATGGATATCTTTACGGGAAAGGACTGTAGCTCAGTGGTGGAGCACTTGCTCTGCATGCAGAAAGCCCCAGGCTTAATCCTTGGCATCTCCAGGCAAGAATGGGAAAGACGCCTGTCTGAAACCCTGCTGAGCCTGTTTCAGACAGCGCAGGCAGTATTAAGCTGGATGGACCCAGAGTCTGACTTTGTATAAGGCAGCTTCCTGTGTTCCTAATTTGAGCCAAACATTGGGACAAGGTCAAAATGAACAATATATATTCTCAATTTTCCCAATGGTGTGCAATTGTGGGTATGGAGGAATGATTATGTTTCATCTGGGTTTTTAAATGTCTCTCCTCAGTGCTATTTTTCTAGAAAAAGAGGTGTTGTACCTCACCATGAACAGCTCCCTTGTTCTCTTATACAGTAGTACCTCGGGTTAAGAACTTAATTCGTTCTGGAGGTCTGTTCTTAACCTGAAACTGTTCTTAACCTGAGGCACCACTTTAGCTAATGGGACCTCCTGCTGCCGCCGCACCGTCAGAGCACAATTTCTGTTCTCATCCTGAAGCAAAGTTCTTAACCTGAAGCACTATTTCTGGGTTAGCGGGGTCTGTAACCTGATGCGTCTGTAACCTGAAGTGTCTGTAACCCCAGGTACCACTGCAATGGCAATGGCGCCCACCTGAGAGGTGCCAGAACTCAGTTCCAGCGATTTCTGGCTGGGGGGAAAAGCCTCATTTATCCTCCAAAGTTCAGTGTGTGTAACAACATGTATGTTTCCCAATATCCTGCTGGGGGGAATTTACAAGGAGGCCACACCTCCTTGTAAATGCTTACACGTTTGTGCAATAACTTTATGTCCAGGGAAATCAGGAAAACCCTCCACAGCCATCATGGCACCCCTGGGTGCCAGGTTTGGAATCCCTGGGTCTACAAGGATTCCAAAACTTTAATTTTCAGTTTTCTGAAAGCCTGAAAAAACACTGCAATACTATATGAAAAATCACTGTGATAGCCATGATGGAGAAACACAATGTGATATTAGCAAGATGTGGGGCATGTACATTTTACTTTTATTAAACATGTTTAGTGTAATTACCATATTGCTGTTTTGTTCTCTCCCCCAGTCCTGTATTTAGAATTAAAGCAGATCACAATTGGGAAAATAGGAGAGGGAGGGAGGGAGAAAGAGGAAGAGTTTTGTCTGAAAAGAGATAGGATAAAATATTCATTTGGAAAACATACCATATCTATGCAAAACAGACAGTGTTTGTAACGTCTTGTCTGAGAGACAAGATCCAGACATCGTCTGCTGGGTAGCTTGTTCTAACTTACAAGCTCTTTCTTGGACCTTTGAATGATAAAGGGCTGAGTCAGCCTTGCTAAGATTGAAACTGTCCAGGAAAGAGAAGTATTTCATCATTACATAAAAGAGGAACAAGGTACTTTGGGATTCTCTCCCAGAAGCTGATTAGCCAGACTAAGCCACAGCTGCTGCTAATGTGTGTCTGTGTGTCTGTATGTGCACATGCACATGTATGAATGAGAACAGAGGAAAACACAGTAGGTGACAACTTTTGAAACAGAGAAAGAGCTGGAATCAGCTGGCACTGGGGCTGTAACCTTAGGAGGAATGCATAAATTCTTAGATGATCTGCTGCCTGGTGAAGGAGTACGTGTTTGCTCCCATTATGGTCTAGAGTGGTACCTCGGTTTAAGAACTTAATCCGTTACAGAACTCCATTCTTAAACCAGGGCACACTTTCCCTAATGAGGCCTCCTGCTGCCAGTGCCCTTCCACCATTTGGATTCCATTCTTAAGCCAAGGTAAAGTTCACAAACTGGGACACTACTTCTGGTTTTGCAGAGTTCGGAAACCGAACTGTTCTTAAACCGAGGTACCACTGTACTTGTAAATTTGTATATAGCACAAATATTACAAAGGATCACCTGCCATCCAGAGAAAACTAAACACCAGAACTACACACTGCTCAGAGGTTGTGTGGGCGTGGCCCTATAACTATGACAGACCCTCTAAGTGTCCCTATTTTCCAGGGACATCCCCAATTTAGAGAAGCCGTCACAGTTTCTGATTTGATCCCGAAATGTCCCACTTTTCCTTAAAATGTCTCTGTTTTCATTGGATCAGTTTTGGAAGGTATGGAGTTATCCAACCCCCGAGCTGTCTGAAGGCAATCCTGTATAGGGAAGTTTTTTTTAAAAAAAATGTTTAATGTTTTATTATGTTTTTATGTATGTTGGAAGCTGCCCAGAGTGCCTGGGGCAACCCAGTAAGATGTGTGGGGTATAAATAGTAAAATTATCATTATGGAATAGGACATCTCTATTGTCATCGTAGAAATGTTGGAGGGTATGCTATGATTTTGGAATCGCCATATTGTTTCTTTAAAGAACCAAGATGAAGAAGATACTGCCTGCTGAAATCACAGCATTTCAGAAGACCTTTGGAGGAGATCTGCAAGCAAGCTTCTAAAGTCTTTAGACTAATTATTCAGGGAAGTTTGGAAGTGAAAACAGGGAAGAGGTGAAAACATCATTTGGTTGGAAGTTACAAGGACTGGAAGCTAGAATGCAGGTTGACGTCCAGCCACTGGAAGTGGTTTCCACATGATGGAAGCCTGCAAGCCCTGGTAGCAAAACTGATAGGCGAGTTACGAGGGCTTACAGGCATGTAGCACGAATGGCTCCAATCTCCTTTTAATTCATTCTCACTTTTATTGCTTATTTGCTTTTGTTTTGATTTTATTGATTGTTGGGATCCTGAGTTTGCTGTTGTTGGCAAGGCCATCTTCTGAGTAGAATTCTGCTCCTGTGATGCTGCTGCTGGAGGAAGAAAATAGATCCATCCAAATCTGTTTTGGATTCATCCAAATCTGTTTTGGAGATTGACCCTCTGAAGCAGCAGGAGAGGTGCAGGGGGAGGGGGAGAATTATCTGCCTCTTCTGTCAGGAGCATCCTGTCCATAAATGGGACTGCAAAATGTTTTAAATAAGTATGTTAATCTCATCTGGCAGATTATAGTCCCATATACAGTGGTGACTCGGGTTACAAACACTTCGGGTTACAGACTCTGCTAACCTGGAAGTAGTACCTCAGGTTAAGAACTTTACCTCAGGATGAGAACAGAAATCACGCGCCGGCAGCAGCGGGAGGCACCATTAACTGAAGTGGAACCTCAGGTTAAGAACGGTTTCAGGTTAAGAACGGACCTCTGGAACGAATTAAGTTCGTAACCAGAGGTACCACTGTAATGAACTGAAGCAGGCCTTAAATTAGCAGTATCCAAACACAAGTCAGCATGGGCCATAAATCAATGCAAGAGTGGGGAAAGAGGAAGAGGCTCTCCACAACTTTCAGCAGATTGAAAGTAGTTTGGGATCATACCAACATCATATGATGCAAGCCAGGAGATCCTATGAAAGACACACTTCACCATGAGCTGACTGCCCAGTTCAGATGCCCTCTCAATGCTTGGAAAAGTGTGCAGGATTGTATGCTGTGTTCCCACCCCTGACATCAACATGCCCATCTCGCCCTGAGCTCTGCATGCTGGCTGGGGTTGATGGCATCAAACAACATCTACAGGGTGGCAGGTTCCACATTTAGGCTGGAGCAAACCAAACTTTGAAAACCATAAACCATAGTTTGCCACAAACTAAAAGCAGAGGTTTATAATTTCCTCCACGTACACGAAGGAAAGGGAAGTTGTAGAGCAACATGTGAACCTCACTGTTGCTAGTTCTCATAACTGTATTTATTTAAACCTGACTCAGATGATACAGAGGAATACAGCACACATTGCTGTTATGGCTAAACTAAGATAAAGGCGTCAAACATCCCTAAGGAACAATGTATCTTTAAGGGTAACAGTAAATAGATGTTACGTAAAGAATGCTAGTGGAATGAGCTAGAAAGTTCCAGTTCTGCTATATATCCTTGCATCTTTTTTTTGTAATTATAATTTTCATTACTGAAGGCCTACAAAACTTGTCTAGCCAAATGACACCCATCAAAATATATGGCTGCTTACATAAAACACCTGCTTTTTGCCAACACTCTGGAATTGCAAAAAACTGGCCGGATAGTCATGTCCCAGGCAGGACAAAATGCATTTGGTCTGGTGAGTCATATGCTTGCAGATTTCCATTTAATAGAAAACAGTTTCTAGCTGGACATGCCCAGTCTAGAGAAGATGACAGTTCTCTGGACCGGTAATCCAAGAAATAAATTCCTAGCAAACAAGTTTTTTTTAAGTTAACAGAGGAAGCTGCAAGTTGGCCTCTTATTTCAGAGCATCACTGTGTTGCTTTCATGCTGATAGTTGCCAGATGAAGAGATTAAAGCATTTAGGCAATTTTCGCCTTTCCTTTTAATTAATTGGTTAAAATAATTGATTAAAATAAAACAGTGCTATATCTCAATACAGGTGATATGATGATGATTTTTAAAGGAGATAATTCTCTTATAATTCTTTTTTTTGGGGGGGTGGAGGAGACACACAGAATCTTCTATATATTCATAGTCAACAGATGTGCATCACATAGTTCCATCAGGATAGAATAGCTTTTCCCATCTCAGAGGATATTCCAATTAAAAACCCACACTTTTAGCTTGTGATTAATTCTACTAATTGTGATAATTAGTCCTTTTGGTTCTGCTAACATATGTTAACTTAATACCTACAAAGACAGGCTGCCATTTCTAGAAATTAGCACATCTTTTATCTTGAGCTTACCTGAATTCTTATTTGGCCATAGGACTCATAACATTTATTTTAATTAAAATTACTGATAACATTATTAGCAAAGTAAAGGTTGAATAACCACAAATGCACCTCATTCTATAATATTTTATGCTGTCCTTGTGGCCCCAACAATGACTTTTTAAGAACACCTCAAGCTTTACTACTGACCACCTGAGTATTTCCATGGGTAAAAGAAATTGTCTAAGATCAAATACAGCAGTATGAAGAAGAAAAGTGCTACCTTCAGGACCAGTAAGCGATAGGAAAGGACAGGATACCAGACTTGAGATCATTGTGTAAGACTGTTTGATGGCTGCCAGGCTAATGGCTCCAAATAAGAGCCAGTTATTGTTCAGACCCTGTCATTATGCCCCACCCCAGCAGCACGCAGCATCATGTTGGTTCTAGAAACTTTCTACAGAAAGTGGCCAGCAATCACTTTAAATAAAAAGAAATGTTTGTTTTAAAATAGACAGAGAAATTAAAGTACTTGGCTCAATACTGGATATGATATCTTGAAGTTATTTTATCACCAATCTATTAACAACGGGAAGCAGTGCCAAGAGAAAGATAATGCTTGAAAAATGAACATGAATGTGTAGTGAAGACGATTGGTCATTTTATCACAGTCTTCTATAAAGTTTCTAGTGAATTGAGTCAAATAACTGTAAGTGTAGTGGCATTATGTAGCAATAAGGTCCTTCATGCAAACATGCAACTCTGCTTTCAGTCTATCAAGTAGAGATGCAGGAAGCTGCCTTATACTGAACCAGACCATAGGTCTAACTAGTTCAGTATTCTCTACACTGACTTATGTGCTCCTTGTTTACAGAAACCTTTTCCTGCCTTGCCTAGCGATGCCAGAGATTGAATCTGGGATCTTCTGAATGCAAAGCGCATGCCCTACCACTGACCTATGACCCCTGTCCATTTGGCTACAAGGTACTTCACAATGGATGCGCTCTCTCTCTGCTAGGGGAACCAAATTTATATTTCTGGAAAATGCAGCTTGAGGGGATTCTGTGGGGATGTTCTGTTTCTGACTATCCCCATCTAGACTTACTTTGCTTAGTAGAATTCCAGTACTAAGTAGCATGCACTGGGCATCCTAGTTAATCCTTCCATCTTGCCTGAAATTATTCTCAGCTTCATAAAACTGGATGTACCCAGATGATGCAGGCTTGCTTTTCTCTAGGCAATGTCTGCTACTTGCACATTTCATGTTTTTCCTCTGTCCCAGAGATGCACATTCACTGCTGTCAATGCTGTGGGACCCAGACAACAAGGGTGCTGCTTCCGAGCAGGTGCATATGCTCTAGGAGCCAATTCTCAAATAATAACTTATTTGCCTGGGGTATATAATCCAGCCAGTAGCCAGACATTCCCAGTCTTGCTAACTCATGCCTTTTTTTGCATAGCTGGTGATCACCCGGTGGACCCCAGAGACTTCCTTTCTTAGGACAGTACAATGTCCCTTTTAAAACTGTCACAGTAAATAAAGCACTCCCTGATGTCGTTTTCCTGGTTTAAAAGGACAGATGTATACTTAGACTGTGCCAGATAATGCTTGGAGGTTACAGTGCAGGCTACCCAATTAAGATCAAAAAGATCCATTACAGATAATGCCAGATGAGGCCTTTGTGCTTATTACGATTATGGAAAACAATTAGCTCTTTCCTACATTTTCTCGCTTATGCATTGTATTAGTGTCCTCTTGCACTTTCGGCTGTTTGATCAAACAACAAAACTACCAGCAATGTCTATTCTTTAAAAAATAAGAACTATAATAAGCAAAGCAGAAATGGAGACCACTCCCTAATTCCTAGTGGACATATTGGTCAGCTAAACCAACACGTGTCTGGTATTTTCTTTACTTTTAACAGCAATAGATAAAACAATGACTCATCTAAACATTGGGAGACAATGAATTGCTATATCTCACCCACCCAGGTCCTACTGAAAGCTAAATGAAGCCCATGTTTTGGCTCCCAGGAGAGAGAGAGAGAGAGGGAGGGAGGGGGATGATTACGAAGCAAAAACATTTAGATGCCATCAATAAGGTTTCAAAATCATCCTGATGTTAAACACACAACTGACATTCTAAGAGAATGTTTTGTTTTACCATTGGTTAAGAGCCAATTAATACAACCATAGTGTATACTTACTATATTTATGTAAGAATAGCAGTACCAAATGGGAACCTGGCTTTGCTGGCTACTCCTTTACTGCAATTGCAGTGGAAGACTTGCTTTCTTTCCTCTAAGGAGTATACCCAAGATTCACTAAATATTCCCTAAATATATAGGTTCACAACAACACTCTTAGATGGGGGGGGGGCATTCTCCTCCATGGATGGGGAACTTTCATTCCTTATGGTTTATAAGCCATTAAAAAATAGCAGCAGAAAATCCCATTTAAAGTCAACGCAGTGCCAAGTGCTTATTCAGCACTGGTTAGCATTTTTTTTAAAACCTCCTCTCCTCCTATCAAAGCCCACCGGAGGTAAATAATGATTCTGCAAAACCCCCAAAGATTTCCAAAGATTAAGAATATAGATGCTCACTTCTCATTTACAGGCAAGTGGCTGTGGACATTTTAAATATTTTTGAATCCACAACATAGGAATAAGCTATCGCTTCCTCATACGAAACCTATTGGAAAAGGTGCGCCACAAATTAAGGTGTGCAATTTACATACATTGTGGTCCGCTTCCGGAAAGCAGCAAGGTCAGTTACTAATATTTTGGGCTCCGTGAGGCTCTTGTAGGCCTTTGTCTAAGCCTTTCTGCCTGAAAAAATATATTTAGACATGCAGCATCTTTCCTCCAAACCCATCCTCAGGAGGCAAAACTCAGACACTCTAAAAATAGGAGAGCCTCGTACAGATAAGGCAAACAGCAGACACAAATAAGAATAGGCGGATGTTTAACACTCACCATCTCCTGCTCACACCATCCTCTTTTGATGTTTACAGCACAATCTGTAGGATGCAATACTAGGAGGTGCCTTGTTTGACCTGCTGCATGATGCTGTGACATCAGTTCAGATGATGCAGCTCATTATGGGAAAGGCTGCTGTTGCCATGGCAACCGAGATGTGATAGGAATCCTTACTGCATTTCCAGGGGAGCCCAAGACAATACAGAAGGTTTTTTAAAGAGACAGTAAAAAGGAAAGGGAAATGCAAGGGAGTATTGGGAAAGTGCAGTGTCACTGTATTTTTTTTTTAACCTAAGTATCGCAACAAAATATTTATTATTCAGGGAAAATATTGCCTGAACATTTCCTTCTGTGTGCAGTTGAAAGCTATGTACATGCATACATATTCAACACATTTTTTTTTTTAAAAAAAGGTTTTTAATTGTATTTTTGATCTATACCAACTGTAATCCACCACATTTTTTTTTTAATGGAGGAAAACATAAAATCCACACATTAATTCAGCATGGCTTATGAAAATCATCTTCTAAACATCACACCGTGCATAAGTTGTGCAAGCCAGTTTGTGGAACATTGTTTACAGTGTTGAGGGCCCTTAACATGAATCAAGGTCTTTTACCGTATTTTTCGCTCTATAAGACGCACCAGACCACAAGACGCACCTAGCTTTTGGAGGAGGAAAACAAGGAAAAAAATATTCTGAATCTCAGAAGCCAGAACAGCAAGAGAGATCGCTGCGCAGTGAAAGCAGCAATCCCTCTTGCTGTTCTGGCTTCTGGGATCGCTGCACAGCCTGCATTCGCTCCATAAGACGCACACACATTTCCCCTTACTTTTTAGGACGGAAAAAGTGAGTCTTATAGAGCAAAAAATACGGTAAATCCTGCCCTACCCAAATTTGTTCCTAAACTCTGATGCTTCTTCAAAATTCTATTTGCCAGTGTCTGTTTGGCATGGTGTGTTTGTGTGGAAACTGCAACGTACATTTGCCAGCTATTCTGTGCCAGCTATTTTGCGAAGCTCTTTTAAAAATGGGGGGGGGGAGAAGAAAGCTGTTTTCCCCTCTACAAGATGAGAACTTTCTAGCCAGTCAAGGGATGAAAACAAAAAAAACGCCCCATCATTTCTCAGCTGTAAGCTAACCTGCAATATCATCTGCATGCTGAGTAGCCTGCCTTTCATCTGTCTATCAGACAGACACACAAATGAAGATTCAAGGGAGGCTGCAAGCAATCTGTGTGCCTTCTGGGCCACAGTGGCACAGGCCAAGCAGGAGTACAGTAAACAGACCTTCCTTTTAAATTGTTGTGGTTCGTGATTGGTGGGGGGTCGAGGAGTGGGGGGAGAGAGACCCATTACTTTCAGCACCTGGAGTGTATCTTCCATCTGAACATAGAGGGGAATGCAACTCATACTGGCTGTGTTGTGCACAATTAAAATAGAGCAGTGTGACAATTCACACTTAAACAAAGATGACACATTTCTGGCTCTTTGCCAGCGCTACTTAGATTAGAGAGGTTTTGGCAAAACTGCTTTTCCCATGCATGAAAACCCCCTTTCAACACAACAGAAAAGCTCTGGATTTTGTAGGCTTCATAGGCATATGCCCAAGAGAAAAACAAAAGGTCTAGAGAGCCTCTGAGCCTGAAGGATGCCACGTAAGTTCATGCACCAATGTCTACAACCCTTGAGCACTTGTACTCCTGCATACTAAATTTGTGTGTGTCTGTGTGTCCTCAATTTGCAACTAAAATGCAAAGTTTCCAGCATAAGCTTAAAAGAGTAACTTCTCTAGGATTTTCATTACTTGTGAAGTAATGGGGTGGTGCTGTGGTCTAAACCACAGAGCCTAGGGCTTGCCAATTGGAAAGTCAGCAGTTTGAATCCCTGCGACGGGGTGAGCTCCCGTTTCTCAGTCCCTGCTCCTGCCGACCTAGCAGTTCGAAAGCATGTCAAAGTACAAGTAGATAAATAGGTACCGCTCCGGCGGGAAGGTAAATGGTGTTTCCGTGCGCTGCTCTGGTTTCGCCAGAAGTGGCTTAGTCATGCTGGCCACATGACCTGGAAGCTGTCTGTGGACAAACGCCGGCTCCCTCTGCCAGTAAAGCGAGATGAGCGCCGCGACCCCAGATTCGTTTGTGACTGGACTTAACTGTTAGGGGTCCTTTACCTTTTAAGATGTAAGATTAGGATACATTTAGTAGTCCAGACACATTTAAGAGCACTATCAAGGTATAAGAGAAACTGTTGGGAGCAGATATGATCTTGACAGAATCAGGCTGGACACCTCTGGTGTTGTTTTATGGCCAAAAGCAATGTTGCAGCCAAACTCCTTACAGATTGTGTGTGTGTGTGTGTGTGTGTGTGTGTGTGTGTGTGTGTGGTTGGTTTGTGGCTATATCTTCCTTTAAAGGTTATAGCCAAAGAACTCAAACCACGTAAGAGCAATTTTCAATTACACAGAAGGATTCTTCTCTACTTTAAAGAACTATGGGCATTGTGGCATGTATAAAATATTGCGTAAAAGTCAGGGACAAAAGAAAATTATGTATTTTCATTTATGTCAGGGTTACTTCCAGATCCTAGCTCACAGAGGATCACGCTAGCCAGCGGTTGTTGATTAAAAGTCTTTATTGAGTTACAGTCTCCATTCTTGAGCTGCTGCGTGCAACCCTACGCCTTATGCTTAGGTCGGCGAAGCTCCTTCTGAGTCTCCGCCCCTTGCGCACCAACTTAATATCCTAGCCCTGCTCCACCTTTTCCGCCTGACAGTTCTCCTCTGGGTCCCTCTGCCCCCCTGGGTCTCTCCCTTCCGGGATTCTTCTGACGCTGACCCCCCTGACTCCCCTGTCTCCTTGCGCCGGGCTTTAGGACCTGGCTCTCTTTCCGGGCTGCCTACTGCGCCACCTTCCTGTGCATTTGAACTTGGCGCGCGCGCCCAACCTTCCACTTTCCGTCTAACCGTCACTTCGCTCCCCGATGAAGGTGTGGCCACTCCTGACTCGTGCCCTCCCTCCTGTTGTGAGCTGCCAGCGCTAGTTCCCAGGCGCTCTTCCTCTTCCCTACTCTCTGGCGGTGACGTAGGTCCCGATCTCCAACTGCTCCCCTCTGAGTCCCCTCTGGCTCTTTCTTCCTGGGGTGTCCCCCTAGTCTCCCCCCTTGCCCTTGCCACTGGTGCTCCTCTTTGTGAATCTTCTGATTCACTGGACAGACTCGGAGATCTCGGGTCGTCGTCGTCACTCATCCTTTCTTCTGCCTCCTCCCCCTCGCTCTCTGTTTCCTCCCTTGCCCTCGCCTCTGCTCCTGAACCCCTGACAATTTATATCCCACCTTTCCTCCGCAGAGCTCAAGGTGGTGTACATCATTCTCATTTAATGCTCAAAACAACTCCATGAGGTAGGTTCAGCTGAGAGTGTCCTGAATCCCTGGCCTACCTGGCAGCAGATCGGTATGTCAAGCCCCCAGTCCAGGATCAATCCATGTATCCAATTCAAAAGTTCAAAATCCAAAGTTCAGGGTCCAAAATTCAAAGTGAAGCACAGTCCCACAGATATCTTGGAACATCCAAATAGAGATCTTTCAACATGGGCAGTTGACCATACCAGTACCTCAGCCCTGCTGCCCTTTTCTACTTTGCCTGCTGATTGCAGCAGCCGGCCTTAATGAGGCAAGTGACCCTCACCTGATGCAAGCCTACTCCAGCTGAGGAATTACATACCCCCTCCCAGGGCTAGCGAGCCCCACCTGGCCAACTAGTGAACTGGGCTGTGAGCCTTTGCCTGACGCAGCCTCCTGGAGTGCCCTGCCCACTGCTCCCTATGCCTCAGAGCCTGCCATGTTTGTGCTGACAGGGCCCCTGTGGCTCTGCTGATAGATCCTGCTGCTCCGGTTCCTGTGCACTGACCCCCCCCATCCCCTTGTCATCCTCCATCACCCTGTGAGTACTTCCAACACCAACCTCTCCTTCCTTGTCCCAGTACGTCCCAGTCCTGGCTACACCCCTCGTGGGGATCCCTTCTTCCTCTTTCCCCTCCCGACAGTCCTGCCAGTTCATGAGAGTTAACAATAGTAGTAAGAACCATCAACAAGTTCAGTTTCATTGTACTCTGCCATGAACTAATATCAAAGTGTAGAGCCACCTGTTGCTAATGTAGCAGACTTGCCCTCAGGAGATACCAGGGTGATGCATTTTGAAACAGGTTAAGTATTGTTTATTTGTTCATTCAATTTCTAAACCACTCTTCATCAGTTATGATGCCAGGGTGGGCTACAACACAAACATAAAAGCATTCAAATATTAAAATTCAACTAATAATTTTAAACCAACTTTTTTTAAAAAAAATGATTGGAATAGGATGCAGTGCCCATTAAATTATTGTGACTCTTGTCAAATCCACTTCCAAAGACCATGTTGAAATTGCACGTTTAATGAGTGCCTTAATCCCAACAATAACATTGTGATATGTACCATATGCAGGGTGTCACTACAGTGAAGGCATTACCCCACCTCACCACCCCATGAGCTTTCCTGAACAGTGGGACATTGACAAGGGCCTTCTTTGAATGCAACACTAAACTATGGTTTAGCACACACACTATGAATGCTACTATGGTTTAGCACATGCCTTGGGTTTGCATCATTTCCTTCCCCACTTCTCCAGAGTTACTAGTTATGTCCAAACCTAGATAAATTCTGGTTAGTTTAAACTATAGTTTGAGTTCAAACCAGCATTATAAGCCACCAACCAATTCTTGCCTGCACCAGCTAGAGCTTAGCCAAAGTTCATTGAGTTTGGACATAATGAGGAACTTTAGTCAGTTTAAAAGTGAAAATAAATTCTTTTCATCGCATCTTGGTTACACTGGATGAGGATCAGGTAAGCCCAGGTTTCACTACTGCTTGTGCATGCAATGCTAGTTTAGTATTAGTAAAACATTCGCAAGGCACTTCAAGAACTCTGTGATAAAGCACATGGAAAAGCAAATGTAATAAATAATTGGTTCTAATGTAGTGAATGATCTGATCCAGCAGGTGGTTGTGAAAACCAATCAAATCATCTGAGTTACATTTCGATTTAGAAGAAAAGGCTTTAGAGATTAGTCATTGTGATGAGGAACAAGAGGTGCTAATCATCATTCCTGGGATTTCTTGAGGAGTCATCTGGTTCAATATAAAAAGACAATGGGTGTTGAATTTCTGGGAAACATCCCTGAACTAAAAACAAGATGGTTCAGGCTAGTCTTTCATAACTTTTGCTTGAGGCAAAATGAGAAGAAAATGGAAATATACAGCCATGCTGAAGGCAGTCTGGGAAATGCTTATTGCATATCAAGCATAGTTTTGTATCTAAAAGTGTATGTCATGATCTATGTCAAATGCTTTGGCAGAGTTTAAGTTCGTCTTTAAAAGATCCTCACTTAGCACTTAGCATGATCAGACCAGAGATCATGGCTGCAAACTATGGTTAGTTTCACAACAAGCCAATTTCAAACCATGGGTTATGAACTGGCTTGTTAAACTAGCCATTGATTGTTGCAAACTAGGCTCAACACCTTGCTCAGACTCATTCTGGCTCATCTGTGTAGCACTAAATCACAACTTAGTGTTACATGGGAGTGTTACCATTGTTTGGCCTTTCGTCCTGTTCAAATTCAACAAGTCGATGGAAGATAATTTCTAAATAGCTAAATGCTGCCACTGGGGGTATTAACTCAGATTGGGGCTCTAGTGCTGGAGTAAGGTCCAATTCCTTTCCCCAGTACCACACTCCCAATATGTGGGCACATTTGGAATTTAGATAAAATGCTATGGGTGCCAGTCACAAAATGGCTGCCATGGGGCTATGGTATAACACAGCATGGCTGCTTTGGGGGGTGGGTCTTGCATAACACACCACAGATGGCACTCTTTCCATCAGTGGGGAAAAGAACAGCTACATTATCCCCTGTTGCAGGGGATGTATCTGCTTATCCTTTTTTGTATAACGTTCCTTGCATAAATAAGGGTGTGTGTTTTGCAAAAATAAAAAGAAGAAGAAGGGCATTCTGCTCCTCACTCCTGCTTACATTATGCCCAGACACAGGTTGGATGTAAAATGAAGAGAGGGGGAAGCAAGGGAAGTTGGAGCAGGCAGAGAATGCTAGCCCAGTAACTTGCTGAAAGCTCCTCAAGGGAAAGGAACTTGGAGCCTTCCAGATGTGGGATTCCCGCTCCCATCGGCCCCAGCCAACAGGGCCAGTGGGTGGAGAGGATGGAAGTTTTAATCCATCAACATCTGGAGGGTGTCAAGTTCCCCATCCCTGCTCTATATGCACAGCATTGCAATAAGCAGCAGCACATGCACACAGAGAGAGTATCAAATGTCCAGTAGCTTATCCATTATACTAAGCAGGAGTCGGCTGACAATGTCTTCCTTGAGGCCCAGTTACTGGGAGAGAACTGAGGATGCATCCCAACCCAGAGTGTGTGCTTTTAGCAGCTCCACTGTGCTGTCCATTTCTGTCCAAAGTGCCTGCACCTCCAGACACAACGATGCACAGTTGCTGGTGCTCTTTTCTCTCTAGACCTTAGGAAAGGCAGCATGTGGAATTCATTCAAGATGCTCTATAAGCAGCTGAATCAGCAGCAGCATCCACAGCAGCAGACAACGGCAAGAAGGGTGAGAGGAATAAGTCACAACCCAAGAATCCTTCAGGGATTGCCGTTGAGCAAACAGTGTTGATCGTTCTTAGAGATCAGCCACTTGTCTCAAAGATTAATTGACTCAGCAGACCATGCAAACTGTTTATTAAACTATTCAAATGAGGCCCTTCTAGTAACAATGGCAACTGTGCCATATGCTTAAACACAAAAGAGAAAAAGACACAAACATTTAATTACTACGCAGCACCTAACTGTTGGTGTGCAGTTTATATTTTGGAAAGCTGTTTGCCTGTTTGCTATGCATTTGAACACCTATTAAGATATGATAACCAAATTTTTCATGATGCTTCCTGAGATCAAGGAGCAGGTTTTCATCTATGTTTGGATACAATTGAGTGGCATCTTGAATTAAGATGGTAGACTGAACCTTTGAAATTGGTGCTGATTTTAACCCTTGATCTCAAAACTGCAGTGATTTTTTTGGATTGTAGCGTCCCCAAGCAATGCTGGATACAAGGCTGTGGTTAATAGTAAGTATTAAAACTACCGGTACTACTTAGTCAAAATGTAGAGATCACCTTTCAAAAAAAAATAAAAATCTACAAAGTGATTTATCATACAACAAAGTGTACACAATGTGATGTACAATTAAAAAAAACCATTAAAAACCAACAAGTTAACAATATTTCAGATTTCAAAACAAAATTATAAACAATATTCACTAACGGGGAGGAACACAGAGAAATTGCAAAAGACACAGCCAGGCTGAACAGATAGCAAAATTTTCAAAAGCTTCATGGGACATAAATATTTTGATAGGTCACCTAGAACTATACAGTGAAGCAGCTGCATGTGACTCCTGGAGGGAATTCCCAAAATCAGGGGCCACTACTGAGAAGGACAAGTTTTGGGAGCTCAGAAACAGGACCTCCTGGAAGAAAGTAACCCTCAACAGAGCCTCTATCTTAGCAGCTGGGCAGCTTCTAAAGGGAGAAGGTGTTGCAAAAAGTATGCAAGCCAAACCCAGTCCTTATGGGGCCTTTAATGCACGATTCACATTGGCTTTTAAAGTATTCAAGCATTTTATCAGAAAGCTTTCGAAAGCATATTCAATGCCCCTTGCTAGACTGCCATAAAAAATTACTAGGCAAGATGATATATTTGGTTACATGCATACACCATTATAACAACGATAATGATTAGAAGTAGAGGCACTTTACATACCTGTCAGATAAAATTATTTATACGCTTGGACTTTTTTTCTCTCTTTCTCTCTACAGATGTCAGCTGGCCAATAGCATCTTTGGTTCTTGCAAGCAGCAACAGCCAACTGCACACTCAGCCCTTTCTATTTGTTGACATTTGCATGTACGATCAATGAGTTCCTTCTTGATGACAGTCCAATTCCGTGGCTTTAACAGCTGCCACCACCATGGGGCAGCTGAGTATTTGGAAGTCACCCTCAACTGGACCCCCAATTCACCAAACTAAATAATGGTTAGAATGAGGAGGTGGGATTTTACATATATGGCAAATTAAATCTTCAAGAATGTGACAAAAGGAGAACAGGGTGAAAGATGTCTCACATGCAACAGCAGCCAAATGAGAGACAGCTCAATAAATCCATTATCCATATAAATCTAATGCCATCAGAGAAAACCAGGAGTGTAATGGTGATAAAACGTTATCTGATGATAACAGGGGGTATCCTAGACCAGAGGGATGTGGTTCAACCTGTTCTGAAAAGAGTCACACTCCCCATAAATGGAAAGGTGCCTGTCTTGGGGCTACTTCTGAATCTGTTGCTGTTGTTCAAACCACAAGTGGCCTTGGTAGCACAGAGGGCCTTCCACCAGCTTTGGTTGGTAGCATAGTAGCAATTCTATCTGGACAGAGATCACCTAACTTCTGTTGCCTGTGCTCTGGTTACCTCTAAGTCAGTTTACTGCAATGTGTCATCCATGCGTCATCCTTTGAAGATGGTTCAGATTCTTCACCTAGTACAGATAGTGAAGAATCTAGTGGCCAGATAAGGTAATCTGAGCATATAACACCAATTCTGGCACCTATATCCTGCCTACGAATTAGTTTTTGGACTCAATTCATAGTGCTTATGCTAGGGTTGTCATATTTCAAAAAGTGAAAATCCGGACACAAAAGTGGTTGCCGCTTGCTGTTTTTGAGCTATTTTGAGCTATTTTTAAAGGAAAATTGGCAAAAATGACAACATGGCTTGCCATATGTCCGCATTTCCCCAGACATTTTCCCAATTTCTGCCTGGACACTGCTTCCAGCTACAGTATTCTGGGTATGTCCAGGTAATTCTGGACATATGGCAACCCCACTGAGGGAAGTGTAGGGGATAGGAACATGAAAACAGGCCTTCTCGGTGCTGGCTCCCCATTTACACAATCCTCTTTC
This sequence comes from Podarcis vaucheri, assembly GCF_965113315.1. Classification (NCBI taxonomy): domain Eukaryota; kingdom Metazoa; phylum Chordata; class Lepidosauria; order Squamata; family Lacertidae; genus Podarcis; species Podarcis vaucheri. The sequence goes on from NC_138759.1 coordinate 36,879,686, forward strand.
TAGTGAAACATGCCTACTGCCATGATCATCTGCTTTTAGGTACCAGTCTAATTCATAGCCTTTGGCTATTAATCTGGAGGGTAGTGAGTTAAGGGTAAGGGGTGTTGAGCCTGTTTTAGTGCACATCTTTTAGTGGGGTTAGCAGGATTGCCATTTAATAAATATTTTTGCATGAACATGTTTAGGTCCCATGCTTTATGACGGTTTTATACAGGGTTTTTAAATGTATTTTATGGTTTATGTTGCTTGGGGATGTTCTTCCCTGAGTGAAAAGTGACACATAAATATTCTAAATAAGTCTGATCAAGCCAAAAACCATAAACATATCAAACAGTTTTGGAAAAGATGGTGCAAAAAAACATGCCATTTGGTTCCTAGAAAATAAGGACCATGAGGCAACTGAGAAAGGAGGCCTTGTATCACGCCACTCAATTCTCCTCCTGATTGCAAATGAGCAGAAAATGGCATCCTCTCGTTGGTTACTGCTGATGGGAGCTGAGACTGGCTGATGACACCCCAGAATAGTATAAAGGGATTTTACGCATTATAGGAGGAGAGGGAGAACTTGATACAATAATACTAGTTTCAGTAGCAATTACGTTCGCAATCCTAAGATGCTCCTTAGCTTTTATCTCTTTTATCTATGCCTGTACACTACTCTCGTCTTTACTACTAGACGGAGAAAGCAGCAAATGGCACTCCATTCCCTGAAGATACGATGTGCATCCATCTAGAAGAGCGCAGAGATGTTAACAACAGGCCACTTAAATACCCTTTCCCTCTAGTTCTCCTTTAGATCTTATTTGTTCTCTAGCACTACTCCCTTATAAGGAAAACAACTAGATGAAACATGAAAAGAGAAACACTTAATGATTCAGTGTTTTGGAGCCATTAGATTTGTTGCAACAACTTTCAAGATTTGTCTGCTTATATTACAAGTTTTATTTAAAAACAACAACCAGACCTCACATCCCCAGGTCATTTCCTGCACTCCTTTTACAATAAACATTATTTACGCAGTGACACTGAACTCAATTTTGCTCATCAGGTAGCTTTATGATAACTATTGAATGAAATCCAGGGATTTTTACCTGGAAGACAGATCCCTTTTACTTATTCCCACACAACTCCCTGGACCTATGTGTCTGCAATTTGGCCAGTTGCTTACCCATGGACACTTCTCATTTCTGAAATTTCCATCCAATTGCCCCCCAAACTCCAGGGAAGATTAAATAATTCCTTTATAACTCACTCTAAAATGGTAATGACTACCTTTTCAGGAAAACCAGTGCATCCAAACTTGTGAATTTTGGCAGGATTGGAAGCATGCTCTTACCTGCAAAATTCATCCAGTTCTGCCAAAATTATTTCTTTAAATAAACAAATGAATATTTTAAAGATGACCGGCACAAAAGCCCCTGTGCTTGCTTGCCTATAATTTTGCTGAATGTATTTTCTAGGCCACAAGGCCTACAACTTTCACCCACTTCTGCCAAAGGAAAAAAAAAGTTAAGCTATTTTTTAATTTTCCAGGGGGGGGGGCGCAATGGAATAAAGGTCAACATTTTGACCTCCAAGTCAAATTGGGTTACCGCCAGATTGGCTGAGTAAACTCAGATTGAAGGGCTGAAATGGAATCGGGTCCAAATTTTATGGCAGACACACATAAATATTTGTATCATCCAAAACTTAGTGACAGCAAAGAACGAAGTGCTGGGTTCAGCAATAAGTCTGATAGTAAGTAGGAACTAAGGCTGCTATCAAAGACTGCTTTCCATCAGTACAGCCTTCCCCAATCTGGTGCCCTCCAAATGTTTGAGACAACAACTCCAGCCAGCTCCAGTCAGCATGGAAAGCACTCATTTGCAATAGGGAGAAACAAGACTCAACACCAGCAGAACTAGATTCACCTCTTTTCAGCACTTCTCAGGGGCTGTTTTGTCCACATGTCTTCTTCAGAGCCCTGGTTGCCTAAAAATGCCTGAGGAGAGGAACTGCAAGGAGATAAGCAGGGGGAGAGTCTGCAATCCTTACCTGTGAATCCCTTTTGCTCCTTAAGACAAACACTCCCCGCTTTCTATGCCTACTTTGGTTCAGACAGGCGCATACAATTACATTAGATTTTCATTACAGTTGACATTGACAAAGCACAGATGACTTTGCAGGCTCCATTGAAAAGACACTGTGAGGAGGGCATAAAGATAGGTGACTCAACCCACAGAGAATCTCACTTGCGTTATATACACCGTAGTTGTTCTCTTCCACTGAAAGGAGGGGAAACAGCTATGCTAGAGGGGGAAAGTTACTTATCTTTTGATCAAAAGCATCCTGTGCTTTGCAAGAATTCCAGTGTGCATATGGAACAAGCTGTGAGAAAGGAATGTCACCTGATCTATATATTTGCAGCGAGGGAGGGAGGTCCACTGGATCAACAGGAATAGCAGCAGATCTTTACTTTTCCTGCTAATTTTTAGGAGTTAAGTGACACTTCTCCACAAGGTGGCAGAAAGACCACATGGTCAACAAATGATAGTTGTTGCAGCCAGCCAGTCTCTTTTGAGGTGTCCCAGAAAGTCTGTAAAGAAATTATCTGTGCTGTGAAACTTTTGAAGCCATTTCCCATTGCACAATTAATGCAATGTAAGGATGAAATGGGGGAGGGGGGATTCCAATAAAATAAAATAAAACAAGAGTTTAAAGGAGTTGCAAGGTCTTGAATGTCCTCTTCATCTGCATAGACTTTGCTCTCTCATGAGTAGTGCACACACTTTATATTATAGTACTGTTCCTCAAACAAATGATAAAGAAAATTCAAAATTAAATTTGCTTTAATCCCCCCCGCAAAAAAATCAGTTTTGCATACATTAAGTATTATTATTATTTATGTATTTATCACACCTTTTCCCCAAGGAGCTCAACTATACATGGTTCTTTCCCTACTCCCAATTTATTCTTTCAACAAGCTTCTGAGATAGGTTAGGCTGACAGTTGATAAATTGCCCAAGATACCATGAACTTCGTGGATGAGTGCAGATTTGAACCTTGGCATCTCCAGTTCTTGCCCAGTACCACCGCCAGATGACATTTACACACAATTTTTTGCAGGTGGTTTTGAAGTCCTACATGAAATTAAGTATTCGTCATTACATAGTTAGACAACAGACCCATCTGGCCTGGCATTGCCAGCTGGTGCCCTCTATGTACTTTTGTGGAATGCCCTCTTTGGTAAGGTGTCTGTCTCTTATTATTAATGGAAACTAAACACATCCCTTTTTACTGGGGCATTTGGTAGCTGAAAGATACCTGGCACCCTTGAAATAATTAATCATGAGGTCATACAGGTTTTTTAGATGTTTAAAATATTTTTTTTAATTTAGTTTGTATTGCTTTAACTTCGTGGTGTTTGCTGCCCTGAGTTCCTTTGATAGGAAAGGCAGGATACAAATATAATAGAAAAGAAAGAATAAAATATTTATTTCATAGAAATACTTATATAATGCAATGTCATTTAAAAAAACAAAGCATGGACATGCACCCACACCCACACCCACACACACACGTCATCTAGTCTAAACCCATTGAAGGAATCTTTTGTCCAACATGAGGCTCGAACCCACAACCCTGAGATAAGAGTGTCATGATCTACCTACTAAAGATACATACACACACAGAGAGAGAGAGATCACCAGTTAGCTATTAGAGGAAATAATAATAATAATAATAATAATAATAATAATAATAATAATAATAATATATTATTTATACCCCACCCATCTGGTTTCCCCAGCCACTCTGGGTGGCTTCCAACAAAATATTAAAATACAATAGTTTGTTAAACATTAAAGGCTTCCCTAAACAGGGCAGGCTTTGGATGTCTTCTAAAAGTCTGGTAGTCGTTTTTCTCTTTGACCTCTGGTGGGAGGTCATTCCACAGGGCAGGTACCACTACCAAGAAGGCCCTCTGCCTGGTTCCCTGTAGCTTTGCTTCTCGCAATGAGGGAACCGCCACAAGGCCCTCGGAGCTGGACCTCAGTGTCCGGGCAGAACGATAGGGGTGGAGACGCTCCTTCAGGTATACTGGACTGAGGCCGTTTAGGGCTTTAAAGGTCAGCACCAATGGTTTTTTAAAATACAGTGGTACCTTGGTTTACAACTATAATCCGTTCCGGAGGTCCGTTCATAAACCAAAACAGGTTGTAACCCAAGGCGCGCTTTCGCCAATGGGGCCTCCAAAAAAAATGGGTTGTAATCCAAAAAAAAAGTTCACATGCACTTCCGGGTTTGACATGTTTGTAATCTAAAATGTATGCAAAGCAGACTATTCGCAAACCAAGGTACCACTGTAATTTGCATAAGCATAGAGACAAAGAAAAGTTTTCAGCAAAGGTCAATATAGAAGATGCTTGCGGAAACTCTGTTCGAAGAGCATTCCACAAGGCCGGGCCAATGACACTAAAGGCTTGGTTTTGTCTCATTGTCAAATAACCTGCACCAGCTCAAGGGACAACCAGGAAAGGGTCCTGCAGATTATCTCAGTGATCAAGGTGGATTATAAGGGTTCAGGTGGTCCCTGAGATAGACCTACTGTATTTTTCACTCTATAACACGCACCTGACCATAACACGCACATAGTTTTTAGAGGAGGAAAATCCGTAGGCATGCCACCCGTAGGCATTCCCTCCATAACACGCACAGACATTTCCCCTTACTTTTTAGGAGGAAAAAAGTGAGTGTTATGGTGCAAAAAATACGGTAATTACTTCTGAGTTTTGTAAATTAATTCAGGGAACTTGAACCTGGCTTGGTAGGTTGGACCACAATTCCCATCAGCCCCAACCAACATGACCAATGGTGAGGGATGATGGGAGTTGGACTCCAGCAATGTCTAGATGGCACCCATATTGGATACCCCTGATCTAGCCTATTATCATTATTACTTTTTTGTTACCTTGATTGGCAGCAGCTCTCCAATGATGTCCTTCCAATCTCTGATACCTGGCACTTTTATATTTCCCCCCTGAAGACGCCTGGGACTGAATCCAGCCCCTTTTGCATGCAGAAGGCTTTTCACTCAAGCTTTAAAGAATCCTCTATAATCCATGGAAGTCTCTCTGCGAGCACATTATCTTCAACTGAATGCATTTTAAAATGCATAATGGGAAATATTCTGGAAGGGGTATTATAGCTAATTGGCATAAGTGCATCAGAAAGAATGACTCCAGCAAAGATAAAAATGTGCTCACTCTGCTGAAGTGCGAAAGAACCCTCAAGGCTTGTTTCGTCATTTTCCATATCAATGTTAGTTTAAATAATTCACCCACTCTCGGCAAAGGAAATTAATATTTGTGCTGTCTCCGCCTCTCATGCCAAGGCAAGCTGTCATTTAGAATCATACCTACTCAGGATAACACTCTCGTTCATCATTGTCAAGAGTCTCAGAGACTTGATCTTTTCTGAGCTGTTTGATCATCAAGGCTATGTCCCAGAGTAACCCTTCCACTCTGCTTGGAACTCAGTGGAAGAAGAGAAGCTAATTCTCTCTCTCAGGTATATTATTGTTGCCCAATAACTTCCTAACAAATGGAATGTGTGTGTGTGTGTTGTTAAAGGCAATACCTCAAGGGAAATCCTTGAAATACTGGCATTTATTCTCGTATTCCAGATGAAGAAAATCAACCGTAAGCTTTTGCAAGGAAACATACAGGCTTTTGAAAGCAAGCCCTTCTCATATGAAGATGCTTTTTCAAGGCTGAACCTGTACTATGCGTGAAATGAAGAGGGCTGCTGCACTTAAAGTCTGTTTGCAGTCTTCCAGTATTCACAGCAAGTGCTGAACTAGATGAGCATTTGGCAGAGCTCTTCTTATGTTTAAGATTTAGTGGTATTCTGGACTGTGGGGAGCAATGGTCTACATCAAGGTGGTCCAACACACACACACACCCCTCAAGGCTTTGTTGTTGTTGTAGCCCTCACCAACATTTGATGCCCCTTCCCGCACCCCTCACGCTGCCTTCCCAAAGTCAGGTAAATGATGCGCTAGGCTCTGGGAAGGTGGTGTGAGGCCTCTGACAGGGTCCTAGAGTCCTCCCACCTCTTTCCCAAAACCTAGTTAGTACTTTTCCAGCTTTGTTGTTGTTTAGTCGTTTAGTCATGTCCGACTCTTAGTGACCCCATGGACCAGAGCACGCCAGGCACTTCTGTCTTCCACTGCCTCCCGCAGTTTGATCAAACTCATGCTGGTAGCTTCAAGAACACTGTCCAACCATCTCGTCCTCTGCCGTCCCCTTCACCTTGTGCCCTCCATCTTTCCCAACATCAGGGTCTTTTCCAGGGAGTCTTCTCTTCTCATGTGGTGGCCAAAGTATTGGAGCCTCCAGCACCATAATTCAAAAGCATCAATTCTTCGGCAATCAGCCTTCTTTATGGTTCAGCTCTCACTTCCATATATCACTACTGGGAAAACCATAGCTTTAACTATACGGACCTTTGTTGGCAAGGTGATGTCTCTTTCCAGCTTTAGGAAGAAGATAGGAGGGCTCTCAGACCTTGGGGCTGCAAGGAGGAGGTGGAATCAGTTGAACAACACCTTTGTTCCTGGGAAAATCCACTAAACATCTGATCTAGATCCCACTTTTTGTCAGTAACTTCTACTTTCAATTCGCAGTTCATTTTTGCCCAGAACCTCTGCGGGAAATGGATTCCAGGCACTCTCGAGCCAAATAGGTGAACCATATAATATCCTGGGGAGACATTACTTAACACAAAATACACAGAGGTATTTTTTAGGCTTCAATCACTTACTCTGTCATACACATGTGAAAAACACACTACAGTATTTCCTTATTTAGATGCATTTGAACAGCTAAGCACACAGGAATCATTGCAACAGAGGCTGGTTTCTAATCTGTGATGTCATTAAATCTCAGTAAATCCTGCTGGGTGCTGAGCACACATAATGAATCTGCAGCAAGGGAGGAAGATTAGGAAAAGGAGGAAAGGAGTGGTTATTTTTAGCTAAGGAAACCCTTTGTCTTCCAGCATTAAAAGGTGCCAGATTAGTACCTGACAGCAGCAAGCCTGTGCAGGGCTGGTTGTGTTTTTTATTCCTGGTATACATCTGTTAAAAGAGAGAGAAAGAGAGATGGAGAAGTACAGTGATACCTCGGGTTAAGTACTTAATCCATTCCAGAGGTCTGTTCTAAACCTTAAGCTGTTCTTAACCTGAAGCACCACTTTAGCTAATGGGGCCTCCTGCCGCTGCCGCAGCGCCAGAGCCCAATTTCTATTCTTATCCTGAAGCACTATTTCTGGGTTAGCAGAGTGTGTAACCTGAAGCATATGTAACCTGAAGCGCATATAACCCGATGTACACTGTATTGAAGACTTCCAGTTTCATTGTCAAACAACCAATGCCTAATTAAATAAATACATTCCTTTTAATCAAAACTTTCCCCTTCTTCTTTTTCTTTTACAGATTTCCATCCCTACCCAGAAATGTTCAGCTGGTGTAGCAGTTTAAGGCTGTAAAATTATGGAGTCTCTGGTTGAAATATCACCTCTGCTGCCACCTCCCATCCCCAAAAGGCCCACCTCAGACTACTCTCCACAATTGCAGGGTGGGGATAGTACTGGCCTCCCTTACAGGAGTGTTATAAAATTATTGAGACAGTGTATATCAAAGTTTTAAACACATAAAATGCCTATGTCAACGTATCAACATTTTCTTTATTTGCAGCACAGCTCAGCAGTCCTCTTAAGTAGTGGAATAGTTGTAACAAGCAAGTATATCTTGAATAAATATCACAACAAGGGGGATCTAACTCATTTCAATAGACAAAGAAAACTGATTCTCTCGCTGTTCATACGCACAGTGTCAACCCTCAGCAATATAGTCATGTTAAGCCATGGAGTAAAATGAGTATCTTTTAAAGCAAATTCAATTCATTCATTTCAAACTAAATATGACATAATAGGCATCACTGAAACCTGGTGGGATAAGTCCCATGATTGGAATGTAATAATGGGGGGATACAATCTATTTCAGAGAAACAGACCAGACAAGAAAGGAGGAGGAGTGGCGTTATATGTCAGGGATGTGTATACCTGTGAAGAGATCCAAGATTTAGAACCTAAAAGCCAAAGTGAGAGCATTTGGGTCAAAATTAAGGGAGAGAAGAATAACAGTGACCTCATTGTGGGAGTTTACTATAGATCCCCAAGCCAAACAGAGGACATAGATGATGCCTTCCTGGAACAGATGGCCAAGCATGAAAAAGGAAGGGAGATAGTAGTAATGGGGGACTTCAATTACCTGGATATTTGTTGGATGTCAAACTCAGCCAAGAGCATAAGGTTAAGCAGATTCCTCACTGGCCTTGTAGACAACTTCATTGTCCAGAAAGTGGGAGAAGCAACAAGAGGAACAGCCATTTTAGATCTGGTCCTAACCAATGTTGATGACCTGGTTAGTGGGGTAGAAGTGGAAGGATCATTAGGCGCGAGTGATCATGCTCTTCTGAAGTTTACTATACAGCGGAAAGGGGCAGCCAAGCATACTAGGACTCAATTTCTTGACTTTAAGAAAGCCGACTTCATAAAACTTAGGGAAGTGCTGGGTGAGATCCCATGGACAGTAATACTAAAAGGAAAGGGAGTTCATGATGGCTGGGAGTTTGTTAAGAGGGAGATAGTAAAAGCACAACGTCAGGCAATACCAATGAGACGGAAACATGGAAGGTGCCTAAAGAAGCCAGGGTGGCTATCTAAAAAGGATGTGTACAAAAAATGGAAAAGGGGGGGGAAACCACCAAAGAGGAATTCAAACAAATAGCCAGCACGTGTAGACACAAAGCCAGAAAAGCTAAAGCACAGAATGAACTCAGGCTTGCTAGAGAGGTTAAAAGCAACAAAAAAGGCTTCTATGGGTATGTTCGTAGCAAAAGGAAGAACAAAGAAACAGTGGGGTCACTCAGAGGAGAAGATGGTGAAATGCAAACAGGGGACACAGAAAGGGCTGAACTCCTCAATGCCTTCTTTGCCTCAGTCTTCTCCGATAAAGAAAACAATGCCCGACCTGAAGAATTTGGAGCAAATGATTCAGCAAAGGAAACACAGCCCAGAATAACTAAGGAGATAGTACAAGAATACTTGGCTAGTTTAGATGTATTCAAGTCTCCAGGGCCAGATGAACTGCATCCAAGAGTATTAAAAGAACTGGCAGATGTGATCTCAGAACCACTGGCAGTCATCTTTGAGAATTCCTGGAGAACAGGCGAAGTCCCGGCAGACTGGAGGAGGGCAAATGTTGTCCCTATTTTCAAAAAGGGGAAAAGAGAGGACCCAAATAATTACCGCCCAGTCAGTCTGACATCAATACCAGGGAAGATTCTGGAGCAGATCATTAAGCAAACAGTCTGTGAGCACCTAGAAAGGAATGCTGTGATCACCAATAGTCAGCATGGATTTCTGAAAAATAGGTCATGTCAGACTAACCTGATCTCGTTTTTTGACAGAATTACAAGCCTGGTAGATGAAGGGAACGCAGTGGATGTAGCCTACCTTGATTTCAGCAAGGCATTTGACAAGGTGCCCCATGATATTCTTGTAAAGAAGCTGGTAAAATGCGGTCTTGACTATGCTACCACTCAGTGGATTTGTAACTGGCTGACTGACCAAACCCAAAGGTTGCTCATCAATGGTTCCTCTTCATCCTGGAGAAGAGTGACTAGTGGGGTGCCACCACAGTTCAAGAAGGACACTGACAAACTGGAACGTGTCCAGAGGAGGGCAACCAAAATGGTCAAAGGCCTAGAAACGATGCCTTATGAGGAACGGCTAAGGGAGCTGGGCATGTTTAGCCTGGAGAAGAGGAGGTTAAGGGGTGATATGATAGCCATGTTCAAATATATAAAAGGATGTCACATAGAGGAGGGAGAAAGGTTGTTTTCTGCTGCTCCAGAGAAGCGGACACGGAGCAATGGAGCCAAACTACAAGAAAGAAGATTCCACCTAAACATTAGGAAGAACTTGCTGACAGTAAGAGCTGTTTGACAGTGGAATTTGCTGCCAAGGAGTGTGGTGGAGTCTCCTACTTTGGAGGTCTTTAAGCAGAGGCTTGACAACCATATGTCAGGAGTGCTCTGATGGTGTTTCCTGCTTGGCAGGGGGTTGGACTCGATGGCCCTTGTGGTCTCTTCCAACTCTATGATTCTATGATTCTAAAATAATTTTATCGTTTTTAGGCCAGGGCGCAGGGGATGTGGGGGAGTACACAGATACACACACACACTGTAAGCATGGGAAACTATTTTTATAGTAGCATGTGAAAAGCTTAATCCTGTTATTCTGAAATAAAAGAAACAAAAACAAGAAACTAGGAATGATTTGATTTGAATACTTGCACAATTTTATCACATTGATACAGACCCAGAAGACATTTACTGTATTCTATTGAAGTTTTAGTACCACTGCAGACCCGTGGATTAGAAATCTTCAGGTAGTGATGTTTGATGAATTTCATATTTGTAACTTCAGACACTAGCTGAATCTCACAGGCTTATGTGCAGATTAAAATACAGCTTTCCCGACTAATTTTGCAGTTTGTAACATTGTTTTCAGTTAAAAACAGCAACAACCAACATCTATTTTTTAAAATACATTTGGAAACACCTACGTTGAGAGAAAAACAATTAAAATAAATATTTAAAATGTATTAAAATGTGAATTTTCATGCCAATTTAACAAAGGATTTGCAGATTAATATGGAATGAATAATAGTGTGAAAGTGGCATGAAGTGAAAATAGATGGTTGTATGAATCCCTATGTTCAGATACTGTTAGAGAGAGACCCCAGTGCCAAACTAAAACCATTTTAGGTGGTGGGGGAAGTAATCAGCCATTAAAAGAAAATGCCAGGGTGCATACATCTGCACCAGAACAGCCACACTTCACCCCACCCCCTCTGCCAGGTATCCATGTTAAATCCCCAAGGAAGGAGAAATGCAATGGAATAATAATAATAATAATAATAATAATAATAATAATAATAATAACAACAACAACAACAATAATAATAATATTTTATTTATACCCCACCCATCAGATGTCTTCTAAATGCCACATAGTTGTTTATTTCTTTGACATCTGGTGGGAGGACGTTCCACAGGGTGGGTGCCACAACCGAGAAGGCCCTGGTTCCCTGTAACCTCACTTCTCGCAGTGAGGGAACCTCCAGAAGGCCCTTGGCACTGGATCTCAGTGTCTGGGCTGAACAATGGGGGAGGAGATGCTCCTTCATGTATACTGGACCGAGGCCATTTAGGGCTTTAAAGGTCAGCACCAACACTTTGAATTGTGCTCAGAAACAGACTGGGAGCCAATGTATGTATTTCAAGACTGGTGTTAGGGTCTCCATGTGCTTTAATTGTATGGTGTTAAAGTGGTCTAGCCAAGCATTCTGTACCCACTGTGATATGCAATCCCAATCTTCAAGTGGACAGAGACTTCAGGGGTTCTAAGGAGTTTACCCAGGCCTCTTTTTCCTTAAAATGAAGGTCAGCAAAGACTGGGGTGTCCTTAAGCTATTTGGTTTTATTTGCACATATATACAACCTGAGCATAGTATGCTCACAGCATTAGCAGGTTCATAGATTTCGTTTCCCCTTTAAGTTTCCAGAGAATCTTCCCAAGTCCACCATAAGCTCAGAACAGAGCAAAACATGTCTCTGTGTATCTGATTTTCAGCATCCCGCTTTTCCTTTCATACCAACATAACATCTCTGCCTATTGTTCTTCTGCCTAATATCACAAAGCCACCAGCTAGGTGAGAAAACGAAATGCATACCTCCTTTCCTGGCGATAACAATCACTTAGCTCATTAATTGAGATGCTGAGATACCCTTAAGTAGCCAGCTAAGGCCATTGTCTTATCATGAAACTTGTCTGATCGCTTCAGCTACCTCCCTTACTAGTTTCTAAGCCTTCGCAGATACAGGATCACAGGCCTGGAAGGGATCCAACAGTCCCATCCAAACTGACACCCCAAACTCATGACGCTGCAATGACCAACCAGATGCCTATGAGAAGCCCACTACCTCTGATCCTGTAGGTTGTATATAGTCATCATAACCAGCAGAAGCCATTGATGGCCTTATATTTGATTAGAAATAGTTTCTGAACTGCAGGATTGGCATCTGGGGGTGAGGAAGAGGCCAACTAAATTCCAGAATAAATTCTGGGCTAGTTATTTTGGTAGTACACATGAAATCTGTGTAGAGATGCTATTATCTCATTAGCTGATGTGGTCTGAAATGCTAAATAGAATAGATAAATAAGACTATTCAACAGAATTGCAATAATGCACTTGCTAAAAAAGAGAAAGAAAAAAGTTAATTGCTTGTTAACTAACCTTATGGGACATTATGTATTTGCTGACCTTTAGAAGAGTAGCTAAATATACCATACAAAAGAGGCTTGGACAACATCCTGTCAAGGAGAAGGATCTCTGAAATCCACTAATACCTTGAACTTTAGCCATCTGTTAATGAGATACAGACCTGATCTGTTTAGTTAAGGAAGACAGCAAATTCAAACGCTTCTAAAAATACAAACCAAGTATTGCAAATCGCTTTGATCAAATGCTTTCTAAGCATTACAGCCTCACTGCTACTGAGGCATGGTTTTCTTTGGCCAAGGAGGACACTGACATAAGAACTTAATTAGCAGGCACAGACTAAACAGCAGACATACTAGTCTACCTAAACTGAGATACACCCAAGAATCATAGAACTGGCTAGAGCACCAAGAACTTTTGTTTGATGGGGGGAGGTCCAGCCACTTGATGCTTCAGGCAAGCCAGGTCTTTGATGTGAAATCCTGAAATATATTGGAGAATACATTGCGGCAGTGGTTTTCAACCGGTGTGCTGTGGCACCCTGGGGTGCCTTGAATGATGGTCAGGGGTGCCGTGGGCAACACTGTCCATCTTTCCTTTCCTCCCTCCTCTGATGCCCTCACACATCTCTCCCTCCCAAAGCCTTGCACAGCTGTTTATTGTAGCAGCCCCGGCTATAAGCTCCACAGGCAAATGCCTCTGGGAGGAACCTCTCTTTGGGGCAGCAGGGGGGAGGTGGGGGGAGCAGCAGCTGCTGCTGCACAGAGAACTCTCAAGGAGTGGGAAGAGGAGATGAGGCTGAGGGAACACTCCACAAGGCAGGGTGTTTGAAAATGAGTGAGAGGTTGCCAGCTCTTCAGTCAAGAGGCAACATAACTGGGCTCCTGAACCCCACAAGGCTGCCACAGAAAGAATGTAGTTGGTCAAGCGAGCCATAGACTAAAAAATGTTGAAAATCTCTGCACTGGGGACTTGAGAAATCTTGCATCCTGTAGGGTTGAGCACCAGACTTGGGGCAAGTTGGCAGAGAGCTTAGCTTCTCCTCTGAAGCTTTGTGCAAACCAAAATTCAGTCCTCACTTCAAGAACCATCTCAAAAATCTCGGACAATACCCTTGTTGCTTCACCACTGGCACATAATGCCACAAAAATGTAATTATATTAATTCATCTTATTTCTCCCTCTCCTTCTGGGCTGACTGCCTAGAGGATGAAGCAGCCTAGCTGAGGTATATTTCCTGTATAGAATGTATGTTAATGGATATGATCTCACAGACGGTTTTGGGCTCTTTCTGGTAAGGCATTGCTGAATAAAACTCTGACTAATTGGGAATTTGGTGTGAGTGGGAATTTGGTCCATACTGAAATGTAAAGGGGAATTTTCTCTCACATGTGAAAGGCCCTCTCATTTGTTCTACTACAGCACAGAGAAACTTATTTGGTTATGCTAAGTCACGGTAGTTAACTAATAAACCAAATCCATTAACTTGACAAAGGAACTGGTGTGATACAAGATCCCAAGAATTGGAAGGGACCCGGGTTACCATCCAGAATGACCTCCCAAAAAACTCACAAATAAACGAATGAACAAGTGCAGGAAATGGGCAGCCAAAGCACTGAAAAAGCCTCCAGGTATTTCCTCCACTTTGGCATATAGAAAAACCAAAGTTATTTCCACAATGAGATCGCCCATTACAAAAATGTGCTAAAACATATACATTTTGTACTGTAACAGCATGATGTCACATTGGCCAGAAACACCAGCCAAATGCTGGTTCGAAGTACATTATTTCCTCATTATGAGTGTTCTATGCATATTGCAGGGAGGGGAACACGAAACTGGATTAAATCAACACACTTTTCCAGGCTTCCAGCTCCTTTTGGAAATTGGGGACGTTTGGATTCCTACAAAAGAAATTGTAATTTCCTTTCTCAGGCAGATTGAAAAGGGAAATCCATTACATATTCTCAGTTTGCTATTTGGTTTCTCGCCAGCAAGCCTGTGAAAAAGCCCTGTCTATCGGCACACAAATTAAACCTCCCATAGCTTTCAAGCCCTTTAAAAATGAAAGGCAAAAAGAGACAAGCCCTTAGCACAGGGAGGATTAAGCAAACAGAAAATCAGTGTCTGAAAGAGCACCCCAGTCATGATTTGGGCGGGATCGTTTGTGGAGTAAAGTCTTTGATAGTGACATTTGTTGTTGTTGTTTAAAAACTACTGGCACATGTTTAGCAGCAGGGTTTCCAAAGAAAACACACCCACACAAATATCTTCTTGCTGCAGGAAAACAGAATGAAAGGAATCCATGCAAACATAAGGGAGGAAGATGACATACAAAAGTTGAAGTAATGGTGCCTATTCAGCTTGGACCGTAACTGTTCTCTATTAACTGGAGCAAAATATACTTTTAAGTCTATGAACAGTGGGTTTTTCCTAATACAGTGGTACCTCGGGTTAAGTACTTAATTTGTTCCGGAGGTCCATTCTTAACCTCAAACTGTTCTTAACCTGAAGCACCACTTCAGTTAATGGGGCCTCCCGCTGCCACCACATAATTTCTGTTCTCATCCTGAAGCAAAGTTCTTAACCCAAGGTACTATTTCTGGGTTAGCGGAGTCTGTAACCTGAAGCGGCTGTAACCTGAAGCGTATGTAACCCGAGGTACCACTGTACTGTTTAACACAGAAACCAGGAGATGGATGTAGAGAAGGACTCTCTTTGAGTAACATGGCTAAATTGGTTTTCTCCCCTCTCCGCCACGCTATAGTCCCTGCACACACCCCAAAACCACCTCCTGATAAAATGAAACTTATTCTGGTTTCAGAGCATAAGTGTAGCCAGGGGGGTGCAGCTGTTCCCCCAATCAAGGAAATACCATATTTTTCCAAGTATAAGACGCCCCCATATATTTGGGGACTCAAATTTAAGAAAGGGGGGGAGTTGTTGAACTTTTGGGGGAGGATTGCCCAAAGTTGTTGAGTTTTTTGGGGGGTGGATTGCCTAAGGTTGTTGAGCTTTAGGGAGGAATGCCAAAAATCAGATTGACAACCGCTGACAACCGCTTGCGTATCCAAAGCACATGTTGTTGTTGTTGTTGTTGTTTAGTCGTGTCCGACTCTTCGTGACCCCATGGACCAGAGCACGCCAGGCACTTCTGTCTTCCACTGCCTCCTGCAGTTTGGTCAAACTTATGCTGGTAGCTTCGAGAACACTATCCAACCCTCTCGTCCTCTGTCGTCCCCTTCTCCTTGTGCCCTCCAGCACATAGCAGCTGGCAATCACACACCCAACTGACACAGCAGCAGCAAATCTACAGCAGCCCTTGCCGCAGCAACCAATCACCCACCCAATTACCACAGCAGCAGCCAATCCAAAGCAGCCCTTGCAGAAGCCACCAATCACCCACCAAATCACCGCTGACAGGTTCCTGCAACCAATCACCAGTTCCTCCTATGCACTATCCATGTATAAAACGACCCCCGTTAGAGTAAAAAGAACCCTCGTCTTATACACGGAAAAGTAGGGTAAATAAAAATACTTAACTAACAGACCAACAGCATTGCAGATAATTTGGTTCTGCCCACCCAACATAGAGCCTGCTCTCC
Organism: Podarcis vaucheri; assembly: GCF_965113315.1. Lineage (NCBI taxonomy): Eukaryota > Metazoa > Chordata > Lepidosauria > Squamata > Lacertidae > Podarcis > Podarcis vaucheri. The sequence goes on from NC_138759.1 coordinate 36,895,681, forward strand.
TAAAATAAACCTGACTACGCCTATGTTTCGGAGCATGCTTACTTAAAGTTACAACACAACATTTTCCTGGGAGTAAGTCCTGTTGGACAGTAAGACAAACCTCTGATAGGATTGCACTGCACCTCGTGCTTTTGCATATGCTATTTATGAACAGAGGACACGTTCTCAGTTATCTCAAAGATCATTTTAAGTTGTTCTTAGTGCTCCAAACGTACACTTTAAAAAACTGTGAAAAAATGTTTCCAGGGTGATTTGATAGTCAATCTCTCTGACCAGGGAACTCTGGGAATTGTAATTTGCAAGTGGAACAGGTGACTCCCAACAACTATAGTTCCCGTAATTCTTCAGGAGAAGTTATGGCTGTTTAAAAGGGACGCGGGTGGCGCTGTGGGTTAAACCACAGAGCCTAGGACTTGCCGATCAGAAGGTCGCCAGTTCGAATCCCCGTGACGGGGTGAGCTCCCGTTGCTCAGTCCCTGCCCCTGCCAACCTAGCAGTTTGAAAACACGTCAAAGTGCAAGTAGATAAATACCTCCAGCGGGAAGGTAAACGGTGTTTCCGTGTGCTGCTCTGGTTCACCAGAAGTGGCTTAGTCATGCTGGCCACATGACCCGGAAGCTGTACGCCGGCTCCCTTGGCCAATAAAGCGAGATGAGCACCGCAACCCCAGAGTCAGACACGACTGGACCTAATGGTCAGGATCCCTTTACCCTTTACATTTTATGACTGTTTAAAGTGGTGTTATATTGCTTTAAATGCATAGTGCAGATGGGGCCTAAGACACCTCTGACTTTAAACAGTAATTTGGTTTGCACGAATGTGACTCTCCGTCTTCACTGGACTTGATTTGCCATTGAGATGTTCTGGTATCTGCAGGATAAGGACTAATACTTCAAAATCTCCTAGAAATGCTAAGTAGCATAATTTATTGAACAACCTGAAAGTCAATGAGAAAATATATGAAAAAGCCCAGCAGGCCTTTCATGTATAGACACACTGTCTGTGTTAGTTATGATATAAATGGAAAAGAAAGCCAGAATAGATTTAAGTCACTGTTTTTCATCAGCAATCGAATCCTCTTAAACACCTGATTTTCGTTACTTTTCCGATAAAAGTTACACTCTCGTTAGTTGATAAAACTGGCCAGCCCTAATGTTATTGCTGACTAGCTTTTTGGCTTTCACAAATTTATTTTAAAATGATTCTCTGTTGTTATTAAGGATTCCATCACTTTATGGGCTTTTGCTACTTTAAGTAAGATTACTATGGGTACAACAAAGCAGGCAGAATCTGAATAGATTTAAACAAAAATTGGTTTGGGTTTAAGCACATCTTTTTCTCCTCTGGAGCACTCCACAACCCCCCAAATTTGCTCCAGAAGGTCCCCCAACATTTCAGGGCTTTGGGACTCTCCAGGGAGAAACGCAGTGACTTGGGTGCGCACAGCCTCCACGCTAGTCAAACGGTCCGCCTGCTGCCTCCCCCCATAACTGTAGGGCGACTGAGTGGGAGGAGGCAGGAAGACGCTGGAAGCCCCGCAGTGCGCCCCATCCCTATGGGTGGCTTGGCGCACCTTCACCCCGCCCCTATAGGCAGCTCGCCCTGCTCCTGGGTGCACTGCCCCAGACGCCCGAGCAGCTTCCTCCACCACTTCTGCTGTGGGTGCTGGAAGGAAGACCTGCTCCCTGTTGAAAGGCCCAATTCCATCTGGGCTAGGGGGCAGGGCCCACACTCACCCTGAACAGCTAAAAGGCTCCTGGGAGGCCACCGGGACATTGCTGGAACTCCTCTTGGGTTGGGGCAACTGGCTAAAATGTTTTACAATGCTTTAAATGGTTATGATTTTGGTTCCTCTGTTTTGTTTTTGTTGGGTTGGGGTTCGTTAAATGTTTAGTTGGGGTTGGCAGTTATCTTAAGTTGGGCATAGTTATCTTAAGTTGTTATGTTAAGTTGTTGCTGTTGGTTTCTATTGATTTATTGGTTTGTTTGTTACACACACACACACACACACACACACACACACGACCAGCTGTCCATTGCACAAGGGGCCTGCCACAACTGGATATCACCCAATCTCTTGGTTTTCATCTACTCAACAAATGCATTGCTACGCACTTGTGGATTGCCTTAGAATGCTCAAATCTCGACACCCCCCACCCCCCCCCACACACCATTAAGATAAAAGAAACTTCAGCAGGGTTGGCATATTTCAAAAAGTGAAAATCTGGACACAAAAGCTTTCGGGGGGGGGGGGAGTTGTTGTTTTGCAAAATCTTGGAATAAATAAAAGTTTTTGAAGCTTTTTTTAAGGGAAATCACCAAAAACAACACCGGACATATGACAACCCTAATTTCAGTTAGTTCTATCTGCTCAATTTAGAACTTAAACTTCATGTGGCTTGGTTGCAAAACACAGTCCCATTTTCTACCCAAAGAACCATGAGAACTCTTCACACATTTGCTCGAAGGCAACTATTAAAGACCATCTGTTCAAGGCAACCTCAAAGCTGCAGTTTCTGGAACAGTGGTTGCCCATAACAGTAAAAAGTGCTAACAGGGTAGAAAGTTCAAATCGCATTGCAAACGCTTTTAATTTTATTTAATTTGCATTTGATTGGTTCGTACGTCCTAGAACCGCTGAATCCTAGTCATTTTCAAAGCAGTACAGGTTACCTGTGGTCTAGCTGTCAGCTTAAGTTTTCACATCAGAATAATAATATTTAAAACTTGGCATCAAGGGCTGATATAGCTAGGCACTTGTCAATGCTCCACATCCCAATGGTGGGGGGGGGGTCACTGACAAGAGCCTCCTGGACCTAATCCTCTTCTTCACCATTGCAACCTGCTTGCTTGCCTGTTGCTTGCATTGACCCAGAGTGAATGAACAAATGAAAACCAGTGGTGGTAAGGTGGGGAGCTACTACCTGTTTGTTCATAGGGTGTATCTGGAAAACAAGCAGGAAGTACAATCATGAGATAGTGGAGCAGGAGCAGCTACCAACAATGGCATGGAAGGGAGAGAATCTGTGGTATAGCCAGCCTCATATAACAAACATTGCTTAAGTCTAAATGCATGAAAGGGTTAAGACCACAGAGTAAGCTCCCTGTCAGTCTTAGCTAGGTCACTCCTCCTTATCATGTGAACTCCTACGAGTAAAGAATTTTGAGTTGGTTTTTCCAAGCTCAGACTGTGTGGCTTACAAACCATGTTTGTGTTTCTATACAAATAATTTAAAACCTTTCCCCACTTTGGAACCTAAGTTTTATTGCCTGTGTTTTTGTCGCCGGAAATCGCCCCCCCCCCACACTAACACATGTTCGCACAAGCACCACACTCACACGTACACGCATCTTCCCTCCTTAGCCCAGAGATGCCCCTCTAGAGGGCCATCTCTTAAAGAAGCCTTCCGTAAATAAGGAAGCGCTAGCTTGACAGTTTCACGCCACGGCACTCCGCATAGGCCTATCTTTATTACGAGTAGACCGGACGACCAAGATTTGCTGTCAACCGGCGGCCGCCTTAGCCAATCAGCGTTATCGAACAGCGCCCCTTGTGGCAGCCACGCTGGTACTGCAGGCTACTACCGCACTTTCCCCTTACCTTTGACAGTTCTCAATACAAAGTTTCCGAGTTCAATTGACCGTGACTGATCTAATCAAAATGTAGCAAGCCGCTTCCTGAAGGGAAAGTGCTTTGAACTTCAAGGACAATGTTCTCTATAAATTCGCTAAAAATCAGCCGTACTTTGGATTTTCACCGGACCACTTTTGTTCAGCAGGATATTCCGAGGACTTTCAAAGGGGGGTGGCCTGATACCGAGCGGCCATAATCCCTTCATCGAGCAGTCACGTACCCTGTGCTCCCCCCCAAGCGGACGTGACAACCTTGATAGCCACAGGTGATGGGCTCAGACAGAAGGCTATCAGGGACACAATGAGCTGCATATCTCAGTGTATTCTGCACAGACTCTCACAAAGAACTTCGACTGGATTCCCCTCAGGGGGCAGGAAACTTCACCCTTCTTCTTTGTTCTTGAGCGTGACTCATGTGGGGAGGGGGAAGGAGATTCCGGCCAGGTGTCAGGACACTCAGATTACCTGTGTAACCCCTCCCCAGCTCCTCCTATTTTTAACATAATCATGATGTAAATGTGATGTAATTCTGAGGGTGTAGCTTAGGGGATTAGTAACAAATAAAAGTTGGGGTCTCCTTTTGTTCGGGGCTTCCATTTTGCTTCACCTTGTGGGCGGTGGGAGTCCTGTCGCAACAGTCTTTCAAAATAAAGACCGAGCCTACTGGCTGCTGTTTTGCTCTGACTTGCTCTGGTCGGTGTCTTCATTTGCCCAAGAGGACCCTTGATTTTCCGTTAACATTTCTGACTGCTGTATGGGAAAGCACATGAATCTGGCCTTTGAAGAGCTTGTAAGTAAACTGCTTTTAACTTACCAAACATGTGGTCTCTTTCTGTGCTAAGGGAAGAGGAGAACTTTGGAAGCAACTTAGAAAGGGATATTTTAAAGCTCTAGCTGCCTATATTTCCATGCCTTACTTAGCTGCACATCGAGCGATTCTAAATCTCTGCCGGGGTTCTCTCACCAAGGAGTACTTGCCCCAATCTTGGCATCCAGGATTTTCATTTTTCTACCTAGTTTTCCTTTAACCAAAAGGGAAAAACCCAACAGAATCCCTGAAGCCATTGAGTATGGCATGCTAAAGACTCCTTCAAATCCTGGTGCTGGGGCTGCCCACAAGTAAACTTCCAAGGCAGATGTTGTTGGGGCTCCAGCCCCCCTCAGCTCCAGCCAACATGGCCAATGGGGAACATGCACCTACAGGGCACTTCCATGGTGTCTGTGGGATCTTGTTCCCCCATTCCGCCCCCCCCCAAAAAAATTTTATAGGCTTGAAACAAACCTTTTGTTGTAGACAATAGGTAAAAATAACTCAGAGAGTCCTGGACTGCTGTAAAAACATGGGTAAGTCAATCAGAAACACCGACAAACAAAACAATATGTTTCTGCAATGATTTTTATTTGTTTCATTTTCAGTCTCTGTAAAGCAGACGTCCAGTAATCTCCCCTTTGACATTGCCATCATGATCCTACTTATCCCCTCATTAGACTCAGTTACTCACCATCTGCTTGTGCTCGAAAAATCACGAGGCAGGCATAAACTCCATTCTAATGTGCAAAGCAAGGTGGCATGCGTAGCTATGCGCACGGGCCAAGAAGCTATCTGGCTGCAACCCTGATATCAATTGTGGTAGAGAAACACACAGCTGGTGCCTCAAACTTGTTAAAAGAAGACAAATAACCTCTAGGTGTTTTTACTGGAGCTTATCATAAAGGCAAGACACACAGAGCAAATTTGCTCCAAAATGCAAAAAGAAGTCAGTAAAAGTGCCTGTTACAAACCCAATGGGCTAAGAATATGAGCAAAATATATCGGGCATGGTTATTGAATGTGCATATTAAGAAAAATTAATTAAAAGTATGCTCAGAAGAATTGTGCTGAAATTTCTCAGAAGCTGCTTCGCTCAGAAAATTTGAGGGATTTTTTCCTCCTGGCCCCCCTGGAAAAACAATATTTTCTGACTTTATTATTTCTGTGCCACTGACCATTCCCAGAACGACACTGGCAGAGCAATCCAAACTCTCCTTACTGGGAGGGGCAAGTGGAAGTATCCCTTTGACCAGCTCTCCCATTTCAGCTGCCCTCCACCAACTGCAACCATTTGTGTGGCAATGCCCATCAACTGGGGGAGGGAGCACAGGCCCCTCAAATATTTTATGGGGGGGGTGAAGAACCCCCCATATAATTAGAACAGCCTTTATCAACCTGCTGCTCCCAGCTGTTACCCAACTCCCCTCAACCCCTGCTGACATGGCCAAGTCTCAGCGATGAGGGCAGATGTAGTCTGGAGGTCATCAGGTTTGCTGGTGCTGATGTAGAAGCATGGCTGAGAAATGGGCAGGCCTTTGCTCTCAAGTATTTTAACAGACAAGTGTCCAATATCAGAAATACTAGTTATTCACACTTGAGAAACCAGTGTATTTTGACCGAGCTGTTCAATCTGAGAAACAAGCAAGAATCGGTTCACAGTAACATTTTTGAAATACCACAGCCTCTGCCAAGGATCTAGGGCTAGCTGACTTGGAGGCAGCCACAGCCAGTCTAGGATGGAGGAATCAGTGGTAATAATTCCCATGTGACATTTTAGGCAGGGGTGTGACTTGCTGAAACATTCTCCATTCTTGGGCTATTTAAACAGTAAAAGGAAAGTGGCGTAAATGCATTTTTTGCATTCCTGACCTGAGCTATTTAAGAGCTAACACTCTCCCTTTCTGTCAGAGAAAAGTGGGGTTATAGACTAAACAAATACACCTTAATTGATGGATTGGACGGCTAAAGAGTAATGGTGCTTGCCTCGAAAGCTTCCATTAAGAGTTTGCTGAAATTTAAAATCTTATCGCAGTTTATAAATTTAACAGCATCACTAAGATACTCCTTGGGTCCAAAATGCTGCAGAATATATATCACAGATTCCCGATCCTTCAGCCAGAAGTGGGGGGGGGGGGACCCTATCATAAGCACACTATTAAAAACTAAGTTGTGATCTCACCATTCCATACATTAAAAGACCCCATATGTAGGAGGTAACTCAGTGCGTGCTCTAGGAAATTTTTGCTGCCCAAAATTCCTTTGGCATCACTTCTCTGGACTGCCTGCATTTCAGAGGGTTAGACGGGAACAGGGCGGAAAACCTCAGGCTTGGTGGCTGAATCCAGTCCTCCAGCTCTATCTGGCCCAGGCCACATTTCTCTCGCTGGCTATACTTCATATCCTATGCGCTTTTGCCCGGCTGGAATGTGAACTTCAATTCAGATAAGGCAGGGCTGCCATATGTACGGGGATTGACGCCCAGGGGGAATTTCCAAAAGGTGGTGTTTTAAGGTAGCGCAAGTGTTGCGGCTGCATGGGGTGCCATGTTGCAGGGAACACCACAATGCTGTAAAATAGAGTGCAAAAGGCAAGGGTGCCAAATTTTAGCACTGCACAGGGCGCCACTAAAATTTGAGAGCCAAAAGTCTACCACTGGACCCACCAACCACTGGCATGTGGTACTTGAAAGTTGCCGAGAACCCCCAGTGGGCCAGACAATGTTTCCACTCCTCTGCAAATTGTCTTCACCCACTGCAACACTAATTCTATGAATTTATTTTTCAGCCACGCAGTTCCACAACCTACTGTGTGATGAAGTCCAGACCTGGAACAATTTCACCTCCTCTGTTTGACTGCATTAATTAGTCCTTAACTGTGCAGTTAGCGGAGGTTCACTGATAGAATTTTCACCATCAGCTTCAGAAAAATTTATAGCATTTTACCGCAGTGAGCTTCTCAACCCTAACTGCAAGTGAGGTCTTGGGGAGATGGAGGAAATCATAGTTTTGAAATACTGGAACACAAAGCAAATGTGCTGAAGCTAGAACTGTAACCCTAACCATAGCCATAACATTTATTTTGATGGTCTGCTATACATTGCCCATATGCAGTACTGAAAGCTTTTGCTTAAAAATGGGAACATTTTCAAGAATTCAGCACCACCACCAGCGGTTTTTGGCCGTGTTGCATTACATTAATATCAGTCTTAGCTCTACATATGTAGAATCACATAAGGAATATATGAACTCCAAAGAATGCCCAACAAATGAAGTTCTGATTCAAGCATCTCCAGCATCTGGAGTCATTAATGTGTTACTGCAGTGTGTCTTGACATATTAAGCCTATATGTCATTTCTCATGCATTTTTGACAGGACGAAATGTGGAAGAATGTAAATGTTTGCCTTGAACCCACCGTTTAATACCGGCGTATAATTGTCGCAATCCTGCACCAGCTGTTCTTTAAAGGCCGTTTTGTGACGAGGACAATTGGCTCATGTTCCCGTTTCAGAGAAATCCAATGTAATATAAAATGCCAGCAATATTTTTGGTCCACCTAACCTTTATGCTCCTTACCACACTAAAACGGAAGCTAGAAATATTGCAAACCAAGCACTTTCCTTGAAATTCTATTGATGTTACAGAAATGAAACTTTCCTGAACAGGATATATAGTCACTGTAAAGAACATATGCAAGAACTGAACATTTGGGAAGAAATGACATGAGTTTGCATCCATTGAATATATGCCTGTCATGGACAAGACAAATTCATAGTGGAAATAAAACTAGACTGGTAGGTATTCTGCTCATTATTTCTTTGTGGTAGGAGGCAGGGAGAAAAGTATTGGAGTGGCATGATGCCATTTCCAATACCCACACCAACACACTGCAGATGAATGGAAGCACCATACATAAACAGGTCTACTATGGCTTGGGCCATTTCTAGACAGCTTCTATTTTGGTGTGGGATTCAGTCATAGTGTCAAATTCTGTTTGCACAATTGAAGCTGATTTGGAGCTCTCATGCAACAAGCCCGTTTCTCCCAAAAGATCGGGATTTTTGCAAGAAGGAAAGTGATGGGAAAATGCAATGTGAGATATCACTGGCTTTGACACAACATAGCCCTGCAAAGAAATTAAGAGTGGATGCTGATTAAATAGGCAACATCACCTAATCACCCTGCTGACAAATTGGGCTGAATGCTCAGTAAGCAGGTCATCTGGAATGTGGGATGTACTCAGAAGACCATCGTATTTGAAGTCACAGATGTTCTCACAGGACCAAACTGGCTAGTAAATTTGGGCTAATGTGAGAGGATTTTCCACATGGTTCATCTTCCTCACTTGAGCAATGTGATATTTTTTTTTGGGGGGGGGGAGTACCAAAAAACCTAAAATATTAAAAACTTGTCACAACTGTTTTAAGACACTCTGGTTAAACGAATCTGAAAGATAAGCAGGGTCCAGTTAAAAATAACAGAGCACTGTTAAGTCTCACGCTGTATTGTACCTAAGTATTAAGCCCCCTATGGCACAGGGCTGGGTGAAAGAACAAAGCTTGCAAAAAAAAAAAAAATCTCAGACTTGTCAGTAGTGAGATTTTAGCTCTATTAGCTGCTATACTACACTACACCATCTGTCACTATTTAGAAAACAATATATATTCTGTGGTGATTTCCTCATCTGGTTGACTCATCACACTCAGAACGTTTACTTTCTCTTACAATCTGTTCCACCAGACTTAATACCTTGGTTAGTTTTAGACCTCACTTAAACAGGCTAGTGCTTACCTGTCTTAGTGTTTTGTGATATAGCCATCTCAATTTAAACCTGTTTCCTGCAAGCCATGTGCTGTAAATATGGAGTCTATCAGCAGTGTGTACTTCACCAGCAGCGTGCTGCCGCTTCCCGACAGTTCACTGCATGCCGTTCGCTCCTTTAAACAAACGCTCTCCACATATCACCAATTTCAAATTAGTCCTTGTGAAAATCTGAAGCCATATCCCTTTTTCTGAAACGGACTAAATCCTGCTCCATTTCCACACACACTCAGTCTCAGACCTACAATAATATTTTAATTTGAGGAACCCTTCTCCCGCCAAGTTGTCTTATTTTGGCCTGTAAGACAACGTTAATCCTGAAGGCAGCATTGCTCCACTGCGCTTGCTGATATACTGTATCAGGGTGAGGTGCTGGCAGATCAATGATTGTAAGTTGGAACACAAAGAGCACAAGCATTCATCCTCTTCCCAAGTGAAATTTAATTGTGTGTTTGTTGTTTTGCATTGACCTACCAAAGCCAGACAGTTCATAATACTTGCTAGTCAAGTGAAGACTTTCATAACTGCTTGTTTACAGTAGCCACTTTGTTATGCTATATATATTATTAGAATGTTTTGGCATGGCATCTCAAGAGATTGGGAAGCCATAATGCTTTCTATAGTAACCACTATTCACACCTTTTGAAGGAAAAGGCAAAAATCAGCAGTCAGGGGACAGTTACTGTCAAAGTTGCCACATTTTATAAAAATCTTACAATCATCTAGCACTCATCTAGCACCTTGAAGTCTTGTGCAAAAACTCAAGAGGACACAATCTGCAAATATGACCAGAACCTGGCCAATTAGTTATATCAATATTAGTAGAATTACACAACATATTCCTGGAACAGACTGTGGCTTTTACATGCCAATTCCTTAATATGGTAGCCATCAGGAGCAATATGTAATTGCATGGTTATTCATTATTTTCACCAGCCAATTTCAACATTACATCTGTCACCACAGAATGTATCCTACGAAACTATAGATCAGAGAGCCTCATCCACATAATACCTTCAGGGGTCCTGACCAGCTGTACTTCGGAGCAGCTGAGTTGCAATTTCTTGTCCAGGAATGACCAAACAGTTCCAAATAATAAATTGCTCAAACCAATTCAGTGCATATTTATAACTGCAATTTGAGTCGGAACATCTTATGCCCACTTTTCCAAGGCCACTGTGGTGCAGTAGGGCTGAAAAGCTGGACATAGGTGCCCAATCAACCACGAGGCTCTTCTGTTTGTTTGTTTGTTTGTTTGTTTGTTTGTTTGTTTGTTATCACCCAGCACTTTACTCTAAGGTCCCAGGGTGGGTATTTACACAATACAGTGGTACCACGGTTTTCAAACAGCTTAGTTCACGAACAACTTGGAATTCCAACGACGCAAACCCGGAACTAGGTGTCCCGGTTTGCAAACTTTTTTCGGAATCCAAACGTATCCGGTTTGAGTGTTACACTTCCTTTCCCAGGGGCACACTTCCGTTTTGAGTGCCCCTGCTCCTACTTGCACTTTTCCACTGCGGGGTGCATAGCTGCGTTCACCTCCACAGAGAAGTTTAAAGGAGCATAGCATGGCAATTTTGAGACAGCTCAACAGCCGCCTCAGCAGCAGTTTAGGGGCTCTCAAATGCAGCTGCCAGCCTGTCTCCACCTTCACCACCCCACCAGCTATTCCACCTGGCTGCCTTCAGGTGGTGCAGGGGCTCTGGTGCTGAGGTAGAGGCTCCCTTAAACTTCTCCCTTGAGAGGAGTGCAGCCCCAGAGTGAGGGAGCCTGCACCTCTCCCAGATGAGCTGCCCCATCCAGCTCCTACTCCCATGCAAGCAGGAGCTGGCTGGGATCTCTCAGCTGGGAAGCGGAGGCTTAGCGCTCCCCAGCTGAGTATTCAAAATTAAAATTGAAACTATCCAGAAAACCACAAAGGCAACAAACTTGCAACTCATGAAAAGAAGCAACGCAACAAACTGAAAAAAGCAAACCAACCGCAAATGAATCAAAATCACAAAGCATAAAACAACACGGACCCTAACCCTAATTCTAATCCTTACCCTAACACTAACCCAATCCTAAAATTAACCCTAAGCCAGAAATGGTCTTGTTAAGATAGTACAAATCATGCTAAAATTGCTGTTTTAGGGGTTGTTTTTAAAAGTCTGTAACGGATTAATCCATTTTGCATTACTTTCTATGGGAAAGTGCACCTTGGTTTTGGAACGCTTTGGCTTTAGAACGGACTTCTGGAACAGATTTTGAGAACCAAGGTACCACAGTACTGAGATTTATACCACACTTTTCAATCAATTCCCAGGGCATCTTACAAGGAAGCAAAGCAAAAATTACAATTAAATTTCACACACACAAAAACCTAGCACAATTTTAAAACAGCAGCATGAAAGCAAACAAAGGTAGAAGCATGGAAGAATCAAGATTTCTCTTGGTAAGGCTAAAATGGCATTCCAAGCACCTTAAGGGGACATGAGGGAGTGAACATATGGGGTGGGATTTCCCCTGAAGACACTCAAAGCAGCATAGATCGTGTTCCCTTTCTTATTCTCACAATAAACCTGTAAGGTAATCGAGGCAGAGTGCAACTAGTGATCCCCATGGAGGATTTGAACCTTGGTCTCCATTGTCTGTCCAAGACTCTAAACCACAATAGCAGTCTTGTATAAAACATTACGTGTAAGTTCAATGTATGTGAAGATGCAGATCAACAAAATTCTGAGTGCACTGACATTCTAGCCACTATCGACACGTTTTCATTAAGAAAAAGGGTTTGAGAATTATATCACATCTTAGTAGTTCAGCCAATGTCTATGAGTTTTTTAGATTGGAAAGTAGCAATCTTTTTTTCAGTAATGGCTGCTCACACATTTTTGTGAACATCTGTACAGTGGTACCTCAGGTTACAAACGCTTCAGGTTACAGACTCTGCTAACCCAGAAATAGTACCTTGGTTAAGAACTTTGCTTCAGGATGAGGACAAAAATTGTGTGGTGGCGGCGCGGCAGACCCCATTAGCTAAAGTGGTACCTCAGGTTAAGAATGGACCTCCAGAACGAATTAAGTTCTTAACCAGAGGTACCACTGTACACATTAAGCGTTCTGTACACATCAGATGCATGTGTTGAGTGCACCCTCCTACGACAGCATGTCATGTTCACCCAAATGACCCAATGTAAGGTTGGACGGTGGGGCGAACTCAGTAATTGTCCCCCCACCCCCCGTGCTTAAACAGAGAGGAAATTATAGATAGTACTTTTGATGAAGTGGAATTCAGGGCATACATTTCTTCAGTACATGCTGTAGTGAGCTTTCACAATTTTATGAAGAATGGTTTTTTCATGTTTTTATGAGACCAGAAAAGGGTTCCAACAAATAGCTTTTAACTATCAACAAGAAAACTACCGTGAGGTAATTTAGTCCACATGCATTTTCCAGTTGCTTGGGTTTGCACCCATTGTTGGCAACTACCAGGAAGTTGCAGGCAAACCTGAGTGCCCTGGGTTCAACCAAAGCAATAATTCATTCCTTCTGTCCATTCAGATGAGTGAACTTTTGATATTACATAATATGAGTGAGGGTACCAAACACAAAGTAATAACCCAGCGAAAGTAATAACTAGGGAACTTGAGACTGATTTTCCTACTCAAAAAGACAAAGAGGGAAGGTCAGATTTGAAGGGACAGCCCTCCCTATTCCAGCCAATGTCAATTTGCAGTTTCCTAAGTCCAGAGAAGGGAAAGCTGCCCAAGACAAGTGCGTTTCTGCCATGAAAATTTGGGGGGAATTGCATGAGTTAGGCTAACACAGAATGCCAGAGAAAAATAAATAAATAGTGGCCAAACATGCAAAAGCTTATAAGCCCATGAGCTCCGACGACAAATTTAAAAAATGACATTTTTGGTTTACGTATCTATCAATGAAGCCACTACTTGCTTTGTGTATAAAAAATTCAATTATAAAAGTCAAATTATCTTCAAAAGTCTGCTGATTTTTGTATCATGGTTATTTCACGAATTAAAATTAAATGAGTGGAAATAATTTCTTTTTGATGGGCGCCTCACATATTGCAGCCTTAACAGAAAACAAATCTTCAGCAATGTGAAGTTTCAGTAGAAGTGTAAGAAACACATGCATAGAAGTCCTATCTTAGTTAACAAGAATGGCAAATTTAAAGGATTTATGTCTGTCATGTTTTTTCAACAAGTTATCAGGGTAGCATATAACCAAAAATAAATCATATTTAGCCTGTAACCTATTGGGTTGGATCCAGACTTGCATAGAGTGAAACAGGTGTTTCTGTGGGTCAAATGCTATTTTCTGGCTGTTCTGCAGGGGGCTTCCATCTGCCAAAAGCCTGCTATGGAGGGTTGGGGAACACTCAAGAAAGTATGTGAGATGGTGCTGATAGCTGCTATAGGGAAGTGATTTCACAAAAAGCAGCCCCTTTCCTCCAGCGGCAGGAAGATCCACTAGATCTCAAATGCTTTTATTTGTGGAAGGGCAAGTCTGGATCCACTCCACTGTGTTCTCCTCTTCATCAATGTACATATAAATCTTGCTCATCTATATTAAAAAGTAGATGTTCCTTTCTCCCAAATTGTCATACTACATTTAAATAAGGTAGCCTAAAACTGTATTGGAAATGCTTTACAATTTGTTAAAAGTAAATTTCAAAAACACCCATTGCAGAATTTCACCATTGTTTGCCCTTCAGAAGTTGAATATGCAACTAAACATTATACACAGTAGGCATCTTAATGTTTTATTCATTGCATTCTGCATACAGATAAGCTTCACCGATATTTAATTCACTGTAGCATTCTGTAGGTGGTGTGACAAGATTACATGAATTATAAAGAACTTTAAAAGTATATATATATTCAGCTGATATAGCATCACAGTTACTGTAAAAAAAAAAAAATCACAATGGAAGCTAAGGCCTAATTTTTAAAGTTCTCCAATTAGTTCATTTCTTTACCATTTTAAAGAGAGATTAGAAACTAAACTCCAGTACCTCAAAAATAAACAAGTCAATGGTAGTTTCTAGCGACCAGTATTCAAGTAATGCAGAAAACATACAATGAGAAAAATTGTTGCTCTTCATTAAAGTTGTATACCTATTTACACTATGTTAAAATCCTTAAAGTTGAGTGTAATGTAAAAATAATCTGTAAAACATCATTTAATATAAAATACCACTTATAATGTATTATGTGTGAGACTAAACATACTCATAAAATGTTCAAATACGCATTAGACACACAAGAGCATGATGCTAAGCACAGCTATTTAGAAATAAGTCCCACCAACTTCAATGGGCCTGACTCCCTAGTAACTAAGCTCAGGATCATAGACTAAGGCTATAATCCATGTCACTGATTCTCAATGGAATTTGCTCAAGCACAACTGTGCTAAGGACTGCAGCCTAAACTGTTTATTTCAGAAACACACAGAAAATAACAAAGGTCAGTATGAAGCATGAGGAAATCAAACTGACAACTGTTGAGCACTGTTCACATTACTGTAACTGACCAAATTCACAATATCAACCAATTGTCTAGGACCTGAAACATGGGGGCAGGGAGTAAGCGATAAAGGATTGTTTCACTAGCCAAAATGAGCAAGCCAAACTGCGGGATGAGTAATCATTCTGTGTAGGACAGCTGTTTGTAACATCTATGACATGCATAGGATTCTCACAGATTATGAGGGGCACTTGGCCTCCAAAGACCACGTGTGTCTGATTTGCCTCCTGTTTTCACTTAACAACCAAATGTTTTAAGCGGGTATGTGTGCATGAAAAGCTGCTAAAGCAAAAAAAACGACTGGCAAAAGAAAAGTGGGTTGCTGAAAGCCTTCTGAGTAGCATCCGTAGTGCTTTAATTTCAACGTAAAGATCACAGAAGGAGCAAGTAGGTGACACATGCAAGTATTTTCTGAAGTGTTAACAAAGCTTGCAACCTAGGGGCACCATTGAGTTTTACATAGCAGCAGGGAGTGCTAAAGTTGCCTTCAGATTATGGGATATGCAGATACAGACATACTTGTGCATTGTTGTATGCCCTGTGCATTGCTGTAAGGCTGCCTTCTCCACCCCAATGCCCTGCAGGTATTTTGGACTACAGTGAGCGCCCACCATCCCTCATCGTGCTGGATGGAGCTGATGGAAACTGGAACCCAAAACATCCTGGCAGGCACAAGGTTGTGAAAGGCTGCTTTGATGTGACAGCCATGACGGTGGAACATATTCTAGGCCAACTAAAGAACAGCAATCTAACTGGTTATAGGATAAGCAGAAGTTCCTAACAAAAATAGGTTGTTTCAAATAGTTGTCTATAACGACTTGAAAACAAGTTCTGCAAACCTATCTGATAGGTAATAAAAGTTTATCAACACGATGAACTAAAATACACTAGCTTACAAAAAAATGGAATTCTAAGTGGAAAAACGAATCTCAACTCTCATTCTGTTAGACAAATTCTTTAAATGGATATGAATGAAAAATGTAAGCCTACTTGAAATAGAAATAAGCTTTTTCTGTACAGTTTGATGCTTTTGTTTAAACCATCTATAGTAGAAAAATAAATTCTTTAGCAACCTAGAAACAGTTTATAAAACTCTTGAAGTTTAATTTTTTTTCTTAACATGCCTATGTTAAACTGATAGCTATAAATAAAAGCTATTTAGACAACAGATGTAATGTAAAACAAGTTAATGCTACTACGTTTATAGGACGAAATTTTATTCTTGTATTTATATCCTGTGTGCTTTGAATTTGAATAGGGGGTTTTGTGGTTGTTATTTAAAAAAGATAGTTGCAAGAATATAACACAAATATCAAGATAATTTATAATATACAAATACTTAACAGCAGCCTGTTTAAGGAATCTTAGCTAGAATGATAAGCCAAGTCATAATTGGAAGTACAATACCTAGGACATAACAATTGAAAAAGGCAATTTTTATTTTTGAGAAATGGAGCAAAACTCTTAAGAAACTTAATTCTTAAAATGAAAATGCAGATCAATTCTTAAGAAGGTTGAAATTCAAAATTGTTCTACTTGCTATATTAGATAGCAAACTGAATGAAAATTACAATAGTGTCTACAAGATTTTCCCATCTACTCAAGATATCTCAGCAGCTGAAGAAACCAGGGGTTGTTGATTTTTTGAGCAAGAAAGAAACTCAAAAAATAATTTTAGGATCTGCAATAATTTGTTGCATGATAATTAGCCTTCTATCACATTTACTGAACACCAAAGATTAACCAAGGATGTTTAAATTAAGCAGCATTCTTTTACAGCAAAACTTGTACCAATGTAAAAGAAAAATAATTTTAAAATGGTGCAAAAACAGTAATTTTGAATTTTAGTACAACAGATCACAGAAAGAAAACCACATGAATACAAGTATCATTTTATGTACATATTAAGATGCTTCAGTACCCAAAGTATTTATTGCTATATATTAGCAATGCTTTTTTATACCTTTAAAGGGCCACAGAAAAATATATATAGCGTATATGTTAAATTTAAGTCCTAAATCGTTTGGTTTAGCAAGTTTACACTACAACAAAATTTTCATTTATGTATGAAAAGTTATATAGCCTTATATGAAAATGTCAAACTATTTTCTATATACTAGATGAATTCCCAATGGGAAAAAATTAAAATTTCTAAAATATATTAGATTAGGTTTACAAGACCATCAATGATCTTTCAAACATGCAGCTGTTTACAGAATTAACAGTATTACAAAATAAGGGAAAAATAGGTAATAGCAACATTTTTGCACAATGGTTAAACTCACTTTTACAATAAGCATGTCCTTGGTATTGTGCTGTAAGAAAAAATAATTTTATCAACCCCTCAAACAAAAATGTCCACAGGTTTCTTGAAGAGAAATGGAAGGTACAAGAGTGTGGTATTTATAACAGTACAGCTTATGTTCTTTCTGAAACAAATTGTACTGTAGCATAAGTAGTTTGAAATTTACAAATAAGATACAACTCTATTTTAGCTGTCCACAGCAAAGGGTTAAATGGGAATGAAACTGCCAGGAAAAAAGGACATTAAATAACAAAAACAGCCCTAAAGCAGGCTGTAAGCATTGAATGTTCCATAAATGATTTATTTAATCATTACATTTCTATAGAAAAGTTTTATTCACAATATATTGTGACAAACAGTCACAGGAATGATAGTGATTGCAATAAATGTTCATGCAACAGCAGCTTTGCACTTTAGTTATTTCTGGTTCTGTTTTTTTAAATTAAACCGCTCCAGTCATGCTAATCAGATAATTTTGACCTGCAGTGTTTAAGAAACAAGGAGTATAGTATGACTATAACAGAAAGGTCTGAGCTTGAATCCAGATGTTGTCATAAGTACTATCGTTGCTTTTGTATCTTGAAACATGCATGTCTAGTTTTCCTTTTCTATCCAATGCCAAGCTGCCTACAATCATCTTCTTTTTGCTATCAGTTGTTATATTTAAATAATCCCAAGAGGATCTGCTTGCAACTGGGGTTGTATCAACTGAGGTTGTAGAGGTGGCGGTAACTGTAGTGGTATGATGGGATCCACCATCTGCACTGGGTTGGAAGGTGGAGGCTGGTGTGCCACACTGTCAGAGGTTTCTAAAATGTCTCCATTATAGAAGAAAAACTGGCACTGTTGAATGAATGTCTCTATTACGGATTGAAGGATCTTGGTGGTTGATAGAAACTCTCTGTTTTCAAAATCAGGTCTCATTAATGTTGGCCAGAAACAGATAGATAAGTTATCTGCAGTCATAAGATTGGTTCTGCTTTGTTGACTAACCCTACAACAAGAATAAAAATGTTGAAAGCATTAATCGTTCATAAATCAAAATTAAGATAAAAGTAAGTGCATTTAAAAATACTCCACACAATTTCTTTAAAACATCCAGCAACAGCAACTTTTAGATATAGGATCTGGTTAAACATTACATCCAGAATGCAGGATGAAAGAGAATTAGTCTTGGACTTGTGTCTACCCACACCCATTCTCCCCAAGTGAACATTACTACCACATACAGTTTTATACAAGAACTCCATGGATCTGCTTTGTATCTGCATGGATTGCTAGATCGCAGAGATCTATTAACATCTACCCAGAAAGAATGGGTTGGTGTTAATAAAACATGGGAATGTTTTTATCATGCATGTTAAGTTTACCCATCAAAACCCATAGCTCAAAAGTAGAAGTAACATTTACTTACTACAATATAGAATCATAGAATCATAGAGTTGGAAGAGACCACAAGGGCCATCGAGTCCAACCCCCTGCCAAGCAGGATGCATCCACATACATCCATACAGAACACTAGACACTAACAATGTGTTAAAGGAATACTGCAGACAAAGCTTTCTAGTGGCGTTATCAGTTTTCAAACCAATGTTGCACGTGGTCATGGGTGTCATTGGCATAAATACCATTGTACATATCACAGAACAGCAGTTTAAACAGGGCAAAATGGTATAACTAACTATTCCTTCTAAATATTAACAAACAGTGAAATCCTCTGCATGTATATTCAAAAGTAAGGTATGCTAAGGCCAATGGGATTCACAACAAGGTATATGTGTATAGGATTGCAGCCTAAATTCTATTACCAATCATTTAAATGGATAATTTGAAAAACAAATACCTGTTCAGATGAGTTATTACATATCTGAAGACATCGTAGTTCACTGGATGGAATTTCTTCACAATTTCTTTTAATTCAAAGAGCCTCTCTGTTTTATCAAGGATTTCTGCAGAAGAAAGGATTTTTTTGACAAATATTGAAAAAGGCTTTGAATGTGAACAGTATTAACAAAACTGTGAAGTTAAACAATGGCCCTCTGTTGATCAAGTATTCTGTGCTGTCAGCTTCTCACCCTCCTTCCTCATACAGTGGTACCTCAGTTTAAGAACAGCCCTATTTACAAACTATTCGGTATATGAACTCTGCAAAACCAGAAATAGTGTTCCGGTTAGTGAACTTTACCTTGGTCTATGAATGGAAGCCAAATGGTGGAAGGGCACCAGCAGCGGGAGGCCTCATTAGGGGAAGCGCGCCTCGGTTTAAGAACGGTTTCAGTTTAAGAACCGACTTCCGGAACAGATTAAGTTTGAAAACTGAGGTACCATTGTATAGGCTAATTTTGAGAGAGTTGAGAGAGAAAGAGGCAACAAGAAATGCTAGGGACTGTTTCAATTTGAAAATGCTCAAAAGTAGAGTCCCTCTCTCAGAGACTTCTAAAAACACAGCAAAGCAGTGTACACCATACAGAAGATACAATGAAATAAAAATATCAATAAAACATTTTAAAAATCCTTAAGTACTGGTTGCTGTAAAATAAATTCACTTTTCAAAGGCATATCTACTAAACAACACTGTTTTTAGGTGATTTCTTAAATAAAGGCAGGAATGATTCCTGTTGAATCTGTACTGGCAGGGAGTTTGACAGTACAGGGCCTGCCACATTATAGGTCCTTAAAAGTATTTTGGGCCCAAGTTGTTTGGGGTTTTGTGCATTAACACAAGAACTCTGAACCTGGCCCACTAGCAAACTGGCAACCAGTGCAGCTCTCTCAGCAACTGGGTAACATGTTGCCAATTGCCTCCTCCTGTGTGCAGTCTGGCTGCTACATTCTGCACTAGCTGCAGCTTCTGTAAAAGATACAAGGATAGTCCCACATAAAAAGCATTACAAGTAGTCAATCTTGAGATTACAAATGCATGAATGAACATGTATTAAATGCTTTTATTGATTTATAGGAAGGCAGTACTGAAGCCACAAAATATTCTTACAGCATATTTTTTAGAGAACAAGCATATAGACAAGCGAGTGGATTCTCAAATGCAGGTAGCAACCTGGGTTCTTGCCTAGGGATTGGTGGGGCTGAGAAAGAAGATGCTCAACTGGTACTCCAAATAATGTTGATAGGTTTTTGTGGGTATATCCAGGCAAGGGGGCAGGCAAGTTTCATAAAGTTTGAAACTATGTGTACAGAATTTTAGAACACTTATTCACAGTGGAAAGTTCCACAAATGTGATTCTTATTCATAGATGAATGTATTAATTTGTTCAGATGATAAACACTACAAAGCCTATTAGAAATCTCTCTAATTACCACACTCACTATTATAAAATGGCGGCATGTTATCTTTACAGATAAATTACAGGGAACTGTAAAATTCAGCTTTGTGGAAGAGCTGCTAGCAATATTTTTAAAAGCTTTAGTAGGATGCATTTTACTAACTCTTGTTTTCAGTAAAATCCCTGGGAAGTGAAGTCAGCAGTAAGTTATAAAGGATGTTGCTTCCTCATGTAATTCTACATTTAGCTATAAAATGGCAAAGATCTGTGCTTTTAAATAGCATGCATGGTTTTTTGCATGGGTGGCAGAAGTTTTCACATATATTCACAAGCACCAATCTTTGCTTTTCAGAGAAGACAGCTGGGAATGTTACATGCTTATGGTTTTCTGAAGTGCAGCAACTATGTGTTATATAGCCATAATAGACAGACAACTATCACCAATGAATTTTACTTCAATATTTATCACTATAAGCAGAATTTCCTATTTATTGGAATTTTCCAAAGATATTCAGAAACAAAATATATTCCAGAAGACTGGGAGTGGGTTCCACTCACTGAACACTCCTGCTAATGGAAAGACAATTTTAACCAATTTTTGTTTACCTCATGAGCTACTTGCACCCACAGAAGTAAAAAATCTGCTCTGCAGTGGAGTGGGGGCCTTTGGAACAACATGGAAGATGGCTTGGAAGGCTGCCAAGCGACTAGAAATCAGCAAAAATAAATATCCTGACTTCTATGTGCCACAAAAGAAAAAGAAAAAAGAATTGCTTACTTGATGCTTCAACTAATTCTGGATGTAGTGAATAAGGAATTAAAGGATCTGGTAGATCTGCAAAGAAAGCTTTCAGAGCTCCTGCCACAGCATTTACTGTCACATCCATAGATTCCAGACTGATATTATGATCTGTAAAACAACACAAAACAGTATTTTATTAATGAGAGCCATAACTACACATTTCTGAAAATGACGTACTGAACTATAAATACAAATCAGCCATTGACCACTCAATTTAAATTACCCTGGAATAATGGGCTATTGTAGACTTGTCTGCCATAAGCACTGATCATAATTATCAATATTATAAATCATCTATTCAGATGTTATGAAAATGACAGACTGCCCTGGGGTTTTATACACTCACACACCAACCATAATCAGCATTATCAGAATTTATCCCCTTTCACAGTTAGGAATGGGGACTATATATTCTTATACCATGCTATCAGCAGCCAAGATTATTCCTCACAAGAGAACTGTACAGACTAGGGCTGAAATCCAACATTGTGCAAGCAGACATCTGCTTAAGCAATGGTACTTTGCATATAGATTGCTGTTCCACAACCCTACTGGATCTAATTTTGTGGGGAGGGGGCATGGGAGGGAGGCAGAGAGGAACACTAACTCCCATCACATGAGCAGAAGTTCATTTGCTGAGGCATGGACACCACTGGATGTTAGCCTAATTTATTTCCAAAGTTACACAATTTATTTATTGTGCAAGTAAACTCTAACCTGGTACTTGAGAAGAAAAACCTTGTGTTAAGGTAGCAATGGATTATTTATCACATCATCCACCTTCACACTTAAAACTGGTTAAGGAGGAGGAACCCACATATTCCAAAGTTATAGGATAACTTTTAAATAAATAATAAAGTATACAAGACTAAAGCACTGCCTTCTCTCCAATTCAAACCTTCTCCTTTGCAAGCATTACAAAAAAGTATATTTGTGCTAAATTACCAAAAAATAAATAAATCACTTTTTCAAAATGTGACACTAAGTTACAATTTTTTTTATACCAGAACTGTTGCATCAGCAAAGTAAAATATTTAGGATACACATATTTGCAGGAGAGTTAAACCACAAATCTGTGCATAATTAGCAGAAGTGCAAGGTTTTGAGACAACATGAAAGAATTATAATTTTTTGGTAAAATGGAAAATCTGGAATAAATTACTGATTTACTCATCAAATCAGGAGTCCACAAATTAAATGTCCCCAAAGGCCAACTATGATTTGTATTAACTAAAAACTCTGCCCCACTCCATATTCAAGGGTGGAAGTTTTGACTGAAACACTTAAATAAAGTTCAAAACAAATCTAATGTCATGTTAAGTTTTGTAGGCACTCTGAAGCAGAAAGTCTTCCTAATATTCTGAGCTCAGTAAGAGAGAACAATGGTTTGAATGCAGAAGGTTCCATGCCCAATTTCTGGCATTTTGAGAGGCCTGGGGAAAACTCCTGTCTGAAAGTTTGGAAATCTCATTTCCAAAGAATGAATCCGCTTCACTGTTAGAACCAAATTGACAGTTGTTACAGTAAAATTATGCTTTACTACCTGTACAGCTCAGTTACAGATCAACCACTCAGAATTTTGGGGGAACAAGTAGGAAACGGAAGGGGCGGGGTTTTATTTAGATGTTGTTGTTTTTGATAAATTATTGTGACTTTCAAATTGAATTGGCTAATTTTACTGTAATCAACTTTACTGTAATCAACTTGTAGAAAAGCAGGCTACTGATCTAAACAGTAAATGAACAAATTATACAATTACCACAATGCTTACCACTGCATGTTCTCAATACATTAACACGCAAATCGTAATTTGTACTTCATATAACTATACAAATGCACACTCTCCAGCTTCTATGATTATCTGTTTGGAAGGCAAAAATTAGACTGCAGGGTTTGATACACCAAAAATTATTTGTGATATGCATCATATCTCCCATTACCTTGATCAAATTGCTTCTGAATGTTGTCTTGATCAGTTTTATTCCCACTAACACGATAGAGACCTTCAGTACATAGACCTTTGGGGGTGGAAAGCAAATGTCACATGGTTATATTTTGCAAACGAAAAGTTATTATTTAAGCGTAAGCAAAATTCGTATTAAAATATCTATCACACTCTTGAACATAAGTTCAACAAGTAGCCTGCCGAATGCTTTACTAGACGGCCTCTGCTATAGAGCAGCCTTCCTATTCTGATACAGAGGAGGGGTCCATTTGGTTATTATGCCAGATGTAGATGAGAGATAGAACACTCCATCCCTCTTAGAGCACTCTATGCCTGTATGAAACTCCATCTTCATATTTGCATGTAATTCCTTGTTGCCTGCAGCTAACAGACTAGGGCTTAAAAAAAGATTTGCACTATTGATTTCTTCAATTAATATGGTTTGATTTCTTGTTTATTTGCAATCCTAAGAATGCTTTAAGGAAAGCAACCCTCAGCTTCAATTCAGTGGGCATTACTTCAGAGTAAACAATGGTTGTAAAAATAGTAAGCTAATTCTAATTCATAGTGCAATTAATCATCACTCTTTTAAAAACAAAACATGCACTACTACTTGCTCTCACAAAGTTTTATATTTTAATCACCATTAAAAAAGGAAATGCATACATAATTACATAATCTTACATAATCTTAACAACTGTTATGAATAAGCCCTCATGCCAATGTATGTGATCTGAATTCCCATAATCCCTCTTCACTTCTTCAATCCCACCCACACCCTCACTCATATAAACCTAGTCAAAGGTTTGATACAAGAAAAAATAATTGTCAGCATTTACTGGAATCTACAAAGTCTTTTTAGCAAAAACTTAACTAGCACTGACAGGTGCTGGCATTGCAATGCCCCACAAGCAACACTCTTGTCACATGATTTGGTCTTCTCCTAAAGCCACGGTCTTTTGGTCAGAGGTCAGCAGCCACATAAATATGGCTTTTGATGCCTCCTTGCAAATTACAGATGTTAATGTTCTACTGAATCATGTGTACCAGTCCTTTGGATCCTGACAAACAGACAATATAGTGGCTAAATATCTAATGCTTCAATACTGGAAGAAGTCACAGATAGTGTCTATGAGAAAGTGGCCTTCTATAAACATAAGATGGGAAATTCTCTGATATCTGAAATGTCTGAGCACCGTGTTGGTCTGGACCACCAACTTTTCTGCCCCACACTTCACATTCTCTCCCTTGTACACAAATAACATGTTGTATTGGTTTATAATGATTTTGTTTGTCTTGTTTAACTGTATTTGGTTATGCTTCATTTTGAAAAATTCTATTAATTAAAAGAACTACTCAAAGAATAAGCCACCTCACTTTACAAATGCTCCTAACTCAACACATATCATATGCACTGAATCACAAAAGGAAATACAAGCTTCATGGGGAAGAAAAGCTGTCAAAAACTGAACATAGGATAGATAAAAAGATGCTTTTTAAAAAAGACTTTTCTTAAATAATTACCGTATTTTTCGCCCCATAGGACGCACCGGCCCATAGGACGCATCAAGTTTTTTGGGGGGGAAATAAAGGGGAAAAAATTTATTTCCCCCCCAGGCGCTTGTGGGGCAGGCAGCGGGGAGAAGCGCTCTTCTCCCCTCCGCCCGCCTTGAGATCAGGTCCGGGGAGAGCCTGGAGACGCGCTGCGTCTCCCTGCTGTCCCCGGAGTGGTGGGGCAGGCAGCGGGGAGAAGCGCTCTTCTCCCCGCCGTCAGCCTCCAAACCACTTCGGGAGACAGCGGGATGGCAGCGTTCCGCCTCCCTCTGTCCCCCGACCTTGTGGGGCTGGCGCTGGGGCTCTCCTGAAGCCTGGAGAGCGAGAGGGGTCGGTGCGCACCAACCCCTCTCGCTCTCCAGGCTTCAGTGAAAGCCTGCATTCGCCCCATAGGACGCACCCAAATTTCCCCTTCATTTTTGGAGGGGAAAAAATGCGTCTTATAGGGCGAAAAATACGGTACTAGGTGAAATATTCCAGATATAAAAATGTTTGCCAGATAGTTAACCTCTAATTTGAGTCACAGTATTATAGAACTGTAGAGTTGGAAAGGATACCAATGATCATCTAGTCTAACCCCTGAGAGTGGAGGGAACTCCTAGCATTGGAAGGAGATGGGGGGCATTCCACTGAACAAGACTAAATTCTTCCACAAATGGAATGCATTGCTTGGTATATCATCCTTAGAAAACTTCAGAATTGGTAGTTATTTAAATGTTAGCTATTATTGCAAGTGTAATAATATAAATGCTAGTTTTCATGCATTCTGAATGTTATTAAAATTACTGACTCTACTTAAAAATAAAACAATGGAGATAAAGGTTGCTGTTAAAACACTGCTACATAAGTTAGTAAAAAGGTAAAGGTAAAGGGACCCCTGACCATTAGGTCCAGTTGTGACTGACTCTGGGGTTGCGGCACTCATCTCGCTTTATTGGCCGAGGGAGCCAGCGTACAGCTTCCGGGTCATATGGCCAGCATGACTAAGCCACTTCTGGAGAACCAGAGCAGCACATGGAAACACCGCTTACTTTCCTGCCGGAGCGGTACCTATTTATCTACTTGCACTTTGACATGCTTTTGAACTGCTAGGTTGGCAGGAGCAGGGATCGAGCAACGGGAGCTCACCCCGTCAAGGGGATTCAAACTGCCAACCTTCTGATCAGCAAGTCCTAGGCTCTGTGGTTTAACCCACAGCGCCACCCGCGTCCCCCACATAAGTTAGTATATGCTATCAAATTGAAAAACTTTGCAAGGAAATCTTGTCCAAAACCAACAAAGTGCGATCAGCACCTAAGCAGCTTGAATTCTCAAAATCTAAATTAGCACCTGGGTCAATTGATGACTACAGCTTAATCCCAAATGAAAACTGATCCTACAGAACACTGTTAGAATCACTGGGTTACTTTTTGCTTAGGCCTAGAAGCCAACAAACTGAGTCCTGGGCTGTATTAATCATGCTACCTATGAGTAGTGTAATATATTACATACAACAAGTGTACAATCTTTGCTCCTGTACACAGAAATAGTTGAGCTGCCCACTCATTCAGTTAGTCAAACGTAACATATAACGAGTGCACAATGCAGCGTACTGAGGTTTACTGCCAGCTAAAGGAAACTATTTCAGCAACACTTATTAAACGAGTCATTGAAGCAATTCCCTTTTACTGGCAACAAGGCAAGACATGCTGGGTCTGCTTTACTTCCTAAAACAGTTTCCTACCAAGGTTTACAATCAATGGAATGAGCTGTGACTGAAAGAGGAATGTTAAGTTTGTTCATTTTGGCCTCTGTTATTCTTAGAGAAGGTATTGTTTAATTTGATGTAGACATTCACATCACAACTCCATACATGTTTACTCTGAAGTAAGTCCTATTGAGTTCAATGAGACTTACTTCTAGGTAGGTCTGTATACTGGTATCCATAAATGTATTGAATGTTTATATATGAAATAAATGGGGGTTGGGAGGGAACAAAATCTAAGCCACTTAAAAGATTATTTCAGCTGAATTTTTTCAAACCTGCAGCACCTGCTTCAGTCTTGAAGGCATTGTACAGTACTGATATAATTTATTAAGCAGGGTTGCACAAAAAGGGAATGCTGTTTGTGCAATGGGGTTTGCCACCCCTTCTCCAACTTTAGCATACTGTCGTGTCCCCCCCCCCCCCCGAGCCTTTCTTAGGTTTTGGGGAATACTCAGGAAAGATCTGGGCTGCAGCACAAAGGGTGGGGGAAGCTGCTGCTTCATGAAGTGGGGCTGAATTGCATTATTTTTGTTGTTTTTCAATGGAAATGCATGCAGAGCAGGATCAAAAAGTTCATCAGTAACATCTCTTCATTTCACATTATTTAGCTTTTATATAGCACTTTAGAACAAAGGTAGGCAGAAGATAAAAATCACACTAATCCTATAGATCCCAATTCAAGTTTCGTTGGAATCTTGCATGCTTACATTTGCATTAACAACATGTTTTAAAAGTGATTTTTCTGTATGTTAGATTTCAGTTTTTTCAGCAAACCTAAGTCTGTGGTTGAGGCCAACTGAGTAAAGCCAGGGAAATGTAGTCAGGTAGGGAGAGGAGACCACAAGACAACAGAGAAAAGACCATCAGCAGCATGTACAGGAGTAGAAGAAATCTGCTCTCCTCCCAGTTCCATATTCCAGGAGTCATAAGAACATTAGACGATCCTGCTGGATGAGGCCCATGGCCCACCCAGTTTAACATCCTGCTCTCACAGTGGCCAACCAGATGCCTAAGGGAAGCATACAAGTGGGACAGAAGCACACTGCCACCAATAGTGGAGGCAAAAAGTATCAGATTTAGTTCAGGTTATTTTTCATGAATTTGTCTTATCCTCTTTTAAAGTCATCCACGCTGGTGACCATCACTGCCCCCAGTAGAGCTAATGTCCATAATGTACTGCATAAGAAATGTACTGCATTTAATATTCTCTATCCACTTTCCCTATGCCATGCATAATTTTACCCACTGCTGTTCCAATCAAACCCTTGATCATTTTGGTTGGCCTTTTCTGAACCTTTTCCAAATGTACAATATCCAGTTTGTGATGAGGCAACTAGAACTGTACACAGTATTCTAAACAGTCGCATAGTAGGTTTGCACAACAGCATTGTTATATTGGCAGTTTTATTTTCAATTCCTTTCCTATGATCCCTAGCATCAAATTTGTCATTTTTTACATCTGTTGCACACTGGGTGAACATCTTCATAAAGCTATCTACTCTAACCCCAAAGTCCTGTCCAGAGTCAATATTATTTCAGACCCCATGAGCGTATATGTGAAATTAAGGGGTTGTTGTTTTTTAAGTCCAGATATGTATCACTTTACACTTGTTTACAATAAATTGCATTTCCCATTTTACCACCCATTCCCTGAGTTTGGAGCACTCCACGATCTTTATTTTTGTTTTAGTGACCCTAAAATTGTTTTAGTGACAATTCAGTAGCATTAGCAAACTTGGCTACCACATTACTTGCCCCAACTCTACAATATTTATGAACAAATTAAAAAGCACTGATCCTTCAAGGGTTTGCTTTGGTAAACATGTGAAAGTATACAGTCCTCAGCGCACACTTGTTATTTCTGTTACCACATAGTATAAAATGATGAGAAGCTAACAAGACTTTTATAGTTAGCTACCAAGAAATAGTAAAATGTTATTGATGCTCCAACTTGTGTCCTACCTGTGTCTTCAATGAAATCCACACACTTCTCAACAAAGAGTGGTATAGGTTTTTCAGGTGTAACCAGATCCTGCAGGGGCATTCCAAAGTAATTACTTTCCCAATTTCTACGAGTTGGTGGATTAAATGTCTTGGTTTTCTTTTTTTGCTACAAGAAAACAACAGCATTCTTAGCCAAGTATGTCACTAATGAAAGAAAAAAATTAATAATATCTACATAAAATCATACCTGTAACAAAAGAATCTTAGCAACAGAACTAATATTGAATATATTAATTTATAATTATTCAATAAAGAGAGCAAACAAGCTTTTCAACATTGTTAAAATCTTTCTGCACTCAAATTCATATAACATGATAAAAAGCTAAGCAACATATGGGAGGCTATCTTTGTGTTGTTTTCTGAAATTCCTTTTTTTTAAAAGCTCCTTTGTAATATGTGGAATATTACATATATATATATATATATATATGGAAACACTGGTAAATTTCTATATTATGGTTCAATGTAAGTATTTTCTTCTTTTAATAAGAAAGCAATAAAACAATAAAGGGTAAATTAAATGTCCAAGAGTAGGCAGAAATGCCCCCACCCTCTAGCTGCAGGCATCTCATGACTGTCTTATCTAAGTTGCTGGGCAACCTAGCAGGTAACACTAGGTAGAAAAGGGCTCAATCTCAGATTGCAGCATTCATTGTTGAACAGTACAGGAGAATCTGTGCGAAACGTGGAAAAGACTATAGGAACAATCCTGTGAAAATGTGGAACACTTTGTGAAGAGCTCGCTTGAGGGAAGCTGGATAACTTCCAAGACTTCTGGGCTTGGAGAACTCTGGCACTTGCAGGATTCTGTTAGAAACTGGACTTTGTTTCACTAAGGACTTTGTAAACTGGAACCATCTCTGGGCTCAGAGAGTGAAAACATCTTATAGCAACTGCAAATAGTGTGTGTATATCATGTGCATGTGTGTGTTTGCCCAGTAAAAGCAATCTCAATTACACAGTTTCTTCCTGTGCTGAGCCTAACTGCTCAACTGAACATCCACAACACATAGCACTATATGGTTTTTAATACCATATTAAACTTAAGGGTTTATACAACTGTGGCTTAAATATCAAGTCGCAATCCATTTTTTGCCAGTTTCCATTTCCAACTGAAGCCCAACAGGCCACTTCTTAAGATGTTTATGACATATCTTTCCTTCTGTGGCATGCTCTGGCATGGCCTTTCAGGACACAAACAAGCAACAGTGGGGAATCTCCCCTTGTGCAAGCAGAACTTCACTTGTGTGCCTTTGGATCCAAGCTCCTATTTCTCAAGACCTACAATGCAAAATACTAAATAGTATGTTTCTATGAGGTGTGATAGCTCCATTCAGACAGGAAATACTTTAAACTGGTGAAGATTAACTGTGGTTCCACCTTTTTTCTTTCCAACACTGTACAAAATTAAGTGTCCTCAAACAAATTAACAAAATGACAAGACAATATTAAGCTGTTTATAGTTAACCACAATGATAGCTATTTTAGAGCAAAAAACTATTTACAAAATTTCCTGAATTCTCTATATTAATACTGTAAAGCAAGCCAACACTATATCCATTGCACAGACCTGAGGTTAATAAATGATGCCTTGCATTTAGGCCAACATGCTAGTCACCAGCTCACATTGGCTTTTTAAAATGTGAAAGTTTACAAGGAAGTAGTAATACACCAGGTTGACTCCATTTCTTAGGCAGCCAATAACCAGTGGCTGCTTTTTCCACTGCTTGAGCTGAAGCAATTTCTGCAAGTAGTGTAACAGCTGTAAAGGTTAATTTCTTGCTTACTCGGTATTTTATACAGATGTCCTTCTAGTATCTCCTACTCTATCAATGCTGCCCAGAAAACTTTGCCCAAATAACTTCTTTTATATAAAGATATAATCAGTACCAAGACATAGCAATTCTATAAAGCAATTCTAAAATCTGACAGTTTGCCTGCACTATATATACTTTTAGAATTATTACCCTAAACAATATTTAATCTTTTTTAAACTGCTTCTCCGTGCACAGGAAATATTAGAAAAACCAGAACTAATCCCCACGAAAGTCCTTCAGGGCCAATATCTTTTCAAAACTAACCATACAAGCTACTAAAACATGTAAAAAGCTGGCAAAACGTTTTATCTGCAATGCACACTTTTATTCAGTAAAGTTCTTCAACTGCCTGTGTCAAATAATTATCTGAAGAGAAAGCTAAATAGTGTCATAGGCAGGTTTTGATGCAGGGGTTCCTCCCTGCACAGTACTCTTTTGCATACAACACTCTTTCCAAAAGTGCAATCACAGAAGAGTTTCACAAGTTGATTGCCCAAAGATTGCACAACAACCTACTATGCCCAATGACAATATACATCTATATAACAACACTGTATCCTGGTTATGTATAAGACTCACAGCTGGCCACTGCCAGGACAACGCAACACTGGACTAGATCTGATCTAACACAGCACAAGACCATAAAGCAATAGCTGATAATTCACAAATAACTGTATTACAATTTGAAGGGAACAATTTCTCCTCCCACCCTTTCCACATTCAACACACAAAGTTCACAAAACAGTTATTTCAAATGTTGACCTCACTGACATCTGAAACGCTACATATTTATTATCTTTACAATGGCCAGTAATAAAGCACTGACTATGCTAAACCTGCTGTGCACTGAATACATGCCGCTTTCTAATTAAAAAACAAATAAAAAACCTGAGCCCAACAACAGCAGTGCATTCACCAATAGGAGTAACATTATCCTAGTCACTAAAATATGCCAGTCTGAATCGCCTTCTATATAAATTTGTCAAATCTAACCAGAAATATAGCTGACATTCCTAGAAAGATTCTGCAATATGAAACAAAGGCATTGGGTTGTAACCAAAACTGCATGAGCTGAAACAATCTATCCCTCCTCCCCACTCCCCTTTATACCTCTGAAAAGCTTCTTCAGGCATCAAGGGGACCTACCAAACAAAGAGCTCTGAATCATCCAAGGAAGAGAAGGGAAATCACCCCAAATCAGACTGAGGAATCTTGTGTCCCTTTGATGCAAGATCCCTCCATCCAATTTTCCTTGGGACCTTTTCCCAGCCAGACAATGCAATCAACATTTGATAAGGCCAACTTGCACAACTCCAAAAAGAACTTAATGCATAGTTAAAATAAAAAGTTAGTTTAAAAAATGTCTTACTTTTTTGTCTTCTTTTACTTTCTGAGTTTTCTTCTTCATCTTTTTGTCATCTAACTCTTGATCTGATGTAATAGCAGGGTTATCAATGCCACCTTTCCATGTTTCCACTGGGGACAGAAGGGGATCTTCTTCACTGCCACGATGCCTCCCTTTTCTTTTAGTTTTAGATGTTGTAAAAGCTTCATCATCACTTGCATCTGAATGTGCTCTCCTATAATAAGATTTGGCTTTGATGAACAGTGTTTTAGATTTGTATTTGTATTTTGAAGGTCTTCTTTCACCGTGGGTCTTTGACATTCTGTCAGGAAATCCATTTTCTTCATCACCTTGGGTATTATTTATAGTAAATGAGTTTCGAATTTTAATCATGCGATTCTGACTATCATCTGGAATTGCGTAGATATCATCAGTAACACCTCTGTGCTTGAAAATGGTGTCTATAGGTTCTGCATAATTATCAGATTGATCTAGATCATCAGATGGTGCCAGAGTTGTTCTAGTTTTTCTTGGTTTGCCAATACCTGCCTCAATAGTTTTTAACAGGTTTGGATCTAGTTTTTTCACATTGGGCTTGAGTGCAACTGGTTTTGGCTTTATTGGAGGAGGCACTTTATGGTTGCGTTCATGATCGTGACAGTTAAGTGGTGTGCTATGAACAGGGTATTCATTACCTTCCAAATCGAATCGATCTTTTGGGATAAGCTGTACATCATCCCCCATAGGGCTGTAAGGAGGTGGGGCTTCAGTATCATCTTCTGAATCTGGATAGTAATTGTACGTAAGAGCACCTCCTCTGGGAGAATGCAGGAAAACATCCTCACTTGTATGTGTTGCCTCTCTTGTACTATCAGACATATAAGAATTTTCAATCATGTTTTTCTTCTCTAAAACATCACTAAAGAACAATGTGAAAACCTCAGTCTGACGATGATATTGAGACAAAGAATACAGAGCTGTAAATTTAGCTGTAATCTCGGTAGCTATATGTTCACCTTCCGTCATTAATTCTTTGATAGCCTCAATCTCAAAAAAGTCTGCCTGACTATCAGTAACAGCCACCAATTGGACAGGAATCGTATCTTGTACTTCTGAAAGAAATGCTCGAAGCATTCCCATAGATGCCTTCCGTTTAGCAGAGTAAACTAGTATATACCCATGAACAAGTTCATCTTTTCTTACACCGATTGAAGAATGATATGATAATATTGTTATCTGTATTCGCCTCCGTTTTTCACCTATAATTTTATCCAGCATGAGGGAATTATTCTGGCCAGCCTGAGCAGCACTACAGGAATGAGAGTCAAGAAAGGGTGAAAGAATAAGATCTATACTGAATGGATCTCCACACATGGCACACATGACAATTCTCAAATCAGCTTCCGAAAGGTCTTTAATTGTAGGAGCGGGACTTACAACATCGAAATTGTGTTTAACTGCTTCCAAAACTCCCCGCAAAGCTTGTTTTATTTGAGCCTCATTAAATTTGCGTGGGTAAGTACCAGCAGGCACATCTATAAAAGGACACTGCAACTTGTTTGCCAATTGCTGTCCTTGGTGTCTCAGAATCGGCAAGTGCTTGCTAGCACTGTCTCTTTGATTAGCCAGTATTAATGTAAATGGAAGACTGGCCATATATTTGTCTCTTCTTATCTGAGATGCTTCGGTCCTGATTTTAGTGATCGACTCTCCAATAAAAGCGAGTGATTCAATTGAATTAAACACACAGAAACATCCATGTGGTTTGAAGGCAGAAGTCCATAAGTGACTTAGAAGATAAGGTGACTTTGCATCAACTGGCCTAAGATCAAGTTCATATATCTTTCCATCTAAGGCATACTCGTCATCCGTGGATTGAGTCCGAATCTCATTTGCCAGCTCTTGCGCCAGACCATCTTTACCCAAAATGAAAATATTAACTTTATCAATATTGGCACTATCGTGATACAAATTTAAGCGGCCATGGTCCAATTGCAAGAGACTTCTGGCAAGCAACTGTTCTACTTTAATGTCCATACAGTTTTGGCCACTGAGACAGGTTTCTTTAGTGGGATGATACACAAACCCTATGTGTTTTAATAGAAGAGATTCTCTATCAGGTGCAAGTTTCTGTAAAGCTTTGTATCTAGGCTCTTCACTCAGAACTGCATGAATTTCACTCATTTTATCAGAACTAGGTGTGGCATTCAAATCCAGGTCATAAAACAGTTCTGAATGCTCAAAAAGCATTTCCTGAAATTCCTCTTTGGCTTTTTCAACAATTTCCCGTTGATGTCTACTATATACTTCTCTACTATCTGCCTCTGTAATATATTTAAAAGCTTCATCCTCCATTACAAAACACATAACTTCTTCCCAGGGTTGCCCAGGAGAAATGAACTGTATTTTTTCAAGTGTTTTTTTGAACTTCTCCTTCATTTCAACTCTCCTTTTTTCTGATATTAGATGCTGCACGTGGTTTTGATAGACTTTTTCCGCTTCTAGCGTGCTCAAAAGGTCAAATGGAATTCTCCTGTCATTCACTTTATCTATGTGATCAGTTTCATCCCAGGGTGTTTTCTCCAGCACCACAAAACATAGTTGGAAATCTGGCCTTTTTTCCATTAATTTCAAAGCTTCAGACCAGCTCAAATGCTCAATCTCTTCAAGATTTGACAGAAGTGTGTTAAAAGCTCTTGGTAATGTATTGATGTATTCATCTCTTCTTTTTCTTATATGCTCTTGCTTAAGCTGCTCTATGTGTTTTGAAAATGTATTTTTGGCCTTTTTTGTTCCCTCTAAATTAATGTATTCTTCATAATCTGGGTGATTTTTCAGTTTATTACTAACCGTTTTCCAAGTGGCATGATAGTCTCTCACAGTCTGAACAAGTTTCTCAAATTTATCCGTTGAAGTCACAACAAGTTGCCTCTGTGTTTTATAGGCATCCAGATAGGGAATTATTTTAGGCTTACCCCGGGTTTTATCCATCATTTGTACCAGTGCAGTAAAACACGTCTCAACATTGACATTGAATCTTGCTGATGTTTCTACTACCAGAAGGTTCTTCTTATTTGAAGCAAATGCCTGAACCTCTCGTAAATAGTGTTCCACACATTCATCACATTTAGTTGCTGCTATTATTATAGGCTTTTTAGATTTTGATAGCTGAACATAGAGGTTATTCACAAATTTAAGTTGGTCATCAAACTTCCTATTGCATCCTTGACTTACATCAATGCATAATAAAAATCCATCAATGTTTAGCTTCCCTTCAGGCATTTGCTTTTGCTCAAAGTCTTGCTCCAATCCAAGCTGATCTGTGCAAATATACATAAGTTTTTCTGCTGACTGCAATTTGGTTGCAGCTGCACGCTTTATATATGGTTGTAAGTTCGTACTCCGATGAGGCAGAAAAGTCTGATCATCAATGAACTCAGTCTGTTCAATAACATGAATCTTGCAATCTATTCCATCCTCTCCACATTGTATTACGTCACCCCAGTACAAAAAGTGATCATTATTAACAACTCGTCCACCAAAGTCAATTGTGCTAAGCACAGAGGTATGTTCGGGGTAATATTCATCTGCTTTTGAACGCACAAATCTATTGCACAAACACGATTTCCCAACTCCACAGTTCCCCTTATCCTTTTCAGTCCCCGAAAGTCCAATCACACTAATAGCATAGGAAGGGGGACGAGGCTCTTTGTTCTTTGCCATCATAGTGTTCTTCTCATCCTTCTGTAGTTACCAACACAACCAGCTGTAGTGTTCATTCTTAAAAGTGCTTCTACACACTAAAAATTTATCTCCAATTTTTTAAAGGTATTTTCAGTTCTTCTTGGATTCTCATGCTTGCAATAAACTTATATGTTCAGATCAAGTGGTGCATATTTCTGAAAGGGAAAGAAGAAACACTCTGTTAATTACAGTTACCTATAGGTCTACTTTCACTCTTTCAATAAATTCAAACACACACACCTGATGCTTTTAACCAAGTTAGATATATAAAAATGGGTATGTAGCTCACATGTCCACACTTAAATGCACCGTACATGCATTTAGTGCTCTTATTTTAAGCACATTTACATGAAGAACATGTTCCATCAACATCAATGGCACTTGCTTCCAGTTAAGATCCCTGATCAAACAAAGGCAATCCAAGGAAACATACATGCAATTATATGTGGTCCAGTGTACTGGGGTCCAAGTAGGATTCTGCTGCTCAGAAAGAGCAGTCAATACTCATCAGTGCACTTATAATGCTTATACAATAATAACATGAACCCTATCCTCCAATAATTAGATAACCAATGTAAAGCTAACCATCCACTATGAACTTGTCTGGGAAGATAGTCACATAAAGCAGAATGAATGCAGACAGTTTCAACACACAAAGCTCTTTCTACTGCAATATTGCACTGAATTCAACTGAACTTATTTCTAATTAACGGCATTTAGAAACGGAACCTAAAATATGTTTAAAACGCATATGTTTCAGCATGGGTGATTTTTCTCTCCTTTCCAAACAATGAGGTTTCAAAAGGCAGAAAGTTAGCAAAATAAAATTATTATTTAAAAAAAACACACTTCAAACAGAAACCTGGGGAATATATGAATAATTACAAACATTTAATAAATCTAACTTCCAAGTGTTACCAAATAAACAGTATGATGACCAATGACATCATTTGATCAAAGTATAAACCTCCACAGGAAGTGTGTGAGGGGAATGGAGTTGCTGTGATAACCTCCTAGCAGTGGTGCTACATTAACTGGGACAGGGCAGGAAAACACGGACATAAGGTTGGGGGAACTCTGGGTGGAGATGGTGATACCATTAACCTTGTTAACACCTCAGCCCACCTACTGCCATTCTACTCCCATCCCCATGTGCCTCTGCAAGACCTCACATAACTGACTCCATAAATAACAGATTATTAAAAGATTCTGATGTTTATGGAATGAAGATGCTAATATTGATAATGATATCCAATACCTCAGTGTGTATATTCATCTAAGTGGTAACTGTTTCCACATACTGGCACAATCCACAACGAGTGTTTACACAGGGGCCCCTTGTCAAAAATGACATTTGAGAAGCTCTACTGTTCATTGAATTGCTTCTTCAAACTATATTTAAGGTAATAATCAGATTGTCAGTCTTTTCCCCCATAAATTCAGAAGATATTACAATTTTCTGTAAATAGTTCTCAAGAAATGTTTTCTCTTTCCTGCTCCTCTACCCTTAAAAAGAAAAGTTAACTAATATACAATGTAGAGAATAATTAATATATAGGATGCTTATATGAATTAGCAATAAATATTTTCCATATCACAGGGACGCGGGTGGCGCTGCGGGTTAAACCACAGAGCCTAGGATTTGCTGATCAGAAGGTCGGGGGTTCGAATCCCCGCAACGGGGTGAGCTCCCGTTGCTCGGTCCCTGCTCCTGCCAACCTAGCAGTTCGAAAGCATGTCAAAGTGCAATTAGATAAATAGGGACCGCTCTGGCGGGAAGGTAAACGGCGTTTCCGTGTGCTGCTCTGGTTCACCAGAAGCGGCTTAGTCATGCTGGCCACATGACCTGGAAGCTGTCTGAGGACAAACGCTGGCTCCCTCGGCCTATAGAGTGAGATGAGCGCGTAACCCCAGAGTCAGTCACGACTGGACCTAATGGTCAGGGATCCCTTTACCTTTACCTTTCCATATCACTGAAAACAATTACAAGGAAGTATTTATAATAGCACAGAGCAGCAATTTTTAAAACTATTGTACTGTAGACCACTGTCCTAGTTTGCTTGCTCTTACTAATCGCAGAACCTATGTAATGGCACTTGACAACTATTCCAAGCTTCTTCCTAATTAAAATTCAGGCTCCTCTGCATTCTGATGCAGCTGTACTGCACTCTAAATGCAAAAGAATGAACACAAAGGGGACAAGAAAAGGGGTGAAATTATTCTAAGCAGAGGATAGGTACTGTTAGTGACAGAGAAAGGGACAAATCTGAGAAGTTTTAGCATTCAAAACATTACTCAATGTAGATTCCTATAATACAGCCATAGCACTGAAGGTTGAATGAGAGACTGAAGGACAGTGACTGCTCCCCAAGGCAGCTGCAAAGAGAGCCACTATTCAACTTTTACTAACCCTGCTGAGGGCCAACTAGCTCATTCTTTTATTAAAACTGATCATTCATGAATCAATTATGGAAACCCATACCCAAATAATCTGTTCTATTTGCTGATTTTATTATAATGCACCAGAGATAAGAGAATGAATGAACAACCAAGCACTGCTTAATATATCAGTGGGTCCAATGGACCCCAGTTCCCATGAGCAAGATTCCATTCACACGGCACTCCAACTGGAGTGAGGAATGGGAGGTACACTTTGCATATTCCTCTTTCCCCCTAGAGTCCTCTGTATCTCCTGAAAATCTTCTCCGGAAGGTTCGGAGACACTCCAGAAAAGTGTGAGGAGTGGTGCCAGTATGTTGGGGGGAGGGGGCTACTGGTCCCTTCCATTTGCAAAGGGCAACCCTAAATCCAACCCTCTGTGCTTAGCAGCTTTGAGCGACCTTAGAAGTAGGAAAGCAGGACAGATATGTTGAAAATAGAATCTTCATGTGTGACTTTTAAATTTTTTAAAAAATGCTGAGTAGCCACATACGATAGGATCCAGAAAAGTACACGCAGAGCTCTTCCAATCCTTTCCCTGTTGTAGACTCCCATGTTTCACAGCTATCTGAATTTAAGAATCAGTGGACCTTCTGGACAGAACATGGGATGCTGCAGTGGAAGGAAGGGAATCAGCAGAATTCAAGAGTCCCCCTGCACAAGTAGAAATACTTTTCTGATCACACATGGTACCTCAGCATCCAACCCAAGGAGTTGTTGTTTTTTAAGTTTTATTTAGTACATGTGTTAATTACTTATAGTGGACATAAGCAAAGATAAGTCGTAAGATTGAAACACCAAATTGGGGTTTTAATTTGGTAACCTGACTCCAATAATATACGGTACCTATGCATATATGCCATAAACAAAAACTTAGAGCAAGTCTCTAATTGACTGAGAGCATACACCCATCAAAACCAATGTCCTAAATTGTAAATATTTTGCCTGCAATACAATAAAGCTAGAGTCAAGAATTCAATATGTATCTCAAGTTTTCTTTAATTTCACCACAGCAATTCCCACTGCCAAGGCAGGAAAATATTGCTCAGTTTAAAAACCATCTTGCCTCAGTGGCTGCATAAACCACTGCACAGAAAACATACACTAATGAGTACTCAGCGCTCATCTGCACAAACATGTAACTTCTTTTGATTGGGGCCTTTATGTGACCCACATTTTGGTTCATTCTCTCCTCTCCTAAAATATACTGAGTCACTGGCATAATAATAGTTTGCAATCAAGACTATCCTTTGTATTAATGATATACATGGTTAATTTTAATCTAGTGCCTCAGCAGTTGTCTACTGGGGTACTCAAAGGCTTTTTTTTCTTCTGAAACAAATATTTGGAGAACAGTTACTGTTCTGCTTGAATCTACATTTGAAATCTTTTTTTTTTCCTAGAGAAACTTGCTTGATATTGTGTTTTCATGGTTCAGAGACTAATTGCCATATTTGTAGTGAGGAAGGACAGATGTAGTTTCCTGCGTGACAGATGGCCTGGTGACCACGGAGGACTGTTTTGTCTTCCTCTGTAGAATGGAGTGTTTTTACTGAAACATATTCCTCAGCCTCCAGCAAGGCATAATTTACTCATTCCTGCTCTCCTGTTGTAGCACACAATCTGGATTATGTTGGTTAATCTGCTCAGAATATCTGAAAGCATTCCAGTCTGGCACAGTTGTGATATGCAGTTTTCTTCTTAACCCTCTGATCTTGAAAGCTTAAGGGATGCTCCATATATACCACCCCAAACTTGGTAACATAAAAAATGCAAATATCCTTTAACTATCACACATGATTTGCTCCTTTAGCAAGCATCCTCTTTGGCCAGTCTAGTGTGACGCAGCTGCTACTCCCTTTCATTTCTCAATTTGTTTGGGCCTTGCCCTCTATACACATGTTGTGGGGAGAGCCCAGAGGCACTGGGCATAAAGAAGAGGCAGTAGATGTATCTGCCTCACATCCAGTACTGTAAAGAAGCAAGCTGGGACACACAACCATCACACATTTCCTTATTCTTAATCAGAAGAATTGACACTCAAGTAGTCGGTGGCAGCTGTCTCACATACAGTGTTCTCTTTACAACTAAAGCTGCAACTCATGTCCTTATTTTTTATATCTCAAGGACAAGGCCCAGAAGAACTGAAAATAAGGAAATGAGTACCAGCTGAATCTGCCTCACAATTACTGCTGGGCTCCTGAGGGAGTACCAGGTAGTTAGAATGGCTGCCCTTGCTACTTGCCAACACCAGTCCCCTGTGCTGTTTGCCAATGCTATTGGTCACCCATCAGGGCCTAACCAAGATCCAGGGGAGACTTTCTTGGAAGAAGAAACATGGAACTCCATGGAGAAATCCAGCACAGCTAGGGACTAGGACAGGCATAGGCAAACTCGGCCCTTTAGATGTTTTGGGACTACATCTCCCATCATCCCTAGCTAACAGGACCAGGGGTCAGGGATGATGGGAGTTGTAGTCCCAAAACATCTGGAGGGCCGAGTTTGCCTATGCCTGGACTAGGATGAGCCCCACAGTCATAAGAGAGCCCAAAATTTCAAGTACTATGGACATCTCTCCTGGGCCTCTGGCAACCCCTCCAATCACATCCAAATCCTGCCTTTGATTCTCCACCACAAGCTGAACAGCAAAGTCAGCAGTGGACCCAATGCGAAGTCGACAGTAAGAGTGCACATTTGACTGCCAGGAGGAGGGTCAAAGCAAAGAAGATTTACCTGAGAGCAATAATCTAGCAGAAGTCTGTGAAAACGGACTGGTAATGAGGATGTAAAATATAATGAGGAAATGAGAATCAGTGTAGAGTAGTGGTCAGAATGCTAGACTAGGACCTGGAAGATCAGGGTTCAAAACCTCACTCAACCATGAAGCCCACTGGGTGACTTTGGGCCAGCTGCTGTTTCTCAGCCTAACCTACCTCAGAGGGTTGTTGGGAGGTTAAAATGGAAAGGAGGGAAAGTGTCATATCAGTGCCACATAAGCTCTTTGGAGAAAAGATGCTATATACATGTATGTATGTATGTATAAATAACTATAATTACCTCCATCTCTCCTACATTCTTCCTAGTATGATAAGTCCTGAGCAAGCTCCATCTCCCCCTCTTGTTCTACTCCAGCACTAGGTGCTGGTCACAGACATCACATCATTGGTACCCATCTACCCCAATAAGTCTTTATAGTAAGGGGAATGTTCTAGGGAAACTACTAGGGAACCTAGCCCAAGACACTATCAAACCAGGTGCTGTCTATCAACCATAAAAATGGGGCTGGTGAAGGACTGAGTTTCATTTCCTAGCCTACTGGGTTTCTAACCTTCAAAATGTTTTTCTAGCCTGTTTTTTACTCATAAGAAGCATTTGGCAAAGGAGGGATGAAGCACTTGGTCCATCCTTTGTCAGCTTCTCTTATGAGTAAAAAGCAGGCGTGTAAAATCTTTTGTAGACTAGTAATAAGGCTGAAATATGCAAGAAAACACAAGTTTAAGGATGGGGCGGTAGTGGCATATCACCCAGCAAAGAATAGTCGGATATCTTGGTTTGACTAAGTACAGCTAAAATAAACTGTAATTTCATACATAACAGGAAACTTTAGA
Source organism: Podarcis vaucheri (assembly GCF_965113315.1). NCBI lineage: Eukaryota > Metazoa > Chordata > Lepidosauria > Squamata > Lacertidae > Podarcis > Podarcis vaucheri. The sequence goes on from NC_138759.1 coordinate 36,937,066, forward strand.
TGAAATCAATTCTGAATGAAAGCCGAATTTTTTGCTCTTTTCTCTTATGCCTAGAGAGGGAGAAGGAATGTGACTCTAAGACTCACCATGGCTCATTTGTGATAATTTAAACCATGATGTAGATGCTTGGCTGGTTTAGATTTCAATTTATTTTATAACATTTTGGGGGTTTTTTGCTGCAGCAAAAAATCTCAAACAATGTGGCTTTCACCAGTGCAGGCAATGAGACTACCTGTGACCACAAGAGGGCACTTTCGCAAAAAACAAAAAAACACCACAGCATGTCCTTCAGGAGGCACTATTACAGCATGTAAAGGCAGGTTTGGGGACAAGAAAGACAGGCATATAATCAACATGTCAAGCAGCACACTGGTACTGAAAATATGTTGGAGACTATTCTCTTGTGAGATATAGGTACAGAAATAGAAAGAAGTCATGAAGGATGGCATATTCCAGCATGAGTAATCAGTAGAATGATGTTTGAAAAAAGCAGATATAGATGAGGCAAAAAGAGAGTAAAGTCGGTAGTAAAGCTCCAAGACTGGGCATCTTGAATGAGGAATACATAACAGGGATACAGAACAAAAAGTCTGTAGTCTAAACCATAAACTAATCACTTTTAAAATAGGTAACAATTCTGCTTTTTCTGAATGAAAAGCAGTCATCATTTGAATCAGGGCCCATCACTGTTTCCTACCAACTGTTATCCCTGCTCCTGACTGATATTTGCCACCAAAGGTTCTATTTACTCTCAACAGCACATAAACCAACTGGAAGTGATGTTCAAGCACTTCTCTTATGTTCCCAAAACAGCAGGTAGTAGATATTTTGGATAAAATGCAATTTTTGAATACTTTTCAACAACCCCAACCCCAAGTACATTGCAATAATCTTCTTTCTATCATGGTTGACACAGGGCCACTTAAATACTGGCTCCTCGCTGCTGCTTTGCTCCTTCCCTTGTGCAGCTGGCGAAACAAACCAAGAAAGTTGGCTTGCAATAAACATTAGCAAGACATGGGTGACAATGGCAAATCAGCTATGCATCCAAGAAAGCTCGATCTAGGAGTACTCCTAAATATTTAACTGATTGTTAAAAGTAAGTGTTTATCTAATCCAGAAAGGACATCAGCTACAGAGTCAACAGACCTCCCCATCATCAATATATTCAACTTCTCTGGACTGAGTTTCAGTTTATTCACCCAAATCCAGTTCAACAGTGACCTCAGACATCAGATTAGAACAACAATTACTTCATCTGGACTAGATGAAAAGGTGTTATCAAAATACCAGTTATTAATGTCACTAGCTTTTAAACCCATATGAGTGTATCTAATGTTATGCGAGCAGAAGGGCAAGGTCATGAAACTGACCTTTCCCCACCTCTTCTTCTCTCTGTAACCCCCTGATCTGCCTCATCTGTAAATTTGGGAAGGGGCTACCAAACATTGTGGGCTGTTTTATAGGATTGCAGTGCCTAGCGTGCTCTGGTCCATGGGGTCACGAAGAGTCGGACACAACTAAACAACAACAAGTGGGAGGCAGAATCATCCGATACCTGAAACCTAGTGAAAGTGGTGCAAGATTCATCCACATGATTTAGGGCAGGATTGTCCCTCACCTTATCATATCCCAAGGGGGGGTGAGTTTGCAGCTCTGCGGAGCCAGAATCTAGCACTAAAAGAGTATTAGAACTGATCCAGGAGTTTGGTCATGTGGCAGGATTTAAGTTGAATAAATTAAAAACTAAAGTTCTCGAGAAAAATCTAACAATGACTGAAAGAGAGAGGTTTCAGAATGAGACAGGTTTAACAGTGGTTAAGAAAGTGAAATATTTGGGGATTAATATGACAGCTAAAAACGGGAATTTATTTAAGGACAATTATGAAAAACGTTGGTCGGATGTTAAAAAGGACTTAGAAATATGGTCAAATTTGAAGCTTTCCTTGTTGGGCCGAATTGCTGTTATTAAGATGAATGTATTGCCAAGAATGTTGTTTTTGTTTCAATCGTTACAAATTTTGGATAAAATGGACTGTTTCAAGAAGTGGCAGAGAGACATTTCCAAATTTGTCTGGCAGGGCAAGAAACCCAGAATAAAATTTAAAATACTAACTGATGCAAAAGAAAGGGGGGGATTTGCCCTGCCAGACCTTAAACTCTATTATGAATCAGCAGCTTTCTGCTGGCTGAAGGACTTGCTGCTTCTTGAGAACACAGACATTTTGGATTTAGAAGGTTTTAACAATGTTTTTGGGTGGCATGCATATTTATGGTACGGCAAGGTTAAAGCACATAAGGCATTTAAAAACCATATTGTCAGGAAAGCATTGTTCAATGTCTGGACACGATACAAAGACTTACTTGAAAATAAAACCCCAAGGTGGTTGTCACCAATGGAGGCAAAAGCTCAAAAAAGGCGCAATATGGAGGCCAAGTGGCCAAATTATTGGGAGATTCTAGAGCAAGAAGGAGACAAATTGAAATTGCAGAGTTTTGAGAAATTAAAAGATAGAGTGCGAGATTGGCTTCACTATTACCAAATAAGAGAGGTATACAACTTAGATAAAAAAATTGGCTTCCAGGTGGAAAAATCAAAGTTGGAAACAGAATTGTTAGAACCCAATACTAAGATACTTTCAAGAATGTATAATTTGCTTTTAAAATGGAATACTCAGGATGAAACGGTAAAATCTGCTATGATTAAATGGGCACAGGATGTTGGACATAACATTATGTTTGCTGACTGAGAACAGTTGTGGACCACAGGTATGAAATTTACGGCATGTAATGCCTAAGAGAGAATATTATGAAAATGATATACAGGTGGTACCTGACCCCAGTCAAGCTTGCAAAAATTTAGCACTTGCCCGACAATAAATGCTGGAAATGTAAAGAAATAGAAGATACATTCTTTCACCTTTGGTGGACGTGCCCAAGGATTAAGGCATTCTGGGAGATGATATATAATGAAATGAAAAAGGTATTTAAATATACCGTCCTGAAGAAACCAGAGGCCTTTCTCCTGGGCATGGTCAGCCAATTGGTGCCAAAAAAGGATAGAACTTTATGTATGCAACAACGGCAGCAAGACTACTCATCGCGAAGACCCAGGAGCTACCCACACTGGAAGAATGGCAGATGAAAGTGATGGACTACATGGAATTGGCAGAAATGACTGGCAGAATTCGTGACCAGGGAGAAGAGTCGGTGGAGGAAGACTGGAAGAAATTTAAAGACTACTTGCAGAAGCACTGTAAAATTAAGGAATGTTAAAATGATGTCTGATTGAAAAGAAGTGGTACTGGTAAAAAGATTTTTAAGAAAATGTAAATGAGGATTGATAAAGGATAAATGCTAGAGTATAAGGATTTGCTGAATTTAATATTTGAACTGGAATACAAAATGGGAAGTGTGAGGAGGTCAAGAAATTAGTGAATGAAGTATAAGAGATGAAAAGGCGTTCCACAGGGCGGGCGCCACTACCGAGAAGGCCCTCTGCCTGGTTCCCTGTAGCTTTGCTTCTCGCAATGAGGGAACCGCCAGAAGGGCCTCGGCGCTGGACCTCAGTGTCCGGGCAGAACGATGGGGGTGGAGACGCTCCTTCAGGTATACAGGGCCGAGGCCGTTTAGGACTTTAAAGGTCAACACCAGCACTTTGAATTGTGCTCGGAAACGTACTGGGAGCCAATGTAGGTCTTTCAAGACCGGTGTTATGTGGTCTCGGCGGCCGCCCCCAGTCACCAGTCTAGCTGCCGCATTCTGGATTAGTTGTAGTTTCCAAGTCAACTTCAAAGGTAGCCCCACGTAGAGCGCATTGCAGTAGTCCAAGTGGGAGATAACCAGAGCATGCACCACTCTGGTGAGACAGTCCGCGGGCAGGTAGGGTCTCAGCCTGCGTACCAGGTGGAGTTGGTAGACAGCTGCCCTGGATACAGAATTGACCTGCCCCTCCATGGACAGCTGTGAGTCCAAAATGACTCCCAGGCTGCGCACCTGGTCCTTCAGGGGCACAGTTACCCGATTCAGGACCAGGGAGTCCTCGACACCAGCCCGCCCCCTGTCCCCCCAAAAAAGTACTTCTGTCTTGTCAGGATTCAACTTCAATCCATTAGCCGCCATCCATCCTCCAACCACCTCCAGGCACTCACACAGGACCTTCACCGCCTTCACTGGTTCTGATTTGAAAGAGAGGTAGAGCTGGGTATCATCTGCATATTGATGGACACCCAGTCCAAACCCCCTGATGATCTCTCCCAGCGGCTTCATATAGATGTTAAATAGCATGGGGGAGAGGACGGAACCGAGGCACCCCACAAGTGAGGGCCCAGGGGTCTGAACACTCATCCCCCACCACCACTTTCTGAACACGGCCCAGGAGGAAGGAGCGAAACCACTGTATAACAGTGCCCCCAGCTCCCAGCCCCTCTAGACGGTCCAGAAGGATGTTATGGTCGATTGTATCAAAGGCCGCTGAGAGATCCATTCAAGGTCTCTAAAATAAGTCTCAGTTGTTAGTAATGTGTATTAAGCATATAGGAGGAGCATATGAGCACAATCATAGTTAGCAAGGAAGCGGCATCCACCGAGAACAGGTCAAAGGCTTTCCAAAGGCCAGTTTCCTTAGGAGCCTTTATTGATTGAATCCTTCTGAAAAAAAAGTTACTGAGTCCTCCCTCCAAGGTGACCTGTAGAAATCTAAAGAAATTAATTGTCATAGATAATTCAGTCACTAATTAAAAATCCCCCCTTTCCTTATGATATACTGCAAGTTGATGAGAGTTGCAACAATTATCTGAATATGATAGCTGATGCAAGAATTGTTTTCTAACCAAACTCTAGCCATATTTTAAACTGACCATATAAAACTTAGGGCAACATCACCTTCACAAGAAAAGAAGTGTGATATATGAATACTAATTGCCCAGTTCCTCGGGGGAGGTCAGAACCCCGAGAACTGCATGCAAGGGGAGGAGAGTACATACTTCACTAACCATCTTCCTCCTATGCATTACTTACTGAGTAAAATAGGGAATAATTTCTTAGAATTTATCAATCACAGTGACATTAATTGTTCACCAACACTGTTTTTTTAAAAAAAACAACAACCCTTAGATGCCACTAAGTAATTCCTAGGTATAAGTTAGCAACCAGGTACAAGGACTCAGTTATACAGCTATTGCAAATATGATGCTTAATGAAGCCTAAGCAATTGGGAGGAAACTGCAGAACTGCATGCTGTTTCACTTATCCTACTCTTCTGAAGAACAATTTTTCCCTACCAAGCTTAACCACAGTTAATCATTATATCAGCAGCAATGTTAGCTGTGAAGAAGACTAACCAGATTCCTTCTTAACCCAAGATGTAGATCTACATACTAAGACATTACTGTATGTTTTATTCAAGCAGACCACAAATACTGACCAATCCATGTTAACTTTTCCAGGCATTAACATGATTGATAGGAGAGTTCTAGTGTCAAAAAATGCAGTTTGGGAAACAGGCATTTTGCATTTATAAATATGCTGATGATTTTTGCTTTGTATTAAATAAAGTTTTATTGGCTTAACAGGGAGAATATGAATGGCTAGACCCAGATTAAATTGGGTCATGGTTTAGTCTCACAGAAATCAATGGTGTTTAAGTTTGTTATAACTAACTTGTCCCATTGATTTTAATAAAACTAAAACGTGACTAACTTCCTCTGAATCAAGCACTACAATATTTAACCGGATAGCTTAATCAGAAGCTACTCTTTTATTCTAAGATGAATGACCCATATTTGAGCTGCTGGGTATTTCAAACATTCAGTTTTCAAATGAAACAACAGCCACGTTCAGGCATGCAAACTCTGTATCAATAGACAAGGGCACACATGCAAGTCCCATCCCTAACAAACCCAACTGCATCAACTCTTAATGCTTAATTCTCTGCAGAGAAGCTGAATGAATTCTTTGCAACAGTCCTCACAGCAGAAGATGGAGGACAGATCTCTGTGCCTCAACTAACTTTTTATAGGAATGGAATCCGAAGAACTGAGGCCAAGGGTGGTGACAATATACATGTTCCTGGCCTTAATGTTAAATTACAAACTTACAAATCACCATATCTGAATGGCATTCACCTTAAAGAACTCAAATGTGAAATTGCTGATCTTCTAACAAAAATATGTAACTTGTCCCCTATATCAGCCTCCACACCAGAGGACTGAAGAGTGTATAATTTAACTCTTTTTATAAAAGAGGATGCAGGAAATTACAATCCAGGTATCTTAACATCTGTTCCAAGAAACAAATATGTAAAGCATAATTATAGAGTTACCAAGCATATCAAAGAACAAGTCATGCTAAAGCAGAACTAGCATGGCTTCTGCAAGGAAAAGCTCTGCATCATTTTTAGAGTTCTATAGATAGCAGTGAGCCCATTGATACTGTATACTGTACTTAAGACTTTCAAAAAGCTTTTGATAAAGCACCTCACCAAAGACTCCTAAGTAATAGACTTAATAAAGGTGTTTAAAATTATGCATGATTCTAATACTAGAACCTGGGGCCATCCTATGAAGGTGAAAGTTGAAACATTCAAGACAGAAAATACTTCTTCAAAGAAGCACTATGGATTCACTCCAATGAGATTAAGTGATGGCCACCAATTTTGGCAGTTTTAAAATATTAGACCAATTCATGGAGAATAGAGCTATCAGTGATGACCATGGTCTACCTCCACGGTCAGAAGCAGTGTTCCTTTGAATACTAATTCCTGAAAACTGAAAAATAGGGAGAGTGCTCTCTTGCCTGCAGACTTCCCATAGGCGTCTGGTTGGCCACTATCAGAACAGTATGCTGGACTAGTTGTGTCTTTGGTCTGATCCAACAGGCCTCTGTCTTAATCAAAATCTCCCTACATCAAAATATAGTTGTCAGGTTTCCATTGAAAGGAAGAATGCAACTTTTAAGTTGTGGATATAACCATAAAATCATCTAGGGCTTTTACTACTGATTCCCAGTTGCCTGTTTGAGTAGCTTGGGATTACAGTCTCCCCACCACCCCGATCGCAAAAAGAAAAAAACCCTTGATGGAAGCTGGGTTCTTGGCTTCGCTGCATGCTGGGTCATGTAGTTTCGTTCCTCCTGTTTGCACAGCAATGAAGCATTCCCCCAGTGTTACATTGTGAATCCTTGCTCATGACACCTATGGACAACACCATACCCCCACTAGCAATACGGCTGAGTGGCATTATGTGTTTATTTAGTTTGTGCAAATTCAACTCCACAGCAGAACATCTGTCGTTCCTGCAAGAGTGGCAAGGAACCCTTTTGTTTTCCTTATTCCTCTGCCCCTCTGCTAGGATCCCATCCACCCATCCAAAGGTCCATTCCAACCCTTTTCTTCTCATCTCTAGGACCTGCCAGCCTTCATCTCCCTTCCCCTGCCCCACTGCCTCTTCTTGTTGTTTTTTATCATTTCCTGGATTCTTCCCCTTGAGGAAAGCTCTTTCCCCCAGCCAGAGAGGAGCTCTCTAGGCTCATACATGGAGGAGTGGGGTGGGGGGAGGCAGCAGAGAGACTAACGAATGATATGACCCAGTGGGAACCCAGGCCACCCATTGGCACTTCTACATCTTTGCCAACAAGTGGTGATGCCTCACAGCCAGAACAGGGAAAGGCGGGGAGTTAGTCACACACATAAATCACTTTATGTGTGATTTAAGGAAATGCTGGCTATACCTGATGTAAGAGTTGACTGTAACATATTCCATTTCCTTAGTAATCAGCTGTGGCTGCCTTCCACTGTGCAAGCCCCCATCCCATCCCACTCCTAGAACTTGTGCTGGTTAAGAAGATGACAGGGTGACAGAGCCAAACAGGCCCACTACACAGCATACTGTGTCTGGGTCAAGAGCTGTAGAGCAGGGGACTTTTCTTGCCACCCTTCTCTATTTCTATTTGGTGTCCTCCTATCACAGAGAGTTGGTAGGGGAATAAGAAGCAGGGAGAAGAAAGGTGCTGCAGGATGCTGACTCCCACCAAGATTGTAGCGTATTTCTGATATGAGGAGCCCAAGGCTTATAGGTGTGAAGGGCCTAAATCAGAGATAGGGAACCTGTCACCCTCCAGACATTGCTTTGATCAGTCCTGACCTTTGGTCATGTTGGCTAGGGCTGATTGGAGTCCTGCACATCTGAAAGGTGACAGGTTCCTAACCCCTGGCCTAAGCAGTATGTACACATTGAACATAATTGCCATCAAGCATAATAAAATGTCTAAGATTAACAAATGCATTCATGGGCCTTTGACCTGATCAAGTAGGGCTCTTCGTATTTTCTTCCCTGTGTGGAGGTCTGTGGGCTTTTATTCACATTTGTTTAAATGCAAGAAGAATATCTCACACTATGAGGGAGCCTGGTATAAAGCAGGATCCTTATTCATGCAAGGCATTTAAGCAAGCCTAAAAAGAAATCCTCACATATCTTGCCCATTTAACATGGAGGACGTTAGAAACAGAGCGCCAAGGGCTGCTGGAACACTGGGAGCAGGGTTTGCATGCCCTTGCTCTCTATCTACACATACAGTGGTACCCCGCAAGACGAATGCCTCGCAAGACGGAAAACCCGCAAGACGAAAGGGTTTTCTGTTTTGGAGGCGCTTCGCAAGACGAATTTCCCTATGGGCTTGCTTCGCAAGACGAAAGCCCATAGGGAAATCTCCGGGGACCTCTTTTAAATGCTGGTGGTGGGGAGCAAAGCCTTTCCCCCCCCTCCGGCCTTCAGAAGAGGTCCAGGAAGGCCGGCGGGGGCCGAAAGGCTTTGCTCCCCACCGCCAGCATTTTAAAAGCAGTCCGGGATAGCAGGGAAGTGCTTCCCGCTATCGCGGATAGCTTTTGAAGGCAGGCGGGGGGGGAGCAAAGACTGGACCTCTTCTGAAGGCGGGGGGGGGGACGAAAGTCTTTGCTCCCCCCTGCCTGCCTTCCCGGGAGAGCGGAGAAAGGCAGCGCCTTTCTCTGCTGTCCCGGACGGCTTTTGAAGGCAGGCAGGGGGGAAAGACTTTCGCCCCCCGCCCGCCTTCAAAAGAGGTCCAGGACCTCTTCTGAAGGCGGGCGGGGGGCGAAAGTCTTTGTCCCCCCTGCCTGCCTTCCCAGGGACTTTTACATCGCACCGGACAGCGGAGAAGTCCTCCGCTGTCCCGGGCGATTTTAAAATGCCACCCGCCAGCATTTTAAGATCGCCCCAGACAGCGGAGAAGTCCTCCGCTGTCCCGGGGTTTTTTAAAATGCTGGGGGTGGGAAGAAAAGCCCTTGTCCCCCCCCCCAGCCTTCAGAAGAGGTCGGGGGACAGACTGTCCCCGGACCTGGTCTGAAGGCGGTTTCCATAGGAACGCATTAATTGATTTTCAATGCATTCCTATGGGAAACCGTGCATCGCAAGACGAAAAACTCGCAAGAAGAAAAAACTTGCGGAACGAATTAATTTCGTCTTGCGAGGCACCACTGTACAGCATTCACCTGTTGAGGCAAATGTCTGAACACACCTAGTGTACAGAAACAGTTTTTGACAGCAAGTACATGCAGAACAGAGTCAGAGTTAACTAATGATGCAGACCACAGCCAAAGTTAATGAACTGCAGTAACTGCTGCAATTCATGAGCAGTTCATGAGCACATATATGACTAAATATGTTTGTACACAGTAATGTTGGGATCCATAATGTTGTTCCCAGGTCCATGAGGGCTAACCACTACTGGTAATTTGCTGGCTGCTCATCCATTTTCTGAATGCACTGCACAAGATGAGACAGCCCCTCACTCTTTTCATAACTTTCCCCTGCAATGAAGGTAACTTGAAGGGAGAAATTTTGTGTCTGGCATGAGAACCCAGCCTACCCTACTCCATGTGCTTTTCCACACAGAGAATTTAGGAGGGGGTAGTCTCATCTTTCACTTATCAGGCTTTGGATTTAAAAACAACTTTTTAAAAAACCCCTCTGTTTGAGTTGCTCTTGCTGCTTCCAACCTTCCACCTAAGCCTAGCAAGAATAATCATATCCTTCTTCACGCTAGATATTGATGAAAGTTGGAAGTAGCAAGGAGAAAGCCTAACAACATGCTGGGAAGTAAAATCCTGACAAGTTTACAGTGCAGAATGCCCCCAAAAGACAAAATACTCAAGCTCACACACTGACTTCTGTGACCTCAACAGGTTACAGATTTCATTACTCAGTTTCTAAGCTTCAAAATATTTGTACAGCAGATTCACAGTGGAAAAGACTCAATCCTTTCCCAACTATTGCTTCCATATCTAATGCAGGGAAACCAGGTCACTTAATCATGTGTGAGCCGCACATGATTAATAGTGTTGTGCAAATATTATGGGAGTTTTTTTTGCTTTTTAAAAGTTTGAATCAACTCTTAAAATAAGGAGTCCACATGTTCAAAGATACTGATAATTAGTATAGTTTCAAATGTTTTGCTTATATCAAGTAAAAAAAATAAAAATCAAATGAATTATTTGGATTAAAAGTAGCTTTTCAAAATAAATATTATCAGTTTCAATGATTACATATTGCCAATGTAAAATGTTTGAGCACATTGTCCTATTAAATATTTCATAACACATTGTCAAAGTCCTTCCAACAATATAAGTACTCCCTGGAGAAATTTGTTGTGTCATTTGATTTACTGTGGATATATATACATTGTTGTCAAATATACAAAGAATCAAAGTAGTTATTTCCTTCTCCTTTCATAAAGTTAGGGTTTAAAATAATTAAGGCAACCAACTAAGTTATAAACATTAAACACCTCATATTACAAACACCAGCTAACTTAAATAATGGGCCAGCTCCTTTGATAATATTAAATAAATTTTGGTAAGCCTGACTATTTCAAACCTATCTTCTAATGAAACAGATATTAGAAGTGAACATGAACAGCAAGGTTCCAAGGTGTTTCACAAACCCATCACAAACTTTACTTATACCAGTGTTCCATAAAGTGTACAGACTTCTTATAATAGTATCAGAGAAGCAATGCAACAAATCCTTAGTAAATACACCAGAACAACTATTTAAGAACTTTTTGATGAAGCTTTGTGTGTATGAGTGTGTGTACATGTACATTATATATAAAACATGCACATGCTTAGGGAGTGAAATCTTATTACATTCCTTAAGATCATGATCTGTTAAAAAGTCACACTAGACTATTAGCAGACTAAAAATAAAGAACTCATCTAGAAATAACAATACTGAATCTTCAATACAGGTCTTTCGCTAAACTGTTCTGAAGTTAGTGGTTTATGGACTACACAGTATATTATTACTGATTAAAATAGGCTTAGTGGGGGGAAAGATGTGATGAGTTATAAACAGAAAAGAAACAAAAGAATTCAATAAAATTTTACAACCTGGAGATTGAATAATTCTTGAAACATATTTAAGATGCTGAATGGTTGTATTTGCACTACTCTACTAGAACTCACAGGGACACAGGTGGCGCTGTGGGTTAAACCACAGAGCCTAGGACTTGCCGATCAGAAGGTCGGCGGTTCGAATCCCAGTGACGGGGTGAGCTCCCGTTGCTCTGTCCCAGCTCCTGCCAACCTAGCAGTTCGAAAGCACATCAAAGTGCAAGTAGATAAATAGGAACCGCTCTGGCGGGAAGGTAAACGGTGTTTCCGTGTGCTGCTCTGGTTCGCCAGAAGCAGCTTAGTCATGCTGGCCACATGACCCGGAAGCTGTCTGTGGACAAACGCCGGCTCCCTCGGCCCATAGAGCGAGATGAGCGCCGCAACCCCAGAGTTGGTCATGACTGGACCTAATGATCAGGGGTCCCTTTACCTTTACCTTACTAGAACTCACAGAAGGAAAATCTTGTACAAAGAAAAATGCTAAAATGGGCTTGCAAGTTGTAAATAGCATTTGCAAACCAATCCACAAATGAAGGCTGAATACCTGGATTAAGCTTTAAATCATACTTATATATGTATGTATATGTAAAAACAACTATTTCCTCTAAAAATGTGAAATCTAATGTTGCCCAGGTAGATCACTAATGCAGCGAGACCTCTTCCTCTCCCCAACAGCCCCACTTTCTTCAATCTGCTCCTCAATTCTGGAAGTAGATTTTGATAGTGAGCAGAGGGCTGCAGGAGGAAGGGAAAAATAGGTCCTCTTGCACAAGCGGAAGTCCACTCTGCTGGTGAATGAACACGATTAATTATCACTCATAATAACCATTTACTTAGCTCATTACATGCCAAACAGCTAATGATTTTTAACATTAAGTTAGAATTAACTAGTGAAGCTTAGAATTAACTAGTGTTTACTCCAAATTTGGGGCATATGACAGAGTAGCATTTTAAGAGTTGAAGGGTAGAAACCTAAACATACTTGCCTGAAAGTAAGTCCCATTGAATTTAGTGTGACTTCTGAGTAAACATTACAGGATTGCGTTGCAAGGGGGCAATCCCAAGCATTCTTAAGATTTATTTAACTCAATGGGACTTTGTAGAAACCATGCTTAGGCTTGCACTATAAGTGATGTATCATGGCACTAACTTTCACAGGCAATAGTCTTTATAAGGTACTCACAACGAACTTTACCAGTTAAAAACTTGTGGACTAAAATCGTTAATATTCTGAAACAAATATATACTACATAAAAGAAAATAAATACATATACTTGATTGTAAAAAAATACATAGTTGTCCATGCCGGAGAGATTCTATTATGAACTCTCCATTCATTTTTAAATGGTGATCACAAATATGAATTCCATAATTCCTTTCAATGAAAACTGTCTAAACAGGCAGCTAAAATGAATGTGCAATTGATCCACAAATGTTTGGATCAATTGTACTGCCTTTTTTATTGTGCAGTGTAGGCTTAAGAAATCTCTGCCAATTGCAGTATCTAAGCAAGAGGGAAAATACACTAATTATCTCCAAAAGCCTAAACTTAACATGCACACCCACCCACTGGCCTATTTTAGTCTGGATTTAAAACATTTCCCACCTACTTTTCGGGCAAATCTGCGGCACTGGAGTTGCTGAAAAACCTCATGCACAAAAGGACATATGGGAAGGTTTCCACACTTTCCCCTTCTCTTCACCCTCCCACTGAAGTTATTGTGCATCTTTCCCACGTCGAACTGTCACTCCCAGACTCCCATCTAGAGCTTTTCCTTGACAAGAGGAAATCCGGGGTGGGGGGTGGGGGTGTTTTTTTGTTTTTTACAGAGGCAAGAAAGAACACGAAAGAACTGCAACCAGCAACACACTCAGCCCCCGCCTCCTACCGTCGTTTCCAAAAGTCCTCCTATCCACCCTATGGAGTTGGGAAGGGTTGGAGGGGGAAGAGGAGCAGGCCACTCGCGCCTAAGAGGAAAGTTTGCTATGACGAGATGGGGGGGGGGGAGGAAGAGGGAGAAAGAGAGAGACGACCAGAAAGAAGAGAAACGGGGGGTGGGGTGCTGGAGAGAAAGGCAAGAACGGAAGACCTACGGTTATTATTATTTTTAAAAAAGCAGAAATAATGGAAGGGGGGGTCAGACAGAGAAAGAAAGGAGGAGGTAGGTTGCCCCTTTCCTTGCCGCCTCATCTCCTCCTCCTCCCTCGCTGGGGGGGGGCCGTGACCAGCTGGCAGCCGCCGCCGCCACCACCACCAGAGCCTGGTAGAGCAGGCTCCGATCCTCCCCGCCGGCTCAGGCCTTCATCACCTGTCTGGGACCAAAGCAAGCAAGCAAGCAAGCAGGGGAGGCGTCCGGCCATTTCCCCTCCCCCTCCGCGGGGTGTGTAGGTATGGAGCAGACTCGGACGAGGCAGGAAGGAAGGAAGCGAGGAAGGAGAAAAGAAAAGGCAGCTCCGGTCTTCCCAGTTCACTCACTCACTCACTCAGCAGTTCCTGCTGCTGCTGCTGCTGCTGCTGCTGGCGGTGGCCCCATCCCTCCTCGGAACTGGCGGCAGCCTCCACCTCTCCGGCGGCTGCAGCAGCAGCAGTAGCAACCGCCCCGACTCCCGAGCCCCAGCGCTGCTGCTGGCGGCGACCGCGGCGGTGCGGCAGCTGATGGGGCTGGGTGTAGTTGTGTGTGGGGAGGGGGGGGGTGGGAGTTGGGAAGGAGGAGCGGTTTCTTCTTCCTCCTCACCTCAGTCTCCGGCTCTCCCGCGGCACCATTCCCGGGACTCTCGCTCAGCGCCGGCGGCTCGTCGTCGTCGTCCCTTTCCCGGACCCGCAGCTCCCTCAGAAGAACTCCCGGCGGCCTGGCCCCATCTCTCCTCCTCCTCTTTCCTCCTCCTCCCTCCCTCCCTCCCTCCCCGGTGATCTGGGCTTAGTAATGGCGGCGGCCGAGCCTCCCCGGCACTGGCTTCGCCGACGGAGCCGCTCGCCCGCCCGCCCGCCCGCGCTTACGCTCCGCCGCCGCCGCCCCCCCTCCTTCCCTCGCGCCCTTGTTTCCCCCGCCCCCACCTCTAACTTTACCTCAGCAGCTTTTCCCTGCCTTTCCCTCCCTCCCCCCTCCTCCCAGTTCTCGCCCCGCTGCCGCGGCTCAGCGCGCGCGCCCCCGAGGCCTTACCCGGGCTTTTGCGCGTGCGCGGCAGAAGGACCTTGTGTAGAGAGAGACGTTTCCGTTCCTTCCACGGGGCGGACGTCGCGAGGCTCCTCCGGTGAAGCCCTGCCCACGCGCCGCCGCCGCCGCTGCCGCCGCCATGCGCGCGACACAGCAGCCTCTCGGGCGCGAGCCTGGCCGGGTTGTATGTGTGTCTGTGTTTTCCTTCTTCCCTTTCCCTTCTGCTGGCCGAAAGCGCCGTCAGGAGGAGGAGGAAGGGAGAAAGGAGGCGGTCCATAGTCCCCGCCTCAGCCCCTGGGATTTTTAAAGGAGTGTGTGGAAGTGAAGAAGGAACATTTTGGGACATGCACACACACCGCGCGCGCGGTTTTATGCCACTAGCCGTGGTCCTTGGAAAACCTGTGGTGGCATCCTCGGCTCTTTTTAAGGGACGGAGTGGGCGATCACATCGCCTGCGAAATGTGCCCGCGACTGAAGAGAGAAAAATCCAAGTGGGCAGTTAACTAAAACTCCATACTTGAAACTCCAGTTGCTCCGAATTAATACCTTTTTTATTATTATTAATCTAGCCATCCACCCAAGGGTTCAGGACAGCAACTGCAACGAGAGAAGTGACTTAAACAAGGCTAGCCGATAAACTGTAACCAAAATAGAAAGGGGAGTTGAACCTTCCCATCTGAGCTGAGCTCCAGAAAGGTTAGCAACAAGTGTATGAGGACTTTGGGCAAAGTATCCTCTGGCAGCTCCCCTGCTTTATGGGGGGGGGGGTGGCACATTAACCTGGCAGGAAGAGGAGGTGGAGTCAGCCATGGGCATAGCCAGGATTGAGGGGGGCATAACCTCAGCTTTATATTTTTAATGATTTTGTTATTTGGGGGGCAGCTGCCCCCCTAGACTACACCCATAGAGTCAGCAGTGTGCCATGTGGTACCAGGTGGCCAGGATGTGTGCATTCTTAAGCAGTTCTGTTCTGAAACTGAAACTGCGTGCCCCAAGACTGTATAGTATGTGTGATTTAACTTGCAAGGAGAGCAACAGGGAAAGCCCCCTGTGTTGCCCTGTAGGCATTTGCCACCCACAAACTTCCAATTAATTCTGGAGTCCAATGCCATGTCTAATACAAGTAACACCTACTTGGCCACTAATCTCCCACTGAGAGTATATAGTTCCTAGGCAGATAACAATTAATTTGTAAATTTTCTTGCACATTAAATTCTTGGATTTCTCCGCTGATTTCTATGCATTGGCTTTCACTTCCTTTCTTGTGGCCATTAAAAAAAAACAAAAAACTTCTGTCTGTGAACCACAGTAACCTATCCAAACAATGAGAGAGTTCTTTCTTCCCATTTTATATTTGTGTTTCTTCCTCTTTCATTTTCTTGACATGCTATTCCATTCCCACCCGCCACCCACAGTTACTCTTACATTTCATGCTCACTGAGCATGCATGCTCAGTTGGGGGGGAGGGTTCTACCTTAGGGTTTTCCTGCTTATGTTTTTTGTACTTCTGCAAACCTTGTCGTTCCTCAGAGTCTGTCAATCCCCCTTGTGTTGGGATAGTGTTGTTTTGGCTACATAAGCACTGACACTGTCTCCTGAAGATCAGAAATAGAATATTAGGTGGAATAACTGCATTCCATGGAGAGTGTTTCAGCCTAGCCTTCTCCTGACACACTAACTTCTCATGTGCAGATAATATTTAACATGACAGAATGTTCAAATACATTAAATGTACATTTATAAGCAACAGGTCTTCCTGCATGCCAGAGAGTAGCATGCAAAGTTCTCCTTCAACTAGATGGTTGGTGTTGTCAGCTTGTTTCCCAGGGAGAGATGGAAGAAAAATTCTTTTAAAAGTCCCTCCACCACCCAGCATTATTGGAACTACAATATAATAATAAGTGCATTGGATACTAGAGTCCTGTGTATACACATCTTAGTTCTGGATTCAAGGAAGTGGAGTTGATATGTATCAACTATGTATGAACAGAGAAACCAATACAAAACACCTTCACTTGCAGATTTCTTTTGCTATTAGATTACTGAAATTAAACTGATCAATGGGAAATATGTGTTGTTCCCTTTGCTGCCAGAGGCAAAATAGCACATGGCACCCTGTCCCCTCCACCAGCTGCATACATACCATGCATTGAAAGTACATTTCCCTCCCACAAAGAATCCTGGGAACTGAAGTGTGTTAAGGGTGCTGGGAATTGTAGTTCTGTGAAGGGTAAGTGACAGTACCCAGCCGCATTATTTTGGAACCTAGGGCAAAAAAATACTAGAGGTATGTAAGTGGAGATGTTTCCTGATGTTACTGCCCCCACCACCAGTAAAAATGCAGTAATAACAAATTAATAATTTGCTGACATTTCATGACATGCATAATTGCTGCCTCATTCTGCCTAATGGTAGGACCACCCTGTCTCTGAGAAAGATGTGACAATTCATGGTGAAATGTTTGCAACAGGAGTCATAATTAAAATTAGATTAATGTGTTTAATGTTGTGCTTCAAAGATGGTGCAGAATAAATTTGAAATTCCCTATCCATTATTTGTAACACCAATGTTATTCAATTGTGCTTCCTTCAGTTGCATGGGCTGTGTCCTTTACCTGTTTGTTCTACTGTTTTTGATTTATTTACTTTGTATTTTCATTTTAATTGTAAGTTGCTGCAGGAAGAGTGTTCTCTTGAAGGTATGAGATACAAATCATGTAAACAATTAAATCCAGGGGTGCACCAGTGGGATAGGATAATTATCTCTGGAATTGGTGCTACCTAGTCAGTGCCAGCATTGCACATGATGGAGGTGTGGAAGTATAACTAGCTGGGTACAAGCTACTCAAGTGCAATGGGCAAGGCCTTAGTTGCCGTGTAGGAGACAGGCAAGGCTGGAAGGGAGAGGATGGAATACTATAGAATACTGGTAGCATTTGCTCCCATGAAAGGATGTTTGCCAAAAATCCAAGTGGCAACTCCAGACACATGGAGCTAACATCAGGGCATATCTCCACAGAGAAAACAGTGATCACAATCCACAGCCATGCAGACACCACCCCACAACATCAAAGTGTTTTGTGCAATGATACTCTTCTCTGCAGTGTGTAGGGAAATCAATGCAATATTGATGGGATTGATCTACAATGTCACCTTGGCATTCTCCCAGCATTATTACGGTGGGCCCCGAGTTCCTTCACTGCTGTTCCAATCTATGGGGAAAGGCCTCTGAACACCAAGGAGAGAATACAATTTGAATGGCCAACACTGACCATATGAGAGCATATTATAGGATCTTGACTAGATAGGTTGAAAGATGCAAAGGTCCAAGAATAATCTTAGTAGCACATATTTTAGATGGACTTCCCAAATGAATAGTATTGGGATCCATGCTTTTTAGCTTGCTTATTCACAATCTAGAGCTAGAGATGACTAGTGATGTAGCCAAGCTTGCTGGTGAAGAACTCCATAAAGTTCTCTTAGTAAAGTGGTAAATAAAGTAAATAACTCCATAAAGTTCTCTTAGTAAAGTGGTAAATGCAATTCAATGTAAGCAAGTGAAAAGGGTGCACAATGCAATAGGGCAAAAAAATAAATAAAAAATAAATAAACATACACTACTTGGATGTGAAGGCTGACTAGGAAAAAGACTGTCGGGTCATAGAGGATAGATAAATGAAGATGCCAACCCAGTGTGTGGCAGCTTTGAAAAAGTATAATGGGTCGTGCTAGGGAACATTAGGAAAGGGACTGAAAATAAAAATGCCTATGGTAAGTTAAAAGACCCCAGATGGTTAAGTCCAATCAAAGGTGACTGGTGTGCGGTGCTCATCTCGCTTCTCAGGCCGAGGGATCTGGCACTTGTCCACAGACAGCTTTCTGGGTCATGTGGCCAGCATGACTCAACCACCTCTGGCACAATGGGACACTGTGACAAGTGCTAGAGCACACAAAACACCGTTTACCTTCCTGCCGCAGCAGTACCTATTTATCTACTTGCACTGTTGTGCTTTCGAACTGCCAGGTTGGCAGAAGCTGGGCCAGAGCAATGGGAGATCACCCTGTTGTGTGGATTCAAACCTCAGTGGCTTAGACCACAGCACCACCCGAATCCCCATAAAACTACCTATATCATAACACCATTATCTATGGTGCAGCTCCACTTGGAATACTGTATGCAGTTCTGGTCTCCTCAAAAAATATTGTAGAGTCAGAAAAGGTTCAGAAAAGGGCAAGCTAAATGATCATGAGACAGGAACAATTCAATTATAAGGAAAGGTTGTGGCATTTAGTTTAGAGGGGAAAGTAAGATGATACAGGTGTACAAGATTCTACATGTTGTGGAAAAAGTACATAGGGACCCCTCATAATACTAAGAAAAAGCTACCAATAA
This sequence comes from Podarcis vaucheri, assembly GCF_965113315.1. Classification (NCBI taxonomy): domain Eukaryota; kingdom Metazoa; phylum Chordata; class Lepidosauria; order Squamata; family Lacertidae; genus Podarcis; species Podarcis vaucheri. Next base: position 36,956,017 of record NC_138759.1, read on the forward strand.
AGCTGAATGTTGGCTGATTCAGTACTTCGTACAGCTTGAAATTTGTTCCCATAAGATATGATTGCCACCAACCTGGTTTTAAAAGGAAATTAGACAAATTTGTAGAGGATAAGACTATCCATGATTAGTGTCCATCACTTGTCAGAGGTAGTATGTCTCTGAATAGCAGTAGCTGGCTATGATAAAAGGGGAGCGTGGTTACACACAGGTCCTGCTTGGCGGCTTCTGGTTGGACACTGCAAAAATAGAATACTGGACTAGATAGGCCTTTGATCTGACCCAGCAGAGCTCCAGATCAGACTGTAAGGTGCTGAATTTTTTGAATAAAGTTATCTTTCTCATATTTTGACCTAACACTGTTGAGGGCATAGGTCAAGAGAATACCTTTCACCATTTATAGCACAGGAAAATATGCAATATACACCTTGCTTCATAACAGTGATTTACAAGAGAAGATCAGTGCCATCATTTAATCACTGAATGATTTACTTTTCCAATGTACTGCTTCACAATGATTTTGGCAACTGTGATAACAGAATGATGATCACTCTTTCTCCATCATTAATCTTTCTAGAAGAAGAGTCAATATTTGCTCAGATAAAACCCATGGCTGTAACCTTATTTAGGCATCAGTGGTGTGGAGGCACACTTCAACACAGAAAATGAAAGGATGGAAAGAAAGTGTCTGAAAAAAGCAACTTCAGTTTTATGGAGGTTCAGACAAAATGCTAAATGGTATAAAGAAAAGTTCACCTGTACTGCTGATTCTCAGGCATGGATTATGGTTGCAGCAAAACTGTATTACTGACCTCATGCTGGTATTCCACCACTTATTAGAGGTCTCTGCTATCAAAGCCCAGAATATGAAGTAACAGAACCATTCAATTATTTTATGACTCTGTCTAGACTAGATTCTGCTGCCAGTCAGAGCTCTTGATGGAGTTCCTCGATTGTGTGCTACTGTGGTACCTCAGGTTACATACGCTTCAGGTTACATACGCTTCAGGTTACAGACTCCGCTAACCCAGAAATAGTACCTCGGGTTAAGAACTTTGCTTCAGGATGAGAACAGAAATCGTGCTCTGGCGGCGCGGCGGCAGCAGGAGGCCCCATTAGCTAAAGTGGTGCTTCAGGTTAAGAACAGTTTCAGGTTAAGAACGGACCTCCGGAACGAATTAAGTACATAACCAGAGGTAGCACTGTACTAAGCTTCTACCAGATCTATTGAGCAGAGGATTGTTTTCTTTATTTATGTAGTGATATCTATGCACATGGCACTTGACAAAAAACAACAACAGGCTCAACAGATCCCTCCCCCAGGAGGCATACAAATGGAGGAAGGAAAGAAGCAGAGGCATGGATAGGTCGGCAGGGGAGGAATTATCTCAGCTACACGTACTTTGGCTTAGTTACAATACGGAATTGGGGAATGATCCAAAGGCTTCCGAGAAAAGGTGTGTGTTGAGGAAATAAGAGTGATCACATGGAGATTTACAGCCCTACTTTCCAGATACAGCTGCATCTAAGCATATGCTAATAGTTCACGGGGCATCCGAAGCATTCTTTCCAACCACTTGGTGAAAACGCAATTGGACTCAGCCCGCCCCACAGAAGTAGCGCTCCATTCCTCATGCTAAGCCCTTGGGAACGTAAAACAACTTCCTGTGGGCAGGCTGCCAAATGTTATGACATATCCAGCCAATACATGAAAGAATTAAATTGGAGAAGTTATTACACATTTGTCATTCAGATTTTGTAAATTTTGCAGGAACTAGAATGGCCCTTTACGATTGTGTAATGCCCTCCCGCCCCCTAAGCAGGGCTTGTACAGGCAATCCCTTTCCCCAAAACACTACCATAGCTGTAGCTTTGATCTTACAGCAATTGTGTTAAAACTGTTCAAAGTGACGGAGGGGAAGGAGATAGCCTTGCTATTGGGGATATAGGTGGGGAGAAACAGAAGTAAAAAACAAAAAACCTATGGAAATGGGGCGTTGCTGCGGGAGGGGGGAGTGGTAGCCTAGCTTGCAACAGCAGCTTTCTTTCAAAGAACTATATGAAGAACTAAACCAGTTTAAAATCAAATCTTAAAACTCCTTTTATATACCAGAGATGTACAGGCATGGCAAGTGCATGTTGCGTCTCTCGTCAGTGACAGCATGGGCACTATCCAATACATGCCTGCAGCCATGCACAGATAGCATTTTAGCAGCAGCAGAGGCACTGGGTTGAGGAGAGAATTGCATTCAGTCTTAGCAATGCCAATTTGCTGTGTGAGGGCTAAGAACAGGAAAACAGAGGCACACCTGTGGGAAGGACTTTTCATTTCATGTAGCCTCATTACCCTGAAAAGGAATAGACGTGCAAAGCAGACACAGGTGTGGCAGTGACGATGCATTAATTTATCAATCAATTAAACTGGAGACCTTGCAGTAGTGTTAGCATAAGGAGCAACAACCTTGTAATCTGGGAACAGGAGGATCCTTGAGCACAGTGAAGTTGTATGCATGTAAGACATTTGCTCACCCAGCATTAGATCACTCATATATCAGCAGAGTCATGCATCTTTACCTAAACCTTGCAAAGGCCTCTTGTGGAGACCTGCAATTATTTGGATGCAAACTCATAAATATGCTAGGTGTGCTATAATTTTTATAGAGAGAATAGTCTCAGAGGCAGAAAGCTTTGCAAATAAACCTTTCGTTTGTTATTGAATCAATCAATGAGGCACTATGGGAGCTGCTAGAGGGGAGATTAGATTTATCACATGAACACAAAAGGGGCTTGTGAGAGGCAGATGCCAGCAAAAAGTCTCGGAGACAGAGCATGAAGGAGGAGGCTGACTGGTGCTGCGCCTGTTACCATTCATGCTCCTCCTTCCCTCACTGCTCTCAAGCCATTCTGCTTTGAAATGCATTGATCTGCTTGGGGCAGCACCGAGGGGAGAGGTTGGGGAGGAGATTATTTCTATGATGGCTTTTTGTAAAATAATTGGACGGTGCCAGAACACTTGAGCGCCAGATGCCTCAGGGATATTCGAGAGTATGGAAAATGGGGGAGCGAGAGAAAGCAGATTCCTGGTTATTTTAAGGCTACAATAGATTTCTCTTTCTAAAAGGGAAAGGTGCGAAACGTCTTGGCAGAAGTGGTGAAAAATATTTTGACACTAGTGAAGATGATTGCAAACAATATGAAGCAGCAACAAGTGTATCTAACATTAGTAAGCGCCTGTGGTGACAAAAATTCCTCAATTTGACACACACTTTGTGGATTAAAAATCTGCATAAACTTGAAGGGGGATCTTTAGAATTTATGAGAATTTGTTGGTAGCTGGAAGTTTGCCAGACATAAAAAGAATACACACACACAAATATGTTAATATAAGTTTGATTTGAGTATTTTCCTGTGGTGTTGTTGTTTTTTAATAATAAAAAGTTACACGATCAGCTATTCAATAGGTTAAGGGTTGCACGTTTTATGTGAGGGGTTGTTTTGGAGCACTGAGGAAAACAACATGAGGATTTTCTTCGCTGATATTGAGGTGCTTCACTTGCAACACGACTTTGTGGAATCTGCACCACTGAACTGAGCAGGATCTCTCAGTAAACTGCATGTTTATGGACTAAACAACATCAAAATTCCCTGAATTAGCAAACATACCATTTTCACTTATCTCTTTTCAATTGAAATTAAATCAATTTGACCATAATTGGAATGATTTTTCAAGGTTAAATTTTGCAATTTCACATTTTGGAGCTAAGGAGAAGGCTAAACGTCACGTTAGTTTCCCTATCATATCACAGCAGCATCACAATCCTAGTTATGATCTTCTGCCCAATCAGTAGCAAAGTTAACGGTACAACAAAAGCTATTGAAACCAAAGCTAATGTAGCATCTGGCAAACCTGGTACCACCAATTAATCACAGCATTGCACACCAACAATACATGTAATTGCCACACATAGAAAGCACTGGCCTCAATGCACGGCAACAGCCGAGGAACCTCCTGCTATCATCTAACCAAAAATACACACTGACACAATGCACAACCATGCTGCCAGAAAGGAGACCGAAACACCTTCCTACCTGCACAAACTGCTACAGATCTGAGGCCTGCATTGAGAATCCAGAGGCAGAATCTCTGTATTATATTATAGTCTCCCACGGACCAAGTCCCTATCCCACACACTCACTTCTCTCCCTCCCTGTTCCTTTATGGAAGGACTTCAGACATATAGCCCAGCTCCAAGGGAAGTAATGTGGAATCATAGCTCAGTGGAAAAGTACCACTTTCACATACAAGAGGTCCAAAATTCAAAGGGTTTGTATCGTCAACTTCTTTTATACCATTCAGCCACAGGCCCTTATGTTCATTAGGATAATTCCCAGTTTCCAATCGTTACTGCCTCAAAACATATCAATTTCCCCAGCTCCACTCCACTTGATTTTGGGTCATCATACCCAGTGGCGTAGCGTGGGGGGTGCAAGGGGGGCCGGCCGCACCGGGCGCAACATCTGGGGGTTAGGGGGCGCAAATCCACGGGTTAGGGGGCGCAAATCCACGGGTTAGGGGGCGCAAATTACTTGCCTTGCCCCGGGTGCTGACAACCCACGCTACGCCACTGATCATACCTACAGTAACCAGAAGGAAAGGGTCAGAAATACGTTGAATATTGGGAACCCCTCCCTCCGCCAGAGGAGAGGCCAATCTTATACTCCAATGCAGCCAACTTGGGTGGAGAAGGATGAGGGGGAATGTGTAGGACTCTTCAAGAGCTTGGACCCTAACATCCCTTGAGCCCTGCAGTCCCCATTCCTCCAAAAATCTTCTGCAGGGAACCCTCCAGAGCAACATGGGGGCTGCAGGGGGAATTAGCAGAAATTTGCTCCACCTCCCACCAATGGAAGCATCTATTGGGCTGGTGCCCATTCCTTGAACAGAAGAACTTCTTCTGTTCTGAAATATACTCGGGGTTGAGAGTGGATTTCATGCTCTTCATTCAGCTCATAGTGGTGAGGAGGAATGAAAGTTCCCCCACAATATCTGCTTTATATACATTATTTACACAATGGGCTGCATGTGATTGGCTGATTCCGGGATTCTCCTGTAGGCCAATCAGGTTGTGGATTCACTTCCACCTGGAGCTGGATTGGGTGGCTCCTGCGGACCAATCATACTGATGCATTGTTCTAGAACCAATCAGACTTCTGCATTCTGAATCCTATTGTTCTAGGACCAAGCAGACTACTGCATTCTGAATCCTATTGTTCTAGGACCAATCAGACTGCTGCATTTTGGATCCTATTGTTCTAGGGACAATCAGACTCCTGCATTTTGGATCCTATTCAACTCGGTACATAACACGTTCACAAAAGGGCAACTCGGGACTCAAGCCGTCCATTTGGATGGAAATGTTAAAACAATGTTCTATCCTTTACAGGATTAACATGCCATCATTAGAGGCAGAACCAGCCCTGTGTGCGCAGAGACTTTTAACTATGCTTCTTCCTTGCCACAACCCAAGTCTGGCTGATTTGCCCCTTGAGCTGGTGGCGTCTTGGCAGCTCAACAGTATTGCTATGCTGATCATTTCTTCCTCTTCAGCAGAGTGTTGTGCTTCAGTGATGCATGGAGTTGTGGAAGTGGTCCTGTCTCGCACGTGAGCATAACCTGAGGACAGGTTCTCTCTGTCTGCTAGGCTGCCAGACCACAATAATTTGGAAGGCGGCTCCACTGCACTCAGCGGGACTGCTTTCCAACTAAATGTGTTTAGGATTGAGTTATTAAGCGTTTTAGGCACCATTACATCATATCTTTATTTAAGAAGCTTGGAGGCCTTAGAAAATGCCTGGCCATAAGACCAAAAGCATGCTGCCCAGCATGCAGGCATCACTATTCTTTTTAAGTGGAGAAGTGCTGGAGCTGGCCAGATGTTCAGCATTCTTTCTGTTTCTCCCTGATAGGTCATGGAATGAGTAACTCTCTTTCCCCCCCCCCTGGCCTCTCAGTTCCCCGGAAAATGGAAATAAAGGTAAAATGTGCAAAACATTGGTTTTGTCTTTGATGAAATGCCTAGATTAAATCAGATATTCTTTCCCCAATCCGCACTTCTATAAAGCAAGGGAACAGTCCCACGCATGTATAACTTGTTCCATTTTCACTTTTCAGACTTTCTGCCACAGCAAGTCTTTCTTCCCCAATTTGAGGCTGCTTCAAGTGTGGGAAGGGAGTTTCCACAGCCCAGACTCCGTCCCAGAAATTGCTGAAGTGTAGGCTGATGTAATGACATGAACTTCACGTCCTGGGTTTCAAGGGACGTAACGTTTTCAGACTTGCCTGGTAATTGATCAGAATGTGTTGGAATACATGCTGCGATCCTATGTATATTTGCTTGGAGTTAAATCCCGCTCCATTTAGCCAGATTCAATTTTCCCAAGCAATCATAGAATTCTACTGTACAAAGAGAACATTCAGACCGCTTTCCCAGCTTCTTCCCAATGGTCCGGCCAACATGCCACCACTGTTGCGCTCTGTTACTGTACATGGCCAGTGACATCTAAAAATGATGTGGCTGGAAACTTTCTGTGATGTTTAAATGTACGAATTTAAACCACTGCATAGAGACTTTAGCTTTACATCAAGATGCAAAGTCCAGTTAAGTTTCTTCCTTTGTCAAAATTATTTTGAAGCAAATTATTCTTTTGGTAATAATTTGCATTAAAATTCCCAATGTGGATAAATTTCCCACTTTTATTTTAGTGATTAGTTCTATTTATGACGCAATCCATCAATTGGTAAAAAGCACAATTTTGCTCTTAAATATTGACTGCTTCAGCGCAGTTTAGAGTCAGGGAAGCATAACAGATTTTTATAAGCTACATCTGCATCCAAACGATGTACAACTGTGTTTCACACATTCCTTACCAAAGCTATCATCACCTTTTCTGCTTCATTCCTTTGCTTCCTATTGTGCTGGAAGGGAAAGATGATTAGTTCAGAAATGAAATACATTATACAGTAAGAGAGGTTCCGCGAAGTCAGAACAACAAGGAACCTTTATTTTCTTTTAAGAAAAATATTTAGCAATGTTTCAGCACAGCGGGAAGTGCAAATTAGAACAACCTTGGAGTGATTTATTAGTAAATGCATTCCAAGATATAAATGAATCATGCATATCCTTCTCTGGAACTCATGATGTCATTTTATTTTCATGTTGTTTTAAAGAGGAACTTCTTTGCTTTTTTTTTGTTTTGTTACGAAAGCACTCTTGCTGCACAGTAATAATTTATTTTTCAAATGGGCCGAATAGTCCTAAACCCCAGATCAACTGGATGGAGGAGATTAGAACTGAGTGCAAGTGTTCCTCAACCAGGAAAGAGTTCCACCACTGAGAGGGTCGTGTCTACTGCAGAAGGACCTACTGGACCAACAGAAAGCTCTATGAGCATACAGCAGATCTATAGCTGGAAGTGTTCCTGCTGGTGGTAGTTAGCACTGGGCCCCCAAAATAGGACATTCTTGAGGCAAGGCTCAAGGGGGGGGGGAGGCAACTGTGCAACATGAAAAAGAGGTTTGTCTGCCCTTCCACTTCCTGCCCAGACCAGTGCAGTTCAACAAGGTGTTGGGGTAGAGTTGCCAGAACCCTTAGGGTCGACTTCGGGTTAGATTGAGGGCACAAGGAGAAGGGGACGACAGAGGACGAGATGGTTGGGCGGTGTTCTCAAGGCTACCAGCATGAGTTTGACCAAGCTGCAGGAGGCGGTGGAGGACAGGGGTGCCTGGCATGCTCTGGTCCATGGGGTTATGAAGAGTTGGACATGACTAAACAACAACAGCAACCATTGCTAGGCAGCAGAGGGGGGCCTTGAATCTCCCAATAGACAAGAGCACCTTTTAAAAAAGTTTTTTTAAAAAGTTTTTTTAAGAAGACTGTGTGTGTAGCTTGCAATCTTCAGTTCATCAGAAGGCAGCTGCAAATTATTGCATGGACTCTCTGGGGTGTCTGCCCTCTTCCTCTCCTGAAATTAGCCTCCATCTCCAGGGCTCAGTGGTAGGAGGGAGTGCAGAGAAAGACAAAGAACTGGGCCAGGCTAAAGAGGAAGAGAGGGTTCTGACTATGCCTGCATGCCTGACTCATGTGTTAGACTTTGTGCTTTTTATCTGAATGGCATGCTCTCACTGACTGATTAATGCTTAATGTGCCATGCTTAATGGCATCACCGGGGCCTACCCCCTGTAACTTCACCACCCCAAGACATCACCAGAAGCTGCCCCTAAGTCTCAGGTTTGGGCCCTAAAATCTCAGGGTCTAGGCCACTCCTGACCTGGCAACCCTATTTTGGGTGGAAGGGAATCAATTGTTGGTGTTTATTTCTGTTTTCGTAATAGGACCGCAAAATACTTTAGTCTCAACTCGCTCTGTCACACTCTCACACACAAGCTGGATGGCTGAATCTCCCTAACCCTACAAAAAAATAAAACCAGACACACACACATTGGGACTGGGGATTCTATAAACATCTTAGAAATCTGCTAGAGATCCCCTTCAGATCTTCCATTCTATTGATTGCTCGGGGGGACACTGTTATGGACTATTTCATACACATCCTTGTTCTATGGGAATGGGTTTGGGCGTCATGTTTCTCCACACTGATACATAAAGCCATTTAAGCAGGTCTGGGGAACCTTAGGCCCAAAGGTCAGGTGTGGCCCTTCAGGCCGCTCTATCCAACCCCCAGAATGGTCTGGAGGCCACACCACTCACGACTCCTGTTCCAGGCACTCCTGAAGTGCTTTTATTCTTGCATGTGTCCTTGAATTGTGACATTTGTTGGCGGGAATGTTTGTAGCAGAAGCCAACTAAGTCACCCAGCCTTTCTCAAACTTGGCTTTCCAGATGTTGCTGGACTACAACTCCCACCATCCCTAGCTACCAGGATCAGTGGTCAGGGATGATGGGAGTTGTAGTCCAACAACATCTGGGGAGCCAAGTTTGAGAAAGGGTGAACTCACCACATGACGATGATTAAACTGGTTTAAGTCTGTGCTGATTACATATTAAGCCGAAAGCTCACACCATCTTTCATCATAGGGATATAAGTCTATAACTTAGACTGCTGAATAAAACAAGAGTTGTTCAAAATGTTTATTGTAGAAAATATGTCAAACTCTGTCATAGCAGGGTTTTGTGTGTGTGTACAGTGGAGGAAAATCTACCAAAATGTTCCAGTATTTCTGGCTTCACTCCAGAAAAAACAAACAAAAACAAAACAAGCACAACAACTGCAACTGGTGGGTTTGATGCCATAGTTCATATTATAACTAAAATGAGTCCAGGGAATGGTGTAGGGCAGTTAAACTGAAAACTAATAAAGCTAAGCTGTCTGTCTCAGAGACTCTTCTCACGTTATCTCTGTGGTGAAGGAGCAGCTGCTACATGTTCCTTCCAGCAGCCAAATGACATCAGAAGCCACAAGTCGCATGTCAAAAGTCTACACTGCAGCTCCTTCTCACCCCTGTGATGCATCCCAATACTGCCCATGCCCACACATCACCACGCATATCCGGATGTCCACCCTGCCTCCGCTATTGTGTCCATGCTGCTGCCAGCCCCATCACCACAACTGCACTGCAAGGGTGCAGTGGTGAGGGCGCAGTGGCAGGGGTGAGGGCAACAGGGCAGTGTTGGTGGTGTGGGTGAAGACCCAGCAGGTCAGGCAGCAGCACAGTGAGGGGGGGCGTTTGGATCTGCCGCCTGAGGCAAACGGTTTCACCTCGCTTAATGCATGGGTCACCCTTGATGATGATCATGTGGGTGGGGAAGAACCATTTTGTGAACTCTGGGACCCTGAGGAAGTTCTTACATAAGCTTCAAAGACGTCGGCCGCACACACACTCCTGTTTACTTTACATCTATTGCACTCCCTCCCGCTGGTTTTTGAATTGGCACTGCATATTAAGCTAATAATATGTACACAGCTCTATTCTGGAAAGGCTATCCATACCACAATGTTGCATCTGAAGAAACACTCAGTGGAGAAGTTGGGTTGTAAGTGGGAGAATTCTTGAAAGTTCTGGGTAAGTTGCTCAGAGTTCCCCAAAGAAGAGCAGGATACAAGTACAATAAAGGACTCGGTAAGATAATCAATTATGAAAAATAATCTTTTTTCCTCAGAGATGATAATTTTCTAATTATTGGTGAATATTGTCAATAATATACAGCCAGTGTGATTAGATATGAAATTTCAGAGGTTTCAGGTAATTCTTTAATTCGTTTGCTTTACTTAATCTGCCTTGTTCTGCATATAAATCATGTTTCTTTTCCAAGTTGTTTTTCTTTACACTGGTAAGTGATCATTACAAATTTGGCAACATGATAGCTCTGGAGGATTCCCACAAGATAATAATTATGTCATTGTAACACAATTTCCTCAGATGTTCATTTTTATGTCAACATCCCTGTTTAATTGCAATGATTTTTTTATTACAGTAACAGAAGTCCATGTGTGTGGTTTCTCTGCTTGATTACTTATTGTCTGCAGTTGCGGATTCTTTGAAATAAAACAACCGAGTGTCACATTAGTGGAGACTCATGGTTCACAAAGTGTAATGAACCTTTTCTTCCTTTTTGAAGTGTCACCTAACCCTAGAAGCCCTTGTGCAGAAATCAAGTAGCATTAACACCATTATAGTTAATATATGGGGACAAACCTTGGTGTTCTAATATTATAATGCTTTTAAAAAGCTTTCGTGCAATTCACTAATGTCAGTTAGGAGCTAACTACATTCTTAGGGAGTATTAAGCCTCCATCCCATCACAAACCATTAGCATTATCCCATTTACTGTGTCTGCACAGAGTCTTGCACTAAATCCAAATCATCTCAAGATAGTGAATGAATCAGCCCCCTCTGTTTCTTCAGGCTACCTGGTCAGGTGTGAGAAGGGCCTGGATACTTCCCCGAGCTGAGAGAACAATGCTGGCTACCGGTACTTCCATTAACTGAGCTGGTGGCAGTTGATCGCCCAAAGCTGATAGGACCTGGAACAACTGGCTATTAGATTGTACAATTTACTTGGAAACTACAACTAATCCAGAATGCAGCAGCTAGACTGATGACTGGGAGCACATAACACTGGTCTTGAAAGACCTACATTGGCTCCCAATACGTTTCCGAGCACAATTCAAAGTGTTGGTGCTGACCTTTAAAGCCCTAAACAGCCTCGGTCCAATATATCTGAAAGAGCATCTCCACCTCCATCGTTCTACCCGGACACTGAGGTCCAGCTCTAAGGGCCTTCTGGCAGTTCCCTCACTGTGAGAAGCCAAGTTACAGGGAACCAGGCAGACGGCCTTCTCGGTAGTGGCACCCGCCCTGTGGAATTCCCTCCCACCAGATGTCAAAGAGAAGAACAACTACTAGACTTTTAGACAACATCTGAAGGCAGCCCTGTTTAAGGAAGCTTTTAATGTTTGAGACAGTACTGTATTTTAATATTGTGTTGGAAGCCGCCCAGAGTGGCTGGGAAAACCCAGCCAGATGGGCGGGGTATAAATAATAAATTATTATTATTATTATTATTATTATTATGCTGGAGATTCGTTGCCTCTTAGATAGACCTGGGCTCTCTTGGTAGTGCTCCTACATAATGTTGAAGCTATAGGGTCTAGGAAATGGATTTCTCTACCTGACATTCACCTTCATCTAACAATATGTCATCCTTGTGTAACAATGTTTTTCAGGGCCTCATGCAAGGAACATGCCATAACGCCCAACCTAAAAAATAGTCCTGAAGACATGTCACCTATTTCTCCACCAGTGTAGATTGGGGAATAGCCAGGAAACTAAGGAGCTGATGCTCAGTAAGACAGGCATAGAGACCATTTTACAAGAAGATGTGCGCTATTCCTGAGGTCTGCCTGGGGCTCTGGAAAAAGTAAAGGCTAAGCCAGTCCTGATCCAAACAAGATTAGAGCCATTTCTGCAGCCTACAAAAGTACTGAGTCAATGTGGTCAGACTCACTCAATATGGTCACATTTTTTCCCCTACTCCTTCAGCTACGACTCCGATGCTGCAGTCTCTTTTGGAGAAGCAAGAACTTGTTGCAACAGTTGACTGCATTGTAGATTTTTTTCAAGGAGCTTCAAAGTGGGGTGAGGGGGATTCTTAAAATATTGTGGAAAAGGTAGCCCTTTCATGAAAATACTACGAAATGGAATGCTATGCCTTCAGGTTGCAACTGATCACTGCCTCCATTCAACACTTTCAAATTAGTGTCGGAATATAGCGTCTTCTAGTTAATACTGTTGTAACATACATTTGGCAATGGTGATTCCAGTCCCCCAGGAGGTTCTCTTGCACTCATTCCCTTACTGGCTATGTTCTCCCTCTTCTATCCTAGGCAGTATGTCTTGCTTCTGGGAATCACAAGTGGGAAGGGGGATATTAGGTTCATGTCCTGTTTCCATAGACATCTGGTTGGCTACTATGATGATTATTTAACAGTACACAATACCAAACAATTACTAACAGTACAAGTCATGTAATCAGAGAATGCCTGCATTCTGTGGACCGGTGCATAGCTTGCTATGCTCCTATTTTAGTGGTATTTTTGAAAGCCACAGTTAACGATGGCCTTGCCTTCAACCATCTCATTCCCATTGTCCCTTTCACTTTACCACAATCTTTGGTGTGAGTCAGGCAAGCAGAATTTGACCCCCTAGTTCTAAGGCTGACATGATGAATTTCCAGGAAAGAGAATGTAGTACACATTTCTTACGCTATTCAATCCTGGCTGAGACATAGCCAGCCATTATGACGTCCATCTCCATGTACATTCATTCCCTTACCAGTACATCCCAAACAAACAGGCTTTCTGTTAGCGTTTGTTAGCAAATGAAGGCAGAAATGTGCACACGAAAGTAAACAGAGGACCTTATGGCACAACATTTCAGTGGTATTTAAAAGATCCTAAGCATAAGGCAAACCTTATGCTACAACATGTATACAACTGGGGTTCAGATGTGCCACTTTCTGCGTGAGTCTCTCTTAACCTTACATCCCAAGGTTTGTTAATACGATGTTTTCCATAGTGGGGGGGGGGGGGGAACCTGAGCTTTTTAAAAAAGAAAAAAAAACTGAGCTCCTAAACCAGGATAATGCTAGCTCTGACAACCCAGAAAACAACAATTTATGTGAAACCAATGCATTTAGAACCTTTCACAGTAGATATATTCTGCCTGGAGAAAGCACACATTTTGAGCAGGATGGACAATATACTGAAGGACCGAACTCTCTTTTCTTATTGGATTTCTTGCAGTTCCTGTAACTTACAGAATTCATCAACTTAAATTCATCTTTCTCAGGGTATAGAGATGGCTGGAATGATATCGATACATCTGTCCTCAGTATTCCAAGTGTAAAGCATTATTGCTAAAGCATAACTGAGTGTGCAAACCTTTTCATGCTAATCTTTTAAACTGCGCATTATCAACACTGTAATGCTCATAAATGAATGTATACATTAGAACTCAGCCAAATGTCTTTTGGAATTTTATTTTATTTTTGCTCTGAACGTGGCAGAGCAAAAGGTGGGAAGGCAAAAGGAAATGCGGGGGAGGGGAGAAAAGTCTCACATTCTTGGGATATGATGGACTTACTAGGAAAACGACAGGACCTGACACCATCTGCCTTGTGGGAAGGAAGATGAGAGTGAGGCAGGCAGGCAGGCAAAGAAAAGATCAGAGTCCATTCCACTTGTATTGTGCCCCCCGCTGCAAACTTTACATTGCATATCGTTGATATGCTTTGGTATTTTGAAATTGTAAGCTGCCTTTGGTGCCTTGACAGAAAGGCAGCATAATACATTAAATTTAAAGAAAAGAAGGCTTTTTAATTTTAATTTGCTTATTTCACTGCTCTACCACCCCACACAACAGCAAAACTGCAACACTAAGTGGCTGGAGGACTGCAATTTCCCTCCACAATCCTTTCTTTGAAACAACACACTGTCATTTCCAGAAGCATTTGTGGTGGGGAGAAGGTAGAAGACTCTACTTTAGTAGAGCCATAAAGGCGGGGGGCATTCTTGCTTGGCTCTAATTTTTACCTCCTCTTGGGGTGCTGATTGGATGGGGAAACCTCAACTATTGGTTCTGCCTACATGGAATGGGTAACATGGGTTCTGCCCGGACACTGAGGTCCAGCGCCGAGGGCCTTCTAGTGGTTCCCTCACTGTGAGAAGCCAAGTTACAGGGAACCAGGGAGAGGGCCTTCTCGGTAGTGGCACCCGCCCTGTGGAATGCCCTCCAACCAGATGTCAAAGAGAAGAACAACTACCAGACTTTTAGAAGACATCTGAAGGCAGCCCTGTTTAGGGAAGCTTTTAATGTTTAATAGGTTGTTGTATTTTAGTGTTTTGTTGGAAGCCGCCCAGAGTGGCTGGGGAAAAGTATAAATAATAATCATCATCATCATCATCATTATTATTAACACAAGGTTGCCATGTGAGTTATCGTGACAGGAAAACACCTCCCCTGTACATGTGAAAAGGGCAGTCAGAACTCTGCAGTCATTTCTCTCCTGCCCCAAGGGTTAAATTCATATACCTGATTTGAAAATGGCTCCACACCAACCATGTTGGTTTGCTCTGAAACCATTTTAGGCCAGGTCAACATCACTCATGTGCCACAGAGAATGGAAATGTGAGCAAATGAGACCAAGGAAAAAGAGCAGGGGAAAAAAGTACAAAAGTGTAACTAGACTGGAGGTAAGATGACCTAGAGAGCAAGGAACTAAAGTAGGCCAAATATGAGATAGAACAATGAGGATTATAATATGCAGCGGTTTTGCCAAAAGAAAGCTGCCACCGCAGAAAGATACATCTGCCCACACACCCTTTATTTTTCACGTCTATTTGCTTCTAGGCAGTATAGCTTCTTGCTTTTTTACTCTTGTTGCTTCTTAGTGACAAGGATTACCATAAAAACAGAAGCTCTTCCCTCTATAATCATCCTTTTCTAACTGACTAGTGCTTTCAATAGTGCTATAATCCAGTGGCTTTTTGTATCTGAGAAATATGATACAATATCATCATTCAGTAAGCATCACAGAGGAGAAGGCAGAAAAATATTCCAGAGTCTAATGCGGGAAGGGGAGGGTAACACATAAATAGGTGGTTTTTTAAAAGAAAGAAACATTCACTACAAGATATAAAGGATGTCACCCCTCTCTCATTGGAAGCAAAGGAGGAAACCTCCTGCAGATTTAAGTGGAACCAGGCTTGAAGCTCACAGCCTCATCTATCTTTAATACAAATTTGTTCAACGGCGGTGACATCCATTTTATCATCTGCTCAATGGCGATTGGCTGTTTTTGAACCTCTGGTCAGATTAAGAAGTTTGACAGATGGCACTTTCAATTTAAATGGATTTATATGCCATTAAAAGAAATATTTGTGCTGGCTAAGAAGAATATTGACTGTGAAAGTCACGGTACTGTAGATCATCTCCACTGAGATTTTAGTCAGTATCCTTCCAATTAGTCCGTCAATACGATGCCCTTATAAACATGATCTTTTGTTTTTTGCCTCTGTTGTAGGTATCTAGGATGTGCCTACAAAAGCAGCAGAGCTTTCTCAAAGCTCTTGCTTCTGCAAAACAGCATTTTTTACAGTTAACGTACTGCGTTATACTCGATAAATAAGCATGCACACAGTTGTACAGAAGCATATTCCTTTTACTTTTGCATGTATGTAAAATGACTCAGATTGGGCTGAATTTATTTATTTATTAAGGCCCCATCTGTACTATCATATATTACTTTAAATGGTCATGACTTCCCCCAAATAAATTTGGGAAGTGTAGTTGTTAGGAGACCCCCTATTCCCCTCACAGAGCTACAGTTCTCAAGAGTTCCCTGTGAAGAGGAATTGATCCTTAAACCACTCCAGGAACTGAAGCTCTGTAAGGGGAATAGGGGCCTCCATAACACTTCCCAGCATTCTTTGCAGGAAGCCATGACTGTTTAAAGTGGTATGATCCATGTATAGTGCAGACAAGGCCTTATTGTTTTGGTTCTTTGCTCTCGCTATGCTGACAAGTAACAACTTTTAAGGCCTAGGACTGTCCCAAAAGTATGTCATAGTTCAAGTGGGAGAACAGGTGACAAGGGAGAAACTGGGGATTGGTTAAAATGGGAAGTATAGCAAATCAGGTACAGTGCAGACATAAGATTATCTTCCTGCAAACTGCCATTTGCACATTGATAACCAGCCAGATTCTGAATGTGTGCTCCCCATTTCTCCTATCTACACAAACAACAACTAATGCAAGCCGTGGTTCCCTCACGAACTAGAGGTTATCATCATGGTTTTAAGTGGGTTTGAAAACCATACTTACACAGTAAGTATGCTTGAAACATTGTGTCAGGGCACATATAATGAAAAACCACAGTTATCATTAGAAAGGAAGGGAAATGAGAAATTGAACCAGAGAGTGGAGGAACAAGGGGGACTAACTGCATTCAGGAGTACTCGATTAGAAAGTGCCCAAGTGGACCTGATCCCTGGTGAAAGCAGAGTTTGTTTCCGTGCTTAATTTATTAAATCCAGCGCCTAACACAAGCCTCACTTTTGAGAGGAATTATTGCAGTCCCATTATGAATTTAAGCCACGCTGCGGAGATTCTTCTTTTCCAACCCCAGCTTAAATTAAAGCAGAACTGCAAAGGAACAACTGGACGTGTGCCCTAAGAGTATGCTCCCAATTCTTCCTTTGAAGTTTGAATCATTTGGCATAATATGATGTCAGGTGACTGGCAAGTTGGCAGCCTTGTCCACTAGTCAAAAGTGGCCCAGGGAGGATGGAGAAGATTTGGATCTGGTCTGCGAGCCAAATCCAGTTCAGTATAGTCTGTAACCAGTTTATAGTCTGTTTTTAAAAGAAGAAAGGAATGATGCTAGAGATACAACTTGCAGTTTCTGGTGGGACATGGCACACCTCACAACTGTCCCATTTTAAGCGGGACACCCTGGAATCGCAGAAGCCAATCCTGTCTTGTTTGCATCCCAGAATGTCCCCATGTCATATCCTCCATCATTCTCACCCCCAAAATAAGGGTGCAGGAGGGGCACACCTTCCAGTCCAGCACTTGTCAGCAGGGTCACGTCAGAGCACCAGACTGGAAGGTACATCCCTCCTGCTTCCTGACTGGGTGGGGGAATGACAAAAAGGTTAGAGGGTGTGACATGGAGTCTGCTTGCTGCTGTCCCGACGACTTACTGCTTTGTCGGTGGTCATTTTATTTATGACGTTTTAACTGTTTTATGATGTTTTTGTTTTGTTTTAAATTGTGGATCTGTTTGCCATCCTGGGATTCTTCGAGAGGCAGGGTGGGATATACATTCAATCCTAATAAATAAATAAACACATACACTGGGGGCAGGGGGAACTGCCAGACCCTGGAATTCAGACCTGAGGTCTAGTTGTAACTGCATTGCTGAGCTGAAAGGGAATTAAGCTGTGGTTTTTTCCTGAAGGACAGTTTATGTTTCCTCACTAAACTAGTTCCAGACAGTCCTAACCAGCAGATGGTTGGACAAGCTGGTTTGGCATATATTGTTATGCTGTTGTAGCTTGAATAAAATCAGTTTTTAAAGAGTCCCTCTAGCTCAGTTAATCCGAATGAAGCGGAACATAACATAGGAATTGTCTTTTTCTAAGGAGGGCTAGAAATCTCTGCAAAAGAATTCTCAGGCGTCCCAAAGAAATGAAACTCCCAGGATTCCTAGGGGGAAGTAATATTAAACCTTTTTGAGTATACTGTTGTTGTATCCCTTGAAACAAGTAATGAACACACTAATTACTTTCAGAAGACGTTTAAAGCTCTTAGAAGAAGGAAATTCCAGCGCTGGAAAGCAGCCACAAAGAATACCTCTCCAAATGTTGTCTGTTCTTGGCGCATATTCTAACAATAATTACACATTAGTTATGAATAATATTAATATAAATACCTGCACTCACAACTTTCTGTAAGGTAGTTAGGCAGCTGATATTTAAACATATATTCAGTTCCATATAGTTATTTGTTGTAATGTTTTCCACATAGAAACTCAGGCTTTAGTCAGAGAAACATCATCATTGTCTGTTTGCTTTCAAAAACTAGTTTCATACTTAATGGTTTGTATTGTGCAATCAATGTCTACAATATTTCATTTGGTAAGAAAGCAATTCTGTACCGAACAGTCTTCCTAAACAAGCACATAAATTTATTGCACTAAAAAAAACTTCCAGTTGCTAAATGAAAGAGCAATCTACACAAAATCCCTATACAAATAAAAGGAAATGTGGTGTTACACTGTTACACATTAAATGTGACTGGTTTTTGTACAGTCAAACCTCGGTTCCCGAACGCTCTGTTATCGTACGATTCGGCTTCTGTATGCCGAAAACCCGGAAGTCAATGCTTCGGTTTTCGAACATTTTTTGGAACCCAAACGTCTGACACATCTTCCACATGAGTGAAAGAAGCTCTTGCAACCAATCAGAAGCTGTGCCTCAGTTGTTGAACATTTTGGAAGTCGAACGGTCTTCCAGAACAGATTACGTTCAACAACCAAGGTTTGACTGTATTTGTAAAAGGCCTCGGAGAAAATTTTGGCATTATGTGATGTATAAATTAATAAATAATAGTCATACAAAACATTTCAGAAGTCCCTCATATGTATCAACATGCCAATGTTTCCCCAGCAGCTTTGCATGTAAAAGGTAGACCGTCAGACTCAGCTCTGAGTCAAACCATACAGAAACGAAGAAAAATCCAGCTGTCCTGTTCTGTGGACTAGCTGCTACCAGTGGCGTAGCGTGGGGGGTGCAGGGGGGGGCGGCCGCACCGGGCGCAACATCTGGGGGTTAGCATTAGTGGGTGCAAATCCACGGGTTAGGGGGTGCAAATCCACGGGTTAGGGGGCACAAATTACTTGCCTTGCCCCGGGTGCTGACAACCCACGCTACGCCACTGGCTGCTACACAGGGCTAATTCTGGTTTCCAAGTGCCATTCAAATCTCCAAGTGCATACTTTAAAAGCCCTTCATGGCTTGGGATGTGTGTACCTGAAAGAATGCTTGAACCCGTATCAATTTGTCTGTGCACCAGCTTCATCTACAAAGACTCTCCTCCAAGTTACCCTGCCGTCTTCCGTGAAGTGGAAAATGACTGGAAAGGGAGCTTTCTCAGTTTGGCCTTGACTACAACAGGAGTCTCTTTTCTGCCCTGACTCAGCTTCTCCCTGACCTATCAAAAAGGAGGCTTTAGCCCAGGGGTTCTCAACCTGCGGGTCCCCAGATGTTGTTGGACTAAAACTCCCACCATCCCTTGCTAGCTAGGGGTGATGGGAGTTGTAGTTCAACAACATCTGGGGACCCACAGGTTGAGAAAGGCTGCTCTAGCCCCTTTTGCCCTCCTCTTCTGGGGTCCCTGGCTGCAGACAGAATTCATGTTACTCCCTAGATGAAAGTTACTTCAGATGGCGAGTTTGTAAGAAGCAGGTCTGGAGTTCAGATTCTGGCATGTCTGCATGGAAAGGAGACTCAGTTTCAATTCAATTCCTTACTGCGGAAAGGAGTCTTGTCAGAAGGAGAGCACTACCGGTTGATCCTACTGCTCGGGTCTATAAGGGATCATCCACACTTTCATTTGACCCCCGTTGAACAGGATTCCTTGTACCTTTCCCAGAGCTGCAATCAAGGGGCAGTCCACTCTCACATCACCCCCTATCCCTCAAGGATCTGTCCCCCTGCCCCTGACTCCCTGACTCTCTGCCATGGGAGGGCAGAGCTGAAGCTGGAGGTAACCCAGACTATTCATTGTAGGAAGAATGAACAGGAAATATTCTAGGAAGAATGAACAGGGTTACAGGGGTCTTTCCCCAAGGAAAATCTGAGGCAAAAATTACAAGTGGGAACGCCCAAATTGAAAACAGGTGAAAGAGGTGCAGACTTAAGGAGAAGTGTGGCTGGGCCCATAGTCACTTCGCTCTGAAAGTTGCCTCATTTCTTTCATCTACAAAATAATTACGGCAGCAGCAAAATGCAACAAGAATCAGCCGAAGCATGTCTCTATTCTCTTGGTGTCTGTAACTTTCCCCCAGAGGTTTGCTGGAATTTATGCATGTTCTCCCAGACACAAACATATCCCGAAGTCTCCCACTTCCTTCTGAAAGGGAGAGTAGACCCTTAAGGTTAACAAATGTGAAACTGCCTGCTAAAAGGAAGCAAAACCCTCTTAAAATAGTGTTTTAGAAGCATCATTCAGCAGGGAGCTTTTGATAGCTTGTAATAGTTCAGAAACTATTCCAAAGGGCGGAGAGGTGGGGGTGGGGGAGAGAATGATTTGCTTTGAAACTAGAGATCGTAGTGACACACAGCTGAAGGGTACTTTTAATATTTCAGGTCCTTTACAACTGCTCCAGTTCTGGAAAAAAAATATTTATTGAACACTCAAAGTTTTATAGGTAGTTTTAAAGCTAGGAAAAACAATTAGTGGTGAGGTTTATGCAGAGTAAAAAACCACTGGGAATGAAAGAGGGCGGGAAATGCTCAAATTTATGTTTATATCCTTCTAGGTGGCTGGAGGGAAAGCCTTTTCAAATGAATATAGACTGTTTATTCACTCTAAACAGAAATCTTAGGATTACTACCTGGGCAATAATTATTCCATCTAAGAGGTGAGTGTCAAGCTTGTAAATTTGTCATCACCTGCAGCCTTATATAACGGTCATAAGGAGTTCCAGATTGTGTCTGCTCTGGGTTACAATGCGGATTTGGAAGAAACGAGTGGGACCTGCAACCAAATGTTGTAATGCATTCTTGCCTCCTATTTGAAGAGCTCCTGTTCAGGGTTGCAGCCAGCTGGCCATGTATTCTCCTATTTTGTTCCTCTCCTTGTGGTTTTTCCACATCCATGTTTCATGGCTAAGCATGCTCTTTTGGCTTTTTGTGGTGAGCAGAGGAGGTACCCCTTTATGTTTTGAACACATTTTATTTCTACTGCAAACATGCTTATACCTCTTACTCCTCAATATCCATTCCTGTTAGCAGCACTTACCACTCAAGTTCAGTATTAGAGGAAGTGCTTCTTACCTCTCATAGTCTCTTGTTCTCTTACTTGCTCTCTGAAAACTGCTTTGATTGAGGATTTCTTTTTCTTACAATCAAGTGGTATACAGCCGTACCTTGGAAGCTGAACAGAATCCGTTCTGGAAGTCCGTTCGACTTCCAAAACTTTTGAAAACCAAATAACGGCTTCTGATTGGCTGCAGGAAGCTCCTGCAGCCAATCAGAAGCCGCAGAAGCTCCGATGGACGTTCGAGTTCCAAAAGAACATTCACAAACCAGAACAATCACTTCTGGGTTTGCGGCGTTTGGGAGCGAAAACATCCGAGTTCCAGGGTGTTCAGGATCCAAGGTACGACTGTATGTAAGTTTTATGAAATAAATAAATAAAACTATCCACAATTAACGTAGATGAGCCCTGATAAATCTGTAACTTTTAAAATGTTTATTCAGCTAAAACATTAATACCCTAAAGGTAACGGTAAAGGGACCCCTGACCATTAGGTCCAATCATGACCAACTCTGGGGTTGCGGCACTCATCTCCCTTTGTTGGTCGAGGGAGCCGGCGTACAGCTTCCGGGTCATGTGGCCAGCATGACTAAGCCACTTCTGGTGAACCAGAGCAGCGCACAGAAACGCTGTTTACCTTCCCGCCAGAGTGGTACCTATTTATCTACTTGCACTTTGACGTACTTTCGAACTGCTAGGTTGGCAGGAGCAGGGACCGTGCAATGGGAGCTCACCCCGTCGCGGGGATTCGAACTGCTGACCTTCTGATCAGCAAGTCCTAGGCTCTGTGGTTTAACCCACAGTGCCACCCGCGTCCCATTAATTAATTAATTAATTAACACCCTACCATACTACAAATAGACAGGGAAACCAAAACAAGGCCTTGAATGCAAATCTTAATGGGTGGATAGGTTCCTGTGGGAGAAAGCAGTTCTTCAGGTACTCTGGCTGTACCTGAAAGGCTCAGGGCCCTTTCCAGCCTTCTCAACCACCTGCCTGTCTGCCTTTGGTTTCCTCAGAATCATTTTTCTGCTCACTCATGCCACTCCCTTCCCCTTCTGTTTAAGTTGGTCTGACTGTGGCCCAAGTCAGCCATGGAGGAACAGGCAGGGTAGTGCAGTTCCCTAGCAACCACCCTGTTCTGCTGCTTTCTTCTTCCTCAGTCTCCTGCGCTGCTGAGGCCGAAATACCACCATCAGTATGAGGACAGCAGGGCAGGACAATTGCGGAGGAGCTGCCCTGGCCTGTCCAGGCTGTTCCAGTAGGCAGCTATGCAAACTGCAGCATGTCAACATTCTTACAATTTTATTATATAGTAAGACAAAAATCCCAACAAAATGCTGTCTAAAAGCAAAAAAAAAGAGTGTCTCTCTCTCCCCCCCTGTCCCCACATCATAGATGCCCAACCTGAAGTATAAGTTCAAGTGGCAGAAGTCATAGAATTGAATCATTGAGTTGGAAGGGACAATGAGGATCATACGGGACCGCCTCTCCTGGTATGCCCCACAGAGAAACCTACGGTCTGCAAATAATAACATCCTCAAGGTCCCAGGCCTCAGAGAGGTTAGGCTGGCCTCAACTAGAGCCAGGGCCTTCTCGGCTGCGGCTCCAACCTGGTGGAATGCTCTGTCAAAAGAGACTAGGGCCCTGCGGGACCTGACATCTTTCCGCAGGGCCTGCAAGACAGAGTTGTTCCGCCAGGCCTTTGGTCAGGGCGCAGCCTGACTCCCTCCTCTGGCAACCTGCACAGAATTTTGCTTAATTGGTTGCCTTCAATTTGATTTAATTAATTTTTATAATGAAATATTTTTAGATTGTGTAACTATTTTACTGTTTGATTATTTGATTGTTGTTAGCAGCCCTAAACCCAGCTTCGGCTGGGGAGGGCGGGATATAAATAAAATTTATTATTATTATTATCTAGTCTAACCCTCTGCAATGCAAGAATGCTGCCCACAACTGTCCCTGGGTAGGCTCAAACCACCAACCTTCTGGTTAACAGCCAGACACACTGACCCATTGCACCACCTGGCAATAGCATCAGAGGTTAACAGCTCTCCTGGGCAAAGCAGTTCAGGCTATGTGTACTGGGAGCCAAGCTTCATTTTCACAAGTTGTAAACCAGGGTAGGAAACCATCTTTGTCACTCCAAGGACAGTATTCCTTCTTAGCCAGTCTTCCAGAGGCAGCATGCACATGCTGGATGTGGCCAGGCTAAAATAGGCATGGCCACTGCCCAATAACATTTTGCATGCATATATACTGCACACACTGCAGTAATTAGAAACAAGCAAAAAAAAAAACAACCCAAACATTTAGCTTTCCCCCACAAGCCTAATTGCCCCAAGCCTAATATTTCTGGAAAGCGCCACTAGCAAGGGGTTAACCTTTTTCACCCCAGCTGCCCTCTCTCCAGGAAGATCATCCCACCTGGAAGCAATTAGTTTCCAAATAGGGGTGTGTGTGTTTTTTTCAAGCCTAAATTGTGGTATGGGTGGAGGGATGAGGCAGGGACACTGGTCCAGATGAGAAAACCTAAGGGTAACTCCTGGCCCACAGTCGAGGGTCTTCCACCATGCCCTGTAGTCTGACATCAGGATGCCAGTTGTCATTTAAGACACCCCCAAGGAAGAACTCCTTTCAAAAACACATGGCGGGGGGGGGGGCTTAATACAAACATTCTGTTTTGGGCACCTGGAAGTTTCTTCCCTTCCTTTCCCTGCAATTGGTGCCTTCCTGTATGTCTTTCCTAGTTCCCACAAAGAGCAGGTGAGCTGGTAAAGTACTTCAGATTTCAGGTAGCTGCTAAGAAGATTGAATGCTCTGCTATTAAAACAAAACAAAACACCTTAGCCGGGGGGGGGGGGACTAGATGTCAAGGACAAGGCTTCTGAATTGAAAGGCTAGTATGAGGGAGGCGGGGCGGAGGGGATTCAATTCAGTTTGTATTCAAAGCCAAGAAAGGTGTTCAGAAATGCATACAGTAGTGTAAAGTATAAACCTAAATGTGCATATATTGAACACAAAAGGCATAATATAGGGCAAAACTATGTACAAAATTGTGAATAATAGGATCAATTCACACAAACGCTGATGAATTTTCATGGGGACTATTTTTTTTAAAAAAAATACAAACTTCTATCAAGATGTGGAGAACTGAATTTACAATTGGAAAAATGAAAAACTGAGAGAAAGCAAAATTGATAGATTCGCTCACCCCTAGCAAATATATACATATTTACTTTCCTCCATAGTGGAGCAGCATTCCATCAGGTGAGCTTGCACCTGCTGTCTGAAATGATGGAGCCCAGACACAGGCCCACCAGCTTATCTGCTATTATGAAAAACTAGTTTTCAGTTCAGAGGTCCATTTTGAAACCTCTGGTGACAGAGCCACTCGCAGCCAACCATGCATGAGGCACTTAAAATATTCAGTACGGTCATACCTTGAGTTACAGACGCTTCAGGTTGCGTTTTTTCAGGTTACGGACGTGCCGAAACCAGGAAGTACCAGAACAGGTTACTTCAGGGTTTCGGCGGTTGCACATGCGCAGAAGTGCTGAATCACAACCCGTGCATGCACAGATACGGCGTTGTGGGTTGCGAATGTGCCTCCCGCATGGATCACGTTCGCAACTCTTAGCCAAAGTCACCTCCCTTCATAGGAGTCAACTCCTAGGGGCTGAGGTCCCTTTGCCCTTCATAAAATATTTGAGGGACCACCCCTCCAAGTTAATGGACATTCTCATTCAAATGGTGTGCAGGCGCTGCGTCTTGTGATCAATTGTGCAGGGTGAGGCTCCCCCCACCGGCAATATTTTATTCACGTTAACACCCTGGTCTTCCTTACCTATTAAGTTGTAGCTATCCAAACACACTCACTTACACAAGAAAATTATTTACACAAAGCACAGCTAGGCCAGATGAGTGTGCTCCCATAAAAACCCTGAGCCCATTTGAGGAGCTATATTAGTTTGGGAAGCACTTATATCAACGACTTGTATCGTAATTAGAGTTCAAATAATGTAAATGATACTAATTCACAAGGCTGAGTAAAGTTTAATGGGACTATTACTGTGGTTCAGAGCTCCACAATCAGGCTGGGAGTTTGTAGAATCATTTGCAGAAGAGCCAAGTAATTTACTGCTGGAGCTTGGGACAATTATGCCGTTCCATTGATGGTAGGGTGAATGGCACATTCACTGGTTTTCTCAATGCCCCTTCTCGAGGCTTCCATTTGCATAAAACTATTCATGAGCTTTTGTCTTAAATATACAAAAGGGCTCAAATCCTATCCCCACCCACTTCACCCCACCTCCCGCCAAACCAAACACAAATAGCATTCAAAGAAAGCAAAGAATGCTTGCATTTATTGGGAAGATTGCAAAATGTGCAAAGGGTGATTGGTTACCAAATAAGTTTTTTTGGCATTTATTTTTCAATTTCCTTTAATAAATGATTAAATTAGCAGAAGACCCGACAGTGCATGTTCGCTTTTACCAGGCGCATTCCAATGACACAATCTATAGTAATTTTTGAATAGCGCCCTTGATCATTAGAACAGCAGTGAAACAAGCGAGGTCGGTGGGGTCACGAAGGAGCCAGATGGGGTTCTACCTGCAACATAATTATGTGAGCAGCTGAAGGCATTTTGCAAGGTCCTAAAGCACCTCCAGTCACACTGCAGTCAAGGGAAGCAAGCTTTTAATTTTATTTTTAAGGTAGTGCATACAAATAGGTCCTTGCTTCTCAGTTTATAATGCTTCCAGCTACATCAGCAACTTTCACTCTAGTGACTTCCTTGACAGAATGGGAGCATTAGTCTAGCCACGCTGCAGAAAATTTGCCCTCCTGTTAGTCTTTATGTTGACATTTTGATAAACTCCAGCTCTGATAAGAAATAGCAAGATCTTTGGCAAACATTCGCAAATTATAAAGAGAGAATGTGTATATGCACAGATATGGGACACGTAATGTATTCCTCCTGAGCGCCCCAAACGGGGTCTATTAAGCAGTTCCAACTAACCAACCTATCTTTCTGTCACTTAGAACCCAAATGAAATGCAAACACATCACGGAGCCGACAGCACTCAAATGAGTTCCATCTTGTGGTTAGAAGGAGTTTAGGAACCCGATATAGAGGCCTAAAACCGATGACCCATCGAGTGAGCCACTGCACTGAAGCAACAGCTCACAGAGCCCAGTGTCAGAGTCTAGCACCTGGTGCCAGGACCTTATCTTGTGAATGTCAGGAGTCGGTGTCACGCATAGGTCAGCAATAAAACACGGTGTCAGTAAATTTGGCTCTTTGTCCAAAGCAACCAGCGCAGGCCACTAATCCCACCAACTCTTCCCCGGAGGTCTTGTTCCACTGAGGCAGTTGTGAGGACTGAAGGGCCCTGCCTTTCCACTGCTGTATAAGTCCCCTCCTCTCCAGGGTTTCTTCCAAGCTTTCATAGACTGCATCTGCACACAACCATTCTCTGCTCTGCTCTTTTCATTTCTCTGCATGTTCTAAGAGACCGGGGCAGGGGGAACCGGCTGCAGCAGGAAGAGGGGACTCCCTAGATTCTTCAGCAGCCTGCCTCATTGCTGCCTCTTGGCCCCTCTCCTCTGCTTCTGAGTCTGCACTGCTCTCTGCCCCAGTTTCTCCCTGCTCACTAAATCCTGTTACCTCTTCAGCTTCTGATACCTCCTCCTCCCTTTGATATTTTTAACAAATCAAAATATTATTAAAATCAACAATTAGATAAAAAAGCAGAATATACAGATTCACCCATCCCTACCCATAGGTAATAGAAGCTTTCCGTGGGGATTATGACTGTGGAACGAAAAATTAAACTTCCCTTCCTAAAGCACTTTAGTCTGCTGTAAAATTGCCCCTCCTCCCCATATCAAAAAATACAGCACTGATAACACCACACACTTAATGTAATGTGTAGTTAGGCCCTCAGAATGTCTTTTATCCTAACAAGATTTTTATGTTCTTTTTGCTGTAGCTGCAATAGGACCACCATGATATCAATAGTAAACAAACACAGGGAGGGCAGGGAACTGTTGGACATTTTTACACGATCAAAACAACTCCTTGCAATGTTTTCTCATCAATGATACATACAGTTCATATTTCAAAAGGAACACCACTATCTTCTATTATTCAATAGAGAACACTACACTTCTTAACATCTTTCATCTCTCTTCCTGCCATCTTGGTTGTGTGGCGCTGCACACCTACTTTCAAGCTTCTTTAAAAAAAAAAAAAAATTCAACATCTTTCCATATATGGAATGTTGAATAAGTGGCATTTTAATTTCCTGTCACTATACATAAATTTCCAGTCTAAACTGTACTGTAGTGTTAAGGGTGTGTGTGTGTCAGGCTGGATCATGCCCTGAGTCCCTTCCAATTATTGGGATCCTCCATCTGTGGGGGCAAAATGCATGACAGCAAGTGTACCAAATCAGTTCCTTTGTCTCTAGGTGATGGTTTTGGCTGACTAGTTAAGTGCCACACTTAGCATAACCAAAAGTCATTCTGAGACAAATAGGTGGGCCTTTCCCCTCCCCTCCCCTAGCTGCTAGGTAGGAGAACAAAAGCCAGTATAAATAAAAAATTTCCTTCCAGTAGCACCTTAAAGACCAACTAAGTTTTATTTTGACTATGGCAGACCAACACGGCTACCTATCTGTAACCAAAAGCCAGTATAGTGTGTGAGAGATGGATGAAGGCTGGAAGCTGGAGACACAGAGATATGCTTGATCCATATCTATGACTAATGGAGAAGCAAGATCTTTCGGGCTGTTAATGCCATGAGCCCCTTCATCAAGCTGTATATATGTGTAAAGAAAACTATATATCCTAGAGACACCAAAGTCTCCACTGACCTTCATTCCAAGGAAACCGAACCTGGGTAAGCGCCTGGAATCTCCCACTGTTCAGAGATCGGGGTGACACATAACAGTATTTCTTGCACGAAAATTCAACATCTTGGAGCAATGTGCCCCAGCATGCAGCACCTAGAGAAAGCCTCTGTAGCCTCAGCATCAATAAAGTGATGTGAGACATGAAGGAATCATAAAATTAAATGTTGCTATTTGCATATGCTGTCTTGATTGGACTGCTGCTCTTACCTGTAAACTCCTCTCTGCTGAGGCATCTTAAGAATTGCCACTGCCTGCCTTAATGCAGACTTCCCTGAAGGATGGATGGAGAGATGGAGTGATCACTACTGAGCACAAAGCCCACGATTTGCTTCAGAAGACAAGACAAAATGCAACCTTGAAATATGTACATAGATGCTGCACAGGCAATTGAACAAAAGCAGCATTCTCACAGCATAACCAGATTGGTGCACCTACATGCATATTTCATGTTTCTTTGACATCTTGTCATTTCCCGTGTTCTGCCTTTTCTTTTGGAGATGCACTCCTGGCTAACCTCTCGATAACTGAATTTAAGTCCTTCAGGTCAGGGATTCTCCCGCCACCCCCTCCTCTTAATCCTCACAATGCCAGCCCCGCGCGAGACACATTATATACTCACCAGCAAATATTAATAGCAGCCTCTGAAGATATATTATCTTTTCTGCTGAATGGTGGAATCCCATCCTTGAATAATGTTGACTGGATGAAGATAGGATTGCAACTAAACCCGCTTACGACAGTGTAGCTGTAAGGTATGCCGGCATAGTGAAGTTATTATGATATAACAATATTAGAGATGGGGGAGAATTTTATTCAATTCACATTTAAAGGTGAGCCTGTCTAAACTGCACTTTCCCAAACAAGGTGTGAACCAAAATACAACCACCATTTAAAATCTGCTCTTCTGCAATGCACTTTTCCAGACAAGCAATGTATACAGAAATGCAGAGCTGCCAAGGAGTCTTTGACAATGGCCATAACCAGTGTTGTTTTTCTAGAAAAAGAAGTGCTGGAATTCACCATGAACACCACCCTTGTTCTCTTATAATGCCAATGGCACCCAACTGAGAGGTGCTGGAACTGAGTTCTAGCTGAAAAAAAGCCTTGGCCATAACTGTGCTTTGGTTGTTGCTCCTTGAAGAACATTGGACACCAACTACGTAGCTTTGCTGTGCATTTAACATGCATCTCTTGTGTTATTTTGATTATGTTTTTATTAATCCTTTCAGTGTCCCACAGAAAGATTCCACTGAAACAAATTGGGCAACTGACATTTTTATAAGCTCTGGCATTGCCATTTTAGATTGCCCATAAGACTGTCCTGACCATTATATGTGTATGTGCTTCAGGAACTTACGGAATTACGGCCACTGAGTCAAATGATGAAGGTGAGCCAATAAATGTTGGCCTTTCTTTCTGAGGATTGTATATTGGGTAAAGATGTTGGTGGCAAGGTAACTATGCCTCAGTCAAAAATATCCACATTGAATTATTCATTACATTTTAATAGAGTATAATCATATGCAACAGGTGTTTTTCCTCCAGCTTGCTGAATTTCACTATAACTAGCTCCTAGATAATAGCCTGGGGGGATGCTGCAGTAGAACAAATCAGTCTTATTTTAAATTAATTACTGCAATGCTACAGTGCCTATCAGTTGTTGTGCTGCTTTTTTTGTCTCAGTGTTCAGTGCACGTATTAATACTCTAGAACTAAGGAAATAAATATCCCATGCAATCAGGTTTGCAAAAACATTGCACTGATGTATAAATAAAGATTCCAGGGACAAAGTTGTGCCTTAAAAAAATGCATTATTAAAATTTGGTTAACTGCATGATTGGTGGTAAAAAGCACAAGTGTTGATTTAAATTTCACATCAAAGAACTATTAAAACAGAAATCAGCAACCAGTGGTGCTTCTATTAAAAACATTTAAGTATGATTAATGTTTTATAGAACTTCTTAGCATAACCTTTTCACTTCAAGAACCAGAGTTGAATATATTTTATTTAATTACCTTTTGAGGTGCATTGATTAATCGTTGCTCTTTTCTGTACACAGAAAAGTTATGATTTCATTTCTTGGTATGGATGTTAAAATGTTGACACCGCTTTTCTATATTTAAAGTAATCTTCTACTTCAACAAATTTTTACATGCCCTGGGACCTTAGGGTGAAGGGCAGGTAATAAATAATAATAATAATAATGTCAGATAAAACGTCAACAATCCATAAAAACCTGGACACTGTGAAAACATCAAGAACAGATGGATAAGAAATTTCTGAAGGCCAGCTCCAAAAGATGGACTTTCCCTTTCTTTCTAAATGTTAGGGGAATAATCACACTTCCTTGGGACAACCACCTTGAAAAAACCCAACCAGAAATTTATGCAAGGGATGGAGAAATGGATAGAGAAAAAATAGTCTTCCTTTCTCAAAACACTAACATTCATGGACAACCAATGAAGCTGAATTTTGGAGGACTCGTGACAGATGAAAGAAAGCACTTCTTCAGGCAGCACATGGTTACATTGGAATTTGCTGTGATAGCCCCCACCTTGGATGGATTTAACAGAGGAGTAAATTCATGAAGGATAAGGTTATCCATGGCTACTAGCCATGATGGCGATGCTCTGCCTTCACAGCTGGAGGCAGTATGCATCTGAACGCCAGTTCCTGCAAACCACAGGAGGAGAAACTGCTCTTGGGCTCAGGTCCTGTTTATGGGTTTCCCATAAACATCTGGTTAGCCCCTGTGAGAACAGGATGCTGGACTAGATGTGTCATGCTCGGGGGATTCTGTGCCTCCTCCTGTGGCAGCAAGAAGCAAAGGGAAAACAAGGAAGAGTTCTTACTACGTGAGTTTATTCAATCATCACAGCGAGAGACGAAGGAATGCAGCCAGTCTCCCATTAATGGCGTTGCTCCAACTGAGCTCCTCCCCCTCCCTTCCTAGCAACAGCACTTCTCCTTACGATGGCCGCCAGGGGCTAATTGTCTCTGAGCCCTTTGCTCTTGCACACTCAGTGAACCCTGGGTTCCGGGAGAAATACTCTCCAGTGATAACATGTTAGCCTGCTCTGCCTCCTCCTTATCTTCTCCCAACATCTCCCAACTCTTCTGTTCGCCTGTCTTCCTCAAACCACTGCTGTAATTCAATACTGCCTTCCTCTCCTCTGGACGCCTCAGGATGAGAAAGGGGGAGGGGTGATTTTTACCATTCCTCCTCCTCAATCTCAGCCTCTTCAGTCCAGTCCCTGACAAGATGACCTGGTCCAGCAGACCCTCCTTATATTCTGAAAAGTACAAGTAATGAGGGTAATTACTCATCACTCTGCAGGTACTCTCACATATAATTTTTTTACATGCCTCAATTGCCCTAGTAACTAAATCAGGGATGGGGAATCTGTAGCACCACCTTCCAGATATTACTGGTACAGCCCCCATCGTCTCTGACCACTGGCTGCAGCTGATGAGAGTTCAGAGTTCAATGTCATCTGCCGCGTCGCACGTTCCCTACCATGGATTTAAATGGCGGAAGCAAATCTGGAAACATTCAAAGTATATGCATGACATCCTATTTCCTCCACAGAAATGAATGTGGGATTACTGAATATACATATCATTCGGGTGAAAATCTTAGCTGCCAAAACTTTTACATCTTAAAGCCCATTTCAATCAGGATAGGAATGATGGGATTGGGTTGTAGCTTCCCTTTCACAGCTTCATGCATAGACTTGGGAGACAATCAATACCATCCATGATTCACAGAGGGAAATATACCTTTTGTTCAGATGATGCATGCTGGCAGTTAGGACAATGAATCCAATCTTTAAGTAGCAGACTCCCCTCCCCCCCTTTCCTTTTCTCTCTTTGGTACAGTCTTTCCACAAATCACATACTTAAAACATATGCTCAGAGGATGTGCTTTTGTCTTTCCTTGGTGCTCCCTGTCAGATACTTTTATGCAAAGAAGAATTCATGTAACACTTTGAGTCCTTTTTTTTAACAGTTGCGTTCAAGGCACGAAAAATTGTAATGATTTTCTCATATTTAGTAGCACGAAGAGGTAAAATACACCCTGAATTTATTTTAAAAAGTCCAAGGCTGCTTATCTTATCATCACTTGGCTCTTCTTGCACCATGCTTTTCTGGAACACCTTTCCCTACTCAAATATTTCTACTACCTTCCCCACACCAAACATTCCTCCTCTGAAATAATAATTAAAAAATCACTAAAACAGGAAATATGTAGCTTACCAAACACTGATGGTTCGGCACCTCATTTGCTTACTTTTAAATTACATACCCACTACCTAGATAACAGGAGAAAGACAGTCTTACATTATTGCACATCCTTGATGAAATGGAGTTAATTTTTCCAATGATATTGTATTCCAATGATACTGTGGGCTCAACATGATTACTGCTCGTGTATAAAAGAGTCATATAAAATCTATAATATTTTTTATAGGGAGGAACCTTCATGGACGATTTGAAATTACTAGGTCAGTAATGAAAGGAGGAAGGATGGCGGAGCTGGAGCATTCAATGGGTGGTATATATGTGAGTTGAGTGGTTAATGTGCATAACAACTGGCTATTGTGTACATTCCTCAGGCTTCATGGAGAATGTGCACATAATCTTTCCATGAAGAGGGAATTCTGCACATTTCCTGGTCAATACACATAGGGATGAATTCAATGTTGCAGTAAGGCAATAGTTCCATTTTGGCTTGCCAGGCCGAAACCCCCTCACTGTCAGGCTTCAGGGAAACCGATCCCCCTCCCTCACAGCAGGCTGCCAGCACTGGAAAGACAAGAAACTCTTACCAAGGTCTTTTATTCAATATTCACAGAAAGAGACGTAGAAATGCCGTCTCTCTTGGATAATGGTGTTGCGCCGAGTAATCTCCTCCCTGCTTCCCTTCTCAGTTGTCAACAGCCCCACGGTGTCTGCTTAGGGACAATTGCCTCTGGGCTCTTTGTTCTCCTATTTTCATTGCTCGCCGTATTCTGGGAGAAGGGGGCCTGGAATGCTCTCTAGTGATAACGTGTCAGCCAGCTGTTCCTGCTCTGCTTCTCCCATTTTCCCCCCGGCTTTGCCCCTCTTCTCTCTCTCCCTCTGCAAATCACCATTGTAAATCTTCTCGGGAAGGTTCAAGAGAAGGGGGAGGCCGTTTCCACCATTCCTCTTCCGATGTCCAGTTCCTGACACCCACTCTTCTCCCACCATGTGCTGCCCTAGGGGTTCTCCTAACCACCCCCAGTGCCAATTTTATGAGATGGGGGGGGCATGAGGGAAGGGGAGGGGAGGTTTGTTGTGCAAACAGAAGTCCTTTCGCTAAACTTCCATTCAGTGGTGGACCTTTGGCTTTCAGATTTCAGCAGTGCCCTGTGCAATGCCTCAATTCAGTGACCCTGCCAGTCGTTTTCTATTATTGTGGCGCCCCCGTGGAACCCTCCCGGCTTGGTACCCAGTGCAGGCAAACCAGTCACACTCCCCTAAATCCACCTATGTTCCATTGATGGAATTCATTCATTGAATCCCACTCATAATAACAACTTAATGGCAAAAGAAGAGTGAAAAGTAGTGATACGAACCACCTACAGTAACTTTAAAAACATTTTTAATCATGCTTTGTAATACAGTGGTGCCCCGCAAGACGAAATTAATTCGTTCCACAAGTTTTGTCGTCTAGCGAATTTTTCGTCTTGCGAATCACGAAATCCCATAGGAATGCATTGAAAATCAATTAATGCGTTCCTATGGTCAAAAAAAGTCCAAACAAAGCCAAATTTGGTACAACAATAGTTTATTAACTGCTCTTTAAAGTCACACATACTGTAAAGAGCAGTTCAAAAACTGAAGGGAAAATAAATTAACTTTATAAACAAAACATGTCTTTGTTTTTAGACAAAGGAAACAAAGTCGCGAGACGTTTTCGTCTTGCGAAGCAAGCCCATAGGTGAAATTCGTCTTGCGAGGCAAATCGAAAACGGAAAAACCTTTCGTCTAGCGAGTTTTTTGTCTTGCGAGGCATTCGTCTTGCGAGGTACCACTGTAAGCTGCTTTGAAAGCTCTGTCTCATCAACGCTGCAGTATTCCTGCAGGGGGATAGACATCTAGTCTGACTGTTAAAAGTAGCAAGCAGTGCCATGGATATTTCCTGTTTTATACATAGAGATGGAATACAGAACACTTCGCAATTTGTCTCTGAAAGTCACTCGAGGATGCATTCAAGAGTCACACAGAAAGCCCCTGCAAAAGAGCCTTAAAGATGCTGTGATGAGGAAGAAGGTTTCATCGATGGGGTTTTAACAAATACAAAGTGGCATTGTAAAAAGTTCAGGCTGCACAGAAGCATCTTATGCACGAACCTTCATTTGCCAGAAATATCTCTAATCTTATTCCCAGCTTTTGGCAGAAGTCAGGAACATGCAGGCCAGATCTTGGTCCTGCTGAGGTATTATGACCTTTTACAAGGCTATTATTCCTATGACCTTTCACGATGCTATTATTCATAAATGTCCTATACTGAATTGTTTATTATTAGTCTCTGGTTCTGCATTCTACCCTGCCAAAGTCCAACTAAAAAAGCCCCAATAAAATATTCATTCAATGTATTACTGTGCTGAAAAACAGGTTTTGCAATATTCTGTGGTGGAGGCTATCATTGTACCCTGATGACAAAGAAATTGGCTTATATTCCAGGATTGATACTGCACAAGAAGACTTCCACTGGTGTGTTGGGACCTCTCCTTCCTCTCCTCTTCCAACACCCCTCCAGACTCCCATAGAAATGCCCCCCAAACTTCCAGAGCAGATTTGGGGGACATGTTGCATGTGTGTGCAGAAGAGAGAGGAAAAGGAAATTCCATTGCACCACATCCATTCCACAAGTGGGGTGACACCATTGTAGGTCACCCTGTATGTTTTCCTGGATTCAAAATACATGCTAAAGCCTGTAGCTGTGTCAGTAGAGCATGAGGCTCTTAATTTCAGGGGCACGGGTTCATGTCCCAAATTGGGGAAAGTTGGGGAAAGATTCCATCACAGGAGGTTGAACTAGATGACTCCCATGTGTTGTCGTTTAATTGTTTAGTTGTGTCCGACTCTTCATGACCCCATGGACCAGAGCACGCCAGGCACTCCTGTCTTCCACTGCCTCCCGCAGTTTGGTCAAACTCATGTTAGTAGCTTCAAGAACACTGCCCAACCATCTCATCCTCTGTCGTCCCCTTCTCCTTGTGCCCTCCATCTTTCCTAACACCAGGGTCTTTTCCAGGGAGTCTTCTCTTCCCATGAGGTGGCCAAAGTATTGGAGCCTCAGCTTCAGGATCTGTCCTTCCAGTGAGCACTCAAGGCTGATTTCCTTCAGAATGGATAGGTTTGATCTTCTTGCAGTCCATGGGACTCTCAAGAGTCTCCTCCAGACCATAATTCAAAAGCATCAATTCTTTGGCGGCCAGCCTTCTTTATGGTCCAGCTCTCACTTCCATACATCACTACTGGGAAAACCAAAGCTTTAACTATACAGTGGTACCTCAGGTTACATACGCTTCAGGTTACATACGCTTCAGGTTACAGACTCCGCTAACCCAGAAATAGTGCTTCAGGTTAAGAACTTTGCTTCAGGATGAGAACAGAAATCGTGCTCCAGCAGCGCAGTGGCAGCAAGAGGCCCCATTAGCTAAAGTGGTGTCTCGGGTTAAAAACAGTTTCAGGTTAAGAACAGACCTCCGGAACGAATTAAGTACTTAACCCGAGGTACCACTGTATTCCTTTGTCACCACTTTTGACCATCATAGGATGCTGCATGCTAAATCTGTATTGGATGACACTTGTGGGTATTGAATATTAGGACTCTCTGTAATAGTCTTCTATAGGATAGCTAGTTTCTGAATGTTTGTTAATTTTTCTTCTTAAAGCATTGTTCTGCTTTCCCTTGTTTGTTAGGACCTACCCTTCGTTTAAAAAAAAAACTTGCTTTACTTTTTAATTTGGGTTAGGAGTGAGTTTTCTGACAGGTCCAAGGGATTTTGCCCCCCCCCCACCAAATCTGCTAAGCTGCTTGGTGTTACGCTATCTTTTTATGCCTAAGAGGAACTTCAAGGAAATAAAAAGGGAAATACTTGGTCCTGGGGAGATAAAAGGGAACTATTTTTATCCTTCCCTTCTGAAACTAATCATTAACCAGTCTTTTACTATTAAACTGAAATGGCCAATTGAGACAAACAGTTCTGAGATGAGAAAAGACAAGGAAGAGGTGGCATGGGTAGAAGTTTATGAAATAATGCATGTCATGGAGAAAAGAAATAGAGAAAAGTCATTCCCCCACCCCCACCCCAGCATTAGAACTCGTGGGCATCCAATGACGAGGAATGTTGGGAAGATTCCGGACAGATGAAAGGACTTCTTCCAAAGCATTGCTGAACTTTAGAACTTGCTCCCACAGGAGGCAGTGATGGCCACCAACTTGGATGGCTTTGAAAGAGGATTAGTCGAATTTGTGAAGGCTACCAAGAGCTACTAGGCAGGATGGCTATGTTCCACCTCCTCTATTAGAGAAAGTATGCCTCTGAATAATAGTAGCTGGGAATTGCAGGAGGGCAGAATGCTGTGGCACTCATGCCCAGCTTGCAGGCTTCCCATAGGCACCTGGTGGGCCACTGTGAGAACAGGAAGCTGGGCTAGATGGGCCTGATCCTGCAGGCTTTTTTATGTTCTTATGTAGTAAGTAGTGCTGTACACTGGATTTGGCCAAATCCTGAACAAAATTTGGCCAATTGGGGCTTACCCGGATAGATGAAGCAGCTACAAATCACCAGAGTGCTGATCAGCTTGTCCCAGTGGCGTAGCGTGGGGGGTGCAGGGGGGGCCGGCCGCACCGGGCGCAACATCTGGGGGTTAGGGTTAGGGGGCGCAAATCCACGGGTTAGGGGGTGCAAATCCACGGGTTAGGGGGCGCAAATTAATTGCCTTGCCCTGGGTGCTGACAACCCACGCTACGCCACTGGCTTGTCCTGAATCAATTTGTAGTGATTTGTGCCAATCTATTAATAATAATAATAATAATAATAATAATAATAATAATAATAATAATAATTTCCTTATATCCCCACCTTTCCCCCCAACAAGTCTGACTGCTAATCTTTTTACAGTCTTCAAAGTCTTGTCGTTTCAACTCACTTGACAAGCTATAAGGCAACCTGCATTGATATTCCTAAATTTCTTAGCCAAACATTGTCAGCATGGATGAAAGAGATATAAAATTGTTTTAATCCACCTCTCCACTATTGTCGCTATTGTTCTGCTTGAGTTGGAGGGTGACTGACTGCAGCAGGGAGCCTGTTGTGTATGGTCCACGTGCATTTTTCAAACCCTGGAAAATCAGAGTTTAATTATTTGTAGGGAAATGAGTAGGACAGGCTGCCCCTGCAGGTGGTCAGCCCCTGACTCATGGAGGGTAGCAGGGATGATGACAGAGAAGGCAGGATGACAATCTCACCACCACTTCTTCTTCCACTCAGTGGATTAAACAAAAACTCAAAAGCATTTGTCAAGACAGGTCTCTTGGAAATTCTTAGGCTATATCCACACCACACATGACTTTCTCAAAAGAATCATGAGAACTGTAATTTACTCCTCCCAGAGATCCAATGCACAGCACCTACCATTCCCAGAATTCTTTGGAGGAATTTAAGTACATTAAATGTGATTTAAGTGCTTGGTGTGTTTGCGGCCTTAATTTGTCTGTGATTTCCCTATGGTTTTTATGCTATTAATGATGTCTTAATTGATGGCAATGTTTTGGTTTTGATACGTGTGTTGTGCTTTCTGGCCTTCTTCTGGCTTTATGTTTTCATTTTGTTTGGCTTAGGAGGGGTTTTTTTGGGGGGGAATCGTACAATAAAAAATTCTTTTAATGAAAAAGAATGTGGTGGTGAAGTACTTGCAGAAAACCTGGCATGCATCCCAGCTATAAGATAAAATTCCCTCAAAACATAATGCCAAGATTGGGTGGTGCTTTGTAAGTAGATGTTACCAGTTAACAAGACAAGGCAACTGCCAAATGTAGCACATAAAATAAAATTAAAAAACAGTGAAAAGCTAGCTTCAGTTCTTGTGAAGACAAAATACCTTCTGAGGAACAGTTGAAGGAGCTGGGTGTGTTTAGCCTGGAAAAAAGGAGACTGAGAGGAGATATGATGGCCATCTTCAAATATCTTAACATGGGAGATGGAGCAAGCTTGTTTCTTCCTGCTCCAGAGTGTAGGACTCGAACCAATGGATTCAAGTTACAGTGGTACCTTGGGTTAAGTACTTAATTTGTTCCGGAGGTCCGTTCTTAACCTGAAACTGTTCTTAACCTGAAGCACTACTTTAGCTAATGGGGCCTCCTGCTGTGCC
This sequence comes from Podarcis vaucheri, assembly GCF_965113315.1. NCBI lineage: Eukaryota > Metazoa > Chordata > Lepidosauria > Squamata > Lacertidae > Podarcis > Podarcis vaucheri. The sequence continues at coordinate 36,994,472 of NC_138759.1, forward strand.
ATGCCGTCGCTGCACGATTTCTGTTCTCATCCTGAAGCAAAGTTCTTAACCCGAGGTACTATTTCTGGGTTAGTGGAGTCTTTAACCTGAAGCATATGTAACCTGAAGTATATGTAACCCGAGGTACCACTGTACAAAAAAGGAGATTCTGACTAAATATCAGTAAGAACTTTCTGTTCAACAGTAAGAGCTGTTCAACAGTGGAACAGACTCCCTTGGGAGGTTGTGTACTCTCCTTCATTGGAGGTTTTTAAGCAGAGGTTGGATGGCCATCAGTTGTGGAGGCTTTAGTTGAGATTCCTGCTTTACAAGAGGATGGACTAGAGGACCCTTCAGGTCCCTTCCAACTCTACGATTCTATGAAGATACAATCGGCAAAATTGCATAGCTACCTAGGGTCTGTTAGGAGCGTCCTACTCTTGTCTAGGACCCTGACAGAGACACATGCCCGACTGGCATGTTCTCTCCCTCCTGGGCGATTGTTCGGGCCATGGCATCAGGTCCTAGGTTGGCCTTCCTGAAGTGATGCAATGCAGATGCCACCCCCATTCGCTGATCAGCTAAGGATCTTGCTTGATGCCCTGGAGCCAAGAGTAGCAGATAGCAACAGTTATGACAAAGAACTTAAATCCCCCCAAGAAAGGGAGAGTAGAAAATATATATTAGTTGTGGGATAGCTATGAGGAAGGCGGAGATCCCAGGGTCAAGACAGTCAAAATTCCTTCCCTACTGTATCAACCAGTGGCTAAACTGGGTCTACAACAATGTGCAAAAATCTTAATGCACCAATAATAAGACAAATATAAGGAGGCATGTAGGCTGGTAGGTCATAACCAATTGCTAGGTCTGTGGAAGGTCATCCTCATATCCATAATGAGTGAACCTCATGAGTGGAGATATCCCCCCTTAGTCAACCCAAGTCAGATGTTGTTCCCACTGAAAAACAAAATGTGCTAATGAACATTCACACCAGCAGTAACTGCAGAGAATTAATGAGTATTTTTTACTTATCAGATACTTTACAGTAAGGGAAGCTGGGACTAAATGCAAACAACAACAACCAAAACCTATGGGCTGCAATTTTGAGGACAACCACATTGTGTGGGTACTGGGGAGCGGGAGGGCAACCCTGCACGCATGAGCAGCACGAATTTCACAATAAATACCTCAAAGCACCCCTAGATAGCAAGAAAGCAAACTTGTGAGCCTGTGAGAAAACTCCTTGGAGATGCAGTGAGGTTCTTTCCCTTTTTCTGGCAGAGCTGCATGAGAAAATAACAGAAGGGCAGGCCTTACCTTGCCCCTGCTTTATGCTCCAGGAAACGGGAAGTAGATTAGAGTTGCCTTGTTCGATCATCGTGATCTAACTACTTAAGCTGCCCCACCCCACCTCAGTACAACTGCAGAGCACAGCGCAGCATTCCTCACAGAGCTGTTATCTTCTTTAAAGCATGCCCAAGTGTCTTTCCTTGTCCTTGACAGTTTGCATAAAGCACAGGCTTTATCACCAGCGAGAGAAACAACTGGACACATTTCTTGTTTTGAAGGACATTCCTATTGCTTTAGGTTTTAAACATTTATGCAGAACAGTTATGCTCCGGTATGCTCAAGTCAACGTTCGGTATTTGCTCAATTACCCAGAGTAGGCAGAGTCAAATGTAGTCTTAACTATCTGCCAAGGTATCATGGGGAAAGGAACAATAATGCAAGGTTGGTTTGGAAACAAATCTGAGAGTAATTTCCCTCAGCTTTGAAATGTAACCTCTTGAACCAATGCAAAAAAAAAAAGATACAGTTGCCATCAAACCCAACTTAGAAACAGATAACGCACACCAACACTATTACAATGGTGCAAAGTTCAGGAGAAAATGGCCACTAGGCTCAATACTACAGTGGTACCTCAGGTTAAGTACTTAATTCGTTCCAGAGGTCCGTTCATAACCTGAAACTGTTCTTAACCTGAGACACCACTTTAGCTAATGGGGTCTCCCGCTACCACTGCGCCGCCGCCATGCAATTTCTGTTCTCATCCTGAAGCAAAGTTCTTAACCCGAGGTACTGTTTCTGGGTTAGAGGAGTCTGTAACCTGAAGCGTCTGTAACCCGAGGTACCACTGTATTTATTATACTATTTTTTGGATTCTCAGTTATTCCTCTTTTTTATGATAGAATCAGTAGTCTTAAAAAGCAATTATACAATGCATTCATTTGCATGCAGCTCAGGAGCGATTCTTGTTTAGTTCAATGGTTCCTACTCTTGCATAAATACAGTGGTACCTCGGTTTTCGAACGTAATCCTTTCTGGAAGACTGTTCGAGTTCTGAAACGTTTGAAAACCGAAAACTCAATAGCCAACAGCTAGGCCTCAGGATCTTGCACTCAGCGGAAGCCGTGTGGCATGTTCGACTTCCGAGACATGTTATAAAACCAAAGCATTTACTTCCAGGTTTACAGCGTTTGAAAACCAAAATGTTTGTCAGTGGAGACATTCGAAAACTGAGTTATAACTGTATGTATATTATTGTATGCAGAGGCAGCAATCCCATCTATATACACTTAGCTAGGAGTCTCATTGAACTCAATAGGGCTTATGACTGAGCAGACATGTATAGGATGGTCCTGTAAAAGACAGAACTGGTGGTGGGTGACTACGAACGAGACCTTGGGGTTGTAGTGGAGAGCCTGATGAAGATGTTGACCCACTGTGCGGCAGCTGTGAAACAGGCAAAGTCCTCATAGCTCAGTTGATAAAGCATGAGACTCTTAATCTCAAGGTTGTGGGGTCAGACTAGACCCATTAAAATCAATGTGTTAAGTTAGTCATTTGTCAACTAATTTCAATGAATCTACTCTAAGTGTGACTTGCTCAGATACAGCCCAATAGTTTCAGTGTCAGAACTGCTCCTTCTGCATTTGTGTTGCGCTCAGGAGGATTTACCATTGGCAAGGCTGATTCCAGGATTAGTTGTGACTTGAGTGGCAGACATTGTCAGTCCTTGTAAATTCCATTTCAGCTATGGAAGGTGGGGCCTGGCTGCAATCTTACACACACACACACACACACACACACACCCCTCATGGTAGCAGCAAGTGTTCAAAGTCTCCAAGTGCTAACTTTTGACTGCTTACACAGCATACTTTTAAAGCACCTGGCATCCTTGGGAACCGTAGTTTACCCCTCATTGCTGTTACTGCTGAATTCAGGTTCATGCAACACATGACCTATGATCTTTTCCAAGGTTCAGGAAAAGCCTAAAAGCAATGGCAGGCAGTATAGGAATATATATTTCGGTTGTGGCTATAAAGAGTTGCAGGGTCTTATTTGGGGGGATTTTTCCTGTGTACTCGCCATACATTTAAAGCACACTGAAAGAATATTATTTCCCCTCAGAAAATCTTGGGAACTGTAGTTTTACCCCTCACATACATAAAAACCCCGGCACCTTTTAGCAGACTACAGTTCCTAGGGTTCTCTGGGAGAGAGTCGTGTGTTTTAAAGGTGCTGTGAGTGTATGGTGTGTACACAGCCTTATTTTTAGAAGGGGGCTGCTTGCACTGTCAAGAGGTGAAATAGTCCCTCAACAGTAGGATCCTTGGGAAGGTTTAGGACACAAGCCACTACAGAGGTGGCTGACTCAGAATTCTGGAGTCTTTTCTTTTGGTTCTCCTCCTTGATTTTATGGCCATTCATTCAATATCAATATTTTTTTCATTTCAGGCAAGAAGTAGACAGAGACATCAAGTCGCAACAATTCAGTTTTCATGCTAAGGTGCATGGGGAAGAGAGTTAGGTAGAACGAAACACAGTAAAGAGATACTTAAGCACGATTACTGTTTGTTCTGCATGGTTTTTCCTCAGGCAGCACCAGCAGCAAAAAGACAGTTACGAAAAGGTCAGCTCCTACCCCTTTTCCTAAACTGTAGCATGACTCAGAAGAACAAGCAACTGAAGAGACTTCATGGAAGCCTGAAGGCAAACTTTGCCTTTAATACCTGCTGACTGATTCTACTTTCTTGCATGATCTAAACAGTGGAGGAGGAGGGCGTAAAGGGTGTTTTTAAAAAAGAGAGCAACAATATTTTGAATGCATTTTGCAAAAGCTGATTTCATTCCAAAGCATTTCAAACATTTATTTCTGCCCCAACTGTAATGTTATTTGGGGTGGACTTTATCACCAGGGTAATTTCCAAAGTTAATCATTAGCCAGATTGGAATATGACTATTAACAAGGCTTTGTAGCATTCCAGATCTTTCAGGTATGCCGTTAGCAAACCCTAGCACCTTGTTCCATGGAAACACAGCGAGTAATCTGAAGATGTCTCAGGGGGTTGTGACCTACATCTATTTTTCTCCTAGATCTTTATTACAACATATATCAGTTATCTTCTAGTAATTCCCTATAGAAACGGAAAAGAAACAAAAGAAACAATGTATCCAGATACATGGAAGCAGGTCAGAACAATAACTGAGACAGGGCCTGAAGTTACTTTCAATGAATTCAAACTCCAGGGCCTGATGAGCTGCACCCAAGGGTACTAAAGGAGCTTGCAGATGTAATCTCATAGTCTCTGGCGGCAATCTTTGAGAATTTTTGGAGTACTGGTGTGGTCCCTACGGACTGGAGGTGGGCAAATGTTGTCCCGATATTCAAAAGTGGGGGAGAAGACCAAGGTAACTACTGACTGGTGAGCTTGACATCGAAAACCAGGAAAGGTCCTAGAACAGATTAAACAGTTGGTCTGTGAGCACTTAGAAAAGGATGATGTGATTATTAAGACCCAGCATGGATTTCTCAAAAAGAAGTCATGCCAGACAAATATTTATTTATTTTTTATAGAGTTACAGGCTTGGTGGATCAGGAGAATGCAGTGGATGTAGTGTATCTTGATTGCATCTTGATGGCTTTGAACAAAGTCCCACATGGCATTCTTGCAGAGAAGCTAGTAAAAGGTGGACTGGACAAGGTAACTTAGGTGGATTTGGGGCTGGCTGACTGACCAAACTCAAAGAGTACTTATTAATGTCTCCTCATCATCCTGGGGGAAAAGTGAAAAATGGGATGCTGCAGGGTTCTGTCTTAGTTGACCACAAGTTTAACATGAGTCAACAGTGTGATGCACCAGCAAAAAAAAGGTAATGCTATTCTAGGTTGCATCAGTAGAAGTATAGTGTCCAGGTCAAGGAAAGTACCGTAGATTCCGGCGTATAAGGCGACTTTTAAACCCCAGAAAATCTTCTCCAAAGTCGGAGGTCACCTTATATGCTGGGTATGGGTGGCGCGGAGCAGAGCCCACCCCCCACTGCTGCGGCGGTGACTTCGAAACAGCAGCAGGCAGCAGGCTCAGCTCCGTGCCGGGCGGCTTTATCCCAGCTCAGAGCTGAGCCCGCCCCCTGTTGCTGCCCAGTGTATTGGGCAACTGGGCTTATAAGATGAACCCCCAAATTGCAGCTGCCAATTTGGGGGGTCGCCTAATACACCCAGTCGCCTAATACGCTGGAATCTACGGTAATAGTACCACTCTATTCTGCCTTGGTCAGACCACACCTGAAATATCGTATCCAGTTCTGGGCACCACAATTTAAGAAATGAATTGACAAGCTGGAACATGTGCAGAGGAGGACCACCAAGATGATCAAGGGTCTGCAAACCAAGCCTTATGAGGAATGGTAGAGGGAGCTGGGTATGATAGCCATCTTCAAATATCTCAAGGGCTTTCACATGGAAGATTGAGCAAACTTTTTTTTCCCTGCTCCAGAGGGCAGGACTCGAACCAATGGCTTCAAGTTACAAGATAGGAGGTCCCAACTAAACATCAGGGAGAATTTTCTGACAGTAAGAGCTCTTCAGTAGTGGAACAGACCCCTTCAGGAGGTTGTGGGCTCTTCTTCCTTGGAGGTTTTTAAGCAGAGGCTGATGTTACGGCTGGCTGGAAAGCAAAACAGGATGTGAATGTTTGGGACTGTACCGTGAGAACAAAGGGGCAGTCTATTCACTGTGCTGAGCACCGGATGTTAGCTCAGAGTGTCATTTGACCTGTACAGGAAGTACAGGAGGTGGAGTTTGTCTCTCTGCTGTTGGAGTCTGAAGAGATCAGACGCATTTCTCTGTAATGCTGCAAAGACAGAAATAAAGGCATGTAAATACATTTCTGTCTATCTCTTTCCCCTCCCTGGGGGGAGCAGGGAGCAGGGAAGACTGGTGTGTTCTTCTCACGCTTGAGGAGGATCGCCGATAGTGACCTAGCCTGTATCCTGCCGGGAATGCAGACAGGGAGGTCAACCAGGAGATCAAGCCGGGTGCCTGGAGAGTGGCCAGTTCCTCTGATAAGGCTTGAAATCTGACAGTTGAATGGTCATCTGTCATGGAAGCTTTGGTTGAGATTTCTGCAATGCAGGGGGTTAGATTAGATGACCCTTGTCATCTATGATTCTATAATATGTTCTCCCCCCCTCCCCCCAAGCCACTTCTCCATTCTCAATGCCAAATGAAGTGCAATGTGAGAGTTCCATCTCAGGAGCTCCTGAAATGTCCCTTCCCACAAAAATAAAAAATGCTGCATGTTGGATGATTTGGTTATGGGCCAGAGCACAGGGGAGGCAGTTTAACGTTTAGGCCCTGCAGTGCTCTGATACAAATAGTCCCCAAGAACTGATATGAGGTCAAAGAAGAAGTGGATCACAGGTGAGGTGGGGCCACTATGCTAGCTCCCCGGCAGATGGGTTGCTATTGCCTCCTGGGAGGAGGAGAGTTAGGCAGCGGGGAGGATGTGGCACTCCTGCTGGTGTGTTTGCACTGCATCAACCTTCCGGCCAACTTACTCCTCCCTATCAGTCAGTAAGATAGCATAGTGGTTCCATCCCAGCCAGTGAGTTGCTGTTGGGGCGATGGGTTAACTCCTCCTGCACAGTCTCTTGTATTAATTAAGAACATATGAAGAGCCTGATGGATAAGACCAATGGCCCATCTAGCCTAGCACCCTGTTCTCACAATGAATGGAATTTATATGCCAGTCTCTTTCTATCCATGCCTCCATCTTCTTACCTATCCATTACTACAACTACTGGGAAAGAGCACAGCCCCACCACAATGTGAAAAGGCTATTACAAATGTTACAAGGTCACTTGACACTAGGGATGGGGGAAGAAATTAATTTCAATTAGCAGCTAAATGTGAATCTCCTTATTTTGCACTTTCCAAAACAATATGAGAACCACCCTTCAAAATCCACACTTCTGAATTTTTCAGTATTCGCCAGCAAATTAAGGTGTCCAAAAATGCATTACCTCTGCAGTAAAATGTGCACAAAAATGAATATACTGGTGAACAAAGCGTACCAAAATGCATTATATAACGGGAATAGCTTTGTAAAGGATGCATATCCTTTTAGATCATTTCTCCCCAGACAGACGGATGCCAACAAACATGCCACTTCAATTTTTTAAAAACAAATCTCAAAGGAGTTTACAACTTAAAGCATCCATTAAACATTACAACATATCAAAATATAAAAAACTGCAGATGTAGATCAAATATAACAAGCACTCTTAAAGCAGGATCATTAACAGGGAAATAAAATATTCTCTAAAGCATCAGAACGTTACAGATAAAAATCAAATGCAAAAATAAAAGAAAAAACTCCACAGAACAGCATCATTAGTAATGAAATGCAGTAACTGAAATAGAAGCTGCACCCACAATGCCCTCACCCAACACAGCAACCTCTTCCATTTACATCCTTAGTCATCTTCCTACATGCAAGTGTCATTTTCATGTATTTCCACCAGCTATGCAGATAACTAATCCTCAAGCAACCAGTCATTAAAGAACAAACATTTGGTCTGCTAAAATACATACCAGCGTTAAGCATAGTTTACAACCAGCTCATTCACCCACTTCCGTCTAGGGCCATGCAGTGTCATATAAACAACAACAGAACCACTCCCTCCCAGGTTCCCACCCAGGAGTAGATCAGTTCAGTCTCTCACACCAAACCATGACAACACAGACTCTTACTCTGTGCAGCCAAAACACAAGTCCAATCACTTCACAACAATACACCGCTCACTTTATCCTATTGGGTAACACATTCCACAGTACAAAATTAAAAGAGGAAGTGCCGTCATGGAGATCTCAAAAGATCTGTTTCATAGCAACTTTATCTTAGCCTGCAGGCCAGAAAGAAGCCATGTAGTAGATGAGCATTTAGGACAGTGTAGTGGCACTGGATGTGGAAAGCACCTTCTCAAAGTCTGGTAAGCGCTTGCCCAGCTTCAGGGAGGAGGCGTGAGGACTCTGACAGTGTCCTAGAGTCATCCTTCCTCCTTCCCAAAGCTGGGCAAGCACTTACTAGGCCTTGGGAAGGATGCCAGAGGACTCTAGGACCCTGCCAGAGCCTTGAACCTCCTTCCCAAAGCTGGGCTTAAGCCAGAACTGCAAGGGCTGAGGGGTGGGCATCAAATGTTGACCTTGCACAGGGTGGCATATTACTAAGGTTCACCCCTGCATGTAGCCACTGGGATTTACACTCTTCTCCTCTGGAATCAGCAACAGTGATCCACTGGCTGTCTAGGCAAGCAGAGAGAAAGGATTCTTCCTCGTCCCTGGACCTCTAATCAACAGAAGTGGGGAGGGGAAGCAGAACGCACAAGGGGATTGAACAAGTTCTTCCCTGTCCCAGGTATACAAATGTGTATGAAAGGAAAAACTCACAAATTTTCATGAGGATTCCACTGATGTGGAAATGTAGAATTCAGGAAGTGGAAAATGAGAAACTGAAAGAAACCAAAACTGGCAGATTCACCCATTATGGAGAGGTCCTTTCCTATGTTATATCATTAGTATCCATCACATGTGATCCAGGCCTAAGGATCCCCTGCCAGTGAAATGCAAAGGCTGAAGAAAAATTTGGCTCTCGTGGTTCCTTGGAGTCTCAAGCATTACTGCAACAAAATGTAAGAACCCCTGTTCAAGGGCATTCTCTTAGAGGTGACTCAGAAAAAAATAATGATGTCTGCTAAGATCTAACGTGGCCAGCAAAACCTTCTTTTGAAGCGTGTGTGCTTTTTGGATCCCACCCCCACCCCCACGTCATTCTGTTTTGTAATGACCTTGCTAGTTTCTAGACTTTGGTGAGATCACAGTCCAGCTGCATCCAGAAATTCAATGAACAATTTCTCTGCTTCCCAACATAATAGATCATTAGCAGTTTGTCACAAAAGGTTTCTGTATACTTGAGCTTATACGGTCTGAGGAAGTATCTTGTCTTCTCACTCCTGCTCCCCACTAGACATTATGCATAGCAATTTTATTGTGTACCAAAGCCCCCTGGACCTGAAATGGAACTTACCAGATTTCAGTAGATTCCTGCCCCACCAATATTCAGACACACGCAAAAATTAAGATGCACCACCAACTGAATTCAGGTGCATTTCTGCTGTGTTAGAGCTAATCTTCTGTGAGCAGAGGCTTATACATTTCAATCTTATAGTCTGACCCTAAACAGTTTTCCTGACCTATTTGCTTACAAAGCTGGAGTAATGTTAACCTAATGTCATGGTTTGCAATTCTTTAAACTTGGTGATACAGTAGCCTTTCCCTTCTCTAAGGACCTATTTGCTACCATATTGAATTATTACGCTATGAGACTAGGTGTTTACCTACCAAGCAACAAGTCACCCATAGGAGCAAACTCCTAGGGGCTGTGGTCCCTTCGCTTGCCGCCCAATAAAATATTTGAGATCCTCCCAAAGTTAATGGACATTACCATTCAAATGGTGTGCATGCACCACATCATGTGATCAATTTTGTGGGGTGAGGCTTGCCTGCCCCCCCCCCCAGTTGACATCCCTGATCTCAGCTCAAATGCTACAATTTCCCTTGTGAAATAATCGTTTGGAAATTCAAACCATCTAGCATCAATCTCTTTACTATCAGCCAAAACCATACACCTGGGGAAATAAATGTGTCTTAATCTGATTCCTATAAACTCCCCATAGAGTGAGAGGGCACCCCCTCTCACTCTATGGGGAGGTTGTTCTGTGTCCAGGGTACCACAACAGAGAAAACTCTGCCCCACATAAGCCAAGAAGAATCATGGTAAGAACAGGCATAGCAACTTATGTGCCATCTCAATAGCCTTTGAGACACATGAAATACAGTAATTAATTGAAGTGGGATCTCAGGATAGACCCACCTCATTTGTCTCACCACTGGTGATTTTGAGACACTGTTTATTAGTGCCAGCTGCATGGTCCAATAGGAACACAGCACCTAATTATGTTTCCTAATTATGGAGCCATGGGAGAAAATATGAGGGTCAGGTGGTATTATGATACCCTAGTCTGTATTGGCGTTTTAGTAGAGTGGATTTGCCCTTTTTATGTTATTGCAGGATGAGCACTTTTAGCCAATTATTGCTCATTTGTCATTTTGGTGCAATTTAAATGTTGTATTACATATGCTTTTATAATTGTAAGTCACTCAGAGACATTGTGGTAGTAAGCGACAAATAAATGCAATAAATAATTGTGGTAGTAAGCGACAAATAAATGCAATAAATAATTGTGGTAGTAAGCGACAAATAAATGCAATAAATAATCAATAAATAATGACCATAATTTTGTTATTGTATGGAAAATGTATAGGCTGATGTTCACATCTGAGACCTGACTGTTGGTTTCTTTCTTTCCTCTGTTCTTAGGATAAAGTGTTACATGGAATTTTAGTGGCGCCCGTCAGCTTTCATTGAATTTAAACCTCGTGAGTTGCTTTGACAACATGTCCCTAAGGGTTTCTATGTTCCATTACCTCTTACTTTAACCTCTCTCCCTTTTTTTGCATTTACCTTTTGGTTTGGGGTGAAGTGGATTTTTCCTTTTTAAAACTGAAGCCAACTTGGAATAAGTCTTCCCCCCCTCCCTTATTCAACCTTTGATCTTGCTGTTTTCTGGTTGCTATATATTACTTTGTTTTGCCTCATGCAAAGCGGTACATCCATTATCTTGTGGTCAAATATAGATGTCTTTCTGGTGAACGGTTTTATATAACATAAATGTGACTATAAACATTGACTGTACAAGATCTGATCCCTAAATGTGTTTATATAAGATAATATCACCCAAGGAGAGCTTTTATATATTTGCTTTCCTGACAAAAATGTCAGGAATTTTTTAACCTTTAAAAAAGCAAAATTTTAAAAGCACTTCAGTGCAACCTTTTAAAAAAAATGAATACTGTAATATTTTAATCATTTCTGAAATTCTGTTCTGTAATACTTTACCATCCAAATTGCTGACTCCCTTAAAATATTACATGTGTCACTGGAAAGTTGCTGTAGGGGTTCTGTAACAAAAAAGCACTGAAATGGCTTACTTCTCTTCAAGTGGAGCATGGCAGTAAACAAGATGTATATATGTTATCTGTGAATAATAATAATAATAATAATAATAATAATAATAATAATAATACTTTTATCCCCAGCCATCTGACTGGGTTGTCCCAGACAGTCTGGGCAGCTTCCAACAGCTTTCAAAACATAAAGAAACATCAAACGTTAAAAACTTCCCTATACACTATAGAGGTGCACAGGCTGGTGAAATGAGAGCAGGCCTCCTCAATGGTGTCCCCCCAACTGTGCAGTGCTCTCCGCAGGCAAAAATATTCTCATTCACCCAAGCTTGGGTGCCTAAATTTTCTGCTCATACTTTAATAGGGTGGGTTGAGCTGGACCTGCTCTTGAATATATATTATTGGTGAGCATTTTTAGGTTATTGTTCTCTTGTTTTTAATGTTTGTTTCTCCAGGTTCACCTTTGTGAAAAAATTGACTCAACAACAACAACATTTTAGTCACACATACTCATGCTGAAAAGTGGTGCTTTGCTTGCCTGACTCCAGACAGAAATAACAACAACATTTTGGTCATACATACTTATGTTTAAAAGTAGTGCTTTGCTTGCCCAGCTCCAGGCTTTTTCCTAAACCTTCCACTGCTAACGCAGGAACAACTAAAATTAATTATATGCATCCAACAAAGCCCTCTCATTGAACTTTTCCTTATGATCTTGTGCTATTACTTGTATGTTTGTTTATAGAAGGTATACAAGGCAGGATACATACCCAAATATTGCAGTGTATATCCCCAGTCCCTAACATGATTGCTAATGTTACGTACATATAATTATATGTGTACAGTATATATCCTTAAGAGAGCCTGCATTTTTCTGTTGGAGCTCAATGTCTCTCAGTGCAGGCCTTGTGGCTGAGGCAGTGTGTCACATGGAGCCAGTGTGGTGTAGTGGTTAAGAGCGGTAGACTCGTAATCTGGGGAACCGGGTTCGTGTCTCCGCTCCTCCACATGCAGCTGCTGGGTGACCTTGGGCCAGTCACACTTCTCTGAAGTCTCTCAGCCCCACTCATCTCACAGAGTGTTTGTTGTGGGGGAGGAAGGGAAAGGAGAATGTTAGCCGCTTTGAGACTCCTTAGGGTAGTTATAAAGCGGGATATCAAATTCAAACTCTTCTTCTCTTCTTCTTCTTCCTCAGAATATATGTAGGGTAGTAAAAAAAAACCAACTGTGTCATGAAGGCACCTGAATCTCCTGCGTGTTGCCTGGGGAGCAGAGCCTAAGGGTAGGGTGCAATCTGAGAAGGCAAGTTCATCCATATGAATAATGTTCAGTGGCCATTACACCAGAAGGTTTGGAACAGACTCCTGTAGAGGTCAGTCTCAGGTATTGAACTATAAACAGTAAAGGCATCAAGCAAGCCAATGTCCTCATTTCCTCCAATTCCCCGCTTTGACTGACTCACTTAGCAGTAACTCAACTGCTGTCAACATTCCACAAGTCCTAGGAGCTCTCAGGTCCTTGATGGGACCTTTGGGGAAAGTTAATTTATATTTAATTTAACTCACAAACTAATATAGGGAGTTTACCATCCCTGTGGAATTCTGTACCTTATTTTTGAATATCAAACTGATGGGCATTTAACCGCCTCTGAAGTCACCACAAGCCATCAGAGCAGTTTACAACACCAAATATAGAGCAATAAAATGTATTAGTTCAAGGACAAACCCCTACCAAGGACACTCTCTCTCTCTCTCTCTCTCTCTCTCTCTCTCTGCTTATATACAACCCACCCTTTAAGCATCTTCTCAACCCTGTGAGATAAGTGAGAGACCATGATGTGCCCAACACTACCTCGTGGGTTTAATGTCTGAGAAGGATGTAGAACTTTAGCCACTGCACGACACCTCACTGGCTATCGTGAGGGAGAAGGAGGAGACCAGAGCCCCTGCGACAGCTTCTGCCGCCTTCTCAGATGTGTTTGCCGCTCCCATTTGTTCTCTTCCACTGTCCTCTGCCCGCCACATCCACTTCCGGCCTGAGAAGTTCTGTGCAATCTTGCTTATATTTAAGTGAGCAATTAGTCATTCAATCACGATAAGCCTTACTGTATGAGTAATGCTTGTCCAAACGAGTTTTCAGTGAGTTATATCCCTAAGCATTTTTTTTTGTTTGATCTGATATTTCTAGCAGTAATTCAAAGAGAGGAGGAGATGACGCAATGTTTGTTTGTATGCCTGCACTTATTCATGTGATCGCTTCCACGAAAGTCAGCAGAACTGCTTGCATGTTTAAGGGGTTAGCATGTACGAAGCCAGGGCAGATTTGTCAGTCAGGTTTTGACATTTTCTGAGCATAAAATGTCCCAAGTGAGAAAACGCCAAGCTCAGCTATACAACATCTGCGTCTTATGTGGAAGGTATCAGGATCAATTAATGGAATCTCCAGGTAGGACTGCAACTGGGAGAGACCTCTGCCTGAAATCTTGGAGAGCAGCTAACAGCCAGTGTAGACAATATTGAGCTAGATGAATTAATGACTGAACTCAGTATAAGACAGCTTCTTAAGTTCCTACATGCTGCTAGTTCAGATCCATGTAACTGTAGAGAAATTCTGCATGCAAATGGCTTGATGGTGTGTAAAATTTCAGAACCTAGGGTGGGGAAGGATAACACTGGACAAAATTCCTAATAGGGTTGCCAATCCCCCCAGGTTTGGCCTGGATTCCTCAGGAATCAACCTGCATCTTCAGGAATCTCCTGAGGTCAGTCCTAGAGAACCGACAAGCCACCTTTACTGTCTCACACCAAGGAGTGCTAGTCAGAAGCATGTACCAGGTGCTCTTGCTCGGCCGTCACTAGTTGGCTGAGCCTTTAAGAAAAGGTCAGGGGGCCAGGGCAGTGGAAAAACAAGCCACGGAAACAACTTCTGAGCAAATGTTTAAAAAATGGAATTTGAGCTGGAAGGTGCTGGAGATGGGGAGGGAGAGCTTTGTCAGTAAAGAGACGGGGGAAATCATGGAAAACAGTTCAAGGTAAACATTACAAAATGGAGTTACAAGACTAGGAGAGGACCCAGGGCAACCTAAGGAGGGACAGTGATAGGCATTCAGACTCCAGCATGGTGAAGAGGCCTTATTTAAAGAACAGCAAAATGACAGACAGTGGTGATGGTGAAGGACATTACAGTGACACGATAAATAAGGCAATGTGTGTGGTTTTAATGATGAATGGTGTGAGGAAGAGCCATTCAGAAACTGGCTTCACAAGGTCAGCACGGTTACAGCAGAATGCACTTTATGCCACCGATAGTTTTCAGTTAAATACGATGGAAGAAAAGCAGTAAGAAGCTATGCAGGAAGCATGTAACTCTGCTATTTTTATGTGACAGAGTGAATTAAGTATGACTTGCTTGATTTTTACAATGGCAATGATGGGACGCGTGAGGTAATTGCGACATGGATCTCTAGCATTCTACAGGAGAACGACTGCAGCATTAGAAGTGTGTCTTCTTACGTGGCTGACGATGCAAGTCAACGCGCCAGAAATTAAAGCAGCTTAATGATCACCAGATACAAGGGGGATGCAAATATCATGTAATGCACAATTGACATAAACATGGGATGGAGGCTTTGAGTTTTGATGTAGAAACACTTACCCTCCAAGTACATACTGAGTTTTCTTCCTTGGCCAAAAAGGTAGAACCAACCTCTTTGCCCTTTCTTGAGTGTGTAGAAATGAAATACAAAGTTGTGCTTCAGCTCATACAAACAAGGTCGCTGCCACTTCTACCAGCTACTGAACAGCTACTGCCACATTGGCAAGTAATGACAGCATACATCTTCTCAGAGAGGGCAGAAGAATGTGTGAAGATTGCGTGGGCAGCATTCAGTGAGGAAGAACACGAATCTCTCCCTCTTTGTTAGGTTTACATTCTGCACTGCCCGATAGGATTCTTTCAGGGTACTGTGAAGAAACTGAAATGTAACAATGACTGCTACACAAAACTCCACAGTGTCATGGAAAGCCTCCATTCAAAACTGAAGAGAATAAGAAAGTTCAAAATCAGTTGAAGGCATTTTGGAGAATGTCTCCTCATCTGACAACAGAACATTGAGAGGAGAAGCAAGTTACAGTGGTACATTGAATACCTGGAGAAATGGTATGGTGCTGAAACACAACAACAACAACAAAAAGGCGGCGCTCTCACTTCACAACAGTGCAAAATGGGCAAACTGAGAACTTCTTGCTATAGCACTCCACATTGAGATGATCACTGACAAGCTGTATGATTGCACAAATGAAATAAGAGATTGTATTGAAGGAGCAGAAATGGGCGAAGGTTTACAGACGAATGCCAGAGGGTAATGGCCACCAAATGAAGGAACTGGTCTATTTAATACTTTCTGCACCTGTGTCTGTGATAAAGTTTTCAATTTAACGGTACAGCTGTGGAACAAGGCTGAGTGACAGTGTTATGAAGACTGAGCTGCAGGTACAACTGAACATTAACATGACCTGTGCAGAGATTCTTCTTAAAAGAGAACCCAGCTCTGCTAAAAACAGCAAGATTTAAATACAAATACAAATTTAAAAGGGAGGAAGCTGAGGGCAACCCAGTTTTAAGGTGAAAACATCACATTTAATTTCAAATATTTCAATGTGAAGATGTCATGTCAGGGAGGTGTAGGGAGCTGTAGGGAGGGAGAATGCAACAAGTTTAGGGTGACAGAAGTGGCCCCAGAGAATAAGTGGTTGTCTGGGGCTGGATCTACACTGATGAAAAAAGCACTCTACGAAAAAGCTATAAAAGCTCTTAATGCAAAATTCCATTGGCGACAGGTCACTGCTCTACAGCGCCATCTGGTGTCACATTTCTATAACGCTGTTATAACAATATACTTGACAAGTGTAGCCGAGTCCTGGAATGATCCACTACTCTCCTCAGGACTTAATGTTTAAAGGTGAATTGAAGGCATAAGATTGGGTCTCTGGATTCCAGCCAGCATTTTGAGAGGTAAAGCAACACACAGAAATTTCATCACTGTTCGAAAAAATTATTCAGGAATTTCTTCTGCCAGAGTTGGCAACCTTAATTCTAAATGATGAATGCTTCCATAGGCAGCATAGGTCTTTCTCATCCCCTGGCTATCAGAAGCATGTTAATTTAACTAAGTAAATAGTGTATTTTGGATTTAAAACTTCGGTTTAACAGAAGATTCCAGGCAATTGTGCATCCCTCAGGCACCCAAATGCATGGAAATGGTAAGTTAAGGTGCCCACATTACATAATACACGTTGTGCAGTCTCAAATATTGTACTCATTTACAACTTAGTCTACCTTGATCTTTCAGCTCCAATCCACTTCCAACTTCGAAGCTGGGTATTCTGCTAAAGTGACAGCAGCCACGAAATTAAAAGGCGCCTGCTTCTTGGGAGAAAAGCAATGGCAAACCTCAAAAGCATCTTAAAAAGCAGAGACATCACCTTGCCGACAAAGGTCCGTATAGTTAAAGCCATGGTTTTCCCAGTAGTGATGTATGGAAGTGAGAGCTGGACCATAAAGAAGGCTGATTGCCAAAGAATTGATGCTTTTGAATTATGGTGCTGGAGGAGACTCTTGAGAGTCCCATGGACTGCAAGAAGATCAAACCTCTCCATTCTGAAGGAAATCAGCCCTGAGTGCTCACTGGAAGGACAGATCCTGAAGCTGAGACTCCAATACTTTGGCCACCTCATGAGACGAGAAGACTCCCTGGAAAAGACCCTGATGTTGGGAAAGATTGATGGCACAAGGAGAAGGGGACGACAGAGGACGAGATGGTTGGACGGTGTTCTCGAAGCGACTAACATGAGTCTGACCAAACTGCGGGGGGAAGTGGAAGACAGGAGTGCCTGGCGTGCTCTGGTCCATGGGGTCATGAAGAGTCGGACACGACTAAACGACTAAACAACAACAACAACATTCTGCTAAAACTTTTAAGATATGTGTTTTCAAACTCTAAACTCTGAATTCTGACAACCAATCAATTGCATACTTTATCTAGAGCTGCAAAGCACAATCTTGTGGACGCAAAGGAAACAGCAGAAGTAGAAAAGGAGGCATTTGAGCTTATCGGAACATCATGCTTGCAGGCTTGCTCTGCAGTGCTTGAAATTCTAATGATTAAATTCATTCAGTGTATACAAAACCTACTTGTTGAAAAGGCCAGTCTTCTGCATGCTTAGTCATAAATGCACAGCTCACTTCCTTTCTCTGCTCGACTTCTGCTGTCTCATGACAAAACAGACAGTTGCAATTTGCACCAATACCCATCTGCAACTCTGCCTTACATCCCTCTCTGCTGCAACCTCCATTTACCAACCTTGTTCCTCTACCCACAAATATACAACCCATCACTACTGAACTATGCCATTTTACCTAAATGTAAGCATATAAGGAAAGCAGAGGTTTAATATGCCACTGTCCCCATAGTGTCCAGAGCTTTAATATTTTTCCAGCCTTCAGAGAAAGAAGATGGAGGCTGAAAGACAGACATAGCAGCATTTCACTCAAATGCACATGCAGCATCACAACATATGTAAACACACAGTAAGGAACTACACATAAACACAACCAGCAATGCACCATATGTAGCAACATGTACCAGCACTGGTGCCGGATTTACGTATAAGCTAAACAATCAACAGTGGCCAAAGTGCTGGTTCTGACATATAAAACCCTAAATGACTTAAGACCCAGCTCTCTGGTGTAACATATCTCCCTGTACGGTTCTGCCTTTGACTTAAGGCCAACCCAGGAGACCCTGTTGATTATATCATTGCCTAATGAAGCCCGAACCTCTTGGAACACCTTCCCCCACAAAAGTTAAGCTGGCACCATCATTTAATTCCTGGCATAAGCCGAAAACATTCCTGTTCTGCATTAGCTCATTTAATATGCTGGGACAGACATAGAGTTTTAGGGTATCTATTTTGGAGTTTGCAGTAGTTGTTTAATTGGTGTGGGTGGGAGAGAGAGAGAGAGAGAGAGAGAGAGAGAGAGAGAGAGAGAGAGAGAGAGAAACCCACCTTGAAACCATTTTATGATGAAGAGCATGAAATGAATTTTATAAAATAAATTCTTCACAAGATTTTTGTGGAATTTGATTGGATTATATCCCTAACAAGTGAGATTCTTCATGACAAGTTTCCTATTGATAAGACAAACTGTTTTGATTTTATGAGCAATAGATTTTTCAGCCTTCTTAATGACACAGACTACTTTTTTAAACAAAATGCTCACTTTAACTATACAGATGCTTCCACAGCTCTATAATATCCAGAGTTCATTTTGGAGCAAATCTGATTACAAGTAATATTCGTATTCATTTTGTAGCAGTCAAAAATGTATCATTTATTTGGGGGGAGTGCATGCTGCATTTGCCAATATTTGATAACGCCGTTATGATATTTCTGTCTTTCTTTTTGAAGCACCTAAACTGCCTTTGCCATACTATAGCTCAAGGCTTTGAACAAAATAATACAATAAAATCAATTCAGTTGCTAGAAATACATCCATCAATTAAAATGAGATAAGCGATTGGGGGGGGGGGGACAGCAGCAGAGATTATAGTTCATACATAGCCACAACAGTGAGCAACTCAATCTATTGTATAAAAAAAGACATATCCAAACCCACAAAACTCAGTTAAAGTTTTGCAGCTGTTTACAGCTTCTTCTTTTTAATCTCTACTCACATAAATCATTATCTTGTATTTTTCTAATGGAGTTTTATTATATACATTTTGCTGTAAACTTCTCTGGTATTTTATGTGATGATGATATAAAAATATGTAAATAAATAAATATACAGAATTAATTCACATGAAAGTTTGATGCAATATTTTCAATATCAGATTCTGATATAAGCAAATCATTGGAAGCAAAAGGCATTGCTCTGTCAGCCTTGGCAAACACCATTTACTATGGAAATTGGACTTTCTCTTTTCCACGGTGAAATGGGGAAACTTTTCTTTAGACCTTTAAGTATTTAAAATATGGAACCGAGACCTAGTTTCAGGTATACGAGAGTTAACTTAATGTACTTTGGAACAGTGTACAGGCGATTCCCTGGCCCTGAAATGTAACCTTTTTTTTTGGAGGCAATTATTATCAGCAATATTGTAATTATAAATCAGTGTTAATTTCCCCACAGAGTCTGCCCATCTAGAAAGAAAGTTCAGGCCATTTGATTTGTTCTTAGTTCTGCACAATGATGCTCTTATTTTATCTGACATTCACTAAAAATAAATGTGTGCGAATGAAGGAATTAGGTCACCTAGTGACATGACTGGTAAGAAAGAATGTTCTGGAGGAGAGAAAAAAAGTTCCTGTGTGTGTACTGAGAAGCCCACAGTGTCTAATAAAAGGAGAATGGCAGGATGGCCACATTTAATTGGTTCCAGTGCTGAAACAGGGCGAGAATAATGCCAAGGTTAGCATAATCATTGTTTTTGGTCTTAAGATACACTAAGGGAGTATGCTAATGAAGACTGGAAGGACACTGCGGCCAGAACCAACTTAACTCAGCACAAAGGTGGCTCTTGTATTGTTTTTATGTAACATCTCATCTTACTGAGCTCTTATTGTGGTTAACAAGCAGCTAGGCACTATTCAATAGAAATCATAACTAGATTTAGATTTGCAAGGTATTAGAACGTATCAACCATCTTTCCATACAATTGTAAGCCAAAATTTAGCTTTGGAGATCACTGTCGATCGCAAACTCTGGTTCATTTCAAAATAAGCCAGTTTCAAAATATGGTTTGCTAAACTAACCCGGGTTTGTGATAAATCACAATCTCTGGTTCATACACAATATGCCAAGGTTAAGGAAAGGGAAATGGCATCTTGGAAAAGTCCTTGTCCCAGCTATGCAGAGGAAGAGGAAGGCTTTGTTCTGGCCCATTCTAGATCAATGACATAGTGGTAAACCATTGTTTAGTGTGACTTGCAAACTGGACCACTGGCTGCTGCAAATACAGACATGCATATATCATTTTATTTGTATACTGCCTTTCTACTATGGAAGATAATGATTCCTGTTAGCTTGTGTGTGGCGTTTTAGCTTCTAGAGGTGACTTTTATGTTAATGACACCTATGATATGTATCCATAGCTGTCAACTTACAGATTTGAAAATAAGGGACCAGCAGCCAAAATAAGGGACCTGCAGCCTCACCTGTTCGAGGCACTCCAGTCTTCCTGTCCTCCTGCAGTCTGGTCCAACTCATGCTGGGTAGCTTCGAGAACACTGTCCAACCAACTTTGTAGCCACAGGTTCAACTGAATAGAATTTGAATCACATGCACCACAAGGCCTATGCAGCCTCAACTTAAGATGGCTCCCCAGCCTGGCTTTGCACTGCAAAGTTTGCAGCAGCACGTGCAACAAAATGGCGTCCAGCATTCAAAAAACCCCTCAGCTTGCATTAACTAGCCACACACAAGGCATGCAAGCTCCACCCCCCAGTCGTTCTTAGACTTCTTATTGGGTGAGCAACACAGCCAAGCAACACAGTTGGAGCCTCCCTCCTCCCTGGCTGGCAGGGAGGGAGGGAGAGGAGCTGCTTCCTTTGAAATTTAAGGGACATCATTTAAGGGACATTTAAGGGACATTCATCAATAAGGGACAGCAGCGGGACATGGCGCTGGAATAAGGGACTGTCCCTTCAAATAAAGGACACTTGACAGCTATGTATGTATCCCAAACCCAAAGCTTCCAGCATTTCTGTACATATGGCATCTTTATTACTGGAATCCGAGTATTAGGGCAGACCATTAGTTGTTGTTTTTTTTTTTAAGTTCTAAGAAAAAGGCCATTAAAAATAAATAAGATTTGAGTAATTATAAATGAGCCAAGATGGTCAAAATCCAGCAAGTC
Organism: Podarcis vaucheri; assembly: GCF_965113315.1. Lineage (NCBI taxonomy): Eukaryota > Metazoa > Chordata > Lepidosauria > Squamata > Lacertidae > Podarcis > Podarcis vaucheri. Next base: position 37,015,738 of record NC_138759.1, read on the forward strand.
TATGTAAATCCATGTTTACTGCAAATCATAAATCATTTTTAATTGTCAGGAGATCAGAAACTGCAATTTTCATGCCACATGATGTCCATATTATGTTACTTCCTGTTTCATGCAGTCCTGCCTATCTTTGCTTTGCCCTTTTTACCTAGAAAGTGTCAGAAACTGCTTCAGAAACAGGAAATGACATCATATCTATATGAAAAAGTCCTTCCAGCTTCCCCCACCAACTCAGGTGGCCTGACTTTAATACTTACAGATGTGGGGTTTGGTATATTAATAACTGTGGAAACCAGAACACCAAATGAAAAGTGACAGTAAAGGAATACTGCACGTTTTTATGTATCTGTTGAGAAAGAGGAAGAAAATCTCCACTATGTGATGAAAATAGCTTATAGTGTTCCACCTTTTGGAAATAAATTACTTCTGTGTTCTCTCTTTGCAAGGTTGTATAAAAGCTTCAAGGACACTGTAAGGAACCTGTTCTTTATTTTCCTTTAATAATGCCATTTCAGAAGCTTGAAGATAAAATGCCTCACCTTTTGTCCTTTTCCATTGCAGAACATTGTTCTTTTGCCTTTTTCTCAAACTCAGATGACTCTGCTGTAACCTGCTATGACACTGACACAATTTTGAGACACGAATACAACATCCCTGGTTAATGTTTTTATATATGCATTTTCTCTAGTCGAAAGCAGATATACAAAGGATGGATGAAAGCCTACTTTGGTACAGTGGGGCATTCTGAACAAAATTAATTTGGTAATTCAGTTGTATTATGAATTTGGAAACAGTCGTCATGTAGGTCAAAGCAACCTATATTGCAACCTGGTAACAAAGGGGAGGGACCATAAGCTTGGTGACAGAACTCATGTTTTGCATGCAAAAGGTGTTGAGTTCAGCAGGTGAGAGGAAACCACCCATGTCTGAGGACATGGAGGGCAGCTGCCAGTCAAAGTAGGGAGAACCATGCACAAGAAGAAGAAGAAGAGTTTGGATTTGATATCCCGCCTTTCACTCCCTTTAAGGAGTCTCAAAGCGGCTAACATTCTCCTTTCCCTTCCTCCCCCACAACAAACACTCTGTGAGGTGAGTGGGGCTGAGAGACTTCAAAGAAGTGTGACTGGCCCAAGGTCACCCAGCAGCTGCATGTGGAGGAGCGGAGACGTGAACCCGGTTCCCCAGATTACAAGACTACCGCTCTTAACCACTACACCACACTGGCACACAACATCTTCTGCTCCTTGGATAGTGAAATATCAGTGTAAGAAGAAAAAGAAAAGAAGTCAAGTAGTTCATATAATGTGATAAGAAAATTTACTGTATGCAGAATGTGGACCACCATCTGCCATACACCTGGGATTAGGGCATGACTTCTGAATAGACTTCAGGCTAGGCTCTCTTCCCCTGAAGTCAACCATCACTGCTAAATAGTGTACATTGGTTCTGCTGGTCTGAAGGAAGCATTTGATTAAGTACAATATCATTATAGATTACATCTCGTTACCATAGAAACTTTAGAGAAGAAAGGTTTGGTGTGGGTTGTTTTTTAACCCTTAGGAGGTGGGATCTTTGCCACCAAATGAAATGACGTTCCTGACAAGATAATTTCTCCCAGCAATTTATTCCATTAATTGGATTAAATGCTTATGTTTAGAAACCGAGATGCAGATGACATTTCACAGGGAGAGGGAAGCTGTGAAACATTTGTATTACAGTACATATTAGCCAAGACATTCATAATTGGACAATTTGTTTACTGGTAAAATCCTAGGGGAGTCATTTTGAGAGGCATAATATAATAGTTGTAATAGAGATATTTGAACAGAGGTCAACCTGGGGCAAAGGCAGATGGTAAACAATGCTACTCCTCCTTCAAGATCAACCAACCCAAGTACTTAAAATTCAAACTTTTATTTTAGAAAATGCCGAGTGTGCACCTGGCACTCTACAGACAAACAATAATACAACAGATGGTTTCATGGGCCCCTTTCATTCAGTTTGATTCAAATCATAATACTTTGACCTAAACAATGTTGTGGATCTCTCACCCTGTTGTGTAAACATTAGATGTCCTCCACCACTGGATACTTAAGATGTAAAGGTAAAGGTAAAAGGACCCCTGACCATTAGGTCCAGACGTGGCCGACTCTGGGGTTGTGGCGCTCATCTCACTTTATTGGCCGAGGGAGCCGGCGTACATGTGGCCAGCATGACTAAGCCGCTTCTGACGAACCAGTGCAGTGCATGGAAACACCGTTTACCTTCCCGCCAGAGCGGTACCTATTTATCTACTTGCACTTTAGTGTGCTTTTGAACTGCTAGGTTGGCAGGAGATGGGACTGAGCAACGGGAGCTCACCCCGTCGTGTGGATTTGAACCGCCGACCTTCTGATCGGCAAGTCCTAGGCTCTGTGGTTTAACCCACAGTGCCACCTAAACATCTACATGAAGAAATTAGCAGTGGAAATATCTGATTGACTCCTGAAATGCTAGAAGCACTTACCTAGGACTAAGTGAACTCAGTGGGGCTTACTTCTGAGTAGTCATGTTTATGATTGCACTCTGTGTTACTGAGATAAATATATGACATGAAGGGAACATACTTTACAATTAGATTTAGAGTAAAGTCCTCATAGAAGTAAAAGCTATGAGTAACTGGTGCGTTATTCTAAAAAGAGGAGTAGGTCCAAAGAATCCCTTCTAGTCAAGAGTATTCCACAGGCACAAACATACTACCAAATATTCCAGCGCTTCCTTCCTTCCTTACAGAATTTTTACACAGAAAAAGTGAAACATTGTCTTTTGTAAAACAGTGATGCCCATGAATTCCAGCACATAGACTCTTTGCCACCTAAGGACAAGATAAAACAGTGAACAATTTAGAATGTGGTTAAATTATAAACTGTCATGCACTCAGATGATTTTTTACTAAACGTCAAAAGGAATTAAAATATTCACCCCAAAAGAACCTGAAATGTGCTCTCAATGGGGCATAGAATAAAACAACAAAAATCACACTGGAATAATTTATCCAATTCCTCTTTACTAGACAACCTGCTTAGTTCTTCTTTTTCAGAAGACTGAGAAGGTAAAGGCTTTTTTCCCCCTGCATGACGGTTTTGGAAAAATTGTATAACAGTTGTCAAACTGTATATTGCTCTACAACATTTGTTGGCAATGACTCTTCCGGGAGTGCCGGTGACTATTTGTTTTGAAGTTTATTGTGACAGTTGGTAAAACACATAGAAATTAGAGGTGCGCAAAAGATTTGTACAGCTCCTAAATAACAAGCCAAGGAGGGATTCCACAGAGGGATTTTGTGCTTCCATAAGGTGAGCCAGGATCTCTACAATACAGGCAAGAGTTGAAGCAAAGCCTTTGTGGCCTTGGTGATCTAAACATTAGAAAAAAGAAGCTATGGACAGGTATCTGTGAAAAGCTGAATGATCAAGACTGGAGAACGCAAAATTGAAGCGTTCACCTCTCGGGATAACACTGTTGAGGATGAGGGGGTCTCTCTTTTTGTAAATAAGGTTTTTTATATGCCAGCTGTCCTAAATAATAGTCGCAGCATCTCTGGCAACACTCCCGAGGCTCCACGCACAGTGCAAAGGAAATGGTCACAGTCCCCTAAATCCGCCTCTGCCAATTTGCTTGCATGGTTCAAATTTTGTTGGTTATGCCTGCTACATATATCATCCCTGCCACAGGGCTCCAACTGTGAGGCAGTCCACTTGCATAATAGCCCAGAATTCTCCTGGACCAGGGAATCTGCACGCTATATGTACAGAATCTGTAACCCCATCATCTCCAATTAAAAGAATCGGATAGTAGGTGATGCAGAGATACCAGAGAAGTGCCGGTAGTCACAATAGACAACACTGAGCTAAACTATCTTAAAAAGCAGAGACATCACCTTGCTAACAAAGGTCTGTATAGTTAAAGCTGTGGTTTTCCCAGTAGTGATGTATGGAAGTGAGAGCTGGACCATAAAGAAGGCTGATCGCCGAAGAATTGATGCTTTTGAATTATGGTGCTGGAGGAGACTCTTGAGAGAGCCATGGACTGCAAGAAGATCAAACATATCAATTTTTAAGGAAATCAGCCCTGAGTGTTCACTGGAAGGACAGATCCTGAAGCTGAGGCTCCAATACTTTGGCCACCTCATTAGAAGAGAAGACTCCCTGGAAAAGACCCTGATGTTGGGAAAGATGGAGGGCACAAGGAGAAGGAGACGGCAGTGGATGAGATGGTTGGATAGTGTTCTCGAAGCTTCCAGCATGAGTTTGACCAAACTGCGGGAGGCAGTGGAAGACAGGAGTGCCTGGCGTGCTCTGGTCCATGGGGTCACGAAGAGTCAGACACGACTAAACAAACAACAAAGAGCTAAACTATAAGGCACTTTTGCATGTTCATAAGACAGAAGATGGCCAATCCTGGGCCAGTTTCTGATATAAAGTGCCTTGATCTGCTGCACTCCATTGGTGTGCTGCTGTTAATAATAATAATAATAATAAATTTTATTTATATCCCGCCCTCCCCAGCCGAAGCCGGGCTCAGGGCGGCTAACAACAATAAAACAGTACAAAGGTACAACATAAACAACATTCTAAAATCATTCATTATAAAAATTAATTAATTCAAGCCACTAGCAACCATTGGGCCAGAGCTCTGCGAAGATTGCCGAGGGAGGGAGTCAGGCTGTGCCCTGGCCAAAGGCCTGGTGGAACAGCTCTGTCTTGCAGGCCCTGCGGAAGGATGTCAAGTCCCGCAGGGCCCTGGTCTCTTGTGACAGAGTGTTCCACCAGATCGGAGCCACAGCCGAAAAAGCCCTGGCTCTAGTTGAGGCCAGCCTAACTTCTCTGTGGCCTGGGACCTTCAAGATGTTTTTATTTGAAGACCGTAGGTTTCTCTGTGGGGCATACCAGGAGAGGCGGTCCCGTAGGTACGAGGGTCCTAGGCCATATAGGGCTTTAAAGGTTAAAACCAGCACCTTAAACCTGATCCTGTACTCCACCGGGAGCCAGTGCAGCTGGTATAGCACCGGGTGAATGTGATCTCGCAGCGAAGACCTCGTAAGGAGTCTCGCTGCAGCATTCTGCACCCGCTGGAGTTTCTGGGTCAGTCTCAAGGGCAGCCCCACGTAGAGCGAGTTACAATAATCCAGTCTGGAGGTGACCGTCGCGTGGATCACAGTGGCTAGGTCAGGGCGAGAGAGGTAAGGAGCCAACTGCTTAGCTTGGCGGAGATGGAAAAATGCCGCCTTTGTTATAGCTGCAATCTGCGCCTCCATGGAAAGGGAGGTGTCGAAGATTACACCCAAACTCTTAACGGACGGTGCTGGCACTAATTGCGCCCCCGCAAGAGATGGGAGTTGCCCCCCCAATCCCATATCGCCCCGTCCCAGCCACAGGACCTCTGTCTTCGAAGGATTTAGCTTCAACCGGCTCCCACGTAACCATCCAGCCACAGCTTCCAAACATCTGGTCAGTGTGTCTGGGGCCGAGTCAGGATGGCCATCCATCAACAGATAGAGTTGGGTGTCATCGGCATACTGATGACAACCCAGCCCAAAACTCCGAACAAGCTGGGCGAGGGGGCGCATTACCCTGGGTCTGCCTGCAAGGAACGTTGACCCACTGCTCCTTCCTTGCCGAGTGCTTTTTACACAATGGAACCTCTTTTCAAATATCAATTGTCACGAGAAGGGAGATGGGTGAGTGACTGTGTTTGGTTCTTGTGACTATCCATGGCATAGTAGGGATGTGTTTAACTTGGGAACAGAGCATTTGTTATTAAGATTCCTTGGGCTACACTGTGTGCATTTACTCAGACAAACAGTTCCAGTGGAGTCAATGTGCTTGCTGAGCCTTATTATTTCCAGTCCTGTAACATTTACTGCAATGAATCACTTTAATTTTAAATTCACTGGCGCAAGTACTCACCAGTGCCAGGAAGGTCAACACAATCCAGCTCAGTGTGTACCGTTTTCCCTGCATTCAACTGATTGGCATTCTCAGACGAGAGGATCTTATAAACCAGTGTTAATAATATGTCTCCTACAAGAGCTTCACAAAGATTCTAATGTGTCTAAGTAGCATGTGCCACCCCTTTCCACCTTGAATGTTTAACTATTAGACGAAGGATTTGATTAGAATGAATTGGAAGCTCCTGTCTGATTTAGAAGCAAGTCTGAATGTGGATTTGCGTCCTTGGAACATGTTGCCTATGAATGGTGGTACTTAATTTGCAGTGTCTCCTAACCTTCCAATAGTCCATGAGTGACAATACATATACACCTGTAAGAGGTTCTTTGTGGCAACATCCCTTATCACCAAAAATTACACTTTTGAAATAAGCTATTGTACGGTGAAGCATCTTTCTGTGAATAGAAATACTTTAAAGCTGTCAGAGCCATTTCATTCAGGTATTTGCTGTTTAGAGTCTGAGAGAAGAGCACTTAGCTCATTACCTACTTATAAAGACCCCCCCCCAAGCAGTGCTTGAATAATAGAAAGAAGGGGGGAAAGCGGATAGAGTGGGCTTGGGCTCCTGAACTTCTGTAATGGTCTCCTTGTATACTGCTGTTAGAAAGCTGCACAGGGGAGGCATGAAGTTGGGGTCCAAAACTGGGGAGAATCAGGTATGGGGTTGATGGATTTCATTAACAGATCCTCAGACACTTCTCCCATAATTTGAGCACCACCATAAAAGCATAACGGAATATCTTGTTTTGATAGGTCTCACTACTCACAAGGATCCAAGGACGTCTGCTCATCCATGTCAGAAGGACAAAGCTGTAACCATCCCAACCCACTTCTAATCATCCCGCAATGGACTTTTCAAGCAACTCTAAACATGCAACTGTGACTTTTTACTACACTCAAGGGATGGAATTTGAATGCTAAGGTGATTGCTGCTTTTCTGATGGAACCATCTCCCCTCTCTGGTTGTGGGGGGCATAGGGGAAGAGAAAGTCCTGTTGCACTATCAGAACTTATTGTGCTGGCTCCTACTACCACAACTATTTAGCTGACTCAATTTACACAATAATCAATTTATTTTAGAACTGAATAAGTGCATACAGAAGTCAAGGAAATCTAGAGATCAAAAAGGGGAGAGAAACTGAAAAAAGAAGACAACAATTTTACATATAAAGCAAGAAGGAACTAATGTAAAATTTCAAATATTAGATTGTCCAACAGATTATGAATGGACTCCAGTGGTCTAAAATGTGGAAGGTGTATTCTCCTACAATCTTTTGAATTGTGTCAACTAGAGCATTGTCAACATTTGCCAAACTCTTTTGTTACCAGTTTCCCTGGGGATTGATCTTTTAACTGTTTCCAGCAGGGCAGTTCTCATATTCTTAACCCTACGCATCTTTGCTCACATCAGCTGGGAAGGAAGGCGGGGGAAGAATCTGGAGGTGACACAGCAGTGGGACCTGAGTTGGGCCCAATGATATCAAGTTTCAGTCGATTCCAAGCCAGTTCAGCCCTTGCCCAACCCTTGCCCTCCCCATTTGGAGCCTTTCCAATGTTGGCACTTCTGCCCTTTGGCATGTTCAGCACAGGGAGCGCCACTGTGGCACAAGTGGCTCCAGCCCAGCCCAGCCCAGCCCTGCACAAAGGGAGCTTGGAGTGCAGCCGTTGTCTCCTAAGTGCAACATGGAATTTAAGGCAGATGCATCTCATCTTGCTTATCTTCTTGCCAAGTCCCTAGATAGCAAAGCTGTGTAATGTGTGATATAATGAAGAACGGAAAAGCAGAATTAACACTTAAAATAGTGCTCAAGTATTTTGTCCTGGAGGATCCATTAATCAGATTTTAATGGTGTGAAGCTTATTTTGGAAGAGAGATGAAAAGCCAAGCAACGGGAATTAGATGGCACTTGAGTTCACCTCAGCTTCAAGATGGATATTATTTGTTGATGCTGTTTGATTTAAATACCAGCAAATGCTTCTCCTTGAACCATCATTGCCATCCCATAGAAGCTTCCCAGCAGTAGTTTGACAGCCCAGCTAGACCAGCTTTGATCTCTCTCATAGCTGCATCTGTCCCTATGCAGTAAATGACCAGACCAGACACCACTAAAATAAATAACTCCCTAGCTAGAAACGTCTATTTAATCCTAAATCTTTCCAGTATGTTATTCTTTATTTTGGAATGATTAGTATCTCATCTTTAGCTGCTCAAACTCAGGGGAAAAATGATTTGTTAGTTTTTCGATCATAATAGTTCTGCAGAATAGATTGCCCTGTGTTTTCAAAGTCTCTTTAATCGTCATGTTGCATTTTAAATATGAAGCAGCAACATTTATATTAACCACTATTTATAGCTCCATATATCTGGTATTCCTCATAACGCTCTAACTTTATGAAGCAGAGCAGTGCCCAAACTACTGTGACTGATGTATTTTCACAGCAATCCCATCTGCAGATAGCCAGTTTCAAAGAAACTAGATGTCAGTTCTTCAGCAAACAGAAAACAAGAAGTACACTTAATATGGGGCGAAAGAGCATTCAGCTAAGGTCCGCATGCAAAAGCCAAGGAGACCAAAAATCTGCAGGAAAATGATCCTAAGCACTATAGTGGCGTCAGCCAAGATGATAATATTGCAAATTAACACCCACATACCTCAAGGACCATGTCTCCCAATATGACCCTGTGATGGTAGAGGCCCTTCTTCATGTGTCTCCCCCACAAGAGGTCCAGAGGGTGGCAACATGAGACTGGGCCTTTTCTGCAGTTGCTCACTGTTTGTGGAATGCTCTGCCCAAGGGAGCTCGCCTGGCACCTTCAATATACATATTTAAGTGCCAGGCAGAAATGGCCTTTGGCTGATGAACATGGTATATCCATTTATTATGTGTCTTTGCTTTGTTTCTTTCTCCTCTCTGTGTTGGTGTAACCAATCCCATATGGTGGATGTTGTGGTCCAAAACATCTGGAAGGTGAAGGAAGGCTGGTTTTATCACTGCAAATAGACCTGAACCTCTTTTTCCTCTACCTAGCAACAGTTCAAGACATGAGCATTCAACCAATTCCCATTCCTAGGGTTGTGCGTTGTTGTTGTTGTTGTGTGTGCTATGCGAGGGTGGAGGTGCTCGAAAAGGTTTCCTCTCTATCCCAATGGCAGAGCAATCATTTCAGAGGTACCCAGTCTCTAGAGTAAAGTAATACTAATAATACTACAGTAATACTAATACTACAGTAAAACTAATAATAAAACAACAATACAGTTCCCTCTCTTCAGGTGTCCTTATGCATATCTTAAAACAGAGCCATATCAAATAGATAAATTCTGAGGTGTGCTTAAAGGTAAGGTACATTTTCTCTTTTGATGAAGGCTTTGAGTTTGTTAATCTGTCAATGTACATCTCAGTCTCTCACTATGTATTTAATGAACATTTGGTGATTCTCACTTGGATGTGTGAAATGCCTCCCTTAGCGATTGTTGTGTCTAAGATAATGAAAACTGTGACACGTTTCACAGTTAAAGGATATGGATGTTGAAGCTGCCCTGCAGTATCTAGACCACGGGTAGGCAAACTAAGGCCCAGGGTCAGGATCCGGCCAATTGCCTTCTCAATTGAGCCAGTGTGGTGTGAGAGCCAGTGTGGTGTAGTGGTTAAGAGCGGTAGTCACGTAATCTGGGGAACCGGGTTCGCGTCTCCGCTCCTCCACATGCAGCTGCTGGGTGACCTTGGGCCAGTCACACTTCTGTGAAGTCTCTCAGCCCCACTCACCTCACAGAGTGTTTGTTGTGGGGGGGGGAGATTGTTAGCCGCTTTGAGACTCCTGAAGGGGAGTGAAAGGCGGGATATCAAATCCAAACTCTTCTTCTTCTTCTTCTTCAATCCGGCCTGCAGACGGTCCAGGAATCGGCGTGTTTTTACATTAGTAGAATGTGTCCTTTCATTTAAAATGCATCTCTGGGTTATTTGTGGGGCATAGGAATTCATTCTTTTAAAAAAAAAAATATTTTTATTGCTTTTTTCAGATACAGATATACAGTCAGATATATAAAAGAAGTAACAGTAAGAAGAAAAAGAAAGAAAAGAAATCCATCTTTGCAAGTCATTTTTTCATCACCAACCAGACTTCCCCACATCTCCCTCACCCTGCATTCTTTACAATAAAAATATCAACAAATTATTACCTTATTTCATGCGTTCCTTTGTACTTTCAAATAGTTATATTTTAGGTTTAAAATACCTGTTGTCAATTTACTTTTGCCTTAATATAATTGTGATATCACTTTAAACTTTAGTCCTCTCATAATTATAACTTAATTTCCCATAACTCCGAATCTTATTGCTGAAGCTAAATTTTCCAAATCATGCAAATTTTTAACATTCATATAACTTATAATATTTTTGTAAATAGTCCTTAATTTTTTTCCAGTCCTCTTCCATTGTTTCTTCTCCCAAATCTCGGATTCTGCCAGTCATTTCAGCCAGTTCCATATAATCCATCAATTGCGTCTGCCACTCTTCCAGTGTGGGCAAATCTTGTGTCTTCCAATGTTTTGCAATAAGTATTCTTGCTGCTGTCGTTGCATACATAAAAAAAGTTCTGTCCTTCTTAGTCACCTTCTGGCCGACAATGCCCAGGAGAAAGGCCTCTGGTTTCTTAGGAAAGGTGTACTTAAACACCTTTTTTAACTCATTGTAGATCATCTCCCAGAAGGCCTTCACTCTTGGGCAAGTCCACCATAGGTGAAAGAATGTCCCTTCAGCCTCCTTACATTTCCAACATTTATTATCAGACAAATGGTATATCTTAGCAAGCTTGACTGGGGTCATGTACCACCTGTATATCATTTTCATAATATTCTCTTTCAAGGCATTACATGCCGTAAATTTCATACCCGTGGTCCATAACCTTTCCCAGTCTTCAAACATAATGTTGTACCCAATGTCCTGAGCCCATTTTATCATTGCTGATTTGACTGTCTCATCCTGAGTGTTCCATTTAAGCAGCAAGTTATACATTCTCGAAAGTACCTTATTCTTTGGTTCTAACAATTCTGTCTCTAGTTTCGATTTTTCCACCTGGAAACCTATTTTTTTGTCCAGCTTAAAAACCTCTTGAATTTGAGCATAGTGGAACCAATTTTGCACCTTATTCTTTAATTTTTCAAAACTCTGCAGTCTCCAAGTTTCTCCAACTTTTTCTATAATTTCCCCATATTTAGGTCAACCAACCTCCATATTGGGTTTTTTCCAGGCCTTGGCCTCTGCTGGTGATAGCCACCTCGGAGTCTTACCTTCCAATAAGTCCTTATATTTTGTCCAGACCATAAATATTGATTTTCTGACAATATGATTTTTGAACATTTTATGAACCTTTGCCTTGTCGTACCACAGATATGCATGCCAACCAAAAGCATTGTCAAACCCTTCCAGATCTAGGACATCAGTGTTCTCTAAAAGTAACCAATCTTTCATCCAGCAGAAGGCTGCAGCCCTTAAGTCTGGCAGGGCAAAGCCCCCTCTTTCTTTTGCATTCATTCTTTTTTCTCTCCAAAATATAGTTCGCCCCCCCCCACAAGGTCTGAGGGACAGTTTGCTGACTTTTCCAGCAGGGGGCCAGTCCACTGTCTGTCAGACCTTGTGGGGAGCCAAACTATATTTTTTGGGGGTGGGATGAATGAATTCCAACACCCCCAATGCATTTTAAATAAAAGGACACATTCTACTCATGTAAAAACACGCTGATTCCCAGACCGTCCGCGGGCCAAATTTAGAAGGCAATTGGGCCAGAACTGGGCCCCGGGCCTTAGTTTGCCTACCCATGCTCCAGACAGTAGCTTCTCGTACTACTGGAATGGGCATAGCCAGGATTTTTTGTTGGGCAGGCATGCCTTTTGTTGGGGAGGGCAGAGCCTCAGTTTGCTATGTATTTTTATTGATTTTTATTGATGGGGGGCAGCTGCCCCCCCTCTTCCCCCTAGGCTACACCCATGTCTGCTGGTCATGCAATTGTACCTAATCAGAAGTACAGGAAGCAGTTCCCACCCCAAAAAAGAAGAACCTTGTGCGTGCATAAGGTTCCTGGGTGATCTTCCACCTAGATAATGTCCATCACTCGCTGGTTCATCACATTACACATCACTTGGGCAGACAGGCAAACTAATGTTAGTGTATTGGAAGAAGCAAAGATCACCAGTGTTGAAGCAATGATTCTTCAACATCAACTTTGTTGGACTGGTCATGTGGTGTAGATGCCTGATTATAGTCTTCCAAAGCAACTATTCTATTCCCAACTTAAGAATGGAAAGGGAAATACTGGTGGACAACAAAAGAGGTTTAAAAATGTTCTCAAGGCAAGGCTAAAAAAATGTAGTACTGATAACTGGGAAACACTGGCCTGCGAGCGCTCCAATGGGAGAACAGCCTTTTCCAAAGGTGTCGTGGACTTTGAAGTACAAACTCAGGGCGAAAAGGAGAAACAAACTAAGAGGAAGGCACGTTTGGCAAACCCTCACCGTGATCAACTCCCACCCGGAAACCTATGTCCCCACTGCAGAAGGATGTATGGATCCAGAATTGGCCTCCACAGTCACTTATGGACTCACTGTTAAAACCGTGTTTGTGGAATCGCCAAAGAAGAGATAATGTCCAGACCTAGTTCTGCTTAGCTTCAACTCTGGCAAGGTTGCTACTTCATGTGCCCCAAGTTCCATAGCATGGGTGTTCAATGACATCTCTTTTGCAGTCCCTTGTTGGATTGCCTCACACCTTGAAGCCCATTAATCACCTGCCTTGATGCCTGGACTACAAAGGATCAGAACATGAGTTGTCACCATATCGCTGTTTCTTGGACAGGTAGATGTCCCAAATCAATGCCATGCTATATCCCAGACATGAACTCGAATATTATTTCGGAGCATATGCTAAGTTCCTAGACTTTTAGCAGCAGTGACATTTGAAGACACACTCTGGAATCAGGCAAGGCAATTTAAAATTGTTTTTATGCCCCTCAAAATACATAGCAGATATTTTCAATCAGCTTGAAGCCTCAGCAGCTTATCCCTGGCAAATATCCAAATGATGAGTGGAACAAGGCTGACACCTGGCACCACAGCAAGTAAATTCTTGAAAGATGGGAACTTTTTTCTTTTCTTTTTTTTAGGGCTTGAAAAAATAAATGTTAAAAGTGAAAGCACTTTTTGTTCATGTTGCCCAGATTCTAGCTCCAATGTAACTCAGATATCCAGCTGCTCTTTGTTAATGATAAACAGCAAGAGCCCGAAAAATACAGAATATAGTCTCTCTTCCCTACAAAGACATGCTGCGAGGCCAAGTGACTGCTTAGAAGACAGGAAAACCCTTGTAATAACATTTGGGCACATGAAATAATAAGACATTATTCAGACAAAGAACATGAAACTTGAGTTAATTTGCGCTGGATGGACACCAATGAGAAAAATTCAGAAAGCTGAGGTTTACCTAAAGGTGGCAAGGCTGTGGTGGTTAGATTTAAGGACATTTTGACTGCTCCCTGAAACCATCTGAGATGGCGAGGCTGGAGGTGGGGAAGAGGCAGACATGCTGAAAACCAACATCTCTGCTGATCAGTGTTAACTGCAGGACATGTACTAACTTGTACCACTGCAACTGAAGCCAGCTACATTTGCCTTGCTACCCATTAAATAACTGTTGCTTCCTTGAGTCAGTTCACATTGTGCCCGCCTCCACAATTCTAATTAAAGCTCAGGGGGTGCTGCTAGGTTAGGGGTAGACAACATGGGGCACTCCAGATTTTGCTGGATTACAGCTCCCATAATGCCAAATCATTGGCTGTACTGGCACAGACTGATGGGAGTAGCCCAACAACATCTGAAGGGTTGTCCTTGTTCAAGGTTGTAAGCTTATCCTTTGGTCTGCTTGGCTTCTCTGACACATTATACCCTGATACCATTCTATCTGATTATCAGATGTGTTAATTGGAAGGGGACATATCTGTCAGTACAGATAGATTCTTTCTAGCACTGTAAATGTATTACAAAACCCATGCCACTTGTGTCTAAATTTCCCATTTCTTTCTGAATCTTGTATTGCTCTGTTTGCTTTTGGATCTGATGCATTGCCCTGGTCTAAGAAATCTGGGAAAACTTTTCTCCTGTTGTGGTTCAAGGACCCGATCCCCGCATAGTGGAATGAAAACACAAGGACACGTGATATAAGGTTAATGGGCAAGAAAAGGCCACAACTTTATTGATTACAGCAAGTGAAAAGGTATTGGCTTAGGCATTGGATTATGTCAGCTGACTCCACCCCCACAGAGAGGGGTGGGTCTAAAACAAGGGGGGTTTATTCACCAGTAAGTGGAGCCTGTTGATGCTAATCCAACTATAGGCTCTCCCCTGATGTCACCAAGGGTCGTGCCATGGCCTCCCGCCACGCAGGCATCGGACAGAATACACGACCGCCGGATTCCTTTAACGGAATACCCAAAAATTGAAGGCGTAGGCGATGGCCACACCTAGCCCTTCGACACACTACAACACATTAGTCCAATGCCTAACCTACCCACCAATACCACAAAAGTTGTGACGATTGCTACAAGGTAGGTGAAAAAACCAAAAAGCCTAATGTCAAATGGAAAAATTCCTACCAGGCCCCCCGGACAACCAACCTAAGGTCCATAGCAAGGCCAGAAGAAAACTGAGACCCTGAGCTCTAAGGGAGTGGAGGGTGGGTGACTTGCGACGGGACGCCGAAAAGTGAGGCCGGGAGGCTGGTGCCGCAGCTATTTAGGCTGCTATACATGCCCCCTCGCAGGCACCTGTTTGGGTGCCTGCCCGTGGGCGTGGGCGCCAGCCAGGTGAGTGGAAGGCAGGGGGCTAACACCCCCTGCTTGAGGCAGAGTCCGGCTCCCGACCACAACCACTCCCCTCTCTTGCAGGAGGAGAGTCTTTGCTAAAGCAAAGGTATTGAGATTACAGTGATACCTCGGGTTACAGGCGCTTTAGGTTACAGACTCCGCTAACCCAGAAATAGTACCTCGGGTTAAGAACTTTGCTTCAGGATGAGACCAGAAATCATGCAGCGGTGGCAGCGGGAGGCCCCATTAGCTAAAGTGGTACCTCAGGTTAAGAACAGTTTCAGGTTAAGAGCGGACCTCCAGAATGAATCAAGGTACCACTGTACTACAGTGACAATTCATATGCATCGTTTCAAAGATGATGGTTCTTTATTTCATGTGTACTTCAGCTAAGTTGCGGCCTAATAAGAAACAAGCTAGGAAGAGCCATCTTACAACAAATTAGGATTGTGTGGTATGTGTCAACAGACTCAGGCAAGAATGCATTTTGTACCTCCCAGCTACCTATAGTCACACATAGTCTTAAAGCAGGAGCTCTTCTCTTTTAGTGAGTTTGTAATAAAATAGACAGGAATATTGGCCAAGATGCATATTTGCATTACAAATGACTCTCCTCCAGTCTTTCTTCAGTATGATCAACAATCAAGCACTAACATAAACAGTGTGAAAAATACTCAAAGTTCATATAAGGCTTACATACTAACAAAGGAAGGCGCTTGTGGAAAGATAACTGCCTAGGTAGGAGAAGTGATCACAAATGCAAAAAAAAAAGAGTAAGGTACCTGGAGCCCTTAGACCTTGTTGGATTACAACTACCACCAGGCCTGTGCAGGTGGGGAGGCAGCCAGGTGCACCTGTCCTGGGCCTTGGGGGCCCAGACTCCTGCCCCAGGCCTCAGACAAGCTCCGCATGGGCCTGACCACCACCATTGTTCACTACTGGCCATGCTAGCTGGGGCTGATGGGAGCTGGAGTCCATCAGCATCTGGAGTCTGCCACAGGTTCCCCATTCCTGTGCTGAAGCATTTTGTCTACAGAGAAGCCATGATTAATACTGGTCAGTTGCATATCCCCACATCAATTGCACCTGCATGTAAAATGAATGGTTCCAAGGGTGCCATTTCATTCATGGAAGAGGTTTGTATCTAGTGGAGGCTTCTATCAATGGAAGGAAGAGAGTTGCCTCTTTTAGATTCTAGAGTGGGAGGTGGCAACTCTAATATTTCTGAGCAGATTTCTGGAGGCTGCATAGAGAATAGGGAGTGGAGATGACCCCCGTCCTGTTGTTCTTCTTTTTAAAAATCATCACCACCACCACTACCACCATCGGCATCACCCAGTTTTGGCCTGCAGCACATATGAGCTGTGCAAGTATGATGTCAAATGTGCCAACCTGCTCTTCACACCAGCAACGTCCTATAGGTTTTGACTATCACTTGATACTTGCTGGGAAGTCTCACCAAGGCTTGGGTCTGGGAAGCTAATTGTGATTGCCCATGTATAGGTAGAAATATGTGTGATCAGTTTCTTTGTAAGGAATTATTACTGCTGCTCACATTGAGTGAAGGCAGTTCACGTTAATTATTCTACACCACAAAGGCAATTAGCATTTCCAAGCAATATAATGGCTGTGCTTCGTAGATTCATTAGCTATAAATTAATTCTGTGTGTCGATGCTGACAACAAAAATACTAAAATTAATGTTAACACTTTTATTCAGTCTTCCCCAAGACACTAAACTGAACATCCATGACTGTTTCATTTTATTATGGCTGTTTGTACTCACAAGTTGTTTTAATATAAATGATTAACTCACCCTTTAATACTTCTGCCATTCTTCTGTTTATCCAACCCACTGTGGGCTGAAAACAAAGAGCTGCTGGAAATCTGTTTCTTTTTCGGTCCCCATCTGGTACCCACAGGTGCAGTGACACATGCACTTTGCTGTCCACAGTCCAGGATTGGCTAAAGCCTACAGGAAAGGAGGGCTGCTTGACCCAGCAGCTTTACCTATGGTTTGTTTACTGCTAACAAACCATGATCTGAAGCCAGAATTTGTGGCTTGCAAACCTTGGCTTGTTATAACTATAGCTTGACATCATGCATGAACCCAGCACCCTTCCTTAACCATCCTTTGTTCAGCCACCCCACCCCACTCATCACCAAATACAAAGGGGGAAGAGAAAGAGTCATAGAGTCATCTGAGCTTTAGAAGACTAGAAGGCCATCTGCTGTGGAATGGTGCTAAACTGTGTATCTCTGCCTATGCTCAGCTTGTATAGTTGTAAATAAACAAAAATGTCATAGTCTTCAGTCAGATCCATTTCCCAAAGGAGCTGCCCCTGGAGCTTCTCACCACTTGGGGTAGTGCAAAACACAACACACAGCCAGCTGAGACCCTACCTGCCCGCAGACTGTCTCACCAGAGTGGTACATGCTCTGGTTATCTCCTGCTTGGACTACAGCAATGCGCTCTATGTGGGGCTACCTTTGAAGGTGACCCAAAAACTACAACTTATCCAGAATGCAGCAGCTAGACTGGTGACTGGGAGTGGCCACGAAGACCATATAACACTGGTCCTGAAAGACCTACATTAGCTCCCAGTATGTTTTCGAGTACAATTCAAAGTGTTGGTGCTGACCTTTAAAGCCCTAAACAGCCTCGGCCCAGTATACCTGAAGGAGCGCCTCCACCCCCATAGTTCAACTTGGACTCTGAGGTCCAGCAGTAGGACCTTCCGGCAGTTCCCTCACTGTGAGAAGTGAGGTTACAGGGAACCAGGCAGAGGGCCTTCTCGATAGTGGCACCCGCCCTGTGGAACACCCTCCCACCAGATGTCAAGGAAATAAACAACTATCTGACTTTAGAAGGCATCTGAAGGCAGCCTGTTTAGGGAAGTTTTTTATGTTTGATGTTTTAGCGTGTTTTTGATATTCTGGGAAACCCAGCCAGATAGGCGGGGTATAAATAATAAATTATTATAAATTATTATTATTATATGAAGCTGTATTATACCAAGCTGGATCATAGTCCAGTATTGTCGGACTGAGAGCAGCTTCTCAGACTGTGGTTTCCCCCAAGCCTGCTACATGGTACTACATGGTACCCCCTTATCTTGAAATACAAGGGACTGTGCCTGGGATCTTTTGCCTGAAGCACATTTACTCTGCTATTGAGCTGTGGACCTTCTCATCCGATAGAAATGAAAACATGGTGATGTGGGACTCCCAAATTTCTATCTCTTCTAAGAGTTCCAGCAGCATCTGATTGTGTCAAGATGCTGCAGAAAAGCCAAAGAGAATAAAACAAAGTTATGCTCTCTCTGTCTAAAATTGAACAGATTCCGAACAGACATAAATTGCTCTGCTTGCCACATTTAAAGTTATCCATCTTCCTGGTGAATATTTATATTTTGCTACTGTCAAACAGAAATCTTTCTTACACGAACTGTGAAACAGTTTAAAGGGGGAACATTTGCCACTTGCTGTTGCACTGTGCCTAGCAGATAACAATATATTAGCTGCTCTTCACGCTTGGGCTTTGCTCAATTTTGAGTGCCTTCCATGCTGCACAATATCTTGTCCTTTCAGAGTCTTGCTTCTTGATCTTATTTTTCTTTGAAGAGGCATTCATTTGGTTAAGATTTTTTCCCTGTAAGTCTTACCCATTTACCATCCGCAAATGCTTTTAAATAATGTTGTTAACAAAATGTTTTCTAGGGACACTTGGAAATAATGAGAAGTACCTCACAACATATCTTGTTTTCTGCCCAGCAATGTATCTGCTACCTTTTAGTATTGATGGTTGTTAAACCAACGCCTCTTGACTCCCCTTCAGACAAATGCATTTCCCCCCTGCCTATTTGATCATTTTAGGGACGCGGGTGGCGCTGTGGGTTAAACCACAGAGCCTAGGACTTGCCGATCAGAAGGTCGGCGGTTCGAACCCCCGCGTCGGGGTGAGCTCCCGTTGCCTGATCCCAGCTCCTGCCAACCTAGCAGGTCGAAAGCACGTCAAAGTGCAAGTAGATAAATAGGTACCGCTCCGGCGGGAAGGTAAACGGCATTTCCGCGCGCTGCTCTGGTTCGCCAGAAGCGGCTTAGTCATGCTGGCCACATGACCCGGAAGCTGTACGCCTGCTCCGTCGGCCAATAAAGCGAGATGAGCGCCGCAACCCCAGAGTCTGTCACAGCTGGACCTAATGGTCAGGGGTCCCTTTACCTTTACCTTTATTTATTCAAATTTAATTGCCGTTTTCTACTGGCCCTTACTGTAAGGCGAGGAACCTCAACTTGACAGAGTCAAAAGAAGAACCCTCAGGAAACATTATGGTTTACAATGGCCCACTTCTCATGTACCTCTAAGCCAAAACGTGACTTAGCACAAACATGTGGCCTCCGAGGCTTAGCATTGTGTCTCCTAAAAACAAACTACAGGTGGTAAGCCTTAGATTTAGCCTTCACTTACAGCTTGTGGTTTGTCTGGAATGAAATAAATCTTGAGCCTGGATTTGGACCTCTCTCTATGCCAGGCATAGGCAAACTCCAGATGTCTGGGACTACAATTCCCATCATCCCTAGCTAAGAGGACCAGTGGTCAGGGATGATGGGAATTGTAGTCCCAAACATCTGGCAGGCCAGAGTTTGCCTATGCCTGCTCTAAGCCAAACCATGGCTTAGTTCATTGCAGCATAGTAGCAGCAGGACCAGAGGAAGAGATAACTGGCTGCAATCTTTTCTCCAGGAACCCGCGTGTCGGTTTAGCTTAGTGCTATGTGTCAACCAGGTCAATGTGTAACAATGCAAACATGACACCCTCTTTCTGCCCACTCCTTAAAAAAAACCATTCATTAAATAAATATGATTAAATTTCAATTACAAATCCACTACTAAATGCTTTATAAAATCCCTTTGTAGTCATTCTTCACTCCTGACTGATCTCGGGTGCATTCTGATCCGAAGTGTTTATTGTGGGACTGGTGCTCCTCATGAATACATACTTTAATTTAATGTCATCATTTATTAAATATATATCCTGACAGCCCAGCATCCACATGATGTCATGGGCATAAAAATGACATTCCATGTTTTCTTTCCCCTTTCTGGGAAAATTCTGATGTTAAAAAAAACCTGTGGCCAACTAACAATTTTTTGTGATATCTCAATGACCCTATTGCAATATTAAACCGCCATCTGGAAGCACCCATGAAGGCGACTGCTGTTGTTTGTCCTCAGGACCCCTGATATTCAGAAGCATATCACTACTTTTCAATATTCCCCTCTAACATGAAAACCTATTATCTTTGCTGCATCACCCCACAGATACTGGGACTGCAGAGCGAACAAAGCAAAAGCAAGGAATATTCATCTCTGTTTTGTGTCATCTTTTTTATAACAAGCTCCAGTATCATTGATTTTCAAGGCAGCAAGGAATTTATGCAATTAATAGTCCTGTCCCCAAGCAGAACTGCTAAAATTGGAAAATGCCTCACTATATTATTATTTCGTATCTGCTTCCTATTGATTTTTCTGGTATATGTGTTATTCGTATGGCGGAATTAATGAATTTTGGGGAGATATATATGTAAATGTTCATCAAATCTCCCATTGACAAGACAACTGCAATATACTTCCTTGGCTATTGTAACTCATAATTGTACTGGATACAAATATGATGGAAATCCATTAGCCTAGCCATAATCATCAATGATGAATGAACAAATTACTACTCTGTTTTCTCAGAGTGAGTCTATCATTGTTTTCTTATTAATTTCAATTAATTTCATTGGGATTTGCTTAGGTCAATGTTACAGTGGATTGTGTCCTATAATAATAAACTTGATCAACTAGTATCTGAAGTTGTTTAAATCCAGCAGAATATAGTTCAAACATCTCACTATTGCATAAACTCTAGCCCTGAACCCACTATTTGCATACCTAACTGTTAGGGCTGTGGGTGCAATTTTGACAATTAACTGTTAGATTGGAATAGAGAGCTTTTGCTGGCTTTGTTTTCTTGGGTTTTTTTTTTAATATAACTATGTGTGACTATGCACAGGCAGCACCCATTTGCACATGTGTTGGCATCCAAAGAGTAGTGCTTGTGTAGACACCTGCCAAAAAAGCACAGAATTAAAATGTATAAAAAGTTGGAATGATCCATTGGAAGCCAGCCAGCCCAGGGCATGCATTTTTGAATGGCATGAATGGTATTTGAGAAAGATAGGATGGCTTTTTCAAAAGCAGGACTAACATTGCATTTCTTACAAAAGAAATTCCATGAGAAGATAGGGGACTCCCTAATCTGTTAAGTTTCACATGTATTACCAGGGAAACCGGAGATCTGGCTGGAGAAAAAGATCTCAGCATTTGATTACTGGATTCCTGGGTTTTGGGGCCTAAATTTTCAAGGGTCTACTCTTGTGTTTCTCCCCACCCCCACTCACATTATCAGGCACTCATATAGAAAATGTTGTGACGTGGGGTTTGTGATTTCAGCTCTCTTGACATAATATGCTGGAGACAGTTCTCTAGTAACACTTCTTTATTAAGGCAAACAAGTCTGAAGACTGAGGAGGGGAAAGCTACATTTATAGGGACAGGGAACTAGCTAGAAAGGATAGATTTTGGAGGGAACAATATCAGGCAATCACAGTCCTGCCTTTTGGAGGAAACCAATAAGACAGAGGATCCAAATACAGCAGCTTAAATGAACCAATAGTAGCTGTACCCTTTGTAAACAAAAGACAGTTACTTTACCCTAATGCAATTACAGACAATAATAATACAGATATAAAATCCTTTGACTCAATACACAACAGAAATTGAAAAAGAAAAGGCAGAACAATAGGAGATACATGGTTTTGGATCATGGATCAGATGCAAAATGATATCCCAATGTGACTTTAAAGTGCTGCATAGCATAGGTTTTTTTCAATTTTAAAAATCATAATGTGTAATTTAAACAGTTCTAAAAACAAAATAAATTGCCAGCAGGATATATAAAAATTACCCAATTATCTATTTGTGCTTTGGGTAACAGCCATATGTTTCCTGCTTTTCGTTTGCATGTGTTACTATTCAAATTTCCCTGGGCTAATTGGCAGTTGTTAAATTTCTGCACCATATTATTTATTTGTTATGTGTCTTTTTCTAAATGCACATGTACAAAGTGTGTGCCCGCATTGCTGCTGTTCATCATGATGACACCCTAGTGTTATGCCTCTGAATGCTAGGTGCTGGGAATCACAGCTGGGTATCGCAGTGCTGTTGTGCTCGTGTTCAGCTTGTAGGCTTCCCACAGGCCTCTGGTCGGCCACTGTGAGATCAGGATACAGTGGTGCCCCACAAGACGAACGCCTCGCAAGACGGAAAACCCGCTAGACGAAAGGGTTTTCCGTTTTGGAGGCGCTTCGCAAAACGAATTTCCCTATGGGCTTCCTTCGCAAGACGAAAGCCCATAGGGAAATCTCCGGGACAGCGGGGAAGCGCAGCGCGTCTTCCCCACTGTCCTCGGACCTCCTCCGAAGGCTGGCGGTGGGGCGGAGAGACCTCCTCCCGCCGCCAGCCTTCGGAAGCCTGCTCCAAAGCCTGGCGGTGGGGCGGAAAGACCTCCTCCCGCCGCCAGGCTTCGGAAGGATGCTCCGAAGGCTGGCGGCGGGAGGAGGGCTCTCCGCCCCACCGCCAGCCTTTGGAAGGCTGCTCCAAAGGCTGGCGGCAGGAGGAGGTCTCTCCGCCCCACTGCCAGCCTTCGGAGGAGGTCCGAGGACAGTGGGGAAGAAATGTTCGAGTCTTGTGGAACCTTAAAAACTGGTAGCTCCATCCTATGCCTGCCTATTCAGAACTATTGAGTCCAATGGAACTTACTCTCAGGGAACTGTCACAGGAATGCAGGCCTGTTGAATTCAATGGGACTTACTCTTAGCTTTAAGATTGCAGCCTCAGTTCATTTTTTTTCAGGCCTTTAAACTGGCAATAAATTCCCTTTTACAATACGATACGATAAACTTTATTGTCATTGTCCCATACAGAACAACGAAATTGAAAATCTACATCAGACATTCAGAAACCAACAAGCCTGCTATCCCAGCTATCCCAGCCTGGTTAGCCCCCTAAAAACTCTGATACCCCATAATTAAATACAATATACTCCCATAGAGACTACCTTATACTGTGTTTAAAACCAAAATCGCATTTGAATACAAACTTTTTTCTCATGCAGCTAGTCCTAGTCTTTATAGCCCTGTACCTTCTTCCAGAAGGCAAAAGCTGAAAGAGATCATTTCCGGGGTGCGCACTATCCTGCACTATCTCTACAGCTTTCTTATGGCACCTGGAAGCATAGATTTGATTTATATTTAGGCCCTAGGTTTTATGTAGTTTTGTTAATATATTTTATCGATTTTTTAAAAAATATGTTTTTGTCTTTGTTTTAAGCGGCTCTGAAAACATGGTTTGTTAATATAAAGCTATTTAACATAGAGAAGTAAATTTATCGTCTCAAAAAGCAAGTCAACAAACACTGAAGGCAGAGCAGAACAGGAATGAGTTTTGTTTTGTTGGTTGCAGTGTTTGCAAAACGAAGCTTAAGGTGGTGAAAGAAGCACAGCCTTTGTTGCTTCTCTGAGCTGCCTTGCAGAGGAGCAAGGGTCACCTTTCTAAAGAGATAGTAACATATGGCTGGCCATGTGAAAGAAGCCTGCAGGAGAGAACGCAAGTGCTAAGGCACTCTTTCATGAAGTGAAGTGAATGGCAGCAATTTCAACAGAGGCATCTTGTCTGCCCCGGAAGGCAGACTCCACCAGCACACATAACAGATGTAATTTTGTTGTTTTGTACAGGATTCACTTTTTATATTGTCTTAAGAGATTTGTTGTTTAATTGTGTTTCTTAAAATGAGCTAAGCATGTCAGATTAGGTCCTAGGAGACCAGGGTTCAAATCCCCACTCAGCCACAACAAAATGAACTGGATTCCTTGGCAGGTTTTGAATAAACATACGCAAATTTATTGAGGGTTCATATAGTAGATAGATAATAAAAGGATGTATACAATTTTACAGTATGCAGAGAACAACACGAGTTGAGAAATCAGAGAGAGGAGCTGAGGAAAGTCTTGCGGGGGAGTGAGGGAGGGATCTTTGGGGAGTGGGAGGGGGAAAAGGGGGGAAATAATGAAGATGACTCATTTTGATAATTTGTTATGTTGAAATTGTTAATAAAAAATTTATTAAAAATAAATAAATCCCCACTCAGCCATGAAGCTCACTGGATAACCTTGAGCCAGTCACTGCTTCTCAGTCCAGCCGACTTCATAGGGCTGTTGTGAGGATTAAATGAGCAGGGGGAACCATGTACACCACCTTGAGCTGCTTGGAGAAAAAGGTGGGATATAAATGAAATAAAATAAAGGGAGGGGGAGTAGTAAAAAAAAATTGTTACCATTATTATTAGTTGTAGCAGTTGTACTAAGGTGGGAATTTTTAATTGTTGCGGGCATCCGTCTCGAGAGACAATGCTTGTGTTTTTATATAATATATAGATATTGAGATATGTAAACCACTAGAGATTTCTGGAAATATAAAGTGGTATGCCAGTTAAATAAATAGATAAATGAGTCTTGTAGCTTCATTGATCAGAATGCAACGCTCTTCACAATGAAGAGGACAAGTATTTCGACTGAGAGATGCAGTTGCTCATTGACATTGCTATCAATAAATTGACTATTCCCGTCAAAATGCAGCAGCCATACATGGCATTATTAGTATTAGTATTATTATTGATTGATTTTTAACGCAAGCATATGAGACAAAAAAGGGGGGATGAGAAAATAAAAATAGAACAATGCAATAAACATCAATACATACATATTAGTTTACATGTACAGATCAAAAGGTGCCCTCCAAATGGATATCCAGGCAAAGTTAGTGTTTATAAAAAGTATGTTCAAAAGTGACAAGGGCATTAAGGTCTTCAGACCATTGTGTAATAGATTGTGGGTACCGTATTTTTCCATCTATAAGACGCCCTCATGTATAAGATGCCCCCTATTTTTGGGGACACAGATTTAAGAAAATGCAGGGAAGTGTATCCATGTATAAGATGCCCCCTAATTTTTGACATTATTATTTAGGGGAAAAACTTAGTCTTATACACGGAAAAATACGGTATTTCTCCTTCCAGCCTTGAAGTACAAGTTTTGTAATGGCCATAAGGGCCCATAAAGGCAATTTTTGTTGTCCTACCATCAGTCCCCATACCACAGGAATATAAATTTTAAAAACGGGAACATCCACAGATATCAAAAATATGCAGAACTTTTAACTCAAATAAAATATCACTGGAGCTGCCAACATTATTTGCCTCAGCGAGACATTTCCAGCATGTACCTGAATTAGACAATGCCTTCCTATTGTCTAGGAGACATGGAAGCCATACATGGATGAAACGTTAAAGGTTAGAATTGTCAATCAATGCATAAAAATAGATTTCCTATTTTTTAACAAAATAATCCTTTCACTAGTTTACAGTAAAGTAAGGCAATAAAATGTCATTATTATTTGCAGGTAGTAGTGGTGGTTTTATGCTGGTATCTACTAGGGGCTAAGTATAGGCTAAAACTGTAATAAGCATTTTTAAATGTGCACATATTATCAGAACTAAATATGAGACACATGGATACCAATTACTAATTCCTATTGTAGCTGCATCAGTATTATGAGAGTACCAAAAGGATCTCCCCCGCCCCCATTTTCTATGGGGAAAAAGGCATCTATTGATTTCAAATGTCATCTGACGATTTCTTATGTCAAGGATTTGCTTACACGCCTAGAGATTTATTTATTTTTTTGTCAGGCCTAGCTGAGCTTATATGTTAAATAATTTAGTATTACATTGCATCTCTTAAATATAAGCATCAAACGAATTTCAGCTTCAAAAAAACCAAGCAAAAAGAAACATTGCCAAAAGAAATTCTGGATCATCATCACAGTTAGCTGTAAGCACGGAAACTGAACATCAGAGTAGATTGGCCACTTACGGATTTCCAAAAAAGAGAGCACCTAGATAGCATAAACATATACAACTGCTAATTTCTGTGTGGAAATGCAAATTTAGAAGCAATTAATAATTACCATAATTAAAAATGGAAATATAGCGCAACTCACCATAGTAGGGTCAAGTGTGAGCAGGTGATCTGTGTGCCTGTACAGTTTGCTGTTTGGGTGCTGTCAGTGGGCAACTTCAAGGTCTCTGCTGCTCTCCCCTCAGGGATGGAGGAAGGGAGGTATGGTGGGTGCGGAGCGCCCCGGGTGTCACCACGAGGGGGAGTGACAAAATGCCGGGTGGCACTCACTGCGGGGCCTGCAGTGTGCCCGACTCACTGCTTCTCTCCTGGGAGAGACGCAGTGGCTTAGGTGCATGCAGGCTCCACACTGCCCAAATGGTCTGCCCGCCGCCTCCCCTCCCAGCTGTAGGGCGGCTGAGTGGGAGGAGGCAGGCAGACTCCAGAGGCCCCGCCCCTATGGGTGGTTTGCCCCGCCCCTGGGTGCACCTCCCCAGGTGCCCGAGCGGCTTCCTCCGCCACTGCTCTCCCTATCTTTAAACCAAATGTGGGCCAGCCCATCCAGGTCAGCCCTTCAAAGAGAGGGATTCCCCTGTTCAGTACAACACGTGGCCACACCACATCAATCTCTACCATGGAACTGTAAAGCAAGCGGGAAGGATGGGAAGCCATCTTTCTGAAATTGCCAATTGTTATTGTTATTTTAATTAACCACCCTTCATCCTAAGGTCCCAAGGCAGGTGACAATTATTTAAAATACAGTTTTAAACCCTTATGAGTGACACCTTACTTCTTAAAAGCAACAACAACTACCCACCAACCAACCAACCAACCAACCAGATCTTCACTGGAAGAAATCTGAGTATTTCCCATCATTGTACTACAGATATGTTTGCTTTATTTATTTATTTATTCATTCATTCATTCATTTCATTACTACTACTATAAAAGACAATGTAGAAAATGAAGTACTCAAATGAACTTCTGTTTAACAAGTATGCGATGAGAACTCAACTCATCTGCTTGTGTACTGGGATGACATATAGAAATTAAATACCTGTAGATCGCATGAATGGAGTATTGAGAACTTGAAGTGGCCATGAAGTCTGAGTAGGGTCTTAGGATGAAGAGAAAAAAAAGGCAGAAATCTAATAGTTATGTATAAGTGGTGAGTTAAGTCGCTGCACATTTTCTCAGCCCTATATACAAATTGCACCTGGTGAACATCTGCCCCAGCTGCTCAATGTATAGGAGCCCCATCCTGCTTGGATAGGCAGATCCATGAGAGATCCTCAAGTAGTGTTCCTGTCACGTTTAGGCAGTTTTTACAAGCAGCACTTCAAAATTGCACCAATTGGAAAACGCATGGGATGTCACGGCTAAAATGGCCGCTGTTTCTTTAATGCTTAAAAAAGCTGGGTCAGTATGAGTCAGCAGCCTGCACCGGGTTGTATATATAGAGTGAGAAATGTTGGGTTGGGTTGGTTAGTGAAAGCTGGTAGCGTTGATGTGTGTACAGTTGGTCAGTCGCTTTTGCAGAAAGACTTTTAAGAATAAAAGCAGAAAGTACTCTGCAAGGACACTCTTCTCATGGACTCTTTTATGCCGACAAGGGTCTGAGGACCAGGCTGAGGCAACAAAGGGAGGTCAGAAACCTTTCCTCTTTTTTTTTTTTTTTTTTTTGCAAACACTGACATGGGAAGCTGTCTTATACAGTGGTACCTCGGGTTAAGTACTTAATTCGCTCCGGAGGTCCGTTCTTAACCTGCAACTGTTCTTGACCTGAAGCACCATTTTAGCTAATGGGGCCTCCCGCTGCCGCCGCGCAATTTCTGTTCTCATCCTGAAGCAAAGTTCTTAACCCGAGGTACTATTTCTGGGCTAGCAGAGTCTGTAACCTGAAGTGTCTGTAACCTGAAGCATATGTAACCCGAGGTACCACTGTACTGAGTCAGACCAATGCTCTGTCCAGCTCAGTATTGCCTGCACAGACGGACAGCAAGTTTCCGGGGTTTCAGGCAGTCCTACAATGAAGCCTTTCGGTTTCACTCCTATAAAGAATGTCAGTGCTGAAGTGTAAACATTCACTCATTATGCTGCAAACTCAAGGCTGTGTACAATTCATTGTATCTGCATATTTGTAAATGTTGAGTTTCTAAGAGTCAATTAGTGGCACCCTGTAGCAGCGATTTGCTTTTTCTATTTTTAGTTATGGCAAGCGACAAGGGAAGCAAGCCTAATATTCATGTAACCAAGATGAAAAGAATGGATAATCTTCTGCTCAGTGTGTTCTGTCAAGAAACTCTTGGTAGGATGAACAAGGACATGTTGACATCCACATACTGTTTAGAGTGATGTTGCATAATTGCACCTCATTTCCACATGATAATGGTGAAGTATCTGTGTCAGTGTATTTATTTCAGGCAACTAATCCTCCAAAATTAGCCAGTAAAGGTTAGTTGGAAATATTTTATTCAAATACGACCAAACAGATTTGTGTATTGAAATCTCATACAAATTATAGTTTTAACATTTTTGAAATGGAAAAGGTAGTTGTGGGAAGCACCATGGTTTCAATGCACCAGCCTCATTCAGTTCAATAAAGCTTACTCCTAGGTAAGTAGGTATAGGATTACAATCTTATATCCACTTTCTGGGGAGTAAGACGTATTGAATTCAATGGGACTGGAATCCCCAAGCCTCAAAAAATCCCATAATTTGTATTCAGATCCGATACACTAATTGTTCACTGGATGACACTCACTTCCAATGATGGCTTTGTCACACCTACAGATATAATATGGTAGATCCAATTGTCACTATATAACTAAAACTAGGTGACTGTATATTGGTGACCAATAATGGCCAAGAAGAACATGTGCATCCTGCAAACAACAACTGGAGTGAAGATTGTGCGACTCATTTGCTAACTTCAATATGCTTTAGAGCAGGCATCCCCAAACTTGGCCCTCCTGCTGTTTCCCATCATCCCTGACCACTGGTCCTGTTAGCTAGGGATGATGGGAGTTGTAGTCCTAAAACAGCTGGAGTGCAGAGTTTGGGGATGCCTGCTTTAGAGAACTATGTAACATCATCCAAGTCCTATTAGTTAGTTAGTTACTGCTCCATACAGCCCTATGAGTCTTTGTTTGGCAGTCCAGTGGCTCTAGGATGGCAGATTGGGCATCAGCCTTCTCACCCCATACCCACGGATCTTGCCCAAACCTGTCCCCAAGTTTTCTAATGTGTTTCTGGTCAATTGGCACCACTCCAGGGTCCAAGAACAGTCAACTCCCAAGAGTGCCTTCGGTGTTGCCCAACCATTGGATGGAACCCTTTTCCAACAGCAAGGAAAGTACTATGTGGAATGATGATCTGATCCTTGTCCTATCACCGTGCCAACCCTGCTTACTGACTGGATAAACAAATAAAGTTGTGATCTGTTTCCAGCCAAGACCATTGTCTAAAGTGTATTATTCCTGCAGCACCCACAAGCCACAACTCTTCATGTGCCACACAACTGGGTTTCAACCCATTCCATAAAGGCAAGTATCTGCAGTTCCTAACTTCCTTATGGGGATAAGAAAGATAAGACACATAGCATTGGTGACTGGTACCCTGGGGCAAGCAATTTTGCCTCTTCAACCCAAGGATTTGCTGGCCACCTACAAATGTGACATTTCCTAGACATTGTAGAAAAGGGAAAATCCATGTGCCACAGCTACATAATGAAAAAGCTTGTCCCCATATTCATGTGCAGTGATGGGGAAAGTCTCAATGGCTGGATTTCTATTTACAGCATAAGTTCCTGTGCCTTTAACAGTTGCAGCTTTTCCTACTACTACATTTTCCTGTTGGAAAAGCTCCAGCTGCTGATTTCCACCCCATATGCAGCTGCTAAAGGTACAGAACAGGTTGTCCCTGTAGGGATGTGCATAGATGCTAAGAGAGGATATATTTATTAGATATTATCCTTCCTTCCTCACATTTGTGAGTTCAGCAGACTGCATCCTTTGCATCTTAAAAGGGAAGATAAGCCAGTTTTAGCCTTTTAGTTTAAGTAATCCAGAATGCTTTAAGGCAGACTGGATAATCCTGGTATTTCCCCCTTTTCTCCCCTTTAAAACAACAACCACACTAACAATCTTATAAAAGGTAAAAAAAAAAATTTACTCACTCAGAATACTAGTTGAAGAGTGACAGATACAACAGCTTTGTTCAGGAACGCTTAAAATTGTAATCCAGTTACGAAGACATACTTTAGTCCAGTTTAAAATGGAATTCTCAGACTTAGCATATGTTCTAATTGCTGCAATGAGGTCAAAGAGCAAAGAAGAAGTGCCTGGCCAGGTGAGGAGATTATATGTGGCTACACTCTCTCCCAGTCAGGGCACCGTGGGAGTGGCTCTCAGAGTTCTCTCTAGCAAACTTACAGGAAAACTCTGTTGTAAATCTAACCTATCGTGTGCCTATCTAGCAAACATGCATTGTTGATTTGACTGCATTGTAAATACAGTGGTACCTTGGTTGCCGAACATGATCTGTTCCAGAAGACGGTTCGATTTCTGAAACGTTCGACAACCGAGGCGCAAAGGGTGGTCTGCAAAGTCAGTGGAGAAAATTGGGGGGGAAACCCGCAGCGGAAGCTGTCCGACTTCCGAGGTGCATTCGAAAACAGAAGCATTTACTTCCGGATTTTCAGCATTCGAAAACCGAAACGTTCAGCTTTCGAGACGCTCAGAAACCAAGGTACCGCTCGGTTCCACACTTTCTTTCAAAGTGTGGGAACTGTATTTTATCTATATATTACTGACTGTCAACCTCATAATGGGTGTTGTTCTGGAATTCTAAGAAACTAAATTATCAGTGCAGCTTTGAAATAAGTTCTGTTCAGAATGGTGGCCAGTTGTATCCAAACATAGACAAAGATCTGCTCCTTGATCTGAAGAACCAACATGCAAAATTTGATTACAATATCTTAAGATGTGTAGCAAATGGACACTCAAGCAACTTTGCAAACCCTATTCATCAGCAAGGAATAGAGTTCAGGCATTTACTGAACTTGGGTTAGTATAGCTAAAACTATGTAGAGAGAACACACACACACACCCTTCCTGGTGCAAAAGGCAAACAAGCAAATTTAAAAGTTCCTTTAGACTTTTACACGAGAAAATTATAGCACTTAAGCATTCTTGTAAAACATTACAATGTTTCAGAGATTTGGTATACAGACCTTATGAAATAAAATGAATAATAAAAGGCCCACGGTAGGTGCCATGGTACCTTTTAATACAGGATTCGAAATAACTTCCCAACTGGGAACTGAAAATATTCTGGGGCAGTGAAGTTATCAAGATGTGGACTCAAGTTTCACTTTCTCCCTCTTTCAAACTAGAGGGGCCTCAGAGCAAGGCTGCTGCTTCAGCACTGAGCGCAGGCAGCTGATCTCTTTCTGATTTACAGTTCCTGCAATGAGCAGAAAATGGATACATAATTCTATCAGTTTGATAAAAGACATGCCTCAGTAGCCACAAAGCTCTCGGTTGATGAATATACAATAACCATGCGCAAATATGCAGTAAATCTTTACTTATGTGAATATAATCTGGATCTTTACCCTTTCATTGTATGCTAATGTCAGCAAACCTCTGTGTTTAACGCTGGGTTTGCACATGTAATGGAACGAGCTGGTGGAAAGGGTTAAGTTAAGGCTGTGAGTAAAGAGTTCCCATTTATGAATGTTGCCCTCATCTTCTGAAATTTCTCATATATACAGGGATGAAAGTTTTAAGAGCCTTGCTCATTTTTGCAGCTGGCCACCCCAGTTAATTAATTAATTTGCAGGGGCTACTTTTTCCACAATGGGAAAGCTTGCAGAAATGGTGTTTCCCACTTCCAGTCTGATGGTACAGTCAACTCTATCTCATGGGCGTAGCCAGGGGGGCGCGGGGGGCAGCTGTCCCCCCTAAATCAATCAAAATCAATACAAATCTAAGATTCTGCCCCCCCCACCCACCCACGAAAGCCTGCCTCCGTATGAAAAATCCTGGCGACGCTCATTCTCTACATCCCAATTCCACTGTAAATGTAGAGCTGCCCCAAAATGCCCACATATGACAGGGAGGAGTGTCTCCAATCAATCATACAATTTTAATACACTTGCTCTTAAAACATCACCACCAAATGCATATAAAAATAGAATCAACAACCATTCAGCAAAACCATTAAGAGAGATTTTGGCTGGAAAGGAAGCTGACAGCTGGATAACCTATATTTTGTCTGGAGGGGGGTGGTGCTTGTTTGATCCTCACTAATGTGCCTTGCTTCTTAATGTGATCATTTGCTGCACTTGATAGTCTGAGAACTGTCTGCTTCCCAAGAGCACACCTAGTTCGTACTTGACCTATGTAGCAAAGGAGCTAATTAAACTGCCTCTCTTATCGTTCCTTTTACAGCTCCCACCCAGCTGTGTGCTACCTGCACGCTTCAAAGCAGACCCATCTACTCTGTGTAAAACGGTAAGCTTCATGAATGGAAAACAGAGTCAATTGAAAATGTCATTGGTTTAAGCTACCGGAAGGGCTTTTCAAGTTACAAGTTGACAGTGTCACACGTATGGAAAACGAGCGCTACAGGAAAATTATCATGCACTAACAGATTTAGCAACAGAGCAAGAAACATGTCATTATAGGATTATATCCTTTCCCCTCACAATATAGGAACACAGGTTACATGCCAATTAGTATGGAATGGTTTTTTTAATAAAAGTAATTGCACTGTAATTTGCCTGTAGTTACATGGCACTATTTATCAGTAAACCTTAAGCTGGTGCTCAGTTGAAGATCAGTGAAGAAATTCCTCTGCCACCCAAATTAAAACTGAATGGGAGAAGAGGGAGTAATTATCTTCCAATCAAACCTGCTTCCTAGGGTTGCAACAAGGCCACTCCCCAGAAGAAGGGGAAATGCAAATATAAAACAGTATTGGGAATTTTCTGAGTTGAATGCTTCAGTTAATGAAATTACTGATAGGGCATCTGTTCTACTAAGTCCAAAAGGCCCTCATATTCTTAATGACTGCTTTATCACAGTGGAGTTTTATCAAAACCATGAAGGTTTTTCACAAGTATGAACTATCGTATTTCTTATTCACATAGCACATAGATCAATTATGGAATGTTCTACCAGAAGAACTAGTAATGGCCACTAACATAGATGACTTTAAAAGGGGTTTAGACAAATACAGTGGTACCTCGGGTTACATACGCTTCAGGTTACACACTCCGCTTACCCAGAAATAGTGCTTCAGGTTAAGAACTTTGCTTCAGGATAAGAACAGAAATCGTGCTCCGGCAGTGCAACGGCAGTAGGAGGCCCCATTAGCTAAAGTGGTGCTTCAGGTTAAGAACAGTTTCAGATTAAGAACGGACCTCCGGAGCGAATTAAGTACTTAACCCGAGGTACCCCTGTACATGGAGCACAAGGCTATCTGTGGCTACTAGACATGACAGCTATCTTCTACCTGCCATATGTTTCTGAATGTCAGTTGGTGGGAATCACAAGTGTTGGTTGTGCTGTTGTGCTCAGCTTCCGCTTGCAGACTTCTCATAGGCATCTAATTGGCCACAATGAGAACAGGAAGATCAAGCCAGGCTCATCTTCTTTATTTATTTTATTCATTTATTTATTAGATTAATATACCGTCCTTCCTAAGATCTCTGGGCAGTTCACAGAATGTCCTACAAAATCAGCAGAATGGTATTTTGTCAGACCAGGAGCTGCAGCTACTGTTTATTTACTTGTTTCTGGGTGTTCTTCTACTTTAGTATCATCATCAACAGTTTATTACGATCAACTGATTAGAAATAAGCCGTACAGATCAACAAATACGAGCATAAAAAAGTGGAACATAGCAACAGCAGCCCAGTTGGTTGAATTGCAACATCCACCAGCATTAAGCAGCACAGAGGACTTCTGACAACAAGACTGTAAAAATAGTATCTGCAAACAGTTTCTTCAGAGGAAGGCTGTCTTCCGTGCATCTTGACAAATCCTGCAATGCATTGTTTGAGAACAATGGCTATCTAGTTACATGACAATTATTGGCACAAGACCATGCAAGCATTTTTCCTACACATCTATTGCAATGGTATAAGCAACTTCCAGCATGTTGAAAGTGACTTTGCCCTATTTTTTTATAATTAATCAATCGCTAAGCATGGCTTACTACACTATTTTTTTTCCTTTTGAGAAACATTAAGAATTAATGCAGCTGGGGCTATTTTCGTTTTTAAAAGCTGCTTGGAATTTAAATTTAGTTCCACTGTAAACAACTTTGTTTGTCTGTCGATACAGCAGTACAATAATCCAAAAGAGGAAAGTTTCCAGGAGCAAATGAGCAAAACATCATTTACATACAATAAAGTAGCAGTTTGGACACAAAGTGCAGAGCAAAAAGGTCATGTTGACCATGAATGAATTAAATCATCCAAGCTTACCATGTTTCCTGTTTTGCAGACTGATATTGCTGAACCAGCCTCTGCCTTGGCCTGGTGATGGTGCACATTTGCCAAAAAGTAACAGGCTTTCAATTTCCTCCTAAAACAACGCAGAGTATGGTGGCATCTATGAAATCATAGACACAACACACTTAGTGATAGCTTTTGGGGATAAACTGCATGGTGGTGGCAGTAGCAGACCCCCGTCTTCCATCAGAGTCTGAAGGGCAGCAGTTGAAGAAGGAGCAAAAAGGGTTTTCTTGTGTGTGTGTGTTTCTTTGTGGCTGGTTAGCTGTTTTCCCTGTGTAAAGGTCAGAGGGGGCAGGGTTTCTGTTGAGGCAGGGGATTAGCTGTGGGAGGAGCTTATCAGAGTCTGAAGGGCAGCAGTTGAAGAAGGAGCAAAAAGGGTTTTCTTGTGTGTGTGTGTGTGTGTTTCTTTGTGGCTGGTTAGCTGTTTTCCCTGTGTAAAGGTCAGAGGGGGCAGGGTTTCTGTTGAGGCAGGGGATTAGCTGTGGGAGGAGCTTATCAGAGTCTGAAGGGCAGCAGTTGAAGAAGGAGCAAAAAGGGTTTTCTTGTGTGTGTGTGTGTTTCTTTGTGGCTGGTTAGCTGTTTTCCCTGTGTAAAGGTCAGAGGGGGCAGGGTTTCTGTTGAGGCAGGGGATTAGCTGTGGGAGGAGCTTATCAGAGTCTGAAGGGCAGCAGTTGAAGAAGGAGCAAAAAGGGTTTTCTTGTGTGTGTGTGTTTCTTTGTGGCTGGTTAGCTGTTTTCCCTGTGTAAAGGTCAGAGGGGGCAGGGTTTCTGTTGAGGCAGGGGATTAGCTGTGGGAGGAGCTTATCAGAGTCTGAAGGGCAGCAGTTGAAGAAGGAGCAAAAAGGGTTTTCTTGTGTGTGTGTGTGTTTCTTTGTGGCTGGTTAGCTGTTTTCCCTGTGTAAAGGTCAGAGGGGGCAGGGTTTCTGTTGAGGCAGGGGATTAGCTGTGGGAGGAGCTTATCAGAGTCTGAAGGGCAGCAGTTGAAGAAGGAGCAAAAAGGGTTTTCTTGTGTGTGTGTGTTTCTTTGTGGCTGGTTAGCTGTTTTCCCTGTGTAAAGGTCAGAGGGGGCAGGGTTTCTGTTGAGGCAGGGGATTAGCTGTGGGAGGAGCTTATCAGAGTCTGAAGGGCAGCGGCGCGCGCCTAGCGGCGCGCGCAGTTATACCCATCTTTTAGATTTAGGGGAGCTAGTCTCAAACGTTTGTGGGGGGAGATCTAGGTGTTTTTTTGTGGGGGGGAAGTTATTTGTCCTGTCTTCAAGCTTTTTATGATGGAGGACCTCTGTAGCCAACCCCAACGACACGATCTCAAGATGGAAGGGGAGGGAACAGCTGCAGTCGCCTGCGATTCCTGCGCAATGTTTGCTATCTTGCCAAAGGTTGCAGGCAGCTTTACCTGCAGCAATTGCATGTTGATTGCTCTCTTAAAAGACAAAGTCCAGCAACTGGAGGAACGTGTAGCTACGCTCCAAAGAATTAGAGAGCTGGAGCTCTTCTTGGAAGCAACAGAGCACACCGTCTCCACCAAGGAGGAGACAGGGGACTCCCCTGAGAAGGAGTCTAGTTCACCAACACAGGAGCCAGATATATGGAGAAACGTGACTCAAAGAAGTAGGAGGCCCAGGGTTCACTCTGATTGCTTAGAAATACACAATCGCTTTGAGGTCCTCTCCCCTAGCATGGAAGACAAAGAGCAGACTCCATTTGAGGATCTCTCCCTCATTACAGTCGATCAGGTATATGAAGACGAGCAGCAAAGTCAGTCCTCAGGGAATGTGCAGGCGACCTTGGAACGGACAGCTCACGGAAGAACCCCGACCAAACCCAAGAGGAGGCGTGTAGTGGTGATAGGGGATTCCCTACTGAGGGGAACAGAAGCAGTGATCTGTGGGCCTGACAAGATGTCTCGGGAAGTGTGTTGTCTCCCCGGGGCTAAGATCCAAGATGTAACTGAACGACTGCAAGGAATCATAAAACCCACTGACAAATACCCCTTCCTCTTGGTTCATGTGGGAACCAATGACACTGCAAGCAATAGCCTCCAGAAGATCAAAAGAGACTACGAGGCTCTCGGCAGGAAATTGAAGCAACTAAATGCACAAATTGTCATCTCATCTGTCCTCCCAGTTGAACGACGTGGCCCAGGGAGAGAGGGGAAAATAGTGGAAGTGAACAGCTGGCTTCGCAAATGGTGTAAACAGGAACGGTTTGGATTCTTAGATCACAGACTGCAGTTTCTTGAAGATGGACTTCTGGCAAGTGATGGGCTGCACCTCACAACGGTTGGGAGAAATGTTTTTGCCAAAAATCTCAGAAACCTCATCAGGAGGGCTTTAAACTGACTAATGTGGGGGAGGGAGACAGTGCTCCTGAAGGTAGGAGCCTATCAATTAATGAAGATGATCATCCAAATGTCATAGACCAAATGGAGAAAACAGCACACGGACCTAGTGGTGGGAGGAAAAAATCCTTAAATAAGAGACACGGGGGAATGAGTAATGGACTTCAATGTCTGTACACTAATGCGCAAAGCATGGGAAATAAACAAGATGAGCTTGAGCTCTTGGTACAGCAAACTAAATATGACATAATAGGCATCACTGAAACCTGGTGGGATAAGTCCCACGATTGGAATGTAATAATGGGGGGATACAATCTATTTCAGAGAAACAGACCAGACAAGAAAGGAGGAGGAGTGGCGTTATATGTCAGGGATGTGTATACCTGTGAAGAGATCCAAGATTTAGATCCTCAAAGCCAAAGTGAGAGCATTTGGGTCAAAATTAAGGGAGAGAAGAATAACAGAGACCTCATTGTGGGAGTTTACTATAGATCCCCAAGCCAAACGGAGGACATAGATGATGCCTTCCTGGAACAGATGGCCAAGCATGCAAAAGGAAGGGAGATAGTAGTAATGGGGGACTTCAATTACCCGGATATTTGTTGGACGTCAAACTCAGCCAAGAGCATAAGGTCAAACAGATTCCTCACTGGCCTTGCAGACAACTTCATTGTCCAGAAAGTGGGAGAAGCAACAAGAGGAACAGCCATTTTAGATCTGGTCCTAACCAATGTTGATGACCTGGTTAGTGGGGTAGATGTGGAAGGATCATTAGGCGCGAGTGATCATGCTCTTCTGAAGTTTACTATACAGCGGAAAGGAGCAGCCAAGCATACTAGGACTCAATTTCTTGACTTTAAGAAAGCCGACTTCATAAAACTTAGGGAAGTGCTGGGTGAGATCCCATGGACAACAATACTAAAAGGAAAGGGAATTCATGATGGCTGGGAGTTTGTTAAGAGGGAGATACTAAAAGCACAACGTCAGGCAATACCAATGAGACGGAAACATGGAAGGTGCCTAAAGAAGCCAGGGTGGCTATCTAAAGAACTTTTAACTGAATTAAGATTAAAAAAGGATGTGTACAAAAAATGGAAAAGGGGGGAAACCACCAAAGAGGAATTCAAACAAATAGCCAGCACATGTAGACACAAAGTCAGAAAAGCTAAAGCACAGAATGAACTCAGGCTTGCTAGAGAGGTTAAAAGCAACAAAAAAGGCTTTTATGGGTATGTTCGTAGCAAAAGGAAGAACAAAGAAACTGTGGGGTCACTCAGAGGAGAAGATGGTGAAATGCAAACAGGGGACACAGAAAGGGCTGAACTCCTCAATGCCTTCTTTGCCTCAGTCTTCTCCGATAAAGAAAACAATGCCCGACCTGAAGAATTTGGAGCAAATGATTCAGCAAAGGAAACACAGCCCAGAATAACTAAGGAGATAGTACAAGAATATTTGGCTAGTTTAGATGTATTCAAGTCTCCAGGGCCAGATGAACTGCATCCAAGAGTATTAAAAGAACTGGCAGATGTGATCTCAGAACCACTGGCAGTCATCTTTGAGAATTCCTGGAGAACAGGCGAAGTCCCGGCAGACTGGAGGAGGGCAAATGTTGTCCCTATTTTCAAAAAGGGGAAAAGAGAGGACCCAAATAATTACCGCCCAGTCAGTCTGACATCAATAGCAGGGAAGATTCTGGAGCAGATCATTAAGCAAACAGTCTGTGAGCACCTAGAAAGGAATGCTGTGATCACCAATAGTCAGCATGGATTTCTGAAAAATAAGTCATGTCAGACTAACCTGATCTCGTTTTTTGACAGAATTACAAGCCTGGTAGATGAAGGGAACGCAGTGGATGTAGCCTACCTTGATTTCAGCAAGGCATTTGACAAGGTGCCCCATGATATTCTTGTAAAGAAGCTGGTAAAATGCGGTCTTGACTATGCTACCACTCAGTGGATTTGTAACTGGCTGACTGACCGAACCCAAAGGGTGCTCATCAATGGTTCCTCTTCATCCTGGAGAAGAGTGACTAGTGGGGTGCCACAGGGTTCTGTCTTGGGCCCGGTCTTATTCAACATCTTTATCAACGACTTGGATGATGGACTCAAGGGCATCCTGATCAAATTTGCAGATGACACCAAACTGGGAGGGGTGGCTAACACCCCAGAGGACAGGATCACACTTCAAAACGGCCTTGACAGATTAGAGAACTGGGCAAAAATAAACAAGATGAATTTTAACAGGGAGAAATGTAAAGTATTGCACTTGGGCAAAAAAAATGAGAGGCACAAATACAAGATGGGTGACACCTGGCTTGAGAGCAGTACATGTGAAAAGGATCTAGGAGTCTTGGTTGACCACAAACTTGACATGAGCCAACAGTGTGACGCGGCAGCTAAAAAAGCCAATGCAATTCTGGGCTGCATCAATAGGAGTATAGCATCTAGATCAAGGGAAGTAATAGTGCCACTGTATTCTGCTCTGGTCAGACCTCACCTGGAGTATTGTGTCCAGTTCTGGGCACCACAGTTCAAGAAGGACACTGACAAACTGGAACGTGTCCAGAGGAGGGCAACCAAAATGGTCAAAGGCCTGGAAACGATGCCTTATGAGGAACGACTAAGGGAGCTGGGCATGTTTAGCCTGGAGAAGAGGAGGTTAAGGGGTGATATGATAGCCATGTTCAAATATATAAAAGGATGTCACATAGAGGAGGGAGAAAGGTTGTTTTCTGCTGCTCCGGAGAAGCGGACACGGAGCAATGGATCCAAACTACAAGAAAGAAGATTCCACCTAAACATTAGGAAGAACTTCCTGACAGTAAGAGCTGTTCGACAGTGGAATTTGCTGCCAAGGAGTGTGGTGGAGTCTCCTACTTTGGAGGTCTTTAAGCAGAGGCTTGACAACCATATGTCAGGAGTGCTCTGATGGTGTTTCCTGCTTGGCAGGGGGTTGGACTCGATGGCCCTTGTGGTCTCTTCCAACTCTATGATTCTATGATTCTATGATTCTTCCAACAAGGGTGCCCAGGTGCGAAAAAGAGCAAGGCTCCTGCCCATTTTATCATTGTGCAGAAGAGGGGGATTCAGCAACTATACGTTGCCGTGCAAATGGCACCTATTTAAATCTCCACAACTATTGAAGGTGCCCTGTCTACCTTTGCTTCTGGCCACCCTTTTAAAACACCACCACCACCTTTTATGACAATCTGAAAATGTGCCCCTGGACATCCTCTCAATAAAATATATGTTTGAAATGCAATGCAATGAAGTGGAAACCAAGTGCAACAATAACCACCTGATCTAGAACCTCATTTATCGTTTACTAGCAGGTTTATACCCAGGACTAACTGGAAATTCTGAGAAACCCTAAAATCTGTGCAGTTTTAAAATCAGCGGTCAAAACCACTGATTTTGAAAGGTTCAGTACACCATCTTGATTCAAGATGGCAGCCAATTTTATCCAGACAGACAAAAGCCTTCTCCTTGATCTCAGGAACCTATTGTGTCAAAGATGGTTACAATATCTTAAAGTGTCTAAATGCATAGCAAGCAGCATTCCAAAATATACAGCCTATGGCTGATGCCCTGAATGTTTTAAGTATCTAGCTATGACCCTGCCTCTGCATTCTACCATATTATGGACAGATAAACCATCACTGAAATATTTTAAGTCATCCGGGGGTTTTTCATTCGGTGGTTAAGCAGCTCAAGTGGAGAAAGGGGTAATCTGGATTGATGGCAGTGTGGAACAGTTAAACCATTACACCATAGCCCCAATTGACTCATCTACAGCATTTTTTAGAAGAGTTTCCATATAATGTGTGGCTTGGCACTGAATATCATCCATTCTCATTCTATTCAGTATTGCCATTTAACATGATGCTAGGCTTGCCTTGTCTTCTCAGCAAATCTTAGGTACTTTTATAAACTCTGCATTTGGTCATGTTGTTCAGCAAAATCCTTGCTAGCTCTGAGCCGCTTTGTTGCTGCTTTTTTTGTGTGTGTTACGCACAATCGGGCAATCATCTGAGTAATCTTACCGACGTTTCATGCATTTGAAGACATGGAAAAGGAAACAGATTGTTCCCTCATCATTTCATTTTGTTTTCACGTTTGGCTCAGTGAGAAGAGGTTTTTACGCCTCCTGCCTCCTACCTTCTTTTTTGTCCTTTTGCACGGAACGTGTCCTGGTTATTTTCAACTTTGTTTCTTGACAACATGTGCTCAGCAAAAACATACACTATCTCAAATACCGTGGGACAAAGGAGCAGTGTCACGGAGGAAGAAATGGAAAAAACAGGCTTCCTTTGACTGCAACCACAGCTCATTGCATCCCATGGATAGACATCCCATGGTGCCCTCCAGCTATGTTTAAGGTACAAATCCCATCAGTCCCAGACAACATGGCTAATGACCAGGGTGATGAGAATTATAATCCTCAGCATCCGAGCAGCATCATGTTGGCTGCCACTACTGTATGAAATCAGCCAAAATAAACTATTTCTGGATTATTATCATTCTAGATCAGGGGTAGTCAAACTTTTTATACCTACCACCCACTAATGCATCTTTCTTGATGGTAAAAATTCCCTTACCACCCACCAGTGCTCGATGGCAGGAGGATTCACATTGTGCCGTAGAACCCTCTACCACCCACCTAGAATCCTGAAATGCCCACTAGTGGGCGGTAGGGACCAGGTGGAGAACCCCTGTTCTAGATCCAGGTGAGAAGTTGCATGTGTGAAGGGCCCACTGTGGGGAGTTGCACATGGAAGTCTTTTATGTAAGAGAGAAACTGCCAGGCCCTTTTTTCCTATAACAGAGCATGCAAATCCATGATCTCCCATCCCACTTGCATTCCAGAGTGACAAAATCCAGGAAAAGCTAACCATCTTAAGTGGGCTGTGGTTGTGATCTAGCAAAGGTGAGTGCCTTATAGCTGGTGTACATTGCAGCCCTCCAGCAGAACAGCAGCATGGATAGGTTGAGAATGATGTTTTCCCCAATTCTGAAAAATGGTTGGATGGAAAGACGTCCCATTACTCTTCTGTCCCTGCTGTTGCTACTTGCCTGGTGCAAATGATAAAGCTCCTGTTGTAAATCTTACAAGTGAGGTATGCTAATTGAGCTTGCTCAGTATGCATGTTGATAAAGTTGATACACAATTAAGCTTCTTCTTAAGGCACAGAGGAACAAGTGGTAGGTGTTGGTTTCTTGTGTAGTCATTGCAACTAGAATTCTTTGTACTAAATCCTGGAGGTTATAAATCATACCAACCATCAAAGAATGGAGGGGAAAGTGGGATTTTGCAGTCACAGCCAAAGTAACATATTTTCCAAGAGGCTGAGAAAGAGGAAAGAGGCAAGACAATTTCACGGCAAAATGACAGAAATTTATTGGTTATAGTAAAAGATGTGGTTTAAAACCAAATAAGATTTATGATGTACTACTATTTGTGAAGGAGCATTATGGAAAATAGATATAGATATGTTTTATTTATTACAAGGTAGATCAAGGAAATACGCTTTATATTTATTTTAACCCAGGATTATAGTGGGTAGGAAGATTAAACGGTATCTTTCAGATAAGCTTTTGGTTAGCAACATTATTGTGAAATGTTGACTAAGGGATCATGATTTTGTTCATTCCCAGCCATTTTGTTCATTAACAATTGCACTCAGGTTTTGATAAAATCATGTACTGAGGATGGGGCCATAGCTCAGTGGAAGAACAACTCCTATGGATGCAGAAGGTCCCAGGTTTGGTCCTCAGCATCTTCAGGTAGGACTGGGAGATAAGCTCTACCTGAAACCCTGGAGAGTTGCTGCCACTCTAGGTTGACAATACTGAGCTGGATGGACCAATGGGCTGACTCAGTATAAGGCAGCTTCTTATGTTCCTATACTGCTATGATAATAAAAGAAATGCCATAATTTTTGCTCTATAAGACTTACTTTTCCCTCTCCTAAAAAGTAATGGGAGATGTGTGTGCGTCTTATGGAGCGAATGCAGGCTGCGCAGCTATCACAGATGCCAGAACGGCAAGAGGGATTGCTGCTTTCACTGTGCAGCGATCCCTCTTGCTGTTCTGGCTTCTGAGATTCAGAATTTTTTTTTTCTTGTTTTCCTCCTCCAAAAACTAGGTGCGTCTTGTGGTCTGGTGCGTCTTATAAGGCGAAAAATACAGTGTTTTTGAAAAAGAAAGAAATGAAAGCTGCACATCAGGAGGAATTTAATGGGTGGTTAATCACAATGTTTTGGGTCACTTAATACAAGGCACACAAACAGACTGAAAGCACTGCAAGAGAGACTTAGGCCCAGTTTCCCCAAAGTAGGCACCTACCTGTACAAGTGTGTTCAGAGTCTTCTACCTTACAAGAAGTGAAGTGATTGCCAGTTTGAGCACAGAAACGCAGATGTGAGGAACCTGTTGCCTTCACATGTTGTTGGACAATGAATCCCATCACCCCTCACTATTGCTGCCTTTGGCCTGGGGTGCTGTCGACTCACATATCTAGCTCACAGGGCTACAATTTATTCATCGCTTCTGCCTAAAGTTTGGAAAGGGACTCTGCGCATTTTAGCCCTGATCCAAAGAGATGGCTATGCATTAAAAAAACACCAGCTATGCACACATTATTATTTTTAAACTTCTCCAGGACAGTGCTCAAGAACTACAATAATTTGTAGCATTAAAAAAGTCAACATAAAATTATCAAAACTCACACATGTTCTACAAAATTCCAGCACTGTGTGATTCACAGTGAATACAACAGAACATCCATCTCAGCAGTCCCCAAAAGTCAAACAGACATCAAAAAGATGTCAGTGAGGAGGGCAAGCATACCTCCAAAAAAAGAAGACCTTTCATTGCCTACAGACAGCCACCCAATCATAAACAACTCCTAAACCACAATAATACTACAACCAGACTTAACACGGACACTGGCACCAGAGCCTGCAATAAACCCAGATGCCAACTTTGCTGCCACATACACCCAGACAACACCATTACTGGCCCCAACAACATCACACATACCATCTCGGGACTATTCAATTGTTCATCGTCTAACATTGTGTATGCCATCAAATGCCAACAGTGTCCTTCAGCTCTCTATATTGGACAAACAGGCCAAACCTTATGCCAAAGAATAAACGGACATAAATCTGACATCAAGAATCACAAAACAGAGAAGCCAGTAGGAGAACACTTCAATCTCCCAGGACATTCTATACAAGATCTCAAAGTAGCTGTTTTACTACAAAGGAATTTCAGAAATAGACTGGAAAGAGAAGCTGCTGAATTGCAACTCATTACCAAACTTAAAACCATGGAG
The DNA here is from genome assembly GCF_965113315.1 of Podarcis vaucheri. Taxonomy (NCBI): domain Eukaryota; kingdom Metazoa; phylum Chordata; class Lepidosauria; order Squamata; family Lacertidae; genus Podarcis; species Podarcis vaucheri. The sequence continues at coordinate 37,059,837 of NC_138759.1, forward strand.
AGACCTGGTTTGAACAAAGACATTGGATTCTTATCTCATTATACATGACTAAGCCATTTCTCACCTTTTCACCCCTTGCCCTTTCCTGTAAGACCTATTACAGTTGTTAAGAGTCGTCAACAGGCTCATCTCAGCTATCTGCCTATCTCCCATTCCCACCACCCTTCTGAGTAATACCCCTCCCCACCTTCTCACTATATAGAAGGATCTGGCAACTTCTGTTTCAGTGTATCTGAAGAAGTGTGCATGCACACGAAAGTTCATACCAAGAACTAACTTAGTTGGTCTTTAAGGTGCTACTGGAAGGAATTTTTTTATTTTGACTATGGCAGACCAACACGGCTACCTATCTGTAACTGGATCCAAAAAAAGAGGGTTTCACAATCAGGGTGTAATAACAAAGAAGGCCATGCTATGAGTCACCAGGGAATAGTGCACAGCTGTAGACAGAACCATCAGCTGGGCTTTTTGCAGCAGCTCTCAAGCCACAGACTGTCAAAAGATACCTATCCCGTTCCCTCAAAAAAGATAGGTATCAGTAGGCTGTTTAGAAGTGGTCTTGTGTTCGATACTCCACCTCCCCAAATGACTGTTCAATATCAATGCTGATTAATATATTTGATTAATATATTTGCAGACCAAACCCATACAGTTCACTGCAGGTAACAAAATTTCATCTGTCCAGCAGGACTGAATGCAGTTACCCGAGTGATTGAGTTTTTGTCAATAGTATCATTTAGGAGTGGTGAGTGGCACTATTTAGTGGGAAGAAAATCCCAGTGAAAATCCTCATTATATATTTTACATGGCTGTTTATTTGTATATATACAGTCGTACCTTAGAAGTTGAACAGAATCCGTTCCAGAAATCCGTTCAACTTCCAGAACTTTTGGAAACCAAAGCACGGCTTCTGATTGGCTACAGGAAGCTCCTGCAGCCAGTCGGAAGCCATGGAAGCCCCATCAGACGTTTGGCTTCCAAAAATAGTTCGCAAACCAGAACACTCACTTCTCACTTCCAGGTTTGCGGTGTTCGCAGCCAAAACGTTTGAGAACTAAACTGTTCAAAAACCAAGGTATGACTGTACAGTGGTACCTCGGGTTAAGAACTTAATTTGTTCTGGAGGTCCGTTCTTAACCTGAAACTGTTCTTAGCCTGAGGTACCACTTTAGCTAATCGGGCCACCCACCGCAGCCACATGATTTCTGTTCTCATCCTGAGGCAAAGTTCGTAACCCAAGGTACTATTTCTGGGTTAGCGGAGTCTGTAACCTGAAGTGTCTGTAACCCAAGGTACCACTGTATATGGATGTTTTATCATGGCCTATTCTTGTAATGACTAATAAAGGTTTGGCGAAGTAAGGAAGTACCTGCTTCTGCACAGTTTGCCTTTACTGGATTGGGGTCCTTGTAACCACTTTTTTCACAGTGGTTTTCTTTGTCTGATAATGCAGGCCAGCCTCACTGCCAGGGCTTGAACATTTTTGTACTGTTGGAAAGCAGATTTTAGCTGGTACGAGGATTTTTAAAAGGCAAGCTGGCGTCACTGGCGAGCAGCACTAAAAGAACGAGGGAGAGAGCCTCTGCTTTACAGCGGAAAAGGCTAAGCCCACTGTTTAGCCCAGAATGCAGCATTTTACACTGGAAAACAGAGATTGGCCGATGTGTTCCATGATGCTGCAGAACAGCTGTGCCAAGGGACACAACGACCTAGATAATTCATTTGATTTAATGGCTTATCTACAATGCCACACATTCGATCCCATTTAATGTGAACTGAAGAAGCAACTTACCTGCAGTGCCTACATAAAGCAGAACTGGAAATGAGCGAAGGTCAAATGACTTCAGCATCAAAAAATTAGACAGGGTGTGGATAAGCCCCCTGCATTAACCATTAACTTGCATCAACTTTCTGAGTTGGTACAGCGCAGGAAACTATTTTGGGGGGGAATCTGTATAATTTTGACTTTTATTTCTCCTCCAGTACAAACAAACATACATACTTTTCATTAGCACTTTCAATTGGCTCACTCTCTCCATCCCCCAAGTGTTGGCTGTTAGGATCCCTGCATGTCCACCAGCCTCAAGCCTGGCCCCTATTGCAGCCACTAAAGCAAGGTAGTCGCTAGATTCATGCCTCCTCTCCTTTCCTTTTATCCATTCTCACATGCAGAGTACACTCTTATGAAGGACTGACTCTTTCGCTCACAAGTGAAAATCTGCAGCAAAATGACTGCACGGAAAATAAAGGAATCCAGACACTGAATAATTAGATCGACAGGGAAAATATTTTCCAAACATTCAACCAGTTTCAGCAAGAATATAATCTCCCTGTGGAAGCTTCCTGGCAATGTACCTAACTGGTGACCATATGACACTCGCCCCCCCCCCATTTTGACCCCCACCCCCATCAAAATTAATAGAAACATCCGGAAAAGCAGCTCCAAGTGTGCCATGCCTCATTTCTCTGGCCTAAGCCCACCTCATCCATTTCCACTCTTTTCTTCTGCACAAATCATTTTCTGTGCAGCCCAAGTCAAGGTAAAATGCATAATTTGAAAGAGCTAACAATAGTTGGGCCGGCTATATTTTTAGTGGAATTAGCAGATTCTGTGAAGCTCAGAAAAGTGGCCTGTTTCACATCAGAATGCTTTCAGAAGAGCACTGCTAAGGTACTGTTCAGGTATTATCCACAATCAGCTACAATTTTGCCCCAGAAAGTAATTATGCCCAGAATAGATAATTGCTGTTATCTTGGGTAAGTCTGCAGAATGGGAGCAGTTCTTTCATGTCATATGTTCATTTCAAATTCATCCAAACTATAACAACTGGTAGAGGAGATACATTTGTTAAAAAATAAGTACAGTAAATAAAAAGACACTGGTGGTTCTAATACACATTTGTTACATACCTGCTTTCAGACTCAATCTATATCAAGGCAGTTCAGCTTCTCATACCAAGTGCATTGAAAGAGTACTTTGACACGGAACCCACGTGCTGCACTCAGCCTTCTTGCACGGGGATGGGGGAAGCAAGGTCAAAATCTGACACCCCCCAACCTTCGCACTGCCATCCCAAAGCTGGGTAAGTGAGGCAATGGGCTTTGGGAAGGAACCATAAGGCCATGGCAGGGTTCTAGAGCTCTCCCACCTCCTTCCCAAAGCTGGGAAAGGACTAACTAGGTTTTGGGAAGGAGGTGGGAGGACTCTGGGATCCCGTCAAGAGTCCCCGCCCACCTCCTTCCTAAAGTCCAGTGCCTCCTTATGCGGCTTTGGGAAGTCAGTGGGAGGGCTGGGGGCTTTCAAATGTTGCCGAGGGCCAACAAAATGACATCAGGGGCCCCATGTAATAGTCATGCTACATCAGATAAGGGTTTTCAACAGAGCATTTTGTTTGCCATAGAGGGCAGAGTAACAGGAAGTGAACAAATATAACAGGAAGACAGTTGTTCCCTCCTATTGCTTGTCATAAGAACAGGCCAAAGACCCATCTGGTTCAGTGTCCTGTTCCTACAGCTGCCCACCAGAAGCCTATGGGAACCCCAGAAACTAGTATTTAGAGGCATATCACTTCTGATCTTGGAGGTAATAAACTCATATTCAACAACTGGTGGTTATAACAGCCGTTCCTTAAGACCATCCAGACTAGAAGCTATCACCATGTCTTACAACCATAAATTCCATAAAGGGGAGAGGAATCCAAAGCTCCTTTGCCCCAAGCTGGGGAGGTGGGCGCTGTCAAGTGGGCAGAGGTATTCCCCTGCCCAGCCATCCTGGCCTTTGCCAGCATCATTCTACAAGCATGGGACTCCCTTTCCACCTGCTGAACTGGGCGAAAGTGCCACTGGCAGGATCCCACCCAACATCAACCAGCGGAAAGCCCTGAAATGGTAATCCACATGCAAGGAAGGGCTGAGCCAGTCCAGATTTCATTCAGCTCTGGACTGGCCTCTTGCCCTGCTTGTGTGTGGCAGGGCTGCAGGTGTGGCTGTGGTCCCTCCACAGTTCAGCTCCTATTAAGCAGTGGGGAAGAGTTAGAATTGAAGCCTTAAATACATGTTGCGTGAATAAGGGCTCTGTGTCTGTCAACCTAGTTGCCAGTTCATTTCCATGGGTGACCCGCTGTCCCAGCGTTATGTGTCTGAGGGGGAATAATCCTCCTATTTGCTCCTCCCACGCCATTTGTAGCATGAATGCCGCCGTTCTCCGCAACATACAAGATTTACACCTCCGTGACTATTTGCAATGCATTTCTCATCACTTTTAAGAAGCTTAAAAATGTGTAAATGAAATTACACGCAAACAAGCTCTAATGCCGCAGAAAGACTAGCTTTTCGTGAGGAGGTATTGTCAAAATACAAATCATTCTCTTGATTGCAATTCCCTTGCTTCAGCGATAACAGCTTACATGCATGTTGTGATTAGTCATAAGGAGCAATAAACATAAGGAGCAAATATAATCTGATCTTTTAAAAAAATCCTATTAAAGTCAAATCAGACCTAATTAGATAATCGTAAGATAAACAGCTTGGGTGTTATTTTGGCTTGTTCTGAACACTTTAAAAAAGAATCTGGCTAATGGAGCACAGCGATTATGAATAATGTAGTCATAAGTGAGCAAAATATCTCTGTTTACAAATGTGAAAAAAGGAAAAAGAAAATCCTGGTACAGTGCTGCATAGTACGTAAGAGCATACAATGATTATACATCTTCGACCTATCGACTTTTCAGTCTGAACTAAGTTTGGGTTGCATATTATCTTTCCCCCACATACCAGCTGTACATGCTGCTTTTCTGCTTGCCTTTCCACAGCAGTTGGTATGAAGGTGGTATGGAAACAAGTGAGCAGAAAATAATGAGGCTTCCAACCATTTCAATACTCTACTGCGAGCAGGGTTCTTATATTTAGTTTTCTCAGAAAACCAAACAGGGTTGGCCTGATGCCTATTAAAACTTGTCTCTCTTTTTGATCAGTGATGCTAGTCAAGGAGTTTAACCATTGTACAAAATTCCTTGCCCGTAATTATGGCGTTGGTTTTTGAAGATGCAAGGATCATCCATAAATCTGTCTTCACGAACTGTCAATTGGTAGATCACAACCATGATGATGACATCTTCCATGATCAGAGTGCATGCCAGATCATAGGAGTGGCATGAAGGCCAAGATCATCATGCTTCCACAAAAAAGAGGCATAAGAGTGACACAGACCACATAACACCGGTCTTGAAAGACCTACATTGACTCCCAGTATGTTTCCGAGCACAATTCAAAGTGTTGGTGCTGACCTTAAAAGCCCTAAACAGCCTCAGCCCAGCATACCTGAAGGAGCATCTCCACCCCTATCGTTCAGCCCAGACACTGAGGTTCAGCGTTGAGGGCCTTCTGGCAGTTCCCTCACTGTGAGAAGTGAAGTTACAGGGAACCAGGCAGAGGGCCTTCTTGGTAGTGGCGCCCACCCTGTGGAATGCCCTCCCTTCAGATGTGAAGGAAATAAGCAGCTATCTTCTCTTTAAAAGACATCTGAAGGCAACCCTGTTTAGGGAATTTTGATGTTTTATTGTGTTTTTAATATTCTGTTAGGATCCGTCCAGAGTGGCTGGGGAAACCCAGCCAGATGGGCAGGGTATAAATAATAAGTTGTTGTTGTTGTTGTTACAGTCACAAAACCTTCATCCAATAATCCAGTGCAGGTGTTCTGAATATTGGTAAAGAGTCAACGTGCGCAGGAATTAACGGAATGGTTTCCACTAGCTCCACTCCAACCTCCAAGAATTTATTGGCTCTGTATCCAGAGAGCCCATGACCATGTAAGCTTAGGCACACAATCTCTGCACACTAACAGCTCACCAAGATGTGGCAATCCCTTCGATGCTGTGATTCTACCCACGCTCAGAATGTTTAAATAGGTATGTAACCTACGAATCAGCAGACAGAATCCAAGGGAGTGAGAATACTTGCTCTGTGGAATACCTGACATGAAAAAGCAGGGCAAATATTTCATACATGACATCTACTAGGGTTTTCACTAAGCATAATGGGTAAATGGTAGTCATGAGATTTGCTCATGTTATGCAGATTCATAACAAGATCAAAGTATACATTGAGATGCTTGCAGGGGGGGTTTTATTCGCTCTCCAATGGATTTAAATTTGTGAAGTCCCCCCCCCCTACATCCTTCTCAGCAGATACTCTGCTAAATCCTTTTAGGCAAACATTCCACTGCTGAGGAACTGTCACACTGGTTACGCCTGTTGTAACTGATGGATTCCAGGAATTAGTCCAAACTCCTTTTCATAATGTATCACTAAACTTGGAGTATTTGTCTTAATCAAAATGCAATAAACATAATCAATTTGCTGCGAACAAACTTCATTTTTGGAGCTGCCACTATCGTCAAGTGGGAGCAGACCTCCCACAGAGGCAGCGATAAAGTTACCAAGGAACTAGAAATAATAACTTTTCATCTGGATGGGCTCATGTGTAAGAATGAGCAGCAGTCAGAGAATGCCAATAAGATCACCACAGCTACAGTTAGGAATCTGGGGACAAGCTCTCTCCGTAGACTGGCTCTCACAGTCATTACATTGGCACAACCACAGCGATCAAAAACATTAAGGTTAGTCCTTTTTACTGCTGAACAGAACCATAGTCGGTTGAGAGGGAAATGACTCCCATGTTTAAGTGGATGGAAAATCATTAAAAAGAAAAAAGATTTTATAATGAAATATTTTTAGAATGTATGATTATTTGATTGTTTATTTGATTGTTGTTAGCCGCCCTGAGCCCGGCTCAGCTGGGGAGGGCGGGATATAAATAAAATTTATTATTATTATTATTATTAATATTAGTCATAGCAGAGAGCACTGGAAGCAAGCATTCAGAACACTGTGAAGCATATATATGAATGTAAATAAATACACCTAAAATGCATACATGCTGTTTGCAGCAGTCAACGTTACATAGGTCTAACACGTTTATCCAACATTAATCTTTAAAATAATGTTTATCTTGAGATGGCATATGGGCTCTTCTGGCAATTAAAACAATTCAAAGGAGCTATTTACTACAATAATTTTGAATAATATAATCAGAGAATACATGAGACCGCTGCAAATAATTTAAATAACAGTATCTCAACCGTAGTAGAAGAAGAGGAGGAGTTTGGATTTGATATCCTGCTTTATCACTACCCTAAGGAGTCTCAAAGCGGCTAACATTCTCCTTTCCCTTCCTCCCCCACAACAAACACTCTGTGAGGTGAGTGGGGCTGAGAGACTTCAGAGAAGTGTGACTAGCCCAAGATCACCCAGCAGCTGCATGTGGAGGAGCAGGGAAGCGAACCCGGTTCACCAGATTATGAGTCCACCGTTCTTAACCACCACACCTTTCTGGCTCTCATGTAGTAGAGTTGGAATCAATGGTTGCAATCCTGCAAAGCTGCTTGAATTAAGGGTGTGCCTACATTTCTGCTTCTCCTGCTGCTTCCTCCCAGGAAAACCCGTTTTTCACCACTGAATTGCAGCAAACGTCCATTGGGTTTTCTGTGGATTGTGCTACAATTCAGGGCTAGAGAGGGTTTTCCCAGGGAAGGTGGCAGGGCAAATGCAAAACCGCTCCCTCCTGTGCTTTCTAGGCACAGGGTGAATGGAAGTGTGGACAAGCCCTAACTAAAGAGATTAAGGCTGTGCACACACCGTACATTTTGAGCGCACATTCAGACCAGACTCCCGTGAACTGTAGCTTATCCCACACTCTGTGTGGGATAATGCTCTGTGTGGTCTAATGCTCAGCACCAGTGCCAGATTTACGTATAAGCTAAACAAGCTATAGCTTAGGGCCCCACTCTCTTGGGGGCCCCCCAAAAAATTATAGGGAAAAAACCTGGATGTACATTTCCAAAATATAAGATAAAAATCAAATAAAATAAAACCTACATACAGCAACAGTGTTTTGTGTTGTGTAGGCTCCTATGATGTAAGTAATGGGCCCCCGCCTGCTAGCCTGCTCCCTAGAATATCACTGGTTTGCTCCTTTCTAAATATAGGGTGCTTACATTCTGCATGGACTGGCTGCATGACAACATGTGCAAATGGCTTTAGATACCTATTAGGTCCATAAATTACCATATAGCATATATTCAACACAAAAAACAGCGACAAAGGACAGCTTTCCGAGGGCCTTTTCGGTAGTGGCACCCGCCCTGTGGAATGCCCTCCCACCAGATATCAAAGCGAAAAATAACTACCAAACTTTTAGAAGACATCTGAAGGCAGCCCTGTTTAGGGAAGCTTTTAATGTTTAATAGGTTACTGTATTTTACTGTTTTGTTGGAAGCCGCCCAGAGTGGCTGTGGAAACCCAGCCAGATGGGTGGGGTATAAATAATAAATTATTATTATTATTATTATTATTATTATTATTATTATTATTAGCCCCATTACCTTCAGTAGCTTAGGGCCTCATCAAACCTAAATCTGGCCCTGCTCAGCACCCTTAACAAACTAGAGTTAACAGGGTTCTTGCAGTGGGGAATGTGCTTTACGTGTATCGTGTGTACACAGCCTAAGCAAGCACCGTGTGTGAGAGAGAAAAACTGAGATTGACTACAGTTGGAGTATGATACTCTGGCCAAGGATTTATCCTTTCTAGTGACACCAACATAACAATTGCCATGTTTCTCCAAAAATTCGCCACAACAGACATTGTTTGTGGATTTAAAAATAGTTGCACAGGTATTTAGTATTAGAACCATAGAATTGTAGAGTTGGGAGGGAACACAAGGATGATCTAGTCCAAGCCCCTGCAATGCAAGGATATTTTCCCCAAAATAAATTGTAAAAGAAAATCATTTTTTTAAAAAATCCATCGCTATTTTAAATGTTGTTCTTAGTTTCTGACAGGGAAATGAGGCAAATCTAGACCGCAAGAAACAAGCTCCTAAATCTTGGTACTATTTAAATCAAAGTAATTTTAGTATCTGTTAGGTTTCCAAGGGGTTGCTTGTGCACAAGCAGGCAAATCTCTCCCTGGCTGGCTGCTAATGTAGACTTTATCTGTCCGGAGAGCCACTCACCCGTGGCTGACTCAATCGCTGGCAGAATCCGTGAGTGGGCGTTTCTTAAACTTCTTCCAGCAAAGAAGCTCTTTGACGCCCAGTCTCCGCCTTCCCTCTCTGCACGAAAGCCTTCTCCGCAAGGAGGGCGTGAGCAGCGGAGGACCCCTACTCTCCCCGTTGGTCCCAGGCAAGGAGTCATGGGACCGCCTCGCCACTTCCGACTCCTGCACCCCCTCTCCACTGGAGCTGCGTTTATTCTCTTCCCCAGAAGTGGAGCTGCTTCTCCCGATCCTTGGAGGCTCTCTATAACCCCTCTGGCTTTTGCTCTCTCCCTCCAGCACTGATGGCAGTTCCCTGACAGTATCACTTCCAAAACGAAATAAAAAGAACAACAGATGTTTCCCTAACAAGCTTGCCCAAACATATACATGGCCCAAAAGAGAAGTGATTTAGTTATAGTCATCGTAGGGAATATTCAATCCCAGATTATAAACAAAGATATAAGCAAAAATGTACATTAGCAAGTGGAAGCTGAGGTTTCTTTGCTAGAAAGACAATACAATTAAATTTAACTATAACAGAAAATAGTAGCTGTTTGACTGTAATAAATTGAGTCAAGCATCAAGATCCAAACCACAGAGTAATGCATAAAATGAAGACAAAACAAGTCAGTGTTATGAATACCACATCTGCGATTATTTCCATTTAGTGACCGACTGCTTCCTAGTCCTTTTCCTGCTTGGCTAAAAATATAGCAGCTCATAAAATATGGTTCTGTGTCCATAGATCTGAGAGAGAACCCAAGCTGTTTTTGGAGTTTTGGCAGAGATATGGTGCAATATGAGATAGCCACCCCCTCTTTCAAATCTAAAACAGATGCAAAGGATAACAGGAGGGAGATAAAAACAAAAATGAGCTTGGAAAAATATTGCTATAATCAGCTTTGAATCACCTTCCCCTAATATGAACAGATCAGAAATAAAGGCAAGAGGTCAATGGCTGAAAAATTCAGACAAAATCACAAAGGTGGCAGAATGTCTCAGAACACGAACTGCTATAGCAGGCTGCCAAACTAATTTGAGGATACACATTAGTACATACAGCAGTTTATAAGGTATTCATTACCTTATAATGTTAAAATGTGACCTAAGTTGCTAAGTTGTTAAAATGTGACCTAAGTTGCTAAACACAACCACACTTGTGTCTGACCCATCAGAATCTGAGGAAATGCTTTATTTACCAAATAGGAAAGAGAAGAAGCTCAAGAACTGTATACTTAAATCTCTTATTTTGTGTGAAGAAACACTTGAGGTTAATTTGCTTCCCTATCAGCAGTTTTATTTAGAACGCCAGCTAAAAATAAAGAGTGGAGAAAGCAGCCAGAGAAATAAATACGCATTTAATTGCGCTAATAGCACAATTATATGACGTGTACAATTATGCCATGACTACTCTTCCTACTCTGTAGGGGAAGTTTAATTGCACAGCATGGTTGGTACTTTTACATAACTATTCTCACAGCATCAGGCCCAGCTGGATTGGAGCTGCTGCCATCATTCCGACATGGAGGATTGAGAGTCCCTAGACTGCAGTCTCTTGAAACTAGCATGGAAAGTGTTTTAGGATGGGGCCAAATCAGAGGTCACACAGGAAACATGAAAAGTCTGATTATTTTAAAATAAACGAAACCGGGTGCCAGTTTGCAGGAAAGAATAGTGGGGAAGTACTCCTTAACCACCTCACCATCAGCCACTTTTTCTGCCCTCAAAACAGCCCCCCTGCTTTTTCACCCATTGGGGGGGTGGGTGGAATTGTGTTAAGAGTGTGGTAAAGTAATTCAAAAAGAGATGCTCGAACCTATACATGTTCACTCAGCAGTCAATTCCACTCCTATAATTGATAAGCTGCTCAGAAAAATTGCTTTTCTTTGTGGATTCAGTACAGATGTCGTTACTTCATACTGGTTCTTTCTCAGCCGGCTTTCTCTACTCATCCTGCCCCTGTCTCTCTCCACACTGTTTACCTGTGGGCAACACTCCAAGGAGGGTTCCCTTATCTCTATAAAATGGAACAGTCAAGCCCAAGGTCCCTGCCAGGGGATGGCCTGACCCTCCTGGTCCTAGTTTTCTCAGCTGACCATGCCCTGGGCCTGGCTTTTACACTGGGACAGCTTCTGTTCCTAGTCAGTGTTGTGGTCCTGGCAGTGTCTCCAGATGCAACTGTCCATTATCCACGGATAATTTCAAATGCAGGCAGAGCCATTTGCCAGACGCACGCAAGACTTGATGATTTTATATATGATGGGGTGGAAGGAGCTCCAGGTGTTTGGAAAAATATTTATTTCAGGGCTGAATCGTCCTTTGGGGTCACATTTTGTTTAGAATTTTCCATCAAGTGTTCCACAAAAATAACTTTCTCCAGGCACTTAGAAGTCTGTCCCCCACCAAACCTCCCACCAAGTTTATGGCCATTTTTCAACTTTAATTCACATAAGAGCTCTTAAATGCCGAAACGTATGAAACAGAACTTCTGTATCACATCAAAACACAGTGCTTTTCAACAGAAGCATTTCACACATTCAGTTAGGAGCCATCACGTGTTCTTTCTGCTGAGACTTTGGAACATCCTCTCAAAGGAGGTCCACCTGGCTCTGTCTCTCCCCCCCCCCCCAATTATTTTTTATTGATTTTCCAAATCACCTGGCTCCATCTTTATTTGTCTTTGGTCATATAAGACTGTTCTATTTCAGCAGGTCTTTGACTCCTTTTCTTGAAGTATTTTAATGGCTTTCTGCAGTGGCTAGCTTTAGCAACATTTGCAATTTTTACTGTAAGATAGCACAGTTTATTGCTGCTGCTGCTGCTGCTGCTGTTTTAAAAAAACACTAAACATTTATTTTTAGATAGAAAAGTGAAGTAAAGCAGCTCAGTTCTGTAATCAACTAACACATCTGCATGTATGAAATAGCAACAATACTGAATTTTCAGCATTGGAAAAGCAACTGATAAAACGGATAACTTACAAGAAAAGAGCAACAAACAGTAAACAGTAGGACTGATGTGTTCTCATTAATTGATTTTTCAAAATTAACAGTGAAACATGTATGGATATTTTAAATGATATCTTGCTTCAAAAAATTGGAGACCACCTTTCATCACTTCAAGTGATCACAGAGCAGGTTCCAAAAGTATGTAAAATACAATAAATCCATCCAACATATACCAGTGATCAATACCAGCAAGAGAATACTGAAATCAATGGGTCGGCAGTCGAAAAGGACTCTTCACACTGCTCAATAAAGTAGGAAGCTCCACCAGATGACCATGTCCTTCCATAAAAAACCTGTCTAATATGATAGCTCATCCTCAGATACCTTCCCTATGAAGAGTGGTGTAAAATAGGGTTGTATTCTCAACCCAACTTTTTGTGCATATTCTTCGCCTTGTTGCTTTCATATACTTCAATGAGACTGAAGACAGTGCGTAAATCCATTCGAGGAGCAACAGGGATCTGTTCAACCTGGCATGTCTCCATGCTAAGACAAAAGTGCAGAAGGTCCTTATCTGAGAGATGTTTGCAGCCTTGACAGCACACTCTGAGGAAGATCTCATCAACTGTTTTGCCCAAACCTGCAGGGAGTTCAGCCTTACCATCAACCTCACAAAGACCAACATCCTGGGTCAGAACATCGCCAGCACTCCAAGCATCAGCATTGGTGACCACACACTTGAAGTGCTAGACAATTTTGTCTACATGGGCTCCACCATAACCAAAACTTCTCCATCAATGCTGAGCATTTTGGCAAAGGAGCTGTAGCAACGGCTCACCTCTCCAAAAGGGTATGGGAGAATGTGAGGCCAATGATCAATACCAAGATGAAGGTCTACCAGGCTTGCGTGCTGAGCACACCATTTTATGGTAGTGAGACATGGGCAACTTACACCTGCCAGGAATGATGCCTCCCACATGCGCTGCATCAGGAAGATTTGGGGCATCACATGCCAGGATTAACCCCACCATGTGGGAATCTCTTGCAGACAACTGCAGTGTCTGGAGACAATCAGGTTGTGTATCCATAGCAACCAAAGAAGGAATGACTGCTGAGTGAAGCACAGAAAGAAGAAACGCCATGCTACACATGCATCAGCTGCAACAAAACATGTCTCTCTCATATCGGTCTCTACAGCCACAGCTGGTGCTGTAACTCTCCCATGGTTTGTCTTCACCCCAGAAAACATTATCTTCCATTGTCTCCTGAGACAGATGGATGCCAAGCAACTCTTAGTAGTGTATTCCAAACAGAAGTCCGCATGGCAACAATAGCATTCATACATGCATGCACAGGCTACCTTGATCCTGTTATGGATAAAAGATGCAAGGATTTATAAATCAGTATTGCTGATTTATATTGTTACTAAATTGCCAAAATTCCTTCTTTCTTATTTAAACACAACACAAAAATTTGCAACACGAAAATAAAGAAACGTTTCATGGACGCTCTAGGAAACTTTTAATCATAGAATCAGTTTGCCAAGGCTCAGTATAAACAAGAGGGAGAAAATGTGTGCCTTTGTCCTTCCAAGATGGAAACTTGAGAATGGTGCATCTGGATCCAGTCTCTCCAAAAGCCAATCAGTGCTATAAAAGTCATCGTAGTCCAGCTCAGTATAAAGGAAGAATGGGAGGCACCTTGCCCCTACAATACGAACCACTAAATAACTTAGTGGTGATGAGAGATGCACTCCTGGAATAAGGCCTCAGCACAATTTATCTCGCTTTCGCTCCCTTGGGAAGCCTTCTTTGGAAAGCCTTGATAGAAAGCTTATTTCCCATTACCTATAGTATCATTACCATGTTTTATCTCAGATCCTGTGCATTCATAGGGAGACTGTATTTATTTGAATAGTATATGCTGGAGAACAAAATGGCAGGAATTCAGTCTAAACTCTGAAAATCAGACAGCTACTCACATAACCTTTTTCAGTAAAATTTTAGGCCTAATTTTTTGGACTAGAACAAGCTACCTTGCTATCTGCAAGGCAGGGGAAACAGATTTAGATGGCATGCAAGAGGGTGAGAGCAGGGTGGGGAGAATGTTCCACCACGAAGGATAAATTATTGTGCTGATGGAATGTTCACCTTAGCGCTATATTGAATACACCCTGTTGTCTTGCTTATTCTGTGTATGAGTGATTGTACATTATCATTAGAACCTATATAACAGGAACAAATAGTAGCATGAACCAAAAATATATAGAATTGAATAGAGAGACACTAATACACCATTATGTACAGACACACTTTCAGTTTATGTAAGCCTAAATGCTAGATGCATTCATATTCAGTTCCCCCTCCCCCTGCTGTGACCGGCTCTATCAGCAGAAAATAATGATGCAAGACTTAAGGCAGTAGGAAATTCAGACAAAACCACGCAGTATGCACTGATAAAAAAGGGCAATTAGATCTTTTTGTTTATAGATTCAGGGCTATTATTTCCTAGCGGGAAAATATTCATATATGCAATCATCAGTAATTAATTTTTATCACTTGTTTCCTCCTTTGGCAACCTGATCTGAGATGCATCTAATTTTAATGAAGAGCTTGTTGCTGATTTTTGGGTTTATTCAGGTTCAACCAGACAAAGGAAATGGAGCAATTTCCCCAGAGAATTACAATAAGAAAATTATCTTATGATCGAACATAAGCTGATAAGAGAATGCATAAAAAAGCCAGTTCTTAGGATTCTTAGTTAATTGTTTGACTGCTTATAAGTGAATCTTGGCTAATGATAACTCTTCAAAGCTGAGCATAATTATCTTACATTTCTAGTATCTTCATCTTTAATTCAGACACATGACAGAGAGAAACAAACTGACCACACATGCAGTGGTGCATTCTGGTGTTTGTCAGTGTACCTACATAAAGACGCTAAAATCTCTGTAAATATCTCTTCCTCTTCAATACCAGGCCTACTGAATGATGCACTAAAAATCCTGAGTTCCAAATATGAGTTGGGTGCTTTTTGCTGCTAAAGCGTTCTGAAAGTTTGCTTCAAATGTTTGATATGACAATCACACTAAGTTGGTGCTGACATTTAATTTTCCAAGACAAAATAAAAAATAAGACATGTTCCATAATATATCATTTCTTCTGTCACTTCAAATGGTAGAGTTCTAGTCACAGAACCTCAAAAATATGGCTTTAAGTTGGAGAAACTGGAAGTCTTTTCACTATTTCAGCAGCAATCTTCAGATAGGCTTGGGCCTGTAAAGATATTTAAAAGTGGCAATGTGTTTATCTCCTAGGTCAGAGTAAAACAGCATAAAATATTATATAAAACAGGCAACAAACTGGCTGTCTTCTGTCAACAGCAAACCAGCTCCCACCACTTGGCTGAGCTGTTATGGAATGAAACGTTTAGACACTTTCTAATTGTAAGAGAAGAAATGCGTCACCAACAGAATGTTGACAAATAATGCAGCTTCTGTGCCATGAAATTTCGGTTCGCCGGATGGGATGGGGAGACCTTGCACTGGCAAGTACCCACTGAAACTCCTATATAGGATCATTAGCTATTGGGGGGGTAATAATTTGTGAGTTTTTCATAAGGTATTTCCCTTCTTGTTGCATCCTTCATCAGCAGGCAAAAATCAATCAGAACCGCAACAAACCTGGATTCCACTTTTCATAAACTTAACATGTACACATGCTGAACTTTTTCTCCTACTCATATTCTTCCTAATGGGCTATTTATCTGATTATAAAGCTGGACTGAACTGTTTGTGCCATCATTTCTAAGCAACACAAGACGGATTGAAGTGAAACAAGAGAATTTTAATGGAGGGAAATGGAAAGGAGAAATTTACAGTTCTCATTTATCATTCTGAACTGTCTTCATATTAATAAACTATGTTCTCAGTTTAGAGATTTTTCTGTTCTTTTTGGTTTGAGGTTTCTAAATGGGATTTTCTATAGCTCATCTTTCTGCAAAGAAAGGTGTGCGTTTTCCTTAGCAAAGGAAAAAGTTGACAGCTTAACATTAACAATTTGCTGACCCATCAATTGGAGGCCAAAGGCCTGCTCTGTAGTGCAAAGAGAAATAAAACAGCCAAGAAATGGCAGAAATGCTCTCAAGGTGTAACTACAGATGAACAGAGGACTGCAAAAGACCTTGAGGCCTCAACTTCAGAAATAAGGCATGAACTTTATCTTGCTTTAAAGCTTTACAGATTTATAAAGAGAGGTTCCTCTTCCTGGCCACCTCCTAAACTATGATTTCTGAAGACACTCCTGTACAAAAAGCACAAGGGACATATTCCAAAGGGACCATTCTGTGTGTGGGTAAGTAAAACCACATGCAGAGTCAAGACATACATTGTAGTTTTCACCAATGCAGTTCCATGACCAATCATGCAAAGTATTTTAAAACTGAAACGAAGCCAGCTATGCCAGTTGCAACAGTGAAACTATAAGGCATGGCAAGTTGCATGCCTGGGTCCCTTATGAGGATTGCACATGTATCCATATCACCTAACACAGGAGGCAAACAGGTATCTCAGAGTTCCTAAGCACAGACAATATGACACAATAAATATCTTAATTTTCTATTTTAAAAGAATGCACAGGTAATATTATTTCCTTTATCATAAACTTGTGAAAAGTAACAACATTTTAAATTTTTTTGCATCTTGTTGGCTTTCTTATTAGACATTAGGATAGGAAGGTAGTGAGCAAATCCTTTTCACCCCACTTTGGAACATTTTGGGGGCATAAAATGGTATCTGGATTGCACAGGGTGCGTATCATGTTATAAATATCTTCATTTTCTAATGGATATGTGCAGGTTTAATATTCCATTCATCATCAGATAGAACTGGGCCTTCGGCTATTCTATGAATAATTCTAATAATGTGAAAAGTGTTCTTCAAGGTCTATTTGTTAAATCTTCTGAAATTTCCTTCTATTTCTTAGCATGGAAGGATCTTTCTGAGCACAATTCAAAGTGTTGGTGCTGACCTTTGAAGCCCTAAACGGCCTTGGCCCTGTATACCTGAAGGAGTGTCTTCACCCCAATCATTCAGCCTGGACACTGAGATCCAGTGCCAAGGGCCTTCTGGTGGTTCCTTCACTGCAAGGTTACAGGGAACCAGGGAGAGAACCTTCTCGGTAGTGGTGCCAGCCCAGCGGAACGCCCTCCCATCAGATGTCAAGGAAATAAGCAACTAGCTGACTTTTAGAATACATCTGAAGGTAGCCCTATTTAGGGAAGTTTTTAATGTTTTATGTTTTATTGTGTTTTTAATATTCTGCTGGGAGCTGTGGCACATGCACTGTAATAAACAAAGCAAAAATGAACAAGACGAGATTTGTACACAAACTACATTAAAGCTCACCACGTCACTCTGGGGCTGTGAGACCACAATGGGCTTGCCAGCATCAGATGTTTCTCTTATGTGGACATGTAGAGGAATGTCACCTGTATGAAGACCATAAATTGATGTTTAAGCTCAATATTTTATACATGGCCTAAATTCAACTAGCACTGGTGTTACTCATATTTCAGCGCAGTAAGTAGCAACACTTGAATGAAAATCAGCTGAAATACACGCACTGCCAAAGTCATTCAAACTATCTGTTAAAGAAACATTATTCATATTTTTTTATTTTATTGCTAGATAGAACCCTGCCTTACAGTCATCTACGGAAATGGAGTCTTTTCCCTTTTTGTCTGCTGCAATTACCCAATGGGAACAAAAATTCATAGACGATGACCTATTTAGGGTGACAAAAGAAAGCATGTCGGACTTCCATGCACCACTGGGCATTCTGTTTTCTTTCCAGTCTCCACTCTGGTCTGGAACCAAAAATTGGCTTTGAATTCATTTGTGCTGCAGTGCAGAATTCCGTGGCCCTGCTATACCAAAACTCAAGCTAAAAGGCCAGCCGAATGCATGCAGTGCCTAGCGCTCACAGAACAGGTCCGCAGTAAAGTTTCCCAGCTTCCAGCTAGTACACGCCCCATGTTATTTCTTCGGTACTGCAGTTCATTCCCTGCTGATTTCCACAACTGTAACATCCTAATCAATATTCAAATACAGGCTTAAATATTTAATTGCCAAAATGAAAGGAAGTGTTATTGTTATTAGGGAACCACTGATTTAATTAAGTGCTTGTTACATATTCAATTAATTTCCCTTCCAACAGTTAACAACTGTGTATTGTGCTTTTCTAATCAGCAGGGGACCGCCACGGAAATAAAGAAAAATGGCACAATAACACACAGGATGGTCCCATCCTTTAAAAACAAAAATCTCTTGGGGAAAATTAAACTTTTTCAGATTCCAACCATGACAATTATTACGCAACGGCTGAATATAAATCAAATCTATATATAAAATTGTAAGAATAGCTGTACAGAAAGCAATTTTAAGGGAGAAATCTGATGCTCCCTGCAAGGGTGAATGAGGAGCTATACGATGCTGTGGACTGCCCTCTCCACGGGTGCAGAGGCCCACGGGTAAAGAGACTTCCTTGGTGCTGGGGCAGAAAGCTACACTGCCATTATTCTATAGCCGATGGTGCATTTGCCACAGCTAATGCAGCGTCCCAGGCCGGAGCCACAACTCTGCCATCCATGAGACAAAAGCCCCCATTTATCCCCTTGCTGTGATGAAAGGTTGGGCGTGGGGATCCAGCAGCTCAGTCCAAGTTCTCAACAGTCAGTCACCCACGATTCTGCAGTGATTCCATCCTCTTCTCAAAAGTATTGGGTAGCCTGTTTGTTACATAAAGTTTGTCACAAATATTGGGCTTGGGCCTTAAATGAAAACAAGTTAAGGTAACTTGTGAAGGACGACCAATATTGATACCTGATGTTTAAAATTTAGAAAACACACACTGCAGAAGCTGGATAAAATATTGTTTATGTTGAAAGTTCATTCCTACATGTCTATAAATTGTTGTGTGTTGTTTTACACTTTTTCCAGGGGTTACTAACCATTATTTGGCCCAAGGACCGCATTCATCCTTGGCTATGCCACTGAGGTGGGGGGGCTTATCAGTCATCTCACATGCCCACTTGCACAGTCCTCTCCTCAGCTTATATGTGCATATCGACTGAGGAGAAAGGGTTATTATCCTTTGCTTGCTTGTAAAAATATCAATCTGATGACTGAGAAGATGCGATTTAGATCCTTATCAAGGTGCTGGGCTGGTGGAGAAATTTAAACCTCTCTGTCCCAATGCCATTCTTGCTTTATTTCTTTTTACCTTTTGCTACTGATGTCAAAATCAGTGGTCTTGGGGAGCCAGAAACATTAGATTGGGGACCCCCCATACACAAATCTCCTCTAGGGGATTGGGGGAACCCTAGAAGGTATTTACAGAGGGGAATCCTGTTGTGCAAGCAGAAACCAAGCCTTATGTGGAATGGTTGAGGGAGCTGGGTATGTTTAGCCTGAAAAAAGAGGAGACTGAGAGGAGATATGATAGTCACCTTCAAATATCTGAAGGGCTGTCACATTGAAGATGGAGCAAGCTTGTCTTCTCCTGCTCTAGAGGGTGTGACTTGAACCAATGGATTCAAGTTACAAGAAAGGATATTCTGACTAAACATCAGGAAGAACTTTCTGACGGTAAGAGCTCTTCGACAGTGGAACGGTCTCTCTTGGGAGGTTGGATGGCCATCTCTCATGGATGCTTTAGTTGTGATTCCTGCATTGCAGGGGGTTGGACTAGATGACCCTTGGGGTCCATTCCAACTCTATAATTCAATGATTCAAAACTCTCGCACTGATGGAACATGCTGCTCAGTGTTACTTTGGATGCAATCGTGTTTCATGACTCTCTGGCGTATCCGATGCAGATAACTCTACACTAATTATGTGCTCCAATATAAAGGTGCACGTCAGAAGGACCATGAATCAACTCTAATTGCAGGAAGTTTTGCCATGGGAGGCTTCTTAGCAGTGGTCAGTACCAGTGACAGCTGAAACAAGATCCCAGGCTCCAATCCTCATTACGCTTCCAGCAGACAGCCAAGCTAACCCAACTGTGTACTTTTAATTATGGATTTCCTTGCTCTGCTAGGTCTCTGTCAGCCCCTAATGCTTCTATGACAATTTTTTTTTTTTATGAAGTTCACTTCCTGGTTCTAAATGGATAATCTGTATGAACTGATATAATTATAGCACGGTGTGAAAATATAAATCATTAGCAGGCACAATTATCTCATTTACCAGCTTAATTGAGGTATGCCACATTTTACATTTCATTACCAGCTTATACCTGAAACATTGCAGGCTTCAACGCAGAAGAATGATTTTCATCGGGGACTGTTAATTATTTTCAGTGTGGAGGGCCAGATTCTCCTGGTCAAATTGCCCTCGTGGCTGCTCCGCTCAGCCATAACTGCGTTGCTATCCTATGAGCTGAGAGAGCTACTGTCTGAAGGGGCTCCAGAGCAGAGCAAGGTGTCGAAAGAAAGCACAAGGGGCCATGGCAGGCAGAGCTACAGACCAGGGTTAAAGACAGAGAGGGAGCTGTGAGGTGAGAGGAGTCAGTGGACAGAGCATATATGGTAAAATGGGTGGTGGTAGTGGTGGTGGTAGGGGTTTTTGAGAAAGAAGCCAAGCTGTGGGAAGAAAAATGTGTAGCGCCTCTTGCTAATGACACACCTGAGTTTGAAATATGAAGGCTGCAGCCAGAGGTTAAGGCAACAGAAACTGTTGCATTTGCATCCTAACCAGGTAAGCCATCAGAAACCACAAGATGGGCAGCAACAGGTAACGGCCTCAAATGGCAAAGTTCATCTAGGGAAGGTGCAACTTAGAGCCTTGATCAGACAGTAGGGTAGAAAAAGGGCAGGTGGGGTTAAACCAACCCACTCTTACCTAATGTTTGCCTGTAAATCTGTTGGTCTGACTAAATCTCTTCGTTGTGGACCCCGCCCCTTAGTCCTATCTTCCTGCATCTATCACTCATCCTCAATTAGGGTGAGGGATATGGAGCCATACGAACTGTTCCTACAAATTCAACCATGGGGAGCCACCCTCACAAGAAACCTGGCTGGGGAAGGTCTGTTCCACCCCAGCTGAAGAATTTCGGAGACCTGCTTCTCGTCTAGCCGATAAGCCATCTTCTTTCAGGAAACAGAAGATCACTACAACAACCTTCTTTCTCTCCCTTGCTCCCTCTTTTAAAGAGTCAGATGCTTTCTGAACACAATTTCATCAGAAAAAAGGTTCCTATGATGTGATACATGCAAGTCCAATCATATTAACGCTGTACGTGGAAACATGTATGATGTAAAACAGTGGATGTGGAGAATCAAGGCCAAATAAATCATATTCTGCATTTCCTTCTATATAACACAGTAGTCCTGAACACACTGCCAGAAGCTGAGTGCCTGAAGTCTATTTATTTCAAGAGGATTAAATAATTCTGGATTTAATTCTACTTCTTTCTTATTTAATACTTTCAATCACCACATTCTTACCTAAAACATCCAGACCAAGATCACAGGCTAGATTCCTCACACCATCAGTTCCAAAAATGTGGGTTTCGTGTTTGCATTTTGGGCACTGGAAAAGGCTCATGTTTTGAACAAGCCCCAAGACCTGGCAAATAGAAAAAACTCAGAAAGGTTAGAAAGAGGCTAAATAAAAAACAGAAAAGGTTAGTTTCTTCCAACTAGCCAACCTTACAGAAATAAATCCAAACACTTACCAATTACTCATAAAAGAAAAGCTCTGCCCCCACTCTAGATGGTAGGGAAATTATTCTCATGTCTACATTTCACAATTTTGACATCATGAATACGATCGTGAAGCATGCTATAAAATATGTTGTGCAGGATTACTCTAACGAGCCCTGTCAGCAGAAGCCCAATGCAATGACTTCCACTTGTGCACCAGGGATTTCCTCCCCCTCCTGTCTCCCCAAACTCCCCATTCCATCCCCATTGGCTAGGGGGGGGGACTGGGGAAACACCCAGGGGTAGCACGGGTGCCATCTCTGGGGGACCTGGGTGCCTGGGCACCACCCACAAAATTTCCACTGTGGGTGCCCGGCTGCCACACATGCGAGCTGCTTGGCTGCCACTGCTCAGTGCCTTACCTCTGCTGGCTCTCTGGCGCCACTGCGATGGCAGGTGGTGGCAGAGCAATGCACCCACAGCTGGGCACCCACAATCTGGTGCCCAAATCAGCACTTCTGCAGGGCTGTGTGCAGGGGAGAAGAGACGAGATTGCTCCATTTGACAGGCTGTTTATGTAGACAGAAGAACTGTCATAGCGCAACACGAAATTCCATCCATTACAATTATGTTTTTTGTACCCACCATTCTCTGAGCAGTAAGAAGATCCCAGGCAGGCTCAGTTACTTTGGGAAGATTATAGTTCTGATGAGTAGCTCTTTATTAACAATTCACAGGTTGAGCAAGCAGAAAGAAAATCGGGAAGCAGCGTCCATTTCAAATCACTGCCCACTCAAAAGGAACAACTGCCATGGACCTTCTGGCAGTTCCCTCCCTGCGAGAAGCCAAGTTACAAGGAACCAGGCAGAGGGCCTTCTAGGTAGTGGCACCTGCCCTGTGGAAAGCCATCCCATCAGATGTCAAAGAGATAAACAACTACCTGACGTTTAGAAGACATATGAAGGCAGCCCTGTTTAGGGACGTTTTTAATGACTGATGTTTTAATGTATTTTAATCTCTGTTGGAAGCTGTCCAGAGTGGCTGGGGAAACCCAGCCAGATGGGTGGGGTACAAATAATAAATGTTGTTGTTGTTGTTGTTGTTGTTGTTGTTGTTGTTGTTGTTGTTGTTGCTTCAAGCTCTGGCGAGTCAGAGCTACTTTTTCTGAAATTCAAAACTGCCAACTTTCTAAGTCTCTTAGCTCCAACTCACGCCAAGCAAATGAGCTTAAAACCTCTGCAAAAAATGGTGTGAGTGCAATTCTAAGCATGTACAGTCAGAAGTACATCCCACTTTGTGCAATGAGGCTTATTCTCAAGTAAGTATGTTGAGAGCAACAGGCTAAATAAATAAGGTGATCTGCTGCCTTGATTGACAATCGAATGTGAACTCATTGTTAGTAGCCAAATTATTCCAAAGCTAAAGGAAAACTGTGAACATTCTCTGTAATATTATCTATGCCCTTAAAGCATCAGTTTCATTGGACCACTTACAAGGGGGGATGGGGAGAAGGGAGGAAAGAACTATGATTTTCTATTCACTCTAACGAAGAGAAACATATTTAAAAATCAAACAACAGAAATAATGACATCTGGCATGATGTGATAAATTACTGAAGGAAAACCTAATGCACTTATATTAGATGTCGCTTTAAAAGCTAAATGAACTGAGTTAACTTAGAAAACCTGTCAGGAAAGTTAGCAAGGCTGTATGTAACATCAATTCTTTCTTTCTTAATGAGGACAGGGGGAGGGAGAGACTAATTATATTTTATTCATCACTCAAACCACATTCTGCACACTAGTTTCTCTCCCCTTTGCCCAAGCCTAGAAAAACACAGTGGTACCTCGCAAGACGAAAGCCTCGCAAGACGAAAAACGCGCAAGATGAAAGAGTTTTCCATTTTTTGAGTCGTTCTGCAAGACGAATTTCCCTATGGGCTTGCTTCGCAAGACAAAACGTCTTGCGAGTTCTTGCGAGTTTGTTTCCTTTTTCTTAAAGCCACTAAGCCGTTAATAGCCGCTAAGCCATTAATAGCCGCTAAGCCGCTAATAGCCGTGATTCACAAGACGAAAAAACCGCAAGACGAAGAGACTCGCAGAACGGATTAATTTCGTCTTGCGAGGCACCACTGCATTAGAATCGCCTCTCTTACTTGTGGTATTAAGCCTATTTATTATCAACAGATTTGAACTCAGTGTTTCAAATTATATTTCTGAGGCTAACTTAAGAGTTTGGTGTAATATAAACCTAGCACGTGTGTGCTTTGCTTGCTAAATTCAAATACAGCCGTGCCTCGGAAGTTGAAGAGAACCCAATTGGCTCCTGCAGCCAATTGGAAGCCGCGGAAGCCCCATAGGGCTATTAGCTTCCAAAAGAACGTTCAAAAACCGGAACACTCACTTCCGGTTTTTTGATTGTTCAGGACTGCCAAGATCATTCAACTCCAAAGGTGTTTGGGAGCCGAGATACGACTGTATGAGGAATCCCCAAAAGTACATATGGCAATGAACCGCCTCCCAAAAGAAAACTCACCAAGCCCAATTATGGATACCTATTAAACTGGGTTGATTTTTGCATAAAGGACATTTGGATGTGCATACTATTCAGGGTGTGTGCAGACGTAATACTGGAAGTTCACTAGGACAGAAGCCAGAATTCGAAAGAACTTACTGAAAGGCAATCTAGAGGTGCCCAGCAATTTCATCTCTACAGCAAAGGAGCTTCTAGGCCTGGCTATAAGATGACAGGAGGAAGCTGACCTTTGTCACCACTGTTTTCCATAGCTTCTGCCTCTCCCTGTACCAGTTCAGTGTGTCTTAGCGCATAACAATTGAGGAAAACATACAACAAATATTATGTCTCGCCTCCTCTCATATCTAATAGTAATACTTGGAGGCACAGTATAAATATTTAAAACACATATAGCCGAACGGTAAAACAAATGCAGACAAAATAACTGATTTTGGTATGCAGCACAAGATTAGGGCTGCAATTCTATGCGGCAGTATGCATGAGCTGGGAAGAGGTGTATGCATATCCAGAGGTGTTTTTGACAGTTTATGTTGCACTGGGCTGAATGAGCAAGCCACTTTTCCACTGAAACCTAGCGTTCACATTCAAGGCAATTGGCTGCCGTAAAAACTGTCAAACACACCTCTGTCCATACTCACCTCCCCTGCCAGCATATAGGTTGACTACGGCTGCAGTCTGCGGTCGCAGTTATGAGCATGGTTTGGCTCTTGTAATACAGCTCATTTGATCTTAATTTCTATGGTCTGGCCAACATCCATTTTTAAAGAGGCCCTAATTAGAAGTCAACACAGCAGTCTGTTCTTTTGTATAGTCTGTGTCTGTCACATATACAGCAGAACATCCCTCCTCCCTATTTCCATCTGGCACTCAGTCAGCCCTAACCATCCCGTAAATGCTCTAGATCATGGTTTGCCAACCTTTGTGGGCCCCATGGGCACATTTGAAAACCATATGGGCACAACATGCCTGCCACAAATCTCCCCTCCCCAGCAGTAAACCCATCCACCCTGAAATCACCCCTGCACCATGATTATGGTGAAAGAAGTATTCTGTTGACAACAGAAGGTTTACTTCAAATATAATTTCACCAGGAAGATGGGACCCTACGGGCACCAGGACCTGCGTTCATGGAAGACAATCTTACTTGGCCACAAGTGATCACCAAGAGAGAGAGAGCTACACTTCAGATATCCTGTCTGAATATCATAATTGCAGGAAATCAGCTCAGCTGCAGTAAGAAGCTGAGTAGTTGTGGAACAATCTTCTTGCCTTTAGGAGCAGCTATGAAACCCACCTGTTTAGGAAGTCTTTTGTGAGCTGAAGGTGTCTTGATGACTGCTGCTGTATCCCACCCCCCAATGTTTACTTTTTATCTCTGAAATATTGTGTGAGTTGCCTTGAGCACAGGAGAGGTGGAAAAGAACTATTTCAAATAACCCAGCCCTGAAAAATTATCTGTAAGTTTTGCCCAGCTACTTGTTTAGGCAGGCTTTTCAGTTATTAGGCAGTTTGGTGAGCTCTGAGCATGCAGCATGTTCCAAGCAACGCCAGGGGCAGTCCGGAGAAACATGCTAGCTCTGCCCACCTCCACTTCTCGTTCCTGTCACCCTCAGTTCACGGAGGGCGACTGTGCAAAGCAGGGAGCTGCCTGTATCTGTGAAGGCACCCCAAACGCAACAGAATCTTAGAAAATCAGGGTTCCAAAATGTGCAGAGCGCCTCCACAGATATAGAAGGCTCACTGCTTCACGCAGTCACCTTCCTTGCACAAGTTGAGGGCAATGGGGGGAAATGGGGTGGGGGGAAGCAAAGCTAGCATGCTCATCCCCACTGCCCACCTCATGCATTGGATAATTGAAGCTGAAGGGAGCTTATTTGACTGCATTTTCACCTGTGGCATTAAAGTGTGGTGTTTTGGTTTTGCCATCACATGAGGTTCAGGCAGAGCATACAGTGTCATACCAAACACAGATAGGAAGTACAGTTGCAACATATCATATACACAAGGGTTTGTTCCACGGGTTGCACGTATAACCAAAATTACCTTTTCCTTGGCTGGCAGGTGGGAGCCTGCCTTGTGTCTCCACTGCCTTCCCTCTCCCCAACCAGCAGAAGGAAGGAGGAGGAGGCAGGCAGGCAGAGGATGACAAAAGCAGAAGGGAGGAGCAGAGGGAGACAGAGGCAGAAGAAAAGGGCTTGGAATGGATCTGAAATGGAGCTGGTTATGTATATATGCTGCTAAAGCAAGCATAAGATGCAACTCAACTGCATCAAAGATATTATTATACTGATGCTAAATATCAAATGCCCAATGAGATATTTCAGCTCTGATTCCATATCAGATACTTAGTACATTCTCAGTATAAGCTACTCCAGTTTCAAGTCAAGTGAACTCCTTGGGCATAGCTCTAATTGAACCAGCACCACAGTTGCCAGAGTTTTATTTTTAAAAAAGAGGAAACTATTTACAGAGATGATTGATACTATTCTTAATAAAGCTTAAGGGTACATCACATGAAGAATAGTTCTTAAAGGTAGGCAATAGTGTGGGATATCTATATTTTGTCATTAGGGCTGTGCCAAATGTTCACATAGGTAAAAATGTTCTTTTCAAGACCACCCCAATTCCCACCCACCCCAAATTCCTTGTTATGACCTGCTCAATCTGCTGCTA
The DNA here is from genome assembly GCF_965113315.1 of Podarcis vaucheri. Taxonomy (NCBI): domain Eukaryota; kingdom Metazoa; phylum Chordata; class Lepidosauria; order Squamata; family Lacertidae; genus Podarcis; species Podarcis vaucheri. The sequence continues at coordinate 37,086,793 of NC_138759.1, forward strand.
CTTCCAACTCCTCCTTCTTCCTGGAAGGCCAGTGGTAGGAGCTGCCAAAGTGGGCGCTGCCAACCCAAACTCACTGCCACTTGCACCCAGACACTCATACTCTTGCCACACAAAGGCCACCTCCCTGTTGTCCCTTTCTCGCTGGAGAGCTCTAATGGTGAGGGCATGGTGGGTTTAAAGAAAGCCCTTTGAAGTTCCTCCACAGGTTTAGGAAATAAAAAACCAACTCCATGGCCAGCACTCCCAGAGCAGGGGATAAACCTAAAAAGTGTTCCTTCTTGCCTAGAACTACTCAACCCACGCCTCCGCCCTCCTCGGTTGCGGCAAACTGCAGCAGAACAAGGTACCTTGGTTCCTTTTTGCATTGCCACCATAACAAGACTGAGCATTCCAGAAGCAGGTAGGAGCACTCCAATCTGCTCTGATGTTCCCTGGGGTGGCAATTGGTCTGTGCAGATTTTGCCGCTGCCAGTACATTGGATCTGGTGGGAAAGATCTGGCTCAGGGCTACAGGTCTGCCACTCCTATGGAATACGGCGCCATGGCACTATGCATATTTGGCTCTTTGATGATGCTATCACGGAGGGCAAACATTGTAAGAATGAGGGCAATACTTCCTGTGCCGGCAAACATGTTTGAACCCTTTCATATAAAATTCTGGAGGTCGCCAAGGGTGTGGATAAAGTTTTTTGACACTGCTAAACATATTCACGGAAAAGCAATGCACTTCAGCTCTGTCCTATTTATAATTTGTTTATCTGTCTTGAAACGCTTTCATCTTTAAATGAAACAGATCTACAAAAAAAAAAAAAAGCCAGCAGTGTGGAAATGACTGAAACTGACTTGTTATATAGTATGTATACCAGCGATGTCCCGATAACTTTCAGCCCGTGCTATTTTATAATGAGACTTTTGTTCTGTTCTCAGGAACATCCTGCCCCAGATACCAAATTCTATGAGTAATTCTGTAAGGAACTGCAGAAGATAAACAGCCTTTTTATGGGTTTTTGTCTAAGCTGTGTCTTGATTAAGTACTAGCTGTACAAGTATAACACACTGTGAAATAACACATACCTCCTTTGATTTATTATTTACTCCATATTTCATTGTGCTTTAAAGTATTACCAAGTTTAACCATTAGCTTCAAACTTAACCATCAGTGGTTCTTCCAATGAATATTACTGTCTCTCAGATTGTGTATGTTTCAAATCAAAAGATGGGTTTGTTGGCAGTGAGAGGAGAAACATGTGGTAGAAACCCTCACCAACTCTGAAGACCAGATTAAAATATCTGAGCAAGCTTCAGAATATTGTCTCTCAAAAAAATATTCTCCTCTACCCATCTTTGCTGTCTTCCCCCATTGTCTGGGGTGGGGGGAAGCTTTTGATTTGTTTGCTTATGAAGCACTGTAAAGTAACAATGTCGCTCTCAAGATCTGCATCAACTGGCACCCTTTACAGTCCTTCATGTTCAACTCCCCTTATTTGTTGCACAATGGCTTATGGGAGGTCTTGGAAGTGCCAGACCTAGGAGGTCCATGAATTTGTATTCATCCTTGCTAGGCATGCAGCTAAAAGTTTAAATTCTCTGTATGGAAAACTCATTCGTTCAAACTTCTCAAATATACCTAAATAAGGGAAAACTGCACGTGTGTTATGTAGGAGTATAGCTGGCAACTTTCAGGTTAATTTGTATTTAGGATTACAAAGGCTGTATTTTAGTATAGCAAAGCAGTACACCCACAATTCACTTCTGAAATAATTTTGCTATCACCTCAGAGCTCATCTGTTATTTATAGCATACAGTCAAGTTTCTCCCCCCCCCCCCAAAGTATCAACAACTAGAACATATGAAAAACATAAATTTCTTAGAGAACAGGTACTATCACCTTCTGTACTATTAAGATGGTATTATCTAAATGGCCACTACAATGGTACCTCGGGTTAAGAACTTAATTCATTCTAGTGGTCCGTTCTTAACCTGAGGTACCACTTTAGCTAATGGGGCCTCCCGCTGCCGCCGCACCACAATTTCTGTTCTCATCCTGAAGAAAAGTTCTTAATCCGAGATACTATTTCTGGGTTAGCGGAGTCTGTAAGCTGAAGCGTCTGTAACCCGAGGTACCACTGTATTATTCAAATGGCTTTGTGGGGGCGAGTCAAAAACCTCCTCCACAGATTGATCACAAATGGTCAGACACCATGCATCTAGTACCAATTGCTTTACAAAGGCAGAACAATTAGCCTTGTGGGTTTCCTTCAACTTTGAAGAAAAGTGATTTTACTTATAAGCAAAATTGTGACTTTCTTCGGTATATTTATACCGAAATCAGACCACCCACCCACTGCAGCTGGCAGTTTTTCCCAGACCCACGAGGGATCAAACTGGATACCTCTAGCATGCAAACCATACACTCTATCCACTAAGCTGCAGGTCTTTCCTTAAGACTGAATTGCAGGCAAAAAAAAATATCACAATCCCTTGGTTACAAGTTGACAGGGCCTCCAGGGGCCAGATGGGGGAAAAAATTCTTTGGTGACCAGTCTGGCCCCCTGGACCACATATGCCCCTCTTAAAACATACCCATTATTTAGAGGGATCAAACAACTTGCATTTGTAAAGGCTCACCGGCACATTCACTTTTTTGAACATCTCTGTTCCTTTGCGTGCATCCAGTAAAGCGATATCCTGAGGAGTGGACACCATCACAGCCCCTAGGGAAAGGAAATATATGCCATTGTTACAGCCAATATTGTCAAGAATGCTAGTATTGAGCTTAATTAGGATGTTTCGTTCCACAGAACACTGCCATGCGCAAACACATATTGAACTCTATTAAAGATTAATGGTGGCTTTGCTTGAGCAGAAAGTGCCTCCGTTCATGCACATTGGGGAACCAGATATTCTGCAGCTCTCTATGTCATTTCCCCTTCTGATCAAAGGCATCTCCCAACCCTTTGGAAAAGTTTTCATGGGTGGGAGGGAATCAGTGAAAATACGGTGCCTCAACTTACGCAAGTGAAAGCCCTTTCTACTATGGCAAAGCAGCCACTGAAAACAATGCCTTGAAATTACGACTTTGCCTCCATTAACTCAATTGCTTTCTTTTCACATGGTTAGTACTGTAGTTAAAGTCCACAAGTTACTACAGGCATTTCAGGCAACTTCCAATTCTGGAACCTGCCTACACCTAACCAAACATATAAAAACCCACCATTATAGTTGAGACAAACATGATTTCCTACTTAGCAGTTACTCCTTCCCTCCCACTCCCTAACAGTTCCCAACACATTTATTCATTCATTCATAGTAAAATATTCATAAATCAAATATGTGACAATCTCATTGAGGAACAGGATTCAAATTCTTTCCCCTTAAGCAGTATTGCCTCTGCAGGATTAATAGGATTGATAAGTATGAAATTATTTTGATCATTAAAATCAGCAAATGCGACTGAAATTCACTTGAGAAACAGCTCTGCTTAAGCAGAATGTATAATTTTTACCTAATCACTTTTCAGAGATGAACTACTTTAAGGATGATTGAATGAACAAGACGTTGCCTGGATTATGCTTCTTTTGACATGTACTGACGCTGGCTCACATTTTCTCAACAATCTTGTATGTAGAAATTCGTTGCTCTGCCTTCAATATTATTCAATAAAAACCAACTTATGGCTAGTGTTATTTATACAGCCCTCCGCCAATAGCAAAAAGCCAGTTTATTGAAAACAGTTCGATTCTTATAAGGCAAACAGAAAGAGACATCTAAGCCTACTTTAAAAGCTCTGCAATGCAGGATTCCTTCTGGCTATATCTAAATTACCTTTTTGCAAACCAAGCCAGGCAACTTCGGGTGTGAAGTGGTCTCTCCACAATAGTCTAGAGTATAATCAGTAATTTATCTTAATTCTTCTTCTTTTTTTAGAGTAATTATATACATTTTTTCAACAAGATGTATAGGGAGTTGGGGGCCTTGGCAGGCTGAGCATGCTAGGCTGCGCATGGCTGCTACTTGGGGACCAAAGAAATATCTCATACTGAACACTTAGCTGCTACCCAGTGTTTGTATATGAATTGGAAACATTTACTGTTGTTTGCCAATCCACTTAAAAGCATTGTTTCCAACTCCACTTCACCAGGTGATTGCAAAACATGGTTATTCACTTCGAACATCATTATTTGCAAAACTTCTATCACCCCCTTCATCACTGAGCAAATCTCAGACCAGGTCACAATAATAAAATATAACCTGTATGTTCAATATTTGATACTCAAGATCCCTTTCCCCATCACTCCTCCCACCCTCAAATCAAACTGCTCTTTAAATTCCAGAGCCAAAATAATTCAAGATTTAAAGGGAAAATCGGAGACGTTTAATGTATGGCTAATTTTTCAACTTATGGGAGTTAAGACCTTTTCTGATGGAGGGAGGCAGGCAGGCATTCTGAAAGGACAACACAGAGGGAAGAGACAAACTCTGAAATGGCTCCACCACTCTGGATCCCTTTAGATGCCACCTAAAGTTAAGAAATTGTTACTGCCATTCAAAAAGCCTCTTGGCGCTTTTCATCTTTAATCACAACTAAGGCTGCAAGGAATGTACCCCACTGAATTCTACAGCACTTACTTCTGAGTAGGCGCAGCTAGGCTTGCACTGTAAGTCTATAAAAAAGATACCTGCAATTGGGATATTCTGTGAGATTGACAGTTGTACATCTCCTGTCCCAGGTGGCATGTCAATTACTAGATAATCCAGCTGGTGCCAGTCAACCTAGAAAAGGCCACGGATGAAGCAGGAAAGAATGAATTTTAAATGTATGGGTCAAACATACTATAGTCTAGCAGGTCTCTTAGCACCAGCACCACAGACCAAGGATACCTGCTTATGTTACATATACGGTATATATAAATATAAAGCCCTGTGCAGGTCACAGGGCAAGAGTTCAGACTCACTGGTCTGGGGGTGGAGTGTGGGGGTGAGGTGGGGAGATACTCTTGACTTCAAAGCTCCATCAGATGCTACCATTGACATAAAAGCCTAACAAGTTAAGACAGGGGCATTCTAGCACTCTTGTTTCAAGCCAGTTGCCCCCTGTGCCAGTAGAAACCTTCCTCAGTAGTTGTGAGGTACCTGCCCAACCACTAAGGTCAGATTAGCACAGAGACCCAAGCAACTGAATATTTATTAATTTAAAATGCATATCAGAGAAATGAGTCAGGGACACAAAGTAGCCAACATGGTTTAATCTGGATTAATTGCTTGTGAAAGAACATTATGCCCATTTTATTAGCTTCCTGGAGTTCAAAGTGACCTTTCAAAAGTTGACTGCCTGTTGTCTAAAACCTACAATTCGTTGTTCATTTATTTCAGACCAGGCCATGCTTAATTACAAAGAGACGTACATCATTTTATTTGTATGCCGCCTTTCCATCGTTAAAACCACGGTCAAGGCGGCTCACAACGCGGGGAAAAATTACGTAATCGCAAACATAACAAAAGTAGCAATAAGTAATAAATAAAAGAAAATAATAACAAAACTGAACAATTTTCATATAAATCTTAAGATCTAAAATAAAGATGCAAAAATTAATAGCAATAATAGCAACAACATCCCCCCCCCGCCCCAGACAACAAAAACCCTAAACAATACCCCAGCCCAAGAGTCCATTCAGCAGCCTCAGCTTTTGTAGCTGGAGTCAATCAGGGCCCCGCCCTCCCAGCCAAGTGGGAAAAGGCCTGCAAGGCAGGGAGCAAGTATTGCAGTACTCAAGAGCCAAAGCACAATAGTATACTCTAAGCATCATTCTGTGTTTGGGTGAAATGAGTAATGAATTAACTAAAAACAGAAGTGTACACCAGAAGGGGCACAGGTAATGCAAAGCTGTGGCTGCAAGAGTAGACCCAAGAGTGTGCTCCCGATGGTTCCTTTGTTGAGGTGGCCTGAATTTGGTGCTTTATTCCGTTCCACTGCTTTCTGCAGGGAGTAAACACATGCAGGAGTTCAATTGCTTGAGTGTATCCCACCCCTTCCGAAATCAGCACAACAAGATACACACAGGTCCCACTTACTGAGCACAATGTACTCCCTGGAGACGGTTCATTAGGTGAGTGTTCGCGTAACTAATCCACAATTTCCACAGATTCCTGTGGGAACATTTCTAATACAGTACCTTGGAAGTCGAATGGAATCCATTCTGGAAATCCGTTTGACTTCCAAAACGTTCGGAAACCAAAGTGCGGCTTCTGATTGGCTGCAGGAAGCTCCTGCAGCCAATCAGAAGCTGTGGAGGGCCTGTCAGGCGTTCGGCTTCCAAAAAATAGTTCGCAAACCGGAACACTCACTTCCGGGGTTGTGGCGTTCAGGAGCAAAAACATTCGACTTGCAAGGTGTTTGGGATCCAAGGTACAACTGTACATCATTTATCCTATCTTTCTTCCCCCCCCACACACACTTCCATGGTTTCTTCCTGAAATGGCTGCAACCAACCAGCATAGCACAAACAAATAAGGAAGTAAGGATGTGGGCAAACTCTGGGTGTGCTGCGTATAGCGAGGTTTAGGCATAATTAGTTATAAATAATAATAATAATAAATTTTTATTTATACCCTGCCCTTCCCAGTTCAGAAAACTGGGCTCAGGGCGGCTAACAACAAATGTAAAACACTTAATTGATGCAACAAAAAACAGCATAAAATACGGCATAAAACGTGAATAACAATAAATTCAGAATTCAAAAATCAATTTGGGGGGGAAATCCATCCAATAAACATTAGATGATCACCAGGGCTAGCTGGTTAAGTTAGTCCTATTTGGGCCAGCGAGGAGATCAGAGGAGAATTAGCTGTGGGATCCCAGAGCGAGTAATCCTCATAAAAAGGAGAGGGGGGAAGGTATGTTTGGATAACTGATTCTTTCGCGTAAGGAGAAAGAGGGTAGCAGGACCTGCGTGTTATACACCATATTCAAATAGCACCAAACTCTCAAACTTAGTGTACACTCACAATCGTTCCTCTGCAACCCAGTCTGTGCCTTTCCTGCTTTGGGTGATGGAGCGGTGAGTGTGGCTTCCCTGAAATGGCCTCGTGGCCCAAATGGAGAAGCCTTTCAGGCCTCATTAGGCCCACAGGCCAGAAGTGGCTAAAGAAAAGTGTTGTCAAAAAGGGTAATGACGTCAGACATATTGAACGGATTGTACAAGAGTGGAGTCAATGAAATGAGCAACACCACTCCAGGTAAAATGTCTTTTTCAGTGAATATGAACAGAATGAGGAATTATGGAGAAAGTGTATTAAGAGGGTTACAGTGTACATTTCATAATCCAACGTTATTCAGTGCTTTGTATGGTTTTCAAAAGTGACTGACTCACATTTATAGAAATTTTTGAGGCTATATGAATTGACCTTACTTATATAATCTATCGCTGAGTGATATTGCAAAGCTATTTATGTTTGGAGAAGCTGATATCAACTTCTTTTTTTTAAAAAAAACCCCTACTTTTTTAAAAAAGAACAAAGTCAAAGAAAGCTAGTAAAAAGCTACATAAAAGTTAAATGTGCTTTTTGGCAGTAGATTAGGTCTGTATGTGCTGAAAGATTTGAGAGAGATGGTGCGCAATGCACAACGAAAAAGCTAGCCAAGTACCTAAGAACACTTTTCAGTATAAAATGGTGCTTAATATGACCAGCTTTTCTTATTCAAGTATTTATTATATTTTTATCCCATGCTTCCGCAAAGGAGCAGAAGATTTAAACTATTTTCCACCTCTATCTTCAACAATGACTCCTGTTAGTCATTAAGAGAGGGGCAACCTACCAAGGCTACCCACTGAACTTCACGACTTTAAATAGGGTGAATCTGATATTTTGTATATTTATTTTGTTTACTGCATTTATATATTGCCTTTCATCCAAGGATCAGCGGTCTTGAAAGACCTACATTGGCTCCCAGTACGTTTCTGAGCACAATTCAAAGTGTTGGTGCTGACCTTTAAAGCCCTAAACAGCCTTGGCCCAGTATACCTGAAGGAGCGTCTCCACCCCCATCATACAGCCCAGACACTGAGGTCCAGCGCCAAGGGATTTCTGGTGGTTCCCTCACTGCGAGAAGTGAAGCTACAGGGAATCAGGCAGAGGGCCTTCTCAGTAGTGGCACCCGCCCTGTGGAACACCCTCCCATCAGATGTCAAGGAAATAAATAACTATCTGACTTTTAGAAGACATCTGAAGGCAGCCCTGTTTAGGGAAGTTTTTAATGTTTGATGTTTTATTCTGTTTTAATATTCTGTTGGGAGCCGCCCAGAGTGGCTGGGGAAACCCAGACAGATGGGCGGGGTATAAATAAATTATCATCATCATCATCATCAGGTACTTTACAATATAAAAATGCATAAAAACACAACATAATAACGAATGCTAAGAAAATGTATTTTGATTATGAAACAGGAAAGCAATCCTTATTTAGCCATAGGTGTTCCTTCTGTCTTGCTACCTGCTGGAATTCAATAGCCTTCTCCACACATTGAACTAACAAGCCTTGCCCCCAAACTACATGCATTTACTAATCTGCACAGTTGCTACCCACATACCATATTCAAGTAAACTTGTCTACACCACTGGGGACTCCACCCTTTGCAGTGATCACAGTATGACCCATTGCCCTTTACATGGGCAATGAGTAACTATCAATTTTCTACCTAAATCCATTATCTTTTCTTCTTGAGAAGATTTATTTGTGCCAATGGTATGTTTTAAGAACAGTGTGGCATATCTCCCCCCCCAACCTGAAAAATGGAGATGAGGAGATTTATCTGGAGAGCTTAAGTACTGTAGAGTACTGATCCAGCAGGTAAAAATCAAGAGCTTTTAATTCTAACATATTAATAATGCCTGGAGTGATTGCAAGAGATAAGATATAAATTTATCCCATGAACTCAAGGGGAAAGCACTGAATCCCTTTTCTAGCAAGCAGGCACAGCAGTTTTGAAACTTCAAGTATTCCAAGACTTTGCATAACTAGATATGGATGAAAAAGACGTTAGACATGAAATGATAGTATTAGTAACTGAGCAATGTCTTTCTGAGGGTATTTTTCATTAGATAGTTTTATTCTAACTTTCTTAAAACACAGTAAAAAGCCCATTGAATACTGTGCTGGAGAAAAGCAGGAAAGAAAAGCAATGTCCCACCCAGTGCTGGATTTATACATAAGCTAAACAAGCTATAGCTTAGGGCCCCCCTCAGAAAAAATTCACTATTCATATACTTCTTCTTAATTGTATTTCAGTTCGACAATTACTTTGATAAAATACATATTTTGTTATATGCAAATAGCTTTAGATACCTATTAGGTCCATAAATTACCATATAGCATATATTCAACACAAAAAAACAGCAACAATTTGTTGTTAGCAAAGGACAGCTGGACATATAAAGGGCCCCATTGCCTTCAGTAGCTGAAGGCCTCATCAAACCTACATCCGGTCCTGGTCCCACCCCCTTTTTTTGTACATTAAGGTCACAATTTGATTGGAAGACTGCCAATCAACAGAACAGCAGCTTGCTTTTTAGACGACATATGAACTTCATACACTCTAAAGGGGCTTCCTGTGAACCTTCAAAATAAGTAAGATTGCAATTGCACAGCAACAGTACCTGGGGATGTAGTCAACATTTCTCTACACTTCTCCTTCTAGTACCAGGGTCACCAACATAGTGCCCCTGAGCATACCTGTGCCCACAGAAACCTTCCCTAGGGGTCAGAGGTTCCCCTTCCCCTGATATTAGGTTTGAAATTAACATCACTTTGTAGCCAATAGGATATGGCTGTGGTATGGGCTTGCCTGCAGCTATATGTGAGGCGCCTGTGACAGTTTCTCCAGTTTGCAAATGTGCCCATTGGTCCAAAAAGGCTGGAAACTGTTCCTGTAGCACTTGATAACCTTATTTCCCTATTTTCCTCCTCCACAACACCACAGGATGACTTGAGGTGTAGCTCCATCTTTTACTCCCCCCATCCACCCTTTTTATGAACCACAGGACTCAAGTAGGCCTTGACTACAAGTTCCATTAAAATGTCAGAAATGAAGTTGAGTATTATTTAGATCAGATTCCCAAATAATTATTATTATTATTATTATTATTATTATTATCATTATCATCATCATCAAATGGGTTTTTTTTTTAAAAAAGAATCCAATGGATATCAGTATTTTTTCAGTTTTCTGAAAATCTGTTAGGTCCCAGTTAATCACAGTATGCCAGTTTGTTCTAGATTCATAATAATTTCCTGTTTTATATGCATTTAACATTTTCTGTGTAATATAAAAATGCCAGTTTAAACAAATGATCTAAAACCTTAGGATCTTAAATCACAGGGTGTGACCTATCACACCACAGAACAATGTGGCTATGTCCATGCAAATATCATGAATATCTGGAAATTAGGATACCTATCGTCTATGTGTAGCAAGCAAAAGGCTGTAAATTATATTAGAATAGTTGCAGCGGCTTCCAGCTGTCTTGCATCTAGTCACAGGAGTAACAGGGTGCTAGCTTCTTAGCTGTTGCAGAGACTGATCAGGCAAATACTTGCAGTGTCGACAGTTGAACAGTTGAACTGCTCTACTATGTGGTATACCTACTACTAAGATGCATGTGTGTTCACATATCACGGTTGTGGATAAGACATCTTTGTGTCTTATTAAAAAGAGATGGCATTCTACATTATCAGCCCTTTTCTTCCATTCATGATAAGCCATCTCAATCAGACTGATAGTAGTTTCTGGCTAGGGAAAATGTGTGCAAATAAACTGTTTTAGACTGCAGACTGTTTCAGGGGAAAAATGGAAGTTTGCACGCAAGTCTCATTTGTAAGCAACATTCTACCAAATCATGACCTTAATCCTTCTTCTAAGATCAGTTCTAAGAAATGTGTCTATATGCAAATACTTCTTTGTGTAGGAATAAATTAGCTCAGATTAACAAAACATTATGGTAACAGGAATTCCCTCTTGCAAACAAACAAGTGAGTGTTGGTTACAAAATTATACCTGTAACACCCACCATCTGTCAGCCATTGTGCATGCGTGGAAAATGCTAAAATGTTCACTGCTTGAGTACGTACAGTGTTGTGAAACATTTCAGATGTTGGAAATGTAATTGCACTTTGCTTAAGCGCAGCATTCATCTTTTTTTTTCTTCTAAAAAAAGCATTTCCTTGACATTTATTGTTAAAGCGGTGTAATTAACTGCCATGTGGTGTCTGTGTATTTTCCCTCATTCAGGAACATCGCGAAAGCTTCTGTGGCAAATTGTTCTAATCAATCACCAGGTATAACCAACAAATTAAAACTAAAAACTATAGATATTCACATAATGTATATTCTAAGTAAGTAGCGTAAACACCACATTTCTCATGATGCAACACAAGCAACTTGTGAAGGTGTAGACGCACAGGAATGCTGTTTAAGAACACATTCTGTAATGTGTATCATTTGAAGAATAACAAAGAAAAGCTGCGAATTGTGCACTTGTACTAATGCCACGTTTTGTGAACAGCCTATTCCCATTAATTTAACCCATTTCGGATGAACACTAAACCATGATTTAGCACTACGTAAGCATGCCTGGGGCTCATACACTCTTCTTCTTCTCTGATGTAGCCACAAAATGATCAGAAGCATTTAGCTCTCTGTTTCAAACTAACCAGAGTTCATCATTATATCTGAACAGGGGAGAACTTTGGCTTGAATCAGTAATAAACCATATTTAGATTAGGGTGAGACAAGGATAGCAAGTGACATACAAGCATAAATATAAAAGTGCTTGGGCTTGGTTATAGCTGGGAATCAGAATTAAGCCAGTCTTTACAGGAAAGGTGAGTTTTGAAAGAAGGATCTGGATGAGCATAAATAATTCGTCCTCAAAATATTGGTTATTACGTATATGAGTCAAGCTGCACTATGTGAAGCGCTGCATGATGATAATTTCCTTGAGCCATTTCTGTATATTGGCTCCTATGTAAGCTAATACAGTGGTACCTCAGGTTACAGATGCTTCAGGTTACAGACTCCGCTAATCCAGAAATAATACCTCGGGTTAAGAACTTTGCTTCAGGATGAGAACAGAAATTGTGTAGCAGCGGCACGGTGGCAGCGGGAGGCCCCATTAGCTAAAGTGGTGCTTCAGGTTAAGAACAGTTTCAGGTTAAGAATGGACCTCTGGAACGAATTAAGTTCTTAATCCGGGGTACCACTGTATACCATGGCTTGGTGAACTTCAGATTTGATTAAAAAAATTCCTTCCAGTAGCACCTTAAAGACCAACTAAGTCAGATTTGAATGTTCTCATCTCCCTTCATGCAGTCCAACTCCTTTGCTATTCTAGAAATTGACAGTTTGCCATTATATATGAGTGGGCAACTATGTTTATCTTTCAATCCAAAACTGGAAACCCCTTCACATAGCTCCCCAATTCTGATTTTGAGCACAAACCACAATTTGTCAGTTTTGATCCTAACAGCAGACAAGAGCATTCAGGAAGAAATCTCAGTAGAGAAAAGGCACATATGAGCCCAGGACCAATGGCCAATCATTTATTTGGCCATTACTTCTGAACTTTGAAGCAGCCTTAAGTGTTTTTTGGGGAAATGTATCATTTGACAAGTAACAGTTTCCCTCATTATTCTTTTTCATATGGAAATGTGTAAGCAGGACAAAAAAACTTTATTAAAAAAGTTATAGCTTTTTGCAATAATCCTTACTTGTTAAGCACATATAGGAGAGTTCATGCTTTTGCTTGAAAGACCACAAGAGCAAACTACACATTGCATGAAATAAAAACAAAAATTGGTCACCTCACTCCAACTTTTCCTATTATCAAATGTCACTCTGGCACTTATTTCCGTTTATATCAAGTGAAGGTTCCATTAAAAACCTACACTGCATGAAAGACATTTGTGTAATAGTATTAGCGTAGCAAATGCTAACATCACAGCAGTGTCTATCATCTTTGTACAAGGGAAACGGGGGAGGTTTACCTGCCATTTCAAACAGATTAGAGACCAATCCTCCCTCCTACAGTCAAGGTTTGGTATCCAATGGCTGCATGAGTGGAAGGCTGTGCCTCCAACAAAATTCAATTATCCCTTTCAGGCCCTGCACTCTCCAGACAGCCACTCCAGAAGGTTGGAGGACATTCTTGAAGCATATGAGTGGTACTGTATATTCTGTGGGATGCAATCCATTGGTACAGTGGTACCTCTGGTTACAAACTTAATTCATTCCGGAGGTCTGTTCTTAACCTGAAACCGTTTTTAACCTGAGGTACCACTTTAGCTAATGGGGCCTCCCGCTGCCGCCATGCCACCGGCATGAGATTTCTGTTCTCATCCTGAGGTAAAGTTCTTAACCCGAGGTACTACTTTCCGGGTTAGAGAAGTCTGTAACCCAAAGTGTTTGTAACCTGAGGTGTTTGTAACTCAAAGTACCACTGTACAGTCAATTACAACATTCCTTGTTTCCCTAGAGTGGGCACAGGCAGGGGAACATACAGTCAGTGTAACTTCCTGTTCCACTGGTCTGGAGCATCCGCCACGTGCATGTGTTCTGGGAGATGGGCATGGCTCTGGCTGACTCCATAAAAGAGCTGAGCCATGCAGCCATTTTATCAGTCTTGATTCTTGCAGTTTTTTTCTAGTTTGTCTTGATCTCTTGCTTCACTTGTTCTCTTGCTTGCTGTTTTTTTGCTGCCATGCTACTCTCCTGCAGCCATTTTGTTCTATTGGTGTAATTTAGCTGTCAGCCAGCAGCACATGAGTTCAGTCTCAATGTAAGAGATGAACTCAGTTTCTTATATAACTATTAAGTAAAGCCTGCCTTTCAGGGATCAAATCGTGAACTGAAATGTGAGTAAACTTTTTGTTGCTTTACTCAGCAAGATTCTCGTGTCTTTATTCTTTTAAGAGGGATCAAAGGGGACACCAGGAAATAATCTTAACTAAGAGATTCAAACGAATCTGCAAACTAGCTTCCAGCTATATTGAGGGGAATCTGCTCTGCTACATCACATACTAGCGTGAGTGAAGGAAGGACAAGATTTATTCAATATATCCCTTCCTACTATCCTTAACATTCCCACATCCTCACCCTCTACTGCAGCTTTCTTCAGCCCAAACTGACCGGAAGTCTCCCTACCCCCGCCCCATTCTCTAAAGAGGTTTTTCAAAGAGTGCAGTAGCTGTGGAGGGGGAAGAGAAGAAGATAAATGTCTGCTGTGTGAGCCATCTTCTACTCACACAACTGTTAAATAATACTTATCTGTTTCGAAGCATAAGCCCAACAAAAACAGGTGCCTGCACACTCAAACAAAATAACCAGGTTCTTCAGTGGCGCCATTAACTGCAGTTATTAACTATTGTTATCAAAAACGTTATTCTTTACACCGAGTGATGGAGCTGGGGATGAAATACATTCACTCTGAAGTCACTCTGCTGGAAAACCTCAAGGCTAACAATGTAAGAGGTTGTTGACATTTCCAACTGATCTCTTAAAAATGTGATGGCTTTCTAGCGACCGTTAAAACTTACTGAATTGCTGGTTATTTCCCATAACGTATATTGTAATTTGTATTTACAATAATTGCCCTGCTACAGCCTATTTAAATAATAATAATTATGGTATTTGAGCATGAAAATGCCTCTACAGAGGGATGGCATATACAAGAATATAGAGGCTTAAGCAGTTTTTGAAAAGTGAGTCTTAAATAGAGTGAGCCCTGGCTAGAATTAACTGTTTTAAGAGCACAGATGTTAACTATGATTAAGGCTGAAAGGGGAATGTTTCCAAAGAGGAGAGGAAGTATGTGAGAGCTCACATCTTCCCCCAGGTAATGCTACACTACATTACGGATATTTGCAGCAGGGCTAGGGGATACACATCATTATGTCTGCACCAACCACTAATGGAAAGGATATCATCTATTTCAGTGGGCTCGACTACAGAATTGGGAATCGTCATTCAACTGTCATGTCCCAGAATACCTCTTCCAGAAGCATAATGAAGTCTCAGTGCAGCAGTCTCTTTTCCTGAGTAGCTAAAAGTTCCATGCTCTCTTAGAATCCATCAAGAATATAAACAGAATAGTTTTAATGTTATCAGACGGTTGTATTTGCACCTGCCTTGGGAGTATCTGCAGAACCTAATTCTGCTAAACTTCTATAAGGAAAAAAATACCATGAACAGCAACTTGATATACCTCATAGTTTTCTGTGTCGCACCCTTATAGAAGAAACTTAATATTCTAAAACTGATGACAAAGGCCATTTCACAATATTGCCTAGTTTTATATGCAAGTCCATGGACCTCTTCTACTGGCTGCAATAAAATGCATTAGGAATATTAGATCTGACTGACTTAATTTTCTTGAGATCTTTATTTAATATTTTATAACCCTGCCTCAATGTCTGGGAGCCCCTTAAACTCAATGTATTCTATCATAAACCAAGATTAAGAAGGCAATTTATGTGACTTATATATAACCAGAAAAGGAGGACCAGAAGGAACTATTACTTTAAATTCTGCTGTAAAACGAAAGTTACAACCAGGCTATTAATGCACAAAATAATTAATCCCCCCCTTTTTTTGTAAAGCTCTAAACTTAAAAACAACTTCTGAACAGTAGTTTAACCTGCGGTGACCAGTAACAAAATGTGGATATAAGAGTCATGGAACATCCAATCAAACCCAGCTTTGGAACAATAAAATATTTTATTTAATTACTGCATGTGATGCCTGAATCTCTACAAAGTAAATGTCCTGGTCACAGAATTAAATCTGGTAAACTATGAATAATGACCTACTGCTACAAGCAGGAGTAAGATTTAAACACACACTTATGAAAACACACTGCAATTATATGTATACAGTTGCATAGTTATAAAACCTTCCTCTTCAACAGATTCTACTTGTCTTTGCTGGTATCTGTAAGCATTTTGTTTTCCTGAAAGGAAACTCCATTTGTCCTGATGCAGGATTAAAGAGCAGATAGTTTATACACAAAAGGAAAATGCTTTGATTGGAGGAAAGTCCTTCTTAAAGCCTTCTTGCAGCTACAAGTGAAATTCCATTGTCAGGGAAAATCATTAATGGGCCCCCGTGTCAAGGCACTACCATTTCTTTTTTACTTCTGGATCTGCTAGATTACAACTGCATCTTTAGTTGCTAGGTAACAACCAACTCAGTATACACCATTATCAACACCCACAAGAAAGAAACTGCCATCTGCTTCTCATTTGGGAATTCCATTGACTGAAGCAATATTGCAGTTACTGCAACCCCACCCCCACAAATCATCCTTGGTCTCCCTCAGCCCTGCTTGTTAGTAAAGCAGGTACTGATGTCAGAAAATGTGGTATATTATGTTTTGGGTAGTGACCGAATAAGAATAAGGCATGTTTGAAGGGGGGAGGGGGAGACGCCACCACAGGCAATTGTGATATGTTAAAAACCACACTACCAAAAAAGAAATAGTGTTTCCGAACACATAATAATCTCCCAGTACTAGCAGACGCCTTATCCAGTTGTGCTACATGGTTATGCTTATCTTTATGTTAACAAACAATACTGGTGCTGCACTAAGAACAGCAACGGTTGGAGTAAAATCTTACTTTTAGGTGGTTGGCAGAAATTAAGGCTGGAACTAGCTATTACAGCAGACGGGAAACAGAAGCCCTTCATCACCTCCATAACATCTAATAATGGCTTAATGGGTACCATCACACGTTGAGTGTTTTTGTTCTGCCTCAGTTCCACTTCACAGGCTACTGCTTGCTTGAATTGTCCAATTATGTCCCACCATGCATTGTTGCCATTAGAAGTTACTAACAATAAAGGGGAATGAGACAAGGAGCGATTTCTTTCAGCAGAAGCCCTATGTCCACCATATCATCTAGCCTTGGCTTCAAAGATCTAATATAGATATTGTCCGCGAAAGCAAATTTCAGCTGCTTATCAAACAGAATGATCCACTATTTATTTGACTAGAAAGTTGCTAAATGCAGAAGGCTACCTAACAGCAAGTCAGGCAATGGTACATTGACCTTGTGTTGTCTACACTGACTGGCAACAGTTCTCCAGAGTTTCAAGCAGGGGTCTTCCCCAGCCCTACCAGGAGATGATGGGACCTTCTGCGTGCAAAGCTCGGACACCAATTTATGGTCCTTCTCCGCTAATGGAGAGCAATGGGATGGATTCAGCTAACCCAGCGCCCTAGCAGAAGGGAGCACAAGGATTCCCACTAGTGCAATGAGGCTCTCTCCCCTTGTCCTCCCCCTGTGCCTCCCCCAAATCAGCTCTGGAGGGTTGGGAGAATCCTCAGAACAGTGTGAGAGGGGAGGAGAGGAGGATCCTTCCATCTGGTTCTCAGTATTTCTACCTACTTTTAAACTGTTCTCTTATACAGTGATCAGCACTGGCTTGAATAACTTTATCATCTTTCCTTTGTTTATCAATGAAAGGCGGGGGCGGGGGGGTCAATTTCTTCAAAAAGCAACATGTTTATATAACTCCTTACCTGTCTCAACAACTTCTCAATGGCTGACATTACCATGGGGCCTCTCCAGACAATTGGTGCAGTCTCTTCTACCAAGAAACCTATGGACATACTACAAGAGAAATGCAATTTTTTTTCAACTTTCAGACATGTTACAAGGAGCAAAATAGAGAAAGAAAATATGTAAAATGGATTTGAACGTACAGATTGCTTACCATGCAATTCCATAGTTCACAAGAGGCCTCATTAAGTTTTCTAGAATGGAAAATGTGTTTTAAAAATACATTTTTAGAAATTATTATTGTAAGTTCTGTTCATTATGACTGTGAAAATGTGTAGAAACTAGAGGCATCTATAAGAGCAGTATGCACTCTCTCAAAGTTTTATGACTTCATTGCAAAGCAAAAAGCCAGTCATGACATTAACATATAACCAAGGTTAGCACAATTCACATGTTGCTTTAACCTAGTAAGATCTCACATATACAGTATAACCATGGTAATTTCTGGCATCTGTATCTGTGATAAGCTGTTGTTGTTGGACTGTTTTCCAAGATATTACATCTTTTTCCCTAATGGCCCTCAGCCTAAAGGGAAAATAAGCTGTATCAGTTCTACATTAGGCTTGATACCTAGAGATCTGCTAAGAACCTTCTTAACATGGGTGAAGACGAGTCCAATAAACCAGACTCTAAAGCCAGAATATTCTATCCAGAGAGAGGACCTGCTACCAGTCAAACTAAAAAGGTAGCTAAAGCTTACTTAAGGAGAGTCCCAAGAAAATGCTGCATCAGCAAGTCAACAAAAATGTGGTTTCTAACATTATTATATCGCAACTCTACTCCATAGATCTCTTTCTGAAGTTTGGTACCATTTAAGATTCTTAACAAGAGTTTATTTGATGAAAAACAGAATATGACATGTCACTGAGAAGCAAAACATCTTGCATTCATTCAGCCGCTACACTTTCCCTCAATAAACCTTGCACTTGCATATTATTATTATTTTTGCAATAAAATAAAATAAAATTCATTGTTACCAGCCTGTGCTAGGGTGCCCAGACTGCACAAAATGCTTATCAGGAGGAACTGGAACAAAAGTCATCAAATGGGCAACCTTCTATTTTATTTCTCTAATTAACGGAACAGGAAGAACACAGACTGCAATTTTTCTTGACAATCCTCTCTATGGCCTCCTAATACTGCAGTTAATCCTTATGCATGCTTCACCACTCAGAATAGCCCCATGGATGCTCTTAAAACGTCTCTCTCTATATGCTTGGTTATGCTGAAAGCCGAAAACCGTAGGAGACTATGGCTGCACTGTTATAGATGGATTAAACACACCAACATCAATGGGTCTTTAGCAAAAGCAAAGACATACTTGTTTGCATTTTTGACTTAAAACCTATGAGTACGTAAGCCAAGTTCACGCGCCATGTCAGCTGCAGTGAATGGTTTACCATTAATGTGTCAATGGGGGCTGCTTTGCTTCTTCCAGCACACGGAAGAAGCAAAAACATGATTCCTGACTTAGCATTATATTTGAACTTTGTACTTGGTTTCAGTAGATCATCATGGTTTGTATGGCTTGAAAATTCTATATCATGTTTTCTTGGGTTTCATATGCTTGGGGGAGGGGGATGGAATCTGGAAACCAAACAGACAGGATATGTACAGAAGGAGGAAACTGTGACATACAGCTAGCACTTTATTTCAAGTTACTTCCATAGTGGTTCCCACCACCGCAGAGACAAGCCACTTTTCAGATTAGGGGGGGAAAAGGCTTGCCTTTTCAGCAGTGGGAACTGCAACACCAAACACAACTAAAAGAGATTTGGCATTCCGGTGCTGCGGTACCAGCATGGATTGCAGCCTTAGAATTTAAAACAAACCACAGACGTAAAATGTTGCAACAAGTGTAGGACTTAAAGGTGCATTTTAAAGTGGCTGGTGCCGTTGACAATAGTTCATGATTACAACTATTAATTTCCCTTCTCCAAAATTATATTTCAGTGCATAGTTATTGAGCAGTTACTCCTCCACATCTACTTAAAAATAAGACTGCAGCATGAGCTTACTCAGAAGCTTGGGAATCCGTTGCATCATGAAAAAGGTAGCCTTTTTGTAGAGCTGAAATCTTTCACCACTCAAAATCATCATTATTATCCACCTCTTCACTTTTTCACGATGTCTCATCAGGAAGAGCACAAAAGACTACCATGACAAATGGTATCACTTGCCACAATGCTATTCAGGGGGAGTATTGCAGCATAAACTCTGAACTCTTATTACCTGGCAGCTGCACAGACTATACAGGATGTGAATTCAGGAGATCTGAAGGCCAGCCCTTTTTTTTGAACACACATCCGTGAACGATGTGATTAATCAAATTTCTACCAAAAGGAAGAAGGTTCTCTGTCCATCACTAGCCCTTTCCCAAACAATTACGATTTCCATTTATGGGACCTTGTGCATATTTAATAGCAGCAAATAAATGGTCCAACTATCTATCCCTGTTTACTTGAAACAGTCCCTATTTTCTAGGGACCTGTCCTGAGTCAGCAGCAACGAAATACCAAAACTGCCACATTAGGAGTATGGAGTAGAAACTTAAAATTGGAAGGGATCCCCAAGGGCCATCTAGTCCAACCCCTGCAATGCAGGAATCTCAGCTAAAGCATCCATGACAGATGGCCATCCAATCTCTGCTTAAAGTGTGCCTAAAGCAAAAAAAAAAAAAGTTAGTATAATCAACAAACTGGGAGGCTTTCTTGCTTATTTTTCTCCCCCTTGCCTTATAATCTAATTATGTTGTTGTTTAGACGTTTAGTTGTGTCCTACTCTTTGTGACCCCATGGACCAGGGCACGCCAGGCACTCCTGTCTTCCACTGCCTCCCACAGTTTGGTCA
The DNA here is from genome assembly GCF_965113315.1 of Podarcis vaucheri. Classification (NCBI taxonomy): domain Eukaryota; kingdom Metazoa; phylum Chordata; class Lepidosauria; order Squamata; family Lacertidae; genus Podarcis; species Podarcis vaucheri. The sequence goes on from NC_138759.1 coordinate 37,107,254, forward strand.
GACTCATGCTGGTAGCTTCAAGAACACTGTCCAACCATCTCGTCCTCTGCCGTCCCCTTCTCCTTGTGCCCTCCATCTTTCCCAACATCAGGGTCTTTTCCAAGGAGTCTTCTCTTCTCATGAGGTGGCCAAAGTATTGGAGTCTCAGCTTCAGGATCTGTCCTTCCAGTGAGCACTCAGGGCTGATTTCCTTAAGAATGGGTAGGTTTGATGATCTTGCAGTCCATGGGACTCTCAAGAGTCTCCTCCAGCACCATAATTCACAAGCATCAATTCTTCGGCGATCAGCCTTCCTTATGGTCCAGCTCTCACTTCCATACATCACTACTGGGAAAACCATGGCTTTAACTATACGGATCTTTGTTGGTAAGGTGATGTCTCTGCTTTGTAAGATGCTGTCTAGGTTTGCCATCGCCTTCCTCCCAAGGAGCAGGCGTCTTTTAATTTCGTGACTGCTGTCACCATCTGCAGTGATCATGGAGCCCAAGAAAGTAAAATCTCTCACTGCCTCCATTTCTTCCCCTTCTATTTGCCAGGAGGTGATGGGCCCAGTGGCCATGATCTTCGTTTTTTTTATGTTGAGCTTCAGACCATATTTTGCGCTCTCCTCTTTCACCCTCATTAAAAGGTTCTTTAATTCCTCCTCACTTTCTGCCACCAAGGTTGTGTCATCTGCATATCTGAGGTAGTTGATATTTCTTCCGGCGATCTTAATTCCGGCTTGGGATTCATCCAGCCCAGCCTTTCGCATGATGAATTCTGCATATAAGTTAAATAAGCAGGGAGACAATATACAGCCTTGCCGTACTCCTTTCCCAATTTTGAACCAATCAGTTGTTCCATATCCAGTTCTAACTGTAGCTTCTTGTCCCACATAGAGATTTCTCAGGAGACAGATGAGACAGACAGACAGATGACAACTGTTTTAATGCTTTTCTAATCTAATGATAGGAAAAGCATTAAAACAGTTGCTTTAACTATTCTTTCACATTTCTGATTTAATTAAGATTTTTCTTCTCCTCAATGACATAAGGCCCAATTCAAGATGTGCATCACCAGTAATACACCTAGAAGGAAGTGTTCCACATTGCCTCCATCCCAGTAAAATGCATGTATCAAACACACCTCCCCATGCTTTTAGAAATATTAGTGCTTTAGCCTAGCTGTGTTGCCAAGGCCAGTTATTAAAAGACTGAGAAGAGCACACAAACACTTGTTACCTATTTTTCATTGTTAGGAACAACGTGTACAGTACAGAATGCTCAGCAACAAGGTCTATTATAAAGCTCTGAGTGCCTTTAATATCCCACATTGCTGCTAAAATTTACTCATCTATACAACAAATATGTTAAAGGCACAGACACTTCTATTTGTTGCAGCAAAAACAGTAAAGAATCTTGTGACGTCTTGAAGGCTAAGAAATGTACTATGGCATCAGCTTTCAGGAACTACATGCATCAAATGACGTAGACTCTAGTCCATGAAACCTTACACTATAATAAATTTGTTAGCCTTTAAGGTGCAACAAGGCTGCAGTTCTCTAGGTATGCTTTATGTTTCAACTCAGAAATCTTCCCACCTCACAAAAGACAACCTAGCAACCTAGGGAGGAACATAACTGAACTTCTAAACTGTAATACACAATTTTTTAAAAAAATTAAACAGGATCGGCCTTAAAGTGGTTGTTTTAAAATTGTTTACTCTGTTAAGCATGCCAGAACTTACCTAAGAAAAATGTCAGAAATTGAAAAGGGCAACACTTAAATTTCTACTTAGCTTGCTATAGCCGCTGCAAGTGCTTTAGAATAGAACACTGAATTAAGAACTAAATCATTTCCCTACCACCGAGATCAGTTATTTATCATTTGGCACCTCAGTCCTGTATTGCTGGCAATCATCCATCTTTGTAAGATAATGAGGCTCCCTCCAGTGAAAGCAAGAGAAAAGAGCCCTCTTTGTGGCCTGAGGCCTTGATGGCATATGAAGAATCAAACTTCCCTAGCATCTCTTGATCTCACAGGCTAAATCCAAAGAAAAGACAACCATCAACACATGGGGTGACATGAATGTGATACGAGTGTGTACAGATTGTCCATTTTCTGCCTCACAGAACCCCAAATTATTATTTCTTTGGCATGCAAAGCCACAATTTCCAGCTTCTGTGTCACAAACTTTCTTCTGTCCTATTACGCAACATGTTACATGCATTGCAGGTTATGTGTTTTTACACTAAAGTAAAATACAGCTACCAACCATATCTTAATTACAACCATGGTGCTTCCAAATGAGTGTTTTAAAATCAGACAGTACGGCTTTTTCACTTCAGAAAGCAATTCAGTACGTACTGGTCCAAGCTGGAGACAGCTCCATTGACAGTATTTACTACTTTCTGTCTGCAAATTAAACAAACTGTCACTGTTTAGTCCAGCTACTTTTCTTGCAACTCCAAGACTAAATACTTAATTTCAGCTGAAGATTCTTTGAAAAGTTGTTTTTTTTAAAGAAATTGGAATAGTTGAACTAGGACGGTGCTGCTACTAGAAATCAAACAGGGGTAGTCTCGGAGGAAATCTCTCTTTCATTGCTAGGTACAAAATATGAAAGTTGGACCGTTTATTCCTCCCTAGGGTCCTTCCGGCTCAACTGCTTATTTCTGCTAGTTTCATACTACCACAATACAGTGGTACCTCGGGTTAAGTACTTAATTCGTTCCAAAGGTCCGTACTTAACCTGAAACTGTTCTTAACCTGAAGCACCACTTTAGCTAATGGGGCTTCCTGCTGCTGCCGCGCCACCGGAGCACGATTTCTGTTCTCATCCTGAAGCAAAATTCTTAACCTGAAGCACTATTTCTGGGTTAGTGGAGTATGTAACCTGAAGCATATGTAACCTGAAGCATATGTAACCCAAGGTACCACTGTATTGGGTACATTTTAGCAGTATCGCCCAAGGAATATGTAGGCTCCCTCACAACCACCGCTCCCTGTGTCACCTGCAAGCAAAAGTACATGGTATGGACCCAAAAACTATCTGTCAGTAGACACTCCACTCACCCCTTTCTGAAAGGGAAGGAATCATCTGGCAGCTAAGTAAGCCTGGCATTTAGGGCACAACAAAACATTTTATAATCCATTAATGAAAATTTGTGGACTAAGGGGGGGCTCCCTTGGGGGGGAAGGGAGCTCTAAACTAAACTACTGAGGCCCCTAATCTACATCTTCCAAGATTTTGTGTTCTACACAGATAAAACCAGCCATAACACACACATCCAATGTTAACAGGTAAGGAGATGAAAAAGGTGTGGATTAGCTCCAAAAACCAATTACTTGGCGTTCTTCCTACTCCTATTCCTATGCCACGACATTCCCAGGACTTTGGATAACAAATCTTCACATGAAGACGAAACAATATATGTCACTAATGTAAGAATCTCTTATCCCACAAAGGTTTGAGACATTATTGTAACACTACGTACAAGCACAGATAATTTTTCTCAGCCATTAAACACTTGTAATGGTCTCTAGGGACGCGGGTGACGCTGTGGGTAAAAGCCTCAGCGCCTAGGGCTTGCCGATCGAAAGGTCGGCGGTTCGAATCCCCGCGGCGGGGTGCGCTCCCGCTGCTCGGTCCCAGCGCCTGCCAACCTAGCAGTTCGAAAGCACCCCCGGGTGCAAGTAGATAAATAGGTACCGCTTACCAGCGGGAAGATAAACGGCGTTCCGTGTGCTGCGCTGGCTCGCCAGATGCAGCTTTGTCACGCTGGCCACGTGACCCGGAAGTGTCTCCGGACAGCGCTGGCCCCCGGCCTCTTGAGTGAGATGGGCGCACAAACCCCAGAGTCTGTCAAGACTGGCCCGTTCGGGCAGGGGTACCTTTACCTTTACCTTTAATGGTCTCTATTATGGTGCCCTGACCACAGGATCTTCCACATCAATGCGTATGGTTAGGAAATCAGGTAGGATGTGACACAGATCATTTCACAATTAGTCTTTACAGATCTGGTTTGCATTCCAAGGCTCAAGTATTGCGTTACCTGGTTCCAAAAGCAGCACCTAACTCTAGACACATGCCTGCCCTACTGTCCAAGTTACTGAATATTTGTATAGCACACATAATTTGTTTCAGTTATAGGATTTTTACTCTGACAACTATGCCACAATTCATTACTCCAGGTTGCCAGGGAAGGGGGGAGGCGGAAGCACTGCAACTGTACATTGGAAAAGCAGCACAAGCCTCTCTTCATTTCCACACAAATAAGCCCTATTTGGGTGCTCGTCACATGACTGTTATCACACAGAAAAGCAGGGCCCATTGAGGCCCCCACCCTCACAAGTTCGGGAGGCAATTTCTGTGAAGTGGATGGAATCAGTTGTACGCCCATAGGCTCCTCCCATAACTGAGAGCCCCTCACAATCAGAGTTTCAGTTAAGGGGGCAGGAAGGCATGTATGCAGATAGTTCCCTTTTAAAGACACTGACCAACAATGCAGAGGCCCAGATGGTGTGATCTTTCCCACCACCACCCCGCCGAAAGATAACATGAACTGGACCTCTGTATGATCAGGCAATCAAGTGGCAGGCCGGGCTCACACTGGAAGCTGCACGGCATTCACATTTCCCCATCGCCACAATATTGTAGCACTACCCTAGAATGCATGGTAAGCAGCTACACCAGAGCTATATCATTTGCGCTTTTTTACTGCAGACAACTTTACTCCATCCTAGTTGTGTCGCCCACACTGAGGAAACTGCATCCCTATTACGTACTTCCATTTGTTTTAAAGATTTACGTATCAACCTTCAGCAAAGCTAAATTCCAAGACAATTTACAAACACAGTTAAAATATGGTGGTTTTTTTATAAAAGAAACCAGGATGCTTTCAAATACAGTGGTAGCTCGGTTTTTGAACGCAATCTGTTCCAGAAGACCGTTTGAGTTCTGAAACATTCGAAAACCAAAAACTCAATAGCCTACAGCTAGGCCTCAGGATCTTGCACTCAGCGGAAGCCGCGTGGCATGTTCGACTTCCAATGTGTGTTTGAAAACCGAAGCATTTACTTCTGGGTTTGCGGCATTCAAAAACCGAAATGTTCATCAATGGAGATGTTCAAAAACAAAGATGTTCAAAAACTATAAATGCATTAAAAGAAGTCTGGAAGGATTAAGACTCACATTTGTTTGGCACCAAAAAGTTAACATGGATGCCTGTTGAGCCTCTCAGGAAGAGAACTCCAGATGTTATCACTGAGAATGGCTGCTATTTAGTTGTGACACGTCCTACCTTGAATGATGGGGACACCTGAAGGCAAGGGTCCAAAGATTATCTCAACTCATGAGCAAGTTGATATGGGAACACATCCCCAACTCCTAAGTCATATAGGGCTTTAAGAAGCAAGCAGCATCACTTTCAATTGTGCTCAGAAGTAGACCCAAAGTCTGTGAATCTCTGTCAGTGCTGCTATGTATGTTCTCATTAACCAGCCCAAGGCAACACCCTAAAAACTGGATTTCGAACTACAGTTTTCAAACAGTGGTCAAAGGCAGCTCCTTATGCAATGCAAGTCTATCAATGTTACCATAGCATGGTTATCTATGGTCATTTGGCAAGATAGGAAGGAGCATCTTTCCCTACTCTCTCAACCACAAATAATCACTGCCACTCAAGATTTCCTCGTCACAGAGTAAGATGCAGCCAAACTTACTTGGTGTCACTTCTGGACTTCCTTTCAAATTCATCATCTTTGGGATGGAAGGCCCATACACATCTGCATCAAGCAAACCAACTGCTTTTGTCTGTGGAAGGAAAACACACAGTCACATCATTCTTAATGGAAAAAGTGATGTGCAACAGTTGTAAGCGAACTTTAATTTCAGCTCTAATTTAACTTTTGTAACTTATTAACTAGGTAAAGGTAAAGGGACCCCTGACAATTAGGTCCAGTCGTGACTGACTCTGGGGTTGCGGAGCTCATCTCGCTTTATTGGCCGAGGGAGCTGGCGTACAGCTTCCGGGTCATGTGCCCAACATGACTAAGCTGATTCTGGCGAAACCAGAGCAGCGCACGGAAACGCCGTTTACCTTCCCGCCAAAGCGGTACCTATTTATCTACTTGCACTTTGACGTGCTTTCAAACTGCTAGGTTGGCAGGAGCAGGGACCGAGCAACAGGAGCTCACCCCGTCACGGGGTTCGAACAGCCGACCTTCTGATGGGCAAGCCCTAGGCTCTGTGGTTTAACCCAGAGCGCCACCTACGTCCCACTTTAAAAGGCCATAGGTTGTTTAATTAGCCAAAGGCCTACAAGAAGAAGAATGTTTTTGCCTGGTGCCTAAAATATGTAACAAAGGCACCTGGTGAGTCTCCCTGGGGAAAGCATTACACAAGCGGGGGCCACCACAGAAAAGGCCGTTTTAGTGTTGCTGCCCTTTGACCTCTTGCCGAGGAATCACAGAAAGAAGAGCCTCAGATGATCACAGAGTCTGGATCAGTTCATATGGGAGAGACGGTCCTTGAGAGAGCTTCTTATGTTCCTACGTAGCAAGTAAGTCCATAGCATCCATAAGCTTTGTGGCATAAAGTTTTCTAGAGTCTAGCTTAAGAACTGCATGAAGGAATATTATAGGTTGTACGGTAGTGCGTACACATGCACACATGATAACAGAAGTAGAAGAGAGGGAGGAGGAAAGTTGGTCTTATGTCATTTGTTACAGATGAAATACTAGCATGGCAAGAAAAACTTTACTGGTGTGGGAGAGACATTCCCAATCATAGCTATGCCCTATTCAACAGTATCAAAATGTGCTATTGAATTCAAACCCATCAGCTTCCTGATGCTACAATATAGTAGCCACATTTCAGCTAACCCTTTTAGGTGAAATATGGTGACTATACTTCAAACTTATCTTTATCAAGATACTTTGTAGTGCCTTCTTCATCTGTAATATCGAGGGTGCCAAACACAGAGGGTCTTTTCAGTGGTGGCCCCCTGGTTGTGAACATTATCCCTAGAGAGATCCACTAGGTGCTTATAGTGACATTTATCAGCAGCACGTGAAAACTTCTCTGTTTACCCCCAAGCCTTTTAAACATCTTTATACAAATTTAGTATCTTAAAGTCAATATCACTAATTATTTAGTCTCTACTTTGGCAGCATTTGAGCATTTTCTTTTAACTTCCATGGAATTACTGTAGCGCTTTCAATAGTGGTGTGTGTGTGTGTGTGTGTGAGAGAGAGAGAGAGAGAGAGAGAGAGAGAGAGAGAGAGAGAGAGAGAGATTTTATACGCCGATTTTGTTTTATCTGATCCAGTATTTTATTGTATTGATTTTTGCTGTGTGTTGCCTAAAGGGACTAGAATAATAGGCAGCTGATAAATACAAACAACACATAAGAAAACAGATATTGCTTTCATGCTGAAATGTAGCCAGTTCTGTATCCAGGCTACAAAAGAATTTGCAGACCAGAATAGACAAGGCATTATCTTCTCTGTAGCGTTTGGCACAGTTTACTAGCTTTAGGTTTGTCTTAGCAAGTTATTTCCTTACCCTGCAGGGACAGCACACGTTAGCAGTTCAAGACCTCTATTTGCAGCACTACTTCCCAGTGAATGTTGGGCTATTCTGTTAAGGTCTGCCCTTCCAACTTCACACTTCTGCAAGGTTTTTTAAAAGAGATAGCCACCGGATGATAGAGCATAATTCCTCTCAACTACTACGTATGGCTGGACAGAAGGCAAGAAATTGAAGGAGGTTTGGTTTAAAACATTAGAAACGCTTTCGAGCTGTAAAAGAATTGCTCAGCAATGGAGAAAACTTTGCTTTGGAAACCTGTGAATGATTGCCCTTGGATGTTTAAGAGAAGATGAACTGAAATCGCTAATTATTTCTGGCAGCATTTAACCAGAATGGCATTTAGACTTGGCACTGGAGATGGTTGAGATCCTGAGAAAAACTAAACCCAGTTCTGGACTCCAGAATGAGTTGGATTCCAACTTAAGCTACTATTACATGGCTGGAGGAAGATGGGTTTTCTTCCCACCACGACCTACACAACGCCCTACACAATTCCCCACAAATGGTCAGGGGATGGTGCTGAATGGCACAGGCTGAGGGAGGATGACTGTCCAATTTGCAGGGTTGCTGCCCTTCCACCTGAGCAACCTTTGCACAATATAATAAATAGAAGAAGAAGAAGAAGAAGAAGAAGAAGAAGAAGAAGAAGAAGTTGTTGTTGTTGTTGTTGTTATTACTTATACCCCGCCCATCTGGCCAGGTCTCCCCAGCCACTCTGGGCGGCTCCCAACAGATTATTAAAACCACAATAAAACATGAAACATTAAAAACTTCCCTAAACAGGGCTGCCTTCAGGTGTCTTCTAAAAGTCATCTAAAATGGCACAACAGTCCATGCCATTCAGCAGCTACTGCAACACTTCTTTGCCCCTGGCTTTTGACACCTGAGATATATAATTCTTGGAACCAACCTTACTTCTGTGATTGCAAGTTGTTTTTAAACCACTTTTATACATTGTAGGGTAACTGTTTTAACCCGCCCTGCGCGCGGGCAGGAAATAAAGTATAACTCCCTTTGGTGAAGCATGTGGGGGTGGGGTGGGGTGGGGTGGGGTGGAGGGGCAGGGATATAAACTGCTGCCCACTAAGAGAAGCTTAACTGGAAGTCATGTGCCCGCCCTGCCAGAGTTGAAGCATCTTTCTGCTTGTGCAAGAAACTTTTGGATACAAGCCTACCGCCGTTAGCACAGCAGGGTGCTGGCCTAAAGCTATTATTATTAAAAGCTGGTATTTGAAAAGCAGGATTCCGTTATAAGCAATAAAAGCTTCTGAACTTAAAAATAGCTGTTCTTATTCAACTTGTACCTTTCTCAACACTGATAATTCAGATACACTAAAATGCACGGTCACACATGAGCTTAGCGACAGGGTTATAGAAGTGGTTTTGGTTATTAAGGAATAACTGATTTTTCATTTATTTATTTGGAGTCCCGCTGAAAATATGGCAGCCCAATCCCCCAGCACGTAAAGCCAACCATGTCCCAGAACCCTAATCCCCTAACCACCAGAAACCACCATTAGCTCCACTCCCACCCAACACCAAATTCTGAGGTTTGACCAGGCCACTATATTCAGCAGTACCAACTTTGCAACTTGATTCTGCCACAAAGGTTGAGTGTTCCATAATCAGCACCTGCCTTTATCTGATGCTGTAAATTAACATCGTATTTATGCTTGCTGCTGGCGGGCCACAAATTTTGGATCGACTTGACTGTCAGCTATTGTTACCGGTAGTTAATAAGGGTCAGGTTTCCTGTTTCCTGTTCAAAAGACTATGTTCATCCAGTGCCCACTAATTGGGGGGGGGGTGGATTTAGAGGGAGGAGTTGTGGAGAGATGTGGGCACATTTGTTTGTAACAAACCCAAATCCATTATACTGATGCTGCATCTTGACCCATTTTGAAAGAGGCACTCTCTGCTTCCCCATGCTGCCACCATCTTTTAAAGAACCTTACCTCTACAGTGGCACCTTTTAGAGGCTTTCTCCACTGGCTGCCCATGTTAAACTTATGGATGCCATTGTCTAACGTATTGGTGGACCCCTGCATATAATGCTATTTATAAGCAGGAACTGCAACATCTTCATCTCCAGTACTGTGTATCCAAGTATTGGATTGTAAGAGATATTTTTTGCAGTTGTGATTTTTCAAGTTGTATAGCCTTGCAGCGTAAGGGGTACCTCGTGGGGGGGGGAGCTTGTTTTTCTATTTGTGCAGATTAAGGGCATGGTTGTTGTGTTTTTGGTGAAAAGTCAGACATCCTTAGTTAAAGAAAACTATTACATTACTTTTACATATATAGATAGGTGTAAAACATGACTACCATTGGGCAAACAGAACCTCAGTCCTTGATAGAGGGTGTTCCTAAAGCTAACAGTAATAGCTCACCACACCACTCTGTCTAGCAGTGTAAAAGGTGGCACTGTGGTCTGAACCACAGAGCCTAGGGCTTGCCGATCAGAAGGTTGGCGGTTTGAATCCCCATGAGGGGGTGTGCTCCATTTGCTCTGTCCCAGCTCCTGCCAACCTAGCAGTTCAAAAGCACGCCAGTGCAAGTAGATAAATAGGTACCACTGTAGTGGGAAGGTAAATGGTGTTTCCGAGCTCTCTGGTTTCCGTCACAGTGTCCTGTTGCGCCAGAAGTGGTTTAGTCATGCTGGCCACATGACCCAGAAAGCTGTCTGTGGACAAACCCCAGCTTGGCCTGAAAGCGAGATGAGCGCCGCAACCCCATAGTCGCCTTTGACTGGACTTAACCGTCCAGGGGTCCTTTACCTTTCACCTTTACCTAGCAGTGCAAAACCTTATTTTAAAAATAATAATAAAAAGCCACATGCACACCTTATACAGACCCCTGCTCCACTCTAGGCATCCCTAATACATAATAAGGTGAGTCAGTTGCCATTAAGTGTGGTGGGAATATCAGACTTACTGGAATGTAATCTTAGCACTTCCAAGGCTTCAGTTCATTGACACCAGGTAACTTCTCAGGGGTTGTATCCTTGATTAATGAGAAGGAAAAGGGACACCGCTGCATGTTCAACTTCACATATTAAAATGTCCTGAGCCGGCCTCAAGTCCCATTAGCGTTTTCTGCCAATTTATCAACACGCATACAAACACTGTATCTGACTTATTTCAATAGCTTGTTATGACAAACACAGCCTAAGTGCAGACATTAGCTTTTCAGAGAATGGCAGAATAACAGAGGTCTTGTTGGCCATCAATGCACATACTGGGGTGGGAAGAGTCCCTCCCACAAAGGTTAGACAGGCTTTCTATTATTTTGAAGAACTAAAAACCTGCAAATCCTGTTTGATCAAAGCCTTAGTGGAATAGAGAGGGGGGAAATGAATGTGTGCTCTGTGAGCAGTAATACCTCTATCATGCCATCTTGAAGGCTGTAAAAGAATTAATGTCTGTTCACAGCCATTGCTTAGCATCATCACTGCACATTCCACCAATTCCTTTCTCTGAACTTCTTGATATACATGTCAATTGGGAGACAGTACCATTTTAGGTAATCATGTAGATCAAAGCAAATATCTCATTTAGCACTACTTTTTTTTTAAAAAAATCATGTTTCTTTATAATGCACAAAGCTATTTAAAAACCCACTGGAGTTACTCTGACAGATTATGCTGTTTCGTGTCTACTGTACGAAAGCTGCAATTTAAGAGATCGGGAAGCCACATTTTCATGCCAGATTTCAAAGACTTCAACACCATTTTCGAACTCCTTTGTTCTCAGACAAAACACATAATTTACCTGATTATGAAGATTCATGACTCATTTCTTTTATCTGCATGCACAGCTAATCAAACCCCTTCAAATAGTCACTCTAATGCTTTATCCCCTAATTACCATTTGAAGGATAAATATTTGGAAAACTGCCTAGCTTGTGCTTAAACCTAAGTAGCACTCTTTTTCCATCTACAGGTTCTCCCATTTTTAACAAACCAAAAGAATACTCGGGAATGGACATGGGAGCAAAGGGGAGAGGCATGACAAAGCTTTGCAATGACAATGGCAATGCCATCTTTGGACACCACAAACATCTCAAAACTTTAAAAAAAAATAGTTCACAGGTGTATGCTTTACTCCATCAATGCACATAGATATATAAATAAAAGAACTGTGGTTAAGAACACACATCAAAACATTTCCAAGTGGCTTTGCAAAACTACATATGTAGCCTAATACAGCATGGGTCAACACAATCGTGAAGCAAAAAGACTTTCAACCATTTTGTGTTTGGCTTTTGAGTTGCAAAGCAGATTGTAAAATGGTTGTTTTTTGCTTTAAAGCAGGCGTCAGCAAACTTTTTCAGCAGGGGGCCGGTTCACTGTCCCTCAGACCTTGTGGGGGGCCGGACTATATTTTTTGGGGGGGGCGGGAAATGAATGAATTGATATGCCCCACAAATAACCTAGAGATGGATTTTAAATAAAAGGACACATTCTACTCATGTAAAAACAAGCAGATTCCTAGACTGTCCGATTGGGCCGGATCTGGCCCCCGGGCCTTAGTTTACCTACCTATGCTTTAAAGCCTCTCCTACACAGAAGGGCCAAAAGTTCAAAGGAAGGACAGAAGTTTGAGGAGAGGCTTAGCTCAAATAGCTCTGCACAAGAGGGTCTAAGTTCAACCTAAGAACCTGCAATTAAGGGGAAACCAAAATTTAACCAGGAGTCTCCTCTCCTCTTGATTGATTAAAAGTTTGGGAGGGTAGTTGAAAAACCATGTTAGATCAGTGGTTCCCAAACTACCTCCCCCCCCCCCCGCCCAAGTCCATGGACCACTTGAAAATTCCAGCAGACTTGGCAGTCCACATAATAATTTATTTGCATTTTGCAGCAATTGTAAAGAGCTGCACTGGAAGCTTATCTCTTACATTGTATTTTACTGTATTACAATTAGCATTACGTAGTATTCAAATTTAAATGCAATAAAATGCAATAAGAAACAAAATAACCAATAAGAATGCAATTAAAAGTCAATATGAATATTCAATAACAGCATGCCATGGGTCACCTGAATGAAGCTTGCGGACCACTGCAGACAACAATTTGAGAACCCCTGAGGAAGAACTGAAGAGAGAAAGAGAGCCATGGATTCAAAAAGTTGAAGAGCTCTAACACACTTTAAGAGAGCTGAAGTATTGGAAAGTACTAGAGAGAGAAGCCAGGATCAGACAATGAACGAATGCAAATTGGTAAATACTGAATTTGTTAGGAAACAGTCTTAAATAGGTATATGTGTTTGCCTTTCTCAACATTTGCTTTTTTCCGCTCTTACTCAAACCATAAATTACTTTTTCTCCCCCAAAATAATATTCTTAAACTGTTTAGCTTGTTCTACCTTTTCTTAAATCTTAAGCACAATTTGCTTTGGAAAAATTTGTTCGGAAGCCTTGTTATTCACTCATCGCCTACGTTGCACTACTGGAAAGAAGTTGGGTCAGTTAAAGTCCAGGTGGCCTTGGTTGTCCATGCTTAGCAACAACCCTCCTAAAGATCCAATTGTGCTCCCACTGCCATGCGCTTGATGTGATGCTGCACTCAAAGATGGCCTGGAAACTGCAACCAGTGATGAATGCAGCTGCTAGGTTGGTAAGCAGGGCTTCCCAATAGGACATTGCATAACCAGGCCTGAAATTCAAGGTGTTAGTATGCCAAGGTTTTAATGGTTTGGGACTCAAATACCTAAGAGTGAGCCTCTCAATATATCAAGATCAAGCATCTGAAGCAAGACAATCAGTAGGGGAGACCTTTGCAGTAGGGCTTCCCCATTTAGGGAATGCCCTCCTGGTGGGATAAATTTGTCTCCCTCAATATTCAGGAGGAATTTAAAAAGCAAAACATTTGTGTTCACCCAAGCATTAGGTGGTGGAAATACACTATTCCTAGCAACCTTGAAATTATTAGCTGTGAGAATAGTTGACTGTGTTTAGATGTTCTTAGCAATTTTCATTACAATATTTATTTGTTTTTAATTGTATTATTTTGCTGCTTTCTCTTTCTCATTAGCCGCTCATTTGTGTGGAAGTGGGGGGGGGGTAATATAACTTTGTTTAACAGCCCAGTCCCACAAGTCCCTGTGTTCAATGGGACTTACTTCAAATATGCATAGGACTGCAACCCAAGTTAAGAATGTTTTGCTTAATGGAGGTTTTCTGAACCATACTGATGCACTTCCATGGGCTTAAGTAACTAAGGTGTCAAAAGCAGTGAATAATGAGACCTCCTCTTTCAAGAAATCAATGCACAGAAGAATGCTGGTTTGACCTAGTGTTTATTTGTTGTATGGTAAAGCAGTATTGTTCTTCTAGATATAAGTGCTTCAGTTTAGCTCTAGGAATGTATCACTAATTGACAGACAGAAGATGGATTTGGATAATTGCTTTTGGTGTAGTGCTGATGAGCAACATCTGTATACTGATGCTCATAAGATTTCCACATCCACAGTTCCTAATTCAGAGAAGATCTGTGCACAGGAGTGGCTCCAGATATGGATCTCTAAATAAGGGCAAGAGTGCATGAACAAGGAAAGCCATGCCCTACAGACAGGATTCATGCCCATAAGTGCCCAATTCCTTTGTTATTATGGCTTCATAGGTAAAATCATGAGGCTTAACATACACCAAAACTTAGACCTAACTTTTGATCCTGAAATTTTATCCTTCTTAACTGTATTTGAACTTCATTTGGCAACCATTTTCACTTATGTTCCGTTTCCTGGATGACTTATTTTTCAAGAATTTAAGATGCTATACAGTGGTACCTCAGGTTACATATGCTTCAGGTTACATACGCTTCAGGTTACAGACTCTGCTAACCCAGAAATAGTACCTTGGGTTAAGAACTTTGCTTCAGGATGAGAACAGAAATCGTGCTCCAGCGGCGCAGCGGCAGCAGGAGGCCCCATTAGCTAAAATGGGACTTCAGGTTAAGAACGGACCTCCGGAACGAATTAAGTACTTAACCCGAGGTACCACTGTATTTGAAACCAGCAAAAGGCAAGCAGGTACCACAAGCACCAGGTTACCTAGCGAAGTGTAAGCTAGCCAACCTGCTGAAGAAACTTTTTGATCCATCTGCAACTCTGCATTGAGTCTCACAGATGTGACTATTTAGCATGTTTTTACTCTACTTCTCCATTTCCTGTTCTTAAAATTGATTCTGTTGCTAATAAAGAGTTGTGCGTGGATTTTTAAAATAAAAAACTTATTTGATGATGTCATGACCAGATTGCCGTAGGAAGGAAAATGGTGAAAAGCACTCCCTCTGCTGGCTACCTCTCTGTTACAAGAGTTCTTTACTGAAAATGGCCTGGTTTTGCTAGCAGGGCCAATTCTGATTTTCAGATAACTGTTCCTGGTAGTATTCATTCCCTGCTTTCTTGCCTTGATATTTTGCCTTTTCAGAACATACTATTTAAAAATTCTAAAGTGTTCAGAATGGCCGTTCTGCAGTCTTCTCTGCCTAGTCTCCATAAATCTCTGAGTTGAGAAGGGCCCAGTTTACTAATGCTGTCTTGCTTTATAGGCCACTGTAGGGCAGGCTGTGGAATCGTGAATGAATTAGGGCTGCCATATGTCCGGATTTTCATGGACATTACCGGGATTTCAAAGGCAAAATTGACGTCCGAGGGGAACTTCCAAAAGGAGGCACGTTGTCCAGGATCTTAGCAAAAAAAAAAAAGCGTATTTTTGTAAACTTTGGTTGGTGTTTGTCTAACAAAAGCTCAACAACTTTCAGGTTTTCCTAAAGAAAGCTCAACAATTTGAGGGGTTTCCTTAAAAAAGCTCAACAGAGCCTTCAGGCTATGTGCAGGTGTGTGTGCAAGCATGAATTTTGGTGGTAGACTTTAAGGAAATGGATTTGGGACCAGGATGTACGGCGTGACAAGATTACTCCCATCTTCCTCTCTGAAATTTGACCTCTCTCTCTCCCAAACCCTCAATGACTGCCTTCTCTCAGGCAATAGTTTTCCAAAGGCAAAGTATAGGGTTTTTTTACCTGTGCATTTTATACTTTGGGATAAAGGCAATATGGCAACCAACCAAAGATGAAAGTCTCATGCAAGATTGTGCTGATTGCACACAGACAAATGAGCTGCATATAATCTTCAGTGCTGGATACTTGACTCAGCTATGCTGTAGTTGGCACACATTTATTTATAGATAAAACTAATTTTCTGCAAGAACCTCAAGGGTACTCTTCTACTGCCACAAATCAAAATGGGAGTGGAGAGGAGGGCTGGCTAGATCACAGCCCTTAGTAAAAAAGAATTTTTAGAACAGGTTGAATAGGTAGTTTTCCTGCACAATGACAGCATAAGCACAATTTCCCAACTGGATTTGGGCCATCCTCAGTCATGCACAGCTGGTGTTTGCTCACTAAAATACAGTGTTCCTAAACAAGCAATCTTGATGTATTATGCCTGGCTTCTATTAATTTGAGTTCTTTCTGCTATAATAAATTGTCTGGGGCAATGCAGCTTTCATACACGGTTGTCCTAATGTGAATGCGAGTGAGCCTGACAGAAAAGCCAAAAGTTCTCCTACAGGGCTCCTGGGGGAGTAGAATTGGCTACTGCCATTTCTGAGGGTTAAAAAGAATCTCCTGTCAAAACTAAAAAAGCAGTTAAGGAGGAGGATAGTTGGGCAAAGCCCACTCGCTTCAGGGGGAAAGCAGCAGAAGTTTAGAAATCTCAGTACAACCTCGGAGAACTGCACATTCTTGTCGTTAATTAACTAAGCCAACTGTAATGATTTGGTAACTCGAAGTTGTTACAGATCCAGAGAGCCAGGACTGGACCGAATGCTCCCTTTGCTTTAAGCAATACTTGACGTGGATGACCTTGACATTCGTTACTGAATCAGAATCTTCCATCAACTAAATTATTTCATCTGCAGTGAGTAGTCACATGCACAAACTCAGAACAGCTCTGGAATCCAAGTACTAAAGTCAGCTCTACCTTTGTAGATTTAAGAAAATCCAACTGAAATAGTACACACATCCACAGTAAAGTACAGACATGTCTATATGGCAGGTTTGAAAATCAAGAGATATCCAGTGTACAGATCTTCCTAGTCCACATGTGCACTATGGAAACTATGAACGTACTATTTTTGAAAGCTTCTCATGTTGTTGGTTTAACACACAATTGTCCAACCATGTGCACAAGAAACCATTGTCTGGGTATGTCTTACGGGCCCAATAGAACAAAAGATCTTATAACAAAAAAACTGCAATAATTAAGATTCAGTTCTACATGTACGCACAGCATTAATAAACTAGTCGGTTCTTAGGCAAGTTGGAATTTCTAAGCCTAAGACTAGATTTATAGCTCTGAGACACAAGCAGAGTAAGAGTTATTAGTGTTAGCATTAGGAATCCTTCAGTACCTCAAACCACAAGATCCCTGCAGTGCTGCCTGCCAGCAGGAAATAACAGCAAATGTCTTTCCATCAAATAGATAAGAAGAATCTAGTATCTGTAGCAAATGAGAAAGCCAAGCCTGTGTCTAGCCTAAATTCACAAACTAATCTTGTGGTGAATTTAGGCTATATATTTTTCTAGTTCCCCAATAGGGCTTCAAAGTGAAACAACATCATAATCATCATCATCATCAACGTTATTATTATTATTAAACCTCCCATCCCTGATACACAAGATCCACTGCAAGTTAAGAACGAATCTAGCATTTCTAAACCATTGTAAATATGGCGCCATCAACTATTAAAGATGAGGCAAAAGCAACCCCACAACCTCAATTTACCTTGTATATTCTTAGTTGGTTGAAATTTAAGCAACAAAGCAACTTCAAGACTAACACGTTTATTTTTGTATAAGCTTTCACTGACTAGTCAATCTCAAATGTGTTAAGTGTTATCCTGAGTAACGGGTGGAGAAGTGGGTGTATGTATACACACAGTTTTAGGAAGAAATGGTGAGGTCAAATGAAATAAATAGCAGGGTTCTAAATCACACAGGAAGCCTACACAATAGCAGGCTCTCTACTGCAGGGATTCTTTCACAGCACATGGAATGCGGTGACATTGACCACAAAGATGCAACAGAGAGAGCAGTGGCCAACAGGCTCGGTCCCTGCTCTCAATAGATGGTGATTATGTGACACTGAGGGAGAATAGCTAAAGAGGGCTATCTTTATCTCCTAGGAGAACCGTGACTTGTCCAAGGCCAATTAAGTGAGATCTGATGGCAGGAGGCAAGATTAGAGCAGGAACTTCAAAGATCATTTCTACAAATCACTCTCTGACATTTTGCGCCACTCGCCACATTTATCATGCAGACTTCTGTGATCAGTAAGTACTTGGGAAATGTTAAGGCTACATGGGCTGAGCTAGAGGCGTTTTTAGAGCCACTCGAATCTACTTACCCGTCTGCCCTGACCATTGTGTGTGGAGATTTCAACGCTCGTATAGGAACAGATGACAACAGTCTACACACTCATTTCAACCAATTTTTGGACACTGAAGAACAGACGGATATTGGCGCGACACGTCTGTCCAAAGATAGTAGAAGTAATTTCCCAGGTCTCTGCTTAGTGCAGGCTGCTAGACGGAGGGAACTGCTGATATTAAACGGCAATATAGAGGGGGACCGCCCCGGGGAATATACCCATTTCTCCAAGGCTGGGGGAAGTGTTATAGACTATATCTTAATCTCAAGATTTGCTCACAGCTTTATAAGGAAGTTTCAAGTGGGCCATAATACTCTGAGTGATCACCTACCTCTAATTTTAGAGCTTGCAGGCGGGCCTTTTGACTATTCTATTGCCGAGCCACAATATATACCTTCTGTAAATTTGGATATACCAGCCCCCAAAAGACTCAAATGGTCCCCAATATTGAATGAAAACCTAACCCTCCTTCTTCAGTCAGTGGAGTTAAAGCTTATTCGCTCCGCTATTGTATCAGGAAATTCAGCAGCTGCGATTATGGAACGCTTTAAATTACTCTTGGAAAGATTGAAACCCCATTTAACAACAGTGATACATAGCTCCGCTACAAAGAGGGCAAAGGACGGAGCTAGCTGGTTTGACCTGGAGTGCAGGCAAACAAGGAGACAAATGAGAACAGCCTACCGGAGATACAGGAAATCAGGGACTGCTCTCCTACTTAATGCTTATATTTTTCTGAGACGGTCGTATAAACAATTATTAAGGAGAAAGAAACTGGAAGCTGAAAGAGCCGCATGGCACAGGTTGGTTAAGGCATCGCACGAGAAAGATACTACTTGCTTTTGGCGAACCATATCTGGTCTACTGGACCAGGAGCGCACTAATTCCATCTGTACAGTGGAACCAATGGAGTGGTTGCACCATTTTCAATCTTTGTTCTATGACCAGGAAGCCCAACATTACAAACTATGCATTCAACTGGAGGACCTACCTCATTGGCCAGCAGTAACTCCGAAGGAAGTTGAGAACTTAATCGTACAATTAAAGAACAACAAGGCCCCAGGGAATGATTACATCCCTGCCGAACTTCTGAAGTCCAACATTAGCTGGTGGGCCCCCCTGCTGGCGTCTTTATTTTCTTGGATCGACTCAACGGGTTTACTCCCAGATGGTTGGACTGAGGCAATAATTATCCCAATCTACAAAAAAGGTCCCATGACAGATCCGGCGAGTTATAGACCAATCAGCCTTCTGCCTATACTCAGCAAACTATATGCCAAACATCTTTATACCAAGCTAACTAGCTGGCTGGAAACTGAAGCTATTCTAGCGGAAGAGCAAGCGGGTTTCAGGCAAGGCAGATCCACCATAGACCATTGCTTCACCCTAGCCTATTTAATTGACAAATATGCCAAAAAATCCCGTGGGGTGTTATATGCAGCCTTTATTGATCTAAAGGCTGCTTTCGATTCAATTCCACGTGTAAGACTCTGGGACAAATTGAGCACCTCTAGCATAGACAAAAGACTATTATTTCTGATCAGCTGTTTATACAAAGACACGGTGCTGCATGTAAGAACTTCGTTAAATGGCCATCTTATAGGACCAGTTCCTGTCAGTAAGGGGGTCAAGCAAGGCTGTATCCTGGCTCCAGTTCTATTCAACATCTACATCAATGATATGGTTAACTGTTTGTCATCTCCGGACTTCCACGCCCCCAAACTGGCTGACAAAGCAATATCAGTGCTTTTGTACGCTGACGATGCGATACTCCTATCCCGAACAAGAATAGGTTTAAATAGGCTCATAGATGAATTCTCAGCATACTGTAGAAGAGAGCAACTTGCAATAAACTATCAGAAAACCAAAATCATGGTTTTTGCAAGGAAACACAGACAGTACAGCTGGAGGATGGATAACCAGACAATTGAACAAGTCAAAGCCTTCAAATATCTGGGTATCGTTTTCCAGTCGACCGGGTCCTGGGATGTCCACCAAAAATGTGCCAAAGAAAAAGCTGCTCAAAGCACCAAGATGCTGTCCCGCTTCTTCTATACGAAGGGGGGCAGATACATCCCAGCAGCCCTTGAAGTTTATCAAGCAAAACCTCTGGCGCAGTTATTGTACGGGGCGCAAATCTGGACGGGGACCCATTGCTCCAGTCTTGAAACTGTCCAGTCCAAATTTCTAAGGCAAATACTCGGTGTCCCCCCCTGTGTTCCAAACGCAGCATTGCGACTCGAGGCCTGCCTTCCATCTGTGGAAACTCGGACCTGGCAGAGAACATTTAATTATTGGCTTCGTCTTAATCTGAATCCTCCTGGTCTACTGCCGTTAGTAATGCAAGACCCTCACGAAAGCAAGTGGTTTAAAACTGTGCATAAAAAACTCCTTACATGCGGTCTGCACTCACAGTCCCTACTATCAATGGGCCTCAGCAAAGCAAAGAGTCTAATAGGCCAGCGCCTGAAAGACATCGAACGACAAAACAACCTGACTATCTTAAAGAAACTGTGCCCATGGTATACCTACTTTCCCCCTTCTCATTTTGACTCTCCAGCCTCATATTTGTCTAAACTAACCATCCCAAAATACAGACGTGCCTTTACATTGGCTAGATGGGATGTTCTTCCCTCTGCTGTACTCGAAGGTCGTTACCAAAAGACCCCATTTGAAAAACGACTCTGCCCATGTGGAGATGGTAACACGGAAACAGTGTCCCACGTCCTTTTTTCTTGCCCTCTTTACAAAGACCTAAGGAATGAGATTATTACTCCACTCATTCTCTCCAACCCCGGCCGTTCAACAGACATTACACTGCATTTTCTATTATCTGATACGAACAGTCAGATAACAGAGAAGGTCGCGAGGTACATCGAGAGAGCTGTGAAATTGAGGGCCACCATCTGAGTGACAGACCTGTTTACCCGACGGACCTCCTTTTGTCTGTTCTTTTCTTCCTTTTATCCCTATTCTCATTTTTAACTTTTGTACAGCTGTGGCCTGTTGGCTTTGCTAATAAAGTTTTGATTTGAAATAACATGACGACATGTTCTTAAAAATGCTATTTTAATGACGTAGAAATAAACTGAAGAATAATGACTGTACAGCTCCTATTTGAGGGGTGCAGCAGAACTACACAAACACACACACAGCATACACAAGTGCTATAAACAAAGATGATTCATTGTTTGCTAACCCATTGTGTCACGATCGTAAATTTCACCCACTGCAATAACACCAGGCATTAATTATGAAACACTTTCTATGCAGTGTTTGAGAACTTGCCAGGTGACTCCTATTAGTGTCAATCAAGCAATTAATTCCAATACAATGATTTTAAAAATTTACTTCTGTATCAAATATTAATGCAACATCTGCTACTCTCAAGTTCTGCCTCTGCCTTTCCTGACAGATTTTTCAAGAGCCTTGAACTTTCACTGTTAAATTCACGCGGTACATTTTAACCTTGTTTTGACAGCCTTGTTCTAATACTAGTATATTTGCTGCAAATACTGCCATGTTTCAGGGACATTTTTTATTCATTCACATGGAATGTGTGTTACTTTCTTAAATGCCAACAGGGGATATTATGACCACCTTGCCTACTGCATTGCACCTCTAAACCCTTATTTATATCACCCAGGCATAAATAGCAAAGAGCAGAGACTGAGCAATGAACCAGAAATCCCCAATTCCAATTTCAGCTCTTGCGTTTTTCGCATATTCAACTAAAGAGCAAGCTAATATGGTTTAGTGGTTAGAGTGTTAAACCTGGTAGGTAAAGGTAAAGGAACCCCTGACCATTAGGTCCAGTCGCAGATGACTATGGGGTTGTGGCGCTCATCTCGCTTTACTGGCCGAGGGAGCTGGCATTTGTCCGCAGACAGCTTCCGGGTCATGTGGCCAGCATGACTAAGCCGCTTCTGGTGAACCAGAGCAGCGCACGGAAATGCCGTTTACCTTCCTGCCGGAGCGGTACCTATTTATCTACCTGCACTTTGACGTGCTTTCGAACTGCTAGGTGGGCAGGAGCTGGGACCTAGCAACGGGAGCTCACCCCGTCGCGGGGATTCGAACCTCCAACATTCTGATCAGCAAGCCCTAGGCTCTGTGGTTTAACCCACAGCGCCACCAGGGTTCAAATCCCCACTCAGCCATGAAGCTAAAGGGGTGACTTTCCATCAGTCACAGTCTCTAAGCGTAGCATACTTCACAGGGTTGTTGTGAAGATAAAATTAAGAGGAGGAAGAATCATGTATGTCACCTTGAGCTGCTTGACAGAAAAGTGGAATATAAATGTAATTAAAAAAAATGAAATATACATCAGAAGCACAATTTCCAATTCCATTTCTGACCAATCTGCACATTTTAAAGAGACTATGAACATACAGACATGTGCATGTTTAAGTTTTGTCCCTGGGATCACAGTCCCTAGAATAGCCAGGGTCTGTTAATAGATAGGCAGAGTCTACAATATAGTTTGTACACACACAGGATTTTTTACATCTTCTCCAGAGCATGCATAAAGAGTGGACATGGGGTTAGTCATGTCTTCCAACTGTATGCCTATTTAACTGGATATGTGGTTTGTGTCAATGTGGCCTTAGGCAAGTTTCTGAAAAGATTTACTGAAATAATGTATGTGAAGTGCTTTGAATTCTCAAAAGTGGAATTTTTTTTATTAGAGTATAGACATATTTCACAAATGTACTTTAGTAAAGACATTAAAATGTGAGTCTAGCAATCATTTTCATAGGGCCCTGTGAACCTTACCCTTAGAAAACTACACACACGTACCCACATCATGAAATTTATTGTAACATTAAAAATACGCAGATTTACTTAATGTAAAGCTAGTTTTCCCTATCAGTGATAGGAGTCAGGGAGTTGAGTATTGGGCAGAATCCTGGTGGAAGAAATGGTGTCTTTTTTCCAAAAATGTCATTTGAAGCTAGCTACTGAAATTAAAACTACTATTTCAGAAGCAACCTTTAAAAATATATCTGCCTATATACCAGCTATTAAGGTGCTTATTAACATCTGTGTAACTTTTTATCGATTTTTATATTTAGCAATATTGAAACAATAATCAGGCAATTACTTACCAAATCATTTGCTGCCAGTGCAAGGGCTACATTTACTGAAAAAAGAACACAAAAATTAGCAGAATCAGCCTCTCGGAGATGAGATCACTTCTAAAAAAGAAGCCCATGACTCCAGATCATTTATGAATAAGTAAAATAGTATGGGTCCCAATACAAATCATTGGGACATTGTACTGTACAATCCTCTTCATTGTAAAAATGTTTTATTCCTATTTCCCACTTCCATGTTTCTTAAATCAGCTGCTGATTCATAAGAGAACCTAAACTCCTAACCCATAATAGCTAATTGGAGAATTTATTTGGAAGTGTATGAAGTCAGTATTTTCCTTCTTCCACTAGATTCATCTCAAACCTAATGACTGTGTGTTGCATCTTCTAATAAAAATCAGTCACAGACAATCCTAAAATTACTCTTTTCCTTTCTTTGCTATTTGAAAGTCAGGATTTTCATGGTTTACAATACATAAAATGAAATGAGGCTTAAAACCTATGCAGTTACCTAGAAATAAGTTCAGTGGGAGATGACAGATATAGGATTGTGCTTCAGACTATTTTGGTTACTGTCTAAAATACAGCTTCAGAACAGTGAGCCAAAAAAACAACACCAAGAGCTTAAAATTATTCAAATGTCACAACAGATGGAATTTTAATGAAGGGCTACTTTCACATTAGACTTAGTATTAAACTGATTAAATTTAGATTTTGTTTAGTACATGTTTACTTAGAGGTATATTCCACTATGTGCAACAGGCTTACTCCAAGGGTAGATTTGAAACAAAACAATTAACAGCACAATCTACAAACCATCCAAGTCAGAGTAAATCAACGAGTAGCCACTTTTTAAGCTAATAAAAGAAAAATTAAAGTATTAGGAAATGAACACTAGTTTAAATTTGGGTCCCTAGTTTTTAGTTTTATCTAGTTCTAACTATTTTGCCTAAATAAAACAAAACAATGGCAACTTGTAGAGGAAACTTTTGTTCACACTCTAATAAATATTGAAATTCAAGCAGTGTTATGGACACACTCAGGTCAATAGAACATGAGGATAATTTCTCAGTGTAGCTTCTTTCCCTCCCAGTATAATTATTGAACTAGTTTCAACTGTGTACTTGATCCAGGGAGCATCACAAATTGTACCAAATAACAATGAAACAAGAACTCTGCCTATATCTGACAGCTTATTTCAGGCTGAAAAACATTTTCAAATTAAAGCCAAACTAAGAGTACAATATAGTGGAAGTGTACATTGTTAGATAAGAGCTTGTTATATCCGCACACCTATATCTACAAGCAAATTAAAGGGAAATAATATACTGAATCAAATACACAGAACTTACCAGCAGTTGTTGACTTCCCAACACCTCCTTTTCCAGAAGCTACAACCAACACCTGCTTAACTCCTTGAATCGGTTTTTGCTTTGGAAGTCCTCTAGCCATGATTTTGCTACGCTTCTCTTTGAGGGCCTCATCGTTTGCATTTGAGGACTGAAAACAAAACACAAAACGTGCTAATTCTAAACTGTTTTCATACACCAAAATCTGTGTATGAAAGAGAGAGATAGAAAAATAGTTTCCAGCTCCTCCACTAAAATTACTGGCAAGTTTATTTCGTCTGACGCCTTGCAAGACTTCTGTTATCTCTGTGTTGCTCTAGCCTAGGGCACGTTTGCAAGCCAAGCGTGACACCAATGAGATGTGTCAAACTGCACGTGGGCATAACTAGGAAAGCTTACCATTTTTTTAAAGTTTGCAGCCAGTAATTTTAGCATCCTTGAGGGACTGCCAGCAACTAACAACGCTTTCAGTCCTCTTATTTCCATATCAAAATACATCACGCATGCCCGTGTGGCGTCCCTGAAGTGAAGCTACAGAAGATTTGGAGACAGCAGCTTATCTAGCAAAAGCAAGCTTCTGCCTGCAAGCGGTTAAAACGATAGAATCGCCGCCCAGCGAGGCACCTCTAGGTACCTTCTCGGTCCGATAGGAAATGGATGCAGGCGAGGCGGAAGTACCTCCTCGGCAACGACGGTGCTTCCTGAAGTGTAAGAGGAATGCGTGCAAGTAAGAATCGCAGGGTAGTTTGCTGCGTGACTGGGTCTGTTCACACAGCAGAGCGTAGGATCTGCTAGAGAAGAATGAAAATGCGGGTGTGCAAGTGAAAGGAAATCAGAGAAACATTCCGATTAGCAATAGCAAGAAAGTACAGTGCGAGAGGGGAGAGGTCCCGGCAGAAGTGGGTTCGAATTCAGAAAAAAGGGAGTGAAGGAAACCCCGACAGATGGAGACAGGTGTGCATGTGGAACAGAGAATATGGGCAAATGTGTCCATGGAAGAGGAATGGGGGGGATTGCTTACATATACTGTATATGTATGTGAGAGTTAATGCAGATGTACATGCGTGGAGTCTTTCGATGCAATTATGGTTATTGAATGGTGGTGCAAAAAGTAACTGGAGACAGTAAAAAAAGTAAGGTTGGTAAAATAAACTAGAGTGATTGGAACGTGAACAAGGAAGAGAAGGAATAAAACCCCCAAAACAATCCTTCGTATGGAGCTATAGAAATGTCACTTGAAACCAATCTCACTAACACACTTTTAAAGGGGTGGGTGGGTTGTGCAGTGCAGTTAATTTGAAAAGGGGATTTCATAGCTCGCGCCAACCGCTGTTTAGAACCCCTTTCATCCACCAGGCACGAAAAGGACGCGCCGCACAACGACATGCTCCGGAGCTCCCGCCTGCCTCGTGCCCATCCAAACTCCTGTCCAAAATGAAAATGGCTCTCCACGCGTCACTTACCCGAAAGCGGGCGGAAACAGCCGAGGTCGCGGATCCACCCCAGCCTGGCCGGAGCCATGGCAAGGCTTTTCTCTTCGCAGTTTGTAACGCCAGTGCATAAGCTCGCGCCACCATCCTAGCACCCCTCCCAGCGCCTGCCGATGGATCTGCGTAGCCTCGCCTCAGCCCAGCCCCCAAAAGGGGCGGGCAACGGAGGCTGCAAGCAACAAATGGGACTTATCCCTTTTTAGCGACAAAGACTATTAGCACTGCCTTGGCTTTAGGCGATTGGTATGCAGGGGTCAGCGTCACGTTAGGAAGCTACCGAGCGCCCACATGTGATCAGTCGTTCGCCAGCAACTATTGAGGGTCCATGGCTGGTGGGAGGTTGGGGCCAGCCCACAGCAACACCGCATATCCCTCAAGCTTGGAAAGCAAATGGCATTTGCTTTTCTCCTGAAAAACTCAAAGATGTGCAGAAATGAAGGGGTAATTCTGCTACTGGGCAGGGGTGCTCTCATGAGCAAGGAGTGTCTCCTGCCTGTCTGGATCATGCTTGCCCAGAGAGTTTGTTGCCCAGAGAGAGGCAGAGTGGGTGGGTTCACACAAACAAAATCGCTAAAGCATTAAAAGCACATATGTGGGGACACACTGCAGGGTGGTTGTGGTGACCATGAGAAGGTCTTGCCTCCATCCTCCCATGGAAGCACATGTAGAAGCCTTTCTTGCAGAACAGTAACTCATTCCAGTCAGCTTTTTTTGTACATGAAGAGATCATTCATTCATTTATATGCCACCTTTTTCTAAAGGTAAAGGGACCCCTGACCATTAGGTCCAGTTGCGGATGAGTCTCGGGTTGCAGTGCTCATCTCGCTTTATTGGCCGAGGGAGCCGGCGTACAGCTTCCAGGTCATGTGGCCAGCATGACTAAGCCGCTTCTGGTGAACCAGAGCAGCTCACTGAAACGCTGATTACCTTCCCACCGGAGTGGTACCTATTTATCTACTTGCACTTTGTGCTTTCAAACTGCTAGGTTGGCAGGAGCAGGGACCGAGCAACGGGAGCTCACCCCGTCGCAACCTTCTGGTTGGCAAGCCCTAATCTCTGTGGTTCAACCCACAGCGCCACCTGCGTGGGTTAAAGGTGGCATACATAATTCTCTTCCCCACCATTTTATCCTCACAGCAACCCAATGAGGTAGATTAGGCTGAGAGATAGTAACCGGCATAAGGTCACCCAGTGAGTAGGGATTTGAACCCTGGTCATAGTCCAGCACTCTAACCATTACACCACACTGGTTCTTTGCCTTAGCCAACAAAATGTCTTGGGCTGGCCCTGAAAAAGCTGCTGCTACTGTTTCCAATATTTTGCCTATCTTTTCCCTATGGGACACAGCCCCTGCTCTCACATTTCCTTTCTGGCAGTCTGATGACTAGGCTTAGCACCACCACCAAATACACAGCAGGAGGGTGGGCTGGCTTTTAACTAATACCGTCTCTTTCTGAATGTATTGTGTAAACCAGCAGGCACTGCTGTGCTTTGTATATCTTTTCTCATATGCACCCATTCCCTGAGGGCCCAACAGCACTGCTCAGAGGGAACTGGTTACTTCTGGTTACTTGCTTGCTTAGTCCCTCTCCTCTTCCTCTCCCTCCCTACAAGGTGCAACAGATCCACCACCTTGGCATCCAAAGAAAGAGTGTAGTTATGGAAGCAGCAGAAGCAGCTACTTGTGTAGAAGCAGCCACTTCCCCCTTGCATTCAGGGAAGCAGAGCTTTTAATCTACTTTGACATTTTCTTTAATTGAAGGGTTTTCATTATGCTCCCTCTCATGGAAAAGAATAGAATAGCACTCATAATATTTACTTTTATTTGTTTATAAAAATATGTCATAAAAAAATCAAAGCCATTTACAGCAATAAAACATTAAACCGTACTATAAAAACAGACATCAATTAACCATTGTGGAAATATGCATTCTTAATTGCATGTGTAAGCCCGGCAAAATAGAAAAGTTTTCAGCAGGGATTTAAAAGTTGGCACAGAAGGCGCCTGCTAATAGGCAAAAATCTCCCACAAATTTTGAAAACAGTGTGAGCAGCATAGGTGACCTCAAATATTTGCCTGCAGGGATGTGTGAGGACTGGGTGTAACAGGATCAGTGCCAGCTGTGCCTCTGGGGCTGATGGATTGCAGACAGGCAGGTGTTGTCTTTTGTGTGATGATGCGTGGATGTGTATTTGGTGCATGTCCCTATTATTAGTTGACTAGGTATGAGGCTGCTGCAGATCTCTACTTACTGGATGATGTTGGGGCAGATCACTTTTTCTCAATCTTTATCTAGCTGAATGGGTTGTTCTGAGAATAAAATGAGAACAGGAGAGCCATGTATGCTGCCTTGAACTGCTTGGAGAAAAATGGGATAGAAATACTTAAAATAGTAATCTAGTCTTCACAGTCAGAGTGCACGAAGGGCCGTTTGTTCAACCCTTGAGATGCAAAGTTCCATTTAGACTAGAGCAGGTCTCTCTATCTGGTCCTCCAAACACACCCCTCACTGCTCCTGCTTTGCACTACGAGTATTTTTGCCCAGATGGTTTGTCTCTTCGAATGCTTGTGGTCTGAACAGGAAAACAGGGTTTGGAATGTGTATAAAAACTAGCCTACTTATGCAAAGGTAAAATTTACATTTATACTGGCATATGCCCCTCTGAAAGTTCTCTGGAAAGAAATGCAGCGCTTGGGCTGAAAAAAGGTTTCCCACCTATAGTTTAAAGATTTTACTCTGGCATATTAATATAGAACCAGACTGGTAGCCTCTTCATATGGATCAACAGAAGTTACCCTTGTATGTAATTATATTTACATTTTTGGTGTGTCTGAAATTTGTGCATTTAGGACAAAAAAAAATGATTCCAGACAAATATACTGTCTTGCCGTTTATGCAGTTTGCACTTATTTTACCTTTCCCTGCCTTCATCTTCCCTGCCACCACTTCCTTTTTTTTAAAAAAAGGTTTATTATTTAAAATACTTAAACCTCGCTTCTCCTGTTTCTCTCCAGCAGTACTGCATATGTGCTGTTGATACGGAAGCTGCTTTTCTGCATGCACATGAACACATACACACCAACAAAGAAAGCTTATTTATGTCTGCAGTACAATATTCCCTAAGTACCAGCAAAAAAGGGGGAAAGAACTGATGTTCTGCAAAATCATTGTGAACTCTTGTAACATGATCGCTAGTTTGATTGGTGTGATTAATGTGACCTTTGGTTCTTGCGTATCACGTGGTAGTAAAGCAGTAAACCGGGAGAATCAGCACATCTGGAGAAAGTTATTGAAGTGCTTTCAATTTTCCCTATCCCCATTGCATTACATCATCTGATTTTTATTTTGATATATTAATACATTCTTGCATCTTTTCCCATTTATTTCCAGTCACTGCATATTCATAAATCTTACAAGATTTGACATTCAGGTAGAACGAGCCAACATGTTTTTGTAAAAAAAATTAAGGGTTATAATAGTTAATACAAGATGTCACCACTACATACATCTTTGCTGTTTCTTATAACATCTGATACAAAGTGTGATGTGAAACCATTGTGTTAGGTATCTCCCCATTCTCAGGAATCAATGGCAAGCAGCTTGTGAGACATGCCCAATACCGTAATTTCATGGCACAAATTGTTTGCATTTGACATGGACTTGCAGCATCTCTGTGCCTCTTATGTCTAGTTTGTCTCTGAATTCTGTGAGATCTTGCATTTTCATCACTACCAATAAATGTGTATTCTTACCAATGTTCTTTTATTATTTGCATATTATAAGGCCCAATTACCGTATTTTTCCATTCATTATCAACTGTTCATACTGTAGCTTTAAAACAAATGTAAAGGCCCAATCTTGCAGGACCTTTTTCCCCCTACGTGACTCATGCCAGCAAGGCAACGTCACTAACACTAACTGCCTCCTCCGGCGAAGATTTGTCCTCTCCTTGCTATTGTAAGCTGCTTTGAACATATATATTTTTAATCAAAAGGCGGCATACAAATAAACGGTGGCTATTTGACCAAGTATTTGTGGTGCTTTCATCCAATGATTCCAGAGCACGTTTCACGATTCCGATTTCTATCTCTGGCTTCTGTTCCTTCCAGGCTTTGCTAACAAGACACAATCCTGTTTTCAATGAGCAGCTTTCACTTCCGCTTACGTGAAGAAGGGGGAAATCAAGAAGGAACCAGGAAGTCCCGTCTCCAGGCTCCTGACACTTGTCGCTCGGCTTCCTCGGCCATCAGCAGGGAGAAACGCGGGTCGGGAGGCCAGACCGCCATCCTTTCCCGGTTTCCTCCGCCGCGGACCATGGCCGACTCGACCCGGGGTCCTTTTGCCCGGGCCTTTTTGCAGCAGTGCCTGCACGCGAGGCTGCAGGTGAAGCCTGCCGAGCCGGGCTCCGAAGCCGAGTGGGTGGAGGTAACGTCTGCACGGGCAGATCTCTCGGGGTTGCCCCGCTTTGATTTCAATAGGGCATCCCCCGACTTGGCGAGCAGAGATCATCGCTTTCTCCTCCTGTCTGCCTGCTCGTCCCTACCCCCACCATAATAATAATAATGAGGATGAGGATGATGTTGCCACCGCCGAGTTGATCTTCAATTTGCACATCACCCTGCTTGCTTCCTAAAATAATCAAGATGTCCCGATGGCAATACGGATTATTGTAATAATCGTGAGGATTCCCCCCCCCCCAGTGCCGGAAGTACTTCGCTTCCATGGCTTTTTTCCATTGCTTCCGGAACTCAGGAAAAATCCTGAAACGGAATAGTGGGCGTTTTCACGCGTGAAATTTAAAGCCACGGTTTCTTCTCATATTGCTTAGCATTACAAAGGCGCCTCCCCCCTTTTTTTCTTCTTTTTTTTTGCACGGGGAACTATAGTCATGGAGCGAACTGCCTAATGACCAAAATAGACATTTAACATTTTGGTGAGACTTAATTCTGAGTAGAGATCAGGTTTTTTCACACGTTGCACTGAACACAGGTACGAGCTGTCTCTGCACGCGCTCAGGTGCTAGTATAGAAGAGTGCATAATCGTTGATTGGTGCAGTTCGACTGTAGTGTACACAAGTGCACAGAAAGTACATCTGCTTAATGTAATGTGTGAACATCCCTACTGAAACTTGGGAAGCAGCCCAAACTTTTTTCCACTGGTACTCCATCAGTTTCACTCAGGTGGTCCACAGCATGTCTGTAAAAGTACAATTAGATTCATGTAGCACAGTACTTTACAGTTGCTACAGCAGGCAGAAAAATCAAGTGATTCCTCAGCAATTTTCAGGTTGTGGGGAGCAGGGGACAGAGTTTAGGAACAACCACCGCATTGGTTCATCTAGCAGCTGATTTCCAGAGTTTCAGGCAGGATTCATTCTTAGTCTGACCTGGAGACATCAGGAATTGAATTTTGCGGTCTGCCATTGACCGATAGGCCATGCATATTGTGAAAGCACCTGGAGCGGTGAACATTTGACATCTCGGATTTGACATATTGGATTCAAATTCATCTCTGACCTACCTTTTATAGTTGCAACACTATAAAAATGAGGATAGTTATCATTCTTTTATTAAAATCATCTTTACACAATCCCCCAGATGTTACAGGACATTGTGAAGTGACATTAATATTATTGTTGGCTTATTTTGTTTTTAATTATCTTTTCCTAAACTGCAGATTAGGCATTATTGTTTCAATATAGCTCATGTTTATTCTGAGATCAGCTTATTTGTACTCTGAAGATTTTGACTGGAGATTCAACTGATAGTCGGAGACTAACTATGTATGGAACATGCTTGCTGCTTGGCTGATTTTTGGCTGATTTTGTTTAACAATTTGAATACAGTTTGGAAAACCTAAGTCTATATTTTGAGTGTATATCAGACGTGTATGCCTCAAAATAAACTATGTAACTTTGTATTTATTTGTTCAAGAGACAGAGAAAATAAAACATTCAGTTCTCTATCATGGAAGAAGTTGTTTTTAAAAGTATGATGTCTGAGGCACAAAGAAATATGTATCCCAGATATAAAAATGTTTAATTTTATTCGAGTGTGGTCTTTATAGTACTTTCCACAAAAGAAATCTAGCTTGTGACCTTTTAAGTCCTAGATTACCTATTACTTCAGAATCTAGACATGGAAAATAAATTGCTTTTATTTTACATACAGAAACATTTCAGTTTACATCTACTGAAATGAATAAGTTATCCCAATTAAGGTTTAAATCTTAGACATACTTCCTGGGGAATAAGTCTCATGCATGTCTAAGAAGACATGCATAGGATTGTGGTTTCATGCACAATATTAATAGATCTCTTTAATTACAGTAAAAAACGTATGGGTATATGGATGTGTAAATATATTTCTTTGTTATTTTGAATAGATACAGCGAGGACTTATAATCTATGTATGTTTCTTCAAAGGGGCTAGTGAAGAAATTATTCCCAAAATGGGTAGGTGTTTAGATAAAATAGTATTTAAAAACAGCCATTTTAAAACGGCACTAAAATATGCAAATAACTGCAGCTGCATCATTGAGCCTATCATAAAATAGTAATAAGAACTTGTTTCATGAGATTTTTGTAATGAAAAGCTTTGAATCATTAAAAACTGCTCTCCAGGGAAAGTTCTAAGCAAGTATTTCATTCCGAATCATTCTGCATACAAGTCCGATGTGCTTTTTAATTAACTTGTTCTTATTAAGGTTTGCTGTTTAATAAGCTTGTTGATGCAGAGTGCGTTATTAATACAGTGCCATATTTAGCTTAAGGCTTGAGGCAGTATTGAAATGTAGCCTGAATTAGTAACTATGTTTGTTACTTTCTGTCCTCCTTTTCTTTTATACTGCAGTTTCTTTTGAAAATATTTTTTTTTAAGTGGCACACACTTGGTATCAAGCCTTCTTGGCAAAGGGGTTGGTTCTTAAAAATTCTTTTCCATTTGTACTTAAGGCGAATTAGGATTTTAATCATGGGTTATATCCAAAGAAGTCTTGTTTGCACAAGGCCTTCTGCTTGCACAATGGAATTTCCCCTCTCTTTGCTCCCCCCACACGCCCCTCAATATGTTTTGTGGGTTCCCCCAGTTCTCCAGAGCAGGTTTAGGGTGGTGTGGTGCGTGAACCAAGGAAGGGAGATTGAGGAGAAGTTCTGTTGCACAAGTGCAAGTCCTGGCACTAACAGAACAGTTTGGTTGGATACAACCCTATGAGCTTGGACTAGTCTTTCCAAATTAGTTAATAACTTGTGTTATTACAGAGTACCACCTTGTGTACTGCAAAGCATGAGTGTGGACAAACCCAGCTTAGATCCCTTCACAGTTATGAAGCTTAGGGACAGACTTGTCTCTTAGCATAATCCATTACCCGCCAGGTTACCAAGGAGAGTGAAATGAAGTGAGAATACATAGCTGTCCCTTTTAAGGCTTCAGAATAAGGGTTCAAAAGAAGTATTTATTCATGGCCCATTACGAGACAGTAAAAAAATATTAAATTAATTGGGCTTAACCCTAATTCGGTTAGAAGTATTTCTACTTGCTCATTTTTCTTGATATATAAATGTATACCTGGTAGCCAGTAGAGGGAGCTAATGTACAGGTAAATGTGCTTCTTCTCCACTATTGTATAAGAGGAAACTGGACATTGGAATTCAGGTACTATCCCTGTTTCACGATGCCTGTGTCTTGACTTTTGTCCTTATGGGCAGAATTTAACTTGCCGCATTGCTAATGCATAATCACTTCACAAACCTACTAACTGCAATTGTTTTTCCCTTCTCTGTCTTTGCAGTCAATACGCTTGTGAATGTGAAGTTGAGTGAAACGGAAAGCGGCGAATACGTTTCTGTTCTGGATTTGCCAGGCAGCATATTAGTAATACCCCAGGCCACGCTGGGTGGCAAACTGAAGGGAAGAAGAATGCAGTATCATTCCAACATTGAAAAGGAAATCGGGATGGAGCTGTATTCCCAGTTTGTGACTCAGTGCGAACGAGAACTGACTGCAAATACCAAATGTGCAGAGGCCGGGGTTGCTCTCAAGTACGGCACATATGGAAACCGGCAGGTGTTGAAAGTGGATACAAATGGACCTTTCAGTCATATGATTGAGTTTTGAGGAGGGAAAAAGTGATTTATTTTTTAAGGACATGCATACTGCCTAAGGAATGGTGCACGGTTGCGTTAAGGAATATAGTTAAATAGATTCTAAGCATTCGAGAGCGAGGAAAATATTTCAGTAAACCAAGCTAATAAATATATTTAATTCTTTTAAGTTAAATTGCCTCAAAATGTCTTCCTCCTTCATGTATGGGACCTAACCAATCAGTGGTACTCGTTTTTTGACAAAAAGAGGCCCAGCTGCAGAATTGTCTTTGAATCTATTCTGTTGGTAATGCCACCACTCTGTGGGTTGAGGGGTGATGGAACAGGAGATGGCCTTCACTTCGGAGATTCCCAGGTTGCGGCATCAGGTCCATCTTGCACCATCACCATGTGCTTTTTGACACTGAGTCAAGACAAACTTCATTATCCAGGCCTTTGGGTGTGCAGACGTCCGTCCTTTTCCTACATACTGCTATTCTGCAGTGCTGCTTTGCTAGGCCAAGGTAGACTGAGTTCATACCTTTTCTTTTATTGTTAATTTTTTTGTAACCTACTGTCAGGGCTGCCTCAGGTCTCAGCTCACAAAAGACCAACGCCAAGTTCTTCTTATATACAAGGATGTTTATTGCAGTTCATTATTGGTTCCACAACCGAGGCGTGCAGCCCCGCGTGTCTTAGGCTTAGACGTTAGAAGTCCCCTCTGAATCGGTCCCTCCCCTACACCAGTTTAATAAGCTAACGCTGCTCCACCTTTTTCTCTCTTTCCTTTTCCGCAGGGTCTTTCTGCCCGCCGGGGCTCCTCCCCTCCTGGATTCTCCTGAAGCGGATTCTCCTGAAGCGGGAGAACGGCTTGCTCTGATCCCTCCCCTTTCTCTGTCACCGGAGCTGCTCCCTCTGACACACTGGAACCTCCCCCCTCTTCGCTGCGCTCTGGTGGGGAGGCTGGCCCTGATTCCCAGCTGCCGCTTTGGGGTCCCCTGCTGGCCCCCTGCTCCTGACACTTTCCCCCTGGGGCTCCCCTTGCCCTTACCACAGGCGCCCCCTTCTGGGAATCCTCTGATTCGCTGGAGAGACTCATGGAATCCCTTGCGTCATTGCTATCCTCTTCCTCGCTGTCCTGGGATTCCTCTCCATCGCTCTCCATTTCCTGCCTTCCCTGTGCCTCTGTCCCTGTACCCCTGACACCTGCCCAAGGGGCAGTGAAGGATGGGCTATAAGTACAAATAAATAAATCAATATGTATAGTAATAGCCAGTTCCCAGGATTCTATTTTTGTTGCACTCTAATGGGTTGCACTCTGGGTTAAACCACAGAGACTAGGACTTGCCAATCAGAAGGTCAGTGGTTTGAATCCCTGCGACAGGGTGAGCTCCCATTGCTCAGTCCCTGCTCCTGCCAACCTAGCAGTTCAAAAGCACAAAGTGTAAGTAGATAAATAGGTACCGCTCCAGCGGGAAGGTAAACTGCGTTTCCGTGCGCTGCTCTGGTTCGCCAGAAGTGGCTTAGTCATGCTGGCCACATGACCTGGAAGCTGTACGCCGGCTCCCTCGGCCAATAAAGCGAGATGAGCACCGCAACCCCAGAGTTGGCCAGGACTGGACCTAATGGTCAGGGGTCCCTTTACCTTTAACATGTCAAAGAAACAAGATGTCCACCATAACAAGGGTGAAGGATGAAGAGACATGTTCATGTTCTCTACTTGCTTCCAGCCTGTGCCAATGATTAGGTCATCCTTGAACCAAACTATAGCTCTGTAACTTTTCTATCGGCAGCAGAGCATTACAGACTTTGAGGGAAAGATGCAGCAGGTTAATACAGGGTGAACAGCGGATCTGTTTTGGATCTTTAGCCTTCCATGCATGAGTCAGCAAGCTGATGAGATTGGCACTGCAGCATCCACATGGGTGAGAAATGGTGGCTGAGGCAATTTAGGGAATGTAATTCTTCCTGCTTTTGGTGGTAGCACTTTGTATGCCACCCCCCAAAAAAACTACCCCAGTTCCTTTTTTTGGACTTTAAAATTGAGCATTGCCCATCATAAATATAGACACTTTGTTAATGATGAAGAAATAATACTGAATCTTCAATTTCCAGTGTTTGCGACATTGACCTGTGTCTGCTTCCACTGTGATACTCTGGGGTGAATAATGTGATCAAGTTACTCTCTTTTACAGAAAAGAAATAATTTCTATTCTGTCCTCTTGTAGTGCTTGTTTCTTATCATTCCAGAGGCATGCATGTTGCTTGATGATGGGCTTCTATATTCCAATATGTAATGAGATAGTAGATGACTAGTTGGCTCCCCACTTGCTTATATTACAGTGTTCTCTTGAAAACCACTTGCAAAATCAACAAAAGTAAATTCCCTAACGTAGCTTTGATCTGTACATCTTTTACTATTTGACTGCTCTAAATTTCATAGTAGTACATCATGTTCTTTTTAACAGTATTTGGATATTGGTCACGATATAACTTCTTAATACCATACATATTAAAATGTGAATGTAAGGCGCTTAATCAATTACAATGTGCTGCATTAGAAAGAGATTACAACATTTTGGATTACGGACAAGGGGAGGGTGAAATGGTACTGTGGAGACTATAATAATCAGCTGCCCTCATTATTATTATTATTTATTAAAACTTTATATCACCCTTCATCTAAAGATCACAGGGCAATTCACAACATAAAAATACAAAATACATAATAAAACAAAAACAAACCAGTAATCCCTCCCCACACACATATAAAAGGACATAGAATGTTAATCAGCCAAAGGCCTGGTTATAATGTTTTCGCCTGGCACCTAAAAATATGTAATGAAGGTGCCAGGCAAGCCTGGCATTCCACAAATGGGGAGCCTCTGCAGAATCTCAAAATTGTAGAGTTGGAAGGGACCCTGAGGATCATCTAGTTCAACCCCTTGCTGTGCAGGAATATGCAGTTGTCCCATACAGGGATTGAACCTGCAACCTTGGCATTGTCAGCGCCTTGCTCTAACCAACTGAGAAAAGGCCTCTGGACCTCATGTGGAAGAGGCACACGAAGAAGAGCCTCAGATGATGAGCCCAGGGTCCAGGTTGATTCATATGGGGAGAGCTGGTCCTTGAGGTATTACGGTCCTGAGCTGTTTAAGGCTATATAGGTCTAAACCAGCACTTTGAATTGGGCCTGGAAAACTAATTGGCAGCCAGTGCAGTTGAGTCAGGATTGGTGTAATACGCTCAAACCATCTTGCACCGTTGAGCAACCTAGTCACCAAATTCTGCACCTGTTGAAGTTTCCGAACCATCTTCAGAAGCAGCTCTAAAGATAGAGTGTTGGTTGAAACAATCCAACCTAGAGGTTACTAGAACATAGACAATAGAAGTTTGGCTATCCCTGTCCAGCTAGAGGTGCAGCTGAGCCACCAGCTGAAGCTGATGGAAGGCACGCCACACCACTGAGACCACCTGAGCCTCAAGCGACAGCAAAGGATCCAGAAGTACAGACAAGCTACATATCTGCTCCTTTGGAGGAGTGGAACCCCTTCAGGAGCAGGCAACCTCCCTTCCATCCAGTCTAAGGAACCACCCACCAAGAGTGCCTTATCTGGATTGAACTTCAGATTGTTGGCTCATTCAGTGCATTAGTAAACGCCATTCTCCACTGATGCATTTAACGGTAAAAAACTCCTTCATGTTACAGTCAGCTGTCTTAGGTCATTATGAGTAATATTAAGCACAAAGTGAATGAAGCTAGTGACTCAGGTTGTTTCACTTTTTTTGGATAGAGTTCAGTCAACAGTCATCATTACAATGCTTGTAGGGATACTTTGGCCTTGGGAAAAACACTCGGAGCAAACAGTGGGCATTACTGCTCCCACCAAATTTGGAGAAACAAGTTGGCAAGCATGAAGGCACTTGTTTCTGACTCTGATGGCAACAAATCTAAATTACTTTTTCAGTTGCCCTCCAGCAGAGCTATTCTGGGTGGTTAAGGTAATGGTCAAACTTGCCTAACAGTCTGCAACATCTGAAGTCTCTGCAGTCTGATGTGACTAGTTTGCAAGGCGCTGCAGGAATAAAACCATCAGAAACTCCAATGTGTATTTGTTTACCCAGGCTTACAGGGGATTTGGTTGGCCTGCTAGAGACCCTCAGAGCTGCATTCTGCCTATCTGAGGAATCTCTGGTATTTTACTCATGTTGTGGGTTAAAGTGTGACCACACAGTTGTGAATAGTATACAATTAAAATAAATAATATGGTGCCTGACACCAAAAAGACCTCAATCCACTTTTATGTGGATTTATAAGTAACAGGCAACATCTCTGAGGAAAGCATTCCGGAGGCAGATCATTACAATCAATAATGACATCTCCCCAACTGCCACCTACTTTAGCTCAGCGGGGGGGGGGGGGAATGGGATCATAGAATGATAGAGTTGGAAAGGATCCCGAGGGTCACCCTGTCCAAGCCCCTGCAAAGCAGGAATCTTTATGCACGTTCCCCATCCAGTTTGAAACCATACAGGACCCTGCTTAACTTTGCTGTGTTAGCAGTTTTAAACGGTGTTAGCAGTTTTATTGCTGCACCACTGTAACATAAAGACAGTTTTTAAGGGACTCCTTCCGGAACCTGGATCCCAAGCTGTAGAGTGCTTTGAAGATAAGCACCAGCACTTTGACCTGTGCCTGCATGGAAAACAAGCCGCAGCCACTTACCGTAGGTTTCAATACTGCCTAGAATGCTTTTATTGCTTCCAGGTAGCCCAAGTGACTTTCTATCACAATCAGTTTTGCTACTGTTTGGGTTGTTGGGTTTCTGTCAACGATCAGAGCCAATTATCACTCTTAAGAGCGTTCACATACATGTTTTTCAAAGTATCTTGGAAATGTATTGAATGGCCTTAAGTGCAGGACTGGGGATGGAGGCACGAAACATTTTAACCAGGCAGTGTCCTGCTGAGTTCATTGTAACATCCAAGTCCAAAGAAGCAAACATTTTGTGGGCTGCCACGCACACGGGTTGTGAACAGAATGGTGTGTGTGGCTGCAGTTAGATCAAATGCAGCAGATCAAATGCAAGGGGGCAGCGCAAGAGGGAATGTGGATGTTTTAAAAGAAGGCAGTGCCACAAGGAAATGTTTTCTCAAAATAAAAAAATAATGCAGGCTAAAAAACCCAAAAGGCTCTTTCCCCTGTCGTCATCTTTTGGTTACTAAATGAAGCCCAACTCTCTCAGTCTCAGTCTCTCTTTTAAGGAAAGGAATGGCCCTGGCCCTGAATGAAAGAAAAGTTTGACTCCAGAGCGGAACTAGCGGAGTTATTTGTCTGTGGTTGCCTGGGGCCGGCTCCAAACCAATTCATCTTTTCAGCCTTGGCAAAGGGAGCGTGAGTACAGAAGACAACATGGTGCGGCGGGGAGGAGGATCCGGCTTCGTCAATAATTCCTGCGAAAACAAATGACAACGGTTTCACCCCTTTCAGGCGAGTTAAAATAAATAAATAAAACATATATGCACGCCTATTGATTACAGCACAGACCAGCATAGCGTTGTCAGAAGAGAGAGAGAGAGAAAGAGGAAGGGGGGGGAGCAGGCAGTGCGGAGGAGGAGAAGGAGAAGGGGGCGCCTGCTGCGAATTGAAGCAGCCCCGCCACCCGAGAAGGGAGCCTCGGCCCGCCGCGCCGCCTTCCTCGCGGGAGCCTCTCCCGGGGCGCGAGGCCTGCGCTTGGCCGCCTCGGGCGTTCGATGGCTCGGGGCCCGATTGCACGGCCCTGAGCGGCTGCTCCCGCGGGGAAGAGGGAGGGCGCCCCGAGAGGCGGCTCCTCCTCCTCGTCGTCCTCCTGCTGCTGATCCGCGGGGAGGGCGCGGGGCTTCCCTGCTTCCCAGGGGAGAAACGGCAGCGGAGGGAGGGAGCGCTGGGCTTGCCTGGGACCCCACCCTGCGGAGCCCGCCACGCAGCCCGGCTCCCCTCGCGGAAGCTGCCTGTAGGCCGGCGAGCGGAGGCAGCTCCTCCTCCTCTTTCTTTCTCGGGGAGAGGAGGCGCAGGAGCCGATCCTGGCCGGCTGGGAGTCCCGTCGGGGCGCTGGTCGGAGGTAAGCTCTTGGGAGGTTTCTGGGGCGGGCTGAGGGGATTCAGCTGCTTGGTGGGGACCCACGTCAGTTCCCCGCTGGTGGAGTGTGAGGCGGGTTGTGGGGTAGACTTTAGGTTCAGTAAAGAACTGGTGTCGAGAGAGGGGACAACGGCGACCAGTCCCCCCCCCCCTTGGAAGGGGCAGGACACCCGTCACCTCAAAGTTTTCAAGTGTCCTTGCCAAGCCTCCGGACAAGGAAGGAAAGTGTAGCAGGGTTGGAAGGAAAGTGTCAGCCTCTTATAAAGGGCTGGGGTTGCTGGGGTCGAAAAAGAGATATTCCCCAGCCCCGGAAGCCAAGGGAAGTGCGCTTATCTCCCCCAGGAAAGCTGCTAGTGGAAGTCCTCGTGGGGTCAGCCTTCAGGATATGTGGAATAAGCACCAGTTTCTGCCTGCAGAGCTAAGCACAGGTCCCTAAAGGCTGAGGACGAGTTACTTGCTGTCGAATTTTTTTTATTAGGGTGACTGGTAGCCTTGAATGTTTATTTTTATGTGTAAAGTAATCATCTTTGTATGCCTCTGTTGATTCTGAGTATGGAGCAGGATGGGGGGGGGCTATTATAGACTTACTAAATGCAAGTTGTAAGGGTGTAATTTTGCAGCTTGTGGAATAAATAAATACAGGCTCCTAATGGACAAGAGATTCTGGCTGACCCGTATCATGTTGCTTTGTACAAAACGTGTTCTGTCAGGCCTTTAGGAGCAGTGGCGTAGCGTTTGGGGTGCAGGGGTGGCCGGGCGCAACATCTGGGGGTTAGGGTTAGGGGGCGCAAATCCACGGGTTAGGGGGCGCAAATTACTTGCCTTGCCCCGGGTGCTGACAACCCACACTACACCACTGTTTAGGAGGACACTTTATTTTTGTTTTGTTTTACTTTGGATCAGTCAATCTGGAGTTCATCATAACATAACAAGAACCCTAAAGGGTTAGGGCAATGGCCTGGCATCCTTTTCTCAATAGCATCCAACCAGATACCTATGGGAAGCCTGCAAGGAGGACCTGAGCACAACAGCAGGCCCCCCACCTGTACACTCTTTGATTCCTAGCGACTCGCATTCAGTGGCATGCTGCTCTGACAGTGGAGTCAGTATGTCACTGTGGCTAGGAGCCAGTGGTAGCTTTATTCTCCACGAATTTGTCTCTAATCCTTTTTAAAAGCTGTCCAAGTCAGTGGCAATCACTACTGCTTCCTGAGAAGATTGTACATACAACCTAGATCAAAAGTGTTGGAAAAACCCACCCTTTAACCACCCTGTAACCACTTGGATTGGAAGAAGAAGAAGAGTTTGGATTTGATATCCCGCCTTTCACTCCCCTTCAGGAGTCTCAAAGCGGCTAACATTCTCCTTTCCCTTCCTCCCTTGGTTGGTAGAAAAGCTTAAAGCTTGCAATCTTCCTTCCAGTTGAACTCACTGAGGCTTACAATTGTATAAAGCTGCATAGTGTGTTAAGGAGCAACACAGAGATCTTGAGCATGCACGTTAGGAAATGCCCTGTTGCTTTTATTCATGTGACTATTAGCTACACCTTCACATGGACATCCTCGGAAGGAGGGGTTCACTCTAGCAAAATAGAAACAATACATGAACTGCACAAAATCAGCAAAACTGCAGAGTAAATGAACATTCAGCATAATTAAGACACCGTGGATAACACTTAAACAGTGCCTAAGTGGTGAATAAAAATACCTGATATCAAGTTGACATCAACGTAGAAGCCAGAGAACTCTTCTCTGGGAAGAACTTCCCAAAGAACTGAAATGGTTGTCTCCCCAGTTGCCACCCTCCGTACCTTAGAACATGGAGGCACACTCAGGAAAGTTCTGAGGGTGATATTGGCCAGACTGGTATATGAAAATATGATCCAACAAGTACTTTGTATTTAAACTTTTAAAGTGAGCACCCCCACTTTTAATTAAGCTCAGAAATGGATCAGGAGTCAGTGATGCTGATTCAACACCAAGAAGGCATAGTTCCAGCAACCATTCCTAGTTAGCAGCTGCTTCTGAAGGCAGCCTCATGTTCAGAAACAGCACAGCTCAGTGGTTTACTGGGGAGTATTGAACACAAAGTTGCGTAAAGTCTAAGACAAAATGAGAGTGGCTAAGTATTAATTCTGCTGGTATATATTGTGATATGCAGCCTAGTGGATATCTTTCTGTGTGTGTTGTATCCATTTAGACCAACAGTATAGTCTGAAGTCACATGATGCAATAACGTTGTTAAAGTTATCACTGGTTGAGTCTAGCCAGCGTTGGAATGGGAGACTGCCAGTTTTGCCATCATGAATTCTCTAGAGCAGCCTTGCCCAACCTGGTACCTGCCAAATGTTTTGGACTACAGCTCCCATCATCCCTGTAGTCCAAAACATCTGGAGGGTGCCAGTTTGGGAAAGTTTACTCTGAAGGAAAGGTGGGATTCATTTTTCATTTTCCCCATAGGTTTCTCATGAAAGAGAGCAGGTGGTAACACTCACACACAGAAATTTTCCAAGTAAAGAGTCAGTGAAACTTCTTGCACAGTTATGGCTCAGTATCAATATATTTCTCAGAGTGGTCTACATTTTATCTGTATTTTTGCCTGATTCTTGACTTATATGGTACAGCCTGGTAACCAGTAACTGACTGGTTTGCCTGGTGGGAGGGATGCTTATTGGGGGTTAACTCCTAATAAATCAAATGCTAAATCCTCCTTTCTTTTATACCAGCAAGAAAATGATGCCCCTGCTGTTTGTGATGTTTGAATGGTGACATGTGCAATATTGCAGCCTTTCTTTGAGGAACAAGGGGGAGAGAGAGTAAAGCACAACTTTGCAAAAACAGTCTACCAAGCTGCAGAAGCAATT
Organism: Podarcis vaucheri; assembly: GCF_965113315.1. Taxonomy (NCBI): domain Eukaryota; kingdom Metazoa; phylum Chordata; class Lepidosauria; order Squamata; family Lacertidae; genus Podarcis; species Podarcis vaucheri. Next base: position 37,150,255 of record NC_138759.1, read on the forward strand.
TCTAGTTGCTGATGCAGCTGTGTCAAATGAGAGTTTGAAAGTTGCTACATGAAGTAAAAAAAGGCACAGCTTTGCTGTTGAAAAGAAATCCTTATGACTTCCGTATCTGGAAAGCATGTTAAGAAAAATGGACAGCTGGACTAGGAACCTAAAGGTTTTATTTAATATTTTTTATTGTACTGTGGGCTTGAATCTGAAGTCCACCCTAGGATAGGTGGTAAAAGGAAGGCAAAATACTTAGCACTTGGCATTTAGATCAGGAGGAGCTGTTCCTTAAATGTATTCCATTTCTTTACAGTCACATTTACCAGTGCTATTTTATCATAGTTACAAATAACAGAACTGACATGTTGTTTCATCTGACAAAATGGGAATAGGAATATACAGTAGAAGTGGGACCTGCAACAGATTTTTGCAGGGTGGAGTGCTCTTGTTCAGTGTGTTTCAGCCAGTCAGTCAAGCCCTCCTCAGAGACCCTCCTTTCCCACCCTCAACAGCCACTCAGCATTATGTGGCCAGTGAGCCTACTCAGTACTCATGGGGTGTTTGGGGGCTCCTCTCCTTATGTTTTCCCAGCCCTAAAGGTTTTTGGTATTTCCACAAACCTCAGGGTTCCATTCTTGTGGACGGTGCAGTTTTGGCAACATAAGCAGCATCAATTAAGCCTGAAGTTTGGAAATGGAGAACTGGACATTGTTTTGTCCTGAGAAGTAAAGATGAACTATGCTATGCAAGAGCAAAGGCAATCATAACTTCAAGTTAGGTTTGTCAATTTGGAAGATATAATCTCAGAAATGTAGAGTCTGAATGCACTAAAATGAAACAGAGAAAGCGGGAAACTTTAGGTTGAGTTTATCTAGGTTATGTCACTCATGAATGTATATGTTCTTCAGTAGAAAGAAGTTTTAATACCCTGCCACCCGCTAATAAAAAATATTACCTTGTATAAACAATCTTATTTCCTTGTTGCAGTTGCACCGTCATTTATATATGTATGCAATTATTCTTACAGTGAAATCCTAGCCATGTCTATTCAGAAGTAAGTTCTGTGGAATTCAGTTGGGCTTACTACCAGATAATAGAGTTAGGATTGCAGCCTTAGTCAGAAAAAGGGTGTTTCCTTTATATGAGCAAGCATGGAAATTGCAGCACATACACACAACACTTCCCCTCCCCCCAAGTTTACAGATTTTGGCAGTAAAAAGGTTTCTTGGTTTAAATAAATAATATACATACTTACATACATACATTATGATGCAGGGATATTTTCCCTATGCTTTTTTTTCCAGTCCTGTCCAGAAAATTTTATTGAGATTTCTCAAATAAACAAAAATTACGTAATAACAAACAAGACACATAAGACATACCTTTACGATGAACTTAGTCTTGGTGGTACTTGTGAATGCACAGGAAAAAAGAGAAAACTCAAACAATCATGAATAAATTATCCAGACAGTAATATGGAAAGCCATCAAAGATAATTTATAGATTTTAAGTTAAAGCCCAAACACACAACACTTAAACTCCTTACTATCTTCATGTGTTTGCTAGAATGTAACAACACAATCAAAGTCATGTCTGTTCAGAAGTATACCCTGTTTTGTTCACTAGGGCTTACTCCTACGTAAGTGTATAGGATTGACTCCTCAGGTTTGAATTATATAAACACTTTGTTTCAATACGTGCAGGACAAATTGATTGTATTGGTGGCAAACTGGGCATGTACATCGGGCTATCGTGGAAACAAATCCTTGGTATGTCTGCAGAATCACCTTTGCACCTGGTAAAAAGATAGCTATGCCTACACACATTGCTAGGAGATTTTGGATCAGATGCCACTGCAATTCCTAAGGCATTGGATAGCATTAAATGTCTCATCGTATCTTTGAAAGGCTTGTGCCAGTTTGGACCTAGTAGCTATATAGCATTGGGGAATAGCCCCTAATAGTGTAACAGGAATCACACAGCTCACAAATCCGTTTGCTTTGCCATGCTACCCCTGAAATATAACTTCAGAAATATAAGCATCATTTTTATGTAGATCAATTTGCAAAATTCCGTGAGAAATGTCTTATCTTGTGTGTTTACCTGGAATTAAGCTTATGGGTTTCAATAATACTTCCTAAGTGAGCTTAGAAAGATCACAGCCTAAGTGTAAATTATAGATAACTTAAATTGTACACTAGAGGAGTTTATTTCTATGTTTAGAAAGCATCTAGCATAACAGTATAAATAATAAATAGGACCTTTCTCTTGAATTACATCAGATAATCAGATCTCACTGGACTGCCCAGTTGCATTCATGTTTAGCTCTCATCTGAGTTGTAGAAATTCCTCCCTTCCTCCACTAATTCATTCTGTTAGAAAATAAAGATGATATCCTTGTGTCCTATGGAGAATCCTCTTTTATTTTTTCTGTTCCCTCTGCCCCATCCAAGATACATATATTTGTACCCCATAGCCAGTATTCCTGAGGAAATCTACTTCCAGAAGGAAATAAGTCAACCTCTGTATCTTGATGGGGGGGGGGAACTTACCAGATTTTGCGTTTTGTATCTTCCTTTATAAATTCCAATTAAAACTGAAAGCAGAAATAAATTGTGGTTCGACATATAACTGATTCATGCTCAGAAGGTAGAGTCATTTACAGTACTGTTGTATTCCTAGCTCAAGTACTAGCTCTGGGTGTAATTTGAACCTGGGTGAATATATTTTTCAAGAATAGCTCTTTCTTTAGTCCATTTGTGTGTGTGTGTGTGTGTGTGTGTGTGTGTGTTTGTGTGTTTGTTTGTTTCACGGTCCTTGGAGTCTCCAGATCAAGGGGATGTGTGTTAAAATATGTGATCAACCTTCTTTAACCTGGATGGTTCTGGTGTTGTTGACATGAGTAATTCTGCAGTTAAAAATAGGGTGCAAACTTAATTTATAGCAGTAGGATGTTGGTGTATGTTGATCTACATTTTGTTCATGTAGAATTGGTGTTTATTGTTACATGTAGCTATTCCATTTTGCTGTGTGCAGCAAATGTTACAGTAAATAGGAGCACATGATCTGGTCTGTCTAACTGCTCCTTCCTGGCTACCTTTTCCATGTAATTTTGTAATATTGCTAATTGTGTGCTTGCTCAATAGTGTGGGTCAGGGCCTATTAGCAAATGCAACTTGCTGCTTGAAATCTCTGTGAGTCCTCAAGCAGTCGGTGGCAATTTAAATTTGTATTTCTTTTTTTCCTTTTTTCCCTTGTTGGGGGTGGGTGGGTGTAATGGATATTTGGTTGGGGATTAATTTTAGTATAATTGTTCTTTTTTAGCTTTCTGTTGTTTTATTGGTTCTGTATAGTTTGTGTTTTGTTTTTAAGGGGCGGGATCAGGGCTGCCTGGGAGTGAGGCCCCAGCCAACACGATGGCTGGGACAAGTTCCACAGGGGGGGAAGCACTGGGACATCCGATCTCGGTGATCATGGGCAGGAGGCGGAGTTACGCTAAGACCAGACCATGTCATTACCGAGGAGGCAGGTTTAGTCGTTGTTTGAAGACTATCCCTGCCTCCGGGTCTGGCCTTGACCGGATGGATACTGGAATCAACAGGGGAAACCCACATAACCTGAAGGTGTTGCTGTGTAATGCCAGGTCAATGATGAATAAAACCACTGCCATCCACGACCTGATTGTGGATGGAGGATTTGACCTGGCATGTGTGACGGAGACCTGGTTGGAGGAAGCAGATGGGCCTGTCCTTGCTGCCGCTTGCCCACCAGGTTTCTCTTACGCACAGCAACCCAGGTCATGCGGGCGGGGAGGGGGGGTTGCAGTGATTTTTAGGAAGTCATTAGTTTGCACCAGGCATCCTACTGGGAAGACCCAGTTTTCTGAGTGCATGTTATGGAAGGTGGGCAATAGGGGCAGTACAGGATTCCTTTTGGTGTACCGACCTCCCCGCTGCACCAAGGATTCCCTGCCCGAGCTGCTTCAGGTTGTGGCGGATGTTCTCCTGGAGACACCTAGCTTGGTCATCCTAGGGGATTTTAACATCCATGCCGACACGACCTTACAAGGGGCCGCTTGGGACTTCGTGGAAAGCATGGCCTCCATGGGGCTGTCCCTGAATAAGTTGGGCCCAACTCATAGTCATGGACATGCCTTAGACCTGGTATTCACCTCTAGCGACGTGGGTGATCTGACACTAAGTAAAAGTGAAACCAAAGAAGTGCCATGGTCAGATCACTTCCTGGTGCAACTGGACTTCTCCGCGACCCTTCCCCTCTGCAGGGAGGTGGGACCAATTCGGATGGTCCGCCCCCGCCACTTAATGGATCCAAATGGTTTCCAGAGAGTGGTAGGGGATGCTTTATCCCATGTTGATGGCCTTTCAGCTGATTCCCTGGTGGCCCGCTGGAATGCGGAGTTAACCAGGGCTATCGACTGTCTGGCTCCGAAGCGCCCTCTCCGATTGCATGGAGCCCGGACAGCCCCGTGGTTTTCTTCGGAGCTGAGGGCGATGAAACAATCGCTGAGACGGCTAGAGCGTCGGTGGCAGAAAACTCACTCCGAATCTGACCGGACACAGGTTAGAACTCAACGTCGAGCCTACCAAGTGGCGATAGCGACGGCGAAGAAGACTTTCTTCACCGCCTCTATTGCATCTGCAGAAAATAGTAGCAGGAGACTCTTTCAGGTGGTCCGCAATTTAACAGAACCACCTTTACCACCGGGGCCTTGTAAAGACCCCAAGATCTCCTGCAACGATTTTGCAAAGTTTTTTGCAGATAAAATCACTCATATCCGGAAGGAGCTAGACACCACAGTGGGAGCAGGGCTGGGGCGGGAGAGTGCTGGAGCTCTGTCTGGTCAAGTTGCATGGAATCAATTTCAATCTGTTACCCCCGAGGATGTGGAGAGGCTGCTTGGATGTGTGAAACCAACCACCTGTCTCCTTGATCCTTGCCCATCCTGGCTAATAAAAGCAAGCCGGGAAGGGCTGGGCGATGGGTTCTGCGGGGTGGTGAATGCTTCCCTCTGTGAGGGAACATTCCCAGATCTGCTGAAAGAGGCGGTCATTAAACCGCTTCTTAAAAAACCATCTTTAGACCCGGCCAGTATGGCCAACTATTGCCCAGTCTCAAATCTTCCATTCTTGGGCAAGGTGATTGAACGTGTGGTTGCTGAACAACTCCAGGCACGCCTGGAGGATGCGGACCATTTGGATCCCTTCCAATCGGGGTTCAGGCCTCATCATGGGACTGAAACTGCCTTGGTCGCACTGGTTGATGATCTCCGGCGGGCTAGGGACAAAGGTGAGAGCTGTTTCCTAGTTCTGCTGGATCTCTCAGCGGCCTTTGATACCATCGACCATAACATCCTTCTGGACCGTCTAGAGGGGTTGGGAGCTGGGGGCACTGTTATACAGTGGTTTCGCTCCTTCCTCCTGGGCCGTGTTCAGAAAGTGGTGGTGGGGGATGAGTGTTCAGACCCTTGGGCCCTCACTTGTGGGGTGCCTCAGGGTTCCGTCCTCTCCCCCATGCTTTTTAACATCTATATGAAGCCGCTGGGAGAGATCATCAGGGGGTTTGGACTGGGTGTCCATCAATATGCAGATGATACCCAGCTCTACCTCTCTTTCAAATCAGAACCAGTGAAGGCAGTGAAGGTCCTGTATGAGTGCCTGGAGGCGGTTGGAGGATGGATGGCGGCTAATGGATTGAGGTTGAATCCTGACAAGACAGAAGTACTGTTTTTGGGGGACAGGGGGCGGGCTGGTGTGGAGGACTCCCTGGTCCTGAATGGGGTAACTGTGCCCCTGAAGGACCAGGTGCGTAGCCTGGGAGTCATTTTGGACTCACAGCTGTCCATGGAGGCGCAGGTTAATTCTGTATCCAGGGCAGCTGTCTACCAACTCCACCTGGTACGCAGGCTGAGACCCTACCTGCCCGCGGACTGTCTCACCAGAGTGGTGCATGCTCTAGTTATCTCCCGCTTGGACTACTGCAATGCGCTCTGCGTGGGGCTACCTTTGAAGGTGACTCGGAAACTACAGCTAATCCAGAATGCAGCAGCTAGACTGGTGACTGGGGGCAGCCGCCGAGACCACATAACACTGGTCTTGAAAGACCTACATTGGCTCCCAGTACGTTTCCGAGCACAATTCAAAGTGCTGGTGTTGACCTTTAAAGCCCTAAACGGCCTCGGCCCAGTATACCTGAAGGAGCGTCTCCACCCCCATCGTTCTGCCCGGACGCTGAGGTCCAGCGCCGAGGGCCTTCTGGCGGTTCCCTCATTGCAAGAAGCAAAGCTACAGGGAACCAGGCAGAGGGCCTTTTCGGTAGTGGCGCCCGCCCTGTGGAACGCCCTCCCATCAGATGTCAAAACGATAAACAACTACCTGACATTCAGAAGACATCTTAAGGCAGCCCTGTTCAGGGAAGCTTTTAATGTATGATATTTTAGTGGGTTTTTTTGTTTCTATGGAAGCCGCCCAGAGTGGCTGGGGAAACCCAGCCAGATGGGCGGGGTACAAATAATAAATTATTATTATTGTTATTATTATTGTTATTATTATTATTATTATTATTATTATTATTATTATTATTTATTATTTATTATTGTGATACCACTGCTTATCTGTTTTTCTTGAAACTCCCAAATAATTATTTCTTCTCATAAAGTAGTAAGGTGTATTGTGACAGTATTTCTTCCTATAGGCATTATTGATTGGCTACTGTGAGAAAAGGATGCTGAACTAGATGGGCTACTGGCCTGATCCAACACTCTTCTTCTGATGCATATGATGTTAACAGTGCTGAAAATTAATTTATGGCACCCTGGTCTTCTAAAGGAGCATTATTGAGAAGAAGCAAAATACCTTGTACATCCTTCCTAGATGTTTGGCAGCTATAAAATTGTACCTATGATGCTGGTGACTGTTCCACAGGTTCTGTTTCAGTTGAAATGTGTCACCCTGGGCTCCTTTGGGAGAAAGGATGGGGTGGCAATTGAATAAATAACAGCAATATGTTACAAATGTTCTAGCAAAGTGATCACTGTACCTCATTCTGACTTTTTTATTTATTTATTTATTTATTTTTGCTGGAGGAGAAGCTCTTAAGATTGAGCATTAAAATTCAAACATTCTGTAATTTAATATATTTGTGTTTGTGCAGGTATTCCATTTCGTTCATCCTGTGAATACTAATATCCCTTAGCTACAGTCTTGTGTCTTCATGAGTGGCTTTCAGATAGTGAGAAAGAAACGCTTTAAGGCATGGAGTTGGCTCACAGCTTTTTGCTTAATAAAGAGGCCTATAACCAACTGGGCGAATTTCAGAAAGCAGAGTTTGTTTTCGAGTGGCTGAGGTTTTTGGAAAAACTTTTGCCAGCAACCAGCCGGGTGAGTATTGTACAACTGGAATGAAATAACATTTTGAGATAATTGTCTTTTTTAAATACTTTCATCTCCTAAGTGGACCATAATCCTAACCAGTGTGTGCTGAGGAGAAGTCGTTGTTTAGCCCAAGATAGGGGACTGTTAAGGGTTGGCTAGATGGCAGAAGCAGTGTGGTGTGTGTGCATCCGATTTTGAGACTGACTTACACTTGAATGGGTCTGAGCCTAGTTCAGAAAGGGGTGAGGCTTTTCAAGCAGAGGATGTTCACATTCAGACCCATCCACAATTTGAACTTAGCCTTGTCTCTAACTGTAAAACCAAACTTGTGTATTTTATCTTATATTTTATACTGTGAACTGCCCTGAGATGTAGTGATGAAGGGCAGTATATGAATTTAAATAAATAAATGAACTACTTATTCTTTTTATGTTTTCAGGCTGATATAAAGGAAAAACAGAGCAAACTTGTTGAACAGCTGATATCTTTATTAACCAGTTCCCCAGGGCCTCCTGCCAGACAGCTTATTGCCAAGAATCTTGCTATAATATATAGCACTGGGGACACTTTTTCTGTGCACCAAACAATTGATAAATGCAATGAACTTATTCGCAGTAAAGATGATTCACCAAGCTATCTGCCGACAAAACTGTAAGTCTGGAAAGGTCCTGTGAGGTCTTATTAGAATCATAGAATCATAGAGTTGGAAGAGACCACAAGGGCCATCGAGTCCAACCCCCTGCCAAGCAGGAAACAATTTATTAGAATATTCCTCCTTCATTTTAAAACAGCAAAGTGTCTGTGGCGCATTAAATAAAAACTAACAAATTGATTGTGACAAGCTCTGTAACTGATAGCAGGAGTGACTTCCGGTTTCTGTCGACCCAGGCAAGAGAGTCATAGTGGGCTCCACTTGCTATACTGTACTACGCACAGGCCTTTCCTCCTGTCCTTTTCTCTGATTACACCCCTTTGCAGGAACGAGACTAGAATGGGGTGATGGAATAGAATGGTCCAAACAGATCCCATATTCATTGGTGCAGCTTGAGAGTTTGAGCCGATATGGTAGCAGAGACTGCCATGAAAAATGTTATCATTGCTAGGTCTATGGAGATGAATTCACAAGATATGAATGTCCCAGAAGGCTTTGGAAGGGGGAGTAGAACGCATTCATGGTCTTGGAATCACAAGAGAGCAGGAGGAAGTCCTGCTGAGAAAAATCCCTTCAGGCTCAGATGAGGACCAGAAAGCTCAATCCTAATGAGATAGGAAAGGCATGCTGGGATCCTTCTGGGCTTGTAGCTTTGCTCATTGGCAGGTCCACATGGGCTAGTCCATCACACCCATTTATGTTGGCTTGATGCTTGTTATGGCCATCACCATTGCTTGCATTTGCTGGACATACTCTTAATGGGTGGTGCAAGGCAAATCAGGAGGGTAGAACAGTAAGCAACAGTGGCTGTTGCTCCCCTTCACTACAGCTGGGCTTCAGCTATGTGCCCTGACAGATATCTAGCTGTGCTAACTGATGTTGACAGGGATGGACAAGAGCCTACTTTTTCAGACATGCCTGATATTAAAGTTTATGCCAATGTCACTTTGCTGGTTTGGTGGGGGGTTAGGTATTACAGACCTCCTGTTGTTGTTTTGTGACAGAGCAGATGAACATGGCTGCCCTGGTGATCTGGCTTATTTATTTATTCAGATAGATCCATTAAGTTGTAAACTGCCTTGAAAGAGGATCATACAATTTTTTTCTTTTTCTGTATGATTGTGAAATCAGTTTAGCTTCTTTTTTTTAAAGTGTTGATCATGCAATTTAGCAATACAGTAGTTTACTTCCTAAGTAATTTAATACTAAATTGCTTTTTGTAATTGTAAGCTTCAGTTGTGCACGATAAAATGCTGGCATCGTCTAATTTACTAAGAACATTTTGTTAAACATATGTTGATTGACTACCATTCCCCCCCCCCTTTCCAATTCTCTGTTTTGTTTTAAAGTGCTGCAGTGGTTTGTTTGGGCTATTTGTACAAAAAACTGGGAAGAATTTTGGGCAACAGCTTTGTGGATACTGTCGGGAATATCCTTAAAGCAATGAAGAATGCAGAGGTAAGGAAACATGAAACAAGATGGGTGAGTTGACAGTTGGAAAAAATGCCCAAAGAAGACTTATTTCTGTTATTAGAAGAAAATGTTTCCCAGTAGGAGAGTACTGTTTGATTATGAGGCTTGACAATTACCTTTGGGTGCATATTTTTAGAATCATCTTTCTACTGCTGCCCAGGGCTCCTTTGGGAGGAAGAGAAGAATATAAATTGAATGGATGAATGAATTTTAAATAAGCATAAATTATTGTATAAGATGAAATAATATTATTAATTCATTAACATACTTGCAAAGCTACTTTCGTCTTGAACCAAACTTCATAAATAAATTTGTTTTGTTTTAGAAGAGTATTCTTCCTACAGGTTTTGAGATCTTGAATAGTGCAGAGACTAGAATGCTGTGGTTTGTGTGAGATAATTAATCTTCCAGTTTCCACTCCTGCCATGAAGTTCACTAAGGGGCCTTGGGCAAGATCTCTCAATCTAGCTTACCTCACATGATTTCAGTAATGCTAAAAACATTGCTCTAAACTTGCTCAAGGAAGAATGGGATGAAAATGTAACTAATGAGTAGATAAAATAATGTCCTTTAGTTGAAAAACACATGACCTTTTTCTCTTGTCTTGTTAGTCTCAAGGGCGGTATGAGATCATGCTAAGTTTGCAAAATATATTGAAAGGTCTGGGAGTTGCTGCTATTCCATGTCACAGAGATATTTACAAAGCTGCCCGTTCATGCTTAACTGATAGATCAATGGCAGTTCGCTGTGCTGCTGCAAAGGTAAAGTGCCCTATTAATTGTTTTTAGTAATTAATCTTCCTGTATACAGTTGCATATGTTAAATGGAGGATAAAAGAAAATCAATTGTCTCCCTCTCTCTCACGGCACAGAAAAGATTTTTCTTACATTTTGCAATTCAGTTGGTAAAAAATACATCCATGTAATATTTTTGCTAGGAAGCTTTTTCCACCATGAACATAAATGGCTGTATTTTTGGTCAGTTTTCTGTGCAACCTGTATTGTAGAATTTGTACATCTTATCCAGCTGTACTTTTTATCATGATTGTGATTAAATTTATATACCGCCCTATACCCGGAGGTCTTAGGATAGTTCATAGAACAAAATCAAAATATAAAACCACGAAATATATACCGTATTTTTTGCTCTATAAGACTCACTTTTTCCCTCCTAAAAAGTAAGGGGAAATGTGTGTGCGTCTTATGGAGCGAATGCAGGCTGTGCAGCTATCCCAGAAGCCAGAACAGCAAGAGGGATCGCTGCTTTGCTGTTCTGGCTTCTGGGATTCAGAATATTTTTTTCTTGTTTTCCTCCTCCAAAAACTAGGTGTGTCTTATGGTCTGGTAAAAAAATTCCTTCCTGTAGCACCTTAAAGACCAACTAAGTTAGTTTTTGGTATAAGCTTTCGTGTGCATGCACACTTCTTCAGATACACTAAAACAGAAGTTGCCAGATCCTTCTATATAGTGAGAAGGTGGGGAGGGGTGTTACTCAGAAGGGTGGTGGGAATGGGAGATAGGCAGATAGCTGAGATGAGCCTGTTGACGACTCTTAACAACTGTATGGTCTGGTGTATCTTATAGAGCGAACAATACAGTAATCAAAATAAAAACAAAATACCCCCCCTTTTTTTTAAAGGGCATAGGATTTTGCAGTCTTGACTGCCATTGTATAAATAAAGCCCCACAGATTAGAGTAAAAAGCACACGTTTTAGTAATCGGGTCAAGTTTTATTATTTTATTCCTTTTTTCTTTTACATTTATATCTCACCTTTTCCTCAAGGAGCTTAAGTTCTCTTCCTGTGTTCAGTCTACAGTCAATTTATAAGCAAAGTATAAATTCACATGAACAGATTTTTTAAAAAAACAGTTTGAATTTGTGTGATTTGAAGTTACTATTCATTCCCATATATTACAAACTTGTATTATTACTCTGGCCCAGAAGTTGTTGAATATCTTGTCGCCAAAGTGGATCACCCCGCCAAGTTTAGAATACTTTAAAATAATGTACACCAGTGAGGTTGAAGTCCTTTCATTTTTAAAAAATAATTTTATTTATATACCGTATTTTTCTGTCTATAAGATGCCCCCATGTATAAGACGCACCCTATTTTGGGGGACTCTGATTTAAGAAAATGGAGGGAGATGTATCTGTGTATAAGACGCCCCCAACCTTTTGAAATTATTTTTTAGGGAAAAACCTAGTCTTATACACGGAAAAATACGGTAATTGATTTTACAACATACAAGAATTCAAAAAACCCCTCAAACAAATTGATCTGTTTACCTCATGCCTGTCAATGGTTGTGTAGCCACATTCTGCACTAATCGAAGCTTCTGAACCATTTTCAAAGTCAGCTCCATATAAAGCACATTGCGGTAGTGCAATCTTGAGATCAGCAGAACATGGTTACTTTAGCCAGGTTATCCTTGCTTAGATAAGGGTGGTAGTTGGACCACCAGCTTAAGCTGGCAGAAGACACTCCACAGTTCATTGCATTGCACTTGTGCAAAAAAGACTGAACCTATTTCTTTTCTTGTTTCCCTGTTTTTGTTTTATATAGTGTCTTCTTGAACTGCAGAGCGAAGCAAGTTTTATGTGGAGTACAGACCTGGATAGTGTTGTAACTCTGTGTTTTAAATCGTTTGAAGGGTCGAATTATGGTGTACGAATTGCTGTTTCTAAGCTTTTAGGCAGTGTGTTAGTGAGTGCTGTAACATCTAAGCAAGGCGGCACAGGTAAATTTATTAGGGTTTCTTTCTTCCTATGTCGATGTGAGAAAATAATAATAATTATAAGAAGAAGAATATAATATATTATTTATACCCCACCCATCTGGCTGGATTTCCCCAGCCACTCTGGGCAGTTTCCAACAGAAGATTAAAAATACATTAAAACATCAGTCACTAAAAACTTCCCTAAACAGGGCTGTAATGTAGAAATTATTGGCAAACTGCAGTAAATAGTGAACAGCCTTCAAAATAGATGTGGTTTTAACAAATGACAATGTATTGTATATGATTCCCCCTGCCATGTGAAGGTTTCGGCCACTTGCTGGAATTAAAATGCAATCAGAACATATACAGTTGGGATTTAACAATAGCTTCATTTGAAAGACACATGCACACAGCTTCACACAAGCATAGAAAGAAGAAACAAAACATACGTTTCTTGCATTCTCAGGGTAGTAGAAATTAAAAGTAGCAATGGTGTTCTGTCAGCCCATACTCTCAAACTCATACCGATAGGAGCAGGGCTTCATTCCTAAAGACCTCTCTTACACACACACACACACACACACACACACACCCTGAGCATACTTCTCTAGTTTTTAAAACCTTGGCATCCGTACAAGATGGTGTACCTCAAGTGCAGTACCCCATTGGCTCACTGTCTGAGCTTTCTCCCCATGTGACTTTGCCCTACACCCTAGAAATCAGATGTGTGCTGAGTGTTTCAGCAAGATTGGTGCTTGTACTATACAAACCCTCCCGTAAACCTGACCACATCTATACTTCCAGTTGACAACTGGAAACTGATTTCAGATGGCTAAGCTTATATACATATGATGCATTTGGCTGTAGCTAAAGAGGGATGCAGGTGGCGCTGTGGTCTAAACCACAGAGCCTAGGGCTTGCCGATCAGAAGGTCGGCGGTTCGAATCCCCGAGACGGGGTAAGCTCCTGTTGTTTGGTCCCAGTTCCTGCCCACCTAGCAGTTCAAAAGCACATCAAAGTGCAAGTAGAAAAATAGGTACCAATCCGGCGGGAAGGTAAACGGCGTTTCCGTGCGCTGCTCTGGTTCACCAGAAGCGGCTTAGTCATGCTGGCCACATGACCTGGAAGTCTGCGGACAAATGCCGGCTCTCTCAGCCAGTAAAGCGAGATGAGCTCTGCAACCCCAGAGTTGTCCGCGACTAGATCTAATGGTCAGGGGTACCTTTACCTTTACCTTTACCTTTAAAGAGGTTGATTATAGATGTAAATAAATCTATAACAGTTTATCCATGGGATATAGGAGTCAGCAGCATTGGCATGCTCTATCGTGTTCCAAAATGGGCATCACTGTGGATAAACACCCAAGGCAGACAAGGCAGGGAATAACAGAAGGAAAGAGAGAAAAATGGCTGTTAATATAGGGGAGGAATGACTGTGAAGTCATGTTTCAACTTGAATAGCCTGTTCCTAATCAAAGCACTCCTTAGTGGACAACTGATCCAACTTGGATTCTTTTAATGTGCTCCATTCTCATTTCAATAACACTTAGAATGATTCATGATATTGAAGTTTTACTTTTAGGCCTGCTGCTCCCCTTAGATATAGTATTTTTTTCTAAGCCTGAAACTACCAGTAAAATGTGTTTGCTTTCACTCATCTCTTCCATTACGTACTGTAGTAAAAATAAACAACAACCCTGTAGTTTACCTAGATCAGGAATTATACTGTTTATAAGCCTTGCTAAGCCATCTTGCTCATCCAGGAAACCAAATGAAAATGTTCCTGTGAGTGCATGCACTGACAACTGTGTGTATTCCTCCCAAAGCTTATGTTCGTTGAAATTTAGCCATATGTGCCTTCAGCCAGTGTCTCCAGTGAACACTAATAACCTCATGACATTTTGTTTTATTTATTACATTTATATACCTTTATCTTCCGAGGAGCTCAAGGTGGTATACATGGTTTTTCAAGGTGGTTACATAAGGCTCAAACACTTATGCTGTGATCCTCTGTGCATACTTGAAAGTCCAATGAATTTAGATTTACTTCAGATAAATGTTCATAGGATTAGACTGAACTTCAGACCTTTAACCCAATAACTATGTCGTATGAACTGAGACTTGGTTGTAACACAGTAGAAACTAACAAATAAATGTGGATGCATTTCCCCCCTCATTGACAAAGCATCTGCCAGACAAAATGTTCGCAAGATTTCATTTGAAGAAGCCTTGGAACTTCTGGGTACAGGTTTCCTTCGGGGAAGTACAGGATTTCTACGAGCCAGTGGTGATATTCTGAAAGGGACAAGCTCGGTCAGCAGGGATGTTAGAGTTGGAGTCACTCAGGTTTGATTATGTTATATATTGTGAAAGTTACTATTTTGTTTTTTTTGTTTTGTTTTTCTGTGAAAGTATTATTGCACGGTAGTGTGTATTGAACTAGTTAATTGATTTTACATGTTAATATTTTACAGGCTTTTACAGAAGACTAATTACTTGTCTTCTAATATTTCCCAGTGTTTTACTTGGATGCTAATGGTGCTTATTTCTCTTTTTGAAAGAAAAATTTATTTGCTAATAATGAAATTATTTTAATGTTTATAATTTTCTTTCATAATGTTTGTGTTAGTTCATTGTCTTTTCATATTTTTTTAAAATGTTTCTTAACATTAAAAAACCCTTCTGCTTTCATTTAAGAGCTATTATATTCTGCAGCTTGCAATGGTGAGGCCTTCTCTGTGATCTGGTTCGCGTGTCACATTAAACCTTAGTTAAAATAAACTATGACTTGATGTGAATGAGCAGTGCGCTTGTGCATGCTGCTGAAATCGCAGGAGCTTTGCTCCTCCTTCACTTGCTGCTGCTCCACTGCTGGGAAACCAGGCATGGTCTGACTTGTTGCCTCATCTGAACCCGGGCTCATGATTTGTTTCTCTCTAAAACCTTGGCTTTCACTCGTGGTTTGTGTGAGAAACAAACCATGAGCCTGACTGGTTTCCCACAAACATGTAATTGCTCTTAGCTGATGTCTGAAAGAACTTGTTCCTTGATTAAGCTTTAATAAAGCAACTTAAATGACACATCTTTCACATTTTTTTCGGATGAGTGACTGTCAAGGACAGAGAGCCATGGCAGAGAGAACTAACTAATCTCAGAGCAGTTTCATATTTAGCAATTTAGTATCTGAGACTTTTTGTTACAGAGTCAGTAGAGCTGAGGATTTTTGTGACATAAATGCAAATCCGGTATTGGGGAGGGGATTAATTCTTTGCCATCTGTTAATTGATTGCCCTTCATAGGGTGTCAGTATGAAGTGACACCCAAATCGCCTCCCCAGTAGGGCATATGCTTTAAAAAAATCTTGCTGTATTATTGAAACACTAATTCATTCCTTCTCTTCTCCTCACACCGTCCAACAAGCAAATCACCCTGTTGCATGGTGAGGCCAGATGTCCCTTCAAAATATCCTAACTAAAATAAAAATAAAGCTACAGTTTCTTCTTTAAACAATTCCATCATACATGGAAGTCCAGAACCTGTAGCAGGCTACTCAGGAAAATTATTTTAGGGCTGTTTCTGCCGCACATTTTTGAAGAAAAATAATTGTGTTTTCATGTCTAAAGCCTGAAGGGATTATGCTTAGAAAATGTATTCAGCTAAACTACAAAAGATCTTGTCCTCCAACTACTTTTTATTCTTTTCTCTATGCTCAAATAAAATAATGTTGAAACCTGTTTTGTTTTTTTAAAAAATTCTAAAGTTAGATTGCCATAAAATAACTCTCTCGTAACTAATTCAATATATTGGTGGGGATACACCTAATGAGTCCTTTCACCAAAATTCCTGTGTGAGGGCTTCCACTTATGCAATGGGTTTTCTTTTCTCCCATGACCCCAAAATTGTTTTGGGGTTCAGGAGAACTCTGAAAACAGTGCCCAGGAGGAGGAGAGGTGGATAATTCTATCTGGCATTCTGCAATGCTTGTGCTGACAGATCAGCATAGTGCAACACTGATTTTCTTTCTGGATGTGTTTCTTCCCAAAGTGATTCTCAGTGTGGGTGTAGTATTTATGAGGTTGACCTATTAACTGCATTGAGTAGAAGTTGATACCCAGTAAGATAATTTTTTCTTCAGAATAAGGGCTCTCTATATTCTTCCATTCTGTTCTGATTCATTAAGCTGCAAACAGTTAAAATTCATTTGAAATAAGGAGGAATAATCCAGTCTTGGCAAACATTTTAAAAAATAAAACCTGTAGGGTGAGGGTAAAAATGCCCTAATTCCCACAAGCGTGTAGGTTATTGTAACCTAATAATTCTTAAATTTCATTTTGCACTAAATGTGGGTGCTACATGCAGAATATTAAATTGCTGGAAGTTCTTGCATACTGATGCCAAATGCAACAGTTTACATAACAAGTAATAGCTGTTTCTCTTGCTCTGCTATTAAATATAAGAGAGGAAGAGGCTAAAGGAACTAGCTGCCTTGTCGCTACTGGTTTAATTTAAACCAGTTTTTGCCCCCCAACATAGCATCTAAATTTGGCTTAGATGACTAAAAGCCAGTTTGTTTCCACCTTACTTCACATAATGAAGCTGGAAACATGTTGTCTTAAAAAAAAATCAACAAAATTATTTTGGTGTCCTGTTAATATTATTTAATGGTAACTTTTATGACTTCTTTAATACTGCATTATATTTTTGAGAAGATTTTGATGTAAAAATATTGCATTTTAATCAAATCTCTTTCAGGCATATGTGGTATTTATCTCCACGCTGGGAGGGCAATGGCTTGAAAGGAATTTTTCTGCCTTGCTTTCCCATGTTCTGGACCTCGTTTCCCAGTCTCACCCTAAAGCTATTCAGACTCAGATGGACGCTATCTGTCGCCGCCGCTGTATTTCATTTATCCTCCGAGCTACAGTAGGAGGCCTTCTTGGGGGGAAAGCTCAAATTGCAACTGCCAAGGAGATTTGTCAAGCCATCTGGAAGCTGAAGAAAGTTGTGGGTATGGGACTAACAAGATTATGTGCTCTCCCTTCCCCCTCCTTTTCACTAGTACTTTGTATCATTTCCTAATCTGCTCATGAAGGCTATGCAGTACTGTTTGCATCTCCAGCGATGCCTTATCTGAAAAAAAAATCCACATGGCCCTTTGGGATTCATTTCAGAATAATAATTAAAATACCTGTGAGTTCCTTTAATATTTCTCCATAATTTAGGTTAGGGTTATTATGTGGAAGGTAAGTCTGATGACTGACTAAACACCACGGGAGTCAGAACTGCACATTGTGTACCAGGGACACGGGTGGCGCTGTGGTCTAAACCATGGAGCCTCTTGGGCTTGCCAATCAGAAGGTCAGCGGTTCAAATCCCCTTGACGGGGTGAGCTCCTGTTGATCTGTCCCAGCTCCTGTCAACTTAGCAGTTTGAAAGCATGCTAGTGCAAGTAGATAAATAGGTACCACTGCAGCGGGAAGGTAAACAGCGTTTCTGTGTGCTCTGGCTTCCATCACGGTCCTCCGTGCGCCAGTAGCGGTTTAGTCATGCTGGCCACATGACCCAGAAAGCTGTCTGTGGACAAACGCCCGCTCCCTCGGCCTGAAAGCAAGTTGAGTGCCGCAACCCCATAGTTGCTTTTGACTGGACTTAACTGTCCAGTGGTCCTTTACCTTTACTTTTTACCTTATTGTGTATCACTGACTTCTAGCTGTTGAGGATTTTCCACAGGTGTGGGAATCATGCACATATTCATTGGTTATGAACTTCCCTGTGGCATCAAGCTAGTCATCATCAAGATAAAATAACCATATGGTCCATTATTCTCTCTCAGAATGGGAGGTTTGTGTTTGTACACTGCATCTATGAACGTTGTGTCAGAAATGCTGGAATCTAGATTATGACAATCCAGTGGACTTGAAGGCCCTGACAACCACTTGATAGGTGATGACTTCAAGTCCTTCTTACTTACTGCAGGGATCATCTGCAGTACCAGTTTTCCATTCTTTGGGCGCAAGTATGAGAAGACAGGGCCTCTGGGAGCATATGGGCCCCCAGCCACTCATTGCTACTCAAATATATAGGTTTTAAAACGGAGAATATTCAGGCTAGTGTTTGGTTCTGAATCAGGATATGGAGGTGAGATGCTTAACCAGGGCTTACTGTTAATCAGAATTTTGAAATTGGCTTCAAACACTTAATTCAATTAATGGTTAATAGCCAACTCTTCTTTGACTTAAATGTGGTTAAGATTGGTATTAGCAGTAAGGACTATTCACACTTGAAAGGGAAGTGTGAATAAAATGAGAATGGAATGTAGGATTCCACGAACTGCTTTCATGGCTAAGCAATTGGGAGAGTTTTATGTGCACACCAGTTCATTGACTGAAGTGCCCTTCTACCTACTTTTTCTTCTCAATTGACTTGGGCCCAAATTCAGAGAAAGTTAATATGCCATTAAAATCAATGGGGTAAGTTAGCTTTGACTCATTAATTTCAGCAGTCCTTCCGTATGAGTTAACGTTCTCTGGATTTGGACCTGTATGTTTGCCACAACATGGCATCAAAATATGGTCTCCCATACTCTTTTAACAAGTACATCTCTATTTTCCTCTACACATGCGCAGATGCAGAGAATATCTGCAAAGTTGGTTGTCAGCTGATCTTTTTTGCTACTCAATGTCTCCTGCCATTAGTGTTTTCATGAAGCCCCGCTTTTACTGCAAAACCGTATTAGATATGGTCGATGTACCAGCTATCTCCTCCTAGTCTTTTAAGTCTCTTGTTTTGTCTAATGTAGCAAAGATCACACAATTCTTTCATATTGCTAGATGCTGCCATGAGTGACAGTAACGTGGAAACCCGTGTTGGTACGACAGATGTGGTAGCAAGCCAGCATATGCTTATATGTTCCTTGGAAGAGCTTGGAAACCTCATTCAGAATTTAGGCACTACTGCTGCACCTGTGCTACAAGATTCTAGTACAGGTAATGGATCATACCTTTTGTTCTCCATGATTTTGTGAAATGTGTGTTTTGGATCATTGAAACTCATCATATAAAGAATCAGTTTAAGAAAACAAAATGTTAAGGGTACCTTGGTCTAATCAGCTTGCTGTAGGATTAAAGCAAATTCTAATACAGGTTCAGATTACCCCAATTTGTGTGTGTGTGTGTGTGTGTGTGTGTGTGTGTGTTTTAAATCCTTATGGAGTAAAGATTCTATGTTAGTTCAGATAATATGTAGGAGATGTGTGATGAATGGGCTTTTGGAATCAGTTTTCATGTTGTCAAGGGGAGGGTAGGAATCTGTGGAACGCCCTCCTGTCAGATGTCAAGGAAATAAACAACTATCTGACTTTTCGAAGACATCTGAAGGCAGCTCTATATAGGGAAGATTTTAATGTTTGATGTTTTCCTGTGGTTTTATAATTTGTTTGAAGTCAGATGAGTGGCATATAAATAACAACACAGATTTGAAGTTCATTACTCTGTTTTCTTAAACCGTATGTAGGACACAAAATACTCTGGCTCTTAGTTAAAATAGATATATTCTCTATATAATCATTATTTAGGCCTTAACCTATTTGCATTTACTTAGGAGTAACTGTTATCTGAAAATAGCGATATTTGTTTCTAATTAAATAAAATGTTAGAACTTGGCTGCACATCTTACAAAAAGAGTATTTTAAAGAAATATAATGAGAAAAGAGCTGTTCACTACTCACAGCAGACTCTGAAGGTGAATTGTTGCAATTGTGATAAGTTTCTCAGAATTATTTCCCCTACTAAAGGTAACTTAGCTTTGTACAACACTACAATAGTGTTGTGTAATAATAATGTTTATTAGTTAGGTAAAGGTAAAGGTACCCCTGCCCGAACGGGCCAGTCTTGACAGACTCTGGGGTTTGTGCGCCCATCTCACATCTATTGGCCGGGGGCCAGCGCTGTCCGGAGACACTTCCGGGTCACGTGGCCAGCGTGACAAAGCTGCATCTGGCGAGCCAGCGCAGCACACGGAACGCCGTTTACCTTCCCGCTGGTAAGCGGTACCTATTTATCTACTTGCACCCGGAGGTGCTTTCGAACTGCTAGGTTGGCAGGCGCTGGGACCGAGCAGCGGGAGCGCACCCCGCCGCGGGGATTCGAACTGCCGACCTTTCGATCGGCAAGCCCTAGGCACTGAGGCTTTAACCCACAGCGCCACCCACAAGCCCTAGGCGCTGAGGCTTTAACCCACAGCGCCACCCGCGTTTATTAGTTAGAAAGCACCTTAAAGTCACTATGCCCTGTATAGAAATTGTGGTTGGTTGGTGTTCCTCCAGGTTTATAATCTAATCAAAGATTATACTTTTTCAAGAGGAAAGCTGGGGGAAGGTAAAAGAGGAAGGAGTGTCCATGGGAAAACACCTGAAAGGGTGTGTGTGCGATCATAAAGGAAAAGTGGATGTTAGGTAGAACATCTGAGTGATAGGGAGCTGCAAGTGAAAGGGCAAATAAAAGAGAGAGTAATCTTACATATAATTAGAAGATTGAATCCTTGAGTATCTAGGTAGCAGGCAAGAGGCTACAGGGAGAGAATATCGACTGTGGAACAATTTGAAAGTAAGTACAGGAAGCTTAAATGAAGATGAGGGACGATGGGATGGCAATTAAAAGAGTAAAGGAATGAGCAGAAAATTATAATATGGGCACCATCATATCAGATGAATGTTGCGCCAGTAGTCAATGCAGGAAGCCAAAAGACAGTGAACAAATTTTTTTTATAGTGTACGTAGAGAGAAAATGAGATGGCTTGACCAAGACCAGGAGAAAACAGGAAAAAAAGATAATTAAAATATTTGAAGTTTCTGAGCTTGATGAGAAAACTAGCAGTTACATGGTCAAGAGCAAGATGGAACATCCTAGAATTACTTAGTATGGTGTTCATTCGTGTGTTCAGAAGTCAGTTGTGAATCTAGCTCAGTTACTGTTCCTGAAAATTTGCTGTGCTGATTTTTTTAACATTTCTGACTTTCCAGGGGTTTTGGATGCAGTGGTGTCCATTATTATCCACCCCAGTATTTCGGTTCAGCTGGCAGCGGCATGGTGTTTGCGCTGCATTGCTGTGGCACTGCCCTGCTTTCTCTCGCCACTTCTGGATCGCTGTATCGAGCGGCTCACAGCACTCAAATCCTCCCCAGAAGCAGTGACTGGCTACAGTTTTGCTGTTGCTGCCCTACTGGGAGCTGTCAGAATGTGTCCTTTAGGAATTCCACATTGCAAAGGAAAGGTAATTATTTGAACCTTGGTCCTGGTATTCAGTGAAAAGGCATAATTAACTATTTGATACAGCTATAGACAACTTTTTTTTTTTAACAGCCTGTTCCTCACTGCAGGGAATATTTGTGCATGATGAAGAAAGTGTTGAAAAACCTGGAATATTTCAAATGACTGGTTGGTCCATTTCAATGTATTAGACCACTGAGTGCACCAGATCTAAGATTTTTTATTCCATCCATGTATCATTTAGCTACACTGATAAATATTTTTTACAGAGTGTTGAGTTCTATTCTTCATATATAACTAACAGCACAATCAAGTATATTTACTGGCATGTAAGCCCCATTGTTTTCAAAGGCACTTACTCTCGGGTAAGCTTCAGTGTGATGTTCCTTAGTTTTGGTCAAACTATAATCCTCAGTGAATTGATTTTTTAAAAACAAAAACACGAGGTCAGTGGAAGAAAATATTAACAATTACTGTTTCTTAAATAGAGAAATTAACACCGCTCTTGATAATAGACTGAACTAAGAGAGATGGGGGAATTCTCGTCTGAGGAAGTCGCTTAATGTTTTCTGAATTCATGGAGTTTCCATCTCTTTAAGAGCTGGTGAAATTCTTTTAAAAGACTCAAACTTCCATAACCTCATCCTGGCGTGGTATTAGTTTAAATTGGCAGATTACCATAGCTCACCACTTTCCCACAGACATCGCAGCTTTGTCAGTGAGGGGGGGGGGGGAATCAGAGCCTTGTATTCCTGAACAATGGAAGTGAAACCCATTTGGCCTTGCCAAGCAAAAGATTTTCTTTTAAAACAGCTAATTAGAAGTACATCCACAGATAAGTTGCTTCTCTGTGATGGGAGACGGGAGCTTTTTTGGCAAGGGATCTTATTTCTGTTTTTCATTGCTACCTCTCTGGATCTGAAGTGGGTAGCTTGCATGCCAGCTGGCTTGCTTGCATGCCATATGCATCTCAAGATCCCTCTAGAATTGAAGTGTGACTCTCCAATAAGTCTAATCTAAGTGCTTATCTGTCCAGTACCTGCAATTACAAGCCTAACTAAAGAGGAGCAATGGATAACAGTATGGCAGCACCTTTGCTTTGAAACTCCCTGGCTGTTGACTTTAAGCATGTGCCTTTACTATACAGTTTAAGACACCTGCTGAACATTTTTATGCTCCAGCAAGACACATGATGTAGTGAAATTTGTTCTAAACCTTTTCTTGATTTTATGTTTGTTTTAATTAACGATGCTTTCATGCATATTTGTTTTCATTGGTTTGTGTATTAGAACCATGTTTTATAAGTGTATTATAAGCATGTTTTATAAGTAACTGAAGCTTTACTTTGATTTTTTAGAAAATATGCACAAGCAGTTTTTACATTTTCATTAAAAACTTAATATTCAAGCCATTGCCATTTTTAAAAAATCCAATGGCATCCAAAATAGGAGGCAGTTTTAGTGTAAGCATTTGCTGCCACTATAGAGGTCCAAACAGCTGGAAACAACAGCTCTTGCCATTAAAGCCTTATTGCACACCTTATTGCGTTTCCATCCAAGTTCTGATGGGTATTTTATTCAGCAACAAGAGACTGCCAGCTTACCCTCTCCACCATTCTAAGCCTCTAAACCAGCGTTTTGTTTTGTTTATGCATACATAAATACTATTACTACCAGAGGTTTTTTGGGGTGACTTACAAGAGAAAAACAAGAGTAAGTTAAAATAATCAGTTAGGTTCAGTCCAGAATTTCTCTGAACAGAGTTCTGCTCTGAGAGAACGGGGAGGTGATCTTTACTGATTCCTCTTTCCTCCTGCAGCTGCCTGAGAAGCTGTCCTCCAGGGTTGTAGGACCCTTGAGGGCAACATGAAAAATGGTGTACAGACTGCAGGCCAAAGGAATCATTTAGGATCCTTGAACATCACATCCACCCACCCCTGTTCATCCAGCTAGGAGCCTCTGCTGCATCTTGGCGCCTTCTGTGAATAGAAGGAGCCATTCATGAAGCAGCCTCTCTGGAGCCAGTCCAAGGGAAAGACAGTAAATAAAACACAATTGCCTAACAAAGGAGTGGCCAGTCAGAAGGCATAATATGCATCTCTCACATGCAAAAGGCCATTTCACAGTATCCGAAGACATGGAGTCGAGCTCTCAAAAGCTTTCACCACAATACATTGATTCATCTTTAAGGTTTCACAAGATTTCCTTGCTAACCAGAATTAAAAAGTGGCTGCTCTGGAATTTTACCGATTATTAACAGCTCCCATTTATCCTCTTTTGGGAGCTGTTAAATATATAGAAACAATATGCATGCCTTTATCGGAAAGTGTTTAATTATGTATTTTCATTGTTAATGCAAAAACCATCACTTTTTATCACAGGCAGTCATGACAGTAGCTGAGGATTTGTTGCGTTCTGCTTCTCAGAATAGCCGCATCTCAATACAACGAATGCAATCTGGATGGCTCCTGATAGCTGCCTTAATGACATTGGGTAAGACTGAGTAGCCCACTCATTATTTATTTCAATATATGAATGTATCATTCTGCACATCAGCTTGGTATGGTGGTTTTTTAGTTTATTTTGCAAGGAAGAAATCCTAACTTTTTATATTCTAATTATTCACCTCAGCAAACACTCCCACCCAGCTGGTGATTAACCTGGGAACAGGGATAACTTAAATAGTTACAAGATTATCATTCTCCTGAGAGTGTTCCCATTACAGCACAAGGGCATACATTGAAAACTGTAAAGTGTGCCCATTTCTGGTTTAAATGCCTTTGTTTTTGCTACATGTAAGTATATCAGAATTCCATACTGTGCCCAGTAGGTGGGGAAGTTATCCAGTTGGCTCATGGACTGACAGGCAAAAGTGGCTACATGCTAAGCCTGTAACATCTTTAAAGCCATACTGAATTGTATAATTTTTTTCCCTAATAGCAGTGACTTTTTAATTATTTAATAAGCACCAAAGTTAAGAAACGGTGAAGTCGGTAGCTATATGCAGCTTACATTTGTTTTTACAATAGTAGTCAGTCTTAAGTTAGCAATCTTAACTCTCCCGCCCCCCTTTAACAACAACCATTAACATGCATGGAGGGAGTCTGAAATATGCATCAAGAAAAGGTAAGTGTGAGATTCAGCTAATGAATCCCTTCAGCAGAAGCCCTAGACAAGGACTTGTGCTTGCATACCAGGGCTTTTCATCCCCCTGAAAGTGGCTGGGGTGGGGGTTGAGAGATCCCTCTGAAAAGTGTGTGAGCTAGGGAGAGAGGGAAAGCTGAAATGCTTGCCCTGACACAAGGTTGAATTCCTCCCTGAATTCTTGAGCTCGTGGTAATTATGCAAAATAATTCATGTCACCTCTAGCTAGGGATTATGCACACTCAATTGCCTAGCCCAGGCACAGGCCAATCTACAAAGCTGGAATCCTATTTTTGGATGGGGGCTGGATTCTGTTTCCCCTGTCTTTATGCTCTGCTGAACAGCTGATTGGTTTAATTCCAGCTCCTCATTTCCCCATTAGCTCCTTTTACTGGCCTACATATGCACCAACCAAGCTGCAGTATATGTGCTGTTTCAGATGGAAGCCTCGACACTCCTGATTTTAGTTAAAATATTTTCATTTTTACCTTAAAAGTCTTAGAGTTTAGATTGATGTATTGATTGTTGCACAAGAGGACATATGGCGGAAAGAGGAGTACAGCAGGTTGTACTAAGCCTTGTCATGAACGGAACATGTGAGCAAAACCCAATAGGAAAAGCAATTGTTTAAAGCAGAGGTGGTAGTACGGGCTGCGAGCGTTTTGATTGACCTGCCACTCCTGTACAGACTGCTTGTGTAGCATGGCACAATACGGTGTTGGTGATGATTTTAATTCATTACTCATTATTCATCCCAAGGTTCCAGCAATTTAAAATAAAACATCAAAAACTGTTCAAACATAATTGCAATTGTAAAAGTAGGTTGAGCCCTATATATATATATATCTTAGGCATCAAAGGCCAGAGTTACAAATAGCATTTTCAGCATACGCCAAAAACTGTATATTGAAGGTGCCAGATGCACTCTGTGTTCATAAGAATCACAGAATTATAGAGTTGGAAAGAACTTGGAGGGGCATCTAGTCCAACGCCCTGCAATGCAGGAATCTCAACTAGATCATTTGGGTGCTGTGGCTTATGCCTGATTGGTGCAGTTCCATTTCAGCTAACAAACGCTCCTCTCAGATGTTGCTGGATTACAATTTCCATCATCCTTGAACCCTCTGGGCAGCTAGCAGGTGGTTTTTTGAAGGTTCGTTGTTGACATCAGAATTTTAGTGCATCGTATTAATATGAGAAAATGTCCAATATTAACATGATAGGTCCGGCGGTTGTTCAGCACCATCTTCCAAGAATGCTGCTATTGTGGAAATGTGCTTTCCCATTATCGCCTAAAGATTTAGAAACTGAGAAAAGCCGAGGTGATTCATTTACATGGCAAGTGACGCTGGAAAGCCGGGCAGGTGCTCTCTGTGGTATGTGGAATTTATCTTGGCTGCTTTGTAATTTCTCCCCTCTCTTCACGTTTTAAAGGAAAAATGATGTTATCTTTTTGACTGTGTGTGTATATACAGTATACTTCCTGAGATCTCTTTTTCCAGTTTCCCATTTATGGCAGAAATGATGGGTTCAAGTACACAAAAGAACTGTTCTTAACATTCCATAGTAAAACAAAGGGAATTTGACCATTTGCAGCACCCTACTGTTTAGAAATAGAAGTTACCAGTTAGCTATAATAGACCAGATTATTTTTATTAAGCCTTTTTACATATGTCTAACAACAATCATTGTTGGACATATGAAACAATTGTATTGTTATACATCTATAATTCATTATAAAAATAAAAGTTATACTTTTTAATAGTCAGTATCCTTTATTCCCAGCTATTAAAAGTTTGATCATCCATTGTGGGGGCCTCCTTACAGATGAAGTGATTCAAAGATTGCTTCCTCCCCTCCCATGTGCTGTTGCTTTACTGACACAGTGAGTATTGCTGCTGAGCAGCACTCATTTTTAACTAAAACTTTAATTTTGAGCTGTTGATTTCATAGCAAAAAATAAAAGCACTGAATATTTCTCTGGTGTTTTCTACAAATATCAACCAAGTAATGGTTTTGTGCAGATTGTTGTACTAATGTGGCAATCCAGGTTGAAATTTTATACATGAAGAGAGGAAAATATTGCTTGGAAACTTCTAGAGCAGTCCTTCATAGAGTCAGTGTGTGTTTGCAGCACAAAAAGCAGTAGTTCTTTCTTCCTTTTAAATGTATCATCATTTTTGTATAGTCACGAAGTTTTAGAAGAAGCCAGACAACCATGTCTTCTTGCAGAATGCTATAAATTGTAAGGAGTTCAGGCAGACTGTTTCATCCTACCACACTTCAATGTTCAAACCCTACTGAACCTTCTTGGTCTCTCTTACTGGACTTAACTGTTTACTAGAATGCTTTAGGGCAGGATTCTTGCCATCCTGTTTTGGCTCCAATTCTGTCTGGACTCGCCTGATGGGGAAGGGCTGTAGCTCAGTGGTAGAACACCTGCTTTGTATGCAGAAGGTCCTGAGTTCAGTTCCTGCCATCTCCAGATACAGCTGGGCAGGACTTCCTGCCATATATCCCAGAGAGGCCACAGCTGGCCAGTGTAGACATTACTGAGTTTAATGGACTAATGATGAGACTTGTTAAAACACAACGCCCTGTATTCACCTCAGTTCAGCATTAGAGGGAGTGATATTTTGAGAATTGCTATACAGTGGTACTTCGGTTTTCGAACGTAATACGTTCTGGAAGACCAGGTTCCAAAATGTTTGAAAACCGAGTCACAAAGGGCTCTCTGCAAATTCATTTGAGAAAATTGAAAAACATGCAGTGGAAGCCATTTGACTTCCGAGGCAGGTTTGAAAACGGAATCATTTACTTCTGAGTTTTTGGTGTTCGGGTTCTGAAATGTTCATCAATGGAGATGTTCGAGAACCGAGGTACCACTGTACATATATAGTGCTGTACAGTGGTTTTAATTTTAATTTTTTTAAGCTTTCCAGACACTGAATTTTAGGTGAGGTACAAAGCAAACTAGTAGCTGGAATTTGTTGGATAGATGTTTTTCTCTTTTGACTTTAGTATGTGGTTTTTTATGTTTTAAGGCTTCCTTCACTAACTAAAACCTATGGCAATCCTTTAAAACCATCAGCAGTGATGTACAGGAAAAGACTTTATGAACTGCTTGCTTTGTTGCCTCCAAAGAGCTATGAAGGTAAGTCATCAAGCAATACTTCCCTGAAATACTTCCAAAGGTTTTGTTCTTGTCCTTTTTGTTTTATTGACAAATGGACAAACCAGTCTTATTTTAATGGAAAAGTAATTTAACATCATGAATTTATATTTATACCAAATGTGTGGATAGTAATCAAGCCAAAATATTAATTGAGAGAGCTGTTTCCCAGGAGGGCAGGCCATTTATACAGTGGTTTATGGAAAGAGAGTTTCACCTGAATGAAGTTTAAGCCATATCTAGAGTACCTGGGAAATTGATTGATTGATTGATATTTATTACGGCCATTGGCCCTTCACACGACAGTTTCCCACCAACATATATATACTTAAAACTCCAAATTTAAAACAGCTAAAAACTTACAAAAACAGACAAAAACCAAAGCAAAATAAGCAAAAGACCAACAACATACATTACAATAAATTTGCAACATAAACATCGCCCTCTGCTCATAAATTAATAAAAGACATCAGTGGTGATATCACCTAGTTACATCCTAAAACATATATCATGGTTTAAAAGGGTTATCCGGGCCGCACAGGAGTCCGTTTTTCTTCTTTAAGTACCTGGGAAAGGAAAAGATGCCGCTTGCCTGCTCTGATGGCCTTTGTTGCTTAATTCAGGCATCACACCAAACCAATTGCAGGAGGGCTCCCCAACACTTCACAGAAGCTTTGTGGAGGTTGCAGACATGGAGTAGGGAAATAAAAGGACTGGTTATGCAAGCTGCCTTCTGCTCACATAATCACTGAATACGAATAGAAAAATAACTTTCATTCCAAAGTAACTTTTGTGTTCAATACAACCAAACCTGACTTGTAACAAAGCTGTTACAAAAGCTAAAAAGTGTTGAAGCGAAAGAAGAAAGTGTAATTCTGTTAAACATTTTTGTTTGTTTGTTTACTTCAGTAACTTGTGTTTTTAGGTAGGTACATGAATTCATTTTTGTGCCCATGCTGTCTTTCAACCTGACCACGATGCTCTACAAATAGTGGGATTTTCTGAAATTGTTCATTACATTTTTCTTTGGCTCAAAATAGCTAATAGGATCCTTTTCCTGATACAGTGGTTCCTCGGGTTAAGTACTTAATTCATTCCGGAGCTCCATTCTTAACCTGAAACTGTTCTTAACCTGAAGCACCACTTTAGCTAATGGGGCCTCCTGCTGCTGCCACGCCCCCAAAGCACCATTTCTGTTCCCATCCTGAAGCAAAATTCTTAACCTGAGCTACTATTTCTGGGTTAGCTGAGTCTGTAACCTGAAGTGTATGTAACCTGAGGTAACACTGTATTACGAAGTTTTGACATTCCACATTTGTTTAACTTGTTTAGTGTTATGACTTGCCAAAAGGCACATTTATCAGAAGTCCCAAATACCATACATACTTGGCAAGGGAGGTGCCATAATCATGAAGATGGATTTCCTGGGATGAGGCTCGTGTGTTGCACTCCAGGTGTGCTGACCCCTGCAGTTTCCCCAAATGCTGTTGACTTGACTGCAGAATCTGTGGCAGTGGTAGACTGCACTTGCACTTCCCCTGATTCTTCTGTGTTAAAGATAAAAAAGAAATCACATCCTTAAGCACCTTGCCAATAATATCTTTAGATACTAGTTTTACATAAAAGTAATTTTCTTCTATCTCCTTAATTTACAGGAAGCTTCTCTGCTGTTCTCAAAGAACTAGTGCTTGATTTGACTCAGCCTGATAACCAGATGTCACCCTCTGCTGCTTACCTTCCATCTCTCTGTCACCAGGATGAACTTAACTTACTGGGTCCCTTACTACAGGAGACAGAGCACAGATTTATTGAAGAGCAGGTATGCGTCAGCAGTAACTTACCCATTCAGAGAAGGTAGTCTGATGTCTGCTGATAACAACTGCACTTCTCCAATCTTTGCAGCTGTTCCTAGTTAACAGTATAGCTGGTGGAAGTCTGGAGTATGACCCATATTCGGTTTATGAGAGAGCTGCAGAAGGTGGTTCTGTGCCTAAACCCTTACCGCCAACATTATCCATTATTGGAGCAGCAACCCGTCTCTTTGGAGTCGTATTTTCCCATGTTGCAGAGTCCCAAAGGTAAAAACAATAAAAAAGATCATGACTAGTGCATGTAAAACATGGTGTTGCAATGTTCAGCACATTGGAATTTTTTAAAAAAGTAAATGGTTATGTGGCCTGAGGACTCTGTGTAAAAATATATCTATATAAAATATTATACAGAAGCTGAATTAATTTTCAGCCTCAGGTTAGCTTATATGTGAAAATAATTAGCTACCGAGAATTGCTGAGAAAGTGGTGCTATTACCCATCCTGATTCTGCTTAGGTGAGATTTGAAATTGGTTTTCCCAGATCCAAATCCATTCATGTCTATCTGAAAAGTCAGACATCTTGATCCTTCTGGTTCCTTTAGAGCAGAAACTTCTACCAAAAATGCAGAAGTCCAGCTAGAAGTCCATATGTCTGCCCGGTCCACAGTGTGTTGCCTGTAGTGGCCTGCCATGTCCTTTTGGAAAGAGCGTGAAAGCAAGAGCTCTCCACCGCTGTCTCCATTCTACACTCACCCACCCCAGCCTGAAAACGACTGGCATTCCAAGGAATGCTGTCTTTGAAATAACATTCATGAACATTTTTTCTGTTTCCCAATCTAGTTCTACTTTAATATTTCATGTGCATACACAACTTCTCATGAAGCTCCTTCACCTTCCTGTCCTGCCATTTTCTAATTCAGGTGCACAAGCATTTGCGAAACCAATCTGTGGTATAACAAGCGCATTGGGGTCTTTTGATGGTGAGCAGGTAGGAACAGAATAGGCTGTGGGGAGGAAGAATAGTTAAAAGATATTGTTTGGCCTCTTGTGATTGGCCACTTTGAATATTAATCCAGCCACTGTAGGAGCAGCAGCAATAGTTACTGGTTTCCCACCTGTCTTCTCAAGCCTACATAACGTAATATCTTGCAAAATGCAGAACACAAACAGCAAAATGCTTTTCATTTATGAAGTGTGGGTGTATACCCATATATGCAAATATGTTCACATGCATCACTTTTTAAAAACATAATAAAATATATGCAGTGTTATAGTAGTTACTTAGAATGATAAAGTTGGATGATAGCCTTTTTTTAAAGGGATAGATAGAAAGAAAGGTGTACTAGATTGGGGTTAACAGAGAAAGGACCCTTGGGTAATAGTGAGTTCTACACTAGGGGACAGGCCACAGCAAAAGCAGTGTTCCCTGCTCAACAACCTGATATCTGCTGAACTTGGTTGAATAACATAAAAATTAGTTATATCCCCTGTCTCCTCCTGTTTTTGTGTGTTTAAGGTTGCAAGTATTAGAACAATTATTGACATCTATAAAACAAACCAAAGGATCACGGCAGCAGATAGTACAGCAAAATGTTCTATCAGCATTTTCTAATGTTCTGAAGGTAAGTCTCCCTTTGTTACAAAAACAGGTCTGTTGGCTAAAAAGTGATTATACCTTAAACATTGAGAGGTGTTCCTATAGTGCTGTTTCTGTGAATTGGAAAATTTGAATAATACTTCTGAGAGCTCTATGTCCTTGAAAATAAATCACATTATTTGTGGCATTGTATTAAATTCCATACTCTTTGTAAGTATTCATCACCAGGAAGAAAATTTATAGTTTGAATATAATTTCAATAAATGCAACTTTAAATATGCGTATTTGTTGCTTGCCCCTTCTAAAATGTTTTCTCTCTCTTTCTTTCTGTTTACCATCCACCAGATTTTGTCCTAGTTTTCTGTTTTTAGACTTAGAGGTGCTTTATACACTTCTTTTTTTGAAGGGAACATGTTACAGACTCTTTAACGTTTCGAGCACGTTTATTATTTCTTAACCTCGTGCACACTGTGGAATTGCATGATGGACACAGTCTTTTCTGACCTTTAAAACATGCTGAATTGACAAGGAGAAAAACTGGTGCAATGCAGGAATCCACATTCCACTATTGTTTAGAAACTCTCTAACGGAAACCATGTTTGTATAGCTGGAGGTGTCCTGTATTGGCAACATAATTATCTTCCTCTTGCATCTAGAGTCAAATGGAAAAATATACTGCTAATATGTGCAACCCACCTCTGTTTTCATCTGCTTGATGTTGTCTGGAAAAAACCTTTTCCCTACAGCTCATAAGCTGCTCATGCACGTGAAGATGGATTATATATTTTATATTCATTTTTCAGGCATCATTGCCCAAAATTTAGCAGGTTAGAGTGGTAGAATAATACAACCTTTGGAACTACTCCTGTAGGGATATTGCATAGATAGTCTTTATCCCTGTAAAATTCTGTCTGCTGTATCTACATACTGAGCTTTTAAAAAAATAATTTTTTTTTGTTCTAGCATCTGGCTAGCTGCAAGGGAAATTTAGGTTCTGAAGAAATTCGAAGCTCTGCCATGACCTTAGTGATGAGTGCCTTGGAAAGTAGTAACCCACTCTTAAGATGTTCTGCTGCAGAATCCTTAGCCAGACTTGCACAAGTAGCTGCTGACAGTACCTTCACTGCTGGATTGGTGCAAATTAGCTTTGACAAGTAAGACACTTCTTATTGCATTGTTTCGTTACATTGCACTGTACTACAAAATGAACTGTTTGGTCCTATGCATATATACTCAGAAGTAAGAAAAAGCTTCAAGGGTAGAGTTCATTGTCATGATGAATGTTCCATCTGTGCAAGCTTTTAAGTTTGCTAGATGAAAAAAAATCTCCCATTTTCCCCTCTGTGTGATGTTCTGGTGGTTCTCAATAGCTTTTTGAATGTCGAAGTACACTGTGTCAACCAGATGCTTGATGACATTCTTAAAGAATTCAGTGAAACAGGTCTTGCTTTTGCGGAAGCCACGTTCGCTCAGCAAGGCTTGTTCTTCTATAAGCTTGGTTATTTTCCCTTTAACAATAATTACTACTAGTTTTAACAGGACAAATGTAATTTCCAGGATCACTCTGTATCCCTTTTAAATAATGGGTGTGATATTTACTGCTTTACAGTTCTCAGGGATGGAAGCTGATCTGAGGGGCAAGTTATGTATTTTTGTTAGAAGGTCAGCCATTTGACAGGTGGATGCCGTCCAGACCCAGTAATCTGTCAGTTTTCATTTTGTGTATTAGGCCAAGAACTTCATCTCTCATTACCACTATCTGCTCAGTTTGTCAGATTCCCATCCTGCAAAAGTTAGTTTGCAAACTGCAAAAACCAGTTTTGAGATCTGCTACTGCATATCTTCCATTGTGAATATTGATGCAAATAATTCATTCAGCTTCTCCTCTGGGTTCTGGGCAGAGGATACCACTTAGCTATGAGGAGACTTGACACCAGTAACATATTTTTTTCTATTTGCTTCACTAAAGTTATCTTGTAAAGCTGGACTCAGTTGCTATAATCACCATTCTAATTTCATTTGATTTAACATGTATGTGACACTTTCCCCAAAACCAAGTTGAGCTCAAAGCATCTCTTACCCAGTTTATTTTTTATTTTTTATAATACATAGACTAAAATCTGCCAGAGATGTAGTATCAAGAACAGGACATTCTTTGGCTCTGGGATCCCTCTATAGATATCTAGGAGGAATAGGCTCCACTCAGCACCTGAATGCTTGTGTTGGAATACTTTATACATTATCTCAGGACAGCACTTCACCTGAAGTACAGGTATTTATTGGATTCAACTGTTTTTCCTTTTTTATTGTGTAAGTGGATTTGAGGACCTTCAGGTGGAAAAATAGTATGACAGTTTTATTATTTATACCCCACCCGTATATAACTCTGAACAAGCAAACCTTTAAAAAATGTTATCTAGTTTGAGTATTGTTTAATAGTCATTTTGTAAAGTATGTATTACTGCATAAAAGCAGACTTTAAATCCTTGAGCTGTTAACTTGGTTGTTGTTGCTCTTGTTGGTTGTTCTTCTTGTTGGCTGTGACTGATATTGAACTGAGTTGGGGGACGTGAAGACTCACCATGAAAGGCACATGAATCTGGGATGAAGGATCAGTGTCTGTTCAAAGTGCCCTATTCACTATCCTTTCCTCCTTGCAGTTCTTCTGTTTATTGAACCCTCTACTTGATTCTTCTGAAACAGGGATGGAGGGCAAGAGGGTGATGGAATTTTCAAACTCAGGTTGGCAAGGACAGTGTTTGCTCCCTGAACTTACACACACACACAGAGGAGGGCGGCCTCAGCTCTTAGATAAGCATGAACACTTAGAGCTGATCTGCGTGGATTCCCATGTGGCACCACACCCCTCCTCTTACACGTGCTAGGGCCATCTATTCTGATCTCCATTTTAGATGCAGGTGTGGGAGAAATGCAGTAAAATCTAACTATGGATATTCTTTTCTAAGAGTTAAGGCCATAGAGCCATATTGCTGATAGAGAGACTCAGACCATAGAAATGTAATTGGTAGAGAAGTCTCTGTGTGATGTGGTTTCCCCCTCCTCTCCTGGAGAGGAAGAAGCATATAGTACTCTCTGTCATCAGCCAGCCATGAAGGAGGTGTGCCTTCAATCATTCCAGCATCATGCATATGCCTGAAGCTGTTCTTGCTGTAAACACAAGTATTTCACCTTCACTTATTTTTAATGCTGTTGCCTCTAAGGACGAATGTTCGACTGTGATAAAAATATAAACTGATCATGTTGTCAGTTAACCCACACACGTGGGCCTGTAGGGGAATAACATATAGTTAATTATATTCCCTCACCTACCTAATAAAAACCATCAGCAGTTAAGTGCGCTGCTATTGCCACTGAGGAAGGCAAGAAAGTACAGGCCAGTTTATATCATGTCTCTATTCAGGTATGCCAGAATCGGTACTTACTCACTTCTCCCTTCCCTTAGCCCTGCCGTGAGGAGCAATTACGTTTCTTCAGGTCATTCATCTTAAACTCCTATCATTTCCAGTCATGTTGTCGTACTGAATTATTAGTATATTATTTAGCACCATCTCACAGAAGTACACTCATTTTACACAATAATTTTCTTTTTGGTCACAGTTTGCAAATTATTTTATGTTTGTGCATTTGTATGTGTGACAGCACAGCATTTTTGGTATTTTACAGACCTGGGCACTGCATTCTCTGTCACTGGTCATTGATTCTGCTGGTCCTCTGTATCACGTGCATGTGGAACCTACCCTCTCTCTTGTTCTTATGTTGTTGTTGACTGTGCCTCCTGCTTATGCTGAAGTTCATCAAAGCCTTGGTCGCTGTTTAAATGCACTTATCGCTACTTTGGGTCCTGAGTTGCAAGGTATGCACATATTTGCGACATAATGACAAGACAGGAACCAGGCTGTTGATTATGAAGCTGGGAGATAATGCTTTGCTAGTTCTCACTTAGTGAAATGTGTATGGAGTACAGCAAGAACTAAAACAATGTTCAGACTTCTGCATATCAAGACAAATTTTCCCCCCAAGTCTTGCACAATCACATCATTAGCTTGGGTGTCTCCGGCTGTAGTTGGACTACTACTCCCAACATCCCTGACTACTGGCCCTGCTAGCTAGGCATGATGGGAGTTGTAGTCCAACTACAGCTGGAGACACAAGTCTCAGAAACACTGGTGTAGTTTGTAGCCCTCAAAGCTCATTTAATAGATAAATTGAATGTGACCTGCATGCTTCTATTCTTGAGTGCTTCAAATGACCAGTGCTCTTTTCCCCTGGCTGGAGAACCCCTACTAGTCTTGAGGTCTAGGCAAATTTTCCCTCTGGGTGCATATAGGTGCCCTTCTCCCTGATTGCCTAGATCAACTATCTGGTTGAGGCCCAAGCAAGTGACATTGACCATGTTCTTTGCCCTTGGGTGTGTGGTTTTTATTGCAGAAATTAGCCAGTGCAGGGTGAGAGGTCATTCAAGGACCCTGGCATGGAAGGTAGGGTGTTCAACCACCTGCTGCCTGCTGCAATGTGGATTGAGATCTCATGTCTGCAGGGTGGGCAGCGGGAGAAGGAACTCCTAATGAAGCTAATCAGGTTTTTTCTCATGCAAATTGCCAGCACTGGGGGCCTAATTAGGACTGGGGAAAGGGGTAAAGCTTAGTCCCATGCCAGTGTCCCAATATGCATCACCCCTGCACAGTTCTGGGGCTTTACAGTTAACATCTTCCTCCTGGCCAATTTGTCTCAGTAATTTCTATTATTGCTCTTTTTGTAATGGGGAAATTTTTTTTTACATATAGTTTTGTTTAGCGCAGGGACTTCATTGTTTGATGTTTTGTGAGCCTATGTATTTTCAGTTATGTATTTCTGTTTTTTAAAAATGTTAGAAGTAATCTAGAAGATTTAGCATAGGTGGTGCACACTCTGAACAAATAGTAATGCAGTTTTTGGTGTTGTTAACTGCTCTCTGAGGGAAAAGAACATGACAGAGGGAAATCTTTCTCCTTCCTTCTTTGTCCTGTTTTATAGGCAGCAGCACTACAGTTTCAGCCTTGAGGGCATCTTGTCTCCTAGGCTGTGCAGTGATGCAAGATAATCCTGACTGCCTTGTCCAAGCTCAAGCCATCTCTTGCCTTCAGCAACTTCATATGTTTGCTCCTCGTCATGTAAACTTGTCTAGCCTCGTACGGTGCCTGTGTGTAAGTACATATTTACATGTTAAGCTTTCCCTCTTTTTGTAACTTTGGAAACAGAGCATTGGAACTGCAGCTTTAAAAATTGTTAATGTGCCATACTTTTTTAGTCATTAAAGTCCACTTTTTCAGATGCATAAACTGAAACATGCACTACTTCCATGAGGCAGGTTAATTTCTTTGAATACCTGCCTTTTCAGGGTGGGAACTGAAAATGAACAAATTGTTCTGAGGAAACAGTTCATAAATTTTTGTTGAAAGTATGGTGAGTCTTTGGTTACTAGCAGAGCGTCCTGGAATATTACAAAGTTCTCTCACTGGCTCCTGAAAATTGTCGGTGTGGTGTCTGGTTTGTGTTTATCCTTTAGTGTAACCACTTACTGGTTCTGTCCTCTGTGGGCAGCAGAAGAACATTGCTAGCAGTTGATGGCATCTGTGTATCACATTACAATATGTGCTAGTGAATGATTCCTTGATAGGTCTGTAAAATAATGTTGCCTGAGTTGGAATGAGACATAGGAAACATACAAAGTTAGTGAATGCTTTTGCCATGTCTTCATTCTAAATTACTGAAATTTTTGAATAGAAATATATGGACTTAATGCTGATCAAGAGAAAAAGCTCCCACATATTATTTTATAATAAATCTTTAGAGACAGTTCATTGGTGCTGCCTCACTAGCCCATTCTGCCTTCCTCAGCCCCCCCATGACTTACTTAAAACCAGTTCATAGGGAGGCCCTGGCTGTCAGCTTCTTCCTCATTAGTCTCTGTGTTCCCCTTGTAGAAGACAGCAGAGAGAAGGATGGGGACAAAACTAGAATTACTTGAGTTATGATTCCACCTACTTTTCATCTCCCTGCCTTCCACTCTTCCAGTCCCAATGAGCCCCAGTGTAGAGATTTGGTGGGCATAATTTTATATCAGACTGTGTGATGATTAGGCTCTCTGTCTAGCTCTGGCAGCACATTTTGGTTGGGGTCCTATGACTTCAGAGTACTAGTTGTGAATCACTCCTGACAACTTTTGGCTGCAATCCAAAAGCAGCCACTGCTCATAGCATCCAAGCTTCTCTAGATCAGTGTTTCCCAACCTTTTTTGGGCAAAGGCACACTTGTTTCATGAAAAAAATCTCGAGGCACACCACCATTACAGCCCCGTGACGTCAGCGCGCAGCGTCACGCCGGGAGGGACATGAATTGCTAGCAAATTACATAATCACCTCCTTGAGGGCTGGCTCATCTTCTCCGAAGGCAGAACCCCATTAATTAACAGCACAGACTCACACCATAGCCAAGACGAGGGGGGGAAACCTCAGTCATGCACAGTCATGCACATGTGGGGGCTAAATGAGGACGAAGACCGGGCAGAGAGCAGGGTTCAAATCACCCCACCTGGCCAGGACAATCCCTGGGTGCTCCCTTGGGCCACTCGCCTGACCCACCTCGCAGGGCTGTTGTTGCAAGGATAACACGGGGAGAACCACGCGCGCCCCCGGGAGCTCCTTGGAGGAGAAAGCGGGCGATGAATGCAATGCACAAAATATATGAGAGGCGACCAGGTTTTGCAGGTGAGGGGCCCCCGCCAGCCTCCGCTTCCAACACCCGGCGCAACGACGCCGAAGTTTCCCCCCGGGCTCGGCTCGGGGAGCAGCACTGCTCCCCCCCCGGCTCCCCTTCACCCTCCCGGCTCTCTCTGCCGCCCACTGGGGACCCCCCTCACCTGCCAAGTCCGGAGCGCCGGTGGAAGTTGCATGCATGCATGCAGGGCGCCGCGTTGCCATTGCATTGCACTGCACTCCATGCAACGCCTGCACGCATGCATTGCCTTGCACGCCCGCCAAGGGGTCTCCCCGCGGTCCGATGCATCCCCTCCGGCGCGGATGCAGCATTGCAAAAATAACTCCCCCCCCGACGCAGCCCTACCTGGGGGGCAGCCTCCGCCTCCGCCGCTCCGCATCCGCGGGGATCCCCGGGCTCCATCCTGCCACCCGATCTCCGCGGGGGCGCAGGCAGGCTGCGTGGGGTCTGCGCGGAAGAGCCCCTGCCTGCCCGGCCGCCGCCGCCGTGCTCATTCCATGGCTGGGAGAAGAGTGCTTCAAAACAAAACACGCCACGCTGGGAAACGTAGTTCGTGCACCCCGCGCGGGCGCGGAGCCCAAGGGCGAGGGG
This sequence comes from Podarcis vaucheri, assembly GCF_965113315.1. NCBI lineage: Eukaryota > Metazoa > Chordata > Lepidosauria > Squamata > Lacertidae > Podarcis > Podarcis vaucheri. Next base: position 37,188,830 of record NC_138759.1, read on the forward strand.
ACTACGGATCCCAGCAGCCCCCGCGCCGGGGACGGAGGGGGAGAGGCCGGGTGCAGGGATGGAGGGACGGGTGGGCGAGCAAGTGAGTGAGTGGCAGCCGCCAAGCCTTGGCCGAGAGCCAGGAAGGGCCTCCCCGGAGGAGGAGGAGGAGGAGGAGGAGGAGGGAGGCGCAGAGCGGGAGGGAGGGAGGGAACCCCAGGGGTCATTAGTGACGGCGCCCCAATCGAAAATTTGACTTTAAAAAAAAAATCTTTCGAATTTTTTAATTTTTCCCGCGGCACAGCAGGCAACATCTCGCGGCACACTAGTGTGCCACGGAACAGTGGTTGGGAAACACTGCTCTAGATTAAGACCTTATATGAACTATCCCATCTTGCTATAGGTATTATGGTCTGCTTTTTCTTTTTAAAAAGCAGCAAGTACTTTGGTGTAAATTAAAAAATATAAATTGGTTTCAAATGCAATTGAACATTATCAGTTCATTGTTTGTTTGTTTGTTTGTTTGTTTGTTTCATAAGATTTATAAACTGCTTGTTTTTTTTAAAAAAAACCAACAACCCTCAAAGCAGGTTTACAAAGATAAAACAGTAAAATCATTAAAGCTGTTTTCAGCAGTTAGTATTGGCATTTGGCTTTTTCATTTTAAGGACCTGGAGTAATAAGTAATGAAAGTTGAAATGTGCAAGTGCTCATCTTGTGGCAGTAAATTTGTTTTCCATTGTTGAAGGTTGGGATCACTATGGGTTCTGATACCTAGGTTTTGTCATGACTGGATTATCATTTGTTTTTGTGCAGGAGATCTTGTTGGAAAATTCTGTGTTGGTAGGTCTCTGTGCACTGTTAAAATTTTAGCAATTTTCAGTGTTCTTCTTTTAATTTTCTCATTTTCTCTATTTAACCATTAATGTCAAGAAAAACTTTTAGCATGTTGAGTTATGTTTTGTTCCGGTCTAACCAAATTCTTTCTTAACATTTTTATAGCTGGCACACACACTTTGCTGTGTATATTTTATTTTTGTGTCTATTTTATTTTTGCATTAGTTTAACTTAAAACATCTTAAACTAAAAAAAAAGAGAGACCACCATTTTAAGGGTGTGTGGGTGTGGTTTGTATGTGTGGTTTGTATGTACTGCTTGCAATTTTTTCTGTTTTTTTCTGTGTTTGTTTTTGCCATTTTCAGTCTCTTAAAAATGAAAGAGATCAGAAATGAGCATTGTTATTTGTCTTGCAGTTAAGCTTGTGTGTTTTGGCTTTTTCATATAAAAAAGGAACTGGCATTTTTTTAAGCATGCATAAATCTCAGTGTGAGATCAGCTTGAATCAATGTTGCATAAAGCATTTGTATACTTGAAATCTTAACTTCAAACATCTTATTATTTTTTTGGTTTCTTAAATATGTGCTAGGCATATTTTTCTATGCATCAAATTACCTTAATAAGTAAGTGTGCATGCAGCAACGTAAGAAATTATTAGATGCAGACTCGGTTTGATTAACTGTGAATGCATAGCACTTTTTGTGTCCATTTTACCTCCTTTTGTTACTCCTATCATTCTGATGAGTTCCCATTGACAAATGAGGTACATGACCTCCCAACAAGGTTTCTTTGTAGCATGCATCCAGCTCTGCCCCATTTTTCAGGCTTCTAAATGGACACAAGATAGCAAAGAACTTGTTAACTTCCTCTATAATTCCATGCTCATTTAGTTGTAATTGTAATTTTAGAACCTCCATTTAAACTCAAATTTTAGTAGATACTATCATTCTGGCCTAGATATAATTCAGCAAGTTTAATATGCTCGGGAATTTATTGAGAGTAGTTTTAATGAGTCTGCAAAATTTGTACATTTTAAATATGTCTGCGTTTGTAAATTAAGATGATGAAATTCTCTAAACTAGTATTGAAACAGCAATATTTTGGTGGCTAATGTAAGAGAGCTGCAGGCTTTGCTAAGGGGGTATTTGTAGTATGCCATATCCATTGGTAGAGAGCCTGTTATTGTTATTGTTGTTGTTGTTATGATGTCTATACTTCCTTTCAAAGGGATGTGGGTGGCGTTGTGGTCTAAACCACAGAGCCTAGGGCTTGCCAGTCAGAAGGTTGGTGGTTCAAATCTCCACGATGGGGTGAGCTCCCGTTGTTTGGTCCCAGCTTCTGCCCACCTAGCAGTTCGAAAGCACGTCAAAGTGCAAGTAGATAAATAGGTACTGCTCCGGTGGGAAAGTAAACGGCGTTTCCATGCACTGCTCTGGTTCTCCAGAAGCGGCTTTGTCATGCTGGCCACATGACCCAGAAGCTGTACGCCAGCTCCCTTGGCCAATAAAGCGAGATGAGCACTGCAACCCCAGAGTGATTCACGACTGGACCCAATGATCAGGGGTCCCTTTACCTTTACCTTATACTTCCTTTCACCTGAGGATCACAGAGCGGTTTACAATATAAAAACACAAAAATACGTAACATAGTAATAAACAAAAGTAATCCCCCTGCCCTAGTTTAAAAGGCCATAGGTTGTTTAATTAGCCAAAGGCCTGGGAGAAGCAGGCTGGCTCCTAAATATATGTAAAGAAGGCAACAGATGAGCCTCCCTGGGGAGAGCATTCCCTAAGCAGGGAGTCGCAGCAGAAAAGGTCTGTTCTCCTGTTGCCTCCCTCCTGACCTCTCATGTATGAAGAAGGGCCTCAGATGATGATCACATGGTCCAGGTTGGATCATACGGGGAGAAGTATTGCAGTTCCAAGTCATTTAAGGCTTTATAGGTCAAAACCAGTGCTTTGAATTGGGCTCAGAAACTAATTGGCAGTCAATGCAGTCAGGCCAGGATTGGTATTATATTAGTTCAGTATCTTTGATGTACTGTGTATATGTAAGAAAGACATCAATATTTCACCATTCATAGCATCCCTTATTATATTATCATTCACAGATAGGTAATGTTGGGACAGACCTCTGTCTGAAACCCCAGAGAGCCATTGTCAGTCAATATAGGATAGCGCTTAACTAGGCCAATGGCCTGATTCAGTAAAAGACAACTTCCTAGCCATATTATAACATTTTTAATGTTCTATTTAAAATGATTATATGCCTGTGATGTGAATGGCATTTCTTTGGGGGCACAAAATAATAAATGATGCTTATTAATTGACTACAACCAAAAATAGGTTTTATTTTATAAGGGTTTAGTTTATTCATAGCTAAAGTAGTTGAAATCTTTCTGTTCATTTGCTTTTAAACAAATATTTGTATCCCACCTTTCCCCCAAGTGTGTTCAAGGTGATTTACAACAGAGAAACTTAACATGAAACAATAGATGGAACTGTTAACACCAGCCAGACACAGTCAAGATAGTGGAGGTTGGCTCAGATATTTTTACTACTGTCCTCGGGCTTTTTCTTCTCTAATATCTGATTTCTAATTTTGTTTCAGAAATGTTATTGCTTAAAGAACTTCAGGCTCCTGTCATTCAGATACCACCTATAAAAGTGCAACCCAGATTACATCCTTTGTCTATATATTTCAGGTGAATCTCTCTAGTTCATATCTGTTGTTGAGAAGAGCAGTACTAGCTTGTTTGCATCAGCTTGTACAAAGAGAGGCAGCTGAGGTATCTGAACATGCTGTGGCCCTTGCTAAAGACAGCAGAGAAGACTTTAGTCCAGGTAATATTGAGATTCAACCTTGTACCAGTGGATGCAACAGGACTTCTCTCTCCTCTCCCCTCCATGCTCCCAGAGTCACCTCTGGATGTTCTCCCAAACACCCAGACCTGATTCTGGGGGAACGCAGGGGATTGTAGGAGATGAGAGAGGAGCAGAGTCCTGCTAGGACAAGCAGGCCACCATAGCCGGGTGTCACTCATCATGTTTTCCCCTCTTAAGTGTTTTTTTGGTTTTGTGTAACTTGTATCTTGCCATGCAAAATCTTGCAGATATTTGTGTATTGCAAACTGACTGCTTGGAGGCACAAAAGGCACATGTTTATCTGTTCTGACCTATAGTTCTTCAGACTGAAGGACTGGGAGTTTGACTGCTGCACCACATCAAAAACTATATCCTCCTATAAAACTGTCATGCCAGAGAGATGAATCTGTCTCAGTCTTCTGTCTTGCATGCTAGTTTTGTATGTGCAAGGCTGGTGGGTTTCTTTCTTTTTTTCTTTCTTTTTGCATGAAATCACTCACATTGCAGTCTAAAACAGTAGAGTCCAGAAACAGACACTTGTTGTTTTTTATTTGCCTGTTTGGTCTCTGATTTGCACACTTTGCTCAGAAAGGCATGCCTGGCTTGTCTTTTTGATGCCTACTGAAGACCTTCCTTCTTTAAGCTGAGACTGTTCCCAGTATTGGAATTACTTTAAAGATGTAGAATCACTTGTTGCTTGCTGTCCTGGGTGACTTTGGGAAGAAGGGTGGAATACAAATGTAATAAATAAGTATTTTGATTGACGTAAATGGCTTGTAGGAGCTTATTTCTGACCTTATATTGTAACCTGGGATGTAGCTTTCATGATCTGTTGAAACACCAGCTTCGTCCATGGCTGCTTTTGTGCCATAGAGGTAACCCAACAGAAGGAGGGGTATGGAAGTGTACAACCCTTCTTTTGGAGTCTGCTACCCATGTGGTCTGTGTCTGAATGGACAGGGATCAGCATCACCCCTCCCCTGAAATTGTGACTACCTCTGTCAGAAGTGGTGATGTTCCTTTCATTTTCTTTCTTTCCATCTCCGAGAGTTGGATGTTGGTCATATTAAAAAAAAAGGCATCTGTATGTTGGAACAGAGGGCTGAAATAAGTCAATTTGGACTATTGCTGTAGCTCTAAAAATGAGGTTTGAAAATAATACAATGACACTTCCGCCTAGACATTTGCTTACTATATGGAATCATGGGGGGAAATCAGAGTCATGGTATGGAGGCAGGAAATGTCTTGAAATGTGTTTGGTTTTAATTATGCCTTGGGCATTAATGATGCTAGAGAGATGGGATGAGCAACAGCCTTTTGATATTATTTCAGGGTTAAATATTTTGCCACAGTATTGCACTTAAAAACTTTTGTCAGCTTTTCAGTGCTGTAATTCATGCTTGTTTCTCAGCAGATGAATTCAGATCACACTGTTGTTGCTTTTACAGGCATTAATATCAGAGAAGTAGGCCTTGAAGGTGCATTACTGAGCTTATTGGACAAGGAACTGGATCCAAAACTATGCCAAGATATCAGAGAGACCCTGAGCCATATGCTTATATCAATGGGAGTGGAGAAACTCTCTTTCTGGCTTAAACTCTGCAAAGATGTTCTAGCTGCCTCTGCTGGTATGTGCTGATGCCTTCTTCCTAGAAAGTAGATTTTCTCACTAGATAAATGAATCAACGAATCAACTGACCATAATATCAGCTGATATCTTAACCTATTTTGCAAGTAATTTCATGTAATAAGTGAGAAGAATGACTCATAAAAACTTCTAAGTTGTAAGACCACAGAGGAAAAGGAGGAGCCTTATGCAGGGTGATCATTGGAGGCCCGCCTCCAGTGACATCAGAAGAAATGGGCCTTCTCAGTGGTGGTACTTAATTTTATGGGATTCTCTTCCTAGCAAAGCTTTGCTGGTGCCTACTTCTTGGCACAAAGAAATACCTTTTTACTTTCCTAGACATAGCTGCTGGTAGTTTCTATTACAGTGGTACCTTGGAAGTCGAACAGAATCCGTTCCGGAAGTCTGTTCGACTTCCAAAACGTTCGGGAACCAAGGCGTGGCTTCTGGTTGGCTACAGGAAGCTCCTGCAGCCAATCAGAAGCCACAACAGACGTTTGGGTTCCAAAGAACGTTTGCAAACCGGAACACTCACTTCTGGGTTTGTGGCGTTCGGGAGCCAAAATGTTCGACTCGCAAGGCGTTCAACTTCCAAGGTACGACTGTAGTTTTGTTACATTTTTTAATATAAATAAGTTTCCTTTGCATCACTCCCCACACCTCTTGCTCTGTTTCCTTGCTCATTCTTCCTCCCTATCTCTATTCCTCCTGTTCCCCTTCTGCCCTGTTATACACCCCAAGTCTTTGATGGGTACTGCTGCAACAGTACTCTGATCCATTAAGTGTTTTGCACTTTACCTCCCTGTATCTCAATGCAGATTTCATCACAGTGGTTTCAGTGGACACTACCCAAGAAGAAGAGGGAGCTCAAGGGGATGATGAATTTGCATTAGCTTTGGAAAACAATGAAAAGCTGCATCCCTTCCCTCATCCTCGATGGTCTACTAGAGTATTTGCTGCAGAGTGTGTGTGTAAAATTATTGGCCAGTGTGAGAATGCAGGCAACGCGCACTTTGACATAGCTTTGGCACAAGAAATGAAGCAAAGAGATTCAAGAGGTATGTCTTCATGTTTATGCAGACATCAACCGCAAGTAAGTGGGTATAGGATTGCAATCTAAATTTAATTTGACAAACTGTAGCTTAATGGGATCCAACAAAATCTCTTTCCAGCTATTGCAATAGTCATTCATTGAGGTGTGTATTCAGATTATTGTTAGTAGGCTCATTTGTGAGCAAGAGAAAAATGAATACTCTTGAAGAACAAAGAGGTTTGTAGATTTATTATGGCACAAACTTTTCAGAGACTAGAGTCAACTTAATGCAGATAGTATTATTAGATACATGTTGTATTGTCCTTAGTTGGCAGGTGGATATAGATGAGTGGGAGGAAATGTAACAGTGGGGTCAAATGGCTATTTGAGTAAAAAACACACACCACAGTATGGCTTCCTGTCCTGCTACATATACTAAGCTGGCATCTAGCAGTAGCCATTCCATCAGACTATAGGAGAGAGAGATGGTTCTACAGATCCTTTCTGCCAGCTCTGCCGAAAGGCCAGACATTTTGCTCATCCTCTCCTTGAACTGTTTCCATTCCAGCTGGGCATTTTCAGTAACTCTGTAACTATGAACTAATGCCCGAGATTGCCTTTTCCCCTCCTCCCTCCCTGTCTGTGTAACTTTGCAGACATTTGAACTTTAATTGAATTAACATGGACTTTTTATATTTTAAGACCATTTTGGCCTGCTTTTTCCATATAGAAACGTCAACTTGAGGGTAATGGCTCACACTTCTGATGAAATGAAATCTGGTCCATAAAGTTAATGCCATAATAAATCTGTTACATCTTTTAGATGTCTCAAACCCTTTTATTGGTTTTTTTTCCTGCTACAGACTAACACAGCTTTATCCCTGGAAGTTAATTTTACTGAAGCAAACTTTTACAGATGTTGCACCTAAAATGTTGACTCTACGCAGAATGTTGACAATCTGCAGTTGTTATCGGTGGTTTCCTGGTTCAGCAGGAAATGATGCCTATTTATGTATAGGTATACAATTCAGAGGACGGGAAAGAAGAGGGGGTGGGAGATAGGCATCCATGCTTTAAGTGTCCACACTAAACTACATTTTTCATATTAACAAAATGATGTTTTCCTTCCCCACCCCACCAGATGATTTCCTAGTACTGCACTTAGCTGACTTGATCCGCATGGCTTTTATGGCTGCCACGGATCACAGTGACCAGCTTCGTCTTTCTGGCCTTCAGATGTTGTTAATTCTTGTTCGGAAGTTTGCTACTGTGCCGGAGCCAGAGTTCCCAGGTCATGTGATTCTGGAACAATATCAAGCAAATGTAAGTAGGCTTTTGGTTCTAGAGGCATTTGAAAAATAAAATGCATATTAAGTGCATATACATCGCACTTGAAAACTTGTGTTATAAAGGAATATATTATTGGCGTCTTACTATACAGGCTGAATAGAATTTATAACAATAACTATCACTGTAGTGAATCAAGAGCTGATTTTGTAAATGTGTGGTGGAACTGGCCTAAAATAAATGAATTGTTGGAAAATATTTTATAACATATGTTACTTTAAATTAGCTTAGCAAATTACCAGTATAAAGAGTAGCAGAAACCAGAAAGCCTCTGTGGCAACTGAAATGTATAACTTGGTCCCAAAATGTTCATCAAGTTGGCAAGCGATTAGGAATAATTCTGCATGTTGCACCTTTTGCCTTTTAAGAGAATCATACTCAGATTTGTAAGAATATGTGAACTGGGCCAGTTTCTTCAAAATATTCAAATATTTTTTAGCATGTTATCAAATTATTTTATTTTAGGTTGGTGCAGCGCTTAGACCAGCTTTTACTTCTGAAACACCACCTGATGTAACAGCAAAAGCATGCCAGGCAAGTTTTTTAAAACTATATATATATATAGAATTCAAATTTCATCAACTCTTGACCAATCACAGGTAAAACTTGATAAAGATTATATCTTTATCTTGTCTCTTAAAAATTAGTATTTGAGACTGCTTCACCTCTGAACATTAAATATGATTGCATAATGGGTTTGCCAGAGCAGAGAGAAAGCTAATAACCTAAGTAAGTAAGTAAATAAGAGAGCACAAACCCAGGCATAGTGTTTTGTAGCATTACAAAAATAACTATATTGTTTGCTGTTCTGTCATACTAGGTTTGCAGTGCCTGGATAGCAAGTGGTGTAGTAAGTGACCCTAGTGACCTTCAGAGGGTTCATCAATTGCTTGTGACATCCTTGACCAAAATACAGGCGGGACAAGAAGCCCAAAGTCAACTGTACAATGAAGGCACATCAGTTATGGAGATCCTAGCTGTGTTGAAAGCTTGGGCAGAGGTACTTTTTAATATACATATTTATGGTAGCACTAGCACTTTGCAATTATAACTTGTGGATCAGACATTTGAATATCTACAGGGGTCAACTTCCAGTTTTGAGTTGTGGTGTTTGGCAAAAACATCTGGATTTCACCATGATGTTCAAGGAATTGGAGAGCATTCCTATTTGCTTATACTGAGTCAGACCATTGGTCCATTCAGTTGTCAGGGCTGGAGTCAGATGAAAGTGAACACGAAGAAGCAGAGTCAGTTGCTAGTGAAGTTAACTGTTTATTCAAGGAACAGGCATACAACTCAGCAACACTTCCCAGTAGGTCTTGCCCCTATATTCAATGGCCTATCAATGAGACTGTCCTTTCATGTTGTTGTTTCAACAGGTCTATATAGTTGCAGTACAAAGGCAGAAAAAGCAAATCGACGTCAACAGACCACCCTTGGTAATAAACATCACAGAGGAGAGCTGCAGGGATCAAATATCTCCAGTGGATGAACTTCTGGAGCTAGTCCAAGCAGATCTGGGCAATCTGAGCAAACTCTGGCTTGCTGCACTCCAGGATTATACTCTCTTAACTTTGCCTTCAGAATTTGCCTCTCAACTTCCTGCTGAAGGTAGGCAGGCAAATAGAACAATACAATTTCATTTCATTCATTAATCTATTATATTTCTATGCTGCTTTTCACTCACATGAGTCACAAAGCAGCTTACAAAGAATAACAATAATAAAACATCACAATTACAACATAAATCGTATAAAATAAGTAGCAAATCGTCAGCAAAACAATTGCAAATCAACAGTAAAACAACCACCTTCTGTAAAATACTGTTAACAAAACGGCTAAAAATTAAGCTAAACATCACAAGTCATAAGATTCACAAGGCATTGTTGCACTCATAATCCACAAAACAAGATTAACAAACAACCCAAAACAAACTAAGCACTGTTGAATTCTCTCTCTCTCTCTCTCTCTCTCTCTCTCTCACACACACACACACACACACACACACACACACACACACTCTTCCCCACCCCCATGACTCAGTTCATCAAAATACATACACATAAAATACATACTAATTTTGTTGCCACATAGTTTGGGCCTGATTCAGTAAATTAGAATGTAGCCAATAAAATTTAAATGAAATTTTCAAAAGTGTGGGTGCATAAGTGATAAGATGTCTGTAAGATTGCAGACTTTAAAAAGAAGTTTACTGAAGTCATCTCTGATGATTTGTGAATATTACTTTTAAAGAATAACTGGCCAAACCTTCCTCATTGTTTAACCATAAAAAGTGTAATTAAAGTAGTAATACAAAGCTACCTTGAGCTGTTTGGAATATGTAAACATTTGTTGCTTTTAATTGTAGGTGGTGCTTTCTATACTGCAGAGACAATTGAAAATTCGAGACCACACTATCAAAACTCCTGGGCATTGATTCTCCATGCAACAGCATTGTGGCTTACCAGCACAGGTTTTCTTGTAGGTGACTCAGATGAAGGTCTAACTAACCTTTCTCGACCTGTCACCCCAACTACAATGTGTCAAGATTCAACATCTAGAGCTGCTGTAAAATCACCTGAAGACGTGAACACTGATAGATTCCATCTTGTTTTGGGTTAGTAAATGCATGAACTTTTCCTGGTGTTATTTTCTCATGTAATTTTTCTGATTGTCGTTGGAAATCAGTATGAGCTGTTAGGCACATGTTGAAGTGGTTAATATGCTACTGTTGATAAAATTCTGCATTGTATGGGATTACTACAAAATTTCACCATTATTTCATTGAATCAAGCCAGTGGTCCATCTAATTGAGGTAATTGTCCCATCTAACTGAGAACTGTTAACCCAGAATGTCAGAGGAACTGAAACCCAGTTCTCCCAGTCTCTGGGAATTGGAATTTTATTTACTTACATCTTATTTGTTAAAAGATTTCTAATCCGCCCTTCATGTTGAATGATCTCAGGGTGTATAACAATTTACAACAAAGCAAAACTGAAACATACAGTTGGAAGAGTACTAATATATACTCGTCCCAGCACAGGCCCAATAAAAATCATATTTCAAATGCCTGGTGCAAAAATCTGGCACCAAAAGATGGATAACAACAGCACAAGTCAAATTTCAGGGGCCAGATATTTCCAAACCAGTCGATTGACTGATGTTTTATTGGAAATTCAACTCTGATTCTGTTCACAGCATAATTTCTCTCCTCTCTTCTTAGGAATTAGTGTGGAATTTCTATGTTCTCCTCGGTCAGATGCAGGAATGGAAAATATTACTTCTTGCCTACATGCCTTACGGGTGCTGCTTGATGTTCCTTGGCCAAGGTCTAAGATTGGTGGCGATCAGGTAACAATCTATTGGAAATCCTAAGTATGAATTGGGCAACAATTTTTTACTTTTTGAATGTTGTCTAGATTTCTACAACTCGTTTAGGGTATTTTTGCACTGCTGAATCAGGAAATGGCATCCGTTTCTCTCCATCAGGTCAGGTTTACTATAAACTGAATGGTGGGCATTGATAAAGGTAAGTACATGTAAATTGCATGTTGCTTCACCATTTTCAGGGTGAAGTTCAGGGCTTGAACTTCCGTTTCTTGGAACTCCTGGAATGCTCAGTGGCAGGGAAGTCTCTCTTCAGAGTCCAACAGTAGTCAGCCATCATGACTGCATCCCAGCGACTCTGATACCTGGTCTCCATCTCTTTCATGTCCTGATGGAATCTCTCCCCCTGCTCCTCACTCATTGAACCCAGGTTCTCAGGAAACCGGTCCATATGTGAAAATAGGTAGTGCATCTTGACACTCATGTTGCAGCCCAGGTTTCTGAAACAGTCAGCATGTTGTTGACAAGTTCTGCGTAGTTTCTGGCCTTATTGTTGCCAAGAAAGTTCTTCACTACCAGAACAAATGCCTTCCACGCTTCCAGTTCCACTTCGTTCATTGAGTTTCCGAACTCTGGATCTCTGATGAGCTGACGGATCTGAGGACCGTCAAAGATGCCAGCTTTCAACTTCTCCATGGTCAATCCTGGAAAAGCCTGGCACAAGTAAGTGAAGCAGTCACCATCCTTGTTCAGAGCCTTGGTGAACTGCTTGATTAAGCCGAGCTTGATATGCAGCGGTGGGAAGAGTATTCTGTCTCTGTCCACCAGAGGGTCGTTGATGACGTTCCTTTCTTTGCAAGGCACCAGTTCCTCCTGCACAGGCCAGTCCTTCTTTGTGTAATGCTGAGCACGGTCCCTACTATCCCACATGCACAGAAAACATGGGTACTTGGTGAAGCCAGACTGTTGTCCCAATAAAAAGTTCACCATCTTCAGGTCAACACAAATAAACCACTTATGCTGATCATAACCAATTTTCTCCAGCACATACTTCACCGCTTCATAGTTCTCCTTCAGTGTACTCGAGTGAGCCAGGGGTATAGAGGCAAACTGGTTGCCGTTGTGTAGCAGAACACATTTCAGTGATCACTTGCTGCTGTCAATGAACAGTCTCCAATCTTTGGGTTCGTACTGTGGCACTCCAAGCTTGAGCAGAAGCTGCTCAATATCTGCACAGTACACCAAGTCCTTCTCTTCCGAGAAAAAACAGAGGTACTCTTGATGCCTGTTGCGCAAGAAGCTGATGCGAGCACTGTCAGAGAGGAGGTTTTTTCCCTTGAATCTGGATGCCAACAGTTCGGCAGAGTTCTTTGACAAGCTGAGGTCGCGAACTAGATCATTCAACTCCTTTTGGGAAAATGGATGTGGAGCATCATCTTCAAGAACCACTTCCTCTTCTTCATGTCCTTCAACACTGGAGGCATCTTCGTCACTAATGTCAGGAAGTTCTCTGAAGATAGGCACTGGGATTTCATCACAATGAGCTACAGGACGACGTGCTGATTGAAGATCAGGATACTTCGTGGGGCGGCTGCCCCATTAACTTAGTTTTGATCCCCCAACTTTATGCTTTGCCGCACCAATTTATGGAAGATTTTGAGGTTTTATGACTTCAAACTAATCCCTTTTCGACATAATCACCCAGAACTATCGGACCTGAATACTTCTTGTCATTAAAATAATCATTTCCAATCAAAACAATTATTCGACATGGAATTTTACCCCCACCAACTTCTTCTAAAATGCTCCACACAAGCGTACATGTGAACAAAAACGTAAAAAAACGACATGTGGCCATAGCTCAAAAACTTGACCTGATTGAGCAAAACCAATGTGATTTTTGGATTCAGCGCATCAGATTCGTCCTAAATCAACTGAAAAAACACAGACAACAAATTTGTTGTTGACCAGTGTTAAGAATTGTTCGGTGTTAACAATAATTGCTTCTACCCGATGTCTCTAAGAAATTGCTTCCTTCGTTTTCTCTCATCGTGATTTCTCATGACATAATGTGAAGGACGCTTGAAATAGCCTCTGTGATACATTTCACCATGTGTGTTGCTGCATTGTGTGTTCCACACTTTTCCTGTTCCCCTTTATACAGGAGCTGAGTGTTGAGATGCTGAATGTTTTACATCGGCTTATAGTGACAAGAGAGTCCCCTGACATTCAACTTGCTGCTCTAGAAGTTGTTCGACAGATTCTTTTGGCAGCTCAGGAACATGTCAAGGAAAAACGGAGAAGTGCAGAAGGTATTGTTCTTGCTGGCATTTAACTTAATATGCTGGCTTTCCACGCACAAGGTGGCTTACATAAAATTGATCGAGGACAATACATAAAAACAAAGCAAAATACCAAAAAGAAAACAAACAGGAGAAAACCAATATCAGTTAAAAACAAGCAAGATCTCACACAATAAACGGTTGGGAGTTGCGAGCCACGCAGGTTTCATGCTTCTCTCTTCTCTGGCTCAAATTTCTCCTGCCACCCTTAAGCAGGGCCCTTCTTATTATGTGTTAGAATTGAATAAATATCTTATGACCATGGTAGGTAAAAATAAATAAATTGCTGCGGTTCTTTTCACTAGTAAAGGTAAAGGGACCCCTGACCATTAGGTCCAGTCGTGACTGACTCTGGGGTTGCAGCGCTCATCTCACTTTACTGGCCGAGGGAGCCGGCATACAGCTTCTGGGTCATGTGACCAGCATGACTAAGCCGCTTCTGGCGAACCAGAGCAGCGCACGGAAACGCCTTTTACCTTCCCGCCAGAGCGGTACCTACTTATCTACTTGCACTGGCATGCTTTCAAACTGCTAGGTTGGCAGGAGCAGGGACCGAGCAACGGGAGCTCACCCCGTCGCGGGGATTCGAACCGCCAACCTTCTGATCAGCAAGTCCTAGGCTCTGTCGTTTAACCCACAGCGCCACCTGTGTCTCTGTTTTCACTGGTAGCATAATGCTATTAGTAGATTTTTAACCTGTATTTCTAATTTATTTCCATATTTGTCCTGCGTTAGATTCTTTCTGAAAATGGGAGCTGCGCCCATATAGGATTATTTTAGTTAGTGATGGTAATTTAAGCCACCCTTCCTTTTAATAATGAACATATCTGTTAAGCATAGTATGCGTCAGTATTAATATACAGTGGTACCTCGGGTTACAAACACCTGGGGTTACAAACACTTCGGGTTACAGACTGCGCTAACCTGGAAGTAGTACCTCGGGTTAAGAATTTTGCCACAGGATGAGAACAGAAATTAATTGTGCGCTGGTGGCGTGGTGGCAGTGGGAGGCCCCATTAGCTAAAGTGGTACCTCAGGTTAAGAATGGTTTCACGTTAAGAACAGACCTCCGGAACTCATTAAGTTCTTAACCAGAGGTACCACTGTAGCTTGTTTTAACAGTTGGCATTCATACCCTACAAGTGAAACAACTTAACTGTTGTTTCTTTCTTCCCCAAAAACCTCACCAATTCTAATTGTGAAAGGGAGTTAAGAAAATCAAACATTCACACCATCCTCACAAAATTACAGTTTCTTGTGTTGGAGACAAACAAAGCAAAGTAAGTTCATGCAGTGCAGCTAAATGATGGAATTTGTTACCCCTTAGATGACTTTAAAAGGGGATTAAACAGATTCATGGTGGATAAAATTACCAGCAACAACTAGTCATGATGACTATGTACTGCCTCCAGGTTTAGAAGCAGCATACACCTCCAAGTAGCAGCTTTCTGTGGAGCGATTGCCATTGTGGGCAAAGAGGCTGCTGGATTAAACGGGCCTTTGGTGTGCTTACACAAGTGTTCTTCTTATGTATCGAATCCTCATGCTATGGCACAGCAGTAAAACTGGGAATAAAACTACTCTGTGAATTTGTAGTACAGCTATAGCAGGAGTGAAGCTAAATTGGGAGCTGTGATGCATGTTAACATGGAGTTCTGTTTTGCAAATTATGTGCCTCCACAGCAGGAAAAATCCAAATGCACACAACTGAAGCAATTGTAGGACAGCCAAATTTAAATAACAATTCGACACACAGCTGTGAGGCATTTGCGAGCTTTTTTGCGGAGAAGGTCCTGTCGCTCCGCCATGACCTCCCTGCCAATTTGGATACAATAAAGGAACTGGAGGCCCCTCGACTGTCCTCGGGTCCAGTACTGGACCACTTTGACCGATGTGGACAGACTCCTCCGAGCTGGAAAGCCCACCACTTGTCCTCTCGACCCGTGCCCGTCTTGGCTGATTAGAGCATGTCCAGACGAGGTGCGGGCCCCCCTGGGGGATATCATCAATTTGTCCCTTGGCACCGGGACATTCCCAGGGGAACTGAAGGAGGCAGTGGTGCGTCCGCTCTTAAAGAAAACATCATTAGATCCCTTAGATCTATCCAATTACCGCCCAGTTTCGAATCTTCCATTCCTGGGTAAGGTGATTGAGAGAGCGGTTGCTGAACAGCTTGGTAGGTTTCTGGATGAAACATCGGCTCTGGATCCATTCCAGTCCGGCTTCCGCGCTGGTCATGGGACCGAGACGGCTCTGGTCGCCCTAACAGATGATCTTCGTAGACAGCTGGATCGAGGCGGGTCGGGGCTGCTGATTCTTCTAGATCAGTCAGCAGCTTTCGACATGGTCGATCATGAACTTCTGGACCACCGCCTCGCCGACGTGGGGATCCAGGGCACAGTCCTTCAATGGCTGCGCTCGTTTCTCTCTGGTCGGGGACAGAGGGTGGCGCTTGGGGGGGAACTGTCATCCCGCCACTCCTTGGTGTGTGGAGTGCCTCAGGGTGCGATTCTCTCCCCGATGCTTTTTAACATCTTTATGCGCCCCCTCGCCCAGCTTGTCCGGAGTTTTGGGCTGGGCTGCCATCAGTATGCCGATGACACCCAACTCTATCTGTTGATGGATGGCCATCCTGACTCGGCCCCAGACACACTGATCAGATGCTTGGAAGCTGTGGCTGGATGGTTACGTGGGAGCCGGTTGAAGTTAAATCCTTCGAAGACAGAGGTCCTCTTGCTGGGACGGAGCGATATGGGATTGAGGGGGCAACTCCCGTCTCTTGCGGGGGTGCAATTAGTGCCAGCATCGTCCGTGAAGAGTTTGGGTGTAATCTTCGATACCTCCCTCTCTATGGAGGCGCAGATTACAGCTATAACAAAGGCGGCATTTTTTCATCTCCGCCAAGCTAAGCAGTTGGCCCCTTACCTCTCTCGCCCTGACCTAGCCACTGTGATCCATGCGACGGTCACCTCCAGACTGGATTATTGTAACTCGCTCTACGTGGGGCTGCCCTTGAGACTGACCCAGAAACTCCAGCGGGTGCAGAATGCCGCAGCGAGACTCCTTACGGGGTCCTCGCTGCGAGATCACATTCATCCGGTGCTATACCAGCTGCACTGGCTCCCGGTGGAGTACAGGATCAGGTTTAAGGTGCTGGTTTTAACCTTCAAAGCCCTATACGGCCTAGGACCCTCGTATCTACGGGACCGCCTCTCCTGGTATGCCCCACAGAGGAACTTACGGTCCTCAAATAAAAACATCTTGAAGGTCCCAGGCCTCAGAGAGGTTAGGCTGGCCTCAACTAGAGCCAGGGCTTTTTCGGCTGCGGCTCCAACCTGGTGGAACGCTCTGTCACAAGAGACAAGGGCCCTGCAGGACTTGACATCTTTCCGCAGGGCCTGCAAGACAGAGCTGTTCCACCAGGCCTTTGGTTGGGGCACAGCCTGACTCCCTCCTTTGGCAATCCTTACAATACTTTAGTTCAGTGTTTCCCAACCCGTGTTCCGCGGCACACTAGTGTGCCGTGGAACGTTGCCTTGTGTTCCGTGGGAGGGAGGCGGGCGAGTCGGGCGGTGAGAGGCGGGGCAGCGGCGGCGAGCACACGCGGGGCGGCGAGCACACGCGGGGCGGCGAGCGAGCGAGCTCCCACATCCCATCGCCGCTCGCTACTGGGCCTGCACTTCCGGGCCTGCCCCAGGAGGTGGGGTTGCGGGCATCACGCCCTTCCCCACGTGAGCGGGGAATCCCATCCGCCCCCACGTGAGCGGGGAATCCCATCTCAGCCCCCGCGAGAGCTGGGGAATCCCATCCGGCCACGCCTCCTGGCCAGCCAATCGGCTGGCTGGAGGGGGCGTGGCTTGCCCTATTTAGGGCCGGAGCGGAGGGGGCTCGCCCTCTCTTCTCCGGCTAGCCCCATCGCCGCTCGCTACTGGGCCTGCGCATGCTCGGCGAGCACACGCGGGGCGGCGAGCGAGCGAATCCCATCCGCCCCCACATGAGCGGGGAATCCCATCTCAGCCCCCGCGAGAGCAGGGGAATCCCATCCGGCCACGCCTCCTGGCCAGCCAATCAGCTGGCTGGAGGGGGCGTGGCTTGCCCTATTTAGGGCCGGAGCGGGTGTGCCGCGAGATTTTTTTCATGAAACAAGTGTGCCTTTGCCCAAAAAAGGTTGGGAAACACTGCTTTAGTTTATGGTTGCCATCAATTCTGATTTTAATTAATTCTTATGATGTTTTTATAATGTTGCACTATTTTAGTGTTGTTAGCCGCCCTGAGCCCGGCTTCGGCTGGGGAGGGCGGGATATAAATAAAATTTATTATTATTATTATTATTATTATTCCCTGTTGACCTCTGCTTCCATTTCCCTCCCTCTTTCGCTTCCTTTGTGTCTGTTATTAGACAGCAAGAGCCTTGAGGTAGGGACCTGTCAGACCTGTTCTTTGTAAAGCATCATCTACATAGATGGCATTATTTTCATAAGTAATATATGTGGCATTGCCTTTTAAATGCTTTAGAAAAGAACTCTGTGGCATGGTTTCTGCTGGGAGAACCTTCCTTTGTAAAAGCACAGGAGGTTTCTATCCCTCATGGGTGCAAGTGACTGTCCTGTTCTATTTATTTGCCTACTTTCTGAAGAACTCCAGGTATCTTAGAATTCACAGTATCAAAATAATGTGTCAGATAAAAGCAACCCTCCAAGTTAAACCCAATTTATAACACAAGCACACAACATTTACATCTGTTTCATGGCTTGGACAACCCAGCCAGATGGGCAGGGTATAAATAATAAAATTATTATTATTACTTATATGGGACTGACACTGATAAATGTGTCCAGTTTCCTCTGGAGTTGCACGTGAGGTATATAATCTCAATGCTGTTAGTTCTGACAGGACTCATTACTGGTGTTTAGGAGAAAAATGTGTGCTTGAGGTTTTATTATTGGTGTTTTAATTGTATTTTGATGGTGATTGTTTAATAAGGTTTTGTTGTATGGAAACCACTCATGATGGGAAAGCAATATACAAAAATATTTATATAAATAAAGAAGCCGCAGGTGCTGGGGCAAAATAAAAATGCCTTCAGCAGGTGCCAAAAGGAATACGATACAGGTGCCTGCCTGATATCAATAGGCAGGGACTTCCATAGTCCTGGTGCTGCCACACTAAAAGATCAAGATCTTTCAGATGTGGTGCAGGTATTATGTGCCACATGTAAAAGGGCCAGTTCTGCCGATTGCAGCAGTTGCATGGGCACATAGGGAGTAAGACGATCTTGTAGGTAAACTGCTCTCCAAGTTGTTAAGAGCTTTATATATGAACACATTGAACTCAGCCTGGTAAGCAGATCAAGACCTCTCAGCCCGGATGCTTATATGCTGACAAGGCCTCACTCCTATCTATCTCTGTCCTTCCATTTTAGTTGATGATGGAGCTGAAGAGAAGGAAACCTTGCCGGAATTTGGAGAAGGCAAAGACACAGGGGGGCTGATACCTGGAAAGTCCTTAGTCTTTGCAACCCTGGAGATGTGTGTGTGCATTCTCGTAAGGCAGTTGCCTCAGCTGAACCCTAAGATAACGGGCAGCCCTGGAATTACATCTGGAAAGCCTCAATTGTTATCGGAGAATGGAAGCAGACTAGTATCAGTGGCATTAGGAATCCTCTCTGATGTTCCTGCAGTCTGCTCACCAGAAGGTAGGATGCTCCCAAGATGTTTCATTGGGGAGGAAGAAAGAGGCAGTGTAGGGAGCGATCCTCCCATTCTAGGAATGCAAGCTCATTGTTTATCCTTTGTTTCATGTGCACCGGGAGCTATTTCTTCTTAACCATGATATTTTCATCACCCCCTTCTCATATCCTACAGGAAGCATTGCCGTTCTTCCTACTATCTTGTACCTGATTATTGGAGTCCTCAGAGAAACTGCTGTGAAATTACCCACAGGCCAGTTGCCTTTGACTGTTGCTTCATCGTTACAAGCTCTTAAAGGAGTGCTGTCTTCTCCCATGGCCCGGGCAGAGAAGAGCCGGACTGCTTGGAACGAAATGCTCCGCAGTGCTTTGGTTACTATTCTTAACTTTTGGGATCAAGGTATTAAGGCTGAGGAAGGTGTTTGGTATATAACTCAAGACAGTATAAGAGTGGGGGATGAGGTCTGCCAACAATTAAATATCATAAACACCACACCAGTGAGTGACTCCTAGTACTCTGTCTAGTACTAGAACTGTCTGGGTACAAAAAACGAAGTCTGGCATCTGAACAAGTTTCTGGTAACTGGCATGTGGCAGTTGGGTTGCTGAAGAAGATAGGGGGCTGGCTTCTTCTCCCCTGATGGTGATCTGCTGCTTCTTAGACCTTGCCGCCTCCTTTACCCACAGTCCCTACTTTGCTTTCTCAATCCCACTGCACTTAGGGCAGAACTTGGCTTACACACATTTCTTCCCCTTGTCAGACCCTTCTTCCATACCTGTCTTTGCTTTCTCTACCGTTTTGATGTTGTACATCTTTTTAGAGCCGAGCACCTTCTGTTCCCGCCTTCTACTCACTTTTCTTCTCTTTTTTTCAAAAGCCTTTGGATGCCACTCGTTGTTCACACCTTTCCTTCTTTTTCTCCCAATGGACTTCCCTGGAAGAATGACTTAATCAGAGTTGAGGCTTCCCAGAGCACACCTGAGTAAGGCTCAGCTCTGGAAAGATACATGGTAGTAGTAGCAGCAGTAGTAGTAATGTATATGAAGTTGTCATGTTAAGACAGATGACCTGTCCGGCCCATTATCCAGCCTATTTGGGCTGGCCAACATCTTAGGCAGAGGTCTCATCCATGGCATATCCTTAACTGTAGATGACTAAAAAAGTTCTGAAAAGTTATCCACCCTTGCTCTATATTGTAGCTTTTTAATAAAAAGCAAATGCATACAATTCACTGGGGGGGGATCTGACTGAAGAGGAGGGCTCAAACATTCTTCAGCAATAGTTCATGCTGAGTAAAAGTTCTTAAGAGTATCTAATGTACATTCTTAAAAATATGTGTTTATCTGCTAACTGTGTTTAACTAAATATGTGTTGATTTGTGATACAACTGATCTTAGCATATTGATTTATGCATTCTGATTAATGAAATGCTCCAGTTTCAGAACACAAATTTAAGATTGTTTTTAATTGGTAGATGGTGCTCATCAAGAGTTGGATGAAGGTAGTCTGCTGACTGCAGTCACAATATTCATTTTGTCTACAAGTCCAGAAGTTGCTACCATGGAGTGCCTTCAGAAGTGTTGCATTGAAAAGTTTCAGTCAGCAATGGAATCTAAAGATCCTATTGTAAGTCCTGCATATTGTTTTTATTGTTTAGAACTCTACAATTGCTATGTTTTTATGTTCAGCCTTGAATGATTTATTTAGAATGCTTCTATCTCACTATATAGCCTAGGAGGCCCTCAAAGCAGCTTGATTCTCAAAATAAAAGTTCACATTCAGGTTTGGTATCAGGAACAGTAATAACATGGCAACACTAGGGAGTCTGAATTATTCTGGTGAAATTTCCTGCCCTCATCCTTAGTCTTCCCTGGTGTCCACATTCAGCCCCAGCCTACTAGGCAGCAGAGCCCACTGATTATCACTGAGGCAAGAGTAGGGCTAAATAGTAGGAAATCTCTCAGCCCATGATGAAGGCAGATCTTTGTCTTGCACTGAAAGGCAGCTGCCTCCACCATCTGAAGTAAAGTGAATGGCCACAGGGGAAAGGGTCTTTTCACCTGTGATGCATATATAGTATATAGTACATCTTGTGGAAAAGCTAAAAAGTATGCTTCCTTCTGTTTGATACTGAAGGATTGTTGTTTTTTGTACAGATCTCAGCACTTCTATTTTGATTTGGGCAATATGGAGTCCTTAACACAACCCCAGAGTTGGCCACGACTGGACCTAATGGTCAGGGGTCCCTTTACCTTTACCTTTTAAGTTCAGGGATGCGGGTGGCACTATGGGTTAAACCACTGAACCTAGGACTTGCCGATCAGAAGGTTGCCGGTTCGAATCCCCGCGACGGGGTGAGCTCCCGTTGTTTGGGCCCTGCTCCTGCCAACCTAGCAGTTCGAAAGGCATGTCAAAGTGCAAGTAGATAAATAGGTACCGCTCCGGCGGGAAGGTAAACAGCATTTCCGTGTGCTGCTCTGGTTTGCCAGAAGTGGCTTAGTCATGCTGGCCACATGACCCAGAAGCTGTACGCCGGCTCCCTCGGGCAGTAAAGCGAGATGAGTGCCGCATCCCCAGAGTCGGCCATGACTGGACCTAATGGTCAAGGGGTCCCTTTACCTTTTAAGTTCAGGATCACTGCACATAGAACAGCTTACAGCTACCAGAAAGAGGGGGGAAAGACAGTGTACTCATATATGCTGGTATCTGGCAACACACCTGCATTAATACGCCTAATTTACTCTGTCTGGTCTTTTCCTGCCGTATCTGAAAGCAGATCTTGCTACTGACATTGGTGCAGTCTTCTGCTTCTGATAAATGTACTGATGCACAGGGCATCCCCCCACATGCAGTTCAGCAGTGCTCTCTAATACTACATTTTTGTGTTTTAACTTGGAATTTTCCTTTTTCTTTTTAGGTGCAACTTAAATGCTACCAGCTTCTCCTTACTATTTTCCAGTATCCAAATCGAACTATCTCATATCCTTACATTCATTCATTGGCATCATCAATTGTTTGCAAACTGCAGGAAACTGAGAAAGTCAAGCCTGAGAATTCTGCTGAACTTCAGGTTATTCAGGAAGGGATAAAAGTTGTGGCTGCTGTTATAGCTCTCGCTGAGGAGGAACATCGTAAGTGTCTTTTGGAGGGCAAAATAGACTGACATCTGGAATCAGTTGCTAATTAAAATATGTCTCTGTTAATGCAATTTCAGTTGTGACAACATATTAAGGACTCATGACAGTGCTAATCTGTTAACATTTCATCACTTGGAGACTACTTCTAAAAGTATTCTTTAAATTATTACTATTCTAGCAAATGCATGCAGTGTTGGAAAAACCTTCTGAACACAATATGCTATGTAGAGAATGTGCACCTTAAGGAGATGGTGCCAAACTGGTGATTTGCTGTGTCATATCGGCTAGTCTGTCCTACTGTACACTCAGTGCTTTGATCTACCCTGTCCCCACTTGGATGATCAGAAACATTTTCATGCTTCTCCTCATAGTTTTATTCCAAAATGGATGTTCTCCAGCTATCTGTTTCCCCCAGTTTAAAAGCTGCTGAGTCCTTTTTTTTGATGTCAAGAGCAAGGAGTGGTGTGGCTCCATTGCTGTTCATGTGAGGCCCTTCCCTTTTATATAGACCCAGCTTGCCCCCAAAACATGACCCAGAGTCTAACAAATCCAAATTCCTCCTCCTGACACCACCATCTTGTTCATTTGGTGAAACCCCTCAGCTTTTCCTGTCTAGTTTGCCCTGTGCCTGGAACGGGTAGCGTTTTGGAGAACTATCTTGGACATTCTGGATTCCAGCTTCCTATCTAGCAACCTGAATGTCACGTCTAGATCTGTCGTAGTTGGGGGCTCATTTTCACAGAAAAAGTTTATTGTCAGCCACATTGTGTTACTCTTCCCTGGGCAATTTTAAATTTGTGACAATTATATTAGGTTTTAAGGAGAAAGGGCGTGGTAGAAGAGCAGTCAATCACTAAATATGATCCCACTCAATTACTTCAGTCTGTGGAAATGGCACAGTTACGAGTGGCGCAACGTATTTGTTCTGCCCTTGCATGGCAGCCTTGGAACTCCCTGCTGATTGGCCTCAGGTAGTTGCCTTCGCTGTGCAGTATTCATTTTGGTGCCTGCTTTAAATGTTTTTGTTTAACTTGGGACATTCTGGATTCCAGCTTCCTATCTAGCAACCTGAATGTCACATCTAGGACTGCAAAACGACTGACAGTATGTTCCATGACTGCTGAACTCCCTGCCGATATTGTTTAGTAGAGAGAAATGCACACATTCATTAAGCCTAATTAAAAGTGTGCTTTTTTAAACTTTGTGTTGCCGCTGTTAATATATCAGCTAATTAACAATGGCCTTCCCTTTTGCAGAGGAAAACAATTAGGAATAGATGGGGCTAACTTAGAATTATCCGTTTTTGCGGTTGTGTTTTTAACCAGCTCAGTTCCATTAAAAGTCTGTGACATGATTATTATCTGTATTTTATTTATTATTTGCAACTTAAGGGCTGCAAAATGTCGCAGTTAAAACAAGTACAGTTATGAAGATGAAAAAGCACAAACTAACCAATAACAAAGCAAACCAAATGGTGGCACAGTACAATGCAAGAGGAGGTAAACTGCCCAGTCAGCGAAATGTCAGTGTAAATCACATATGCTAGGTTTAGTAGCCTGTAGACTATAGCCAAAGTCAAAAATACATTTTATTGTATCACTTGGGTTTTAAAATGCCATTAATAACTTTGCATTTACCTTTTTCCGTAGTCGGCAATCTCTTTGTATATAAATATTCTTTGGAGGAATTCTCTGCTTGATTCCAGATATTTGGCCTCAGAGTGCCACTAAGAAAAGGTGGGAAGGTCAGGTGGCAAGCAGCTGGAAGGGTACTTGCTACAGGCAGGGAAAAGTAAAGGTTCTTCTGTCACAGTAAAGCCACTTGTGAACCCCTTCTGAGGGCTTAAATTCAAAACCCACCCATGTTCCCACATTGAGATTGGCCCCAGGAAGGGCACTCATAGGGGGGGGGGGAAGCCCTCAATAACTAGTTGCAATAATGATTTTAATAGTGCAATCCACTGCATGGTTACTTAAAAGTAAAACCCGCTGGGTTTAGTGGGATTTGCTTTTATGTTTTGAACTGTAGCCTAAATGATGTTTAGTGATATCAATCATTTGTTTTTACTTTTTCACAGGAACTCAGCTTGTGGCTTGCTTCCTCCCTATCCTTATTTCTTTTCTTTTGGACGAGAACGCCCTAGGATCAGCTACGAGTTCAGTGAGGAGTCTTCATGAGTTTGCTTTACAGTACCTGATGCAGATTGGTCCACAATATTCCTTGGTCTTTAAAAAACTAATGGCTTCTTCTCCACCAATGAAGGCGAGGCTTGAATCGGCCGTGAAGGGCAATCAGGAAAGCATCAAGGACAAGGCAGCACCTAGGCATTCCAAGAACCCTGGGAAAAGTATTCAGCTAAAGACCAACTTTCTGTGAATAATATTTGAAATCCGAAGCACTTTGATCAAAGATGGCAAACTGTCCCTTTTCATTTCTAGCTGTCCTTATAATGAAGTACGGTTTTTATTTTAATTTCATTCTGCTAAACTTTGAAAATCAGCACATTATAACCCAATTCCAGAGATGTGCATGCATGTGCCTGCCTACCTACTGAGTCAGTCAGTAGTAGGAACTACATTCACAGCCATTACTGCTGTACAGTGGTGCCTCGCAAGACGAAAAGAATCCGTTCCGCGAGTCTCTTCGTCTTGCGGTTTTTTCGTCTTGCGAAGCAAGCCGCTTAGCGGATTAGCGCTATTAGCGGCTTAGCGGATCAGCTGTTAAGCGGCTTAGCGGATCAGCTGATAAGCGGCTTAGCGGATCAGCTGTTAAGCAGTTTAGCGGCTTAGGATCAGCTGATAAGCGGCTTAGCGGCTTGGGAAAGGGGGGGGAGGAAAAAAACCCTGCAGGAACTCGCAAGACATTTTCGTCTTGTGAAGCAAGCCCATAGGAAATTCGTTTTGCGAAGCACCTCCAAAACGGAAAACCCTTTCGTCTAGCGGGTTTTCCGTCTTGCGAGGCATTCGTCTTGCGGGGCACCACTGTATATGGACATGAGAAACCCATAGGCTGTGCATTCACAGTTCCCAATCCAGAAGAGGGTTTCTCCAGCTCAATCAGGGTGCAGACTTCAGTTTTTTACCATGCTACTAGCTTCTTTAAGTTCTCTCTCAGCACTCTGCAGCATTCTAGCCTAATGAAGATTTTATTAGAATATGTAGGAACCTTGACATGCTTATTTATTTCACACTTTGATATTAGCACAAATACATCAAAGGAAATCATGTCCGATTTGTCAATGCACAATGTAACAGAACCATCCATGCCCCCCTATATTGCTTTTTATTACCATTATTACTTTGGTTATCCATTCCCAGTGTGGAACTATCAACACTTTTAAAAAAAACAAACCACTTGTCATTTTTTAAAAGCAGTTTGCAGGTTAAGCATTGAGAGCTGCTTCAGCAAAAATACTAATGAATTACTGAGTACGTGTTCACGTTTAGCTCCCATGGAGTATGGTAAATGTGCATCTTTGACCATAAGCAGGAAAATTTATATCTTGCACTAGGATTAATGGCACAAAAATGTGGTTAGCTCAAGGTGGAGTGTTAATTCAGGGGGCAGCTGTTGCCACCAGGGCTCCAGGTTTGGAATATCGTTTGACTAGGCTCAGATACATAAATCTGGGATACTATTCAACACTAAGCCGCAGTAGTTGTTAAAAATACTAATACTGCAGTCACAGTTGAATTGTAATTTTAATTCATAAATTCCTTGCAATGCTGTAACATGTTCCAGCTGCTAATTTAGCAAATGACATCATTAAGAAAAAGTATTTGATGTTCTCTTGGTCTCTTGTGAACTGCCTTGGGATCTTCAAATGGAGGGCGACATACAAATTTAATAAATAAAAATAAAATAATAATAGTCCATAAAAGTGTGTAAAATTACTTTCGAGTATCTTAAATCCACACATGAAGCACTATTGGGGACTTTAAGTTCTCATGACTGTAATGAAGCTCCACTTATTATCTGAAGGATTTACATTTCCAAAGTTAAGCACATATACTTATGATTGAACATACCTTATACTACCCACAAAATCCCACCTAGGCAGGAAATATCTTCTTATATTTATCGTGCTAAAGAGGTGGTTAAAGCTTTCATATTTTGTTCAGAATATGAAAACTGCTCTGATGCACAGTTTCTCTGCATTCTCTATCATGATCATTTGATGATCTCCCCATGGGCAAATTTGATGTATCGACTCAGATGCATAGGAATCAAAGGGAGATTTGTTAAAGTGGGCTTGTATTGTATTCAGTTGCAAATGAGTCATTGGAATAAACAAAATGTTACATCTTAGCAGTGGATTGTATTTTAGTATAGAAGTCTATACTAATAGCGTGAGCTTTTAATTGTTTTAAGAATTGTATTGGCAACCATTGCCTTTTTGTGCCAGTATTATCTGAAATAAACCAAATGCTAAGATAATTACAGTATTTCCATCTTATAATAATCAGTAGAAAATAAAAAATATCATCCATAGAACTGAGACTCAGGAATGTGTACTGTATTTTGCTATACATTTTGTATATAAAATTGTAAATTGTACAGAATTGACCATTTGAACAAAATTCTAACAAGTCATTTTTCTAATTTACATAAAGCTAATTTTCTTCACTTAAATTGGTGTGCTTGCTATTTTATTAATAAAACCTGATTTTAATTTTTTTAAAACTACAACCCTTGTCTTAAGTACATTTTTAAACAAGTTGGTCTCTTAAACTATTACTTCTGTTCCTTCCCACATTTGGGATACCCTGGCATTCAGCTTCTCTATAGGCTTATCCACAGTTAACGTTTGCCTTGTTCTTTCCATGCAGAATCTTTTAATGTTCTGTGCCAAAGCTTTTTTAATAAATAAATAAATAAATAAAAACAAACCCCAGGCTTTCCCCACGAAAACCCACTCTTTAAAGCTGAATCGGAGCAAACATCAATCCGTGTTTTCCATTGAAGTTTGCTCCTATTGAGCTTTAAAGAGCAGGTTTCCACAGGGAAAGGAGAAAAGAAACAGGGTGCTCAGACACAGAGCTTTAAATTGCGGACTGTGCCTGGAAAGAGCGGAGGAAAGCTAAGTGTGGATAAAAGTGTGCTTTATTTAGAATTAAAATGTTAATAAGGAAGTGTTCTTCAATATAAGTGTACCATATTTTCAACATCTTGGTAGAACTTTCTGAAGGCTTTGAAATCAGTCAATCGTGGCTATTGGTGGTGTAACTGTGAACTTGTAACAAGTGGCTATACTAGACAGCAGTCTTTTACAAGTAGAGCATAAAGGGAACAACTGTTCTCAGCACCTGTTGTTCAGAGTTACTATAGTATACCTAAACATGGATATTTCATTCGTTTACAGATTGGTACCCCTCTTTTCTAGTGTTCTCAAAGCAGCTCTCAATGTTCATAAAACGCCATGGCTGCACTAAAAACCCTGTTTTTAAAACAAAACCAGACCAGATGGAACAGGCACCTTGAGGTCTTCACCTGCCGGTCTTGATCCTTCCTACAGGTTTTTGATGGGTCTGTGCTGTGGGAGGGAGATAGTCCAGAAGAAGCAGAGGTCTCAGGGTGTCCGCCTGTCTCCCTCTGATGGATTTATCAACAGGTATTTCTTTAATAGGACGCGGGTGGCGCTGTGGGTTAAACCACATAGCCTAGGACTTGCTGATCAGAAGGTCGGCGGTTCGAATCCCCGCGACGGGGTGAGCTCCCATTGCTTGGTCCCTGCTCCTGACAACCTAGCAGTTCGAAAGCACGAAGTGCAAGTAGATAAATAGGTACCGCTCCAGCGGGAAGGTAAACGGTGTTTCCATGTGCTGCTCTGGTTCGCCAGACGCGGTTTAGTCATGCTGGTTTAGTCATATGACCCGGAAGCTATACACCGGCTCCCTCAGCCAATAAAGCGAGATGAGCACCGCAACCCTAGAGTTGGTCACAACTGGACCTAATGGTCAGGGGTCCCTTTACCTTTACCTTTATTTCTTTAATAAAGTTGCTTAACTTGTTTAACACCATCCATTATCTCCTCACCACCACCACCTTTTGAAGACCTGTCATATTCTTCTGGCATAGGTTTTCAAGATCCAAAGGGCACAGTCCATCTCAACATACACAAGAAACCACCAGATCCCTATATCCAATTGATGTTCACAGATGATACACTTTGTTTTTGGAAGCAGTGCAACATATTACAGGAGAATTAAGGATTGATAAGAAATTATTTGAGGGATGTATGTAATAATAAAAAAATGATTTAGAATTCCTCTCCCACATCATGACTTGTGCTGTCGTAGCTGCTAGTCTT
The DNA here is from genome assembly GCF_965113315.1 of Podarcis vaucheri. Taxonomy (NCBI): domain Eukaryota; kingdom Metazoa; phylum Chordata; class Lepidosauria; order Squamata; family Lacertidae; genus Podarcis; species Podarcis vaucheri. Next base: position 37,217,324 of record NC_138759.1, read on the forward strand.
ATTTGTAGTCTCTGTCCAAGAGCAGGAACTGCAGAGGCAGCTCAGAAAATGCTGAATGTCAAAATCCTGAAATGGGATCTACACGCAGAACATTCTTTTTTGCATAAGAAATACCCAGAAGATGAAAGCCTCTTTTCAACCATTAAATTGGAGGAAAAGTATATTAACACCAGAAAAACCCACTGAATCAGGCCAATGGCACATCTAATCTCGTATTTTGTTCCTCACAATAGCCAACCAGATGCCTGTGAGAAACTCGCAATGATAGGAGTGCAACTTGCAATTTCGAGCAACTGCTATTCAGAAGCAGAACATGAGACACTTAGAATCATAGAATTGGAAGAGACCACAAGGGCCATCGAGTCCAACCTCCTGCCAAGCAGGAAAATTTCATTCCACTTAATCGCAGGGTTGTGGATTTGAGCCCCACGTTGCGCAAAAGATTCCTGCATTGCAGGGGGTTGGACTAGATGACCCTAGAGGTTCCTTCCAACTTTACAATTCTATGATTCTGACAGAGGGTGTAGAACAAAACCATTGTGACTTTTAAAGCCATCCAAGTTGTTCTCTATCACTGCCTCCTGTGGGAGCAAGTTCTGTAGTTTATAACTATGTGCTACATGAAGAAGTGTTTTATCTGTCCAGAACCTTTATTACAAGTAGTTTTCACTCATATTTTGTAAATTTATGTGAGCCTACAGGAGAAGACAGGAAACTGATTTAGTTAAGCTGGTTCTAGGGTATAGGTACCGGTACTTATACTGAATGCATTTAGGAAGAAGATACCATTTCAGTTCCAGGGAATTTAGAAAACTGCCATGCTACCTCTTAAAGATTAAGTGCAGCATAAAGTCAAGTATAAACAACTTGCACTTTTGATGTAACCACTGAAGTTAAAAAGCAACTTCCTGCCTTTATTTTGCTGTGCTTGCTCATCCCTCCTAATGAGTTGCCATAGATGTTAACTACAGGATGTTGATTCAGTTATCAAGAGACATAATTATAAGAAACAATTAATTGTTATATTTAGAACGTGTGGGATCTGCATTAGTTTTCACATATGCAGGGGGGAGAATTTCTATGCAGTAAATATATTAGCAGTGGAATGAAATTTTACATTTTTTAAGTCCAATTAAATATTTATTTAATTACAGGTTACAAAAAAGGGTTTCCTTTCAGTTTATTTCAGTGGTTGTAGAAATTTGTGTATTTCTTGACTCCCAAAGCAAGGTACCATTTTCTTCTTTCCGATCAATGTTTTAAGACTTACCGTATGCCTAAACTTAATTCTTAATGCTAAAAGTATAATCCTGGTGGGATTTGAGTCGTGGGTTTTCTTCTATTTATTTACTTAACTAGTTGTATGTGTGTGGTTTGTTTCATTTTGCAAGTTGTTTTCTTCTTTGGCCACTCATACAAGTATATTTTAAAAATTTAGGCCATTGTAGTCCCAATTCTTTTTCACTGCTTTTGATTTGCTTGCACCAAAAATGTGAGTGCACATGACTATTAACAGCAGCAAATTAGAGCTGAAGTGGAATAATTTCTTTAATAGATTAAACAACATGTTTTAAGACCGCCTACTTTACCAATAACAGAACTCTAAAGGACTGTTGTAACTGTACGGCGTAACACTTTCAGCCTGACTGAGACGGGAAGATTTAGTACTGCAGTTAACAACCAACTCAAAAAGTCACCATTACTTTTTACTGCAGGGAAACTAGCACATTCATTTGCTCCACTTCTCTCATTTTCTCTTCTGTCTGGCCCTTAAAATTCTTTTTAATAGCAAAATGTTTAGTTCTTTGCATTTATCTTTATTTATGAACACCTATCAGTCAGTTTACTACCTAAAGCTAAATTGAGCTAGGTTTTTTTTTTAAACTGTTTTTCTCCAAAATTAGCTAAAGCACAGCAAGAACATTTTGGCATCCTGTGAAAAGCTGCATGTTTGAGAGGGAGCTGCCCGGACCTCCTGAGAAACACCAGACCTCCCATCTGTTCCTCTTAAATTATGCCAGTGTATCTCTGATAATGTCTCTGTGCTATTAGCTCTAATCATTTAACACCAGCACGGATGCAGGAAGCAGATTGAAGTGATAAATTGCAGACATAGTATGGTCTCATTCAATATGTAAATGTCTCCCATGCCAATTGGTTAAGAGAGTGCTTGTGCTAAGCATATTTCCACACAGGATTTGAGGAGTTTGAAGATGACGAATATTCCCAGCTGAAAGAAGCTTTTAGTTAAGGAGGCAGGGACTGCTCAGATCTTAATCTCCCCTGCCTTCCCCCCTCTCCCCCCCCAAAGAAAAATATATGCAATTGATTTGCACCTTTGGTATACTGCTGATGAACTATGGAAATTAAAAAGTATATGCATGATATATATACTGCATATATAATTCCGGTCAATTACCAGTAGAGAAGATAAGAAAAAAACAAAGCACATAAAATAAGTTAAGTATATGCTTGTGCCAAATGGGGCGTGAATGGTGCTTTACAGATGCACTTTGAAATGACAATATAACAACTTAATGTTGCTAGATTTTTCCACTTTGTGTTTTATATATGTAGGCCCTGCAGTAGGGGCTGAATTGTGGTTTGTTGCTGGGTATCTACTGAGGTGGCTTTTGGGGTGGGAGGTGGGGGAGCATTATCTAGAGCATCTGTACCTTATTAGAAGGTAAGGTAGCTGAGGTTCTTAACAAGGTGAATCTCCCTACTGAAGTGAAAATAACATCTGGTTGTAACTGTGGAATATCATCAAAACCATTATGACCTGGCCCTTGAGCCCCTTTGAGTTATGTGCCTGGGAGGAAGGGAAGTAGTATGGGTGGGGGTGGGATCATAGTTGGCAACTTTCCCCCTTTTTTAAGGGAAATCCTATTCGGAATAAGGGAATTATGGGTGGGATCTCAGTGGTGATGGGCAGGGGAGCTATGGCATTGGAAGGCAAGTGCGAATATTCAGCAGAAGAGGCATTGCCATCATAAAATCATTAACACTTCTTAGCTGCTCCCCAGAATGCAGAACTGGGGTGATAATGTCGGTTGTCCCTCTCTTCAGTGCTGCTGGTAAATGCCAGGCTGGTCATGAACATGTTTTATGTGTTTTAATCTGTGTTACAAAGATATCTGCAAATGTGACCCGAGGCTGGCATTTCAGGTTCAAAATCTCACCCAATCCTTCCATAGGTTTTCACACAAACACCTATAAACATGTTAGGATATGCTCTGAGGTTGGTATCTAACTCTGAATTTGAGATTTCACATGCAACATATGTTTTCAACGTAATTCTCCAAATGCCTACTTGACCTCTGCACCTACTTAAAAGAGAGGGAACAAAAATTGTGTATATTATATTGAATAGTGTGATAAATTACATTTGGTGTTCATTATTAGAACTTTATGGAAGAACCAAGCTTGAGCCCCTAAAAGTCCAGGAATGAAAAATGTCTTTCAAATACTGTGCTTTCTTTGCTTTTATGCATTCATAATTGTCATTTTGCTTCCAGCAAATCAGTTACTTTCTTTACTAGTTGACGTAATAACACATGCTGGTAGTAATCCACTTGACACAAATCTCTTCATTTTTCTAAAATCTCCATCTGTGATTCAGGCTTATTGAAAAAGCAAAATGCAGAATATTAATTTTCTGCTCTGCTTTGCTGGTAGTGAGGATGATGACAACAGAAAGCTTTTATATTTGGAAATGGTACCCCCAAGAGCTGAACATGGCTGTGTACTGGATTTTGTAACTAGAGATTGAGGATACTGGACTTTGAGTAAAAGAACAAAACAAAAATAAACTAGATCCAACAAGCCTCAATCTTGCCTGTCTCTGCTATAATCTAATGCCTTCTTTGATATAGAGACATGAAAACAATTGATTTTAAGATGCATGAAATAGGCCAGATATAAGTTGATTATAAAGAATAAGGAAGTGCCCAGACATCACAGTAATACATACGACTTCCTGGGAATACATAAAGTACTGTAATAAACAATGGTTTGTAGAACTGTCAATGTACTTCTTGTCAGGACTCGGGGCATAGGCCTATGGCTAGGGATGGACAAATCTCCAAATTTTGTTCCTCATTTCTAAAATCTTAAATCCAGTTCTTCACATTTTTTGAAGAATTTGTGAACTTTTTAAAAAAACTCCCCACAAAAAAATTTCAGCATTCAGTGTGGGGATTATGTAGATTTGAATGAGCCCAGCCTGGGCTGAGCATAAGTGGAAGGTTATGTGTCAGGTTCCACATGATTAAGTGGGTGGGCAGTGGTATGGCAAAATGTTATTGCACTGGAAGTGAGACATGTGGTGAGAACATCACATGAGTCTTTCACCATGTACCCAATTTAGTCTGAACCCATGAACTTCAAAGGCAGGCCATTGGTTCAACAGGTGACAAAGTAACTTTGTTGCACTGAGTACCTTATGGGATATTCCTGCACTACATTTTCCACTTTGTTTTCTTCTTGTAGTGATTTAGCTGGTCCACAGGGAGGCAATAGAGATAAGGAGATAATTCCTTAATTTATTTTAAAGGGAAGTATTTGATTTAACTTTCCAGATACCAAAAGTGCCAGAAGTTGAATAATTAAGCCTTCATTTTTGTTGAACTCCTTAGGTTTTGAGAAGGGAAACTATGTCAAGACAGTTTTGTAAACAGAAATGTATTTAATATCGTTAAGTATAATATTAATATATTAACAAGTATAAATTATGAATTTATATTTTTAAAACTTTACAATGTTCTATGTTCAATAGCTATATTTTATTATAATCAGATTTATTAATGTAGCATTGTAGAGTTGGAAGGGACTCCAAGGGTCATCTAGTCCAACCCCCTGCAATGTAGGAACCTCAGCTATCCAAGACAGATGGCCATCCAACCTCTGCTTAAAAACCACCAAAGGAGGAGAGTCCACAACCTCCCGAAGGAGACTGTTCCACTGTCAAACAGCTCTTACCATCAAAAAGTTATTCCTGATGTTTATTCAGAATTTCCTTTCTTGTTGCTATCTGTGGTGGGAGCTTTCTTTCTGATATTCACTACTTTTTTTTGTTCAATGTGCTGCATAATGATTCTTGCACGGTACTGCAGAAGGGAATAGCAAACAGCAGGTGCAGAGAGGCGGATTTGATCAGGCTGTGGCACGAATAAAGAGGCAGGAATAAACTTCACTTGCCCAACCCTGCACTCAAGAGGTTGCTATTTATACTACAGCAACAAAAACCTTGCATGTTAAGTGCATCCATGCAATTCAAGTCATATCTAGGTTGACCCTTACAGAGAGCAGCTTTGAAAACAGTGACCATGTGAAGGGCCTTAATTCAGTGACAGAAGAAAGAGCAGGACAGATTAACATATGTACAGTATGTTCTCATGGATATCTACTCACAATGTTCACAGTGCAGACTTCCTAGAAATCAACAGATTGGTGATGATAAGAATGATAAGAGACTGGAAAAGGCTTTGTATCCCAAAATATTGTTTTTAGCATTTATTGAAATGCTGTTTGAAACCTTAATAAATTTTTACTAATAAATGTGTATCCTGATTTTCAGAATGTTTTCCCCAAGTTAGTGAACATTTAAGCTAAAAATAAGCACATAACATACAAAACTTTCCAATAAAACACAGAAAAAAACAAAAGAAAATACTGATAAGTGAATGCTAGAAACCAACAAATAATAAAACAAGTAGACACTCAGATTGCTATAGCCAACACCAACAAAATAAACCAGACTTGGAAACTAAGTCTTCCTTTGAGATATAGCCTGCAAAAAAAACAGAAGTCTCCAAGATATTTTCAGAAAGCCTTCAGCGTTGTGATCCTACACAGCCTGGTTGGCAATGAATTATCAGTGTCCTCAATATAATGAGAACACAATGTTCATCAAATTGTGCTTTTGAGAAATTCCACATATATATCAGATTGTCCTAAAAGACTTAAGGCCAGAGTAAATGCCAGTCACACATAATTGCTCTTATAAGAAGCAATTCCTTAAATAAATGAACGGACATTTGCTCGGATGATAATCATGAATTGGCTTACAACAAAGGTAGCAGCAAATACAGACACACACAAAGAGCAAGAGCGAGGGAGTGTATAACCAGCTTCAGGAATGTGCCTAAAGCTGGAGCAAGCGGAAGCATGTCTGTACCCCCACACCAATCAAAGGAAGAGAGAGAGAAATAATAATTCCAAATGTTTCTTCCTCTCTAGGAGAGGAGGGGAAATGACATCATATAGAGCCCTCCCTACCAATTGTACTTCAATGGTCTGAGTATTTTAATGTTCCATTATTTTAATGTTGTATTTTATTTTTGTTTTTAAGTTGTAATCATTCATCTTGTTTTTATTATTGCTTGTAAGCCGCTCTGAGCCCGGCCTTGGCTGGGGAGGGCGGGGTATAAATAAAAAATTATGATGATTATTATTATTATCTGCCTATTAGCAATATAGCTCTGTGGACTAGGCCCCTTCTCATACTAGCAATAATATGCATTTGTTAGGTTTGGCTGCGAATGTCCCACAAACTGAAACGAAGTCATATAAGGCTTTGTTGGGCATGATAACCAGTTCTTTGAATCATGCTTGGAAACACTGACTGGAAGAAAGTGGTGCTGTTCTAACAAGGAGTTTCTGTTCTCCCTTTGACCAGCTCTCTGTTCCCAAGTACAGGGACTGACTCATCCCCCTTCACCGAACTACAGCTAAATACCACTTTGCAAACTGTTTTTGAAATTGTCAGAAACCCCAAGTCAAAAGTTCCACAGGGCATGCACAGCTATTGTGGTTAGGCAAGCCAAGCTGTACTACAGAAAAATTGTTAGTCATCCTAGAATAAGTGTGGTTCTGCATTCACAGAATGATTGTATGTCTTGCAATTCCTGATTGGCTGGAATCAAAGTTGACGCCTTCCTCGTCACTTCAGCTCTTAGCCCGGCACAAGCAGGAAGTTTAAGCAGGGAGTTCACTTCCTGTCTGCTGGACTCACAAGCTTGAGGAGGCTACATCTATAGAATGTTTGCTCAATTATAGATTATTTTTTAAGCAGAAAAATATCCTGTCTGAAAGATGCTGTTAGTTATGTCTGAAAGTGGAAATTGAGCAGAAATGGCTGTATAAAGACTAGACTGATGTTTTCAAATACAGTGCACTTTCAAAACTTACATTGCATACAGTTCTCAGGCAGAAACCACAGCAACATGACTAATCAAAACATTTGAAGAATGTAATAGTCAACCTTTAACACACTTCTCATTGCAGCACATTGCACAAGCTGGTGAATGGTAAACAGTGTGCTTTACAGCTGACGTAGTTGCACTTGTGATTACCGGGATCCAAGATTACAGACAGTGACACGATGGAAAAGCCACAAAGTTGATCCTATGTTCAGAGATGTTCTAGGATTGTACAAGAGTCAAACTGAAAGAGAACTGCTGGGATCTTAATATGAAGTTTCACCCAACCCCCTTTTTTAAATGAAAAAGATTTAAAGCAGGATTTGCTTTTCTGGATAAAAGTCTTTTTCAAGAAGATGTCTGAAAAGCCATCTGGACTGAATAAGACATTACCGGTATACTGTGTAACCCTTTCAGTGGACGTATCAAGTAAGTAGCTAATCCTTTTGACTGTAACAAGAATAATCTGAAACAGGAAATGATTTTTTTCTGTGAAAAAGCACAACAGATTGAAACATTTGTTTCTTTAAGAAAATAAATTATATGGTGATTAATTTAAGGATAAGATGGAAAAGGTTAATGTTCTGCATTCTGTGCTAGGTATGAATAAAGCAGAAGTACAGAAAAACAACATTGCTAAGCATTTGATCACAAGTATAATAAATGTGTTTTGTTCTTCTTACACTTGGAAAACTGTGTCATTCCAAGCCATGTTGCTAAGATCTATGGGGTCATTTAGGGTACCTCTACCATGCTCAGATTTCTGAATCCTGGAATGGTTTGATACACAGAAGCATCAGTCATGCAGTGTTTTGAAATATGACTAATGAAAATGTTTATGTTAAAATTTAAAAATGGCACAAATTTAATTGGGAAAGTGTATGAGGCAGGAACTGTTTTTGTGATATTTTGGGGCACATAAATAAAACAAAAATCCAAAGGATTAAAATAAAAATATTTTGTATTGTTAATGCCATTTTAATAATTTATCCCCATTTGTTTTACTTATTAAAACAACTGTATATCTTTTGAATAATGGCAGATTGACAGTCAAAAGTGACATGGTAAAAAGCATCAACTCCACAGTGCCTTTTAATTGCTTCACTGTAGACTATTTGGAATAAATGCTGATGTTTTCTATCCCAGGTAGGTTTTGCCCCATTTTAATTATGCATCAATAAATAAGATTTAAACTAAAATATTTTTCTGATAATCACTTATCTCCAGCTCTGTCCCCAACAGTGGGATCAAAATGTTTTCCACAAGGCTCACGCCTATCTAACCTACTGCCTACTGCCTGAAATTTATTTTGGTTTAGAAGCCCTTAAAGACAAATGTTCCATTGGGCTTACCCTCACAAATTCCCCTCAAGCCATCAATTTATTACTCCCATCTCCATGTTTCACCAGTCCACCCAGCTCATAAACTAGTCTCCATCCACGGGAACACTATCAATCCTTTGTGTTAGGTTTAGGTAGTCAGGTTTGTGTCTTACCAGATTTAGTATTTAAAGTTAATATTTACTGGTGTTCTGTCCTGGAACCTGAAACAGGAGCTGATGGCATTACAATCAGCTTCCCCCACCCTGATCATTAAAGAAAACCCAGAATAGCTGAATGGAGACTGAATGTGCTCTGTAGCCATGGAATGCTGACCAATGATGTGGGCAGGGCAGGTGATGGAAACTGGGTGGGAATGGAATGGACTATCCTGGAGGATGGCATAACTAACTGGAATACTAAACAGAACACTCCATACAGCAATGTCAATTTCAGTCTCTCTCTCTTTTCAATTGTTCCAATCTTGTTTGCGCTCCTGTTTGTGGAAAAGATACATACGTGTTATTGTTGTTGTTTTTTTTAAGAAGTCCACATGAACAATCAGATGCATCTTTGTGTTCATATCTCCTAATATACACATTTTTGTATGTTGTCTAGTATGTGGGATTTTTGCAAAATATTTAATGGAGTGTATTTTGCACATGAGTTTCACCAATATACCCTTTTGTGTGTGTACGTGGCATCACAACATTTGGAGAAGTACAAATTTCTGAGAACTGTGTTTCAGTTCTCATATTGTTTTCGGAAGCATGAATGTGGTAGGTTCAAAATAAAATGCAAAGTGAACTAATTTCATCTGCCATCCCTAATCTCGGCTTTGTCTGACATACTTCACATTTTATACAATATTTTACAATCCACATATCTTCCCAATTTCCATTCAGTGGTAATTAAAATATAACTTCTTGTTATATTTTACACTTATAATGATATTGACACATCACATGTCAGTCAGAGTAACTAAAGATTTCCTAAATGATGTCTGCCCAGGACAGTGACATGTGACTGCCTGGTCCTGTGTGAGGTGGAAGAACTGCCATTGTCTTCAGGTTCTCTGCATACTTCCATTTTCCTGGTGACTACAGGAAGGATCTGCCACATAGTCACCACTATTTAAATAAACTATAATCTTACGTTAATTATATTATTAACTTCTTTTGTGACTAATAGCCTCACTAAAAATGTCATGCAACTCTACAAAAAGAGCCACTGTGATGACCCAGTGTGCCTGAATGTGGCCTTTTTTCACAGCAAATCACAGAGAGTAATTATATACAGAATGTTCTGAGTAGATGGTTCCTACTTAATGATGGATCTCAGAACCATAGATTACAGGTTTTAAAAATAATGAGCTAAATCCTAACACTAGAATGACAGTTCAATTTATATCCTAGAACATGATCAGCAGATTTAACAGAAACTATATTTCATATAATGCATGTTCAGAACTGCAGCTTTGAAGGTCGTAACACAATGTTTACTGATTAGTTAGGGTTTTTTTCATAATGCATGTCGTGATCAAAGGCCTTCCTAAGGCAGTTCACAATAAACACCAAGAAAAAAATTTAAAGGGTGCTCTATTTTATGCAGATTTAACCAAACACAATTAAGAATGTTAACTAACCTCCAACCTGTTTACCCCCATTCCTAAACACATTAACCCCAGTTGAGGGGATCCAATGTACCCAACCATATATGAACAAGGTTTGCCTTTCATGCTGAGGGAAATTCTCTGAAATATTAAAAATGATGGTGTGTATACATTCACCAATAGTGAAAACAAACAACAATTTATGTATATAGTCCCTGTTAAAATATGTCTCACATGGTGGGTCTATCTGCAGAAAGCTGCTTGTCTCAAGGATGTGGTTGCCTCATGTGTAGGAATGAACGAAACAGCCTATTTCTGTCCTGTGTCAGTTTCTCCTACATGCAAAAATGTGTCCAGGACACTCTGTTCATGTGCAAACTTTTAAATAAAAGAGTGAACACTGAACAGTTCTACTAAAAAACAAACAAATTAAAAACCAGGTACTTATGAGGTAGTCCTTGGACTGGCTTCTTTGCACTGTACTGCAACTGTACTCTCCAGAGGCACATATTTCCCCCATACAATATCCTAGGAAGGGACTACACATTATGGCATATGGTTGCTACCAAACACACATAGGCATGTCATAATGTCAAAGTTGTAATGTCTTTACAACCGAATGGCTCAGGCTATTGACATGATAACCCCTGAGCCTACCTAGTGGCAGTGAAGGAAGCAAAGAAGGCTTACTTTACTGCCTCGATTGAATCATTATGTAGTCCGGCAGAGCTTTTCTGGGTTGTACGAGGCCTTTTACAGCCTGGCCCAAAGGAGGTGATAGAACCAATGGTACCTCACTGTGACTTGTTTGCAAAGCATTTTGAGGATAAAATCGCCTGCATCTACCAATACCTGCTGTTATAGCAGATGAATATCATGGGGTGTCCAGAGCAGAGTCTAGTCATGTTGTGTTGGATGAGTTTCAGTTGGTAAGGCTCAAGGATGTGGACAAGGTGCTCGGATCAGTCAGGGTGACCACTTGCATTCTAGACCCTTGCCCCTCTTGGCTGATAAAAATCAGCAGGGAGGGAACAGGTGGCTGGGCCAGGGAGGTGATCAATGCCTCTTTATGAGGGGGTGGTCCCTGCCTGTTTGAAGGAGGCAGCGGTAAAACCACTCCTTAATATACCTTCCCTGGATTCGGAAAACCTAACCAACTACTGGCCAATTGCTAATCTCCCTTTCCTAAGCAAAGTTTTGGAGCAAGTGGTTGCAGACCAGTTCTAGGCACTTTGGGAAGAAACTGATTTTCTGGATCCATTTCAATCGGGGATAAGGCCCAGAAACTGCTTTGGTCACCCTGTATGATGACCTCGGTAGAGAGAGAGACAAGGGAAATGTGTCTCTGTTAATTCTTCTTGACCTCTCAACAGCTTTCAATACCTTTGACCGTGGTATCCTTCTTGAGCAACTGTCTGAACTATGGGTGGGTGACACCGCTTTGCGGTGGTTCCAGTCCTACTTGGATGGCCGTTCCCCAAGGGTGTTACTTGGGGAATGCAATGGTGTTCCTTGTGGGGAATGGAACCCCACATTGAAGGTTCCACAGGGCTCAATCCTATACCCCACGTTGTTTAACATCTACATGAAACTGCTAGGAGGTTTGGAGTACGTTGTCAGCAGTATGCTGATGGCCCTCAGCTCTATTTCTCCTTTACATCTGCAGGCGATGCAGTGAAAGTGCTGGACCAGTGTCTTGCCTTGGTAATGGACTGGAGGAGAGCCAACAAACTGAAACTCAATCCAGATCAGACTGAGGCACTGTTAGTGGGTGGTTCCCTAGACCAGATAGGTGGGAGATTGCCTGTTCTTGATGGTGTTATACTTCCTCTGAAGGAGCAGATTCATAGAATCGGGATAATCCTGGATCCTTTGCTGTTGCTCGAGGCTCAGGTGACCTCAGTGGCCAGGAGTGCCTTCCATCAAGCTTTGACTGGTGGCCCAGCTACGCCTCTATCTGGACAGGGATAGCCTACTGTTGTCTGTTCTCTGGTAACCTCAAGGTTAGATTACTGCAAAAAACATTCCTTTTTAACCAGGCCTTTGGTTGTTTTGATTGGCATCCTATGCCCTTTTAAAATATGAGGGTTATTTTGGTGGGGTGGGTTATTGGGTTGCTGTTTTTATTTTGATTATATATTTTGTGGTTTTATATTTTTATTTTCTTCTGTGAGCCGCCCAGAGACCTCTGGTTATAGGGCGGTATATAAATTCAAATAATAATAATAATAATAATAATAATACTAAGAAATTAGGTGGTCAGAGAACTGCCTTCTACATATTTTTATTTTTATTTTGTTTTGCCTTCTACATAGTGTAGTTGCATTGTCCCCATGGCTCTGCTGGTGTGTAAATGACACAAACTAATGCTCAGATTTACATTCCAATTTGCCCATGAGTCCACGAGGCTGAAATGGTTAGGTCCTCGCCTCTGAAATCCTTACCAATGAGTTAACCCTGCCCTGTGGAACTGCAGTCATTGGCAGAGGAAGAGGAGTGGGGGGGGGGAGTGCCCCGTCCCTGGTAGCGCGATCCCAGTAGAGTGCCATCGTGGCTGCCTGCACTGGGCGCCCCGCCCCTGCAGGCAGCATGCCCCACCCCCATGATGCACACCAGCCCCGCCCCCTGCCTGCTCTTTGCCCCCCCCCCAGTGCCGGAGCATGAAGCTCTGCCACTGACTGCAGTTATACACATATGGATTCTCTGCTTCCATCAACCTTTATGCTAAAGAGAGAAGGACCATAACTAGCACATGTACTCACTGGAGAATTGTTCATTTTAACTAAAAATTTTGAACTGCTTGGGAGCTCCCCTGGAACTGCTTGAGAAATATACATACCTTGTAAATTAACGGTTTGGCCATATGTTTACTACATTACTTCATAAAGAGTGCCATTTCCATTTCCCATTTTTGGAGTGATGCAGCAAGCTCCAAAGGCCTTTTAAAAAAAAATACCTCATTAGGACAGCTTCTCCCTCCTTTTAATTTGTGCCTTTGGCATACATTGGTACCTCGGGCCAGAAATAATACCTTGAGTCTTACCAATTGAAACTCATCCAACACAACTTTGCTTCAGGATGAGAACAGAAATTGCACGACGGCGGCGCGGCAGCAACGGGAGGCCCCATTAAGCTAAAGTGGTACCTCAGGTTAAGAACAGTTTCAGGTTAAGAATGGACCTCCAGAATGAATTAAGTTCTTAACCTGAGGTATCACTGTACATTGGTTGGGAAGGGCTGATGCAAAAGAGGGCAGGACTCCTGCACCTTTAATAGTTGTACTGAAGAGATAATTGTATGACAAGCTACACCTGCTAAAATTCCCCTCTTACATTCAAGGTGAAAGAGCCCTGTCCTTGTTTGTTTGTTTGTTTTTAGTTAATATTTACATATACTTTGTATATAACTGAACTTACACTCAATTACTTAATATTATGTAGAATCAGTGAGCTAGTCAGAAATGTAGGTGTCCCTGAGAAATACTTCATTTGTGGTCCGAAACACTGGAGGTGTCACCCACCTCAAACCCCCCAGTGTAGCATCAGACAGATAAGGCTTAGACTGGAGACACATAGACTCAAATGGCTGCTCAACCATTAATTAAATTAAATAACATAAAATAAATTAATTAAACTCATTGTCCCTTGGTATAAATTGTTTTGTAGGATTGTGGTGAGGAGAGTTGAATCCTGAGCACATTGGAAGAAGGAATATAGGAAATATTATTAAATGCTGGGCGGTAAAATTAGCACTCCTTATACTGCCCTTCTAATGTGATGTCTTTGCTGCCCACATGCTCACATAGATTGGCTCTTCAAGTGGAGAAAACACGACCACCTTGACTAAGGATAATTGTTGGACTCCCAACTTCCAGCATCTTTGGATGGGGCTGATAGGAGTTTAGAGCCCAACAGCATCTGGAGGGTCACCCTATCTCTGACTTAGGCTGTGTACACCCCCCCCCCAATACATTTAAAGCATTTTCCCTTTTCCTACAAATAACCCTGGAGATTGTCGTTCACCCTCCTAGAGTGACAATTCCCAGCACCCTTAACAGTTCCCACAAGTCTTCGGTGGTGGGCGATGTGCTTTAAATAGACAGTGTCTGTGCAGTATATGCAGTTGGAGAACAACCTGCTGACCCAACTCGCCAGGTGCACTCACTGCCCCAGATGGACGGAATATAAATAATAATATTTTATATTTTTTTGGGGGTAAAAAAACATAATGAAGGCAACCGCATTTCCCTTCTGAAGGCCCCCTCCCCGGCCCTTGTAGGTGGACCTGCAGTTCTTATACAGTAATCCCTGCCCATTCCCCAGGCTTGTTGGGCCTGAGGGGAGCCACCCCGTTGTCCGAGCTACAGCTAGGAGGACCCTCCGCTCACCCAAGAAACTTGGTTGTCGTTAATAAAATCGCCCCCTCACATCCCGCTTTAAAGCCACAGGAGCCAGTGGGCGGCGGATCCCGCAAGGTAATGGCGACTCGTGGGAAGAAGAAAGGTTTTGATTTCTGTTCCTCTCGTCCAGTCCCTCGTTCGCCTGCTGCTGCGACTCAAGTTCGCTCCTCTTTGGACAGGAGAAACTGGGCCGAGGGGGGGAGACATGTGTAGTATATGATATGAGGGGAGGTCGCTTCTTCCTCGTTTTTAGCGAGGAGAATAAAAGTTCGCCCTTGCGCCCTGAGGAACGCGATAGGGCGCTTCCTGTTGTTGTTGTTGCTGCTGCTTCCAATTCAACCCATCCCGACGCTTCCCCAACGTTACGGAGAGGCGAGGAAGCTGAGGGAAAACCAGTCCGAGAAGTAACCGGCGGCGGGTAAGAAAAGAGCGTAGGAAACGCCGGCGCGAGCTTGGCCTCCGCAGCGCCCCCTCTGCCGGCCCTCGGTATCTCCCGGAGTCTGCCCGAGCGTGACTCCGAGGCTGACGGGCTCCTCCCCCTCCCGCTCCCCTTCCTCCCCCTCCTCCCCCTCTCGTGTCTGTGGCGCTCGCTTCCCCGTCACCCTCCCCCTCCCGCTCTTGTGCCGGGAGGATCAAGATGGACGGGGTGCGTCGCTGCCTGGCGATGGACTGAGGGAGGTGAGCGAAGGACGCCGGGAAGCTGAGGCGGCCACAGCGGCGTCTGAGGAGAAAGTCTGCGGCGCCGCGGAGAGCGAGCGAGTCACTCACTCGGGCAGCGGGGAGGAGGAAACAAGAGCGCGGCGGGGCCTCGCGGCGGCCTTTCCTAAGCCGCCTGACCGGGTCACCCTGCGAGGCCTGCGGCTGCCAGACAACGCGAGCGCCGCGGCCCGGCCCGGGTAAGAAGAGGAGGCGGGGAGAGCTTGGGGCTCCGAGGCAGGCGGTTCCGGGACGGCTCCGCCGCTGGCGGGTCGGGCTGGGCTTCGGGGTCCGTGTGGGGAAGGCGGCTGGAGGGGGGAGGCTGGAGAGAGGCCACGCCGAGTCCAGGCGCGGCGGGGCTTGGTAGGCCTGGGGAAACGGAGGGTTTGGGGACGGGAGGGTAGCGAGCGGGGTCGCCTGTCCGGGCTGCCGCGAAGAGATCTGGTTGGGGCCTGTGGGCCTAGTAGGAGGCGAGGCGAGCAGGTGCTTCTTCCTCGGGGCTCGCCTGAGCCCTGGGCTGCGGGCCCTGTGGAGGGGAAGTGATCGGCTTCCTCTCGGTGCCTGAGCTTGTGGCCTTACGTTGTTTTGGGTTCTCCTTTGTGACTAGGGGCTGTAATGCTAACCGTGTCTACTCGGGAGGGAATGCTATTGAGCTCAGTGGGGCTTACTCTCGGAGAATTGCGGGTGGGGTGGATTGCAAGCCGGATCTGTAAAAGTCAGTGTAACATCCCTGGCTGTATTGTCTGGCGTTGGCGTTATTCAATCTCGTCGTAGAAGGTCGGCAAATAATTATATCACGAACGTGTGAAGGCACCTCATGGTCAGGCTGTCGGTCTGTGTAGCCCAGTGGTTATCTACTCTGACCGGCAGCGGTTCTCCAAAGTCTTGGGTAACTTCCAGCCCTGTTACCTAAGATCCTTTTAGCTGGATGTACTGCGGACTGAAAAGCATGTGCTTTGCCACAAAAGTTTGGCCCCTTCCCCCACATTTATTACTTTGTGGGAGAGTGTGCCTGACTGTGTGTTTGACTTTTATTTATTTAAGCTAAGTGTGCCTTTCCCTGTGCATGTAGGCAGCCTTTGAAGGATTTACCTTTGTGATATATGTATTTAATACAGGGCAAAGTTTCTTCTTGTTGTTGTTACCTGGGGTTTTTCAGCCTGCAGGAATCATTCTATTGTTTTTAGTTTGGTCTCTCATGCAGACCAAGTTGAAAGTAAGTTTGACTAATTTCTATGTAACTTTGTTTATAACTGGGTAGTATTTTACATCATAAGGCTGGTTTTTTTCTGGAATGCTCCCCCCCCCATGTTGTTAAAAGGTAACATTATTAATTGCTAACACGTCACAAGCAAACACACAGGCAGACTTTGCCCAACAATATATTTTTTAAAGGCACAATTCTGGAGAGAGTCTTCCTCTCCCTAATACTTCAGTACTGAAGAAACTTTGTACAGTTAACTTTTTCCATGTTTGTAATATAATTCATTTATGGAAGGATAAAAGCAAATGTGTGAAAGGGCATATTTACTTCAAACTGCTTTTGTGTGTGGTGGTTATATTGACCTAGGAACAGCCTCAGGTTTACAAAAATAGGTAATTACTTGTATGTTAGAGTAAGAAGCTTTAATATGCCAATAAAGATAGCATTTAGCTTCTGAAGGACAAGGGAATTATGAGAATTTTTCATCTGTTTTCAGCTTATCATTAGTTTTTATACTGGTTTTCTATAACAAATTATACCCAAAGTGGCTTAACACATAAGAAAGAATGATGTGTATCAGAATTTTTTAAAAACCTAGTAATACAACGTATCAGCAGTACATTAAGATAGTAATCCATATCAGTAGCCTATCAAATCAAATAGCATTCAAAATACATTCCCTGATCTCTCCATTGCATTCGAAGGCCATGCCAAAAAGTTTCAATATAGTTAACAGTAAACCAGGTTACCAGAGCATGCACTTTTGTGGCCAAGCTATCCCTTTCCAGGAGCAGTTGTAGCACAGGCAGCCAAAGGTGACCAAAAGCACTCTGGGCCACCATTGCAATTTGGACCTTTGGTGACAAGATGGACCTGGGACTACTCCCAGACTACAAACTTGCTCCTTCAAGGGAGTGCAGTCCTATCTAGAGCAGGCTGTTTGCCTCATTCCCCAACATGAGAACCAACAACCCAAAGGACCTTCATCTTTCCAGGATTCAGTCACAATTTATTGACTGTAATCTAGTTCATTACAGTGGTCCAGCGCCTGCACACCCTCAGCTGATTTAGATGACAGAAGTAATAAAAGTGGTTGTCATGCCATCACCATCCCAAAGGTACCCAACTCCAGATCTCTTAATGACTTCTCTAAATGGCTTCATATAGATATAAATTGATTTCAGCAAGGCATTTGACAAGGTGCCCCATGATATTCTTGTAAAGAAGCTGGTAAAATGTGGTCTTGACTATGCTACCACTCAGTGGATTTGTAACTGGCTGACTGACCGAACCCAAAGGATGCTCATCAATGGTTCCTCTTCATCCTGGAGAAGAGTGACTAGTGGGGTGCCACAGGGTTCTGTCTTGGGCCCGGTCTTATTCAACATCTTTATCAACGACTTGGATGATGGACTCAAGGGCATCCTGATCAAATTTGCAGATGACACCAAACTGGGAGGGGTGGCTAACACCCCAGAGGACAGGATCACACTTCAAAACGACCTTGACAGATTAGAGAACTGGGCCAAAACAAACAAGATGAACTTTAACAGGGAGAAATGTAAAGTATTGCACTTGGGCAAAAAAAATGAGAGGCACAAATACAAGATGGGGGACACCTGGCTTGAGAGCAGTACATGTGAAAAGGATCTAGGAGTCTTGGTTGACCACAAACTTGACATGAGCCAACAGTGTGACACGGCAGCTAAAAAAGCCAATGCAATTGGCTGCATCAATAGGAGTATAGCATATAGATCAAGGGAAGTAATAGTGCCACTGTATTCTGCTCTGGTCAGACCTCACCTGGAGTACTGTGTCCAGTTCTGGGCACCACAGTTCAAGAAGGACACTGACAAACTGGAACGTGTCCAGAGGAGGGCAACCAAAATGGTCAAAGGCCTGGAAATGATGCCTTATGAGGAACGGCTAAGGGAGCTGGGCATGTTTAGCCTGGAGAAGAGGAGGTTAAGGGGTGATATGATAGCCATGTTCAAATATATAAAAGGATGTCATATATAGGAGGGAGAAAGGTTGTTTTCTGCTGCTCCAGAGAAGCGGACACGGAGCAATGGATCCAAACTACAAGAAAGAAGATTCCACCTAAACATTAGGAAGAACTTCCTGACAGTAAGAGCTGTTTGACAGTGGAATTTGCTGCCAAGGAGTGTGGTGGAGTCTCCTACTTTGGAGGTCTTTAAGCAGAGGCTTGACAACCATATGTCAGGAGTGCTCTGATGGTGTTTCCTGCTTGGCAGGGGGTTGGACTCGATGGCCCTTGTGGTCTATTCCAACTCTATGATTCTATGATTCTAAACAACTTGGGGGACAAGATGGATCCCTGTGGTATCCCACAGCACAGCTGCTATGGGGAAGAGCAAAAGACTCAATGCAGCCCTTTGAAATTTATCCTGCAGGTAGAAGCAGAGCTACCATAACACCACGCCTGTAGAGTTGGTCCAGCATAACCCCCTACCCTGCAGCATTGGTCCAGCAAGATGCCATAGTCAGTGGTATCAAAAGCTGATGTCCAAGAGAACCAACAGGGTCATAATATTCCTGTCTCTGTCATAAAGCTGCTCATTCATCAGGTTAACCAAGCCTGTTTTGGTTTCAAAGCCTGACCTGAAGCCAGACTGAAATTGGTCTAAATAATTTGATTCTTCTAAGAACACCTAAAGGTGGCCACTCCAGCACCTTGCCCAAGAAAGGGGGCATTAGCAACAAGGCATCCAGTCCCAAAGTAATGGGATATTATGTGGTGGAGATACCACCATTTTCTAATCACTGCTCCTTTCTGCCTGCCAGTGAATAAGGTGGGAGGAGTGGCTATTACTTTTACCTACTGAGGTTGGGTTTTTAAAAATTTCCCACCCATGGACTGCTATGGTGGGGGTGGAAATAACACTAGTTCCTGGGCTGGCATAGTTTTGCCACCATTCTTGGAGTATTTCATGAGAGTGAGATTTCATAGGATTCTGTGGGTCAGGGTTTTGACTGACATACCCACAGAATGTCTCCCTTTGTCCTTCACTGTGGATGATTGTTTCTGCCTGTGGAATAGCAGTGGCAGTAGACATCATTTCTCTGCTCACTGAGAAGGTCTGGAGGATCTGGACAGCTTTCTTGGGAGTTTAGGGTATGTTCTGTTAGAAAGATGCAGCTCTGAGCTCAGTGAAACTTTTAAGTAAATATGAATTGGCTTGGGCTGAAGCTGTGGGTAGTGCAGTCCAAAAGAGTGCTCCTAGTGTAGCCTGTAATTGCCACATTTGTTGGTATCTCATCACTGATATACATACCCCTTCTGTTACAAATAGGCAGTCTGTTAGTGGGATGTTTGTGTCAAGGTGAATGAAAACAGCAACAATCGGAATTCTTTAAACCAAAATTTATTAGGGTAATAGTGTTGGTTATATTCAGAGTAGACTCATTGTAACTTATGGACAAGTACATTGATTGCATTGAGTCTACTCTAAGTAATATTGGATATCACACTATTTCCTTAAATATTTAAGGAATATTTGGTCATAATTAGCAATGTTATGGCAGCAGAAAAAGTTCCTTCTTACTCTTTAGGATTCATTTTAATCATTATGTGGTCACAACTTCAATCTTTGAGGGGATCATTATGTCAGTACCTTATAGCCTAAGAGGAAGATAAAAAATGCTTCAGTAGATGTTCCAGTTGTAAAAAAACAACTTGATTATTATTTAGGAAGAGGATGTTAGTTCTTGAACTGCTAGTGTTCCGTTTTCCCTTTACAACCATAGTCATTTCTTACAAGGTATAATTACAACATCAACAAATGAATGCATAGTATTAGATACAAGCACTGATGCAGTACTGGAACATTGTGATTGTGACATTTTGCTGGTGTTGCCCTTTTTGGAACTACTGGGCCTGATGCTGCCACCTTCGCATAATCAACCTATGTGTTGTATGCAAAACTCTAACATGATGAATGAAAAGATATAAAGAAGATTAAAAGTTAGGGCAGAAAAGCATATCAAATTACTGGGAACCACTATTAATTTTTTATGCATCAGGTTTCCTCTAACTAAAATCCTTAGGTTTCAATACTATTTCTGTATCCTTGGGTGATCAGGCACTTGGCACTTTTACAGCCCTGGATAAATTATTTTAATAACATGAGTAATGTTTAATATCTGAGTACTGTTCCAATTACAGTGGTACCTCGGGTTAAGTACTTAATTCGTTCCGGAGGTCTGTACTTAACCTGAAACTGTTCTTAACCTGAAGCACTACTTTAGCTAATGGGGCCTCCTGCTGCTGCTGCGCCACCAGAGCACAATTTCTGTTCTCATCCTGAGCAAAGTTCTTAACCTGAAGCACTGTTTCTGTGTTAGCGGAGTCTGTAACCTGAAGTGTATGTAACTCGAGGTACCACTGTTTGCTACATCTTTGGGCAGCACACACACACTTTTATATAGTGATATTTTTAAACATGTTTCTAGTTGTTATGGCTGCAGTGATAACCTTGAAACTGTTTTAGCAGTGCCTTGTGAAATATCCCAACACAAGACCAATTCTGTTGGTAAAGGATGACACTGTGCAGCACTTTTTCAGTGATTAGCACAAAGAAAATAAAGTATACTAAATCATCAGATATAATCTATTGTGCATAGTTTATCCTGACTGCAAGACTTAGGTTACTGTGGTACACATTTATTTCCAAAGTGTGCATTTTTTTTGCAGTAAGTATCTGCTTGACAATTTTACACATATACTCAGAAATAAATTCCAATCAGTTCAATCTATGTATAGAATTGCAGCATAAAAATGTTGTGATACAGTTGGGAAGCACAATTTAAAATTTGACTGTACACCTCTTGATGGATTGCTTTTTCTTTTTTTAGGCGAAGACTACAGGAACCTGGGATCTTTGTAGAGTGGAAGATTTTTGGCACTCAAGTTATTCTGACCATATTTTAAAAATATTTTTGGGTTACTTTTTAATTTAAGAAAAGGCAGCTCTTTAAAATCATGGCAGATGTGGACCCAGATACATTGCTCGAGTGGCTGCAGATGGGGCAAGGAGATGAAAGAGACATGCAACTAATAGCTCTGGAGCAGTTATGTATGCTGCTTTTGATGTCTGACAATGTGGATCGATGCTTTGAAACGTAAGTAAATTTTTATTTTCATAATTTCATGCAGGCTTACATCTGCTGATCAATTTCATCCACATCAAGCTGAAATACTGCTGTTTGAATCCGTTAACTAGTGTTTCTAGGCAGACTTGAGCAATCCATTGACACCTGTAGTGATCATTAAAAGAAGTAAAAAAAGAGCAGCTGTAGCACTATCTGTTTTAACATCAGGTTTGTACTCTTGTTAAAGGCGTTTTTCTTCTGGAGGCAGCTGGACTAATTTCCTTCTTGGGAGCTTGCTTGCTGCTTTTAGCATGCGTGCAGATCCTTGGGTATAAGAAAAACATCTGCATTACAGCTTTTGCTGTAATCATATGGATCTGTTGGGGGGGCGGAAGATAATTTTAATTAAGCGTGTTTCCAAAAAAGGTGACAGAAGCAAGATCATTTTTAAAAGATCAGTTTTTCATTTCAAGTTCTTCTAATTCTTTATGTTCTGAAATATTTAAAATTAGTGTTCGGTTCAGTTACTGTTAACTTTAAAACTTAGCAGAGGGTTTCAGCTGTGCCCTGACTAAATAACAATTATAAAATGTTGCAGCTGTTAGCAGAAATAGATTTTAGTACTAACCTTAGAAATTATGGGTCATAGTGGACAAGTTTGTTTTATAGTGCTTATACCATATCTTAATGTTTTAAAACATGATTCTCTTCTGAGAAGCTGAACTGAAAGTTAATAATTTTTAAGGTCTCTAAATTGTGTCATTTGCTGTGGATGACTGGAAACTATTATTAAATAAGATACCTTTACTTATTGATACATAAGGAAAGAACTGTGGAGATTTAATAATGTGCCTTTTGTTTTTGAGATTAATAGGATTTTTTCTTTCCTTCAAGAGCTCGTAAGAGTAGTTGTTATTAGAACAATATTGCTTTAAACGTTTTTCTTCTGAGCAGTAAACTGTTTTTTATTATGAACTAGAAAAGTTTCCCAGTTGTAATGAAATACATCTGCCAAGAGTAAGTAAACCCTTTGTTGTGACCAGAGAGCTTAAGAAACCACAAATTTTAGGGGGGAAATTGTAGCATGAATGCCTTGCCTGTTCTCGAGCCCCTATGTCTATTAGTTCTGGAACCATATTTTACCTAAAGTCAAGGAAAATGGAACATCTTTGCTATTTAAAAGTATGTTACTATGACTGAGAGCCATAAACCACAAACTTGAAATTAGCGAGATGGACACTGGAGATGCACTCTGGTCCTTAGTGGACTTAACTAGTTTAAAGACAACCACTTTGGTATATAGGTTAGAAATTTGTTTGTAAAACTGTTGACTTTCAAAAAGCATTTTACAGGTAGTGATGTTCATTTCAGTCCTTCTGTCCTGTTAATATTAGTTGGTAGTGTTAAGTCACCTTTCTGTGACTGTGATTCAGGGAGCCTGATCATTAGTCATCACATTTTTTTCACAATAACACTTCAGAAAGTTTTAAATACTATATATACTTTGATGCATTTGCCACTGAATTTTAAAGTGATTGCTTCCGCCCTATGTTTTTAGCTTTTTATTTTAGCTGTAAGTAAGCAGCCTTGGGTCCCTGTCCGGGAAACCATCAGGATATAAATAAATATAAACAATAAAAATATCCAGTGTTAGTCATACTTTGAATAGACTTGGTGGGAGAAATTCATTGTAGCTCTATGGCAATTGTTCCATCAGCATAAGCATTTCAGCTAGTTAGAATGACTCCCTCCCACTGCACTGTTCTGGGGATTCTTTTGACACGCACCAAGCCAATTTGGGGAGGAGGGGGGAAGTCTTTGCACAGACTTTTGTTAGAGGGATTTGTTAGTTGGATATCGCCCTCAGAGTTTTAACCACAGAGTTAGAATTTATAGTTGAAATTGTGCAGAACCATCTTTATTAAATTACCATAGTAAAATGGTTATGGGTAGCATTGGTGCATGGTGTTTCCTGTCTATTTGCTGCTCTGTTTGTAAATTTCAGAAATCTTTAAATTTCCCTCTCTATTAAAACTAATTGTGACACTGGATTCATTTGTTAGGTAAATAACAACTCAGGATTTTTTTTTTAGTTTTTTTGTCTTTTTCTGTGGGGTAATGTTATTTATCTTGTATATGTTTCATGATGTGTATGTGTATTTTGTCTCTGTTTTAAAGTATATTCCTTGCTAAAATGAGCAGCCCTGCTCAGGCATTGAATTCTCTGTGTTCCTAGGCTTGTCTGTGCTTCTATTTATATGTATACGTGAACATGCAATTTGCATGTTTACCCACAGAAAAGGAGGGTGGAATCTTTAATCTGGAGACAGTTACACAAAATAGGGGTGATTGCACCAGGTTAATGCTATTTTACCAATGTTAATATGCTATTGCTTGCTTGGAGTAATTGGCAAGAACGGGAGGCAGTGGAAGACAGGAGTGCCTGGCGTGCTCTGGTCTATGGGGTCATGAAGAGTCGGACACGACTAAACAACTAAACAACAACAACAACAACAACAAATAAATTTAAAAATAAATGTGAATAAGATAGTATTTACTTAGGTTGAATTGTGGACGGTGAGTGAAATGGTTTTGCTGTTTGAGGCAACAAATGCGGTGTTACAGAGTAGCAAGATGGTTGGCTAGTCACTACAAGTTATTACCCAGACTCATGTTTCTTGAACAAAACTTTACAGTACTTAAATTCTTCCTATGGCAGCAATGGAAATGGACAGAATGGAGAGTTGCCATATGTGGAGAGGGACAGGCTCTAGGGATTCAGTAGGGCTGCAGGTAGAATAAAGATTTAATTTATGGAATTTCTAAACTTTCAGGTTCATCCAGGTTTAGGGCCACTTTGCCTGATTTTATGCAATAAGCCACTTAATGCTTACTGCCTCTTCCAGGCAAATTGGTTCCACTGTATCTCCAGGCATCTTCAAAACATTCTGGGTGGTGGCTTGTGGCAGCTCATGTATGGGTTGTTCCAAATGGTGGGCGGGCACATACAAAACTCCGGAGAAGCCACCCTATAGAGGAAGTACAAAATAGTTCCATGGAAGGTATATTGTGTGAAACAGCCTTTAGAAAGGTAGAATGGTGATGATAGTGAAACATATTGCTGATTAATTTCACATTTTTTCTCAATATTATACCTCTTTTCTTATCACAGTTGTAATTTGAGTGATTATTTTGTATCTATTTGAATTGGAGTATGTGCAAAAAACTTGATTCACTTATCTTGCTGCCATTTCATTACAAAATTTAAAGGCATTTAGCTCCTTAACTTATTTGATCTTTTCCAAGTTCAGAGTTTTTAAAGAAAAAGGTTTTATTGCTTTAGGCAAAGCAATTTTCTGTGCACAATCATTATTGTGGAATGAAAACTCAGAATTGAGTAGACAAATCTGATTATGGAGTGAACATACAGAATAACACAAACATGCACTTCTTGTGTCATAATCGTAATTTATTTAGTGTTCTAGCAGTCCAGGAAGGAATGCAGGAAAACTGCCTTATACTGACTCAGACCATTCATCCTTGTAGCTCGCTGTTGTCTACATTGACTAGCAAGTGGTTATCCAGGGTTCTTGCCCAGCCCCACCTGAATGTAAGATCCATCTTGAGAGATCCTACTCCATCTGCCCCTGCCAAATGCATTTGAGTCCCTTTTAGTTCTGGTTATAGAATAGCCTTTCCAGGGAGTCTGGTACAATTTTTGTAGTATTTTAAGCACTGAGTGAAGAGCTTTCCATTCACGTAGGGCTTTTACATATTTTTGTTAGGCTGTGCTTCATTTGAAATTCATTTTAATTTTGGGGGTGCAAAGTTCTTTTTTAAAAAAACCCAGTTGTATAGTTTTACTCTTTAATGGGTTTATGGTTTCCACTATAGTTCAACTTTTTAAAAACTTACTTATTGTAACTCACCTAGAGAACTTTGTTAAGTGGAGGCAGACAATGTCATAATAAATACCAGAAAGTGCTGGGATTGAACATGGACCTTCTGCATTCAAAGCATGTACTCTACTGTTCAGCTATGGCACCCCCCCCCCAATATTTAGTGCATGACAACATCCAACACACACACACACACACACACACACTTGATCTTGGACCTATTATTCAACCTAGGCAAGGAGGAGAACTGACCGTTATCCTCGTTAAGGCAAGCCTTCATGTACTCAAAGATTTATCAAGGTAGTATGCCATATGTATAAGAAGGCATTAATTTAACAGTATCCAGACAAAAGAACTGAAATCTGTCAAAATATGTTTCAGATGTGCAGAGTGGTCTCTATTGTCATTTGCTTGTAGCGGTTTTGTTACCTTGAATTATTGGATTTTGACTTTTAATGGAGGTTTACTATGTAACTGAAATTAAAGCATAGGTCCTCTGTAAGTTCAGAAAAACATACCCAAAAATATTTTCACATACAGGCTTTTAACTAGTTTAGATTTCCTTTTCCATTCCAGATATAGATGGTGTGCTTATAACCAGAATATATGTCTAAAGTTGTGGATATTGGATTGGATCCAAAGTTGTTTGTTTGAGTCAAAGGCAGTTATGCACTTGCAGGAAGGTCCCTCCAATTGTTAACTGTTCTGTTTTCATTTTGTAGTCTCCTGTGCCACAAGTATCTTATAGAGGGTCAGCCAACTATTAGGAACATTTTTTTGCAGAAGGAGACTCAGACAGTGGGCAAGTGTTCTGTTCATGAAACTGAAATTAGTATTGAAGCCCATATCTGTGACCCCAGAACAGTTGTAATCATTTTATTTTGTCTAGATGTTAATTCTAAACAGTGGCTCATAGAATCTTTCATAGAATTGTAGAGTTGGAAGGGACCCTGAGACTCCCTGCAATGGCGAAGATCACAGAAATGTATATGGAAATGTGTATGTTAGTGATGAGTAATCTGTCTCTTCTTGCAGATGTCCCCCTCGTACCTTTTTGCCAGCACTGTGCAAAATATTCCTTGATGAAAGTGCTCCTGACAATGTATTGGAGGTAACAGCTCGTGCTATAACTTATTATTTGGATGTATCAGCGGAATGCACTCGACGGATTGTGGGAGTGGATGGTGCTATCAAAGCACTTTGTAATCGTTTAGTAGTTGTTGAGCTTAACAACAGAACCAGCAGAGACTTGGCTGAGCAGTGTGTAAAGGTATGGTGTATTAATTTTCCTTCATCACAGAAAACAAAGCTCCATAATAAGAAAATGTTTTTATAATAGTTGTCTACTTACAAGACCAGGACAGAATTGCTTTAAATTTTGATATCTTAAGCAAAACAATAAAACTTCTGCAAAAATATACCCTTATCCCAAACAGTCTCAAGTAGATGGCTTAGTGGACAAATTGTCTTGAAAAGTGGGAAATCTCATTGCATTTCCACAATTGCTATTAACATTATTTTTAAAAACCTGTGTGAGATTCTGTTTGTGGATCTTCTGCAACGTATCTTGCTTGGCGCATAGATATTTGAACCTTGAGACTGCTAAAGTCATATATGACATAGCCCGTTAAAACTCATATGTCTTATCCCCCCCCCGCCCCCCACTTGCCAAGTTGAGCTTCAAGGTCTGAAAAGAGCTTGTATGTGTGTCAGCACAGGGCTCCTGATCATGGATTCACACATGCTTACAAACTCCCTTCAGATCTTTCTGTTCAACAGGGTAATGTTGGGGTGGAGGGGCAGGGCCAGCATACACAGCCCCCTATCTGTTACATGTTTATAGCTTTTTTGGCACCATGAGAGGTTTAATGCATTCATACTGATGATTTTGATCAATAATATTTTTAAATAAAAAGTGAATAAGCACTAGGAGAATTGGATTGGAAAGAATGCATGCTTTGTTGTATGATTGTGTAATTCCATTTTCATTCTAGGTGTTGGAACTCATCTGTACCCGTGAATCAGGCGCTGTGTTTGAAGCAGGGGGGTTGAACTGTGTGTTGACATTTATTCGTGACAGTGGACACCTGGTTCATAAAGATACGTTGCATTCTGCTATGGCTGTAGTATCCAGACTCTGTGGAAAAATGGAACCTCAAGATTCCTCATTAGAAATTTGTGTTGAATCCCTCTCCAGTCTGTTAAAACATGAAGACCATCAGGTAAACAATTTAGAATATGTAATTGAAAAAGCACTGTAAATAGGTTACTCCAGAATTGAGAACTGTATAACAAATATTACAAAGAATTTAGTGCATATTGCCAGCACTGGCTAGTGCAAGTAAACAGTTGTATGGTTGTAGGATGTATGGTAGTAGGATTAATTTCAAGTAGCATGAAATCCTTGGCTCTAATGTAACTTTTAATTTTTATTCCTATGGGGAATTAGAGGGATTGCAGTTGGCTTTTTTATGGAAATGGGAAGGGAAAAAATGTTCTTTGGTGATCAGAAAACAGTGATCTGTTTACACTTTGTGCTTTAATTTAATTTCACATAAAGTGAAATAAAAGCCAAAGAGTTGCACAAATGAAACCTTTGGGACTGCCATAGAACCTGCCTAATTTTTATGCAAACTCTTGCACAAGCTTTTGTGGAAGTAGTTATGGAAAAGCACTAGCTGCTATTTAAGCTTAAGATCGCGCACATTGTATCTCCTCCCCATTTTATCTTCACATAAATCCTGGGAGGTAGAAGAGAAAGTGATGTCAAAGGTCACCAGTGAGCTTTGTGGCTGAATGCAGATTTGAGCCTGGGTCTCCTGTGTTTTAGTCTGATACTTTTTACCACTATACCACAGTAACTCTCTAATGAGGATTCGTGGTATTCTTTCTTAGGTGCTAGGATTTGCACTTGAACAGTTGTGTGGATGCTGTTTGGGTCAGAGATTATTCATCCCACATATATCTGTAACGTAATGCTGTGTCTCCTTTCCCCAATTACAATCCCTATTTAGGACTTGCATTAGAAAATGACTGTTGTCGTAAAAGAAATAATGCATAGCTAAAAAAGTATAGAAGCTGTGGATTGATATGAAACGGTGTTCTTGTATAATTTACTAAATGTCAATATTGATGCTTTTACTTTAAATTTTCTGTCTTTCAAATCTTTTTAATTATATGATTTGTTCCTTCAGGTTTCAGATGGTGCACTGCGTTGTTTTGCTTCGTTGGCTGACCGATTTACACGCCGTGGAGTTGATCCAGCGCCATTAGCCAAACATGGACTAACTGAGGAGCTGTTATCTCGAATGGCTGCAGCAGGTGGCACAGCTTCAGGACCATCTTCAGCCTGTAAACCTGGCCGGAGTAGCACAGGAGCACCATCTGCAACTGCAGATTCCAAATTAAGTAACCAGGTGTCAACTATTGTAAGCCTGTTATCAACACTCTGCAGAGGATCTCCAGTAGTAACACATGTAAGAATTTCTTTGTTAAATATCTATTATTATTTTTTAAATTAAGCTTTACTTCTTGGCAGATATTGTATGTATGTTCTTTGTTTCTTTAATTTTCTGTCATCATAAATAAGAATAAATTTGTGTAGACCTTCGTTTATTTCACATTCTAAAATCCTTAAAATGTTAATTGTTACTGCTACATTTGAACTTTGCTTATACTCCCTCCCTCAGCTCCTTTGGGAGGAAGGATGCAATGTAAATTGAAATAATAATAAATAATAAAAAAATTAGCTTTTTTATATGGAGATGCAATCCCTTTCTCATTGGATTTTCTAAAGTCCTGTATATTTTTATTGTTCAGACTTTTAATTATTTCCAGGATCTCCTAAGATCTGAGCTTCCAGATTCTATAGAGAGTGCATTGCAGGGTGATGAAAGATGTGTACTTGATACCATGCGTTTGGTAGATCTTCTTTTGGTGCTACTGTTTGAAGGACGGAAAGCCTTGCCAAAGTCTAGTGCTGGATCTACAGGCAGAATCCCAGGATTGCGTAGACTTGATAGTACTGGAGACCGTTCCCATCGGCAGCTGATAGATTGCATCCGCAGCAAAGATACCGATGCCCTAATAGATGCTATTGACACAGGTGGTAAGCAAATGACCTCTATTTGACATTGTAATTTCTAGTTTGCTTCTTAATGTTTATCTCTATAATGGATGGGCACTAAGAATAATATTTTTGTTGAAAATTATTTTTAGCTTGTTTGATATGCAGGGTAGAATACTGAGACTTAACATTTTGTTTTCATTTATATCGTTGCAAACATATAATGACACTTTCTTTTCCACTCCTCTAGCTTTTGAAGCAAATTTTATGGATGATGTAGGACAAACTCTCTTAAACTGGTCCTCTGCTTTTGGAACTCAGGAAATGGTAAACAAGGAAAAGAAACATTATTTTGATTTTCTGCATAAAGGAAATGGTACAAGTAAAAATAAACTGTTGCTCATCTGTAAACAGGTTGAATTTCTCTGTGAACGAGGTGCTGATGTTAATAGGGGTCAACGGTCATCATCCTTACATTATGCAGCATGTTTTGGAAGACCTCAGGTAGCAAAGGTGATTTTAAAATATTTATCTTTTCTATCATAACAAATCATTCCATCCCTTATCAGCATTTAGACCAGCTGAAGTATGTCTTTTTTAAAAGTGTCCTGTCCTTTAATACTTCATGTTTGGCATATGTGATTTTTATTTTTTGGAAACACATTTATTTAGTGTGTGTTTGTGCCCTTGGCAAATATGAAAGTTGTGCAAAACTCTTCACAAAAACATAACAATGTAACATATCTCACCTTCTCAATAGCTGCCTTCAGACAACCCTCAATGATCTGGATTATTTTGAGCAAGAGCAGTGTATATGTCCTCCTCCCTTCTGTAAAGCATTCCTTAGTTTTTGAAACAAAAACCAGTTTGCTATGATGTCTGAACCAGCAAATTAGTAGGAGTGCTTACTCCAAACTAGAATCAATTCTGGTTTGGAGCAATAATTCAAACTGTAGCCAGCTGGTTTAGATATCACAACATACTGTGATTTGATTCAAATAGTAAGTAAGGGATGGTGCCCTTTAGGAGAGGGAGGGAGGAAGTCATTAATCTGTTCTGTACATAGTCAGAGGAACCTAAATTGTACCATTGACATACTGAGTAGCTTTTTTATTCCAGTAATTCTGGTAATAATAACTTGCTTTTAGACTCTCTTGCGACATGGTGCCAATCCAGATTTGAGAGATGAAGATGGAAAGACTCCTTTGGACAAAGCTCGTGAAAGAGGGCACAGTGAAGTAGTGGCTATTCTTCAATCTCCAGGTTAGTGTAAAAAGATTCCAGGCAGTTTTTATCATAGTAAAGCATTGGTTGAATTTAAGTTGAATTTAATAAGGTAGAATTCAATTCGTGCCATAAGATAGCAATTTTTTTGAAAAAAATATACTGCTGAAATGTTAACAGTTTGATTATTTATTACCAGTTTTTCTTGAAATAAACAGACTGCATTCAGCAATAAGCTCACTGTTGCCCTGTTTCAAAACAAATGGAACTAGTATAAGAGATTGTTTTTTCATGTAGC
Source organism: Podarcis vaucheri (assembly GCF_965113315.1). Taxonomy (NCBI): domain Eukaryota; kingdom Metazoa; phylum Chordata; class Lepidosauria; order Squamata; family Lacertidae; genus Podarcis; species Podarcis vaucheri. The sequence goes on from NC_138759.1 coordinate 37,248,355, forward strand.
TATGACAGCCGAATGTCCAGAAAAAAATGCCATAATAGTCTGTGGCATAATATTTTTGTGGGGGTTAAGGCAGAAGAGTAACAACAGCCTGACATGGCAGTGTCTTGTCTCACTTCTTTCTGAAGCTTCACATGCAGCTATCAACTATGGTATGAGCAGGCCAACTGAAATCCTGCTGTAGGAGCAAGCAGACAAAAACAAAACATTTTAGGCGGTGGATGAGGAGGAGAATGGGTTGGGTTACAACCCTCTTCACGTGATAGAGGCAGGAAGGCAAGGGTTTTTCTTTAAGATTCTTTGTACTTCTGTAAAACTTGGGGTTCCTCCAGAGCCTGCCAATACCTCTGCCTTTGCATGGACACTGCCTTTTCAGCTATATAACCATGTGCATTCTTCCTCAAAGATAGGAAATAGAATATAAGATGTAGATCCTAATACTAGACAAATCTATAGTAGTGTATTGTGGAGATTCTTATCCTAGTCTGTATCTGCATTGGAAAGGAAATTGTTTATATATGGTTTCTTTAAAACAATTTTAAAACTCATAACAGTGTTAATAGTGTTCTACAATTATAGGTGACTGGATGTGTCCAGTTAACAAAGGCGATGAAAAGAAAAAGAAAGATTCAAACAAAGATGAAGAAGAATCAAATGAGCCCAGAGGTGATCCAGAAATGGCACCAATATATTTGAAAAGACTGCTGCCTGTGTTTGCTCAAACTTTTCAACAAACTATGCTGCCTTCAATAAGGTACAAAGGGGAAAGGGCTGTGTGTACATGTGGAGATTCACATGCTATATTGTGTGGCTAGAATACTTTCAAGGCTCTGGATTTTCAAGAATGACCAAGCCAAAAGCAAAGCAAAATCTGGATGATTTATATTTGGTGGTATGTTGAATGGAATTCGAAAAACGCAAATCAGCAATGTCCCAACTCCAAGTCCAGCTTGTAGCTTGGCCAGAGTCAGAATATTTTGTTACCTGATGATAACAATAGACAGCATGTAAAGTGGGTAGCAACTCAATGCATTTACCAATGTATTGTGCTCTTCTAAGTATGTATGTTTCCCGTTTCATTCTTTAAAATATCATTTCTCTCTCTTTCTAAAAGGAAAGCAAGTCTTGCTCTCATTAGAAAAATGATTCATTTTTGTTCTGAAGCTCTTCTAAAAGAGGTTTGTGATTCTGATGCTGGGCATAATTTGCCTACTGTTCTGGTAGAGATCACTGCTACTGTTCTAGATCAAGAGGTAATTGTTATCTTTCTATTTATTTTATTTTCTAATGATATCAGTTTAGTTTTTATGTGTGGTGGAGCATTGAAATGCTTAGTTCAGGAAGTTACTGGAAGTTTAAGAACAAATTAGATGTGCCTCTGAATAGATTAGATTAAGTGGATTCAATATAAGAAGCAAAGAGATTGATTGTGGTGCTTCGTATAGAAATATCCCATTGGAATTGGGATTGATTGTGATTCCCTGTTGGGTGTACGGTAGGTTTGTTAATCTGTGAAATGTCCCTACATTTCTTGTCTCGGGAAGGATTACTTCTCAAAAATTAGACTTAACACTTTCCTGCAGTGGTATGGCCATGAGTGATTGCCTTTCTGTTGGGAGTGGTGGGTGTTAATTATGTAATAAATGTTTAACTGTACATCAAGATATACAATGAAGTACTGTACATCCCTATTATTTTTACTTCTGTGCAACTTTACAGGACGACGATGATGGCCACTTGCTAGCATTACAGATTATAAGAGATTTGGTTGATAAAGGAGGCGACCTGTTCTTGGATCAGCTCGCTAGGCTTGGTGTGATAAGTAAAGTTTCAACTTTGGCAGGACCAACCTCTGACGATGAGAATGAAGAAGAATCTAAACCAGAGAAAGTAAGTACACAATATTTGAATGCATATATGTCCCAACTGCTGTCTCGGATGCCTTAATGTGAATAAATATCAGTGAAAAGTACATTAAATTCTAGTAATGGGTTGCTGGACCTAATGTGTTAACACTCATTTAAGAAACTTTTTTGGTGCTGCAGTCTGTTGCCTTCTGCTTGGATAGGAGAGAAATGGGCAAACTTTGCGTCTCTAGTATGCTTTTAAGATACAGTGGTACCTCAGGTTACATACACTTCAGGTTACAGACTCTGCTAACCCAGAAATAGTACCTTGGGTTAAGAACTTTGCTTCAGGATGAGAACAGAAATCATGCAGCTGGAGTGGGAGGCCCCATTAGCTAAAGTGGTGCTTTAGGTTAAGAACAGTTACAGGTTAAGAACAGACCTCCGGAACGAATTAAGTACGTAACCAGAGGTACCACTGTACCAGTTTTTAAGTGTCTTTCTGTATATTGTATGCAGACAGTGTCTGCTGAAATTCTAAGTGTTTCTGTAAGAATGTAGCCTGCAGGTATACCTGTTCCGTTTTACAATGTATTACGGATCCCTTAAGGAATTCCACAGCGAATGAATTTAAACTATCTTGCTTTACAGGAAGACGAACCTCAAGAAGATGCTAAAGAGTTGCAGCAGGGTAAACCCTATCACTGGAGAGACTGGTCAGTCATTAGGGGAAGAGACTGCTTGTATATTTGGAGTGATTCTGCAGCTTTGGAGCTATCAAATGGTAGCAATGGCTGGTTCAGATTTATCTTGGATGGGAAGCTAGCTACAATGTATTCCAGTGGCAGCCCTGAAGGAGGATCTGATAGTTCAGGTACAATGTTGTTCTCAACTAATACTTTAAAGATATCATAAGAATCTTACATTTTATATATTTGATTTTGAGACATTCTTTTTTACAGGAATTGGCTCACTAAATAGTAAAGGATGTAAACAGGTGGAAGGTGGTCAGTTTATTGTGATGCTTTTGTCAACTAGCATGTGACAGCAACTGACTTCTTTGTAACTGTGTTCAGTGAACATCTTAGCTTCATTCTGTCTTCATTTCTTTCCATGCATACTAATATTAGTCAAACAGTAATTAAAAGGCAATATTTAGTGGTAATCCACTGCATTTCAGGTAAAGCAAGTTGGAATGATGATGACGTGGCTTGCAACTTGCTAGCAGAATGAAATTGCATGTGTGTGAAAAGTGGTGCAAAGTTTCTCATCAGGTGGATCAGAACTGAGAAACTGAAAGACATTGAGCTAGAAGTTTCACATTGTACTTAAGCTATCTGTAGCTCTTCAACATAGTTGATATTGCTTGCTGCCCCCTTTTCACTGCCAAGTGTGCAGTGAATTGTAAGATTGCTTTATTCCGTTGAACAATTGCTGTAATAGATCTTCTGATTCAAATTCTCAGGAAATTGCTTTTCCCAGTAGTTTGAGGCTACAGGCTGGTTCTGATGCTTTGGTCAAAGCTTTTCTGTTCAGCTCTTAAACTCTACTTATTCATAAAATAGCTTTTTAATTATCTCATGCTAATTTTATCAGTTTTTAGATTTGAGGTGATAGAATTTAAAGCTATAGCAACATAAGGCTATAGCAACATAACTTGGCAGTATAATTTTCAGCTATTTTTTCTGATCTGCAAGGATCATGTAAATGCAAAGCCAGCTATCTCTGCTTTCATATTCACTTTTTGACACCTTTTCAGTTGTGATAGATATTTCATTTATAATGGATACCTGTTTAAAATGCTGGACTATAGAGACCTGGTAAAGTAGTAGGCTGGCTACATGAGTTTCTGAGATTTGGGCCTAAGGACAGTGGAATGGGAGCCAGAGATAGGAGCCAGCCAGACTAGCTGACCGTTTGCCCATGCAAATCCCATATCTGCTGCAAGGGTTTGATAGTCCTTTCAGGTCAGGCCAATCAGCTGGCTGTTTAGGGAGCAGCCTCAGAACCTAAAAAGAGTTCCTAGCCTCCTTCCCCATGGGACTTTTTTTTTTTTTGTCACACTGCATGGCTTAACACAAGGCACAGTAAAACTCTTGATTTGAAGGTTCCCAGTTACTTGTGACAAAAACACTTGTAGTCAGAGATTATATAATTCTTGTGAATATCCTAGGTCAGGCATGGCCAAACTTGGCTCTCCAGCTGTTTTGAGACTACAATTCCCATCATCCCTGACCACTGGTCCTGTTAGCTAAGGATGATGGAGTTGTAGTCCTAAAACAGCTGGAAGGCCAAGTTTGGTCATGCCTGTCCTAGGTGATGAATTACTTGTCAGTCTACAAAAGAAAACAGGCAGCCAAAAAGTAAAGGAGTGAATTATACATATTTGGGAGACTGCCCTGGTACACAGAAGTATAGAAGCTTGTAAACTTAAAGGTCAATCCCCTCTACCTGCTCAGAAAAATACTGTGAACTTCCAGGGTGGAGAGCATTGAGTGAGAATGGGGAAATATAGTAATTAATCTTATTGTCTGGAGAGGAAATTTATGAGTTAACATTGAATGCCTAAGATTGTTCTTTTTACATTTTTGTGAGGGATGGAGGATAACAAGCTGTGATAGCATTACATATGTGATTTTGCATTTCTGCATAGTGCCATTGTTATAATGGAAACCTCAGCAGTTGTATATAGTCATTGTGCATATGAAAGCACAACTTGAAATAAGCAGGGCTTCCATGAAAGTCTAACCGGTTCTTGAGATGATGGTATGAGGCCATATGAACCAGCCCTAAATGTCTACTGAAGGTACTTTGGACATGACCATATAGCAAAACTCAACTTCATTAGCTGTCAGTAGTGTCTGCCCAATCAACATGGGTAATGTGTATTTTATCATTTAGACATTGTAATGAATTTTATTTTCAAAGAAAGATAAATTAAAAATGTAGTGGTAAATACATAAACATAAAATGTATTTATATGTTACGCAGTTATGTACAACACACAACATTGACATTTTTGCTATTAAAGCAGTTAATTACAGTTCACAGAATTCCATACTACAACTCTGCATTTGGTTTTCTTTTCCTATTAAATCAATTCTTTTTTCTTTAGTTCCAAAATTTGGATGCTTCCATTCTCCATAAAATCCAAGGTTTTTTCCCCTAGATGCATTTCATTTAGTAGAAATGGATTTTAACAACTAGCTCAGTTTATTCAGTTTGTTTATATTTAATCATTATGTAATATAATGATTTCCAAAACATAAAACTTTCACCATTGGCCAGTAGACATTTTCTGTTGTCCTATATTGTGATATTGGAGGCCGGTGAGAAATATCTATCCTGAGAACTTGAATCTACAACATAATTTTGCATCGAATGCCCACCCATTTTGCTTCATGGAAACTAAACTATTACTTTCTGATAGTTAAAAGTCAAATACTAGTTAGCCTTTACTTCTTTTTGTGTGTGTTTTTTAACAGAAAGCCGAAGTGAATTTTTAGAGAAGTTACAGAGAGCCCGAAGCCAGGTGAAACCATCCACAACAAGCCAGCCAATTTTATCTGTCCCAGGCCCAGCTAAACTCACAGTGGGGAATTGGTCTCTTACGTGTCTAAAGGAAGGAGAAATTGCTATTCACAATTCAGATGGTCAGCAAGCTACAATATTAAAAGAAGATCTTCCAGGTTTTGTTTTTGAGTCCAATAGAGGAACTAAACATTCATTTGCTGCTGAAACCTCTTTAGGTGAGTATGTAGATATGTGTAAAAAGGTAATTGCATGTATATATCTACAGTGGCCCGGTCATAAATTACATTCTTTTTTCAATAAATCTGGTTTGAAGGGAACACTTAAGCCATAATTTCCTGGTTTGGATGCCCTGGCCATCTGGCCAATACTATGGAATTTACAGCTCCAAGAAGTAATGATGGTGTCCAGCTAGAATGGTTTTAAAAGAGGATTATACTTATGACTCCAAATCCAGATTATACTTTCTATGGGGGATAAAGCTATCAATGGCTATGTTCTGCCTCCACCATCGGATGCAATATGACTCTGTATACTGATTACTGGGAAACCCAAATGGGGAGTGTTTTCTTTTGGGGCTTCCAATAGACAACTAGTTGGCCACTTCAGGAACAGGATGCTAGACTAGATGTGCCATTAGCCTGATCCAGTAGATGGTTCTTGTCTTCTTAAACTGGTTTAACAGACCAGGGAAACCTTACATTAAACATGCTTGCAAGGGCAGAGGGGAGAAGATACACGTGGGGTCCCAGTGTATTCCTGATCTAGCAAACTGTGATATGTTAGACTAGGATTGTAATGTCTAAACTGCCAGTGAAGGGGTAACACCATCACCATCATTTTTATTTTCCACCTGTTGCCAGAAGGTCCCTGGTGGGTTACAACAATATAAAATACAGCATTTAAAACAGTGTGAAACAAATTGCAATCACAACTGGAATGGATCCTAAAAATATATCTTAAGTGTCAAAGCCAGGTTAAAGAGAGATGTTTTCAGCATACAATGAAGTTGCCAGATGCACCTCTGTAAAGAGAGAATTCCATAACTTAAGGGTTTCCAGAGAGAATGCCTTCTTCAGGGTCACACAGACCCAACCTCTGAGTGTGATGGAACTACCAAGAAGGCCAGGCCCTCTTTGCTGATCTGAAAACTGGAGAGGGGTTGTAGGCAAGGAGGCAATCATTCAGTTATTTGGGAGCCTATGTCATATAGGACTTTAAACAGTAGTGTGAGCACCTTGAATTGGGCACAGAAATGAACTGGCAACATAATATCCTGGATATTTTGTAGGATCAGAATTTGTGACCGGTTGGACTGGCAAAAGGGGAAGAAAGGCAAAATCAAAGTCGGAAAAAACCAAACAAAAGGTTAGTATGTTTTAAAAACATTTTAATGGAGAATTTGGATTTCAGTTTGTTACTTTCTGTATTTCTTCTTGTACATGCTAGCTGCTGGCTTGAGGTGGTTTAGATACTTAGCCTAGCTATGTTTAAAAAGCATATAAATTAATTCTCACTTCTGTGATGAGATCAGTTAAAGGATTTGTTAGAGCAGTGGTGAGGAGGTTTCAGCCAAGTTAGGTACGCCAGGCCTCCCCTTCAGCCAAGCCTACTTGCCCTACACCTGCAGAGCAGATTTTGAAGCAGATGGGGGAGTTCTGTTGCATGAGTAGTACTGCACTCATGCAACATTAGATCAAAACTTGTTTTTCCACTTGCATCAATATTTAGAGTGACTCACTTGAAATCTAAAGTCCATTCAAAAATGCATTAATACATTAGTATTAATTGAGGTCAGCCTCAAGAAGCAACAGATTACAGAAGATATCACTAAGAATTATAGTTCCTCAAAGACCTTTGTTTCCAACCCTTCCCCCCCAAAAAAAAGTTTTTCAGAGATTTATTGTCCCCCTCTGCTGATGAAAGGCTCTTTCATCCAGTAGAATTTTCCATTAGTGGAAAGTGAGGGGGAGAGGAGGTTATTCCCCTCTCCCTCTGCAGCCCACCTCCCTGCACTCTCCCATCAGATCAACAGGGCAGGGGGACCCTTTGGAACAGTGTGGTGGTGGTGGCGGCAGCAAGGGACTGCAAGAGAAAGGGGGAATTTGTGTGGGGAAATCACCACCCCCTCCCTTTAAACTCCCAGAAACCTCTACTGAATCAGAGAGCCCTCTGTTACTGGGAGGGACACAGCTGACTGCATCTCCCAGTGAATGAAGGTGCCTTTCAGACATCCTTGGGAAGACTGGGGGCAGGGAGGCAACATGAAAAAAAAAGTGTGTTCTAAAAACTCTTGAATAAGTCATCACCTGGAGCAAGACTTCAGAAGATGGCTTGAACAGATGGATAAAGTTCATTTGGGAGACCTTCAAGCAGATTGTTTATGACTTTATGGTATGGTACAAAGGTAGCATTTTGGATTGGGTCTGAAAATAAGTTGGGGAAGTGCACTTCTTAAAAACACATCAAATCTGTAGCCATAACATTTAGCAGACAGCCTTGAGCAAAGTCCCCAATGGACTTTGGTTTAACAAACCAAGATTAATGGGGTTCTTAGGGGAAATGTAACTGACATCCTGACTTGTGGGTGCGGGGGATAGTTCAGTGCTAGAGCCAATGTTTTGTAGATAAAGGTTTCCATATTCCATCTTTGGCAGCTCCATTTACAAAAGCATTTCAAATGGTAAAGCCGAAAACAACCTTGGCTATCATTGTAGACAAAATCATACAAAGCATTCTGACTCAATTGTAAGTTACTTATGTACTGTTATTCCAAGCGAAGCTGATCCAGGGTTGGCATTCATAAATATCAATAAAATATTTCATTTGGTTTGAAATTGTAAATTCATCCTGATTTCTTAAATGATGCTCAGGTACGGACTATGGCAAGAGACTTGTACGATGACCATTTCAAAGCTGTCGAAAGTATGCCTAGAGGTGTAGTTGTAACACTGAGGAACATAGCAACACAATTAGAATCTTCATGGGAGCTCCATACAAATAGGCAGGTAAGTATTATTGAGGAAATTGCAGTGGTAAGCGTAATTTGCTGCTGTTGTTAATGTTGACTTGATTCAGATATAAAAATTAATCCATCTGTCTTCGTCTGATGGTATTGGCAGATTCTCCAAGTGAGTTTAGAAGCATTTCCAGGTTACTTTTAACTTGGGCTGTTGACAGCTGCTCATAATACTAAGCCCAGGTCAAAGTGGGCCACAGGAATTTGCATATGAAATAGGGTGAGTGGCAGATAACAGCAGCCTGATCTGGAAATGGTAGTTTTAAATCTGCACCATTCTATGTGAAGTGTACTGCTTACTGTGTGTATGCAGTACTTTTTTGTGAAGTTCTTGTTTCCGCAGTTAGACTACTGTTGTGTAATACCATAAAGTGAATGGGGCCACTATTATCTGATTTTCTTTTTCAGTTTATTGAGGGAGAAAACACTTGGCGAGATTTAATGAAGACTGCTCTGGAAAACTTAATTGTCCTTCTGAAGGATGAAAATACTATTTCACCATATGAAATGTGCAGCAGTGGCTTGGTGCAGGCTCTTCTTACTGTTTTGAATAATGTAAGTTTTATTGGAGAATGAGTGGGAACTTCGGAGCCAAGGAGCCAAGTCTTTATTCACAGCCATGAAGTTAACTGGCTGATCTTAGACCAGTTAACTTCATCTTTCAGCCTAACTTAACCTCGTGAGGTTGTTGTGAGGATGAAGGAAGGATAACTGTGTATGTCACCTGAGCTTTGGGGGGCAGGGCAGGTGGAGAGTGCAGTGAAACTGTATTAATCACAGTTAATGTAAAAGGTTTTGAATTTTCTTAAGGAATATCTACAGTGTAGTATGTTAGCTGTGAGAAATGCTTTCACTTAAACTTAACCTAAAAAAGAACAGGGGTCAAGAGACATGAAGCTCTGTTTGCACCAGCACTGTGAACCTAGTGCTGCTCTAGTGGTCTAACCATGCCTTGGACAGACAGTGCTGCCCATAAAACAAAGGAGAGTTTTCAGAGGGAAGATGCAGCCTGGCAATCAGACTATAAACACTTGTTTTACTTTCATTAAATCACATAGCAAATATCAGAAGAGGTGAAGGAGGAGAAGATTTTAAAAATGCTGGGAATGGTGCTGTTAGGATAGGTGGGTGTTGTTAACACTTGCTGCTTCGTTGCCCTCAATAGGGCTGCACATTTATTTCTCGTTGCAAGAGCTGAACAGTTCAAGTTGATAGTCTTTGGAGCAACAGGAGACTGTCACTCACAGTCACAATTTTTATTACAAACTTCAGTGCATTCCAGAATAAGATACTTCTCTTTCTGAAGCAAAAATTAATTTTTGTTCTTCCTCAAAACTTGTGTGATTTATGCATCTGACTTCTCCCCGTTTCTCATTGTCACTTTGTCAGGCGGTACTTGAGAAGTTGGTTTTCTCCTTATGTAATGAGTTAAGTTAGCCATAATGGCCTAATCCCAAATTTTGAGCAGCCATTCTTTTAACAATTCCCTCTTTTTCATTTAGAATGTGGATTTTGATTTGAAACAAGATTGTAGTCAGCTAGTGGAAAGAATAAATGTATTCAAAACAGCTTTCAGTGAAAATGAAGATGATGAAAGGTAATTTTGTTGTTCCTGGAAAAATAATGTGTACACACAACTATTTTTTTATACTCTTCTTTCAATAGTAAAAGGCATATTGGTCTTGGACTAGAACATAACTTGCTGCTTTTTGTATTTAAATTGCCCGGTGTTTACCGCATCAGTGTTGCTTTGCAGTTGGAGATCCCATTTAAACAGAGTATTAGTTATTGAATAATGCATATACTGTACTGTGTTTCGGCCCTCACAAGGCCCCCAAGATAATTTTGCCGGAATAACAACACAGTAATGTTACAATAAAAAATGAGAGTGGTAAAACCACATTGCAGTAATCTAACCTAGTGGAGATGTAAGGTATGTGTAACTATTGTCAGATTTCCTTATCTCAGATTCTCCAAGCAATATTTTATAATTAAAAATTGCTTTGAGCTTTGATATGTAGTACAAAGCATTTTAAACATTGCTTAAGCTGATCTAGAAAAAATTAAAATGTTGACGTTTGATGAATCAATGCACCTGGCTTTGATTCAGACATATGCCAAATCATGCATTATTGCTGTGATAACAAGCAAGCATGAACAGGAAGTTCTACAGTTTCCATGCACAGCATATAATATTGTTAGTAACAAACTGCAGTTTCTACTATAAGGGTGTAAGGAGAAATGATGATTTGTTACAAATTTTGTTGGTTTACATTTTCTCCCCATTGTGTGGTGGGAGCACAAAAGTCTGAGACTTGTGGTTACTTGTTCTCATAATGACAAACCATTGCAATATCTCTGTTTTATATATTGTTGGATCATGTTTATTGTTGCAAGCTGGCTTGAGTTCGGTTTTTAAGTAGGCAGAGTTAAGGTTTTAAAAATAGCTTGTCATCACAACAACATTTTGAAGTTGTAATTGTACTCTGAAGTTTTCATAACTTCTGTTCATTTTTCAAAGCCCTTTGTATTAAAGACAGTAACATTTGTCTTCTCTGTGTTAATAGTCGTCCAGCAGTTGCATTAATTCGGAAACTCATAGCAGTATTAGAATCTATTGAACGTCTACCTCTACACTTGTATGATACACCAGGATCAACATATAATCTTCAGGTAACTTTTCAATATGGTAGAAATTTACTGCATTCTAATAAAAATGTTTCTGTGCCTTATCTCTGCTATTCTTCCTATAAAATTCCATAAATTACAGTTGTCCTGAGCTACTTTAGTTGGATACAGACCTATTTCATTATTATAATGCTTCAATCAGATCCAATGGAGTCTTCCACTTTGCAAACTGGACAAATTCATAGACAGAAGTGGGAGAGGCATTTTTTGCCAATTCTCCCTTCCTTCTATAGCCCCCAGCACCATCTACCATGTTGTTTTGGAGGGTCCCCAGCCCTCTGGACCTGATTTTTGAGGCAAGGGGAATATAGAAAAAATCCCACCCCCCAGAGCATCCAGTTTACAAAGTTCCACTCTGCACAACTCTGGGTGTCACCCATTAAAAGTTTTACGGAATGTGGGTTTGGCATAACAAACATTTATGGGTATCATCTAGATTTGCTGCTGTGTACGCATGAAGGTTCTAGTTCAGGTCCAGGCAGGGCTGTGTAAATAATTGCTGTAAATAGAAAAGTGATTTCACAAGACATTTCTGGTCATATTAATTCTTAGTATTAAGTAAAAAACAACAACAGCCTATACTCTTAATTTGTTGGGTGTGGGAGCTTCCTCCCTGACCTTCCTTGACCTTTTTTGTGTTTGTTTTATACTGTACCCCACCCTAAATACAATGAAGGGCAGTATAAAAACATTCTAAATAAATAAAAGTTTTAATAATCAGCTCAATGAAGGACTGTATAAAAACATTCTAAATAAATAAAAGTTTTAATAATCAGCTCAGGTCCAAAGAGCTATGAGTGGAAGAAGAAAATGTAGCAGTGCTGTTCCTTTTGTGAGACCTGGTGAAAGCACTTCCTGGTGAAAGAACTTGGAATGTAATTGGGGTTGTATTACAATATGAAAAAAATTGTGAATATTGAAGATATGAACTCTAGTGGGCCATAAAATGTTATTGATAGGAATTTAAACAAAGCTGCAGCCTGCCCACACAGGACAATGTCAGTCACTTTTGACATATTGAGTCCAAAACAGACTACGCATGAGTGGGAAAGACTTTCTACTAGAGTAAGAATGCTGTTGGATCTGTGCATTTGTGTAAGTGTGTGTGTATACCGCTTATGCAGATTTGTCAGTTGTGCTGATTTTCCTGGTTTATTAATGCTTGCTTGACTTTGAAAACATAATCATTAGTATTTGTTATAAATGAAAGGGATGTTTCTAAGTAAAAATATTGTTGCTTTGGCCTTAGATATTAACGAGACGGTTGCGGTTTCGCTTGGAGCGTGCTTCTGGGGAGACAGCTTTAATAGACAGAACAGGTCGAATGTTGAAAATGGAGCCCTTGGCAACTGTAGAATCTTTAGAGCAATACCTCCTCAAAATGGTGAGCAAACTCCTCTTCTCCCCAGGCTGGATTCAGACTACCCATACACATAGCTCAGCCCATGGTAGTTTCCACTGGAGGAAGTGCAGTTTTTGCAGATTCCCATTTCTCCCATGCGCCTGAAAAGTTGTTCTGAAGGGTCTTGAGATCCTTGGGAACCATATGGGAAAAGGCAGGAGGCATTAGTGAATGTCTTTTCTGTTTGGAGCATTTATGAATCTCAGCCGCTTATGTGAATGGAAGATCAGATTTGGGTCAAGCACTCGATCCAGCCTATCATGTTTACAGAAAGAATTACATTAATTCTTCTGTTTGAGGTGACTGTTTTTTTGTAGTATTTGTCATTGTCTGTTCAGGTTTCTAGTCCTCAAGTGTGAGATGTGGGGGTTGGGATGAGCACCCTCTAATCCTCCATCTTGGGAAGGCTTTCTTGTTTTCTTACATTGAGTCTTAAATTGTTTCTGTTGATGGAATTATGACATTTAATTGTGCTTTACTGTATATTTTAGGGGATGCTGGTGGCACTGTGGGTTAAACCACAGAGCCTAGGACTTGCTGGTCAGGGGTCCCTTTACCTTTTTACTGTATATTTTGATCGTGTATTAATATGCTGTTAGCCATTTTGGGGTCTTTGGACCAAAAAGTAATATATAAAAATAGTGATGATAATAAACTCTATACTTATGTGATACATTTTTGTTTCCCCTTTCTTCCTTAGGTGGCAAAGCAGTGGTATGACTTTGATAGATCATCATTTGTTTTTGTACGAAAACTCAGAGAAGGGCAGACATTCATTTTCAGACACCAGCATGATTTTGATGAAAATGGAATTATTTACTGGATTGGAACAAATGCAAAGTAAGATTTCAGTAACTTCAGCTTGAGACAGTGCTAAAATCTTGAATGAAATAGCATTGTATTTAAATACCTGCAGGCCAGTTCTGAATATTTTCCAAGGGCAACACTGGATTTTCCATGCATCATTTTTAAATTAAAAAATGTATTATTGGGACATAGTTTGCAGTATGCATGGCATATTAGCTTTTGTTTTTTAGCTTTTAAAATTTGGACTATACTGTCTGTCACTTACCTATGGCCATTCCATCAGGCTCCCTGAACTGTTGCCATCCCAGTTTCTTATAAGATCTGATGCTCGAGTCTGTATTATTTCCCCATTCTCTGGAAGTCTTTTCAGCTGAAGAGGGGAGTTAAAATGCTTTAAATAAGTATTCATGAGTAATAGTGACATTGTTGTTTCTATTGTAGAACAGCTTATGAGTGGGTAAATCCAGCCGCCTATGGGCTGGTGGTAGTTACATCTTCAGAAGGAAGAAATTTGCCTTATGGCCGTTTGGAAGACATCTTAAGCCGTGACAGTTCAGCTCTGAATTGTCATACTAACGATGATAAAAATGCATGGTTTGCTATAGACCTTGGTCTTTGGGTGATACCATCAGCTTACACATTACGCCATGCTCGTGGTTATGGACGATCTGCTCTCAGAAATTGGGTTTTTCAAGTATCTAAGGATGGACAGAACTGGACTACTCTATATACTCATGTTGATGACTGCAGTCTGAATGAACCAGGGTATGTAAAAATATTTCCATTTACATGGACCATTGTTGTTTCTGATTTTATGACAATAAATTTAGTACCCATAACGTATGGGCCATTCTCAGTCCACTGAAGTAATTGGAAATTAACCTCTTGATAGCATTGGGTCCAGGATTTACTTCACTGTGCTGAAATTCATTGAATAATAAAAGTTGGCTTTCCATAGTGGCTTGGCTTAAACATGGTAAACCATAGTTAATGGTTTACTGGGATCACACAAGCCTTGGCTGTTTTTCTAGCATATAGATGAAACAACCACGATTCTTGTCTTAGTGTTATGTTAGGGCTGCCATACGACTGGAATTTCCAGGACATGTCTGTAGAAACATGGCAGCCCTATGTTATGTCCAAACTGGGGGTCATCGTTTGTTTTGCTTTCAGCAAATGATCAGGTTGATTTGTTGGAAGTGAAACAATAAGCCATGATCCGCCCCACCCTCCAATTCAATAGCAGCGACAAGCAAAATTGCCTAAATTGGGCCATTCATGGTAAGCCACTAACTGTGGTTTACCATAACATATGAACAAGGCCCAAGTCAACAGTGCTAAGTGAAACACAACTATTTAATAAATTTAATTCATGTGATGGTATAATGGAGAGAGTAATTTTCTGTTTGTAAACTGGTGGTCTTTTTGATCCATGAAAACCACCATACAAATAATTAATATTTCTCTGTGTTTTTGTTATGACACTTAAATTTATCATTACCTAATTTTTTCCTTCAACTTCCCCAAACTAATGTAAAGGTCAACAGCAACATGGCCACTAGATCTACAAAAGGATGAGAAGCAAGGCTGGAGGCATGTAAGAATTAAGCAAATGGGGAAGAATGCCAGTGGGCAAACACACTACCTCTCTCTATCTGGATTTGAACTTTATGGCACTGTGAATGGTGTGTGTGAAGATCAGCTAGGTAAGCAATGTAGATAGAATGATTTCTTGTTCTTACCACCAGCTATTGTAATGTAGGCCATGAATTAAACTTTTTCAAAAACTTAGTGCCAATCTAGAGCATGTTTCTAAGCATGTTTTAAGATCAAAATATCCGTTTGATATTTGAAATACCTGCCACCAAGTTGGAATGCTTAAATCTTGTATAGATAGCTTAACCAGCAGTGTTTCATTACTAGTTTTGATTGCATGTAGGAAAAGCAGCTAAAGAAGCAGAGGCTAATCTGCGAAGGCAGAGGAGACTGGTACGCTCTCAGGTTCTGAAGTACATGGTTCCAGGTGCCCGTGTCATCAGAGGAATTGATTGGAAATGGAGAGATCAGGATGGTAGTTCACAAGGTGAAGGCACTGTTACAGGCGAATTGCACAATGGTGAGCAACTGCTTAAACAATTAGCTCTCTTTATTCCACAAGTTATTTATAGTAGTCCACTGCATTTTCTAGTTTGGTGATTAGGGAAATATAGATTCAGAAATCAAAAGGAAGACAGAAAGAAAATAGTGTACTGTTTGATCATGTTAAATCAAGAGTGCATTTGTCATAGTGACCTGCTGACATAAAGAAAACCTGTTTGAGCTTCTTCAGATAAAATTAGCACCCGAGTTCTAAATATTTCTACCTCAAAATAAGTTTTACTTATAGTGATGGAACTTGTTAATCAATAAGCATGTTTAAAATCACTGCCTAAAAGTGAAAGAAAAGCAGGGCACAAAGGGTGCCTGTAGAGTAATGTAAGATTTGCAGAAGTAGTAAGTGAAATTCCTTGGAAAAACCAGGAGAAAACCTCTCACTTAATTACTGGGTGGGTAAGAAGTCCTAAGATATCACTTGCCTCTTGACCTCAAGAAGCATCCAGAAATTGAGAAGGACAAACCGGTTCATAAACTCCCCCAGGTATTAGTCACACCTAACTTTCCTAGTTCTAGGAGATTCTGACTTGTACTTTGGGAAACTTTTATTTCAAGAAAGAAAATGTTAGAGTTACTTGATGGTTAGAGATCAAGAACCAAGGTCTTATTGGAACAGTATTCCTTGGGGAAGTAAAGTACCACCACTCACATTTGATTTTCACATGTCCATAAAATACAGTGTTACATACAAGTTGTGCTAATTACATGCAACTCCAATATACAGATTAGCTGTGGCATTTCTGCTCCTATATTTTGTGTGTTGAGTTATGGGTATGAATAATTGATCCAGTGTCTAAGAAGAATAAATATTTCCTGTCTGTATAATATCAGAATACCTTGCTATCCCTTTTCTGGCTTGGCATTTGCAACTTGCTTTTTCTTCAGCTTTTGTCAAGTTCTCTGCCATTTCTTACCTTACTAGCTTCGCTGGGATCAAGTTTCTGTTTTCTTAATACTAATATATGATTAAACCAAAGTGGGGAATGCTAAGAGGCAGATATTAAATTTCCAGTGGCATAGCAATTAGATTTAAAAATCTATTTTTTGAGGAAGGATATGATGCCACATTCAAGGTCTCCATCTCAAGTGTATCTTTTCTTTAGAATGATCCTTCTCCTATTATGCAAAAAAATCATCCTAATAATCATTCACTTAAAAATACTTGTGAAAAGTAGTTGAAAATTAGATAGAAGTAGAAAAGTAGATAGAAAATTTTGTGGTGATATTTTAATGTGCTTGTCTTCTTTAGCATTCAAGATTTGATTAACTAGCTCCCCCACTCTGAATCCATCACTCTATGAACCATATTAGGCCAAGTTCCAAGAAAACAATTCTCTCTAGTTCCCATATCAACTAAAAATCTTCTTCCAAGGGAGTAATTGTTAAACAAAAACTGGAGTGCCAGTTATTTAAAATGTAATTAAAATAATGCATAGAGAAAGGTCTTCATATCACAAGCAGAAGGAAGCTGCAAGGATGCTCCTTGTACCCAAGCGTGGTCTGTTTGCCCTCCCTTCCCACCCCCCCTTATATAAAGGTTCAAGGACTGTCTTGCCACAACCTAAAGGAAAGCCTGGTTTCAGGTGCAGTTTGAACTGCATTTACCACTGCTGTGGTTGACCAACGACTGAGGATGGAGGCCAACCATACTTAGCGAGCTGACTTAAAATAGAATAATGGATTTCCCCCAGTAACTTAAAAGACTGTAGTATGTGAAACATAATAACAGTTACCAAGTATTCTGATAAGAAAACCATTTAAATGCCCACACACTTCTACTACACATAGCTCAAACTTTACTTTTAAGGGAATTAAAAATTTAAACTTATAGTTACTTTTAATACAAAACATTTTTTTTACATTTTTGACTGGATTCTCAGATCTTGAGTATTAAATTGAACTATGGTAAGAGCTGTCCATTTTAATGTAGTACACCTACAGTGATCACACTGCTTGAATTTCAAACCTTTCTATTATTTTGTTTGGCTTTAAAGCCTATTAAGTAATTTCTGTGACTCAAGATAGCGGCCCAATGAGAAGCTGATCCCATATTGTGGAGCTACTGTCTTGACACGCTCCTGTCTGCTTTCTGCTGGGTCTCACAAACTCCTGTCCCTTTCTAGGCTGGATTGATGTCACCTGGGATGCTGGTGGCTCTAACTCTTACCGTATGGGCGCAGAAGGAAAATTTGACCTCAAGCTTGCCCCAGGGTACGACCCTGATTCAGCGGCATCACCCAAACCTGTTTCATCCACTGTTTCAGGCACAACGCAGTCATGGAGCAGCTTGGTGAAAAACAACTGTCCAGACAAGATGACTGCTGCTGCAGGCTCTTCAAGTAGAAAAGGAAGTAGCAGTTCTGTGTGTAGCGTGGCCAGTAGCAGCGACATCAGCTTGGGTTCGACAAAAATGGAGCGGAGATCTGAAAATGTAATGGAACAAAATATAGTTTCAGGCACTGACGTTCATGAGCCAATTGTTGTCCTTTCCTCTGCTGATGGCATGCCTCAGACTGAAGTAGGGTCAGCGTCCAGTGCAAGTACCAGCACCTTGACAGCCGATGTGGGAAATGAAAATGTTGAAAGAAAGCTAGGAACTGACAATTCAATCCGCACAACTGGGGAGTCCAATGCTATATCCATGGGAATTGTTAGTGTGAGTTCTCCAGATGTTAGCTCGGTATCTGAGCTGACAAATAAAGAAGCTGCTTCTCAGAGACCCCTTAGTTCTTCAGCAAGTAACAGACTATCAGTGAGTTCGCTTCTGGCTGCTGGGGCTCCAATGAGTTCCAGTGCAAGTGTTCCTAACCTATCCTCACGAGAAACCTCTAGTTTGGAGTCCTTCGTCCGGAGAGTGGCGAACATCGCTCGCACCAATGCCACTAACAACATGAATTTAAGCCGAAGTAGCAGTGATAACAACACTAATACTTTAGGAAGAAATGTCATGAGCACTGCAAGTAAGTAAAAATAAATACCTGCCAACTTATGCTGCACCTGTGAAATGGGAAGAAATGGGCTTGACATTCTTGACATAATGGTAGCTTTGAAGAGTCATCTGGGGTGGTATAATAGCTATATTGCCCCCAATTTTGTATTGTCTTGGAAAATTGCTCTTGCTGCAGTAATTAAAGAATTGTGCAGCAGGATTTACTTACTCCATTTACTTAATGTTTGATTTCAGGGGGAATTAAAGTAAATATCATTGCTAAGAAGAAATCTAGGTGCCACAACATCATAGCTAAGTCTATTCTGGTACTTATAGCACTGAAATCCTTTGGATAGATTAGAAGAGCATTAAATTGTTTCTTAATTCTAATCTATCAGTGATGTTCCTAGAAATAAATGCATGTCTCATAGAAATTTGCTTAGAATGTTGTACTTGAATTTGAATTAATTTGGAAACTCTGGTGCTTATATTCTCACTCTTCAAAATATTGAAAAATATTTCATTCATCTGAAATAGGTAAAAAGCTTAGGGAAAACAGTGTTGTCTTAAAATTGCTCATACTTTTTAAAAACAAATGAGTGTTACAAACACAGATTTATATGTGCTGCCATTTATTTTTGTTTCTATGCTTTACTGCAGTTCTTGCTACGAGGCTAAAATTGTTAAGAATGTAGACAAAGGGCTTCTTTAGATAGACTAAGGAGATACTGCTGATTTAGTTTTATATTGAAAGAATAAGATGACAAGTTATTTCTCTATTTTGTCTTTTGTCAACTATGGTCCACGCTTGGCAGAGGGTTGAGCCATGGAAGTGCAGCCATTCTAGTCTTTTTTTTTAATGTGGTGAGCAGTGCCTGATATGAAATGGGAAAAGAATAGCCAACTAGCGTGTGCATTGGAAACTGAACTGCTGCCCTTATTACTTGAAAATTTGTGGGAACTGCTGTTCACCTTTCCCTTTATTTGGAAATGTTATTATTTGCACTTTAGAGAACATTGTAAAAATCCATTTTCTCATATGTTTATATTTAAAAAAACGAGCTGAAACATGACTGTGAAAACTTACTTGAACTAAGATGAGTTTAGTAAAACATAGTTTTATTCTATATAATTATTTTACTGTGTTTAATTTTTCCACCCCATATTATCGGTGATAAGCACTAATAAAATGGATTAACTCACTAGAGTCAGTAGTGAGATGGTCCAAATGTAATACCACACCATAGTTTGTAAACCTAAACCAAGCTTGTTGTGATGCTTGAACTTAAACTATTTGGCAAATCATGATTTTCAAGTGGTACCAAGTAAGAACTTGAAACCATAATTTGATTTTAGTTTGCAAAAACAATTTTAACAAACTGTGGATTGGGATGTATATATGCACTAAGAAAGCATGATTTGAGATGTTTGTTCTTCCTTTAAGAGAGCATTCTGGCATTCTCAGAAAAGAGGGAGAAACCACACACACAGTTGCTTGCACACCTGGGACCCAAAGCAGATAAAGAAAATTAGATGATTCTTGGTTCATTCTATATTAGTTAAATTACTACCAATGCTTTTGAAAATATCTTGGATTGATCTATTTACAGCAACTATTCAAGACAATCCTGTTTAAAAGTTCAAATTTATTCATGGAAATTAAACAAAAGATTATTGTTCCTATTGAAAGCATTCCTCCCTTCCCCTCCGCTTCCAAGAGGAATTTGTTAATGCAACTGTTCTGCTAATCTGCTCAGAAAGGGAAAGGGCTCTCCAAAAACAGTGCTGAACTCACTCTTTTATCTCTGGAGGACCAACATATGTGTTCAGTATTCTCCAAAGGGCACTAGGACCACCCCTTAGTGGGTGGTATGTTCCTCTTATTGCTAGAGGCACAAATGTCATCACTCTAACAGAATCTCTGTTTGACTCTTCTCTTGGAGTGACAGTTTTTCCTGCCTAGATTGAAGCAGCATTACATTCACTTAGCTCTTATCATAGTACTTGTTCAAAACTAGAACGTGGGCTACTTCAACACAAGCAGATTTCTATTTTGGTCTTTTGTTTTACTTGAAGCCCTTTCTTGCATTGGCCTGTAATTTTGCACTGATGAATAAGATAGACTTGGTGACTATTTAAAATATTGAAACACATTGAAGCACTCATGAATGCAAACTGTTCTACTCTGGATCATTTATTTTATCTTACCATATCTTTATCTATAGCTTCTCCTCTAATGGGTGCCCAAAGTTTTCCTAATCTGACTACAACTGGTACCACATCAACAGTGACCATGTCTACATCCAGTGTTACTAGCAGCAGCAATGTAGCCACAGCAACTACAGTTTTATCTGTTGGTCAGTCACTTAGTAACACTCTAACTACTAGCCTAACATCAACATCTAGTGAGAGCGATACAGGTCAGGAAGCAGAATATTCTTTATATGGTAAGTTTCATTTTTAAATGAACATAAGCAGATTTCCCATTAATAATTTTCTGTTTTCACCTTTACTTTTGTTATGGGTTTCTCACTTAGTTATTTCATTACTAAAGCATATCAAATAACGGAGCTGTTTACCCTGTTACCAGTTACATAAAGGGTTCCCCAGCAAAGGCTTTTACTCCCAGTGTCATCTTTTCTATAAACATCAGCTCTTCACAATCCTCTACATTCTTTGTATTTATGATATTTTTATATAGCATTTCAGTATAAAGGTATTTAAAATGTAGGACAATTGATTTGAATGTCCTAGCCTATTAAGAAAACTTCTAAAAATTCAGAAATCCAGATATATATATATGTATTATATCACTGTTATGTCTAGTCTTTCAGTATGGTGTGCTGCAGTTATTGATTCTGTGAAGTAAGTTCACATTGAAAACAGTGGCTTAGATCCAAATTTGTGTGAGCAGAATTCCACTTGTGCAATGAGACTTTCCCATCTTCCAATTGCAACCCCTGCTCACCTCCCTCCCCCCACCAAAGGTGACTTCTGGGGTTTGGTGGACCATCCAGAATTGGGTGGGAACAGGGGTGCCAACTTGAATAAAATATTTGGGGTCCCCAGGTAAGCCCATCCTGCATAATTGATCACAAGACGTGGTGCATGCACACCATTTGAATGGCAATGCCCATCAAATTTGGGTTCAGCTCCCTCAAATATGTTATGGGGGGGGTTGAAGGGAGCTTGGCCCCTAGGAGTTGCCTCCCATGGGTGGAATATTCTGATAGAAGAACACATTATGGATCAAAGTTCACATGTATGAATTTAGAACCATTGTCAAAATTCTAAGTTGAAAGGCATTGACAGCTAATAATACTTCACATCTCCACAGCACATTCACTGTTTCATGTGCATTAGCCTGGTCCCTTGTCACAGGCAAAATCTCCAGTCAGCTGTACTGGTGTACTGCTCCATTATCACAAACACAACTGTGAAATCACATGGCAAACCATAATTCAGTGGCAGCTATCCATAGTTTGCCAGCTTCAACATGTCAGCAAACTCTAGGAAAATCCTATAAATAGAAGAGGAAGCATGTGTCAGGAAAGAAGAGAGCACACAAGCCTACAGAAGTCCCCCAACATGACCTTGAGAACTGGGTTCATTAGGTCTAAACCTGGCCAGTGTTGTTATTGTTGTTATTAATTTTTATACTACCCTTCATTCACAGATTAAAGGACAGTTCACAACATAAAAATACAAAATGAGACCACAAACTATATAACAGAGAAACAGAAATAAACCAATAACTCTCCTCCCACAAACATTTAAAAGACCATAGATTGTTTAATCAGCCAAAGGCCTGGTTATAGAAAAACATTTACACCTGGTGCCATGCTTATAAGTAATCATATTTATGGGGAAACAACAAAACAGCTTGGCATGCACACATTTGCTTCGAAATAGTAAAGACCTACAGAAGCTTAACTGCATCATTTTCACACAGAGGTCATTTCAAATAGCTTTTCATGTGGGGAAAATTGAAGATGATGTCTTAGTAGCAGAAAGTCCTGGGGTTGCTAATGCTTATTCCCAAAGAGATTTGGAGTTTGGTCAATGGGTTCTGCTAGGCTTCTTGGTGTATTTCTTGCAGTAAGCACAGGGATCAATATTATATTCTTCTTCTAAGACACTCATGCAACAGTCAGAGCTGTTGGAGGTCAGAACTTTTCTGCCATGGCTGAAGCAGTTCTTTAAAATAATCAGTTGCATCATATATGTGCAGGAAAAGTCTGAATAGTAATGTGTCTTTCAGACATTATAGTGGAGATTTGAAGGCCCAGATTCTGGGAGGGGCAGAAGAATAGCATTAAAAATAAAGAGCTTATTTAGGGGATGTCTGCAAAAAAAAGTTACATGAGCTGCTGCTTTCATGGGAGTAGGAAGAGAACTTAGTGGAAAGATTGTCATTCATCCCTTTAGAGCACACACACAAAAATGCAGTGTTCTAGGAGATGGAATGGTAGGATCTGCTACACTAGCTAGAGGTCTAGTAAGTTCCTAGCTGTTATTTGTACACAGATAGTAACAAGTTGTGTGACTGCACAGATGACCGCTGGATCATTGGTTGAAGGAAAAGCTCTGCAGGGAGAGTGCTAGTTTTCTCCCATTTCCTGTTTGGTACTTAGGGGTGACTGCACACAAAATGGAAGTGATAAGATCCCCAACAAAAGGCTTTATTACTGTAGAATAAATGTAAGAATCCTCAAAGGGTTTACCGCATATTGGCGTGGATAGATTCCATTTGAGTTAGGAGCTGAAAAGGAAGTTCTCGGGGAAGCGTTGGGGAGAAAAGGGAATGGTAGAATTAAGGGATAGAAATTATATCAAGCTCTTGGGGGAATGAACCTAGACAGTGCTGGAACTTGTAATGAATATTTCACATTGTATCAGCAGAAGCCACTGGGAAATGCTGCATGCCACTGGCTGTGAGAAGGCATCCTTTCAGAGTACAGACCGATTCAAGAAATTATGTGGGCCTTTGCAAATTAGAATTTAGAATTAGAATTATATTTTTAGTCTGGAAGTGGCATCTGTTGAATTCCTAGACTGCAGTATGAAGCAGAATTTGAAAGCTATAAGCATCTCTCAAATATATTCATGTACCTGTTAAAGATGCTTTTAGGCTGATGTTCTAATGCCATAAACTTTAGAAAGTTGTCTTACAATTTGCTTTGAGTGCTAGTTGCCATATTTGAGGTATAAGTGATTATCAGAGTAGCAGTTTGTCTTTTTTATCCCTGAGGAGTTGTTGTTTTTGCCACATTAGTTTTGAATTATGAATATATTGTTAAAATCTCCATAGAGCATGGTTATTAGAGAGTAAGAAGCCAGTTTCCCAGGTTCAGATGTTATGGGAGGTCAAGCTTAATGATGACTTTCTGGTTGGTTAGTCCCATTTGCATGATCTCAAGAGCCTGTAATATGTTTTAAGAAAGTTAACAACCCATGAAATGCAAAAATGCCTCCTATAAAACCAGGAGATTATGCTGTATTGGGATTTAGACTGCTTCATATGTGACAGGCATCCCATATGAACATAAATTGTATGTAAAAAACATGTGCAGTTTCTGACTTTCCTAGAGTTAGGATTTTTATATATGCACAATTTCTGCTTGTATAGGAAACAAAGCACCATTTTCCAATTCCCTTCTTGCATTGCTCCTACAATGTAGGCAGATGTACATTGCTATATTTTTGATGGGACTGATAATTGCTTTCAAAGTGAAAAAAAACCACCCTTCCATGTTTGAAACTGTAGGCATTACATGTGTCATTACAGTTGTGGGTTCAGTGCTGTTAGCAATGTACCTGCAGTTCTTTGGGTGCTCTGAACACAGAACAAGAAATGGAAACCTGTCTTTTATGAATGGTTGAAGGCCTGCTATGTACCAGTATTAGTAGTTGTCATTGTAGAACTTGGAATACTGCTATTTTAGAGGGGTTCCTGTGGTTTTTCTTTTTTCATGGTTTGACACATTGCTACAGGAATGAAAGTGGTTTATGAGATAATTTGCTAATATTATATGACGTTTTTGAAAATGAAAGGAAATAAGTTCTATGAAACATGTATTGCAACTGTAGTAGCAAAATTATTGGCTTGCTAGCCATTTCCACTAATGGTTTGTGCTTACAAATGGGATCAGTTTGTCTGAGTATCTTACCTTATTCCAAATAGTTTCCCATTCTTTTTCAGGTTGTTTTCTGAAATGCTTTCCCCCTTTGTCAAAATTCATTAAATAGGTTTCTTCTCTACTGTCTTGAGCCTCTTTTTCCTGTTCCTGCTTTGAATTTATAGAACAAAATCAGTCTTCATCCTTACAGCCTTTTTTTTTTAAAAGCAAACAACAAGCAACTGAGTTCTTAGTGTGTGGTTTGTGTGTGTTCTGTGTAGATTTTCTTGATAGCTGTCGGGCCAGCACTCTGTTAGCGGAGTTAGATGATGATGAAGATCTACCTGAGCCAGATGAAGAAGATGACGAAAATGAAGATGACAATCAAGAAGATCAAGAGTATGAAGAAGTTATGGTACAGTGCATATCTATTTTTACAATATTGTCTGATCTGAAGTTATTTGGGGACCATATCAAAAAACCTTCTACTCTCCTGAACTTCTAGTATAGTATAGGTTGTTCATCGTGGACCAGTTTTGTAATTTAGAGAACGTGTCCGTTTTTAAAGAAGCAGCAGCAGCAGCTTGTTGTCATTTCAGTGGCTTATTACAAAAGTTCTACCTTGTTTACAGATCAAATGTCCTCTTATTATTAGTTCAGTGGAACGTCGAAAGAAACCCCTAAATAACAGATTATGTAAATAGATTCTACTGCAATAAATGTCCAGTTTGGTACTTTCCCTCCCCCGTTCCATTATATCAGTGTCAAATTATCTGAGGTGAACTCTTACAGAATATGACATTGGATATGGCTTATGGGCTGCAAACAGTCTTTAGCTGTATGCTTATATGTAGCAATTTGGGGGATTAAAAATGAGGTGCTGCTACTTGTATTTTGATAATTTTTCTATGGGTGCCACTGCAAAGTGGCTGCCATGCACCAGCCTAAAAAGAGATGCTGGTACTTCATACTGGTTAGTACCGTCACACCCACAAAAATACTGCATATATGTGATCTGCATTAGAAATCTGAATTGTAGATGCCAGATTAACTTGAGTCTTGATTGTGATCTGCATTAGAAATCTGCATTGTAGATGCCAGATTAACTTGAGTCTTGATTCTGCTTGAAAAGAATCAAGGATGAGAATTCACATAATTTCCTCTGTAAATTTGGCTAAACAAGTGACAGCTATGTTTGTGCATTTTAAGTAAGTTAAACAGGATAGCATTGATGCTTTAAGTTAGGGGTCAGCAAGGTTTATCTTTGCCTGGGCCAGATTGGTCCTGCAGAGATCCCTATGTGGGCCGGAATGTGCATGTGCATGAGTGCGCGCGCCCATGATTTCCGGCATTGCGCGTGCGCAGGCGCGATTTCCGGTGTCACGGAAGCGAGCCCCCGCGCCGTGGGGTTTAGGGGCGGCTCGTGGGCTGGTCAAATGACCTCTGTGGGATGTTTCCGGCCCATGGGCCTTAGGTTGCTGACCCCTGCTTTAAGTTTTTGAAAGTGTAGGTGAGAATCTACAGTGTACAGCAAGTTCAGTTTGTTTACTTATACTTAGCTAATCTCATGCTATTCTCATGGCTTACCCAACTTAAATAACCGTCTCTGAAGACAGTTCAGAAACTTCAGCTGGTGCCAAATTTGGCTGCCAGGTTGCTCACCCAGGCAAAATGGTTTGAGCATATTACACCGATCCTGCCCCAACTGCACTGGTTGCCAGTTCATTTCCAAGCCAAATGCAAAGTGCTGACTTTGACCTATAAAACCTTAAAGTTGATTGTTGAATCTTATGTTTTAACGTATTTATATTTTGATGTTAGCCGCCCTGAGCCCGGTAATGGCTGGGTAGGGTGGGATATAAATAAAATTTACTACTACTATTATTATTATTAGCCTCAGGACAGCAATACCTCGGTGACTGCCTCTCCTTGTATGGACTGACCTGAACCTCCAATCATCATCTGAGGCCCTCTTAGTGTGACCCGTCCACAAGAGACCCAAGGGCAGCAACACAAGAGTGGGCCTTTTGTTTGGTGGCTCCCCATTTGTGGAATGCTCTCCCCAGGGAGGCTCGCCTGGTGCCTTCCTTACATATGTTTAGGTGCCAGGCGAAAATGTTTCTCTTAAACCAGCCCTTTGGCTGATTGGACATTCTATGGCCTTTTAAATGTGTTTGTGGGAGGAGGTGTTATTGGTTTGCTCTTCTTTCATTTTGTATTTTGAGTTCTCATTTTGTATTTTCATATTGTGAACTGCCCTTTGATCTTCAAGTGAAGGGCAGTATACAAATTAATTAATTAGTAATTAGCAACAGCAGCAATAGATAGTTTTTGTACTTATCTATCCAGTGTGGGTTTAAAAAATGAAAACAACTTTTTTGTTCGTTTTGCCATTTTTGTTACATAATAGGAAGAAGAAGAGTATGAAACAAAAGGAGGTCGTAGAAGAACATGGGATGATGATTATGTTTTGAAACGTCAGTTTTCTGCTTTAGTACCTGCGTTTGATCCTAGACCTGGCCGTACTAATGTTCAACAGACAACTGATCTTGAAATCCCTCCCCCAGGTATATCCATGAGTTGTTTGAAAAACCATGTGCGAAGTATAAATATATATTATACACGTACAAATACACAAGCATGTCAGAGAACCTAAGAGAAGAACAAGATTGGAGGAGGAGAGACACAACTAGGTTTGGGGTGGACATGTTAAGATACCTACCACCTTCCCAAACTTTCTCCCTTCACAAATCTAGGTTGTAGCAGGGGAGGGACACACTCTGTTTTCACAGGGAAGAAGCTGATGAGAATGAGATGCTGAATGGAGAAAGGAGTTTGAAGCAAGTGAGATTTGAATGAGTGAGTCAGGTACCATGTAAGGGTAACAGGGTAAAGCTGAAATGCTTATTCTCTCCTCCTCCCTCATGTGAAATTTCAGACGCCTTTACTTTGAATTTATTTTCAGGTCTAGATAAGAATTACGATACCATGAAATATATGTGAGATGTTGAAAGCTGTTGCAGACTTTAAAAAACCTATTACTCATTGCACTGATTTATCACTGATTACAGGAACACCCCATTTGGAACTCCTGGAAGAAGTTGAGTGTACACCATCTCCCCGTTTAGCACTTACCTTGAAAGTTACAGGCCTTGGTACATCTCGCGAGGTTGAGCTGCCCCTAACAAATTTTCGATCAACCATCTTTTACTATGTTCAAAAATTGCTACAACTTTCCTGCAATGGCAACGTGAAATCTGATAAGCTCAGACGAATTTGGGAGCCAACATACACGTAAGACATTTAAAATCTGACGCTGTATCTAAAACCGTCTAAGGCTGCATTTTTTTGCAATGTGTATTTACAATCTATATCAAAAACTGCTGCTATGTCATCTCTTACCTTGTGGATGGTGGTTGTGCGGCAGTAGTGTTTGGATAGTGGCAGTCCTAGGTAAACATTGGCATCATTTCTTTTTCCCTGCCTTAACATTTCAATGTTAGGGTTCTTACACTGTTTTTGAAATTGTAACAAATAAGTGTTGATGAAAGAATTCTTACCACAAAGAGTGCACTTGCTACATCAAAATGAATAGTTGTGCTTCAAGCTGGCCTGTAATTCAAAATGTATTCATGGTTTTTATAGTTTAAAGAATTTAAAAACAAGATTCAAGAGCTGTTGCGCCAGCAGTTGAATTCTTGAAATGCGTTGTATCAGCTGCTTTGCCAGTCTAGTATTAAGAAGCATCATTGGCTGACTCACCAATGCTACTCTTGTGTGGCACGCAGCAAAGTATTCAGAATTATTTTAGTATGCAGAGTGTAAGCAGAAGACAATTTAAATTATATCGCAAGATTCATACTGATTTGGAAATGGTGCGTTCTGTTGTAGAAAGCCAGTACATAAATAACTCTAAATCTTTTCATGTTTAGAATTGTATACAGAGAAATGAAGGATTCTGATAAAGAGAAAGAAAGTGGGAAAATGGTGAGATAAATCTTAACTTTTCAATACTTATGTGGCTGTCAACAGATTTTTGTGCAGTTTGTGCACTTTAAAAAAAAGCAGCAGCTTTTTTAAAAAGCTACACTAACTGAGTTCTGTTGTATGGAAGATATGTTAAAGAATGTTTGTAAATGCATGTTCCTAAATAAATGTGTGTAGTGCATGTGAAATGTTTCAAACTTTACAACCAGGAAATACCAACATTTGGTGGTTCCTGTTGTAGGGTTGCTGGTCAATAGAGCATGTGGAACAGTACCTTGGCACTGATGAATTACCAAAGAATGACTTGATAACCTACCTGCAGAAGAATGCGGATTCAGCCTTTCTGCGCCACTGGAAATTAACCGGCACTAATAAAAGCATTAGGAAAAACAGAAATTGTTCCCAGCTCATAGCTGCATACAAGGTATATGTCTGCATCAAAAGTATTGATTTGGGGAATGTCTATGCTTTATTTTGCATCGTGTTATGAGTCCTGACAGAGGGACTTGATGTGTGACTAATGCAATTTACTCTGGTTAAATATGTTTATGTGTGACCCTCATGTTTAACTTTTACCAGCTCCAATGTTTTGTATGCTTTCGAATAGACACAGTATTATATTATTATTAATAATAATATAGTGCCTAACAACAGCTAAAGGCTCAGTATTTGCGTCATGCAAACCATGTTTACATTTTCTCTGTCTCAAAGTTCAAAATAATTACATCACAATTCTAACTTTTACTATGTATTTATTTTCCTTCCATTCATTTATTTACACAGGATTTTTGTGAACATGGATCAAAGTCTAGTTTGAGCCAGGGAGCTATTTCCACACTTCAGAACTCAGACATTCTTAGTTCAATAAAAGAACAGCCTCAAGCCAAAGCTGGTAGTGGACAGAATTCCTGTGGAGTAGAAGATGTTCTACAGTTGCTCCGTATTTTGTATATTGTTGCAAGTGACCCTTATTCAACTCGAAATTCTCAAGAAGGTAAGCAGGATGTAATACATTTCCCCCTAAAAGCTTCCACAAAGGAAACATATTATTAGTACATTATTATTCATTTCTATTAATAATTTCAGAAGGAGATGAACAGCTTCAGTTTAATTTCCCACCAGATGAATTCACAAGCAAAAAAATCACCACAAAAATTCTTCAACAGATTGAGGTAATATATATATTTATTACTGAGATTATTTCTGAGGCATTTTAGTTTCATAGAAGCTGTTGTAGATGGTTGAAGTCTGAAATATCATCTTATTTAAAGGAAGCAGTGAAAATTATTTGAATGTGGTTTTTCTTCATTTGCTGGTTTTGTTTCAATATTTAGATGGCCCATGGTACTTGATACTGAAATTTGCCATGTGCTGGAAGGGAGCTTTGGTGAGGCATCCAAAGCTGAGTCAGTTGTACAGTTCAATTAATTGCAGCCTTGATCTTGAAAACTGAACATAAATTGGTAGGATTTTACTGACATAAGTCATAAAAGAATTAGAATTTCCTTTAAATTGCACTGTTATAAAAGCATGAAGTCTAGTGTGGTTAACGATTGCAGCATTGGACTGTGGGCACCAGATTCAAATTCTCACTCAGCCATGGGTGAACTTGGGCAGTTTCTTCCTTTCAGCCTAATCTATTTTGGGATTATTTTGCAGATAAAAATGGGGGTGAAATGTGGGTTATCTATAAGTTAAAACACCTTGGAGGAAAGCTGGAAAATAAATGAATACAACACATTCAGTGATTAAAAATGACAGCTTAACAGCTTGTTATTTTTTAAAATGGATAGTGTAATTTGTGAAGTTTGGGACTGTGTGCACACACCTCAGCCCAAGGCCGAGAGTGGGTTCTTGTCATCTGGGCAGCCCAGGACCTCCCTACACACTGCCTAGGCTTGCGCCCTGGGGAAGTAACTTCAGTGCTGCTAATGCAGTGGTTTGACTTCACCCCCAGAGGCACACTCCATTGTCTCTTGACACAGACAGATGCCAACAGCAACAATGCCAAAAACCAGGCAGAGTCCTCTTTCAGACTGACATCTTTATTCAAACTGGCTGTTGGTACCCCTTTCTGCCGAGTTTGAAATGTTGAGTTTGAAATCAGTGGTGTTTGGGCCCATCATGCCAAAGATCAGATCAGGCTTCCTCAGACTTGGCCCTCCAGATGTTTTGAGACCACAATTCCCATCATTCCTGACCACTGGTCCTGCTAGCTAGGGATCATGGGAGTTGTAGGCCAAAAACATCTGGAGGGGCAAGTTTGAGGAAGCCTGGATCAGATGAAGTCACACCAAAGTCACATTTTTAATCTCCACCTTTATTCAGAATGGTGGTTGACAGCCCAATGTCCACAAAAACTGCCACCTCCACCTTGGGAACCCTTGTGTCAAGTTGGGCAATGATATATTGAGACGTTTGAATGCATTTAGAACAAACCATTTTCTACAACATACAGTAGTAGATTTTTATTTAATTATGACCATTCTATTTACAACAATTTTTTTTACAAAGTACAAAAACTAGTGGTATAAGGTGAGTGTGTAGGAAAATATGAATGCATAAATAGTTATTGATCCATCATACATTTTGTATGTATTCTTCAGACATTGCATTTTAAACAGTGGGTGTATTAAATTACAGGAGCCATTGGCACTAGCAAGCGGAGCTCTGCCAGACTGGTGTGAACAGATAACTAGCAAGTGCCCTTTCTTAATTCCATTCGAAACTCGACAGCTGTATTTCACATGTACAGCATTTGGGGCATCAAGGTAAGAAACCTGACAAGCAAGTTGCTTATTTGCTGCAGTTTCAGAATATTGAATCTCATTAATGTCAGTATTTGGAATATCAGTGTTTCCTTGTGAAGAAATTGAATTTTTAGGTAGTAAATCCTAAATACAAGAATTCTGTTATGATATGGATGCTGTTTGGTTTGAAAATGGTTAACACTGTGAAGGTGGGGGACTCTGGTCTTTTATTTCTAACTATAGTCAGAAAAGATAGTGTTGAGGGGGTTCAGTTGGCATTTTTCTAGGAAGCAACTAGACTGCTACAGGAGGTGTTTTGGTTACAAATTTGCAAAATTTTCTATTCTGGCCGTTAACAACAAAATCTAGCTTTTGTGTGAATCGGGAGTATGGAAAATGTCTAATTGTGAGAGGACGTTTAGTGCACATTCCATTAAAAATAATTGATTCTTGATTATTGCCCAATGGGAATTCAGAATTCCAAGGATAACCTTATGATTGGTTAGAGGGTTTGACTGAAGTGAATTTAAGTGCAGGCATGTCACTGTTTGAGGGTCAGATGAATGAGAGGAGTCAATCAGTTGGCCAGAGCCTAGGAAGAGGCAGAAAGATAATAAGGAAACAATGGTGTCAGAGGCGGAGGAAATCTAGCCAGGAAAAAGAGAGAGAGAGAGAGAGAGAGAGAGAGAGAGAGAGAGTGTCTTCAGAGGCAGTTCTCCAGCATAGCCTCTGGCAAAAATGACAGCAACTGACAAAAGAGATCACAGCTATGATAACAGCAACAGTGTGTGCGGATGGAAGGGACAGAAGAGCAGCAGTGGCAGCATTGTGTTTGCTGGGATGGGGCAGGGTGAGGTGGTGTTGAGGTGGGGGTAGCTTGTGGCAGATATGTGTGCCATCTGTGGGAGACAAGGAGTGCCAACCCATGGTTCTCCCAGCCTTGCTCCACCCTGTCCCATTAACTTCTGTGCTGTTGCAAGGATATCACTTATTTTTTATTTATTTGAAATACTTCTTACATATCCTTCACCCTAAGGTTGCAGGGTATTAACAATGATATAATATACAATATTAAAATTAATGAAATTAAACCTAGTTATTTTATAAACTATAGATTTTTTTTTTAAAAAAAACCCTCATTGAAAGCAAACAGTGGCCTAAGGAAGGTCTCATTAAAAAGCTTTTCTGAGTCATGGTGCATATGAGCTTTAAAGCAATGTATCTGCATTTTTTCCTGATATCAGAGCGATAGTGTGGCTGCAGAATCGACGTGAGGCCACTGTTGAGCGAACGCGAACTACAGGCACAGTGCGAAGAGATGATCCAGGAGAATTCAGAGTTGGGCGCCTTAAACATGAAAGAGTAAAAGTTCCACGTGGTGAATCCTTGATGGAGTGGGCAGAAAATGTAATGCAGATTCATGCGGACAGAAAGTCAGTCCTAGAGGTAAAATAGATTCCTCTTACAAAATAATACACTACACTTGTGTAGTGTTAAGTGAGCGCAGTTGTTTATTAGAAAAGATATATTCCAAAAGACTGCTAGTACTATTGTTGTGGTCTCTGGTTTCCAGGTGGAGTTTTTGGGAGAAGAAGGAACAGGATTGGGACCCACCTTGGAGTTTTACGCACTGGTGGCAGCAGAATTCCAGAGGACAGAACTGGGAGCATGGCTCTGCGATGACGACTTTCCAGATGATGAATCGCGTCAGGTATATTTTGTCTTAGTAGTTTGTGTATCTCTTGAAATACCTTAACACTTCCCTTCACTTTTTTTTTGATTTTTTTTAAAAAACAGGTGGATATAGGTGGCGGATTAAAACCTCCGGGATATTATGTACAGCGATCTTGTGGTCTGTTCACAGCACCATTTCCACAGGATAGTGATGAACTTGAAAGAATAACCAAACTTTTTCACTTTCTGGGGATTTTCTTAGCCAAATGCATCCAAGACAACAGACTGGTGGACTTGCCTATTTCTAAGCCGTTCTTTAAACTCATGTGCATGGGAGACATTAAAAGCAATATGAGCAAATTGATTTATGAGTCGCGGGGTGACAGAGACTTGCACTGCACAGAAAGTCAATCAGAGGCGTCTACGGAAGAGGGGCACGATTCTCTCTCAGTAGGAAGCTTTGAAGAAGATTCCAAATCAGAATTTATCCTTGATCCACCAAAGCCTAAACCCCCAGCTTGGTTTAATGGGATTTTAACGTGGGAAGATTTTGAATTGGTAAACCCTCACAGAGCAAGATTTTTAAAAGAAATTAAAGACCTTGCAATAAAGAGACGTCTAATATTAAGCAACAAAGGACTTTCAGAAGATGAGAAAAATACTAAAATGCAGGAACTAATGATGAAGAACCCATCAAGATCGGGACCTTCTCTTGGCATAGAAGATTTAGGGTAAGGTATTACACTCACCCCCCTTTTGCTCATATATACATGTGGCCACCTTGTGGAGTAATAAATTGACCTATGCATGTTTAGACATTTTATTCCATACACTGAGATTTTTTTTTTAAAAAGTGCTTTATCCATATTGTTTCTACTGTGTTCCTGTTTGGAATTTTCAAATTTTGTGAGATGATTCCCACTTAAGAGCAAACCAAACTGCCTTGCACAAACTCAGAACATTTCTCCATCTTGCTCAATATGATGCTAAGTGATTGATGGCAGCATTTCAGAGTTTCAGACAGAATTCCCAACCCTTCCAGGAAATGCCAGGGATTGAATCTAGGCCCTCTTTCATGCAAAGCATGTCTTCTGCCCCTATTGCTGTGTATCTACTGATTCCATCTCCTACCTTACAGGCTGAATTTCCAGTTTTGCCCTTCTTCCAGAGTATATGGCTTTACAGCAGTGGATCTTAAGCCTGGTGGTGAAGATGAGGTAGAGGAAAAATTCTTAATATGAGAGAGTTAAAAATTACTTGATTTCCCCAAAATTCTTCTGTGATGTGATGTAATGTAAACATTCTCTGTCCATTTACATCGATTTCGTTACAGTTGGTTACTATGGATAATGCAGAGGAGTACGTGGATCTGATGTTTGACTTCTGCATGCATTCTGGCATACAGAAACAGATGGATGCTTTTAGAGGTATGTAACTGACTAGCATATATGGGCTGTTTAACCATTTAAAGGAAATATTTATCAGTTAAGGAATTTCAAACATAACATGGTTCTCAGCTCGTGCTTATGCTTTTTTACTTTTTGTTTCAAGATGGCTTCAACAGAGTCTTTCCAATGGAAAAGCTGAGTTCCTTCAGTCATGAAGAAGTGCAGATGATTCTTTGTGGAAATCAGTCACCGTCGTGGGCAGCTGAAGATATAATCAACTACACAGAACCTAAACTTGGCTACACTCGAGACAGGTACTTTACCCAGTGGCAAGATATTTGCACTACTTTCAGGACTTGGCAACAAGGAATTGTGGGGTGTTGACACTGAAAATGCGTGGCAAGTGCAGAAAATTCAATCTAGATAGTTACACCTGACAGCTTCTAGGAGCCTCCGGTAAGAGCTGAGTCCAGGGTGGGGGACCAAAGGTGGACAGGCTACCCCAGAAGTAGCATGACGTGTCCCCCACCAGAGGTACTACCCCTCACCTAACACTCCGTACACTCCTCTGGATATGAGTGCGTTGTTAATCAGTGGTGCTTCGGTTGAGCAGCACTTGCTATCTAAATGGGTGTCTACAGCTTTGCATATGCCACTGATCTCCCAGTGGGTGGCAGGCTTGCATACCCAGACACTTTTCCCACATGGATGTTTATGGCTGGATAGTTCTATCAAGCTGTCTCTGAATGCTTCATTATTAAGCTGGCTAGAACAAGCAAGGTTTTTTTCTTCTTCACATTTACCAGGTCTCCTGCATAAAGTGTGGAGGAGATACATAGCAAGTGTAAAACAGAAGATAAAAGGGAACTTTTGTCACTCCCTCACTGTAACAATTCATTTGAAGGTGCCTGCTTTTAAAAATGTAATTTGTCTGTTATGAAAAGAAAACAGAAAATACTTTTAGAAAATCACAGTAAATGGACTATTATCAAACAACTTGGTTTGATCTGTTTGGTGCAGTAATAAAACAAAATCAGATTTTTATAGTTCACTGAACTGATGTCTACATGGGTACATCTCAATTGTGCAATCTGTCTTCCTTTGGGGGGGATGTTGGGCAGGTGAAGGTAAATAAGATAAGGCTTAAAAGTACACGACTAGGTATTGCTTCACAATGTTCTGAGCATTGGTCCACCTCATGCAGACTTGAAACTAGATGCTTGTATGTCGTTTTCATGGTCTGTGTAGGTAATGAGGAGGAGACTGCTGTAGGAGTGAACACACAATAAGTAAATAAACTTTCATGCCAGCAAAGAGGAAGACAGGGAAATGCTATGTTTACATACCAACATAGTCATGTAATATTTGGCAAACATTTATTTAATAATAATCTCCCCGCCCCCGAACAAAAATAAAGTGTACCTACAGACATATCTTTATCTTCAAATGCTAATTTTTGATAAGGTGATTTATTTAGGAATTTAATATAGTAAAAGACAAGCATTAAAAGCCATTTGGTTATGTCAGCCATTTGACACTTAGTTCATTATGGAGCAGCTGAGTGACAAACCGTGGCCTTTGGTTTAAGATTTGTTTCAGTCCAGACAAACCACTTTTGGCTTCATATCATGGTTGGTTTGGAGCAAAAACAAACCACAATTCCCAGTTTGACTGTAATGCTGCTAAACCAGGTGCATGGTTTGTTGCTTGTGCTAGGGGAAGAGTGAAGTGGGAACCACTTAACAACTAGGGTGTACAATGGTACCTTGATTCCCGGACAGCTTAGTTGTCAAACAAATTGGCTCCTGAGCACCGCAAACCCTGCAGTAAGTGTTCCCGTTTGTGAATGTTTTTGGAAGCTGAACGTCCAACGTGGCTCCCGATTGAGTGTAGGAAGCTCCTGCAGCCAGTTGGAAGCTGCGCCTTGGTTTTCAAAAAGTTTCGGGAGTCGAACGGACTCCCAGAATGGATTAAGTTCAAGAACCAATGTACTGTGATGTGCAGATGCAGTGTGTGCATGCTCATGCACTAGTTCAACACTGGTTTGATTATGCAACACATAGTCAACACTGTAGGTATATTTAAAATCTGTTCTGTTTTGTACTTTAGCCCTGGATTCCTGAGATTCGTTAGAGTTTTGTGTGGCATGTCTTCCGATGAAAGAAAAGCATTCCTGCAATTCACAACTGGCTGTTCAACACTTCCCCCAGGAGGCCTGGCTAATCTACATCCCCGTCTCACTGTTGTACGCAAGGTATGGCCATTTCTTAAAAGTTTTGACTATATATTTAAGCAAAGGTGTGTTAGATATTTTTTATGAAGTCTGGTCTTTGAGATAGCTCACACATTTGTACTCAGAAAATGGCTTGCACTCCACAAGGAGCCTGTCAGGCCTTTGGCAGAGGTCTTCATGGATCCTGTTAATGCAGGGGTCAGCAAACTTTTTCAGCAGGGGGCCAGTCCACTGTTCCTCAGACCTTGCGGACAAGTAGATTAATAGGTACCGCTCCGGCGGGAAGGTAAACGGCATTTCCGTGCGCTGCTCTGGTTCACCAGAAGTGGCTGGCCACATGACCCGGAAGCTGTCTCCGGACAAACGCCGGCTCCTTCAGCCTATAGAGCCAGAGGAGCACACAACCCTAGAGTCGTCTGCAACTGGACCTAACGGTCAGGGGTACCTTTACCTTTAACAACACAGAATTGAAAAGGAAATGTGCGCTACACTCACTATTTTAAAAGTTAATTGCGGATTTTTATTCACAGGTTGATGCTACGGATGCAAGTTACCCATCTGTGAATACATGTGTGCACTACCTTAAGTTGCCTGAGTATTCTTCTGAAGAGATTATGCGAGAGCGCCTGCTAGCTGCTACCATGGAGAAAGGCTTTCATCTCAACTGAGCTGATGAATAGGACACAGGATATGACAAACTGGTTTTGCATTGATAACTAGTGAAGCCTCTTGTGTTGTATGTGCAGAAAATACAATCTCCACGCTGTGCTCTACTGAGACTTGCCTTTCCCCCACCCCATCCATGAGGCTTTGGAAACACATGGAAAAATTGTTAGCTGCTAATGAAACAAATCCCAATGAATTACACAGCCAGCAAGAAAAAGGCAAGAACACTGTGTGATGCTTCCAAGGGCTTGTGCAACCAGAAGCTGAAGCAAATGTTTGACTGTTCCAAAGAGCAGATCTGCCGATTTTCAGTGTTCACTGATACAAGATTTATAACAGTGTATTTGTGTAAAGTTTAGTGTTTAATACCCTGTACACTACAGTTGCCATCACTGATCCCTGTTTTGCTGGCTTTAAGCTAACTGGTCAGAAATCTGCTTCCATAAAACTTAGTCATTGGGCATCTCAAGCTTTCCTTCCTTCCTTTCCTTCCTTTCATGGTGCCTGCACTATAGGAGTATGCTAGTGTTGGGGGGGGTGTTTGCGTATAATCATGCACAACCTTTTATTATTATTTCAAGTGGGAATACATTTTGATTTCTAAATGCCCTGCTATAAAGATTAAATCCTTGTATGTGTGTATGTGTGTGTGCGTGCAGCTCAACAATAAAGCTTTTAAAAGACACTGATCCCTGGTGCAAGGCCCACTTTAAAGCAAGTTTTACTTTTGGTTGTATTTTCTTTGTATATTAAAAACATTTATTTAACTTGTTGCAGTTTGAAGTTTAAAAAAAGATTTCCAATGTGTATGCTCAACATTAATCATTAAAAAGTTTGCAGCGTATGAAACCGCTTACTAGTTCTTCTGTTATGTTGGTATACAGAATAGTGCCTTGAATTCTAATGCTTTATTTCTTCAAATAAAAATACTTGGTCTTGTACTACACAGTTCTGTTTCCAAACCTCCTCTAAAAGTACAAAAAGGGCTCCAAATGTTAGTGGATTTTTAAAAATCAGGTTAGTTGTATAGCAGGTGGCTGTTATGCATTATGTCCCATGAGCCAGTTGCTTTGCCCTACAATGTATTACATTTACAGTTCCTTGCAGCTTAATACAGTGTTTCCCAAACGTTTTTGGGCAACGGCACACCTGTTTACTGAAAAAAAATCTCGCGGCACACCACCATTAAAGCCCCGCCCCGTGACGTCAGCGTGCAGCGTCACGCCGGGAGGGACGCATAAAAGTGAAAGTTTTTTCCCTCGGCAGCTCCTCTCAGCTGCGCTCAATCCGCCTCGGAGCGCAGGAGCGATGCCTCTCTCTGGCTCTCCCTCCGCGCAGGCTGAGGGAGGGAGGGAGGGGCGCGTGTGACCCGTCTCTGCTGGGAGACCAAACCCAGCGAGGCAGAGTCGCGCGGAGGCGCCCAGGCAGCGCTGCCGGCTGTGAGGAGGAGCGCCAGGCAGCAGCAGGAGGCGCGGCCTCTCCTCGCCGCCACCGCCCCGCCTCTCGCCGCCCGACTCGCCCGCCTCCCTCCAGGTATCTCGCGGCACACCAGCCGATGTCTCACGGCACACTCGTGTGCCGCGGAACACCGGTTGGGAAACACTGGCTTAATAAACTCCAGGCCAGTTCTTTAAATTGCATTTGCTGATTTATTTAGAAGCAAGCCATGCAAAAACATTTCTGATTCAAGGTAGTTTTGTACCTGGTAGTTTTTGGTATTTCTTCTTAGACAAGGCATTCTGAACGTTTGCAAAGTTAAATGTCCCCCTTCTTCCTGCGGCCCATAATGTTTGTTTGAAGCCACTCCTGACAGTCATAGATCCTTCATAGTTGCTGTGCTAGTAACAATGCAAGCTTACAAACAAATAGTCAGGTGGTTTTAAAACTTGCTGGCCTGACTGGCCTATTGACCGCAGCAATATTTTAAATAAAGGATAAGTCCTGGTTTGTGTTAATTTGAAAAAGCCTATCTTGCAAATATGGTAATTCTTCACTAGTAAATGTAGTTGGATTTTTCTTATATAACTAAAATGGAATGATAGTCTTTTACAGTGAAGATTGGTTTTGCACATAATTTAGCTGTAGAATCTAACATTTTTGAAAAACATCAGCAACTCCTATCTTTGCAATATCAGGCCTTATATCCTTGTATAACCGGTGTCAAGTTCACAGTGTTTTGATACTTTGCTGGCACAAGAGTGCTTATATCATAGAATTGGAGTAGGGAGGGATACCGAGGGTAATCTAGTCCATTTTCCTACAATGCAGGAATACCCCAATGAAAACATTGCTTTCTTGACAAACTTATATAATACATTTACCATTATTATCAAAACCTGAATGCAAAGCAAAAACTTTAAAGGTAAGATTGGCAGTAATCATTCTCACTATACCATTCTGTTTATGCATTGCATTAGTAGGATATGACACAGATATATTTTGGTTAACCTTGATGATGAAATTATATTCTTTTCTATAGAACTGGTGCACCATTATGTTGAGATAAATTACTCTCAATAGCACCAACTGCTTAATCTCCAGGTGCTTTTAGTTCACCAGAGGAATGCACTCTTCCTTAACATTCACAACAAGCCGATTTCAATCACTGCTAGTTCAGCACTTTAGCAATCAAGCTGTAAATCCACTATACAAAAATGGGTTGTCAGCAAACAAAGGCAGCTATTTAAACTGAATGCAGGGAAGGGCCCTTATTGGAGGTTAGAATAATTAACATTCCAGAATACAGTCATTTCCCCAAGTGCTTATAATGCCTAATTTGTTGCATTATTGCTGGTAAGATTTTGTTTTCGGAACTGACCTATTAGGATATTTAATAATCCACTCTTAGGTGTGTTGAATTATCCTGTAATTTTTATGTGTCTCTGTAGAGTTGCCAAGATTCAATCAAGAGATGCATCTTCATAATAAGCCATGAAAAGATTCCTCTCTTCTTCTCCACACTGTTTATAAGAGTTGCACAGAGTGAGCAGTTGGGTGACAGGAGCAGCAGCTACATTTGCTCTAACTATTTCAATCCCCTTTCAAGTACAGGGATAGTTTTTGAGTTGATACCCAAAAAGCCAATTATCATGTAGGTTATCCTAAAGGTAAGTCATGGTAGCACTTCTTGGGCTTGTGTGCCTTCCCCTAAAGGTAAAGGGACCCCTG
The DNA here is from genome assembly GCF_965113315.1 of Podarcis vaucheri. Lineage (NCBI taxonomy): Eukaryota > Metazoa > Chordata > Lepidosauria > Squamata > Lacertidae > Podarcis > Podarcis vaucheri. The sequence goes on from NC_138759.1 coordinate 37,288,714, forward strand.
ACTGTTCAGTCCAGTTGCAGATGACTCTGGGGTTGCAGCGCTCATCTCGCTTTACTGGCCGAGGGAGCCAGCGTTTGTCCGCAGACAGCTTCCGGGTCATGTGGCCAGCATGACTAAGCCGCTTCTGGAAAACCAGAGCAGCACATGGAAACGCCATTTACCTTCCTGCCGGAGGGGTACCTATTTATCTACTTGCACTTTGACATGCTTTCGAACTGCTAGGTTGGCAGGAGCAGGGACCGAGCAACGGGAGCTCACCCCGTCGCGGGGATTCAAACCGCCAACCTACTGATGGGCAAGCCCTAGGTTCTGTGGTTTAGACCACAGTGCCACCTGCTGTGTGCCTACTGCGTGTCTAATCTTTAATGTCCCAGGTCCTGTGTCTGATATGTTTACAGCAGTAGGCCCCACTCCCTTAACCCATCCACTGTGAAGAGTAGAGATTGCTTGAGCAGTTGCTACTTCGTAATCTTCACTTGGAGCTCTAGTTCACATTAAAAGTGTATGGAATGTTGAGCCAGACCCATTCATTTTGCTAGACATTAATTTCATTCAGCAATGCATCTGACATTAAACTACAGAAATGGGTTGCTATTAAGAAAACATTCTCTGTTGATGTATCGATGGGATAAGAGAAACAGTTTAGATGAAGCTCCTGGGCCAAGTCCATAAATTTCTTTAGAATAGGTCCCGCCCAGCAGCAGTAATTGGCCTCTTGGGTGTTAAGTGACAGACCTCAGTGGTCACTCAATCCCAACCTCTAATTTTTTCCTTCTAAATACCTTAGCGTCCCAGGAAGCCACATCTATCCCCACCATTACGCTTGGAAGAATCTACGAAACCATCACTAAGCACCATAACAGTAGCATGTACCGTTGAGCACTGAAAGATGCAATGAGGCCAGTAAGCTCTTCAATACTAGCCAGATAGGCAATCAGTCTTCCTAAGCTAACTCCAGATGGGGAATGTCTCTGTCCCCCCACTCCTACCATGAATTGGAAGAAATGCCATCCTGACTTAGCCCACTGGCTTCTTGACACAGTGAATCAAGCAGCTTCCACCAGTCCTACTTGGAGTAAGCAAACACACAAGCATTGTAAGCACATTCGAAGAAGGAAGATAACCCGTCAATAGCTGTGTCTCTCATTCTTCAACACAATGCAAAGGAAGGATTTCACAGTCCCATTTCTTTGTTTTCCACATATAGCTTCTGTCTGTCTGTCTGTCTGTCTCTCTCCAAGGATGGTGGAGAAGAAAACCTGGGTGTGATCATTAGTTCCTTTTCCCACTTTGGTCTTGCATTTGGGGGGTGGTTTCCCCTTAGTACCCCAGACTACATTAACAAGTGAAAGCATCAGGGAGATGGAGGCAGTTGTCTGCTAAGTTGGACCTATTCAGGTAGGTGGTTTCCCATCAGGCTTTTGGTCAAAAGCATCAAAACTCTTCAGCTTAATCAGGGGGAAAAAGAGAATTTGCTTACAGCTCTCAAGCTAGTGGATGAAATAGGATCAGTAACCTATTTTTCAGAAGTGTTTGATGACATGATGAGATAGGATGGAGCCTCCTCAAAGGTAGGGTACATGGGGGACCCTAGTAAAATGTTTATATACTTTCCATGGTACTCTGAACGTGTTACAAGTTCACTTTCTACATGCCCTGGTCATGGTGCTTTCAAAGATTTTATCCCCAGAGGTTGGCTTCAAGAAGCCAACAGATAGAAGACAACATTCACCGTGTTCTGCCCTGCTATTCAAGCTTCCTCGAGAGCCTCAATATGCTCTAGGGGAGATCTTGTCAGCTAAGTAGCTCAAAGCTCTGTATCCCCTGACAACAACCATTGCACCCAATCTACATAAAATACTTCCCTGCAGATATATCTTCAAACTTTGTTTTAGTTTTCTTCAAAAGGTTTTTGCATCCACATACAATCTGGAACCCTCTATGGAGGTGAAAATTTTATGGTTAGACCAAACTTAGGGAAACAGTCCCTGAAGGTGCTAAATCATCTATCTGATCATCACATCTTTTCTGCTAATCTTTTCATCTTCAGTCTCAGTTCAATCCCTCCTGGCCCAGGTACAAGTTTCCCTTCCAGGGAGGTCATGACAGAGATCTGAGATCTGAAGATAACCTATTGAGGCCCCCCCCCTTTGGAATTAGGGGAGGAATCACGCAAGTTCAGTGAACAATAGAGCCTTTTCACCAAAGTCAAATGGAGACTTACATAGGGTGATAACTCTTAAAAACTAACACATTTATTAAGGTATAAGGTTTTGTGGTCGAGGGTCCACTTTCAGATACAATGGATGCTAGAGTTCTGCAATTTAGGCAAACATGGTTGCTTTTGCATGTAGTCAAAGCACACCTGTATTTTTTTAGCATTTCCCAGCCTGCCTTATTAATTTTGTTTGATGAAAAAGTGAAACACAGATATATTATTAAAGAGTCTATTTATTTCACCAGCTGGATTACAGGCTACACAATGAGAATATTTTGTTATCTTAAAAACTTAAAGCAGTAACTAATTAACCTTTCACAGGTAGATAGTAAAGGTGTGGCACCTGCTTCCTTCAGTTGTCTTTTAGCATGAAAAGGTTCAGTTCAGCCCATTTGGAATGTTGCAAGACTAGCCTTTGAATCCTCAGAGTTCATTGTTCCTTCTTTCTGTTTTGAAGAATTCTGTGCGAACACACCCTTCACTGGCATAGTCTTCCTAGCTTTCAGCCATTTTGTCAAGAACAAGAAGAGGTGCGAGAATTCTGGTCTTATTGGTTTCTACAATGTAACCATTTAATACCATTTCATCCAAAATTATGTGCACTCTGTCCAATTTGAACATGATCTGTGTACATATAAAGTTAAGGAATTTCTTTTGGAATAAGCAGGACTAAACTGAAAAATGCCAGAACTCAAATTTGTTTTTTTATCTAAGTGCTTAACAGATGAACTTTCTAAAGAGTTTTTCGGTAACTGCAAAAATTATAACATTGTAACTCCAGTTTCACAACCAACTATACAGTTATTGTGTATAATAGTATGTAAATTAAAAGAGATGTAGAAAAGAGAAACAGCAGAAGTAGCAAATGATGTTGGTTAACACCAATCTTATTCTAACAGCTATCAGCCTATTGTGACTTGCATTAAGAGAGCCAGTCCAGAATAACTGTGTAAAGTTTCACTGAAAAGCTTGATTTTCAAATTTATTTTTAAAATGCTTCAATATGTTTAGCAGTTGCTTAGCAAAGTGACCATTCAGAACACAAGGGGAAAAATGGTTAACAAATTCTGCTAAGGCAAATCAGTGACAAGAAATCAGTCTCATGCTTCCCCAAAATGTTCCTGGGAATTGTAGTTTGAGGGGAGTCACCCTGGTCAGAGATCCCTAGTCCCCTATTTTCCCCATAGTAGTGCAATTATATGCGTAAATGAGGTGGAATCAGTGCTGAAAAGACATTCTTCCTCTGCTTAAGTGCTCAAATGAAAAAATTGTGTATCCAGCTTTCAGTCCCTCACTGTTCCAACATGCCTTAACTTGCAAACAGCTGTACTGAGAAAACATCACAACTGCTTGAAAAAACCTTCCTATCTTTCGTTTGACCTGCTGAAGGTATCTTCTTACTGCATTAAAGTATTTACCGCGTATGGTGGAAATACGGGTGCACTGAGATGTAATAATCCATACCAGCCTTTCCCAACCTGGTGTTTGCCAGAGCTTTTTGACTGGATCTTTGGGACTACAACTCCCATCAGCCCCAGCCAGAACAGCTGTGTAATCTGAAATTTAAAAGAGGTCCGCAGAGATCTAACATTTCAGTACTACTAACTTAGCCAGCAAACAGCTAGAACACGTTCTGTATTAATCGCAGCACTCCCCACCTGAAAACAAAACGAAGCCCCCTGTACAAAGAGTAAAGAAACTCAACATTTGCTTCCTTGGTTCCAGGATCTGATGAGACATGCATTCCATGTCAAGTGTTTTTAAAATGTTTCTACAGAGATAACTGGAGGTTGGTATTATGACTGGAAGCCCAAAGAGGCTTCTTTTCTCCCCCAGTGAGATATGAGCTGCCCCACCCTGTTGGGCAGCATTCCACAACTAGCTACTCTTCATTCCACCAACAAGTACTTCATCTGCTATTGGGAATCAAGTGACTGCAGCTCATAGTGCATCCCTCCCCACTCAGGCTGTTCCTTCCTCATCTCCCTGAGCTGCTCTTCCCAAAGGTGCAGGGCAAGTTGCTTGGTTCTTTTAGGCACGCTGGGTCCTCTTGCGAAAGCATTGCAGCTAAACGATGCCACTCCTTTGCAGACAGCATCGGTCCAACGCCCAACCCTCACTTAAAAATGAATCAGAATCTAAAGGGCTTGCTTATCTTTTTAAATGAAATTTTACCAAAACTTTCAGAGAGTAAACCAGGGATTTTTCACATCAGGATTATACTGCAGTCATATATTGAAAGAATATTAATTGGCTATATGCAGGGAGATAAACCAGCGACAAACCTGTACAGTACTAATGTTTGCTAATCTTTTGGGGAAACCAATATAATCAATATTACTACTTCCTTTTTATAGATGGGAACCTTAGGCTGCAATGCTCAGTTCAGCTGGGCTAAACTGAGTGGCAGAGCCACTACCATATCTGAAGCCCACATGCTTGCCTTGGCCAGAGTGGAAGGTGGCAATTTGAGCATTTCAGCTGCACTAGCTCCAGTTGAGAGGCCCAGATCAGGCCCACTGCTAGTAGCTTAGCTGGCCTAACTCCACCCTTGGGATTTTAAATCTCAGTGATCTGAGGTTAAGATATATCACTAAACCTGTAACTGTATATTTATTAATTAACTAACACCGCTGTCCCATTCATTCTCCAAAGGTCACTATATATTATCTTACCCCTTCCCATTTTATCCTTACAACAATCCAGTGCGGTGGGTCAGGTTGAAAGAGAGGGACTGGCTCAGGTCCACCCAGCAAACTTTATGCTGAGTATGAACTTGAACATGCATCTTCCTTGGTAACTACGGCTGGTCACTAAACATTTTGTGTATTTACCATTGAAGGAACAGGCTGTAATAATACATGATTTTTAAAAAAATAAATAAAAGACGCAGGATTGCACAAAATGGGTGCTATACATATAAGGGTGTTTGCTTGTTAATATCTGTTCTAAATTGCTATGTTCAATCTGGAACTTCATAGTACTGGGAGTGAACTATATTATGTGAAGGTACTATGGAGTATTTGAGGACTCCACCTTCTTTCTCTCACACACATAAGGCAGCTGAGGAACGGAAGAGAGAAAAGTTTGAGTTCACCAAGAAGAGAGAAGAACGGGGGGTGGGATGGGTTGTAACAATATTTGAGCATGCCTAGAAGGCCGTTGGAAAAGACTCTGTTTCGTTACCTTCTATTTGCACCCATTTCTCCTGGTTAAAACTGGGGGGGGGGAGAGCCCTGTTTAGTAGTAGTAGTAGTAGTTAGTTAGTTAGTTAGTTAGTAAGTAAGTAAATAAATAAATAAATAAATATTAATTATTTATACCCCGCCCATCTGGCTGAGTTTCCCCAGCCATTCTGGGCGGCTCCCAACAAAACACTAAAATACAATAATCTATTAAACATTAAAAGCATCCCTAAACAGGGCTGCCTTTAGATATCTTTTAAAAGTTTGGTAGTTATTTTTCTTTTTGACATCTGGTGGGAGGGCATCCTACAGGGCGGGTGCCACTACCGAGAAGACCCTCTGCCTGGTTCCCTGTAACCTCACTTCTCGCAATGAGGGAACCTCCAGAAGGCCCTCGGCGCTGGACCCCAGTGTCCAAGCAGAATGATGGAGGTGGAGACGCTCCTTCAGGTATACTGGACCAAGGCCATTTAGGGCTTTAGAAGTCAGCACCAACACTTTGAATTGTGCTCGGAAATGCACTGGGAGCCAGTGTAGGTCTTTCAAGACCGATGTTATATGGTCTCGGCGGCTGCTCCGAGTCACCAGTCTAACTGCCGCATTTTGGATTAGTTGTAGTTTCCGGGTCACCTTCAAAGGTAGCCCCACATAGAGCGCATTGCAGTAGTCCAAGCGAGAGATAGCCAGAGCATGCACCACTCTGGAGAGACAGTCCGCAGGCAGGTAGGGTCTCAGCCTGCGTACCAGATGGAGCTGATAAACAGCTGCCCTGGACACAGAATTGACCTGTGCCTCTATGGACAGCTGCGAGTCCAGAATGACTCCCAGGCTGCACACCTGGTCCTTCAGGGGCACAGTTACTCCATTCAGGACCAGGGAGTCTCCCACACCTGCCCGCCTCCTGTCCCCCAAAAACAGTACTCCTGTCTTGTCAGGATTCAACCTCAATCTGTTAGCTGCCATCCATCCTCCAACCGCCTCCAGACACTCACACAGGACCTTCACCGCCTTCACTGGTTATGATTTGAAAGAGAGGTAGAGCTGGGTATCTGTCAGGAAAAAGCAGCAATGCGAGAGCGAGCTGCAGGTGGCTGGAATGATAAACAGGATGTAACTGTTGGGGACTGTACCAGGGAAACAAAGGGGCAGTCTTTTCACTGTACTGAGCACCGGATGTTAGCTCAGAGTGTCATCTGACCTGTACTGGAAGTACAGAGGTGGAGTTTGTCTCTCTACTGTTGGAGACTGGAGAGTGCAGACGTGTTTCTCTGTACTGATGCAAAGACAGAAATAAAGCAATGTAAATAGATTTCTGTCTGTCTCTTTCCCCTCCCTGGGGAAGCAGGGAGGAGGGAGGAGTGGTGTGTCCCTCTCACGCTGAGTGGGATCACCAATCGTGACCTTGCCTGTATCCTGCCGGGAGACGCAGACGGGGAGGTCAACAAGGATCTCAAGCCGAGTGCCGGGAAAGTGGTCAGTTACCTCTGATAAAGGCTTGAGAATCCAACAGTATCATCTGCATACTGATGAACACCCAGCCCAAACCCCCTGATGATCTCTCCCAGCGGCTTCATGTAGATCTTGAAAAGCATGGGGAAGAAGACAGAACCCTGAGGCACCCCACAAGTGAGAGCCCAGGGGTCTGAACACTCATGCCCCCCCCTTATGAACACGGCCTAGGAGGAAGGAGTGGAACCACTGTATAACAGTGCCCCCAGCTCCCAGCCCCTCTAGACGCTCCAGAAGGATGTTATGGTCGATGGTGTCAAAAGCCACTGAGAGATCCAGCAGAACTAGGAAACAGCTTTCACCTTTGTCCCTAGCCCGCCGGAGATCACTGACCAGTGCAACCAAGGCAGTTTCAGTCCCATGATGAGGCCTGAATCCCGACTGGAAGGGATCCAAATGGCCCGCTTCTTCCAGGCATGCCTGGAGTTGTTCAGCAACCACTCGCTCAATCACCTTGCCCAAGAATGGAAGATCTGAGACTGAGCGATAGTTAGCCATATTGGCAGCATCTAAAATGGTTTTTTAAGAAGCGGTTTGATAACCGCCTCTTTCAGCAGGTCTGGGAAGGCTCCCTCAGAGAGAGAAGCATTCATGACCCCGCGAAGCCCATCGCCCAGCCCTTCCCGGCTAGCTTTTATAAGAAGAAGAAGAAGAAGAGTTTGGATTTGATATCCCGCCTTTCACTCCCCTTCAGGAGTCTCAAAGCGGCTAACATTCTCCTTTCCCTTCCTCCCCCACAACAAACACTCTGTGAGGTGAGTGGGGCTGAGAGACTTCACAGAAGTGTGACTGGCCCAAGGTCACCCAGCAGCTGCAGATGGAGGAGCGGGGAATCGAACCCGGTTCCCCAGATTACGAGACTACCGCTCTGAACCACTACACCACACTGGCTCACTGGATCCTTGTCCAGGATGGGCAAGGATCAAGGAGACAGGTGGTTGGTTTCACTCGTCTAAGCAGCCTGTCCACATTTAGGGAGGCTTTTGATGTTTAACAGACCACTGTATTTTAATATTCTGTTGGAAGCCACCCAGAGTGGTTGGGGAAACCCTGCCAGATGGGTAGGGTATAAATAATAAGTCGTTGTTGTTAATTATTGTTGTTGTTGGGTGTGTGTTTTTTTAAAAAAACCCTCAGTGTTGTTTATCCATCCCTGCTACATTCAAACCTCTGCCATTTTAGGAAACTGCCATTTCCCTCTCAGTGTTTCTCCATCCTTGCTTTACTCAAACTTCTGTCATTGTTGTAAACAATGCAGTGCAGAAACTGTCACACATAGCGAGACCCTTCTTCCCCCTTCACCAAGGCCTCCCTTTAACCTCCCAAAGTCATTTCCATCCTTTTTCTTCCTGCCCTTCCTCCCGCCACTCACGGCCTTTAGAACCTTAGGAAATAGGCAATGAATACAGCACAGTGGTGAACTAGTGCAAATACAGTATAGACAGAAAAGAAATTGCAAAATCGCTATAATTTTAATAAAACTACCCTACATAAAACTACCCTTCACCACATAAGGGAAGACTGTGACCAGGTGACCTGTCTCTGCTGCCCTATTGCTCAATGTTTATGACCAACTTCAAAGCCTCCACGTTTCCTTCTTAAGGTTATTTATCTTTAAATAAAACTCTGAACTGCTCTTCAAATAGAGGGCAAGGGGCTAATAAAGGTAGGCTGTATGAACATGCTTTGAAATATATTTTTTCAAACACAAGGCCGAAATATAATTTGGCGATATATCTACTTACCACTGATGATTTCTATACCTAGTATTTTCTCAAGTTTCATAGAGCCAGATGTGTCACCCCAAGACAAAACAGGTTTTGGCTCAGTGACTGGCATAGCTATTTCAGTCACTAAATATATTTGCTTCCATTAGCATATGCCTCAAAAATACCTGTGTTTTATTAGAAGCATTGTGCATTGATGTGATTTAATGCTTGGGCATTAAGTTGGTTCTGGCAAATATTTTCTTACCAAAGCTTTTGGCCTTTAAGTGTTGATGGACCGCAACTGAAAAGTGGCAAGTCTTTAGCTCAAAGGCGAGGAAACTGTCCTGCAGTAGGGCCCCCACCCCCCAAGATTGAGGGCAAAACCAGTGATGCTACTGCTATGAGATCTTAGGTCTCAGCACATATAAATGAGTGCTCTGACCTCCCAGCAATGGGGGCACGTGTGAGGGAAAGGTACCTTTGAGGAGAGGGCTTTCCTCAACACCTCAACAGTGGGATAGAATGAGAGGTTCCTCAGACTGAGCAGAAGAAGAGAGACAGAGGTTTTCCTCCCCATCACAGCATGCAGCTGGGAGAAGTTCCCTTCCTCCCAGCCCATCACAGTGATGGGAAGGGAAAAATGCCATCTCTGATTTGAAGAAAGTGATATCTGAATAGCCAAGAGTGTGGTTTTCCTTCCTAGCCTACTGCTGGGCTTGGAAGAGAGGAACATCTCCTCCAGCTTAGCATGATGTTGATCTGCAGTAAAGAGAGGTCGTTGTGCTCATTGGGATGGAGAGGAGATCAGAGGGAGGCTGTGGAGGGGTAAGTCAGGGTGTCAGTGGCCCTGCAAGGCTGCCAACCCAGGGCTCCACTAATCTTGCCACCGTCACTGTGGGAATGCCACGGACTGCATCTCCCTGCATGAGGCATCACTATTGGACTTTATTTTCTTTAAGTAATGTTGTGAAGGTTGCGTGTCAGCCCCAGTCTCTGCCTAGCAGTAGCAATATTCCAGGGGGGTTCCAGGCACTTACCCGGGTTCTGTTTCTGTTGGGAAAATCAAAGCACAATGGAAGCTAGTGTCTTTACGATATAAGGTTTATTGTACACCTGCTTACATCTTCAATGCAGGGAGTGCCTGTGTGTTAGCTAAATTCAGTAATTTCTCCTGAAAATGGATATGTTCTTCTTAAATGTTTTTATGTAATGTAATGCACAGCACCAACCTATGTTTCTTTACTTAGATGTCAGTCAAGCTGTGCTCAAAGAGTAATACTTACAAGTACATGTGCATGGGAGTGCAACCTAGGCAGCAATTCATACTTTTCAGAGCAGGTCATCTATGTCTTATTTTCATGTGAAAAACTGTGCTCTTGTTCCTTACACAGAAGTACAGGCATTAAAAAATAAAGTACTCCCACTCCAGATCCGTTTTGCCACACCAAACTTGATGTGATAACTTTCAACTGTTGCTTTTGTAATCTTTTTAAATGACTCATCTCTCCCAGATATCAGCACCTACTGCAGTTGTTTTAAAGAGCTTAATACAATTCCACCCACTTCTCCATGCACATAGCTGGGACTTGTCAAATACACCAGCATGCTAAGTAGCAAAACTTGAGATTTAATTTATGGGGGGTAGTGAGGGAATGCTTAAATTCTGGCTATTTCCACAAAGATGTATTTTTTATTTTATTTTGCTGTATTGCAGTTACAATACTGAAAACATTTTGCTTCATGTGTACTTAATGTGTAATTAAGAGGATACTAATAAGCTTCCTCTTTAAGTGGAATCCTGACTCAAATGTAATGGAGCCTCCCTTTCATTGCAAAATTTCCTTCCCTAAGATTAGATTAAGAGTCCCATTCTCTACCGACTGAGCTAATCATACAATTATTTAGCATGCAATTAGGAGAGTGTTTGTAATGTCACCCTTTAATTGTCTTACTTCCATCAACCACAGAGGTTGTTGTTGTTGGTTTCTCAGGACCGTCCACTTCTGATGCTACCCTCACTGATCTCCAATCCAAAAAGGATAGAGGTGGGAGAATCTGGGTTGGAAAACTGCCAAATCCTGAGCCCTGCTTATCTCATGCTGATGATGGTAGAAGGTGTCAGGACAGCTACAGGGAAACATAGTGTACCATTTCTGGGGTTGGCATATTTTTCACCCAGGGGTATGTTAGGGGATTCAAGTCTCACCTGGAATGTCCCCTTTTGTCTTCCCCAAATATTACAGACGTAGTTCCATTTCCCTTAAATAAGCAGGGCCAGATCATGGGGGACACACACACCCATAACACCTCCAGTAGCATTGAGAGTATGACAGAAGATAACTCTCATAAGAAGAAAAACCTGTCCCGTCAGGCAGGAGAGAAAAAACTGAGGGGACTGCGCCTGCCTCCCAGAGTTCTTTGCTCTCCTGCCTCCGTCACATGGAGAGAGATGTTACCCAACCCATTTGGGTCATCAGCAACCATCTCAAATCCTCTCCCACTACATTATGCCAGCAGAATCAATGAATGGATCTGATACTAAACACTGTGGTCAGCTCAGGCAGGTTCGTGCAGAAGGAGATGGTCATTCGGTTGAACGTTAACAGCTGTAATGAGCAAGCAGACTACATTAATCTGCATCCCTAGTCTTCTCCTGTATCTATTCACCCCATGTGCTTAAATCTCCATTTGAGACTTTTGTCCAGATACCTCTGCCATTGAAAAGCAGGTAGCAATCAGAGAAAGAGAGAGAGATCCCTTTCAATGGTAGGAATAAATGCTCAGAGCTCGGTTCCTTTGAGGACAGAGCTCTTCCTTTGCCCAGCAACAGATTCAATCACAGCTACTGTGTTCATGCACTGAAATCTATTAAAGTTATGCATGCAGCAAGTAGAGCAAGGGGAAATTTCCTACCTTTAGACAAAATGTCTGCATTTCCCAGCATCAACTATCATATCACCACCCATATCACTAGCCTTTTAACAACTTACCTCCACACTGTTATTATTCACATACTACAAACCATCCATCCATATGGCTCAGTCACCTCTGCTGAACACAGTTTAATCCCATCGTGGCAACATTTTGATTCCTATGAATGCCACGCAGCCTGGCAGACGCAGGAAGGAGCAGGAACATAAATAGAGAAAACTGAAAGGATACATCCAATTCACTCTAAAAAAAGAAGAGGAAAAGGGACATATCAGCAAGAGCAAAGGACTGATGTTGTTCCATTTCTGACTACTGTACATTATTGTACACTATTATTAGTGTTTTTAAAGTTTATTTGTATATTGGTTTTTGGTCCAAGGGATTATCATGGAGCTTGTAAACATTCACTCATCCTTTACAGCCATTTTCAGTACAACTTTCTTATTTTAAAGCAGAGTTAAGGGACTACAGCTCCCATCTTCCTTGACCACTGGTAGGGCAGCCATACATCCAGAATTTCCTGGACATAGCCAGGATTCGGCCGTTGGAAACAGTGTCCGGGTGGAAATCACTGTAATGTCCAGGAAGATCCAGACATATGGCAACCCATACAACTTTTGTGTCCGAATTTTCACTTTCTGAAATATGGCAACCCTACCTTTGGGCATCCTTGGCTGGGTCTGATGGGAGTTGGGGGTCTAACAATGTCTGGAGGGTCACAGTTTCCCCACACTGTTGTGCAGCAAGACCTATTGCATACCGTATCTAGTAGCTGTTAATGTCTTTTGCTATGCTTTGGATGAGGCAAAGATGCACAGCCCTAAACTATGGGAAATCCTCTTTTGAGTGGGAGCTTCCACCAGATGCTGGCCTCACACTTTTAAAGCTACCTTCTGCAGGTAGACTTTGATTGTTTTCGGTGAAAGTGGGCAGCTGATTTGTTTTGCACTTCTGCCAAATTGCTGGAAGACACATAAGTCCTGGCTGTGTGTCAGTCATCACATTTCTGCTGGTGTGTTATGAGGCGATCCAGTGTTAAAAATAGCCATGGCATTCCTCCTTGAACGTGTATCTTTCTGCATGTCGGGCATCATATTGTGAACACACGTGCATCTGCATTTTATGATCTTGATGGTTCAATTCACTGGCTCTGCTTTTTATATACAGTTATATAGTTTATATAGGTATTTCTTTTCCTGACAGTGTTTGTATGGTTTTGTCATGGCCTTTGGCTAGTACAATAAAGCTTATTTTGTTTTTTGACCATAATGCACACAGTGAAAGCCCCAACATGCGTATGTGAAGCTGCCACCCATTTAAGAAAGCACATTTCCTAAAAATCTGCCTGCCTTATTCTAAGCACTGCCTCCTAATACCAGTTTTGTCTGAATTGTGATTATAACACAATCAACAGATGCGGCTATATCTCTATTTCTGAATGATCATCTATTGGCTGAAAGACGGAGTCTAATGTACAATTTGCACCACCCCATGGAGACTGGCCTTGCTCGAAGCTGCTGGCTTGTTCACTCTAAAAGGGTTGAAAAGTGTGGTACATCGTATCATGCATGTTTCTATTTTAATTGCTTGTAACACAGAGAACAAGTAAATGATATAACAAATTGAACTGTTAATTCCCAAGAGATGAGCTAGTGAAAGTAAAATTAACATATAATATCTGCAGAATTCTGGCAGTATCTCAAGCTAGGATGATAATGGAGGAGGAAAGAACAAACTGTGGGAAAGAAAAGAACATCTGTCCTTTACTAGAGAGATGATTTGTCATCTCAGTATTTTTAGATTTGTGAGTTTCAAAGATTCTTTCAAAGTGCTATATTTATCTAATGACATAGTCAGAGCTTACATTCAGATGTTCGACCTCTCCTGGTGTCCCAATAGAAACATCCAAAAGTTGGGAGCAAGTTATCAAAGCTCTCCTTTAGCTTTTGCTCAATTTCTCCTCAATTTCCAAGGCAGCTACAAAGCTATAATTCTGTACATGTGGAATAATACAGACTTGAGCCACCTGTGTACTTGCTTAATACCCAATGACTTAAATGTTGATGTCTTTTGATAAAAATAAATCCAAAGGTCAAATATCTGCACTCTATGATGGTGCAAATGTTTCAGACTAATAGGTCTATGATATAATAAATCATATGAAAGCTTTCTAAAAAAAGAGAAGAGTTTGTATTTGGTTCAATATCATACTTACCACTCTACTGAAATACTTGTCCAAAACCTCCACAAAATTATGAATGAGTTCATAGACAGCCATTTCATTCTGAAAATCAGTTGGAACATCAGAGAAACCAGTGATCTGTTAACTTTTCTACATTACTTATAAAGCTCACAGTTGTGATTTTTGTTTTAAGCTTTAGGAAACAAAACGAGTAGTCTGATCATTAGACCTTAAAATTCACTGCACCAGAAGTATAAATTAAAAAGAGTGTACCAGGGCAGCATTACAAACAATAACACACTGAATTTCACATCAGGTTTAATTGCATGCAGACCATGCCAATGCTGATGTTTGTGCTCAGAATGGCCTGGAACCCATGATTGGCAGGGGGCGGCACTGCTTCGTGTCCTGCAGGCAGGCATGGCTGGCTGTGTGGTGACGCAGGACAGGGCTTCCTCTGTAGTAGAACCTGTATTATGGAACTCTTTCCCTGGCAAAATGGATGGTGGCATCCTAGCTGGGATTTTACTGCCAAGTTAAAACATACTTAATGTTCTGGGCTTTTGGAAGAAGCCAGGAGAGACTGACCAAGACCTCAGGCTTATTTTATGCTGCTATGTTTTATTGATGATTGATATTATTGATTGTTGTGTTTCACTGTCGTTTTATGTCGTATGATGTTTTATATTGTGCTTGAAAATTGTCCTTTGATGACTGTTATGTGATGAAAGGCAGTCCAGAAAGGTTGTAAATACATACATGAATAAAACAATTTCTCAAGGGTGCTTCCTTTGTAAACAGGTCACTGAGATATCGCTAGTGGGTTGTGAGTAACAGGGTTTTTTTAACTTATCAGATTTCCCCTCAAAATAATAAATTCATATTACATGAGAAAAAAATACGGGCTGGCTTTTTGATGATGACCTTGTATGGGTGCTGTAAAAGGTTTGCTTGCATGTGGTGTACCAATCCAACGATAAACACCCACCTGGAAGCACCCTGGTCTCTGGTCTCTTGTCAAGTCTCTATTTGCAGGGTCTTGATTACAAAAGCTCATGACACCCTGCTTGTCTTTGAGGTGCCATAGGGTTCTTGGTTTTGCTGAAAGGGACTATACTGCATTTCCTTCATCTCTTATTATGCAACTACATTGTGGGAGAGCTAGATATTGCAGAGTGAAGGACACAATATAAGGAACTGGATCACACATGGAAACCAGGAAGAAACTGAAGCAATGGGCATATATCAGGTTCGGTATTTGTCTTTAGTTCATAGATCAATATTTGTTTTTTCTTTACATAGTTAAGAAATAAACACATACCTCGGTTTCATTAATTCCAACCACTATGAAAAGAGCAGCATATTGCCTGTACACCAGCTTAAAATCTTTGTATTCAATAAAGGAACACTAAAAAAAAGACATAGATAAAATTTGATGGATGACACATTTTTGTAGATATTTATCTGCTTATTTAATATTTCATCTGGACAGTTTTTAGGTTATGCAGGCTAAGTAAGTTATTAAAGGGCAGAACAATCGATGCCAATATTGTTTTTATATGCCAGTTCTAAAAATGCCCTGTTTACATATAAAACAAGGATGGGTGGAGGTTTGTTCTCTACTTGTAAAACAGCCCACTGACGTGTGTTTTGTGTTTAACAAAACCAGCCCCCTCCTTCCTTACTTTGTTGCACTCCGTTGCCTTAAGCAGTTTCTCCCAGCCCAGGTCTTTCATTGGAGCTCAACTGAGAGAAAACTGCTTAAAACAAAGAAGAGCCAGTAAAGTTGTGCTCCCCTTACTTAATGTCATCTGTTCCTCACATGTTTTCCCACCCCTTGTTTTTAAGTAAACGACATATCGCTCACACACCACTATCACATCTAGCTTGATCCTTAAAAGAACCTGAGCTGACTCAAAGTCAGTGTCACAGCCTTTGCTAGGATCCTGAAACTATCCTGGTGCCTAGAGTACAGTGGTACCTCGTGTTACTTAAGCCGTTCCGGAGGTCCACTCGTAACCAGAAACCATTTGTAACATGAGACACACTTTTGCTAATGGTGCCTCCCGCTGCTGCCGTGCTGCCGGAGCATGACTTCCGCTTGCATGCCGGGGCAAAGTTCACAACAAGGGGCATCTACTTCCGGGTTAGTGGAGCGCATAACCGAAGCATTTGTAAGGGGGACAGTACGTAACACGAGGTACCACTGTATACCCCCCCCCCCAAAGTTTTCCACTGTCTTGTTGAAATAAAGAGGGTTTCAAAATTATTTTGTTTCTGTTACCCTAGCAACAGTTTGCAGATGAAGGAAGGATTGGCTAACAATAAAAAAGATGGTTTTCTTGACAGAGCACATATCTCTATATGGAGCGGACCTATATGAATTAACGTATTAGAGCATTTATTGGCAGTGCTATTTTTCTAGGGAAAGAGGTGCTGGAACTCACCATAAACATATCTCATTTTCTTAGAATGGCAATGGTGCCCACCTGAGAGGTGCCAAGACTGAGTTCCTATGAGTTCCCCCTGAAAAAGGGCCCCCAGATGTTGTTAGACTACAACTCCCATTGTCCCTAGCCAGCAGGGGCAGTGGTGAGGGATGGGAGTTGTAGTCCAAAAACATCAGGAGGTCCAAAATTGGGAGCCATCACATTAGGGGGTGAACTGAAGAAATCATCATACTATATATATGGGCACAAATAGCACCTAACATGCAGCATTCAAGAGTTAATTTTTAAACAACATAAATTGGTGGGAGAGTGCCATTTAAAAAGCAAAGGGGTTGTACAGGCAAGGGATGTTGAACCATCTGCACCGCTGCCCCATTCCATCTTCCTGAGGTTATCCCCCCCCCCCCCAGCCAAGCTCTGATGTTGGAAGTTGGGACAAAAGTGGCTGTGGGGAAGAGCAGAGATTAGGTGGAGATTCCAACATCTTGTGTGCACACACCTTTTGCATGCCAAATCCCATTCAAATACACACACTTGTGCTATACACAGAATGTACCCCTGCTGTGAACTTGGTGAAGGCTCAAGTTCAAAGTCATAGGTCTGCCCCAATCAGACCCTAAAATGTCTACATAAAAAGACATACTTGCTCCTTTGAACGGGAAAGGCAATGCTTGATTACTTCAGCTTCTAGTATCGTCCGTTTATGAAGGTCCATGTATTCATAATATCGAGAGAGTCTTGTTTGCCCTTGCTTGTTCACCATAAGAAAAAACTTGATCATGATTCGTTGTCTGCTCTTTCAAGGCTAGATGGTCAAAACTGAAATTGAGATTAAATAAAACTGTAAGGAAATTAACAGCTTCATCGTTTGAATTGGCACTATGTTAAGGACAACCTTTTCTAGGCTTTGACTGTGGGTTCAGGTGAACGAGGCTTCTAAAGCCACATAAAACATCCCAGCCAGCTGCCTGTAGGTGATCCATGCTGGGATGAAGCTTTAGATGTGCCCCCCTCAACATTTGCTGTAAAATGCTTTACTAACATATAAAGTATAAGCAGACATTTCCCAGAACGAAACCCCTCCCACTCTGCAAATTCCAGCAAGGAGATATGTTTAGCAGGCATGTGGGAGGAAATGCATAGCTAGCTACTGTGGAAAAATAGTGTTCTGCAGAAAATTGAAAAGCTAGAAATTAGAACTGTGGGCATTTGCCCCCCTCCTTCTGCATTAATGTGCCAACCACCAAAAGATGGGGAGGGGAGAGCGAGGTGCATTTATTCTAAAGCCTATTATAATGGCATATTATAGTATCGGGCTATTTTTATAATAAAGGTAAAGGTAAAGGTACCCCTGCCCGAACGGGCCAGTCTTGACAGACTCTGGGGTTTGTGCGCCCATCTCACATCTATTGGCCGGGGGCCAGCGCTGTCCGGAGACACTTCCGGGTCACGTGGCCAGCGTGACAACGCTGCTCTGGCGAGCCAGAGCCGCACACGGAACGCCGTTTACCTTCCCGCTGGTAAGCGGTACCTATTTATCTACTTGCCCCCGGGGGTGCTTTCGAACTGCTAGGTGGGCAGGCGCTGGGACCGAACAGCGGGAGCGCACCCCACCGCGGGGATTCGAACCGCCGACCTTTCGATCGGCAAGCCCTAGGCGCTGAGGCTTTAGCCCACAGCGCCACCCGCGTCCCTCATTTTTATAATATATTGCCATTAATTCTAGATGTATTCTTCAGCATTTCTTAACCCCAAGCATATAAAGCTCATAAAGATAAAAGGCAGAAATTGGTAATACCCTATCATAATTGCCTAGGGCATTGCTCTTTGTTCAGTATCTAACTCACATGGTCTAATCCTCACTCAGTGATTAAGTTCACTATTAAGTTCACCCCCCTTACCCTTACCTGCGTGGGGGAGTTAACAAGCAACTTTTAAAAAGTGAAGGGTCAAAGAAGCCACCCATCTATGTTTTTCGCCAATTCCAGATTACACTGGAACCTAGTGCGATCCATGCCATCAGCCAAGGTTTGCAAAAATTCCTTTATAAAGGCGGAAATTAGCCAAGCACAGAACTACTCCAGGGTCACTTTCATGACCCACGTATGAAATAATCATGAGGCATTATCCTGTTAATTTTGCAGACAAATTTCATCACCTACCTACCACCCAGACACTATCATGCTATGTTTTAACATGTCCTGTGTTGGGCCAGTCCCTCGCCTAGTTCAAGCAAGCTAAATGAACTATTGTTCCCACACCACCCCTCTCTAGGCACTCCTCCAAAACAGCAACCTCAGTATCAAGCAGCAGCAGTGAATCTATTGCTCGCAATGTGGTGAACAAGCCTCTCATTTGTTCCACTAATTCTGAACTGAATTGCTCCCATGAATACCCTTTTAGCATGAGTAATTGTTGCAAAATTCAGTCTGTAGACAGGTGTGATGGTTTCATTTCCCCAGCCTGGTTAAGATGATAAGTCATCAGCTTTACCCATGTTAAAGTAATAATAACAAATGGCTGCTTATATTTTTATAACTCAGTGTTCAACTTAACTTTGGATTCTAAAGGCTAAATACAGTTTAGATGAACCTTCATCAGTTCTTCAAGGAAGCCCTAGTTCAGGGGTCGGCAACCCGCGGCTCCAGGGCGGATACTAGCGAGGGGAGGAGGCGCATTGTGCGCCCCGACACTCCCCACTGTGGCGGGCGCTGTACTGGCTGTGATGTCGCATGGGGGCAGTGCGTGTGTTAGTCACGCACCGTCCCGACGTCACCTTCCTGCTTGCCCGCTACATTGTAAGGGGCATGTACGCTGGTCACTGCATTGAAAGGGGGCGTGTACGCTGGTCACTGTTTTGAAGGGGAGTGAAGAACACACACACACACAAAAAGGTAACTTGTTAATTTAACATTTATTTCTATGAGGAGGAGTAATTCTGAGGGGTCAAACAAAGAAATAATAAAAAGTGACAAAAAAGTTATTTTTATAATGACGAGTTTTGCGGCTCCCAGTTTTTTTTTCTTCGGAAACGGGTCCAAGTGGCTCTTTTTGTCTTAAAGGTTGCAGACCCCTGGCCTAGTTTATCATCTTCCAGAAAGAACAAATGTCTAAAGGTATGCTGTAAGTCTTTCACAGCCTAATCTGCAGAAGAATAATTAGAAAATTAGTTTCCCAGATAGTTTAGTAGAGATAAGCTGGGATCTAAAGAGCTCTGTGTGAGGGAAACACTGCCTTGCGTGGGGGGGGGGGTGTCACAAATTCCAGCACTGATGCATCTGTGAAAGATCTGTGGAAGATCTCTAAACCATCAGGGGCTTTTGGGAAGCCACAAGAGCTGCAGGGGGAAACAGGGCTGAACAAGCAGGAGTATATGTGGAACACCACTTCCAGCTGCTTTGATCCTGCCCTACTGTTTGCAACTAATGGGTCCATCCCATTCTGACTTGGTGATTCTGGCACTGTAACTAACTTTAATTCAAGTCAAGTCATTTTATTACGGTCAGTGACCAGTATCAAGAACTTTAATTAACTATATTCAAGTTTGGATGTTCTCTCCTCTCCTCTCTAGAGGCAAGAACGCTAAAATACAGTGGTACCTCGGGTTACAGACGCTTCAGGTTACAGATGCTTCAGGTTACAGACTCTGCTCACCCAGAAATATTGTCTCTGGTTAAGAACTTTGCTTCAGGATGAGAACAGAAATCGCGCGGCAGCCGCATGGCGGCAGCAGGAAGCCCCATTAGCTAAAGTGGTACCTCACATTAAGAACAGTTTCAGGTTAAGAAGGGACCTCCAGAACGAATTAAGTTCTTAACCCGAGGTGTATCAGTTACCTTTAGAATGCATTATGGATGTCATCATTTTGTGCATGTGTATTTAAGGTGGTACCCACGAGAGTCATTGTATACATTTCCTATTGAAGACCCTATAATTTTTCCAAGAACTGGAGATGGCACTATAGTTACTGTACTATGGAGTTACCCACAGTAGACCTGCTCAGTGTTCCTGTCCTGCCACAGTATCTAGTCAAACTAGTTTTACAAACTTCTAATGCATTTCAAAGACAGTTCTAATGACACCACCAGCACAACTTTAACAGAAATGTATACTGTACATTGTTATGGCTGGCACTATAGCTGTTTACTCATATATGTACATGTATATATAAATATAGATACTTGCTTTCGTAGATTTTCACGGGTACAGGAATGCAGGTTTTGGTGTCTTCGGGTGTCTTCCCGTGTAAGAGTTGGGTACATATACACATACACACACAAACACACATTTTAGATACATATACACATACACACACAAACACACATTTTAAAATACAAAAATACAAAGCTCCTCTTTTTCAAGAACATCAACCGCTGTGTTGGCAACACTTAAGTAATTTCACTGGGACACAAGCCCATGTGCATATGGAGGTCCTGGGCAGCCAAGATGACAAGACCTCCCTCTCAGCCTCACTGATGTGGCCCAAAGGAAAGCAGAGCAATACATTTGGTGCCATCTTGGCTGCAGAAGTTGCCAGGAGGTGGCATACAAAGCACCATCCAACCATCTTAGGGACTCCACTCCGGATTTCTGTAGGGTTTACTTCTTAGCCTTTTCTTCTCCTGAAGGAGTATCTCCACCCCCATCGTCCAGCCCGGACACTGAGGTCCAGCGCCGAGGGCCTTCTGGCAGTTCACTCACTGCAATAAGTGAAGTTACAAGGAACCAGGCAGAGGGCCTTCTCGGTGGTGGTGCCCTCCCTGTGGAACACCCTCCCATCAGATGTCAAAGAAATAAACAACTATCTGACTTTTAGAAGACATCTGAAGGCAGCCCTATTCAGGGAAGCTTTTATATTTGATTAATTATTGTATTTTAATATTTTGTTGGAAGCTGCCCAGAGTGGCTGGGGAAACCCAGCCAGATGGACGGGGAATAATAAATTATTATTATTATTATTATCATCATCATCACAATGCAGCAGAGGTTTGGGGTCAGTGTTTCCTTCTGCTACATGGGCTACCTTTACAGGTTGTCGAGCCCCATCTGCCCCTCATTTCCCTCTACAGCACATGCAGAAACTGCCTTCTTGACCACTGGACCCACTATTGGTCTCATCCACTCAATATGATGGAACCTGTCTTTGTATGCAGAGGAGATCCCTAACACACCAAGGGTTTCAGACCGATCAGCTACCCTCACCTGGTTTTGTCGGCCTGGGGTATGGCCAGTGCTATATGCTGACAGCTTTTAGGAGCCACAGATGAGAGCTAAGTGCAGGGTGGAGACCAAAGGTGGACAAACTACCCCAAAAGGAGCACAACCAGATGTCTCCCACCAGATGTACTACCCCTCCTCAAACACCCCATCTGGTAAATATAATTTCACCATACCATTGACGTGTTCTAAAAAAGGTAAAGGACCCCTGACAGTTAAGTCCAGTCACGAATGACTCTGGGGTTGCGGTGCTCATCTCACTTTAATGGCCAAGGGAGCTGACGTTTGTCCGCAGACAGTTTTTCTGGGTCATGTGACCAGCATGACTAAGCCGCTTCTGGCGTAATGGAACGGCAAAACCAGAGCAGCACACAGAAACACTGTTTACCTTCCTGCCAGTTTACCTTCCTATTTATTTACTTGCACTTTGAAGTGCTTTCGAACTGTTAGGTTGGCAGGAGCTGGGACCAAGCAATGGGAGCTCACCCCGTCATGGGGATTCAAACTGCCGACGTTCCGATTGCCAAGTCCTAGACTCAGTGGTTTAGACCACAGCGCCACCCGCGTCCCCTGACTTGTTCTAGGATTGTCCAAAACAGCTTTATTTAATAGACTTTCTCTTTACTTCCCCAGGCCCTAGAGAGGCTCAACCCCAGTTTTATTTGTACAGTTATCAAACTACCCAGAGCAATTGGATTGGGGCGAATGCCACAGTAACATTATAAAAGAAATCAGCTATGATTATAAGTACTGGACAGAGGCAGAAGGGCCAATTCCTATTGGGTCAAATTGAAGATACAGTCATATCTTGGCTCCTGAATGACCTGGAACTCAGACGTTTTGGCTCCTGAACGCCACAAAGCCGGAAGTGATCATTCCAATTTGTGAACGTTCTTTTGGAACCCGAACGTCCGACAGGGCTTGCGGCTGGCTGCAGGAGCTTCCTGCAGTCAATCAGATGCCACAATTTGGGTTTTGGACGTTTTGGAAGTCGAATGGACTTCTGGAACGGATTCCATTCGACTTCCAAACGACGACTGAACTGGTGAGAGAACCAACCTGTAATATTTCCCACTGCATTTGCATTATACATAGTAACTATAGCCACCATAGTCTGATTCACTGCTGGCTCTGCTCTGAAGTACAGTATTTTACACTCTTTCATTTGCTTAATGCTTGATTTTATTTATAGATGGATGCTGAATTTCCTCTTGGGGAACTTCTTGCTATGAAACATAGCCACTGTGTAAAATAATTATATTATTATTATTTATAGATATAGGCATATGTCTTTATGCCAAATGCAATGCTCAGCTCGCTCTTAAATATGGAGCTGTTTAAGAGAATATTAGGCTATTTACAGATTACAGGAGGTACTCTTTCCTCATAAGCTGACAATAACTTTCACTCCCATGTCAGGAGAGTACTCTTAAAAGCTCACAAAAGGGCTTGTGGCTATTGTTAATGGATTTAGATACAACACCTTTCTAAGGAGACAAAAGAGTAATTGATATGTGAGGCATTTTAAAACCTTAGGGGTAGAGCAAAGATTCTCCAACTGTGGTCTGCTAACTCCATTTGGATGGTCCACAGAAAGGTTGCAGTACATGCCTATACTTGATCTATTTTTATGACAATTGAGTTGAAGGTTTTTTTGATCAAGGCCAGAGGACTTAGCCGGATAACAAAGTCCAGACCTAAGACCTGTGATTTTCATAGGAACTGGGTGCAGTCTACTTAACTTTTCTATTTAAAAAAATACCTAACCCCTGATCCGTACTGGTGTTGGTAAGGATTCAACAGAAGTCTCCCTTCACTGTGAACCTGAAAGGGCGATGGAGTGCATACTGCTTTTTGCCAGTGTTCCTGCTGGTAATAATCATATTTGGTCCTAAAACTGGGTTTGAGGGGCAGAGCAGCACTGTGCCAACAGAGCTGCTGGTTCCAAAGCCAGCCTGTTTTCTAGTGAAGAACCTGATCTGAGCCCTGTGCTGTGCCAGGCTGCAGCTAGTGCAGCAAAAATAGGGGTGGGGGGTGGGGGGACGGACTGCTACCACCCTCTGTCCTGGCTGCTCCATGCCCCAGTTAGGATTGGGAGAATTTGCCACTCTATTCCCAAGTTAGAACTGCTCTGCACAATCTGTTTTCAGCACAACCAGGTTGATCAAGGAACATGTGGGATTAAAATAAAGAAGCACATGTCTTGAGCATGAGCTACATGCCTTTCCCTCTGTAATTATTGGGAAACAGCTTCCAGGTCAGAGAGGATTACTTCCAGGCAAATTTTTGTCCCAACACCTTAGTTTTGAATTAAGCACATGGTACACAGTCTCTGAGCACAAACACTGTAGCTCTGGTTATTATAGTTATGAGTTACAGATGAACTTCATCCTCCACATATTTACCTAATCCTTTTCAACACCACTAATTCTAATAATTGCAACATTATATGGAAATGCATTCTATTAGTTAATTATGTGTTGTATAAGTACTTCCTTTTGTTTGTTTTAAACATGCTACCCATTAATTTGAATTAATTACTGTGTTGTTTGTAACTCTGAGACTGTTCTGTTTCTCTTTTCACTCTCTCCATTCCCTAACTTATATTATAAACCTTATTGTGTCTTCATTCTTCTCTCAATTATATACATGTGTATATATTTAATAATAATAATATTTAATAACAACAGCAAGATGCTGGGATGAGTGGGAACAATGTGTGTCTCCTCTTCCATAAAATTATAGGAGTCGTATAAAAAGTATAAATTTTCTTACGTATCCTCAGGTTATGTGGTTTCAACTGAAGAATGGGCCACTTCAGAAGGAAAAGTAAACAGCACAAACTCAAAAGGAAGCCTCAAGAGCTTCTAGCCCATAGAAGAGGCAAATAAAGATAGCATAATTAATGCCCCTTAGGGTTATGAGAATTTATTTTAATTAACCCACTCCAAAATGGCATTGTAGAGTGTGATCCTCAGAAATATTCAGGTGGAAATGATGAGCTGCTATCTGCATGATGAGAATATAATTCCAAACCTTACTTTAGGGTTGATATTGATTAAATTATTGATACAGATTAAATTTTTTGAATTTAATTATGCTTCTTTTTATGCTATGGGAATGAGGTTATGAAAAGATTCAGTCATGCAGGTGTGACACAAAGTAGTGTGTACACACTCAGAGGATGACCTCCAAACCATCCTAAATACAGTGGTGCCTCGCAAGACGAAATTAATCCGTTCCGTGAGTCTCTTCATCTTGCGGTTTTTTCGTCTTGCGAAGCACGGCTATTAGCGGCTTAACGGCTTAGCGGCTATTAACGGCTTAGCGGCTTTAAGAAAAAGGAAAGAAACTCGCAAGAACTTGCGAAGCGACTCAAAAAACGCAAAACCCTTTCGTTTAGCGAGTTTTTCATCTTGCGAGGCATTTGTCTTGCGGGGCACCACTGTATCTTCGAAGAAGCATACGAAAAGCTTGGCCTATCGCTCAACATCCAAAAAAACCAAAGTGCTGCACCAACAAGCCTAAAACAACCACTCTGCAGCGCCACAAATCCAACTCAGTGGTGTAATTGTTGGAAAGTATAAATCACTTCTCCTACCTGGGCAGTTATCTTTCCACAAGAGCCTTCCACTGCGGAAGGACTTGTGGATCCAGAATTGGGCTCCACAATCACCTGTGGACACACCGTTAAGACCGTGTACATGGAAGACAATCTTACTCGGCTACAAGTGATCGCCAAAGAAGAAGACACTCCAAATTAGCCACTTTAACACATAAAGCCCTCCATGACTAGGGATCTAGGTGTAGACTGTTTCAAACCATGAGATCGGCTGAGCGGGGTTCTGCTTCTGGTCCTGCCAATAAACATGGCTTGTTGTGTTGGGATCTGGAAGATCCCAACTCTCTGTAGTCGTGGCCCACCTTTGCAATTCCCTCCCCTTGGCAACATGATACCCTCAATATTAAGGGATTTCTTTGCCATATGGTGAAGACGCCTACTTTCTGAAGTCTTTGGGGCATGAAACTTGTGTTGATCCCTTCAGAATCTGGATCTCTGTGTTCTTAATGGAACTGAAACTGCATGTTATTTTTCAATTGTATTTTATGAGTTTTATCAATATTTTTATATTGTAATTACTTTGAGGTCATTATGATAAACAAAATCTATAAAAACTTGTGATCAATTAATAAGAATTAAAAGCTAATAGTTGCCATCAGGAACGGTCATACTCTGTTTATTCACTTTACAAAGAGAATCTAGAAAACAGTTAGCAACCAATTCACATTCCAGTGTTTACTGTTCTCAATTTTTTTTTTGGAACTGTTTTTGGATTATAAAAATGCAAGTTTAAATGGATTTGCAATGCTTAATTGTCCAGGATGTACTAGCAAAAACACTTTAGGCTTTTCAGGGAACAAATAGCCTTTCATTAATAACTCCCACCTTGTTGCTTATACTTTTATTACTTCCTAGTCAACGTTTAGGGTATACTTCTACTTAAGTACTCTACTGGATCAGACCAAGAACCTATCTAAGCTGTTGTATATATCCCTCAACAAAGGCATAATGCCTCTAACAATAGACCTTGATAGGGCTGGGAATTCTAATCTGAGGAAAATGAAACAGGGCTTTATTCCAGTTTAGTTAATCCAGAACATTTATCTTTGTCTCTGCCCCACTACTGGCCATGCAGCCCACAACAGAAAAAAGACCCCTATAGCCATGGTTTCATGACTGTAGCATTAAAAGTCCAGCTCTCTGTATCAAATTTACTTTGGAAGAAGAAAGCATTTTTTTAAATGTGATTTGCTCATTATTCGGTACTTAGGATGTGACAGAACACTTTAGTGCAATAGCTACTTTATTTAAAGGAAACCTACTTTGAAGTACAAGTGTGTCAGCACTAGACTCCTGTATTTTAATTTCATACCTTCAATTAAACATTTTATTTTGTGACTTGTTTACACTGTAGATGTAAAACGCTCCTATATATAGCTTACATATTAACTTGCTCCTTTTTAAGGATATGGTTTGCAAAGATGACTGAGTAGTTTACCAAAGGCTAAAGAAGGCATGTTCCCTACGGCTCTGACTAACCTTGTTTTAAACATCCCTGTGATGGAGTTTCCCTCAAGGGATTGCTCAGAAAGCTCTCCCTCCTTCTACAGAGGTTAGCCTCTCTTAATTTAATCCCATACTCATAGTAGTAATTTGACACTGGTTTGCCGACTGCCAGTACTCTGGTTTCTATTTGCTGCCTTGCTACTTTGGGTGACAGAGTAATAATAACAACAGCAGTGGCAAAATCAGCGCATGTTTCATGTCCTGGGGGAGGGAGGGTGTGTTGTGCGTGTGGTGGGAGAAATAGCCTCTTGTCCACCCCAAGGAGTCAGCTGTAGACATGTGAGGAATGCAACTGCAATGCCAAGAATGTTTTGCTGGCACAGCCCATCATCGGGGAGACCATTTTAAATGAGCTGAAGGAGCAACAAACAGTAGCAGCCTACTGAAAAATTATAAACTGAGGAGAGAAAGCAGTAGCAAGAGACTGTTAAAGTGGCAGGGAGTTAAGTATGGAATACACTCCTTTGCAATCTTTTAAAAACATACCATCATGGAAAGGTAGTTTTCAAAATGGGTCACAAAACCTTTTATTCCTTCCATGTCTTTATCTCATGGAAGTGGAATGAAGAAGGGACAGAGTTTGTGGTGTTGGGTAAAATGCCAATTTGGACATTCAGAATGAGTGGATGCTTTGTAGACTACCAGTGATTATTGTTGCTGTTTAAAATGCCAGGCAAGAAAAAAAAATTCACTGCAAGAGGCTCATTTGATATAGGAAGCTTTCTCCTAAAAAATGGAAAATGCACTCTTAGCATGGTCAGATAACTGTTGAATTTATATGTTCTTCACATGCTCCTGGCGGTTCCTCCTGAGCTAAATAAAGCCCTGTCTACAACTATCAACAGTTTACACCATTGTGTAAACTGGCAAAAAGACTGAGATACCAAGGAATTTCAAATGTCACATTTGCCAGGAACTCAGCAGGTTGCCTTAGGCAAGCCACACTCTCTCACCTCAACCGCCCAGATCGGCAACACGGGGAAACATTCTGACATACCTTCCAGGGTTGTCGTGAGGATGACAACTGGACAATGCACAGTGAACACGTGAAGTGCGAGTGTCATTCTCACTTTAAAACCAAAGAGCGACCATCTCTGCGGGCAGCTCTGGCTCTCCTGGCCATTGACAAGCGAGTTTTACCGAGGAGTTAAAAAGTCAGCCGCGGGAAACTGATTTAGGACTGAAGGAGCGAGATTTTTTTTCCCCCTCAGCGAACACCAAATACCACCCAGAGCGCAAGAATCCCCTACTTTCCTCTCTATAATTTCCTTCAGGCAGCGCCCGCGCATGCGTGCAGCAGGGCGGCGCGGGTGTCGGAGCAAGGCGGGTGCCGTTTCCCAGCATGCCCCGCGTCCCTCCGCCTCTCCCCCCCCCACCCCGTGGGTGGGTGAGCCGAGCTGCTGAGTGAATCTGTCCGGCTGATGATGGAGCTGAGACTGTAATGGCGGCCGGCGGCGGCAGGAGCAGCAGCGGCGGCGGCGGCGGCGGCTGGAGCTCGGCGCTGCTCTGACACCCGGCTACTGCTCCGCGTGTCCTTGACACCCCCGGGCCGGTCCCTCCCCACAAGCAGCGCCGCTCCGGACTCGGGACACCAGGCGGGAGGAGCAGCAGCAGCAGCAGCAGCAGCAAGAGGAGGCGGGGGAAGGACTCCCCACAGACAATGGACGAACATCCCGGAGCCGGCGGCGGGATCATGGCAGGGCCCAGCCCGAGGCCGCAGCAGCAGCAAGGGCCGCTGCCGCCCGCCGGAGGGAACGCGAACTCCCAGCTGCTCGGCCAGGGCTGCGCGGGGCCCGGCGGCGGAGGCAACCTGCCGCCACAGCAGCAACCCCAAGGCCCGGCGGCAGCGGCGGCTCCGGAAGCGGTGGGCCCCGGCGGCGGCTCGGAGCTGTCCCGGCCTCAACACTACACCATCCCGGGGATCCTGCACTACATCCAGCACGAATGGGCCCGCTTCGAGATGGAGCGCGCGCACTGGGAGGTGGAAAGGGCCGAGCTCCAGGTGAGGCGGAGGGGACACACACACACAAGCACAATGAGAGAGAACGGCTGGCTTGAGGCGAGGAGGGTCTGTCCGTAACCGGGAAGGAGGGATGGGAGCTGCGGCGGCGTGGCTGAGGAGGGAGGGGAGGTGGGTGAGGGACGGACGACGACGCGGCGGCGGCGGCGGGGGAGGAGAAAGTTACCTGTCCGGCGCTGCGGGCGTCACTCGGCACGTTCCCCCGCTCGCGGCTCCTCGGGTTGGGCAGCCTTCCCCGGGGCAGCCATTTTGGTTTCTAGCATGGCGCCCGCCTGGGCCTGTCAGGCTAGTCAGGGGAGGGCTGCCGTCTCCCCCCCCCCCGGCCCCGGAATTTAAAGCACCGACTCCGCAGCGTCCGCGCGCCCTGACAGTTAGCTGGGGCTCGAGGGCGGGGCGGGGGGGCCGCAACGGCGACTTTCCCGCTTGCGGCTGCCGGAGCCCTCGGGACACTTGGGAGGCTTCTCCGGCCTACCGGGAGGGCGAGTCGCATCATCTTTCTAAGGACACGGTGATCTCAACCTGCTCTTAGCCCCCGACCTTATTTATTTCCAGCTGTTACCTTGGGAATACAAAGCCGCGCACTTCCTTCTTGGCGAGGGACCCCGCCTTCTTTCTAGGAATAGGAGGCGTGTTTCCCCTTCAGTCTCTGTTCAGCACCCACATGGGTGACACTACCACTAAAAATAAATAAAAATGAAACGGAAAGTGGGAGACGTGACCAGAGAGAAATGGATAAATTTGACGGATCGACCATTTCAGGCTGCTGCTGCTTATTCTTCATCCATTTGTAATCTAGGGTTACATCAGCAAAATACAGAAAGGTGTAAGGTGTTTGCCAGAACCAAGTATTACATAGGCACATGAGTCAGGGATCCAGGAGTGGCCAGGACTCCCTACTTAGCATGCATTGCTGGGTAGTTAATCTGGTTTTGTCATATGTGAATGACCATTAAAATTGGGTGCCTAGGTGTGAAGGTACATGTGGCTATATAATTAAAGTCTCCAACTGTACACATCTGAGGTTTAGCTACGTTCTAAAAGGTTTTTTAAAAAAATACAAAAAAAGCCTGCATTCGTACTGTATCCTGTGATGTGTGTCCCCATATAGCTAAAGTAAGGAGCAGTGTGAGGCATGTAAAAGCGAAGGTGTGCTTTTCCTGATTAATATGGTTGATTTTCAACGTAGTTAGATTTGGATCTGGAAGCCCTAGGTCTGTCAGAGGACAAGTACTGACTTGTGCACAGCTGTGCAATTTCTCACCTGCAGTTTCCTGTTGGGGGGGGACCGCATTCCATCTTACGGGGTTCTTGTGAGGCAAACACTGAATTTTATAATGCACTGCGAAGCCAAAGAGATACTGTAAAGGAGAACAAACAGTAATAATGTAATCGAGACTAAAATGCCTACTAGATGTTGGGTGTCATGACAAGTGACAACTATATTTTGGCAAACCTATTATTTAACAGAATTACTTTTGTTGTTGCTGTTGCTGCTTTGAGGGATCACGTATATCATATTGAAAGAGAAGTCATGTTTATTCATGAGACTAGCTAAGCAAGTCAAATTCACGATCATATATGTTTATGACATATAGGACCCAGCTTGGGCTGATTATAAGTCTTTATCTTCAGTTAGATGCTTTATCTGCTAGCAGTGTGGCTCAAACCTTTTTTATTATTGAGATTTTTACAATCTGGTAATGGTTCTAGGACATGGAGAAATAATGTAGATGTCAAACACTGATTCAGATGAATTATGGTGATTGTAATAGGAAAGATATTAGGTGAAGCTTTGTGTCTTTTGTGGCATTGAAGACCATTTAATACAGCATTAGATGACTTGCATCCCTGTATCCAGTTATCTGGGACTAAATCCCATCAAACTAAATGAGACTTACTTCTTAGTAGACATGTGTTAGTCCTTTGAAAGTTTGATAGGTCACTCCAGGGCAAGATTAGCCAGTATGATGTCCTCCAGATGTTGTTGGACTTTAACTCTCATCAGCTAGCATGGGGAATGGTCAGGGATAATAGAAGGTAGAGTCCAATGACATACGGAGAGCCTCACTTCAGGATTTCTGTCACGTATCTTGCAGATTTTGCATTAACTCTTGTTCCCTTAGATTGTTGCAGTTTCCTAGATTATTTTTTATATACATTACTGGCTTTTTCTTTCTCTCAAAGAAGGGCCAATAAAAATCTCCAACTGATTTTAAATAGGATGGAATGACAAATAAGAGGCTGCATCTTGAGAGGATAATCCATGAAAATTGGAGATCCCCCCTATGTAAACTGTAGTACTGGGATGGAGAACTGAGTTTGGCTAGTAGGCCAGCTTCAAAACTCGCCCACAGTCCCACTTACCAACATTGACAGGTGTGCAGGACCACTCACCTGTCAACCCTCTACTGTTATAATGATGTCATTTGATTGACACCTGTCAAAGTTTGATGGAGGTCACTGTAACTGCTGAGCAGCTGATTGGTGGTTATAGCAAATTCTTTTGAAGATGCACTTTAAGTGCCAATCAGCTGTTCAGAGCTGGGATCATGCCTTACAAGGGGTGGGCTTTGGAGAAAGTTCTCACTTTTTAATCAGAGATTTTCCCCCTCTGCAAGGGAAACTATTTGGCTACAAAGCAGTCAGCTGCATTAAGGAGTTCTTAGCCAAAATTTAAACTCCTGGTGCAGGGGTAGGCAACCTAAGGCCCATGGGCCACAAGCGGCCCATGAGGGTTGTTTAACCGGCCAACGAGCTGCCTGCTCAGCGAGTCCCTGTGTGCTAAACTGGCGCGGCCCGGGGACTCGCTTCCATGGCGCCGGAAATCGCGTCTGCGCAGACGCCGGAAATCGCGTCTGCGCAGACGCCGGAAATCACAGGCGTGCGCACTCAGGCGCACATCCAATCCAGCCCACGGAGGGATCTCCGCTGGAGTGAACCGGCCCAGGCAAGGTAAACCTTGCTGACCCCTGTCCTAGTGCTTCATTTATGCCCACAAATGGTAGGTGGCCATGGTTCGGGGGAAGCAGTTCTGCAGACCAAACTGGGACCCATATTGGGCCTTCTTATGCCAGTGTGGTGTAGTGGTTAAGAGCGGTAGTCTCGTAATCTGGGGTACCGGGTTCGCGTCTCTGTTCCTCCACATGCAGCTGCTGGGTGACCTTGGGCCAGTCACACTTCTTTGAAGTCTCTCAGCCTCACTCACCTCACAGAGTGTTTGTTGTGAGGGAGGAAGGGAAAGGAGAATGTTAGCCGCTTTGAGACTCCTTAAAGGGAGTGAAAGGCGGGATATCAAATCCAAACTCCTCCTCCTCCATGAGCTGGAGTTTTCTACCCCTGCTATCAGTGTTAGAAACTGAGATTTGAAAGAGGTGATATCATAGAAGTTTGATAAAATGAAGCATGGCATGGACAAAGTGGATAAAGTTTTCTCCCTCTCCCCTAACACTAGAACTTGTGGCTATCCAGTGAAGTTGGATGCTGGAAGACTGATAAAAGAAAGCATTTCTTCATGGAGCATGTACTTAAAACTATGGAACTTGCTCCCATAGGAGGCAGTGA
Source organism: Podarcis vaucheri (assembly GCF_965113315.1). Lineage (NCBI taxonomy): Eukaryota > Metazoa > Chordata > Lepidosauria > Squamata > Lacertidae > Podarcis > Podarcis vaucheri. The sequence goes on from NC_138759.1 coordinate 37,320,824, forward strand.
TGACCACCAACTTAAATAGATTTAAAAGAAGATTGCACAAATTAATGGAGAATAAGGCTTTCAATGGCACTGCTCTACCTCCATAATCAGAGTCAGTATGCCTCTGAATACCAATTGCTGGGAATCAGGTAGACAGAGTGCTGTTAAGTTCATGTCCTGTTTGCTAATCCAGAAATAGTACCTCGGGTTAAGAACTTTGCTTCAGGATGAGAACAGAAATCATGTGGCGGCGGGAGGCCCCATTAGCTAAAGTGGTGCTTCAGGTTAAGAACAGTTTTAGGTTAAGAACGGACCTCCAGAACGAATTAAGTATGTAACCAGAGGTACCACTGTATACAAAACTGGAGATTGTACAGGGGTTTTATGATTGCTATAGTAATGTGGCTGAAAAACTTGATAAAAATGAGATTCAGAACTGTCCAGCAAACCCCCATTAATTATAGAAAAGCAGACCAGGACAGCCAGTTACAGTGAGGGAAGCATTAAAACTATACAGTATTTAAAATAAAGCAATTCATTAGTTTCCTATAGTTTTAATGCTGAGTTTATAAGTTATATGATATACTGGTTAAATGATATTCTTGGCTAATAGTTAAGTATGTTCTTTATGGAGAAGGATCAATACAGTTTTAAAAAGACAATTGGCAATATTAGATGTGTTTTAAATATGTATCTCAATGAAGTGTAATCCCAACATTGTTGCAGTTAATGGATCTTGAGGTGGCTTTCAATTAAGCGGAATGGCTGTTATTGAAATAAGCATTAATATATTTTGGGGACATCAATATCATGAATGACAGTAATAAACATAACTAGATTGGTTATAAATGGTTAATTGTGGAAACTGGTATTTCTTGAGAAGGGACTTGGACAAAACTGCATACTCTCTTCACTATTCAGTTTTTGTGGTGAGACCCTTAATATCTTGGTTCGATCTGAAAGGAATATAGATGAGTTGATGGGTTGCAGCATGAGAAGAAAGTGAAATCCCCCTCTCCACATCCTGACTACAGCCCTTCTCAGGGTAATATACTGGTTGAGTCCAAGATGACTGAGCCACAAAGAGGATAGAACCTGCAAAGAGGATGACTGTACTTCTTGGATATGTTTGATGTGGCATTTTTATATGAATTGGAAATGAGCAACATTTTTGTACAAAGCATTTCTGATGCTGCATCTTGAATATAATATCAAAACAAGGCAACAAAGTATTTTACAATTTATAATATTGGAATAAACATGCTAAAAAAACATTCAGGGGCCAACTTAAGGAGCTGATATGACCAGCTCCCTTGTCCTGATTTCTGCTCTTCTGCCTTCCCACAGGTCTTAAGTAGCTCCAGGGGAGGTGGGGGTGTTGCCCTAACTAAAAACTTAATGATTTAATCATGGTAACAAGAACATGATACATTGTCTATGAATTACTTAATTAGTGAATCGGGAGGGTGTTTACTAGAACAGGTGTAAAGTTTAAGAATAGTATCTCATTTACAAAGCATATTCAGAGCCTTTTTTTAAAAAGGGGGGGCTACCTTGTGATTTCAGTGTTAATACTGAGACTGTGACGCCACTGGAATTGAGTTTGGTTTGGTTTTAAATCCACATGCCCTTGGTCTTTTACACTTTCTCTGAGTTATTGGTGCTGGTCACAACTAGAAGCTTGCTGAATAAAATTCCCTTTGGAAAGTAGGGATTGGAGGTACAGTGTTGTGGTAGTTTTATTGCTATCTAGTAGTTCAGTTCTAGAAGATGGTACCCAGGAATTATTGTTCAGCCTCTTGACAGTTATGCTGTGGGCTTTCATATGGCTTTGTTTTATCTCCCATGCTATTCCACAACTGCATGAAACCAGTGTTAGAAACTCAGACATATACGTTAATCGCCAGATGAGATCTTAAACCTAGGTTACAGTCGTCACAATGAAATGTCTAGGTGCCTTTTTGTGGTGAGATTTATTATTGTTACTAATTTCATTTCTATACCGCTTTAGATTTTAAAGAAAAAATTCAAAAGTCTTCTACAACACATTAAAACATCAGATACTGTAAAACAATCCAGAATAAAACGAATTTAAGTTTCAAGGGAAATATATCACTTTGCTTTCCTCATAGTTATTTACTTACTTAATTTATATAGCTGCCCCATAGCAGAAGAACTGTAGGAAGCCAGTGTGGTGTAGTGGTTTGAGTCTTGGACTAGGACCTGGGCCTTCTTGGTAGTGGTGCCCTTGGTAGTGGACAGGGAACAACAACAACAACAACAACAACAACAAATCATCATCAGGGTTCAAATCCTCCTCAGTCATGAAGCTCACTGGGTGACCTTGGACCAGTCACAGCTTTAGTCTACCTCACAGGGTCATTGTAGGGATTAACTGGGGAGGAGGGTGAGCCATGTACTCCTTGGAGAAAAAGGTGGGATATAAATGCAATAAATAAGCTTTTCTGCTTGCCTGCTTAAGAAAGCAGTAGGGGCCAGCCAGATAGAGATGTCAGTCGCGGATTGGCACCCACAGATTTCCAGTGGTTGCAGCTGGACCCGCGCCAGTTGCATAACTGTCCTGGCGCCTGGGGAATTTCTATCACTAGAAACCACTGTGGGTGTGCTGAGGTGTTACCAATATGTGGCTGGCACCCAGCTTTATATCTCCTTTTCATCTAATCCAAGTGAAGCAGTGGGTGTTCTGAACAAGTGCTTAAACTAGGTAATGGACTGGACTAAACTAAGACTTACACTGCAGTGTGTTGTATTTGGGACTGCCTTTGAAAATGTTCTTGAGACGTCATTTGGTACATAATACAGCAGCCAGGCTATTTATTGGAACTGGTATTAATTACTCCTCTACATGGTCACTTGCTCTCTCTTGCAGGCAGTTTCCATTGGGATCCTTATCAGCTGCTCTTCTTTGGGATCATCTGCTTAATGAAGTGAACAATGTGGTTACTAGGGAGAGGGCCTTTTCAGTGGTGGTGCTCAGTTTATGGAATGATTTTTCTAGAAAGCCTTGCCTGGATTGTGGTTTTCCTGGAATCATGTGAATACCTTTTTTCCCCTCCCAGGACTTTTAATTTCAGTTTTAATCATAGTGGGTACATCTTTCTGGTGTGCTAGGTCTTTGCACCATTCCCCTCTTTCTGTTGATGATTTTATATTGCTTTCATTTTTTTTAGATGCTGTAGTCAGGCTAGTTTTAGATTAACCTTGCTATTTTTATTTTTTAAAAAAGTTTTTGGTATTTCTGCTCCGTAACAGTTTGAACAGTATTGGTATATGTTTTGTTTCTGTCAACTTCCCAGAGAACTATGTTGTATTTGGAGTATAAGTAGTTATAAGAATAGTGAAATAATAAATAAAATGCAGCATTACAGATGCACTTTGTGCCGCTCATATTAGAGACACAGTTTTTGCTCTGATTAGGATGACTAATGTAGCTGGCGTTCTCATGCTCCTTTCTCCTGTGGCATGTGTCTAGTCTCTTCCTTTCATTGATGTGCCATAGGTGGTCATGGTGTGGGAATGACAAAAAAAATATATTACAGAGTACAGTCATACCTCATGTTACGTCCGCTTAATGTTATGTTCTTTCAGGTTACGTCCTGCGGCGACCCAGAAGTACCGGAAAGGGTTACTTCAGGGTTTCGCCGCTCACGCATGTGCAGAAGTGGCGAATCGCAACCCGCGCGTTCGCAGACGCACCGCTGCGGGTTGCGCTCTTTTCATGTTGCGGACGGGCCTCCGGAACGGATCTCGTTCACAACCAGAGGAACCACTGTATAACAGTATAACAATTTTTTGTTGGAATAGACTTATACCTTTGAAGTAAATCAGTTTCAGAAACAAGCTTTCAATATTATTTAGATTCCAGTACAGAAAACCCCCCACAAATGAACAAGTGGTTTTCAAAAGGGAAGGACTGTCTGTTTATCCTGTTGATTAACTCAGCTCCTTTTGAGATGAAAAATTTGCAATGCATCTTCACACTCACTCAGTTAAAACTTGCTGAATTTGTAGCAGGAACACTGCTTCAAAATAATCACATGCCTTCCTCAAAGTGATTTACAATAAATAACTATTAAAAACAGTAACAGAAGAAAGCCACTTTGGGAGCATTTGAAATGCGGACCAACTTGATTTTGCGTCGGATCTTGTGTAGTGATTTTTCTCTGAATACTTAACATTGTCTTCCATATAAAACAGTTGTTTCTAATTGAACTCTCTTGTACAAGCTGTTTGCCCTCCTGGACTACTTTATGTGAGAAAAACAGTTCATTCCACCTTTAATCAAGACTCTGCAGTTCTCCGTAGGAAAGTCCCCTGTTGCATAAGAAACTGACATTAGCTGTTCTACTGTCAGCCTTCACACAATATCTGTATTGTTCTTTTTTCTGTCATCTCTGCTGCTGTTTTTAACATTTCGCTTTCACTTATAATTAACACATATGAAGCTGATACATTTACATAATGCATGATGGAAAACTAAATTTGTGAGAGATATAAGAAAGGAGCAAGGGGTGTCATATCAAATTTGTTGGGGAGGGTTATGACTTAGTGTGTAGAACCCATGTGTATGATAGCGATATAGGCAGTCCAGAAGCTGATCGTGCATTCTTTTCAAGCATAAAGGGATGTGTGAATGCACTTTTGCTTACTTAAACAGCACTTCCAAATAATCCTTGAATAAATCCAACTTGTGATCTTGCTCTCCTCATTCAGATTCATAGTTTTACCAACTTTGTAAGCAAGCTGCATTTAGAAGAATTCTGTAGTAAGCATCGGAGCTCCAGTTTCACAGGGAAAACCTTGGTTTGAGATCATCCAAAGCAATACAGTCTCAATGATACATGTAATATCCTTATAATGTTGATTGATATATCAACATGTAACCAACAAAATATTACATGTAACCAACAAAATATAACCACCACTATTAAAATAAATAAATAAATAAATAAATAAGAAAGTGAGTAACCATTCTTGGCCCAGAAACCTTCCCCTAAAGGAACATTTTTGACCATCTTATGGAAAATTGTTCCCTAAGGGGGCAAAATGCGCCAGCTTTGGAAAGGGAGTTCTAGAGCCAAGTCTTACATACTAAAAAGGCTCTCAGCATGGTCTCCAGAAGGCACATTTCTGTGATGCTGTGATGCACAGTAGGGTTTATACTAATGATTTCAGTAGGCAAGGAGCTTCTTATCAGAGATGGTGGTCCTTCAGATATCACTGTTCCAAACAAGGAGTTAAGAGATCTTTACCAGCACGTTGAATTCAGCCCAGAGTCTTTATGCTTTCTATCAGCTGCCCTTGTCAACAGCTTGGTTATACCATTCTGGACTGATTGTAGTTTCCAAGCACTCTTACAAAGAAATGTTAGAGAAAGGAAGGTCTAGGATTGGCTCACTCTTTCCTGGATATTGTAATTTCTAGAGATCTTGTGGTCTGTATTCTCTGGTTCCACCTTTCCCCTTAACACCATCCTAATCAATTTATTCTTGGAAGAAATCACCATTATCCCACTGATGGAAAAAATATACTGTATTAATTTTTGTTGAAGCATGGACACTGTCATGGCTTTCATATGATTGGCATTGTTTCCTTGTTATGACCATTTAACATTTGTTCAGTCCTTCCACAAGTATCTGTACAACTCATTCTCAGAATGGTGTTGCGATTGATAAATTATTATGGGGAGAGCCTCGCTTACACTTATTAATGCCATGTTATGCCGTTGTATACTTTGAAACAAACAGAAAATCAGGCTCCATTGAAGAAGGGAGGAAGGGGCATTGAACACAGTCACCAGATATCCTGTTTTCTCCAGCTGCAGCCTGGCTTAGGCTTGATTGAAGGAGGATAATCAAACACTGTTTCTAGGCACTACTGTATTCCACAGCACCAGAAGTAGAAAGGGAGACAATTTGCAGTCTTTGGAATTTATAAGCTGTGTTAAGAACAGTCATATAACTGTGAATATCATAGCAATTCTTCGTAATTTACAGAAGTTATTTCTGTCTTCATTTTTTATATTTTAGAAAAATATTGGTGTACTTTGCTGAAATAATAACCAGTGATGTGAATAAATCTAGTAGCAACATGTCCTATATATGTCTATTTAGACAGAAGGCAGTCCCAGTGGGTGACATACAGTTTTGTCCATCTGCAAGCAGAACATTTGTGCAATGGAAGTTCCCTTTCCTCTTCTTCCTCCTGCACCACCCCTAAAACTGCTGTGGAGAGTAGGAAGAACATCTGGAGCTGATTTGGGAGGGTGCTGCAGGAGGGAATGGAGGAAGATGATGTCCTGGTACTTCTGCTTGTACCGCATTGAACATCACCTGTTGAGTTCAGTGGGATTTACTTTTAGGTAAATAGAGAATTTGCAGACTAATTCTATATGTTTATTGATGGATGCCTTCTAGTGTTTTCTTGATTCATTCAAAGTGTATTTAAGATTGTTTTGTAGCTGAGACAGGTACAATTACATACCAGTCACTTTAATGGCTCTATTTTCACTATCCTTTTTTAAACATTGGTTTTTTTATTATGTTTTGAAATAGGCAGGTGGAAATATAAAACAGGTTCAATGGTAGAACTAGACTATTTTAAATACACATGGCTTAAGCATCATGAATGATTCCAATATAAGTAGAGCACCCACACGATTTCATGTATATTTGCCTAATATCAGATTGGAATATTACCTACCAAGAAAGATAACATGCCATATAATGGAAAATCACTGGTGCGTTTCTAATTTCTTTGTGGCCATTCTTGACTATTTAATTTTTATGGTAACAGTGATGTACTATGAAAGTGGTAAGAAAGTAAAACTCATTTCTCAATATAGGCTAAGGTTAATGTCAGGGGCTCAGGAACAGAGGCACAGGGGAGAGAGGAGATGGAGAGCGAAGGGGAAGGATCTGAGGGCAGCGTAGGGGAGTATGGCAGTGACCCGAGAGATTCCATGAGGTTCTCTAGCGAATCAGAAGATTCCCAGAAGGAGGCGCCGATGGTCAGGGCAAGGGGGGCCAGCGGGGACTCCCAAAGCAGCAGCTGGAGATCAGGGCCAGCTTCCCCACCAGAGTCCCAGGTGTCAGGGCCAGCGTCTCCTCCAGCAGGGAGAGAAGATGAGTCGAGACTGACCACACCTCCAGCGGAGAGTGGGGGAACGGAGGGGAGGTCAAGTACAGTTAGCCTCCCCGAAGGGGGAAGCGAAGGTTGCCGGCTGGGCGCGCGCGCCAAGTTCAAATGTACAGGCGCGCGGGGCAGCAGAAAGCCCGGATCGGGAACCAGGTCCTAAAGCCCGCCGGAGGCAGGGGGAAGACTCAGGGGACTCAGCGTCAGAAGAGTCTAGGAAGGGCGAGACCCCAACTGACAGGCGGACCCAGAGGAGGAAAGAGCAGAGGAAGAGGTGGAGCAAGGCTAGGGTCTTAAACTGGTGTCTGGGGGGAGGAGACTCAGACGGAGTTTCAGTGGTCTAGAGTTTAAGACGTAGAGCTGCGCGCTGCGGCTGTGAAAGCAAAACTGAACTTCAATAAAGACTTTTGTATATAACAACGAACCAGCGTTGGTCCTTTGTGAGCTGGGACCTAGGGCAGCTCTGACAGTTAATAACTCACATTGTGTCGTGTACATTTTTATGTACAACTTACCTGAGCAGATTGCAGTTGATCACTCTTCCTCCGCACAATGACAGGAAAGTAGGCTGACTGTCAGATTTTTCTTTCTTCTCCTTAGCTATATATCAGAACCCACTTGTGTCTCAGTCGTTAATGTAGTCACTCTGGTGGGAGGAGAACCTGTGGATTTAGCTGGCTGGCACTTAGCCGTTACCTCTGGAACTGTGTTTTGTTTATTAAAATTATTCGTATACTGCCTTTTATTTCAAAGAAATGTCAGAGTAGTCTACAGAATAATAAAACAGGATGTAATTAAATAGAACAACAAAAACCTTTTCAATAAAAATATGTATCAGTCAAAGTAACCAGAAATGCCAGGAAGTGGGATTAACAGTTGGGGAAAGTTCAGGTAAAGAGGTATATTTTTAATTATTGGCAGAAGCATTTAGCTATCAGCGCCTGCCTTATCTTCATAGGGGGATTATTCATACTCTGTAGTCACCACCAAAGAAAAAGCCATTTTGGTGTTCTGTTTAATACTTTGAAATACTCTTCCACCAGCTACGTTGTTGTTCTAGGAAATTAAATTCCTTTTTACTTTGCTTGTAGCCATTTTGTTGGGTTGTGAGGAAATCCTGGCTGCTAAAAAGGTGCACAGAATTTTCATCTACAGTTTGGGTAGGACCTGAATGAATAGATTCAAGTTACAAAAAAGGAGATTCCAACTAAATACAGTGGAATCTCGGTTGTCGAAGGTAATCCATTAAGGAAGACCATTTGACTTCCGAAACATTCGACAACTGAGGCACAGTGGGCGGTTGGCAGTTTCTATGGAGAAACGTGCCTCAGAAGCCATTCGACTTCCAAGGCACATTCGAAAATGGAAGCATTCACTTCTGGGTTTTCGGAGTTTAGGTTCTGAATCGTTCGGCTTCCGAGACACTCGAAAACTGAGGTTCCACTGTATTAGGAAGAACTTTCTGGTGGTAAGAGTTGTTCGACATTGGAACGGACTCCCTCAGAAGGTGGTGGACTCTCCTTCATTGGAAGTTTCTAAGCAGAGGTTGGGTGGCCATCTGTCACGGATGCTTTAGTTGTGATTCCTGCGTTTAAATTTTTCTCTGATGTTTATTTTCCTTTTGTCTTTTTCCTTTTATTTTCCTTTGCTCCCCCCCCCAATCTTTCCTCTCTTCTTGTTTCTTTCCTTTCCTTTTTTCTTCTTTTCACATTCTTTTCCTTCTTTCTTTTTTCAGTGGATATATTTAGGGCCTTTCTTAAGCTCCAGGGTTTGTGTATTCATGGGTGGAAGACAGGGTAATGTCGGTCTTCCAGGGTGAGAGGTTAGGAGGAGAAAGGAAAGATGCCAGGTAAGAGCTGGGAGGGGCTGCTACCTTCTGTTGGCAGTGGGGGCTGAGAACTGTCTTTAGGAGAGGACTCTAGACTCTTGTTTTTATTTTTTGTAATTGTTATCTTATTGTATTGTGAGAATAATAATAGTAACAATAACAATAATTATAGTAGTAGTAGTAGTGGCTGAAGGTGTGAGGAAATTCCACGATAATGGAGTTTTTCTTGTGCACCTCTGAATCCAAACCAAACCAATGAATACTTTCTGGTAGATACAAATGATCCTATATGGAAAGGACATTCTAATTATGTGTCAGAGTATAATGTTTTCTGCCAGAATATAATGTTGCATTTGACAAGGCTGCGCTTCATTTATTTGTATATGGGAACTCTTTTACCCCAGAGTTTTTTCTGTCACTTCAAAGTGAGGAATAGAGCACAGGTTTAGGGATATCATATGCAGGATAAACACAATAGATCCAGATTTTACTGTTACATTTTATATGTGAGTCGTGTGCAGACCTGTTCCTTCTGTTGTCAACTATATTAATAATGCAAAATCTTTGACAAGCTGGTTAATCTCTCAGAGGGTTTTGAAAGAACATTTATGTTGACTGTAGAATTTGATTTACTGGAATTTATTGGAAATAAGGTGTGTGTGTGTGTGTGTGTGTGTGTGTGTGTTTAAAATCGTTTGGTTTATTTTTAGTGCTGTTACTGGCATCCTATTATTATTATTTTTAAAAACTGCAACACCTTGCAGATTAGTAACATCAGTTGAAATTGATCAGACTAATTGACTATTAAATCATTTTACTTTTTCACAAAACAGGAATTTCTATTAGGTCACATATAACTTAACTCCATTGAGCTCAGCGGGTCTGTTCTGAGGATGACTAATATTGGATCTTACTCATTGTTTATTTGTTTGTTTATTACAGGAGTTTTAAAAATAAAACTTGGAAATATGCCTTGAAAACTTCTGGCAGGAATATACATTCAGTGATGATATATGTGAACAAGAGACTTGAACTGAAAATTCTAATTTGACTTTTATGTTTTCAGGCTCGGATTGCATTTTTGCAAGGTGAAAGAAAAGGTCAAGAAAACTTGAAGAAAGATTTAGTAAGAAGAATAAAAATGTTAGAATATGCATTAAAACAAGAAAGGTATGTGTACCAATTCTCTAATCTGAGAAATTTATTGGCTATTTTAAAATGTACATTTCCTGTAAGGAAATTGGCCACAGGTTAGAAAATATATTGACTAAAAGAAAAAGGGGAAAAGCAATCCACTTAATGTTTATATAGCAAAATCTCATTTCTGAGTTGGATCTGCCCAAAATAAACTCTCCTGTTACTTGAAGTGCTTTGACAACTCACATCAGCAATTTCTGCCATCAGTTTTTTGTTGCAGACGCTGGGATTGTTTCTGAATTCCACACTGCACTATTTTCTTAGGAAGATAGCCACCTAATTGTGCAGTGGATGTCTGCTTGCACAACAGGACTTCTTTTCTGTTGACATTCAGATCACATTTTGGGGGGCATGTTGGGTGCTGTACAGGAAAGGAGGAAGAGGAAGTCCCATTCTGCAAGTGAAAATCTGCCTGTGCAACACTGCCAGCCACTTTTATGTGTGTGTTTTTGTATGCAATGTAAAGTATTTTAACTTACCAAGACTTGATTAACGGAAAATAATCCATGGGCCTTTTCTGCCTTATAATAATTCTTACTGTAACGTGTTGTCACAGATGTGATAAATAAAGGAGCCTGATGGGATGAACAATGTCAGATTATGAGTATACTCGGACATTGTATTTAAAATCCCACAGATGTGACATTCCATTTTTTTTCAGATGTGGAAAGCCTCCCTTTTTCCTATGACAGCACTATTGTGAATGCTTCCAGCTTAAGAATTTTGCTGCAGTAGTGATCATGACAGTTGCAAAACAGTATCTAATGACTGAACAGAAGCAGTAAGATCTCTGAAAAGTTGTAATTTAAAGGAAATGGAAAAGACCTTTTGTTACAATTTGGGAAAGTAACATTTTCTGACTTAATAGGGAAGTTGCAAGCTTGTACAAGAAGCATGCTTGAGACATACAGGAATAACAGGAGTTTACTGAAATGAAAATTTTAAAAATGCAAGAGAGCCAAGCCTTCATGGCTACAGAGCTTCAATGCAGTATAGCTGTGCAAGCAAAAAATGATTAGACCATCAGTTAAGAATTCTACACTTCCACTCTCTTTAATGAAAGGCAGGAAGTCACTGGGTTCAAACAATGCCCTGTTGGGCATATACTTAACCATCCTCAAACACAGCATTTAAAATAGAAACAAAATGGATGGGTAGCTGTAGCTCAACTGCAAGGTTCAGAAAAAGGAAACTAAATGATCAAGGGAGTTAGGGCAGGTACCCTGTGAGGAAAGGTTGCAGGATGGAGGACTTTTTAGTTTAGAGAAAATCTGAATAAGAGGTGACATAGAAGTTCATAAAATTATGCAAGGCATAGAGAAAGTGGACAGAGAAAATTTTCTCTCCTCTTGTACCACTCAACGTTGTGCATATCCATTGATACTGAATGTTGATAGACTCAGGAAAGAAAATACTTCTTCACATAACATATAGTGGAAGAAGTGGAAGAAGGTGGAAGATAGGCCTATCAAGCGTTACTGGTCGTGATGGCCATTGGAGTCAGTATGCTTCTGAATACCAGTTGCTAGAAACAGCAGGAGTGGAGAGTTCTCTTGTGGAGGAGTGGAGAGTCTCTCCCGCTTGCAGATTTCCACAGGCACCTGTGGTTGGCCACTGTGACAACTGGATGTTTGCCTAGATGGGCCACTGAGACTAGATTTTCCCTTGGCATTTCAGTGCCTGACATCTGCTTAGTCATTTAATGATTACAATTTCCTGTTTGTTTTAGGAAGTGGGTGACTCTTTTGGTACTCCTACCTTTTTCGCTAGGTCATTACATGAAATAAAATTTTGGAGGCTGTATGCAGAGTCACGTGTGTCTGTTTTACAGTTAGAGAAATGAGGTAAAACTATTTTTCCGTTGTACATTTGTGGTTCTTATTTTTAGAGAACACCAACTGCCAGAAATAGCTGCTATGGATATGTACTTAACAGGAATATTAATTTGTAGTATGTTGCATCTGAAGCAGCACTCATACTGTATTGCCCTCCTCCCTTCTGCCCCCGGAAAGATTCTCCTGAGAGTGGAGGCCATTCGCGAAAGATTTCCCCTGACCTATAGAAGAAGCTTTATGGGGCTGCAGAGAGAAGAAGAGGACAAGGATTCCCCTTGCATGAGTGTCTTTGTGAGCATTGCTTTTAGATGCAATGCAGTGGGAAAACACAGAGGGAATTAATTTTCATTACTGATCAATATGTTTATGTTTAATTTTTAAGGGCAAAATATCATAAACTAAAATATGGCACAGAATTGAACCAAGGTGACTTGAAAATGCCAACTTTTGAATCAGGTAACAAACTATTTGCAACCACTGAATTTAGTTTAAATTCTTCTATTGCTCACTTTTTATATAAAGAGAAATCCCTTCCCAACTGTGTAAGCAGTATCTTTATACAGTTCCAAGTGAATTTATTTCTATGCTATTTTTTATTTATTGTATGGCTTTGTCTTTATGCTGTGATTAATTTTCAGTATGATTTATAACTATGATTATAAATCAGAGATAGATCTCAGTATCTGGGCTGAATGATGGTGTGTGTGGAAACGCTCCTTCAGATGGCCCTAATAATGTGATATCCAGATATTTGTAAAAATAGGAAAGCAGAGATTCCGAGAAACAAAGAAGAGTGTGTGTGTGTGCGCGCGTGTGTGCAAATTCACAAATGATATTCTGCTAAAAGTATAAAGTCCTCAGGAAAAACTGGGGAATATAAAAAAGAACAGGTCCATAAAGTATCTTGTTAGTTTTTGAAAAAGCGGAGTCTTGTATGGAGTAAGAGCAAAAATTCCTTGGCTGTTACTATCTCAGGGTTTAAGTGCATCCCCATGTATAAACAAACGTTCACATGGAAAGTTGGCATAGCAGGAGTATATGCATTTCAGAAGCTATAGCGTAGTCTTCCAAATATGCTTGCTTTCCCATGCATTTTTAACTGGGGAGCATTCTAACATGTAACCCTTATGTGCAATCAGAAGCAATAAAAAACATAAGAACTAAAAAATAGAATTAGTTTTTCTGTTACTGTTTCATTTTCCACTTTGCAGCCAAATGGCTCTTAAAGACAACAAAGAACAAACCCCACAGACTAAACCAGATCCTTAATGGAGCAGAATCTTCATCAAAATAAAATTGACAGGACATAGAATAAGTAAAATCCACTATTCTGTGTGCCGCATGCTGTACAAGACTTGCAGGGAAAGTGTTACTAAAGTGTTATTTTGCATTTCAGAAGAAACCAAAGATACAGAGGTTCCTACAGTACCTCATAATAGTCAGCTAACCTGGAAGCAAGGCAGACAGTTATTAAGACAGTAAGTGTTACATTTGTATACTTTTCATATATTTATATATACTGTATTATTTTATTTTGAGATTGTCTTATGATCACTTATGGTAGCCTATACACAAAGAAGCAAGTATTTTAAAATATGTATTTCTTATGGGGAAGTGTTGCATGGGAAGCAACACTTGGAAGTGCAAATCAATAGCGCCTGGGGGCAATTCAGTAATTTGTTTTTAAAAACCCAAAACAATTCAGTATTGATACCGTAAATCCTTGTAAAGCACATCTTATTTAGATATGTGGGCGTTTGTGTATGTATGCGAAGATAATGCTTTCACTCTTACTCATTAGGTATCTTCAGGAAGTAGGTTACACAGATACAATATTGGATGTACGGTCACAGAGGGTGAGGTCTTTACTTGGGCTTTCCAGTTCAGAACCAAACGGCTCAGTGGAGACTAAAAATTTGGAACAGATTCTTAATGGTGGAGAATCAAAACAAAAGGGACAGGACAATAAAAGGTAGGCAATGCAATGCTATTTATTCATTTTTAAAACTTATATCCTGTCTTTTGTCTGAAGCAGATGTCTATACAGTACCTAAAAATTGACATCCTTTTTATCTAGGAGAATCTACTGCATTAGAAAGTGATAATCGTAATATGTATAAATCCAAGATGTGTTTCTTCACTTAGAGGATGCTTCTATTTTCAAGTGAGAAGCATTCTGGGCCTTCATGGGATGTGAATTGCTGCTTACTTTCCTCAGGGGATCTTTGGTCTAGTTTGGAGATACTAGAAGCAACCATCCTGCTTTTGCTGTCTTCTAGACCTGACACTTTTTACCACTTCCTTCAAACTGTGGCACAGACAACCTGCTACAGACTGAGAAAACAACATACTGCCCTGCCTTCCTAGAGAATAAAAAAGTGGAAGGAGGTGAGGCAGTAATTAAAAAATACCTGTTCTTTGTGCCAAATCCTCGGAGGAAAAATCTGAAAATTTAGCTAGAAATCTTTGAAATCCCACATTCCTTGTTGTCTTTGTGCATATCAATGAGATTTTTAAAGGGGTTTTCTTGACCATAGAATCTTAATTCAGAAAGCAGCCATAGCTGTTTACCAACATTGAAAATATTTTTCCCTTGTAGGAACCCTGGTGATGTTCTTGAAACATTTAATTTCTTGGAAAATGCAGATGATAGTGACGAAGAAGAAGAGAGTGACATGATAGAAGATATTGCAGATGGAAAAGAAAAACACCGGATAAATAAAAAACACAAAGTAAAAAAAAGTCTTAGTTTTATTGTTTTGTGGTTCAACCCAACAGCACAGATAGGGTCATCTTATTACCACTGTCAGTACACAGCTAGTAATCCAACAGATTTTGGAATAAAGTTAATTGAACCTACTTGAAGAGTTTAAGACTGTAACTTCTGCAGTGCTTCCCTGAACTGAGGTAAAGCAGGCTGAAAATAACTGGCTGGAATAGGTACATAATGTATTGAAATGTAAAACATATAATGCTCCCTTATATCTGTTCAGATGGTTGAAAGTCAATATGGCATGGTGATTGAGTGTTGAACCAGGATTGGAAAGAGCCTGGTTCTAATCTCTACTCAGCTATGAGGTTCACTGGGTGGCCTATGGTAATTCTATTTTAGTCTAATCTCCCTCACAGTGCTGTGAAGATAAATAGGGTGAGGGAGATGATATATGGTGAGGGAGATGACAAGGTGCACTATCTTGAACGTCTTTGAGGAAAGTGGGTGGTATAAATGAACTAAGTAAACAATTTCTTTTGCACATCACAGTAACCCACAGTTTAGTGCTACATGCACAAGCTACAGTTAGCCTTGAACTCCCCTCATGTGGCTGACAGGAGACGTTTGAAAGTTTATGCATCTGCTTTTACATGGTTTCCTGTTTTGCCCAGTCTAGCAACTGTGATTTAAATTAGTTACGGTGAGCTTCAACAAGCCAGATTTAAAACAGCGGTTTGAAGTTGTCTTGCTTGAAATTAGCCTTCATCACAGTTTGTTGCACCAGACAACACAGCAGTTAAAGGAAAGTAAAAACAATAGCTTATGAACGCCTTCTAAGTGGGGAGAGGAGTGTGTCTGGTTCCCCATGCCCATGCACATTGTGCCAATCCAATGGTAGAGAACCAAACAACTGATTAGATGAAGAAAAATTTGAGTGTTTGAGGGGTTAATAATATGGAGGCATCAATAGTAAAAAGGGTTCTCTGCTACAATCACAAACCTGTGTTTTCAAATAGTGTGTCTCCTTATCAGCACTAAAACAATTCCTTGCAGATTTTAACTTCATATACATAGCTGTAGAGTAATAGCACAATTTAATCTCATTCCATATTTATTATTTTATTTGTATACTGCCCATCATCTGACCTTCACATAGTGGTTCACAAACCAAAATACATAACACAAACAAACAAAAATAAACAAAGAACCCCCTTTCTACAAACACATGTAATGGATTAAGTACATTTAATGCACTGCTCTTTATTTTAGACAAAATGATATTTGTATTCAGAAGTACACCAAATGGCAATATTGGGGGAGAACCTAAAAAACATAGTTTCTCAAAGCATATTGTCCCTAAAACTGATTATGTCACAATCGATTTTAGATTGGAAATGAAGGGCTAGCAGCTGACCTAACAGATGATCCAGACACAGAAGAAGCCTTGAAAGAGTTTGATTTCCTGGTAACTGCAGAAGATGGAGAGGGAGCCGGAGAGGCAAGGAGTTCAGGAGATGGGACAGAATGGGGTAAGAAGTATAAAGAAACAATCACATAAAACGTAAAGATAATTCTCTGTGTGTGCCTGCACATATGCATCAAAACCAAAAACTGAATTATTTGTGGTATTCAGATGCTATAAAAAAGGAAAGAAAAAAGAATGAATGGTAGATTTCATACTCTTTAATTACAAAAGTCAAAATGTATTCAGATTTAAGTATGACATCTGTTTCTGCTTTTATTCCATTTCCCTGTGTGCTCTTATTTCTTAGAATTTTAGCCTAAGTTTGGTGGTCAACCTTTTATTTCTTATCCTATATCTTCTATTCTTTCCTTGCTTAAGCAGATAATAAATTTTCCAATCATTTGGGTAGTTTTTTAAATAAGTAATTTGTTTTGTTTTTATTTGTTTAAGATAAACTAATACTTGAAGCAGATGGTGCATTTACTGTTGGCAAGACCGGCAGCTTAGTATTCTAAATTGGTTATTTTTCCCCAGAATATATAATGAATTTTAAAATAATGCAATAATATAAATAGTAAAAAAACATGCTTACCTGGAAGTTCCATTGAAATCAATGGGACTTACTTTCAAGCAAGATAGATAGCAAGGTGCCTGTAGTTATAAACAAAGTATCCGAAGTGAGATCACTATAGGTGTATTGTGTAATATAAAGTAAGCTATTTGTTGCAAAGACAGCTCTTATTTATGTGCTTTTATTCCCTAATTTGCAAATAGTAAAATTTATTTCCTGAATTTAATTCGCTTGCCCCAATTTAGAGAACTCCACATATAACAAAAGGCTACAAAAGTGCCTGTTGTTTGTTGTGACTGCTTATTTGGAAGTGCAGAGCTGAAAGTCTTTATAATCTGTTAACAATGTAGGCTTCTGCTGCCCAAAGCACCCAGGATGTAAAATATACGGGTCTTTCCCCACTTTCTGCTGTCCTAGAAATTGAGTTGATGAGCATGCTAAAATGTTTCTGTACTTTGATTAATTTATCTGGATTTGTGTGGCAAACTTGGCTTTACAACATAAAACTTTTCTTTTTGAACTAGCAGTATTAATTTTTGTATTGAGCTGTAGCACTTCAATCAAGAGTTCAGAATGCTGAAATAGAAAGATCAAACACTAATTTGATCCACCATTTATATAAAAAAATGAGGCCACTGTTTAGATGTTTATCTAGAAGTCATGGAACAAGTCTTATGCCAAGATGCTTGGCCGACTCCAGACTTTATGCTGGCGAGAGCATCCCACTGTGATTGTAAACTGCAGAGCCATACTTATTTAGGTGTCAAAAAGTATTGATCCAGTTCAGTCTGCTTGATATTTCATAATGCCATATTTTCACAATCATTGTCCTGATTCCTGGATCTTTTAGATTTTCCCATCACTTATAGGCAACTGTTCCCATTTTTGAGCAATACGGTCTTAATGAGCTCTTCCCAGCTGTGTAATGGTTTTCATGTTGACCTCTGGCCTTTGGCTGAGAACCTCAGAATGGAAAACCTAAAGGAGGCAGACACTGAAAAGCTCAGCAGTCCCAGCCATGCCCTTCCTGCAGTCAACAGAGGGGTGCTCCTGTCAGCAGGTGGGAGGTTCTCTGCTTTGTCTGCAGCTCTTTGTGCCACTTCTGACACTGCTCCAGAGGCTTGGGGGACCCTCCAGAGCTGTGTAGGAAGGTGGCACTGGGGGCTGCAGAGGTTGGGAGAAATCAGCAGAGTCAGTCAGGCAAGCAAGCAGCTTTTCCCCATTGTATCAAAAGCAGTCTATGGGCATAAGGAGCCTTTCCGTATATGAAAGGTGAAGCTTGGCTCCAGCTATTAGCAATACCATTTGAAATGCAAAGATAAAATTTCCTGTTGGGTTTGCTGCCACATCTGTTACTTGTGCCTGTTTCGGCATTTCTATTGTGATTTATTTATTTTTGATAATGAGGGTTCAAGTACCACTTGGGCAGCAATCTACCTTTTCTCCAAGTATTGTCTGTTTTTCACCCCTCCACTGGGTGAGGAACCATAATTGTGCTCAGTGAAATTCTCCTGTGGATGAAGGGAACTAGTCACAACTGGGTTAATATTTCCAACTGGCCTAGGCAGGAAGCTCTTCAAGTAATTTGCTTGTACTCCTCATCTCTTCAGTTTAGTTTCCTATCTGACTCAGGGCAGAAGTTGATTTTTCTCATCTTGCCTATGCAGAAAGAATTTAAACTACATCTCCCCTATTTTTCACAGCTCCTCTGTTTTTAGCTGCTTTATTTTTCCAGCTCCTTCTTTTAAAAAGTTTTTCCCTTGAGGCTTGGCTTCACCTCCCACTGCATGCCTCCCCATCTGTTCTTATTCTTTGGACTCTTGTTTGGATACTTGTTTGGAGGGAACAAAGATTGGCCCTGTTTTAGAGTTTTTTTATAGTGCCTGGATCCTCCAAACCACCTATTCTTGTTGTAAAGATTGTATTCAGTAGTTTTCTAAAGCATCTTTCAAGGTTGGGACAAAAAATGAAAGCGAGGTCTCCTGCAAGAGAGGAGGAGCAGCACATGCAAATTACTTGAAGAGTTTCCTAACTAGCTTTATTGGAGGCATTTGGCCAGTGGTGACTGGCTCTCTTTATCTTCCCAAGAAGTGACCTTCATGACAAACAGAATTTGTAATAAGGAAAATGGATAGTTGATTTTCACAGATTTCTCCTTCCCCATGCAATCCCCTGAAAAGGTGCTGCTGGGAGCTGCAAGGGGAATCCGTTCTATCCCCCTTTTTTCTGTGGGGAGCCTCTGCTGAATCCCACGCCCCTCTACCATATCTCACCTAGTTCAGGAGAGTTCTCTGATTCTCAGGAGGGGAACAAAGGTCTCCTACTGCCAGACCCTTTATGTAAGAGCTTCTTAAGATCAAAGCCATTGAATGTGTTGCCACTTCAGATTGTTTTCTTGATGCCCACATAAATCCGCCCATAGGGAGTTACCGTAATCCTTTATTTTTTAAAAAATGAGCAAAATCTAATGAAATTGACTCTTTCTTAATTCATGTCGGGTGGGAAGAACTCGAATTAAGTACAGCTGCTTCTTCATCACTAGAACATAGGCTTTACAAATCAGATAAATTTGATCAGTTAACTAGAGTTGTATCATTATTAATATAAAAGCATAGGAATCTGTCAGACCAATGGTCCATCTTGCACAGTTTTGTCTATAGTTAATGTCAGCAGCTCTTTGGGGTTTCAGACAGGAAGTACTTTCCAGCTTGTCTGGCAGGTGCTGGGGACTGAATCTGTGACCCTCTGCATGTGACACAGATGTTCTGGCACTGAGCTGTGACCCTTTCCCATTCCTTTCGTAGAACTTAGTGTACTCAGCACCAGAAACAGTTTAGTCATGCTGGCCACATGACCCGGAAAACTGTCTGCCTGAAAGTGGAGATGAGCGCTGTAGCCCATAGTCAAATTTGACAGGACTTAACTGTCCAGGGGTCCTTTACCTTTATATTTACTTACCTATTCAGTGTAAGGAACAAAGGGGAGAGATAAGTGAAGAAACTCGTTTCAGCATCCACCCTGTGCATTTCACATTGCTGTCTTGGTGAAGTCCTAGCACCTTTCCCCAATAATTTTGTGGCAGCAAGAAAAGTCTTGGATATTCCAAAAGGATTCATTCCATTCAGTTAGCATATGATCTCAGTCCATGCTTGCTCCCTTGTCTGCCAACAGGTATTGGTTGTTGTAATAGATTTTATTCAGCAGATACTTGAATAGTATGTTTGCCACCAATTGGAATTGCTTCTTGGGGATCCATTCCTTAGGTGTTTCAAGTAGCAGCTTTTGTGTTCTTTTAATGCAATTTTATCCCATGCTCAGGCAGCTATAAAAATGCAGTCTTCCTACAGTGAACCATGGTTAAGCCCAGTGTGTAAGCATCATTCCTATAGTCAGGTGGGGATCATCATAATTTAATTTAATGGTTGGTTTCTAGTAGAGAGGAAGCAACATTAAAGTGTCCTTCTGAACACCTATTATTAAATATAGCATTTAAATTGATTCTCTACCTGATCCTAAATAACTTACTCACTTGAAGCAGAAATAATATAACATTTGGTTAAAACTTTTGAGAGTATTCAGATCACACTTCTTGTTTTGATGAAATCAGGTGTGGACCCCTCTAATTTTACATCACCAGCTATCTGCTCCTTCATAAGTAGCTGGATATAGTGCCAAATGATAGTGGATAGTGGC
Organism: Podarcis vaucheri; assembly: GCF_965113315.1. Classification (NCBI taxonomy): domain Eukaryota; kingdom Metazoa; phylum Chordata; class Lepidosauria; order Squamata; family Lacertidae; genus Podarcis; species Podarcis vaucheri. Next base: position 37,341,260 of record NC_138759.1, read on the forward strand.
TCTTTTTTGTTTGTTTGAACCCGGCCAGGTTCGATCTTGCAGAATCTCCCAGTTACCTAGTCAGCCTCTTCCCACAGTAAGATAGTCAGAGAAGGAAGTGCACACTTACTCCTAAGCTTATAATGTGTATTATCCTGGAAGTGTGAACTATCTTGTAAACAGGACTAGAGACTGAATAAAACAAAAAAGTACTTCATCGGGTACTTACGCTTGCTTGCCTACAGTGTATTAATAGGAATGCTGGCTGGGAACTTCCAAGTTGCAACCTAATCCTTTATATACTTAGAAAGGAGCAGGAGTAAGGCAGTGAGGAGGAGCACAGCTGCACACCTGGCTTTCCAGGTGTAGTTGCAGTAGTTGCAGTGCCTCTAGACTCCACTGATCTGCCCACTTTGCACTGACTTCACTTGCCTCTTTGAGGAGACCAGCTGTGTGGTGCCACCACTCCTCACTGACTGCTCCTGGAAGTAAGTACTGTTGAGTTCAATAGGGATTAGTTCCAAGTAAGTAGAGCACAAGCATCAATCTTACAAAAATCCACCTTGGATCATGATTTACTAGTTCATTAAAATATTTATATTTCATATGCTCAGAACACATCTATTGACCTTGCTGTAGAGTGGAAGTGAGCTCTCTTTCCTTACAAGCTTTCTCAACTAAGTGTGCCTGTGCTAATTCTTTTAAGATAACACCATACCCAAACTTATTTCATAGAGACTCAGTGTCTTCAGTGGAAGTTCTATGCAATGTGTTTTATAATCTGGGTATAAATGCTTGAATGTTCATTACTTAAATTATAAATGTAGACAAGCCTATTCTTCCATCACTCCCCCCCCCCCCCGAATTTGTCGTGACTGCTTGAGTTACAGCATACATTGAACTGGTGCACTTTTTTTAATTAAAAGAAGGAAAAAGGAAACCCTATGAATTTCGTTAATGTTTTTAATAACCTGAAACAAAAAACCCCCTTCCCTTTATGATGATTTGGATGTGTTTTAGCACTACTAGATCTTATTGCATGTAGAGCAAGACCGAAGGAGAAATGCATGGTAGTTTTCATGAACAAAATGGTGCTGACACTTAATTCAGTTGCACATTCATGAGTTGTATTGCATGGAAAATATTGATTTGCTTATTTAAGTCTGGCTGAATAATTTGTTAATATTGTCTTACTAAAGATGCAGTAATTTCATACATTAGCGTTAATCCATTAATTTTTTCATATCAGTGAATGCAAAGAAGTTTTTCTTCTTTACTGTTGACAAATCATTATAATGTGTGGGGAATATTTCTTTTTACCAAAAGGGAAGCATTTTGCAAAACAGTAACAAACTGCACCTTTATAATACTGAAATGTAACTGAATAACATTTTGTATTGATGATTAACCTATAACACTCACAGACAGCTTGCATTGCCAACTGCTGATTATTTTTGTTTCAATAATATGCTGCATGTAGACAAAGATGACCTGTCCCCAACTGCTGAGGTTTGGGATGTAGACCAGGGACTAATAAGTAAACTGAAGGAACAGTACAAGAAGGAACGAAAGGGGAAGAAAGGGGTAAAGAGTAAGTGCAGATTCTGAATTTTGACAGGTTTTTTTTTTTAATGTATTCTGTTTTTACTGCTCCATTTTAACACTTTGCTATTTGGGGGGCAACCAACTTTAACTTTCCAACAGATAAATATGCAAATCAGAACTACATCTCAAATGAAATCTAAATATCCTAATCTGGTGAGGGGAGCAGGAGGTGGAGCAGTTGCTTCAGCGTTGCTTAGGAACAATTTGGAAGAAAATGAGAACTTGAAACCTGAGACAAATTAATAGTGTTGGGTCTTCCTTTGTCTGTTTGCCAAAGTTAGTAGAGTTGTGTTTTTTTTTAAGGACTTTGAGGAAGCAAGAGAGTTTTCTGTCTGTGAAAGGTATTTCTAACAACAGTCTGCAGATTTTGGCTTGGCTTACTAATTAAGGACTAGTACTAGGACTTGGGAGGAGCCATATCTCATTGCACTTCACACTGCTACTGCTAAAATATCACATGAAGTGAAGTGGGAATCAAACAGTCCCCCAAATCCTCATGCTTGCAGAGGGCTTGGAGGGACATTATCTTTTCTACCAGTTTGTGCTGACTTTGAAGAATGAAAGTAGCAAAAGGGAACCTGAAGAAGGGGCTGAGCTTTGCCTGTGGCTTTGCCAACAGTGCAAAGAGTCTCGTGCTCCTTCTGCAAAAGCCACACAGAAGTAAGAGTTTTAGCCTTTCTCTGCTGTTCATGGAGAACTCTGGGGAAAGGATAGTTGTCGGTGCAGAAGGAGCTGCTCCTATTGATGATCAAGCAAGTCTGTTTGAGTAGCTCTGGCAGCTAATTTTGTAGGGGCTGAGTGTGGGGCTGATAAGTTCAGCATCTTCTTCCCTCAGACACTACTGGGATGACAAGAGTCTGCAGCAGTCATGTGTTTTTTAATCCGAGAATCTCAGTGATTCTCAAACTGGGCAGTAAGAACTTGAAACGGGGAAAGGATCCTGCAGCATAGATAGAGATGCTTTCCTCCCACGAGCAAATATTTAGCACTGTAATCACCAAACCTGCTGTGATAACCATAGAAGCTGCAGAAAGTCAAGGAACAGATCAGAGCTTCTAGCTGCATGAACTGCTATCGTCCAGCCAACTAGTTTGAGATGTCCTATTCTAGTTCTCATCTTAGGCAGTGTTGTATTAGTTCACCAGTCCACAGATTCTTAAACACATCAGTTTCCAAGAATTCTGTTCATTCATATTCTGCAGGAATAGTTTGGAGGACTTGGAACATAGCCAGGGTTTTTAAGCTGGGGTTTGAGAAATGCTGCCTAGCCAGATAAACTTTGGTCAAGATAGATAGTAGACTTAAGGCAGAAGAAGCAGAAATGTAAAATATATACAAGGGGCAAATCCAACACTGTGAGAACAGACTTCCTCCCCCCTGCCCCCAAATCTGCTTCAGAATGTTCACTAAACTTCTGAAACAAATTTTGAGGGTGCATGGAGGTCTGGGGGGGGGGAGAGAGAAAGATGAAAGCAAATATCTGTTTTGCTCACACTCAAATAACATTAGATATAAACATCAGTCTGTAGATTTGACATTGTTGCCCAATTATAATTGTGTACTCAGAAGTTAAACCCATCAGTGAGATTTTCTTCCACAAATGCATGCATAGGAATGCTGTTATCAAAGCATATCTTTTGTACTCTTTTAGTAAAATATTGATGCTAGATTGGCTTTGTATGCAAACATTTAACACTATAAATAGATTTGTGCATGCATTTTTTTCCTTTTTTAAAAATAGCGTTGCATGTTCCTTGCATTATATGCTTAATCCAATACTAAATACTTTATTCTGAATGGGTCTTTCTTGCCTCCTCAGGAAATGCCCCATGCCCATTATATAACTCCATCTTGTGCTGACAAATACAGAGACGTCTGTTGTAAAGTTATTATGGAGCTGCAATATATGTTTGGAGACAGGCTCTGCTTCCACATCAAACTATTTTGCGGCATATATATTTAAAGTATATAGGATAAAATGTTGGACTAATGAACCGTTTTAGCAGTAAGGTGTCTATTTCCTCACAAATTGTAATGAAATGGTGTACATGTTGCAAATCTACAGAAAACCAAAAAATGTAGAGAAGTTCTACAAGAGTTTAGTAATCAGAACAGCTGGATATTACGGTCACAGCTGTTTTCATTGGTGCTAGGGAATCAGTGTCCTCTGCTTGTAATATTCCCAGGTGATGCAGCTACTAAAATTTCTGTTGCTTTTCAACAGAAAAAAAATCAACAGGATGCATCTGATTTAGTAAAGAAAAATGTCTTTATATAAAAATGCATATCCCTCCTTTTCCCAACAGAACCAAGGCAGCCAATACCACAAAGAATGCAACTGTACTAGAACAGTAATACAAAAATGGTTCATCACATTCTGATTTGATCTCTACATAACAAATAGTTGGAACTACCAGTGACTGCCTCTGAAAATGTTAATAGGTAGAAGATAGCATGATGATATGTCAGTTCTATATTGATTTCAATGTGACAAGTACAGAGTTTACTCTTGGGTTTCACCAATTGGGTAGCCTGACTTGTAAAATATGTTCATTCACACTCCTATTCTTCCTAGTGCTGTTCACAGTACACTCTTGGAATTCAGAGAACATTCAGATGTGCCACATTTCCCAAGTAAAGATGACACCACTTCATAACACAGGGCTTCAGGTCTCCTTTAAGAATCATAGCAGTTATGGAGTTCCTGTCGTGGAACACAGTAATCTCTGTTTCTACCCATATCCGACATCATCTCTTTGTTCAGACAGAATTACTGGGCAAAGTGAGACCCACTTCAAATCCTTAGAAACTAGCATTTAGGGTATGATTGAGCACCCCCTGATTCTACCCACTCTGTAAAGTTCCTTTCCCTGTTTTGCCAGCATTCTTGCATTCTTTCTCTTGAGACAGTTGGGAACTGCCATAAGACTAGGCTGTGTGTTCTATTTACAACACAGACTCAAGGTCCTGGTTTTAAAATGATTAGCACTTTAGAGTTTATAGCCTGCAAGATAGCACTCTGCAGCTCTCCTCTTGTTGATCTCACTGTTCAGATATGCTTACAGGTGTCTCTCAACTCCTTGTCCCAAGAGCAACTGTGTTCTTCCAAAATAACACAGATACACACTGTGTATCTGAAGAAGTGTGCATGCACACGAAAGCTTATACCAAGAACTAACTTAGTTGGTCTTTAAGGTGCTACAGGAAGGATTTTTTTATTTTGACTATGGCAGACCAACACGGCTACCTATCTGTAACTGTGTTCTTCCAAGTTTGTACTGACCATCATTTTTTCTCAGTATAGAAGTGGAAAAAATCATATCTTGTATAGTCTCAGAAAAGTGCAGAGATTATAAAAGTTTCAATAGTAGATAAAAGCATTAAAAGCTTGGTGAGGGTAGAAAGGCTTGGAAAGGGCTGTTCATAATTTTGGTCTAGTAACTAAAAGCTGATTTGTCTTTTGTCACTTAAACATACTGACAGTGGGAGTCACGGGGTAAAAGTGAAAACTAGTGCAAAGAGGGACCACAAAATAGAAGTGAGTAGTAGTGTCATCAGAAATGGGGTTGGGAAGGTGAAAAGCGAACTTAGCAGTTGCATTGAGTGGGAAGGGGAATGTAGTGAGTTAATGTGGGGGGAATGGAAGGGGTGTTGGCAACCCTAGTATGTGCATATCTAGCACTTTTTAGAGTGTCAGTAAATGGCATGGTCCTTTATTTCGCTTTGTGTAGAATAACTCCATCTTTTGTAATATAAGGACATTGTGTTTTATTTAGTGGTAAAACTTGGATGCGTAGGGATCTTGAAGTGAAAAGAGTAGTTTTAGAATTTATTGAGAAATTTATTTATTGTAATGAAGGACTTGTGGTTACCTGGCTAAGAAGAAGAGCTGGTAGTTCTGTTGGCCAAAAACAGACTGAGGAGACTCCACCTCCTATCTCTCTGATTTTCAATCTATGATTATGGTTTATTATTTATGAAAGTTTCTTTGGAGATTCTGCACTCATTTTAGTTTAAAGCACTTTATAGGCCAGAGTATTAATTTGAAGTCAACTTTCCAGATACAATAATTATTTTATAAAATTTCTTACAACTGATAAATGAATATTTTTAAATTGCCCAATTACCTATTTAAAAACACAAGAGGGGAAAGTTAACAGTTTGTTGCCTCCCAGCTACCTGTTCACCTTTACTTTTGTCCCTTCTTTTGGTAAAGTTTGTTCTTTCTTGGTGATGCTAGCTTTTAATATAAATACTGGATTTTTTTTGTCAATATATAATTAATATGCATATGTTCAAGGATTACATTCTTAGGGAATTCAAACATTCAAGCTTCTCTTATCTTAAGCACAGCAAATAGCAATTACACAAAGAACAAGTTGGAATTCTTTAAAAAAGAGATCTTAATTCATTTTCCAACACAACATCATGTAAATATATACACACACACACACACACACACACACACACACACTCCTTCATGTGTCTTATAACGAGATTACATTCAAACAATAATATTGATTAGCAAACTGGGCATGTAAATGGCTGTCAGGTCAAGCGGTGGCAATCAAATGAACCTTTGCTGCTGACATTAATTTACAGGGGTCAACAGGACTAAACTGCACGACATGATAGCTGATCTGGGCGATGATGAGCTACCCCACATCCCTTCAGGAGTCATTAATCAATCTAGGTCACCCTCTTCTAGAATGACTGATCATGAAGGTGCAAGAGCAGAGGAAGGTACAACTAATTCACCTACTTATTTTATTTTTAGAAGGCTTTCTTTTAAAACCACACTTGTATAGCCCCTCCAAACCCATTTAGATGCCATTGTTGCTGGGCAACATGGATTTGCAAAAGAATACCACTTTAGTCCTTTAGCTTTTTTGTCTTGTATAACAGAAATCAATACCCAGATTTTGTATGTTTACTTGATTATAAAGCTTAATAATATAACAGTGGTGCATAGCAAATATTAAGCAACAATAAGGTAAATTGGTAAATGATACCCTTCTCTGAAGTTTTATTAATTCTACTTTATTGAGAATATTTTTTTAAAAAAATCTGTCCTTATCTAAACATATTGCACCAGTGTTGAGTGGAAATTATTTGTGCTTTGCTCACCTGAAATAAGATGCTGTTAGCTCAGCATTTTAGCATTGGTAATCAAAGTACATGTTCTGATGTTTTCAAAATTTCAACGTCAGTCCCAAATTTGCTCCTAAAATATTCCCTGAAACAAAGGAAATCCTATCTTAAGGACAGTTCTATCTTAAATAAAAAATAAAAAATGAGGTTTTCCTTGATATTCATGTGTTGGCCATGCAAAACCCTTAGTATGTGGTGTTTGAACAAGGTTTGTGCTTATGCACTGTTACTGTTAGTTGTCCTGGACCCTTTAGTATTGACATCAAAAGTTGTATGTGCAAATGGTACATCATGGGAATCAGTTCTCTTCTAAAGATGCACAGAACTACCTTGAAGCAACCCAGCCTGATCCTTTAAAAAATAAAAGAAATTAGGAAATAAACCATTGGAAGGAGGTAGTCATTTTAATGTAGTGCAGCTGGATGCATCAGTTTATATACATAGATGGATTGGATGTGTGACTTCATTCTCTCACTAGAGTGCAGCATTCCTGCACTTTATGTTGGAATTTTATTCTTTTGGCAAGCTGCAAGCTGCATAATGTGGAAAACAGCATGTTGTTTTGAGCATTGCCTTCCTTTCCCACTGCTAGTTGTATAGTCTATTAACAGCAACAGTAGATTTTTAAAGTTTTGTTTTCTTTTTACTGTGTCTGATTCTCCTGGTTATTTTGTTCATTTACTTCTGCTAGAACTTCAGTACCAGGAAAATACAAACTTGACAAAATTTAGAGAATGCCAGAGACTTCCTCATATTGTAGATAGTTGATGTATTCATTCTAAAAATAATTATTAAATCGCTTGGTCTAAATAACAATTGTGCATGCTTTGAAAACTGATTCCTTCAGATTTGGAAGTAGAGAAAAGTCTGTAGGATAGGTAGCCTGATGATGTCTGTTTTTGAAAGTAAAGATACAAAGAAAACTAAAATTGAAAATGTGACATTATGGAATGTTATGTTGGTCCAAAAGCAGGTTAAATTCTCTTAAAAGAAAATAATTTCCTGAAATTGTAAATGCATTTGAAAGCGCCACTTCACTGATTTTTAGCAAACTATTGAAAAATAAAGTAGGAATTAGTGAGGAAATCTGGTGGAGTGCTGTTCCACTTGAAAACGGCTTTTGCTTGGGGGCAGGGAGCATATGCTAACCTAAGAGAAAAGGAGTGATTGTCTCTGATTTTCCCTTTCTCTTTCAGCCCCCACGGCCACCTTCCATGCTATTCTGGAGGGTCCCCCAACCCTCTGGAAAAGTTTTTTTGGGGGGTGCAGGGGGCTGAAGTAGGAAGGGACAACTGAAGAAAATTCCTATCCCCTTCTCTTAATATAGCATGTGCTGGATTTAAAGCCATTTCACTTCTACTGAATTTCACCCTAGGCTTAAATGAGTGAATGCCTCTTCATCTTATCTCTTAATAATCAAGTACAGACACTGTACATTTGCCCTATTAAAACAAAACAAAACATGATTTTAAAAAAATATTCAGTGAGGCAGTAGTTTGGTAATTCTGTCCATGCCTTCTTAAGAAGTGAGTCTATTGAATTCAGTGGGACTTACTCACAGGGATTACCTTGTTTATAGGATTGCAACTATTTTATATTTTCAGTGAAAGGTTATTTGAGGGGGGAAAGGCACAAATTTCATTTTGAATAACAGTGCATAATGGCATGTTTGAAAAGGTAAGTGAATATTAAACGAAACTGAAACAGCTCTGATGCAATATTTATCTCTTGCTTATTCATGGTCATTAGTAATCAATAAAACAGATCAGTAAAATTAATATACTCAAAAGGGGGATCAATGTGTGGAAAGGGAAACAAAAAAATTACAGCATTATTATAGTTACAGATGTTAGTGACTACAAATATGTAAGAAGGGATTTATTAGTAGATACCATATTTTACTGATGGAATTTAACATATAACTGTAAATGTGCCAATGCAAAATATACTTATTTTGGCGAATTGTTGAGCTTTAATTCTTGGTTCTTATTAAAATCTTACCAATTCTTAATCTCCAGATCATAATAAACTATTTTTTGTCTCTTGTAGCTGAGCCAATTACGTTTCCATCTGGAGGGGGCAAGTCATTTATTATGGGTTCAGATGACGTTTTGTTAAGTGTTCTGGGCCTTGGGGACCTTGCAGACTTGACTGTAGCTAATGATGCAGATTACAGTTACGATGTAAGTACAACTTTATTTTAAAATAGATCTCACAGTAGTACATTCTTAGAATGTTCCACATAATGTAGGTCTATAGCTATGCACCATGCATATTATTTCATATTATTATTATAAATAGGTCTCCACAATAAAATGTATTAATGACACACACCAGATAAGATTCTTGTAAAATCAACAAGAAACTTACTGTAGTTGGCATTTAATGACAGTATATTTGTGGTATTTACATTGTTTCAAGTGCATCCCGAAAAGGTTTTTATAAACAGAATCCTTAAAAACGTAGCAAGACACATACATAGACTGAGAGGATGTGAAAGAAAGATGACTCAGGTATGATGTATTGTGTTGTAATAAAGATAGAAATTAGGGGAGGAGAAGGAAGATGGGATATGGAAGTTTGTCTTCTTTAACCATCAGAAATCCTCTAGGTAGCTTGTGTTTACTAAAACTTCAGGAGGCTGTCATAAATCCTCAACATTTTCTATACAAGCAGCAAATTTAGAAAAAACCTGCTTTCAAAATGAAAAAAAATACGTTATCTGTATTCCTATAAAAATGCAAGAGTTGGTACTGAAGGTCATTCCACAGCATTGCAATGCAATCCTAGCAGAACAGATTCCTTGATAACATTTATTGAACTTATGCTTCAGTTTGTGTTCTGTGATACATGTGGCAATTAAGGGCCCACAGCCGACAAGCTTTTAGCTGTGTGCCTCTCATACTTAGATGTTAACAATATGCATTCTTACTTTAGCTGCCAGCCAACAAAGATGCCTTTCGGAAAACATGGAATCCTAAGTATACGCTACGCAGCCACTTCGATGGAGTGCGGGCATTAGCTTTTCATCCTGTAGAGCCTGTGCTGGTTACGGCCTCTGAGGACCATACCCTAAAACTCTGGAACTTGCAAAAGACAGTTCCTGCCAAAAAGCAAGTATACATTTAGATACTGTTGAGAGAAATTGCTGGAAGTTTCATATTGGGGGAGATCAATTATGCTGACCTCTTTATTTCTGACACCTTTCTTACAGGAGTGCCTCTTTAGATGTGGAACCTATCTACACATTTAGAGCCCATATGTAAGTATCGCCATGTTCTCATATATACATTCCACAGGCAGACCACTGCTGGTACACCTAGAGCAAACTATGGTAGGCGCTCAGGCTTTGTCTGGAGCGAGGTGCTAGTTGTGTCACTGCTGCTTCCTGGGAGATAGAGGAGGAGGGGCAAGGTTGGCTTGGTGCACCAACAGGAGCACCAGATTGACTTTGCCAAGGTGCTTGTGCTGACAGCCACCTTAGCCCCGCCCCTGTCTCCCAGTAAGTAGCAGTGATGCAACCAACCAGAGATCTGTTGAGTGATGCCATCGCACCATGCTGTTCACTACTGGTTATGGTTATGAAGGGTTAAAAGAAAAGTTGAGGTGACAATATAATGTAAGATGTGTTTGTTCCCTTGTTTCTGATAAATGGAGTACAGTCATACCTCGGGTTAAATATGCTTTGGGTTGAGCGTTTTCAGGTTGCGTTCCGTGGCGACCTGGAAGTAACGGAACGGGTTACTTCCAGGTTTCGCTGCTTGCACATGCGCAGACGCTCAAAATGACGTCACACGCAGAAGCAGCGAATCGTGGCACGCACAGACACAGGTTGTGTTCTGCTCAGGATGCGAATGGGGCTCTGGAACAGATCCCGTTCGCATCCAGAGGTACCACTGTATGGTACCACATGTTATGTGGTGGGACGAAATAAGGAGATGTTGTGTATTAAGAATGGAAGCAGCTTTTTGTATGTGCTGGTAACTTGCTGTTCTCTCCCATAATTGTAACTTTTCAAATGAGTTTGTTAAATTACTAAACATACTTAAAGTTCTTAGCTGTTCCTAAGTTCTTACCTTAGTTGAGTTTCTGTTTTCCTAAATGAGCACCTTATGTGTCCTTAGTATCTATTTTGTTAATAGTTCCAATTGTACTACTAATAGGATTTTTCCTCTCGAATCTTTCATATTTTAATGCTGATTCTTAGCTTTTGTACTATTTAACAAAATTGTAAGGTTACCAGCAAGTATGTGTGTTTAAAAGTGTAATTTTGATATTCTACTCAAGCTTTGATATTTAAAACAATAAAGCAAAATTGACTTTGGTATTTAATCTACTGCTTTTGTGTTTTAAAACAGTGGACCTGTATTATCATTGGCAGTTAGTTCCAATGGAGAGCAGTGTTTTAGTGGTGGAATAGATGCAACTATACAATGGTGGAACATGCCTAGCCCAAATGTGGATCCTTATGATACATATGGTAAGCATTATTTAAATATGTCATAATGTAGTTTAATCCACTTAGGTTGTTTCTGCAGTGATCCAACTGTGAGGTTTCCAATGCATGGACAACTGCGGTCAAGCTATGCTGATCCGGGAACAGCTATAGTTATCCAAACAATTAAAATTGGTGAAAGGCACTCCTAGCCACGAAGGACACCTCTGCCTGCAGTGGCAATGCTGGATCCCATCTAGGCAGGCAGCTTTCCAACTTCCTTGATGTGGGAACTTAATTGCTCACCCACAGAGTCTCAGTCTTGCCAGGAGTCAGACTCTTCTTTTTTAGCCCTCATCTAGCCCACCATTGTATTCAGACAACAGTCCAGGGCCTTCTCAGCTGTTCCCAATCAGATGTTAGTGAGAAATAGAGTTCGGTATCATCAGCATACTGATGACACTTTGCTCCAGTGACCACTCCCATTGGAGTTAAATAGCATTGGAGACAGTTTGGTGCCCTGTGGCATCCCATAGCTCAAAAGCCTAGGTAGGACCAGAGTAGCACTCATCCAGTGCTGCTTCCTGAAGCCATCTGTGGAGAGAAGAAATAAGATCAGTTATTATGACTATATAATTTGGAATCTCACAACAAATTGATAGATTATCCACACAGATTTGCATTATAAGAACCCATACATCTTTTGGGATGCTGGTTACAAATACTCAAAAGATTGACTAATCAATTTTGTTTTTCTTTTTTTTCTAAAGAGCCAAACGTTCTAGCTGGCACATTAATTGCTCACACGGATGCGGTCTGGGGTCTTGCTTATAGCGGTATAAAGAATCACTTACTATCTTGCTCAGCAGATGGCAGTATTAGATTATGGAATCCACCAGAAAAAGTGCCCTGCATTTGCACTTACAATGGAAATAGAGGTGAGCTGTGAGGTTTTCTATCTGTTAACAAAGGTCAAGTTTAAAAGAAAATATTTTTGTAAACACACACACACACACACACCAGCCAAGAAATAGTATTTCTAGAAGCAAATCTAAGGTTCATAACAGCGGGTAATGATAGTCTAGACACCTGTGTTTCCTTTAACTCCAAGTCCTTTTGGTTTTTATTGAAAATTTTAAATAATTTCCTTTCATTGTATTTTCTATTGCTCTGGCTGGCTAACAACAAATAAACCAATAAAATCACATTATGATCCCTGAATCCAAGCCATTTTATTTCAGATGGCAGTTATACTTGGAAGCAACATAAATTGCTTTAAAATAAATATAGCTTGGTGTATGAAGTTTTTTTTTTTTAAAAAAAGAGCAGTACATTGACTTTAATTATTATATTTATCTTTGAGTAAATTAATTATATTAGAAACTTAAATTGTATGTAGAAGTATTTCTCTTAACAGATTCATTGTTCGTTCTTTTCTTTCGGCTCCAGAGTATGGAATACCCACATCAGTTGACTTTATAGGTTGTGATCCTGCTCATATGGTGACATCATTTAGCACTGGCAACACCGTCATCTATGATTTGGAAACATCCCAGGCACTGGTAATGCTTTCATCACAGACTGATTCTGGTAAGCAAAAGAGGTTCTTTACTGCTCTTTTTATCACTTTTGCAGCAGGGACTTAATCTTACAAGGCCAAGGTGTAATATAAATATAGGAAAATAATTTTCTTCAAACGGATATTTTACATCAATGAAATATGTGTACAGAAATCCTGGGGGAGGTTCAGCTGAAGTAGTTCAGTGATGCCACAGTTTTTGTTCTTACCAGATATTTGCTTGCCACCGTATTATTTGTTAATTTCTACCCTTCCCTTCCTTTCAAAGGAGCCCAGGGTGACTGTGTAGTAAAACAATGCAATTAAAAATAATCTAAAAACACATTCAAACATGTGAAAGCATCTCAGAACTTCTGAAAATGTATGAACAGTCACATACCCTCACAACTAATAATTTCACGGTTGCCAGGAACACTATCTTTCTGCCATCAAATGCCTGGTAAACAGGAATATTTTTAAGTTCCTCTGGTGGTGTTGAATTTGGTTCTGGGAAACTTTGTTTTAAATCCTGCCTCAACTGTGTGAACTTACTGGGAGGTCTTGAAAGTTACCATCAGCAAGTCCCCATGTGTAAAATGGAAGAATTAGGATGAACTACTTCAAAGAAAAATGGCGAGGACAAACAAGATTTTTTAAAAAAACCACATTTCACTTGCCAGATAAAAAGTCCTTGATGTCTTTTTGCTGACATGTTCACCCCGACCTCTTCAAGTAAGGAGATGCCTAATGAAAGCTGCTTCTTAAAATGTTCATTTCAAGTAGTACAAGTGCCAGTGTTACACATCTGCTCATCCACTTTTTCTTCATTGCCCATACCCCAGAAATCTTTGCTAAAATAGTACATGAGCGCCCCAAAACTAGGACCATAATCAGTTTGATTAAAGCAAGCATTGGCAAGCATGGTTTATTAGAAGTTCTGTGTCAGAGTAATAGTAGTTCAGTTGCAAAAGAATCAAACCATAATATACACTGGTCTGTGTGGGTGGGGATGGTTTAGATCAGTGTTTCCCAACCAGTGTTCCGCGGCACACTACTGTGCCGTGAGACGTTGGCTGGTGTGCCGTGGGAGGGAGGCGGGCAAGTTGGGCGGTGAGAGGCGGCGGCGGCGAGGATCCGCGTCGAGCCGGGGGCGGCTCCGCGGTGGTGGTGCCGAGCGGCGGGGCAGCGCGTGCAAAAGGGAGGAGCGCGAGAGAGCGGAGGAGGAGGAGGCCGGCATGTCCGGGCAGCAGCAGCAACAACAGCAGCAGCAACTCCCGGCGACGGCTCCTCAAGCCCCGCCGCCGCCCCCTCCTCCGCCCGCTATCGCCGCCACCACCACAACAGCCACCGCTGCCTCAGTTGCCGCCGTCCCTCAGTCCCTCGCTCTGCTGCCTCCTCCCACCCCCAAAGCTTGGAGGTTCCCCAGCAAGGGGGAGGGAAAAAACTTTCACTTTCGTGCGTCCCTCCCGGCGTGCCGCTGCGCGCTAACGTCACGGGGCTGTGCCGCAGTGGTGTGCCGCGAGATTTTTTTCATTAAACAGGTGTGCCGTTGCCCAAAAAAGTTTGGGAAACACTGGTTTAGATTGAGCAGAGGCCTCCCTCTACTCATCTCTCTCCCTGATCTTCTGCTGTACGTAGAGAGGGGTTTCAAGGCCAGTGGAGTTTAGCAGAAATGGGGCATTCTGAGAGAGGGGGACTGAGCCATTATTGTTTGACTTGAAACTTGACCACTGCTCCAGCCTGAAGCTTCTGCAGGGATCTGGCTCAATCGTCCTGCCCTCCCACCTTTTGCTTCGCCATAAATGACTGAACTGCAGATGTGGTGGCGGCAGCTCAACTACTCCACAAAACTCCATTGACAGGGGATAGGGGTAGTCATGGTATGTCCTCTGGCTCAAGTTTTCTTTCCTCCCATTTCTTTCTGGGGTGGGGGAGATGAAAAGCTTCCACTTCTAGCTTCTTGGCAAACCGTATTTTGTCTTGCTATAAGCGGAAGAGTCCAGTCGTTTCTGATTGTGTGCAAAGGAGGGGAACACGAGAGCCTGAGGCTTGCTGTTGCTCGTTCTCATAGCAACAACCCAGCCCCCACTTTTCCTGAATTGGAGCCAGTTTGTCTTTGAATCCATCCTTTGACACACATGTAAACTCCCATAAGAAGCTAGAGTGACAGGGATAACTTGTGGAGATTAGATAGATAGATAGATCGATAGGCACCAAACATGTTAACTGAATTCATTGTGATTCCTTCCTCCTCTGATTGTCATCTCTATTGTGTTCTCAGGTTTACAATCAAACAATCACATTAACAGGGTAGTAAGTCACCCAACACTCCCTGTAACAATAACAGCTCATGAAGATAGACACATCAAGTTTTTTGACAATAAAACGGGTAAGGAAATGAAAATGCCCTTCTTCCTTTTCGTCAGCATCCTGCCAATTCCTCTGATACTTTTCTTATGCATCTGCTTGTTCTATAGATTCTCCTCTCTGTCAATCATCCCTCCTTTAGTCTGGGACATTTGGGTCTTCTTTCAGCCTTCCCCACCTAATCCCCAGTTTCCCAAATCCTCCACTGGAATCTTGTGATCACAGCAGCTCAAGATAGTGGCCGAGGTGCAGCGGGGGGATGGCAGGCCTATGTTTATTCCTTTAAGATTGAAGTTAAAAGTATTTTATCTTTCACTGCTGTAGCGGGGAAATAGCTGGAGCTAGAATTGGCATCAGGAAATGGGAGCTGCAGATGGGATTAGTCTGTTGCCCCAAATTGAGAAGCATATTCCTGTCTCCATTATTCTGTTCTAGCTGTCCTGGATTCTGTACTTTGTGCAGCTTCAGTGACTGGGAATTATGTTCAATAAGTTATTGGCTTGGTGTTTCCTATGTTTGTTCTTGCTTTTTGCAAATCTATTAATAGCTGTTTAACCTTCTCAATCGAGTGTGTCAACTTGCCTTCAAGTGGCATTCATAAAGAATTGGCAATCAGAAACAAAATTACTATGATAATGAAGACTCTAAAAGTCGTATGCCATCCCTTTAACATAAATCGTTTTAAAACTGTTACTGATTTAAGGGCAAATGTTTATGCCTTTCTGTGACCTTCCTTGAAGCACCTAGCAGGCCACCATTGGAAACAGAATGCTGAACTGGATGGAAACCTGTTCTGATCCAACAGTGCAGTATTTTTGTTTCTTAAGGTTGAATCCTTGGTAACCGTTACATGTTCTTTAATTGCTGTTAGGTAAAATGATCCATTCTATGGTTGCTCACTTGGACGCTGTCACAAGTTTAGCTGTGGACCCTAATGGAATCTACTTGATGTCTGGAAGTAAGTCTATTGTATTTTAATATTCTGTTGGAAGCCGCCCAGAGTGGCTGGGGAAACCCAGCCAGATGGGCGGGGTATAAATAAATTGTTGTTGTTGTTGTTGTTATCAGCAACGTCTCCTGTATTGCTAGTGGATCTTGTTGTGTTGTGCATTTAGCTATGTCTGAAATCCTGACCCTTGTTTTTCTCTTCATTCAGGTCATGACTGCTCTATTAGATTGTGGAATTTGGACAGCAAAACGTGTGTGCAAGAAATAACAGCCCATAGGAAAAAGCTGGATGAATCCATTTATGACGTAGCTTTTCATCCATCAAAAGCATATATTGCCAGTGCAGGAGCCGATGCCCTTGCCAAAGTATTTGTGTGACATAACAAAGCAAACCTGCATCTCATGTAGCAGGTTTGCCTGGACGAAAAGAGGGAATGCGTCACTGCCATCACTGAAACGGTTACTGATGAGACACTACATGTGACCAGCCTCAGCAGAGACTGTGTGTTTGGGGCAGATTTAAATTGGTGAAATCACGATCTCGTGAATAACGCTGGGCTGATTCATTTAACTGTAATTACTGTATTTTTGAAAGGAAAAAAAAAAGCAAACCAGTATTTGTAGCCTTGACTGGATATGGACTGAGCGTTTGTCTGTTATTTAGGTGTGTCTTTAAACGAACGTGGAGTCGGATCTTATTAAAGACTTTTATTTTGGACTCTGTGTGCTGCCTTAGGGTTAGGAATGTGGTGCTCTTGTTGGGGGAGTGAGCTCCAAGAGTAGCTTTCTTTGCATCTCTTAGTATCTTCACTTATCAGTCAAATGCCACAGATTCCCCTTTTAAACTTTTATTTTGCTTTAAAGAAAAAGGAATTAACTTAAAATGTTTAGCATTAGTTGCACAAAATATTTGGATAAAATTCTAGTTTTTATATGTCTTTTATATATTTAGCCTGTCACAACAGTGCTCAAGATTGTATGGATGATGTTTTTTCTGCATTATAGGACCCGAAACCACAGAGATCTTGCTGGCCCGCTGCCCTGTAACAATACCGTTTCCTTTGTTATCTAATGAAGCTCAACTAAGTCCTTTCATCAGGATGCTAATTCATCATCATTGCATAACTGGCTTCCTAAAGGACTGTAAAGAATTGTGTAAGCGAAACACAAAGGAACTAAGTACCCCCAGCCCTCCCAATGAACTTTTAAAATTAATCTTGGCATCCTATCACTATGTGATATTTTGTACATCTTAACTGTATTTACGAGATTATTTATCAAGGATTACCCATCTGGCTAATGGCCTATTATTTATTTCATTTTTGTTGGTCTTTATATTCTTTTTATGTAGCGTATCAAGGGGCCCTGTATATCTATTATGGCACTCTTCGAACAGTCTAAAATAGATTAAAAATGGGACATGTAATAGTTTTAAAAGTTAGACAGACTTTTTCCAGTTAAGTGTCTGGAGTAAAGTTGATTCCAGGAAGTCATTTCAGAACTTTTGGAGTGAAAATGTTTTTATTTGCAGTTCAAATAGAATGCAAAAGTAGTTGAATCAAGAGTCAGAAATTGGCTGTGTTTGGAATAGTTATTCTCTGCTTTGATTTGTTTTTTTCGGATGTGCTTCAGTTTATGGTGTAACAAAAAGATTTTGTTTGTGTAACTGCATGATTAAGACAATAAAGTATTTTTTCTAGTCTTCCACAAAAATCTTTCTGATCAGTTTGCAAGTTTTGATGAGTTTTGTAAGTTTTCTGTTTTACAAACTATGAATCAGCAAATTTTTAAGATTGTACAACATAGCAAAAGTACAGCTGTTTAAAAAAATAATGTATATAAAATGCATATAATAAATACTAAATGGTGTACCTGTATGTTACTGTTGGTTATATTTTGTGTTGCAGAGTTTTAAGTGTCGTTTTATTCTTCAAGTAATTAGGAAAGGAAGGTTTAAATTTTAACAAAACTTGCTTTGCACATTTTAATAAACTGCATTGCTTTAAAGACTTGTAATATTTATCAACAGTTTCAACTGTGTCACTCCCTTATAAGAACCAGTTTCAAGAACAAATAGTGATTTGTATTTTAAAAATGGGAAACACAATGGCAGGGCAGCTTGTATTTTTTTAAATGAGAATATTGTCAAGCAATGGCATTAGAGTCAAATTTGAAAGCAAATCAGTTCAATTCTTCACATGCCTGCTCAGAAGTAAGTCCCACTGAGTTCACTGAGGCAGACGACTAGGATTACAGTTTTAGATATTTGATTTTACAATCTTAAAGGAATCTTGTGTTTATTCTTTATCATCTACAATTAATGAAATCATTGTGCCTTTACTCTAAAAGGTAGATGATATTAAGTAGCACACTTTGGAGTGTAAAACTTTCCATTTAATGACAGACTAGATTCTTAAAACACAGATTTTGAGTGGTTTTTCCATGCCTATTTCACCCCCAAAATCATAAGATGATTGTTTCTGTAACTGTTCATGGCAAAGCAGTTCATAGTACCTTTGTGTGCCATTCATTTCTTCCATAAATTGTTTCTACAAATGGACCCATTCTCTAAAGAGAAAAACGGCACAATACAAACTAAGAATGGGTGGCAGCATGTTTCTTGAATTAGTTGCTGAGCACATCATTGGGACATGGAAAATGTTCTTATAATGGATGGTATCTTGTGTTTCCATGTTTTACAATTAGATTAGCAGAGAGAATGTATTTCTCAGATTGAACTGGAGCAAAACAAGATGGTAATGTACCCTTGACAAAGTAATGTAAGCATATATTGCATAGAACCAGATTAGAGAAAAAGCAGCACCATTGTTTGCAATCCTGATGCATTAAATTTATACTGTAAATAAAAAAGGAAACCCCACCTTTGACCATAGAGCTCAAAGTGTGATTTCAAAATGTGTCTGTGTGTAGAGGTTTTTGAAAACTCTTCTGCTGATTTGCACTCTTGGTTTTTTCCACCAATTTAAAGCATTAACTAATAGGCAAGAGTGGTTTTTATTTTATTATATTGGAATTAATTATATTGGAATTAGTTTCATAATTGCCTTTTCTTAAGTCAAACATTGTTCCTGGCAGCTTTTCCAGAGTGCTGCATTCTAAGGCTTAAATGAAATGTGACTCTTTAATAAAACATTGCCAAACAAACTGCTTTTCTTTGAAATTGTATTAAAAATGGGGAACGTGGATACCACTATCCTTCCTGTTGAAGACACACAGATGCATACACATATTAAGTTCATATATGTATCGTCCTAGTATTTGTTAGAAGTTAGTTCTGAAATGCTTAATTCCATACAATACAGAAGATCACCAACAGGCACAGTCCACCATTGTTTCTTGTTGCTTCTCTTCGGTACCACATAATGATGTGCGGGGCTCAGTTGTAGAAAGACTGCAAATAGTCAAGTTGAACAATCTCTGGTTACACACTATAGACCTTCCCACCCCTGAATTGTTTCTGTGGACAGCTGTGGCCTCTTTAATGTTGGTCTTATGGCTCAGCAGCAGCAGCTAAGGTTTCAGTGGAGGAAATAGAGCCATGGAGCACTGATATGACTTTCCCATAGATTCTCCTCAATCCTCAGGCATAAAGAATGTTTTACTAAACTGAACATGGGCAAACTGTTCATAAAGCATTTCCAGCTTAGTTTTAGTTGTAGCTCCATAGTCCAATGCCTCTGTTCTCACTGCCAATGCTATACAGATATACAAGCCAGGTTCATCTTACCTATACTACAAAAATTATCAGGTTGCACAGAACAACTTTATACCTGTCTGCTACTTCAAGAAGGGACGCGGGTGGCGCTGTGGGTAAAAGCCTCAGCGCCTAGGGCTTGCCGATCGAAAGGTCGGCGGTTCGAATCCCCGCGGCGGGGTGCGCTCCCGCTGCTCGGTCCCAGCGCCTGCCAACCTAGCAGTTCGAAAGCACCCCCGGGTGCAAGTAGATAAATAGGGACCGCTTACCAGCGGGAAGGTAAACGGCGTTCCGCGTGCTGCGCTGGCTCGCCAGATGCAGCTTGTCACGCTGGCCACGTGACCCGGAAGTGTCTCCGGACAGCGCTGGCCCCTGGCCTATAGATGTGAGATGGGCGCACAAACCCCAGAGTCTGTCAAGACTGGCCCGTTCGGGCAGGGGTACCTTTACCTTTACCTTACTTCAAGATGAAATCCCAGATGTTACATACTTGGTTGCTAGATTTTGTGCTGCCATGGTGGATATTTGTCAAAGGATGGTTTGCGCAACAAACTAGGCCCAAAATGCAAGACCTGTGCTCCTTCACACTCCCTCAGTCACTTTTAACCGTTTGCCCTAGTTTCTGTCTTTTTAAGTATGTAGAATAAAACCACCTTTTAATTACTACTTTTTATCCCTTACCTGTTTTAAGACTTGTGTGTTCAGTTTATCTGTATATTTTATCTTATGCTGGTCTGTGACTGAAATAAAGTTTGATACTGTACCTTCTGTTCTCACAAACCGTTTAAAGGCTTGGAACTTTCCTCAACTGCTAAAATGCTTTTTAAGAGTGTCATTTCCTTCCTTGGGTTTCTCTTTTGTGGAATCCAATAAGATGGTTGGCTGGGTTGTGTGTGATTTGCACTAATAAGTAGAAATGAGATAGATTCTGCACTAAGAAGAGCTAAAGTCTCTGAGCTGTGCAAATTGAACCAGTGTGCACTATTTCTTTTTTGTTTATTTTTCGGGAACGAGGATGACCTACAGGGAGCACTGCCAAGCACTAAGAAATCCTATTCTTGCACCTCCTCTGCCTTCTCAGATTTCAAGTATATCTTCACAACTATGGAAACTTGCTTTTTAAAAGCTGAGAGGGTTTGGAAGATGAATTCTGCCTCAAATGCCACAGGCTCAGCTTTTACAGACTTGCAGTGTGGAGAAACAGTAAAAGTTACCTGTGCATCGTATTAATATGTGAAAACTGCTCCGTTTGTGAATAGTTAACTAAATGAGGACAGAGAGGTTGGCAGGTTTCATCTCCCAGGTGTCATATAGGTGGCAATTTGCCAAGAAAAATGTAGATAAAGTTACTAAATAGGTGACTCTACCATGTGAAGTTTTCTATTGTGTCAGTGAACATTAGCACATGGAATAAAAAAGTTAGGCTGTGATAGGTCCTAAAGTGGACATTCTCTTTGGTTTGTCAAGAGCCTAACTTTTCATTGGTTAAAGAGTTTTGGCTGAAGAGACTAAAAAGACAGACCTAGCACTGTGGGAGTCTGGAGTTAAGGACTGAAGAATCAGCTAGAGGAAGAAGCAGAAACAGAAATAAGAGCTGAAAGGTCCTAGTGGCATCAGGCTGTGGCTGTCTAAGGAGGAAGTGAAGACACCAGGGCTGAGACAGAAGCTGAGTTGATCTGTAGGAAGAGGGAAGACTTCAGCAGCAGTCCTCTAGAAGAGCTGAAGGCAGACTGTCAGGTGTCTACAAGTAGCAGTGAGTTCCTGGCCAGATGAAGACTTTGGATCAAGTCTTCTGTAAAGCGAATGTATTAACTGGGGAGAAGATAATAGCAACTGGCTATTGGCTTCCAAAAAGAAAGAGAATGAGTGCAAGGAAATTTATCCCTCTTTAAAGTAACCCTTAAAGCAAATATTCACGTATTTAACATCTAACTCACTAATAAACCTAATCTGATGTCATAAGTAAGTTTCAACAAAATTAATGCGGGCAGCCAATGCTGTTTGGATGTACTTCTGCTCATGCCTTCCATGTACCCAAGCAGTTAGGGGACTTTACAGGAGGAAAGAAAGAAGAAGCCCCCTTGTGCAAGTGGAATTTCACTCACGCAATGCTGGATTTCACCCAATATATTTGTTTGGCTTTTAAATTGGAAGACTTCTGGTACGTTTGTCCTATAGCCGAAGGCAGCCCTTGTCTACTAAATGGTGAATAAGGGAATATTTAAAAATGAGACGTTAGCAGTAGGAAAGTTGGTTGCTTCAACATACAAGGTGTAAGTGGCAGGTATTTCATCTGAAATAATATAAAGGTGGCCCTCCTGACAAAGGAGTTCAGTTTTAGAAGCAAGCCTCATACCTGCTCTCGCCTCATCACCTGAACCATTCAGACCCAGCACATGATTCCACCACCGTACCCCCTGGAAACAGTTACCATGGGGTAGGTTGAGATTGATGACATACCCTTGCCTTACATTATACCACTTGCTACAATTCATCATTTCCCCAAACAGTATACAATAATTATTTTTGTTTTCTTGTGATAATTCCACAGTTAATGATACAAACAGCTGCATTCTTTGTTATTGCTTTATTGAATTATAGCATACTATTGGGAGTCTTATAAAAAAACAAACAAACCATAGTGTGGAGAACAGCTGTCATGTAAGGTATGTGTATTTTCCATATCAAACAGTTTTAAAGCTATGAATAAAATAGTAATCTGAGAAAAGTGCATATTTCCCCTCCCACATGCTAAAAACAACAACACCTATGTTGAAATATCTAGGTAATAAAGTAGAAAAATACTAGGCATTGCTGCCACTTATATTTATGTAATATATTGACAATCATAAATTATGACTAAAAGCCAGTTAAATATGATCCCTTCTGTACCTTTCGTAATTGCTTATAATGTTTACAAACAAAACAACTTGTTGCGGGGCAAACAGTTCTGCAGTTGATGGTGGGTAGGCAGTTTACAGCCCAGTTAATGGGTCTTTTAATCTGGCATAACTGGATTTAAATGAATTCAGTCCCACTGACAACAATTGAATTAATTCAGATAAAAGCTGAAAGTTGCCCCTTAAAACATTTTTCTTCCTAATAGTTTCATTGCATTCCAGGCCATTAAGGAAGTGAGAACTCAATACTTTTTATTTTTTTTTAAGCAAGTAATTATTCATACAGTACCAAATCTTTGGAGATGCACATGACCAAGGTTTGTATGTATATGTTGTTTTTGTTTTGTTTTAAATCCAAACTTAGCCAGATTTTAAACAGCTTTTATTTGTGCTTTGGAGTAGTCAAATAATTTTTTAAGAAACTAATTGCTGTACATGAACTGTTTATCAGGATGCATACAAGACGTTCTAAGCACTAGTCTGTGCTATGCAAATGCAGCGCTGATAGCTATGTACTCAGCAAAATATTCCTTTCACCACAGTTGATAGTATTCTAAAGCAATCTTTTTTACACTTGATAGAATGTATCTGAGATTATATTCAGCATTTAATGCCAGGATCAGCTGTGTATTTTCTCTATATACATAACATGAATATCAAGTAACCTTAACTATAAGATCTGCATCACTTTAAACTTTAACTGAGAAATATTAAATATACATATGTAATGGCAGCTTTGGGCTAACTTCTCCGCTTACTGATTATTCAAACAAAACTTCCACTGACTTCCGTACAAGATCTGCCTAAAGAAAGCAGAAGAGTAGCCCTTTGTGTGCTAGAATAACAGAACATCTATACCCTAGAGAGACCTCCTTAGCATTCCTGACGTGATTTAGAGTCATCTCCTGCAGCCTTCCATTTACTGTTTGGAGTCCAAGAAATCTCTGCAAATGCCTCTAACAACATCAGGAACAAGCTGCTCCAGTCCCATAAACTCTCTTGTGAAAAAGGTGTGTGTCTCCCTTGGTTCAGATGCCATATCTTTTAAGTCTTCCAGTGGTGCCCAAGCAATGCCAATGGAGAAGGTGGTAATACCTGCAAAAAAGAAAGGCTGGTTTAAGCCTCAAGCAGACATGACAATGGTTTATTGAGTCTTCCTTAAATAAAAAAAAAAAAGTGAGGCCTGTGTCATTATCCTATTTCGTAGCTATAAAGAGCTTATAGGACCTGCCCATTGCTGTAAGTGCTGCTTCAATTTCACAGGAATACAGAGAGTGGGTTTTGTAAGATGGCTTGCAGAATGATCCCATAGCACACACGATATGTATTTTGGGTTCTTGATTAGTCTATGGGTAGTATCCAAACAACATGTCTCTTTAGTGCAAGGATTTCTGCTTGTACAATGAGTCTTTGCCCATTCTCCTGCCCCTCCATGTGCCCCACACCTTCCCCATATCTGCTCTGGATGGTTGAGGGACACCAAGAACATACTTAGGGAGCACATAGAGGAGGAGAGGGCAAAAGTTCTATTGTGCAAGCAGAAATTTGTGTGCCAACGGGACCATGACTTAGTGCTGCTTTGGATACAACCCCTTATGATTGTTGTGTCACAACGTGTAATGAAGCAAGTTGGTCCAGAATGTAGTGGGAATCTCTGTTAAACCCAGGATGGGTATCCCAAGGTAATATAATAATAATAATAATAATAATAATAATAATAATAATAATAATAATAATAATAATAATTTATTATTTGTTCCCTGCCCATCTGGCTGGGGCTCCCCAGCCACTCTGGGCGGCTTCCATAGAAACCAAAAATACACTAAAACAGGGGTGTCAAACTCAAATTCCTCGGGGGCCGCATCAGCAGTTTGGTCACCCTCAAAGGGCCGGTTGTATCTGTAGGACTATGTAAAGGACATGTAAAGTGGAGGTTTCCCGTGTAGAACGGCCGGCGCCGCTAGAGGGCAGACGTTCTCTGGCTTGTAGGCTGCCGCGCATGCGCTGAAGAGGCGGCTTTCTTGTGTCAAAAAAAAAAAAAAGCGAGAATAAAAGGTGAAGGCTGGCGGCTACATGGGCCACATGACAAGGTCTGGCGGGCCGGATTCGGCCCGCGGGCCTTGTGTTTGACACCCGTGCACTAAAATATCACAGATTAAAAACTTCCCTGAACTTCAGATGTCTTCTGAATGTCAGGTAATTATTTATCGCTTTGACATCTGATGGGAGGGCGTTCCACAAGGCAGGCGCCACTACCGAGAAGGACCTCTGCCTGGTTCCCTGTAGCTTTGCTTCTCGCAATGAGGGAACCGCCAGAAGGCCCTCGGCGCTAGATCTCAGTGTCCGGGCAGAACGATGGGGGTGGAGACGCTCCTTCTACTGACATCTGTAGAGTTGTTAATCAAGACTAGCTTGAGTCCACCAAGTATGACCTAGTCAGATACCACCCAATGAGTTCTAATACACATAGCAATGAACAACTATGAATTATCTTTCACAGCTGTTCAGATCAT
Organism: Podarcis vaucheri; assembly: GCF_965113315.1. NCBI lineage: Eukaryota > Metazoa > Chordata > Lepidosauria > Squamata > Lacertidae > Podarcis > Podarcis vaucheri. The sequence continues at coordinate 37,366,431 of NC_138759.1, forward strand.
TAGCTTCAAAAGCAGCCACACTCCCCACACCAGACGTAACTTGTATGAGCACAGACAGTGACAATCATTTTACCTGCTTTGTGAGCAGAAACAGCGGGTCCTCGGACATCATCATAAGACTGGCCATCAGTCAAAATCACCAGGAAATTTTTGTTGGCCCCATCTCTCACAGGTCCAAAAACATTTCTGGTTGTATAGGTAATGGCCTCTCCAGTAGCTGTGCCACCACTCATGTAACGGATTCCTCGGACGGCAGAAAGAACCCTCTCTTTTGTGACGTAGTCTGTAAAGCTGAACTCAGTGCGCTGGTCGTAGGTGAACTGAACTGCTGCAATTTTGGCGCCAATATCTGTGATCTCAAATGATTTGGCAACATTGCTGATAAATTCAAGCATGAGGCGGAAGTTGCTATCTCCAACGCTGCTGGAGCCATCTATCAGGAAAGCTATGTTGACTGAGTTGTAGCATGTCTTGCTGCACAACATTTGTTCATGAGCACAGAGTTTTTGAACAAGTGGCTTCACATATTTTGTAGTACCAAACCAAGTGGGTATGTTGTAGGAGAAGAAGCCATTATTTTGACAAACAGCCTGTTTAAAAAACGAAACAGAAAAGCTATGGATTTTGGCTCTTATATTGAATAAGTGGATGTTAACTACTTATCTATAACTCTCTGCATTAAATGTTTGTTTGTGATGCATGGTGCTTATATCTTCCCTTGAGACTGTCTATTTTAAAAAGGGTATATTTTCCTAGACTTTAACAGAAAGAACCATTGTACCTACCTGAAGGGTAGATTTGCTTGCCCAGTGTTGTATCACTGTGTTGGGCTTACTTACAACTCTAGTAGACAAAGGCAGGAGGAGCTTTTACAAAAGATAGTCTGTCCCCTCTTCAGTTTTGCGTACTCACTGAGCATGAACAGTGGGGAACTGAAGATCAGGATATTGTTAACCTATTTCCAACAACAAACCATTACCTGGAAGCCAACTGTGCAAACAGAGATGGGAAAAGGTGTTGCAGGGTGTGGCCCCAGTGATGCTACACTGAACAAGCAAATCCCGCTAGCAAACCACTTCCTCCGTTATAATCCCGTTGTTCATCATTTTCCTTTCTGGGATCTTCACACAGCGTTCTCAGCTCTCCAATGTCCACCTTTTGAGCCACTGAAACAAGTACTGTTGAAGATCCTCTCTTTTAAAGTCCTGTTCCTGGTGGCCATCACCTCAGCCCAGAGAATCTCTGAGATCAATGTCCTATTGGTGACAATGTTAGAAATATGCAGAGCAGCAACCTGGATGTCCCTGAGCACGTTCACCAGGCACCTTTGCTTCCTCTGAAGTGGCATTTTGGCAGGGGGTGGGCGGCAGCAGGCTCTCCCATAGTAATAACTTGTTACAGTTGGGACCCACCCTAGTTGGGTAAGCTTTTGTACATCCCAGCCCAGTGATGCTACACTGACAAACGGAATAGTACCATAGTGCCTACCTGAAGGTCAGAGCAGGGCTATCCAGCCATGCCGGAATAGAAGAAATGGCCACTGCTTGTTGTTGTTGTTTTTTTCGATATTAGGTTCGAACCTTTGTCAAGGACCTTCCTGTAGGAATACTAATAAGTCAGGGATGGATGTGGTTTCCACTGAACCTTGCTTGTGCCCAGCCCATTTAAGAAAGCCCCTCCACGTTGCCTGGTAAATGCAGATTGTGGGGAGGGAATGGTCAGTACCTTTACTAGTGCTGACCGGACTTGTCTCCAAGAATCCAACCCAGCCAATGCTGTGTTTGTAAGGGCTGATTAAAGCCTGTGGGGTGATAGATCTCATAGTACAGTGATTACCATTATGGAGGACCATCCAGTGCTCCCTAGACTGGTTGTGGTGGGGGAAGCGTCCACTGCTTTGTCCCAACAAGGAAAGAAAATAATTGTAGATGAGCAGCAAACCCTGGTGGCCTGGGCGAGCTGCTCTTGTCCCCCTCTCAAAAGCGAGGCCATGGATTCTAATATTTGTGTGGGTGTGTGTATTTATGCAGAGAAAGAACAGTAAAAGGAGTGGAATAACAGAAGAATAAAATTGCTAAGCCAAGATGAAAGAGTAAGAGAAGCCAAAAGGAGAATGTGATATTGAGGCAAAAAACTGAAGAGGGACCAGACTACTTCCTGTAAAAGCTACTCCTGCCTTCATCCACTAGAGACACAAGTATGCCCAACCTAGTGATGCTACACTGGCAAGCAAAATCAAGGCGGTATCCAATTTAAATTCTACTTGGAGCAAAGTCATTCAAATTAATAGGCATAACTAGCTTAGGCTCACCCATTTCAATGAGTCTACTCTGAGTTGGATATAGCCCATAATATTTACTACTTGGGAAATGCTTTCCTTCCCCTAGCAAGCTTACCTATTGTTACTGAGATTGCTGTGTAGAATGTTTCTTATGTATATTACAACGATCCCTGTAGCATTAGTGATGTCTAATGGTTGTTTCTAGAGCATAGCTGCATCATCTCCTGAACTTTACCCTAAACTTCTCAGCTCTCGAGAGCTTTTAGTTGACATAGTCTTCCTTTTATAACGCTACCTTAGCAAAAGCGTGGATTACAACCTGCCGATTTTTCAGTTGGGGATCTTGTCCAAAATCTATTGAAGCCCCACCCAGAGGCAGGAAATTTAGGAAGTTCTGTTCTCACCTTCTCAACAAAGCCAATGTCTTGAACCATCCCAAGCTCTTCGGGTGTGGGCTTTGCAATGGACACAATGAATACATTAATACCAAATTCTCTGGCCACTATTCCAGCTTCTTCCAGATTGTCTGATGGCCAGCCATCTATGAAAACCACGATGACTTTAGGAATGCCTTTGCGTACCCCATTTTCAGCAGTAAAGAATCTTTGTGCTGTATGTTTCAATGCTTTTCCTGATAAGGCAGCAGTAGGGGGAGAGAAAAGAAAAATGATTTAATTGTCAATTTTTGCTACTTTTGAAAGCACAACTCATTCTGTTCAGATGTCTAAAACATAGACTTCACAGACCAGGGACTTATGAACAGTAAATAGAGAATCTGTAAAACCTAATTTCAAGCAGTGTGGCAGTAAGGCAGCCATCCTACATGCTGGGGGCGGGGGGGGGGGGACGGCTAGCCCTTTTCAGACAAAGGGCCACTGCAACTTGTGTTCAGTTTTAAGAGCCATATATCAAAGACAGTGTGAATTCTTTTAAAGGAAATTTGATGACAGGGGTGGGTCACAAATGTTTTGGTATTACAAAATCATAGCAGAAGAGGCACGAGAGTTATCAATACATTATTTTTAAATGACAAATTATCAACACTGTGCTTTTGCAAACGATCCATCAGCACATGTATTTCTGTTTGACTGAATGAATGATTTCCCCTCTTTTCACCTCACAAGCAATTTTGGGGGTTCTCCTGCCCCCCTTCCCCATCAATTTGGTTCGTGGGGGGGGGCTGGAGAAAGAGAAGAAGAAAAGTTCCATTGTGCTCACGGAAGTCCTTGAGCTAGTGGGACAAGTTAGCTGAATCCAGCCCTATGCTTTTCTGCAGGGATCACACACAGGAATTATAGATACAAGTGGAAACAGTTCCAGAAGAGATTTAGTAGTGATTCTCTACATCGGGGGTGAGGAACCTGTGGCTCTCCAGATGTTGTTGGACTCCAGTTCCCATCATTTGGCCCCCAGGCCTGAGGTCCCTCACCCCTCATCTAGCATATGTTGTTCGAGGCTGTCCATCACTTTGGTTGCTATTTCAGAAAGCCGCATTTCTAAGTGCAAATAGCTTGAATGGCTTTAGTTTAGATAAAGGGCCAGATTCAACTGCATGGTGCTACCAGTGGGCGCTTGCACAATGACTTCTGCTCACGCAATGGGCCTTTCCCCTCTCTCCTCTTCCTGCCCTCCAAAATTCGTTCAGGGGTCTCATGGGCATGCAATGGGTGGAGGGGGGAGAATGTTCCATCAGACAACCAGAAATGCGCTGACAGAGCCATCTCCTTAGCGCTACATTGAATTCCTCTCCAATACAGTACATCATTATTTGAAAATACTATTTTTTATCTTTTGCCTGCCTGGGCTTGTACTTACCTGTATTGGAATTGCCTCCTTTGAAACCTATCTCTTTTATGGCAAATAAAACATCTTTTGATGCAGTGAAGTTTTTCAGGTAAAATTCTGTTTTTGGATGCTCACTATTTAAAAAACAAACAAACAAACAAACAAACAAACAAACAAACAAACAAACAGAACAAGGTCATAATGTAACAGTGCTAAAATTAATGCTTTGAAGTCTGAGTGGCATTATTTAATCTATGAATCTTTTCAAAACTGATTTTACTACATCTGTTTCTGTTAGTTTCTTCTCCAATATAGAGTCAGATTCAGACCCACTGGTGCTCCTAGTCCCAAGTAAATTACTGCTTCCTTAACAAAGATAGCTGCAGTCCTCAAATATGACTGCACACTATCTCAGAACAATCTTTGGCAATTTCCACAAGCATCACTTAATCAGTGATGACATTTTCCAGGTTTGTAAATTAGAGGCGGAAACACACGTTGATTAAAAGGTATGTACAGTTTTCTTTCACTTTCTAAGCAGCACACATATTAATAACTCAATCAATCCCATTGGGTTCAATGGCAATTACTCTACAGTAAGAATGCATCAGGTGTCAACCATAAAATCACTTGTGAAAACACTTCAGGCATGATCTAGCTGCATGTAGGGCCTGCTTGTAAATAATCTCAAAAGTGCTTAATAGTTGTCCTAGTTTCTCCTGTGTCCCATGTGTGTTATAGGCACAGTGGGAAGTAATAGGGTAATGGGAAGTCTGAGCACATCTTCTGTATCTCCACCCTGCTCCTTTCTCTGTGCCTTGCAAATTTATGCTAGAAGAAAATCGGCTCTTTTAAGTCCAGTCAGAATCTTCTACATTTGCTTGCTCTACCAGTGGATGGAAGTAGACCACAGACCTTCTTGTCTTCCTTCCAAAGCATTGAAACAAAGACAACTGAGCAAACAACCGCACTGCAGAAAATGTCACTGAGGTCTATGAAAATGGAGCCATATATGCCATATTTTTTATTTTATAAACTTGTACCACACATTTAACTTTATCTAGATTCTAAATACAATTTAAAATAGATAATTGTTTTCTCTTTTCTTTACATTTTTAGGTGTGTTTGGATACCAAACACATTCTGATGGCACAGCATGAAGTTCTGAGCTGCTGGAAGTTGTGTAGGCTGTGTAGCAACCCTTTTTCCAAGTCAGCATGTTTAAGCTTCTCTTCCTATATCTGCTTTTCTTGTTGTTTGAAAGGCGGCTGATGTGTCTCTCTCTCCAGCAACCCCTGCCCCACAACCGAAACCCGTAGCATATCTCTTCTTTGGGGACATGAGCTTCTTGACTTGATAGCTATCAATAGAAGAAACCATATCTAAGGTCCACTCTCAAAGAGCCTGAATGATCAGCTTGATTCCCCAAACCCCCACCTTGCAGGAGCTGGAAGGAGATCAGAGCATTTTGTTGACAGAGGGAAGCAGATGATTGATTATTTGGAGGGAAGAAAGAGAGAGAAATGTTTGACCCTCTGCCTGCCTGACACAAACGCTTCAATTACTTTTTACCCCTTGGGTTTCCAAACACAAGTTTTCTCTTGTAAACAGGTGAATAGAACCTCTCACAGGAAAAAGCAGCTGGGTTGCTGCAGAGGGGAAGGGTCTGGCGAGGGTCGTATTACTCTCTTCTTGTCATGTGATGAATTGGAGTGGAAAAAAGCAGGTATGCTCAGGCTTAAGTACATGATGCCGCCCGCCACCACCAGCTCCACAATTGTCCCCACTCTAAATCCTCTCTTTCCAAAGCAGATTTCATCCCCCCCCCCCACCCGGGGTTCTGTTGCATTCATTTGCCCAATGCATTTGGATATGTGTCCTTCAGAAGAAACTGTAAAAACATGAAGATAAAATAAGAGGCAGATTATCATGTTTTATTGCCATGGGAGATATTTTTGTGCTTAGTTGTGAATTACTGTTTAAATGGATGTCTTCACAGCTGCCCCGGAAGAGAGATTTACAGTCAAAACGCATTGGACTCACTTCAATAAACTGTTTCCAAGCACCTGTTCTGGGCTTTTTTGTTCTGTATTTTTCCCACCACAAGCAAAGTGACCATATCCATTGGCTGCATGTCAGATATACAATTTAACTAAATCTAGGAGTGCTATTTTCAGTTTAAACTCTGCCGGCCTTAATCTCTTGTATGTGGTTATTCCATCACTGTCAGCCACTCAACACAAAAAGCTTTTCTTGGCTCTACTAAAGTTTTCAGAAGAACTGCTCATTTTTGGAGCATAGATGACACTAATTCTCTTGGATGAAATGTTTGTGCTGCTAGTGCAGCCACAAATATAATTGAATAATCCTTTTGTGACTTAGATGTTTATGTGGTAACTCATCATCAGCTTGGTAACAAGCAGTGTAAATTGTTCCAGATGTTTTTGGTCCTTTTTCTTTTACATATATTGTTAACAATCATTTGTTTTTGGATTACATTCGCACAGTAACGATCAATGTGGATTGACAGAGCAGAGTTGATACTTTAGTAAAAGAGACAGAGGGAGGGAGGGAGAAAGTGGCAGAAATAAAATCTCCACTACTTAATCTCACAGATGGTTCAAATTTTAGAGGAGGGGGGAAAAAAAGGATTTATAGCCCCTTTCTCCCAGAAGTGATTTCCAAAAAAAGTTACAGTGTTGGAAACTTGCCATTACACAAAACCAGATGTAAGGATTCCAAAGAAACTGAAGTATTGTTTTTAAAATTGGGGTGAGGACTACAGTGGGAGACGTTTTGCATGCAGCTTTGATCCCTGGTATCTCCAACTAAAAAGGGCCAAGTTGCAGATAATAGGAGATGGACATAGCTCAGTCGCAGTGCATCCACCCTGCTTGTGGAAGTTTCCAGGTTTAATCTCTGGCATCTCCAAGTAGCCCTGGAAATGTCCTTTGTCTGAAGCCCTGGAAAGCCACTGACAGCCAGCATAAAGCGGCTGTCAGTGAGCTAGGTGGACCATTGCTCTGACTCAGTATACGGCAGATTCCAATGTTCCTATGTAATGGGAGATTGTGAAAAGCTACTGCCACTCAGAAGTAGGAAATGCTAGGCAGAAAGATGGGCAAATAGTCTGATGGTATAAGGCACCTTGATTCCTACAATCCCTAAGGACCAACAGAGCTGCTTTTTGGTGCATTTTAAACCATTATATTGGACCACTGATCTTTTGTCCTTAACTTTACTCCCATTCTTTGGAAGTGTCCCCATGATGGTAACTGATGTATCTGTAGCAAATATACCACCTTAAAGCTTTGGATCGTCGCAATATAGAAACAGCCATGTTTTGGCATGTCTTGTGGTGGGTGGTCACTCTCATTTCCTCTGTTTCCAATGTTCAAACGTAAGCGCAGTTTATTCAGAAGCCAAATGAAACCAACCGCGTATCAAGCTTGGGGGATTTGTTGGTAGGCAGGGTATCCATGCCCTGTATATCCACAGTCTCGAGGTGCTTAAAATCTGGCTGCTAATCTGGCACTGTGGGAACTTCAGACGTCATCTTAAAAAAAGTATTCTGGATGCACAAAACAGTGAGTTGTATCAAAGAAACTTAAAGGGAGATAAGGCGGGGTGAGGTGTAATGTGAGGCAGGGCTTTAGCAAACGCATATCTGTTTTACTTCCTTGAATAGCTATTATTCTGTCCCTTATCATGCTAACCATGCTTTCCACAACTGTGTTCTGATAACCTTAATATACCTATATATAGATTAAATCTATTGATGACTACAAGCCTATATAAGAGGTATGGGGAACATTTGGCCTTTAATATGAACTACAACTCCCATCATCTATGGCCATTGGCCACACCTGCTGGAGATTATGGAAGCTGTAGTTTAGCAGCATCTGGAGAGGCAAATGTTCCCCACACCTGCTGTACAAATAACCAAGAGCATCACAAGAACACCCAGAGAAAATGTGCCTTCGGCTACCGAATGCTAGGGAGTGATACAAGTGTGGGTTTATCACCATGATCTAATGGGCTAAACACAGTAATCACAATGCCACACTAGACTGGTGTCAACACATCACTTTCTATACTATTACTATTTATTTATTTTCATTTACTTGTTAATATACTCCTAATATACTGCATGGGCGCCATTTAATATTTAATGTGTAGGGAAACAGATGGCATTGATAGGCAGTTCAAATGTGATTCAAACTATAACAGAAAATGCATAACTGTAATAATGCCCACGCTAATCACATTGTTATAAATTATAGCACCTAAGAAGGAGCAATGTACCAAATAGGACATATTTCTAGTACCTGGCTTGTACAACTCCCACATGCGGTCCTTCAGATCCAATTCCCAGCATCACCGCTACTTTCCCAACAAAGTTCTTCTGCAAATTAAATCTACGCTGCCCAATATTGTAGCTTCCATCAATCAGAAAAGCAATATCCGCTTTACAGTCTGTGAACACCCAAGATAGTTAGATTAACTTAAGGGCAAATTAACATGAGAGATTTGTTTTATTGGACATGGTGAAATGGTAACCTACCTTTGTTCCCAGATTTTTTCTCAACTGTTTTCTTGGGCCGTTTACCTAGAAAGCAGGAAACATCATGAATTCTATACCTGCAAGTACTCTTAGTAATAGAGCTATGAAAGGCCCTTCAGCAAAGACATTCAAAACATACTTCGAAGATTCATTTCACCATTAGTATTTAATCATTTTAAAAAACACGCTGCTGACCACAGACACAGAGTGTGGAGTATATACGCCAGGGATAAGAAACCTGTGGCCCATCAGATACCATTGGACTATAATTTCCTTAATCACTTTGCCATGCTGGCTGGAGCTGCAGTCCAACCACATCCAACAGCTCACAGGCTTCCCATCCCTGATATAGACAGAAATAGACTCACTGTTAACTGTTATAATAACAAGTTTCAGAGATTATTATCTGGACTTATCTTTTGTTTCGTATAATGCTGAAAACTCAAATAAAAATATTTACATACACACACACACGTTATAGAGATTACCAGTAAATAAGATAACATATGTTCATTTTGCCAATAATAATACACAAATTATTTGCTAACAGCTATTTTCCTTTCCCATATGCCTGGAATAAGCTTGCTACCTGAACACCTCTTGCAGGTCTTGGAAAATTCATAAAATCCTTCTGTACAAAGAAATCTCCCTGCATGCTGTGCTTCTGGGTCTCTCTCTCTCTCTCTCTCTCTCTCTCACACACACACACACACACACACTATATATATATATATATATATATATATATATATATATATATATATGCAGGTTTTGGTGTCTTCGGGTGTCTTCCCGTGTAAGAGTCGGGGTGTCTGTGCGACGTTTCGACGAGGTCTCACTCGTCATCTTCAGGCTGGTGCTTTCGGCTTCTTGTTACTGGAACAGAGCAGAGTCTGGTGTTTGAGTTCCTATAAATACTGTTGAGGGGTGTGGTGTATAGCCTCCAACGTTCTGGGCAGAGAGGAAGTTCCTAGATTAGTGTGCCTTTTCTTCTTTTGTTCCTTAATTACTTGAGGGATATCTTGGGTGATTTCATGAGTGATATTCTGAATACCACTGGGTGGGTCATTAAGTGTAGATTAGTTGCTAAAGCATGTGTTGGTGCCTTTTCTTCTTTTGTTCCTTAATTACTTGAGGGATATCTTGGGTGATTTCATGAGTAATATTCTGAATACCACTGGGTGGGTCATTAAGTGTAGATTAGTTGCTAAAGCTTTCGTGTCTTGACCTCTTGAGCTTGTGAAGAGTTTTTCTGAGAAGATGGCTGTGCTGCATTTAGTTGTGCTCTGGCTTGGCTTCGTGTATAGGGGCGAGCTGTGGTTTTGTGCCTTGTGCCAGCCAGATCTGTGTAGGGATTGCAGGGGGGTGCAGCATCCGGAGGTGCCACTATAGTTTGGCTACTGGATGGAGTCTGTAATATGTCTGTGGAGAGGGTCTGGGTTTGGGTCTGGTGTGGTTGATTGGTGACGGCGTTCTGTGTGCCTCTGGTTCTGGTGTCGGTTTTTGTGGGGAGGGCTAATTTCCAGATGTCTGGCAGGCGGGACGTGTCGTCACGCTTGTTCATGTTGTGAGGGTGTTTCTCTATCTCGATGGCTTCCATGATTATTCTCTTGTGGTGATGTTCCATGTTAAAGAGCAATTTGGAATCTGCAAAATTAATTTCGTGTCCTGTTTCTTTCATGTGTTGGAAAAGAGAGGAAGTTTTTTCTTCTTTTTTGACGGCATTCTTGTGTTCTGTGATACGTGCATTTATTCGTCTGTTTGTTTGTCCAATGTACGTGGCTGGGCAGACTTTGCAGGGTATTTCATAGACCCCTTGGTTTTCCAGCTGGATTTTGTCTTTTGGGTTTCTGAGGATATTGGCTATTTTTTGGTTGGTGCAGAAGGCTGTTTTGATATTGTGTTTATGGAGGATTTTGCTGATTTTGTCTGTAGTGCCCTTGATGTAAGGAAGGAGGGCCATGCCATTGTTTTCTTCTGTGTCTTGGTTTTTGGGGGGTGTTTCTTTTTGGATTAGCTTCGTAACCCTGTTTTTCTGGTATCCATTGGCGATTAACACATTTGAGAGATTCTGTAACTCAGTTGTCAAGTGGTCTTTGTCAGCCAGGCGTTTGGTTCTGGAGATGAGAGTCTTGGCTACGGAGTTTATTTGTGCAGGGTGGTGGTGTGATTGTGCATGTAAGTAGCGGTTGGTGTGTGTTTTTTTCCGGTAGATAGTGTGTCCTAGGGAGCCATCAGGTTTTTTGTAGATTAGGACGTCAAGAAAGGGGAGTTGGTTGTTGTCTTCTATTTCCATAGTGAATTGTATTTTGGGGTGTAGGCTGTTGAGATGTGTGAGGAAGCTATCTAGTTTTTCTTTCCCGTGTGGCCAAATTACAAAGGTGTCGTCAACATATCTGAGCCAAAGTTTGGGTTTGTGTTCTGACTTGTCTAAAGCATTGGTTTCAAAGTGTTCCATGTACAAATTTGCGATGACCGGTGAGAGGGGTGATCCCATAGGTGCTCCTTCTATCTGTTTGTATCTTTGTCCATTGTGGATGAAGTACGTGTTGGTTAGGCAGTGGTTGGTCAGGTCCAGGATGTATTGGGGGGGGTTGTATTTGTTTTGAATGGCTGTCAAGGCTTCATTAATGGGCACTTGAGTGAAGAGAGATACAACATCGAAGCTCACAAGTAGGTCATCGGGATGTAGGTATTGCTTCTTTATTGTTTCTATGAACTGGAAGGAGTTAGTAACGTGTGAAGCGATGGATTTTGCATAGGGCTGAAGTTGCTTAGCGAGAAATTTAGCGAGATTTTGTAGAGGTGAGCCTATGGAGCTGACTATTGGTCTGAGTGGTGTTCCTTCTTTGTGTATCTTGGGGAGACCGTAGAGTTTGGGGCATCTGGATGATTTTTCTCTGGGGATGATTCTTAGCTGGATTTCTTCACTGATAGGAGAGGCTTTTATTTTGGATTTGGTGGTTTTTTCCAGATAGGTGGTGGGATCTGTTTTTATAGGTTGGTAGGTAGGGTCTTGGAGTAGATTTGATAGTTTTGCTTGGTAGTCCGATGTGTTCATCACAACAGTGGCGTTGCCTTTGTCTGCTGGGAGAATGATTATGTTGTTGTCTTTCCTCAGGTTGGTGAGTGCTTTCTGTTCTTCTTTGTGTAAATTGCTTCTGGGTGGTTTGCTGGAGCAGAGGATGTTGGTGACTTCAAGTCTGATTTTATTGGCTTCATCTGGGTCGATTTTGGTCAGGCTAGCTTCGACTCCGCATATGATGTTTTCCGTGGGGATGCGTCTCGGGGCGACTGCAAAGTTGAAACCTTTGGAGAGTACTTTGGTTTCAGTTGGGGTGAGGATCCTGTCTGATATGTTATGTACTGTTTGTTTCATGGGTTGTTGTGGAGGGTGGCTGGGCTTCTGGCGTTTCTCTAGTTTGTAGAGTTTGTTGGTGTGTCTGTCTGTCTTATGTGAGGTCTCAGTTTCAGCTCTCCAGACGGCTAGTTGTTTGCATTTGTCCCAGAGTGCAGGGTGGATTTTGTTACATAGTTTGAGGTGAAGAGTGAGCAGATCTTTGTTGGTTTGGTTTAGTAGGTATCTTTTCTTATGTATTTCGTTTCTGATTAGGGATAGTTCAGTTCGTTTCAGGATCCTTTCGGTAGCTGGGGTTTTAGAGTGGAATTTAAGTTGGAAGCATGTGGGAGTTAAGTTGTTGTCTCGGCAGTTGCGTAGGAACAGGAGATCACATAAGATGGTGGCTCTTCGGATTTCTAGTTTCTCGTAGGTTCTTGTCAGCTGGAAGGTTTCCTCCCCGTAGAGGTGAGATATTTGCTTTCGTAGATTTTCACGGGTACAGGAATGCAGGTTTTGGTGTCTTCGGGTGTCTTCCCGTGTAAGAGTCGGGGTGTCTGTGCGACGTTTCGACGAGGTCTCACTCGTCATCTTCAGGCTGGTGCTTTCGGCTTCTTGTTACTGGAACAGAGCAGAGTCTGGTGTTTGAGTTCCTATAAATACTGTTGAGGGGTGTGGTGTATAGCCTCCAACGTTCTGGGCAGAGAGGAAGTTCCTAGATTAGTGTGCCTTTTCTTCTTTTGTTCCTTAATTACTTGAGGGATATCTTGGGTGATTTCATGAGTGATATTCTGAATACCACTGGGTGGGTCATTAAGTGTAGATTAGTTGCTAAAGCATGTGTTGGTGCCTTTTCTTCTTTTGTTCCTTAATTACTTGAGGGATATCTTGGGTGATTTCATGAGTGATATTCTGAATACCACTGGGTGGGTCATTAAGTGTAGATTAGTTGCTAAAGCTTTCGTGTCTTGACCTTTTGAGCTTGTGAAGAGTTTTTCTGAGAAGATGGCTGTGCTGCATTTAGTTGTGCTCTGGCTTGGCTTCGTGTATAGGGGCGAGCTGTGGTTTTGTGCCTTGTGCCAGCCAGATCTGTGTAGGGATTGCAGGGGGGTGCAGCATCCGGAGGTGCCACTATAGTTTGGCTACTGGATGGAGTCTGTAATATGTCTGTGGAGAGGGTCTGGGTTTGGGTCTGGTGTGGTTGATTGGTGACGGCGTTCTGTGTGCCTCTGGTTCTGGTGTCGGTTTTTGTGGGGAGGGCTAATTTCCAGATGTCTGGCAGGCGGGACGTGTCGTCACGCTTGTTCATGTTGTGAGGGTGTTTCTCTATCTCGATGGCTTCCATGATTATTCTCTTGTGGTGATGTTCCATGTTAAAGAGCAATTTGGAATCTGCAAAATTAATTTCGTGTCCTGTTTCTTTCATGTGTTGGAAAAGAGAGGAAGTTTTTTCTTCTTTTTTGACGGCATTCTTGTGTTCTGCGATACGTGCATTTATTCGTCTGTTTGTTTGTCCAATGTACGTGGCTGGGCAGACTTTGCAGGGTATTTCATAGACCCCTTGGTTTTCCAGCTGGATTTTGACAAAGGCAACGCCACTGTTGTGATGAACACATCGGACTACCAAGCAAAACTATCAAATCTACTCCAAGACCCTACCTACCAACCTATAAAAACAGATCCCACCACCTATCTGGAAAAAACCACCAAATCCAAAATAAAAGCCTCTCCTATCAGTGAAGAAATCCAGCTAAGAATCATCCCCAGAGAAAAATCATCCAGATTCCCCAAACTCTACGGTCTCCCCAAGATACACAAAGAAGGAACACCACTCAGACCAATAGTCAGCTCCATAGGCTCACCTCTACAAAATCTCGCTAAATTTCTCGCTAAGCAACTTCAGCCCTATGCAAAATCCATCGCTTCACACGTTACTAACTCCTTCCAGTTCATAGAAACAATAAAGAAGCAATACCTACATCCCGATGACCTACTTGTGAGCTTCGATGTTGTATCTCTCTTCACTCAAGTGCCCATTAATGAAGCCTTGACAGCCATTCAAAACAAATACAACCCCCCCAAATACATCCTGGACCTGACCAACCACTGCCTAACCAACACGTACTTCATCCACAATGGACAAAGATACAAACAGATAGAAGGAGCACCTATGGGATCACCCCTCTCACCGGTCATCGCAAATTTGTACATGGAACACTTTGAAACCAATGCTTTAGACAAGTCAGAACACAAACCCAAACTTTGGCTCAGATATGTTGACGACACCTTTGTAATTTGGCCACACGGGAAAGAAAAACTAGATAGCTTCCTCACACATCTCAACAGCCTACACCCCAAAATACAATTCACTATGGAAATAGAAGACAACAACCAACTCCCCTTTCTTGACGTCCTAATCTACAAAAAACCTGATGGCTCCCTAGGACACACTATCTACCGGAAAAAAACACACACCAACCGCTACTTACATGCACAATCACACCACCACCCTGCACAAATAAACTCCGTAGCCAAGACTCTCATCTCCAGAACCAAACGCCTGGCTGACAAAGACCACTTGACAACTGAGTTACAGAATCTCTCAAATGTGTTAATCGCCAATGGATACCAGAAAAACAGGGTTACGAAGCTAATCCAAAAAGAAACACCCCCCAAAAACCAAGACACAGAAGAAAACAATGGCATGGCCCTCCTTCCTTACATCAAGGGCACTACAGACAAAATCAGCAAAATCCTCCATAAACACAATATCAAAACAGCCTTCTGCACCAACCAAAAAATAGCCAATATCCTCAGAAACCCAAAAGACAAAATCCAGCTGGAAAACCAAGGGGTCTATGAAATACCCTGCAAAGTCTGCCCAGCCACGTACATTGGACAAACAAACAGACGAATAAATGCACGTATCGCAGAACACAAGAATGCCGTCAAAAAAAAAGAAAAAACTTCCTCTCTTTTCCAACACATGAAAGAAACAGGACACGAAATTAATTTTGCAGATTCCAAATTGCTCTTTAACATGGAACATCACCACAAGAGAATAATCATGGAAGCCATCGAGATAGAGAAACACCCTCACAACATGAACAAGCGTGATGACACGTCCCGCCTGCCAGACATCTGGAAATTAGCCCTCCCCACAAAAACCGACACCAGAACCAGAGGCACACAGAACGCCGTCACCAATCAACCACACCAGACCCAAACCCAGACCCTCTCCACAGACATATTACAGACTCCATCCAGTAGCCAAACTATAGTGGCACCTCCGGATGCTGCACCCCCCTGCAATCCCTACACAGATCTGGCTGGCACAAGGCACAAAACCACAGCTCGCCCCTATACACGAAGCCAAGCCAGAGCACAACTAAATGCAGCACAGCCATCTTCTCAGAAAAACTCTTCACAAGCTCAAGAGGTCAAGACACGAAAGCTTTAGCAACTAATCTACACTTAATGACCCACCCAGTGGTATTCAGAATATCACTCATGAAATCACCCAAGATATCCCTCAAGTAATTAAGGAACAAAAGAAGAAAAGGCACCAACACATGCTTTAGCAACTAATCTACACTTAATGACCCACCCAGTGGTATTCAGAATATCACTCATGAAATCACCCAAGATATCCCTCAAGTAATTAAGGAACAAAAGAAGAAAAGGCACACTAATCTAGGAACTTCCTCTCTGCCCAGAACGTTGGAGGCTATACACCACACCCCTCAACAGTATTTATAGGAACTCAAACACCAGACTCTGCTCTGTTCCAGTAACAAGAAGCCGAAAGCACCAGCCTGAAGATGACGAGTGAGACCTCGTCGAAACGTCGCACAGACACCCCGACTCTTACACGGGAAGACACCCGAAGACACCAAAACCTGCATTCCTGTACCCGTGAAAATCTACGAAAGCATATATATATATATATATATATATATATATATATATATATATATAGTGTGTGTGTATATATATATATATATATATATATACCTGATCAGTAAGAACATATTTTGAAAGAAACATCTTACCTGTGGGTGGGCGTGCTGTTGAAATTGGCCGCCCAACAGCTTCAAGTGCAGCACTCATGGGTCCTGTTACCACATTGAAAAATAAATTAAGCTTACTGCATTTCTGTCAAATTGCATTATGGTAAAACAGGTTGTACATGCTCAGTTTTACCTAATAAAAGAAACTGCAAAAAGTCAACACCTCAAGCCCCTGGATCTCACTGAGAAGGAGACTCCTAGGAGCTAGTACAATAGATAAGGCATTTAGATGCAAAGAGTCTTCCTGCCTATGCTCCAGCCTAAAATGAGATTGCATAATACTAAAGTAAACTAACTCCAGAGCAGTGGCAGACAGAAAGTAAAATGGAAAACCCTACAGATGACAAGAATATTTCCCCCAGTTACCTATACTGTGAAGTACTTTTTATCATACCGATGATTCATGCCCCAAAGTTTTTTTACTTTGTTTTTATATTGATGATTATTTGATGTAAGTCATTATTGATAGAAGCCAATAATGTTAACTAATATATATATATATATAGAGAGAGAAAGAAATGGAGAAACAAGTGACTGACAAGAACAGAATGTTAATTTACTTAAAATATTTCAACTTCTAGTTTCATCAGAAACATAGCTGGACTGCAAACAGGGCACCAGTTTATCAGTTTACAGTCTGGTGACTCTGTAAACTAAGTATTATCTTTTCAATGGCCCATGAGCAAATATAATAAGCCCAAAGCCCTGAGACTGAGAATGACCATGCAGAGTGCAGCATCTCAAATAAAGATCAGGAACCAAATGTAAATGAGTGCATTTATGAAGATCTCTCACATCCTACGGCCTATTGAGTAGAACTTACTGCTTTGGTAGTTCTGAAGTAATTATTCATGTTATGCGTTGCATAACTGTCCAGGAATAATATGTACATTATTCCTGGCATCAGTTTTTTCAAGCCAAAGCAAAAGCCAATGTTTTGACAGTTGCATATGCTTCACATATTTTTCACGGCAGCCTAAAATATTTAGGAGACTCCCTGGAGGAAAAACCTTGACTCAACAAGGCATCATTTGATGCCTGCTGATTTTGTACATTAGGTTTGTCTGAAATTCTTTATCACATCACACAAGATGAGCAGCACGGTGGTTTGCTACTCTTAAAAATAGAAAATTAAACCAACAGAAAAAATAATAATGAGCCAGCCAATTTCTTCCATGCTGATACTTTCAAAACTCACTTGGCAAAATAATAACACTTGAACATGCACTTACTGGAAACTGAGAATGATGATGACCATCTAGCGAGTGCTTGAGACTGGATTCCATTGGCATAGATTGCAAGGTAGTTCTCTTGCCCTGGCAATATTTGCACTCTGACAGGCCCACCTTTACTGGTGATCACCCCTCTGTACCAAAATAAGATTTTCAGATACACATTTGTATAACTACATGCAACCATGACCAATTCACACTGTGGAGAAGACTTGTCTAACTACAAGCCTGATCAATTTTGCAAGATGGCTGCAATGCCTTTTTGCAGGGGCTAGTTCCAATCACTAAGATTAAGAGGGAAAGAAAGAAAGTAAGTTTATGTATTTTCAGGTCAGCTTGAAACATAGTGACTAAGAAGCAAACTCAACTCAGTGCAATGCAATGTGCTTTCTAGGAAACATTTCGGATTTACTGAACAGTTGCTTTCGGCTATAATACTATACACACTTACCTGGGAGCAAGTTCAGTAGAACTCAAACATCTTATCAATACATTTAGTATAAACACAGCAAAATGTGTTTTGGACTGATTTGAGAAGTAACTGCTGTTATAGTTTAAAATATAACTGCCAAGGGTACAAATTTGTCTCCTTAGCTTAGCTGATAAACTTTTGAGGTTTGTAACAGCTTTAGTTGGATACATAACTTGCAGCACTCCTTAATGGCCTGCTCCCAAGTGGTTTGGCTTCTTTGTGTGTAAGCAGAATTTTGGATAACCCAAGTCTTTAAAAGGTCAATAACTTTTAAGTAGAGTCTGTAAGCATATTTGAAACTGGTACAATTGACGCTGGATGGGTGCAATATGAGCTGATCACTTTGCTTCCACACACATCTTTTCGGCAACAATATGGACAAATGATAGTTTCTAACCCACAGTTTGCTTTCCCACAATGGTCCAACGGGGATATAACCAATGCATGAGCAACTGAGGCCATGTCCACCTTTTTCCAGCCACTAATCACAACTGGTGAGAAGTAAAACGGGACTGTGGCTGCAGAGACGTAACCCAAGCAATTCTACTTTGTAATGCTAACTTCCAAAATCTTCCATCTTTTCTGCCAAAAATAGATGATAAAATGGCTATCTGAAAGGGGATTTCTGTTTCAAATATTTATAAATCAACTTGGTAGGACAGCAATAAATAATTCTTGACTACACATCCTTCATACTTCTTAAGTGATTGGTGACATTTACTCAGCATGCTAGTTCATAAGAGCTAACTATCAATGTCAAATGAATTCCTCCCACTCATGAATGTCCTATTACTGTAGTACAAAAGTAATATAAATAATATTTGTTTGGAGCAGTTACAGCTAGAGGAAAATAAAAGTTAGAATGGAGGATAGTAAAATAGCAGAAGGAAGAGTAAGAGTGAAATATGAAAATCACCCTTATATAATCATTCAGGAAAATAGGAAATAGATTTGAATTCCTGATACAACCACTATTGGGGAACATTTCTATAGTTCTTAGTAGGATTTCTCTCCAAGGGTGGAGAGGGATCTCCAACCTCAGAGGGGAGATCCAACCTCTAAAGGCCTCTACTAGCCACTGCAGAAATCTCTGCAGCCTTTAACTTGCCAATCCTGTATTAGAGCTCCAATATTGGTAGCAGCAAAACAGGGGTGAGCCAGGAGAGATGAGGGTAGACTATGGAAAGACTTGAATCCAAAGCTTTCCAATTCCCCCAACACCATCTCTCAAATGGGGTGGAGGTGGTGAGAATATATCAGCCCTGACACACTGAAAACAATGGGAGGGAAATCTCAGAATCAGAAAACAAACAAGAATAACAATGAAAAACAAAGCAAAGGAAACGGAAAAAGGAAAAACTAATCTCTGACCTCCCTTCTATCCTGCTGCCATGCTCTTAGCAGGACTTTGGATATTTTGGATTTTCTGCCTTCAGTTCTCCCCGGTCCCGTTAGAAGGATTGCTCCTGTTCATATAAGTTACCTGTAGTTCAACCACATGTTTCTACTAATGTGGGGAACATAAACATTTTACCATCATATTAATTTAGATCAAAGGATGAAAAACTCACCACATCGAAAATTCAGCCTACACAACTTTTATCAGCATTCCCAGGAAATGAAGGATTATGTTTTATAGCTACAAACACACTTATATTCAATTAATTTAATCTGCTGGAACAGTAATACTACTTTGATGTTCCAGCAAAATTCTGGATTATGCATTAAATTCTTGTTTAACACCACAGTTATCTTGGTCTGCTGTCGTTGAATAAGTGTGATCTTTGAGATAACAAACATGTAAAATAGTCACCATAACATAGTGGCTAAACAATTCGGATATAAATCAGGAAGTGCCTGGGCCAAATATAAACTGTTATGAAGTCAATAAATTGACTTAGGCAAGCCACTCCCATAGTTTCAAATCCCCTCCCCATGAACACAATGGAGAATTTCTCTATGAATATCTATGATTTTCCACCCTCTTCTTCTTTTTTAACATGTATTCGTACCAATCAAAGCTACTTCCTAATGGGCAGTCTAGTAAAAATGACGAGCAGATCAAACCCACTGAAATTATTGCGGCCTACCTTAAAGTAACAGAATTAGGATTGGCAAATTATCTCCTTGGAGGTCAGTGGAACTGTATGGGTTTAAATCTAACTATATTGGCTTACTTGGATTACAAGCTTTTCCGTCATCACTAGAATGTTGTACTTTATATACTGTGGGCAACATAGGATGGACTTATCATTATGTGATGTAAATACACTACATCTCTGCTTCTTTTAGCACTGAGGGGCCCTTTTGGAACATCTTTTGGATTTGCCTCAAAGAACATCAAGTAACTTCCCTCTAATAAACCCTGGTTTTGTTGTCACCATGTCATTCCACTATTTGTGCCCTGGGCTTGTTGCCACTCAGCACGTCAACATCTATTTGAATTACCCTGGTAATTTTCCAACACTCTCTTCACTTTGCCAGTTACCTAATGGTTACCACATTTCCTGTAAGTGCCCCAGTTGTTTGACAGGAACAGCCTGGAGATGTCACTGTGTTTCTTTAAACCCTGCTAATAACTATTACATGGGACGCGGGTGGCACTGTGGGTTAAACCACAGAGCCTAGAGCTTGCCGATCAGAAGGTCGGCAGTTCGAATCCTTGCGATGGGGTGAGCTCCCGTTGCTCGGTCCCTGCTCCTGCCAACCTAGCAGTTTGAAAGCATGAAGTGCAAGTAGATAAATAGGTATATATTTCCTCTGGCAGGAAGGTAAACGGTGTTTCTGTGCGCTGCTCTGGTTTGCCAGAAGCGGCTGTCATGCTGGCCACATGACCCGGAAGCTGTACGCTAGCTTCCTTGGCCAATAAAGCAAGGTGAGCACCGCGACCCCAGAGTCATCCGTGACTAATGGTCCCTTTACCTTTAATAACTATTACACACTGCTAATAACAATATTATTTTATGATCCTGCAGATCACATTCTACAGGTATGGCTCTGAAAGGTATGACATACTGAATGGAGAAATACAGAGAAAGCCTTAGGGAAAAGGAACAAAACATCACTGCCCTTTCAGGACTCTAAAGTTGCATACATACATTTTATTCTAGAATCAACAGAGAACGAGCACTTGTTTTTTCTATATAGTCCACATACAAACTAGATCTATTGCATATTTCTTACCCCAGACAAGTGCTTATTGAGAAACTGGTTTCATTCAACAACAAAGGTTTGTTGTGGATTAATTTTGCACTACCCCGCAGTGTGTCCATTTGAAAACAGATTGCCCTAGCAATGGAAGGTGTATTCGCACTACCCTAATGACATTATGGATGGGTACTTCTTCATTCACCTGGGGCATGTGCAGGGAGCATACCCTCCAACATTTCTCCAATGAAAATCGGGACATCCTAAATAATAATAATAATAATAATAATAATAATAATAATTCCACCATTTATACCCCCTCCCATTTGACTGGGTTGCCCCAGCCAATCTGGGCAGCTTCCAACTTGTGTAAAAACATAATAAAACATTAAACATTAAAAAACCTTCCCTATACAGGGGATGCCTTCAAATGGCTTGGGGATCAGATAACTCCATACCCTCCAACATTTCTCCAATGAAAATAGGGACATCCTAAGGAAAAGTGGGACATTTCAAGATCAAATCAGAAACCGGGACGGCTTCTGTGAATCTGGGACTGCCCCTGGAAAATAAGGACACTTGGAGGGTCTGAGGGAAGAAATGGAATGGATAACCTAATCAAAGGGAGGGTTCTAGAAAGCATATCAAGTAACCACACCCACCCTTGTGGAAGGCAGTATTTAGAATCAATTTAGGTGATTACAGAATGAGAAAAGCTGGATTTTTAATGATACAAATGGGTTAGTATGTAGTCAGCCTGGGATATTAATTTTTTGTCTTCGGTGAGCATAAGTGAGTATAAATATATATAATTTTTTTTTAAAAAATTGTTCAGTAGCACCTTAGAGACCAACTAAGTTTGTTCTTGGTACAAGATTTTGTGTGCATGCACACTTTCTAAGCTTATACCAAGAACAAACTTAGTTCGTCTCTAAGGTGCTATTAGACAATTTTTTAATTTTTAAAAATATTTCGACTGTGTCAGACCAACACGGCTACCTACCTGAATCAAAAACCATAAGTGAGCAGCTAGCAATGGCCTTTTCCTATTTTAAGAGCAAATAATACTTCAAGACAATTGTTCTGGCTATTTTTTTTTAACTGGACTAGCATCTGATGGTGAAAGGCTATGAATTATTTTGAGTTTTACAGAGCAGCGCAACAGAAACACTTTTCTTTAAATTCCGGCACCTGTATCATTCTGATGTAGGTCTAATAACAACTGAGAGGAGCAAAACATTTGTGCGGCACACGTTCCTCTTACCACAGAGTGGCCACAACGAGCCCTCACCTAGGTTTTTATCTAGTGCAGCCTTCCTCAGTTATGCTATTGGACTAATAAACACTGCTCTCATTTTCCCCTCTAGTTCTACTTCTTTGCTTGAAGCTACTAGAACAGTTCCTTACTCTGTCTTTGTCACTTTCCATTTACATTTTATCTTGGCATTTATAGCCTATTACACAGCCTCCACCATCACCAGCCAGCATAGCCAATGGTCAGGAATAGCAGTGGTTCAGTGGTTGTGGTCCAACAATGCCTGGATTCCCAAGGTATGACTAAAGACTAAAGATCATACCATATATATTTTTTAAAAAAATTAAGGAGGCAGCCTATTCAGAGTTAAGCATGGGAAAGCACAGCTGATATAAATGTGGACATTAAGTCCCTGCCACTAAAATCAATAGCACTTTAAAGTGTTTCAGCTTGATCCAGATGCTGCCTTAAGTTCCGGCCAGTATACATGACCCTATCACAAAGAGCATCTGCATTCTTAGCATAGATTTCATTTTAAAGCCGATTTCTAACATCTGTGGAAGGACTTATGCTTAAGCACAATAGTAGAAGGAAAACAAAAATAAATTTTCTAGGTCTTCTACTGAAGAAAACAATTTTCAGAGATGTTAGAATTTGTTTTCATGGACTAAAGTCCACTTCATTGGATATTATCTCAAGAGGACTGAAGTCCATAACAATTTATTGCATAATACATTGGTTAAGCCTTTAAGGTACCACAAGACTCACCGTGGTTGTTTTTGCTGCAGTGGACTCACACAGCTCCCCCTCTGGAAATTAGAATTCACCTAACTGTTGCTAGGCTTTGACTTCAAGCTACAGCCCTCTTATCCATATACATCAGCTATATGTGCACAGATGAGATGCTGCCAACTAGTCCCTGTTCTCTTGAATGGGCTTAATGCTGTCAAAGTAATATAATGATCAGCTCAGCATAATTGTCCAGGGAGGACAAAACGATGCCAGAACAATGTCCATACAAGTTGACAGAGATGATGTGGCCATGCGAAGACAGGAAAAAACATGTCAAAGTGAAGGAGAATTGTTATTAGTCTTTAACTACAATGTTCCACTGTGATGGAGATAAAAAATAAAAAAGAGATGAGTTGAGGTGCTGTCCTTACAAGAACTGCACATGCATTACTCAGTCCAGAAATCCAAAGGAAAATGTCTCATCTGAGATCCAAATGGCACACCATGATGCTATTACTTTGCTTTCTGACAATACAGATGGGGAAACCACATGTGCATTAAATGGAAAGCAAAATGCAGACCTCCTGGGTCTAAGCAGAAAACCCAAAATATGGCAATTAAATATATGAAAACATTTTGCATGCAATTAACTACAATGGTATTCTCTGTGGTTAATGACTGGAATGCAAAATAATAAATCTATTGGAATCTAGGGTCAGGGAAGACAGATTATCAGATAAATATTGTTCTTGTTCTTTTCTCTCCCTTTTTCTCCTTAACTTGAAGTGGCTGAAATTAGTTCCTCTTCTTGTCTTCACTATTTGCCATTTCTATCTTGTTTTGACCTTTGAAGTATTATATACTTTTTCATACTGCCATTGGCTGTGATACAGTAATACAATGTGAATGCCTGCAAGAAATAGCATTGGTACAACTGTTTTGCAGACACTTT
The DNA here is from genome assembly GCF_965113315.1 of Podarcis vaucheri. Lineage (NCBI taxonomy): Eukaryota > Metazoa > Chordata > Lepidosauria > Squamata > Lacertidae > Podarcis > Podarcis vaucheri. The sequence continues at coordinate 37,390,258 of NC_138759.1, forward strand.
CTCTTACCTTATGTATCATGCCAAACTTTCAAACTGAGTTTGGGACTTAAGGAGTTTGGTGTAAAAAGCTACTAAAGGAAGCAAATACAGTGCCAGTCCTCACAACCAACTAGTAGAATTGTAAATTTTGGTTGAGTGGATGCTAGTACAGTGGCGCCCCGCAAGACGAATGCCTCGCAAGACGGAAAACTCGCTAGACGAAAGAGTTTTCCGTTTTGGAGGTGCTTCACAAAACGAATCTCCTATGGGCTTGCTTCGCAAGACGAAAATGTCTTGCGAGTTCCTGCGGGTTTTTTCCCTCCCCCCCTTTTTCTAAGCCGCTAAGCCGCTTATCAGCTGATCCGATAAGCCGCTAAGCCGCTAAAAGCCGCTAATAGCGCTAATCTGCTAATCTGTCAATGGGCTTGCGTCGCAAGACGAAAAAAACGCTAGACGAAGAGAATCACAGAACGGATTCTTTTCGTCTTGCGAGGCACCACTGTACTGAGAACATGCCAATGGCATCACATTACTCTTTGCGTGGACAGGCGAGATACCCCAAACCCTGGGCAGCCCCCGTGTGGAATAACGAATCAAGACAACGTGCTATGGGGTTATCCAGAGTGTGGGGGGGGATGGGCTGGCTCCGGAGAACATATGTTCAAGCAGAGAGAGCCTGCCCCCGTTAAGCCGCCGTCACAGGGGAGAGCAATGACAACCTCTAGGTGTACAGCCAAAGCCTCCTGGTTTTGCCGCCTCAAAGAGAAGGGGGGCATGGGTCACTGCTACACTCCCACCCCCATTTAGGGAAGACAGACAGGTAAGATCCTCCTCCTATTGTGTGGGCAGGGTGGTCCCGCCCCCTACCTGGCCTGATATATTATTATTATTATTATTATTATTATTATTATTAGTTGGTGAGGCATGTGGCCTGGGGAGAGGTTATGTGGCCTGGGAAATAGGCATTCCTTTTGAATATATGAATATATGAAGACCCCAGGGAGGGGTCTTGCACAACCCTGCTACTTTTAATGGCTAGGAACTGTAGCTGGGACTTGCTGTATGGACTCTGCCATTGATTTGTAGCTCCACACCACCTAACCTTGCTTCCATATTATTATGCTATGTCAGAAGACTCAGAGGGTTGGTAGATAAAATACACTTTGGTAATGCCCCCCCCCCTCAATTAAGCAAAAGGATTTCCCCCTAAAATATAATGCAATTAGATTTAGTGTGTCTCTTTAAAGAGCAACAAAACCACAGTTCTTCTCTTGGTCATACGCCTGATATCATACATTCCTTGAAAAGAATCTAAGATGATGTAGTGAGTGTTTTAGTCTTTTTGGAAAGTTTTAAATCTTTGGAATTTATAGCTATGATGTGCATCATCAGAAATGATTTATTTCTATTGTGCAAAGAGGGAGCTGGCTTCCTAGCTCCATAAGCATAGCCCCTTCTGTGGCTTTTCAGGCCACATAAGGGCAGCATAAATGCCTAAAATTGTCCGGGTTAGTTCTTTTTTCTGTATGAAAAATATTTGTCTGTAGATAACCCTCAGGAAGTTATAGAGTCAAGAATGCTGCCCTCTAGGGATGGGAAGAAAGAAAAACCCTGTCATGGCAGCTAATTCTTATAAGCTAGGAAGGATTTAACAGGCCAAATTGCAGAAAACCTAAAAATGGGAGAATAGCCCAGAAGCCTATTACGGATACAAAACAGTCCCATGATAACATGGAAAAGTATCACATGGCAGCTTGGAATTATGCTATGAATATGGGGATAGGAGACAGGGAAAAACATTTGTTGGTTTGTTTGTTTAACAGAATGGGGGTAATGAACCTGTGATCCAGATAATAATAATAATAATAATAATAATAATAATAATAATAATAATAATAATAATAATAATAATAATAATAATTTATTATTTATACCCCGCCCATCTGGCTGGGCTTCCCCAGCCACTCTGAGCAGCTTCCAAAAGAATATTAAAATACTATAATACATCAAATATTTCCTGAAACAGGGCTGCCTGAGAGCCAGTGTGGTGTAGTGGTTAAGAGCGGTAGTCACGTAATCTGGGAAACCGGGTTCGCGTCTCCGCTCCTCCACATGCAGCTGCTGGGTGACCTTGGGCCAGTCACACTTCTGTGAAGTCTCTCAGCCCCACTCACCTCACAGAGTGTTTGTTGTGGGCGAGGAAGGGAAAGGAGATTGTTAGCCGCTTTGAGACTCCTTAAAGGGAGTGAAAGGCGGGATATCAAATCCAAACTCTTCTTCTTCTTCTTCATCCCTGACCACTGGTCCTGCTAGCTAGGGATCATGGGAGTTGTAGGCCAAAGACATCTGGAGGGCCGAGGTTGAGGAAGCCTGCCCTAGACGGTTTGGCCAATAATAATAATAATAATAATAATAATAATAATAATAATAATTTTATTTATTTATATCCCATCCTCCCCAGCCAAAGCCGGGCTCAGGGCGGCTAACAAACTCCCATGATGGGAGTTGTTGTCCAACAACATCCAGAAAGTTACAGACTCCCGTCCCTGATTTAGAATCTATCTGGGCTAATGACTGGTAATAGCGAGAAGCTAACGGTTTCTCTGAAGAAAAGAACTGCTAGTTAAGTGCAAGGAAGATAGTCACAGTCTTTTCACTGATAGCCAAAGTAGTTACTGCTGAAGGTCTGTTCTCCTGCTGGCTAAAGAAACATGAGCTGCTGAAATACATCTGCAGAGTCTCAACACTGGAAGCTTTTCAGTAAAGTACATGCTTTTTTGTAAAGCACATGCATGTTTATCTGCTTAAATCAATAGCGGAGAATCACATCTGGAATCACTTCTGGCTGGAGGACTAGATCTAGAAATGGCCAACTCTTCATGAGCCACTTTGACAAGTGAGTGGGGCTACTTACCTGTCAATCTCCTGATATGATATGACATCAGATGATTGAAACTTTAAACTGCCACCATAAAGAAAAAAACTGGGTGCACACTCTTAGCGTTTCAGTTATTTGCCAGCTTTAACTTTCTCACGTCTGATGTTATATGATGTCAGGTGTAGGAAGGGTGGGTGAGGTTCACCCAATAGGGCTGTGGGGGCCAATCTCAGCATCTTGACATGTCTAATGAGACCTGCAGGTCAGAGGCTTATATATTTCCTCTGCTCTTAATTTTTTCAGTTCTACCCTGCTCCAAAAAGAGGATTTGCACAAAGTCTGTTCAGTTAGCAATGTACAAATCCCACTTCTGCTCCAAACCAGAATGTTGGGTTGCCCATGAGCCCAATCGGGGCAAAATATTATTTCTGTGTCATTATTGGTATAATATATTCCAGCTGAAACATCTTAAGAAAGAGACATGAAGACATAAGGTCCAGAGATCAGATGAAAGGGGTACATCCCTCCCTAACACCTTGACTGTGTTATACATGCACACATCCGCACACAGAGAGAGGGAGGAGCTTAATTATTATTATTACTGTGTTCTTAAATCGCAATGCACACAAACATATCTATTTCTGTAATGTGCCAGAGCTGAGCCCTATCCCAGCAAACAAGTTCCAGGACTGAACACTGGCTCCAATTATGGCTTGCTGCATAGGCAAAAAAAGATAGAAGTTTCTCTTTTGCAAGCATATTTTTATTCTACTGAGTTGCGCAAAACATATTGAAGCACCTCTTGAGAATAGCAGTAACATGCATCCAAAGCGAGGAATGCCTTGCTATTGGCATCCACTCATTAGCGGACATTTTTCCACAGACTATTTGTACATGGCTAGAAGACAATGCATTATGCCAGGTTCCAAACTCATTAAAAACCTTTCACCATCGCTCTTGAGCAGCACCATTTCCAAAAGACTACTGCCCAAGAGAAACCAGTTTACGAATACTCAAAGGCAGAACCTGGCACATAACTTTTTGAGACACTTTCTATTGCCACCATCCCTGCCATGAGAAGCCTAGGGAGGCTGCATTTGGACATAGCTGGAAAATGACTGCATGTACTCTCCAAAAACATTTTCATTTGGGCAGAGCTAACAAACTTAATGCGATATTATTTTTAAAGTATGAGAAAAGCTAGAGGTTAGAGACATCTATTTCTTATAGTTAAATCGTTCATTTCTTCCATGATGGAGTGCCATGCAACAGGTTCCCAAGCAGCTTCTATTGCTCAGTTCCAGGCCTGACCACAGTTGACATGTCATGTGCTTGCAGACTATGTCCTGAAACAGACCTATGTAGGCTACATAGCCAACAACCTACACCATTTTAAACTGATTTTAAAGTTACGTTTTTATGTTATAGCCCACCCTGAGGCCTTATGGTCAAAGGTGAGTAAGAAATGCAATTAGTAACAACAACAGCATGGGAAACTGACCCCTAATTTTCACTGAACTGTTTATAATCAGGCTTACCTGTGAACGGCAGCTCCACAAACGCTGGAAAGGGAGGCATACGCAACATTCCCATAGACTTGGAATTGCCATATAGGACAGTCCGATGGGCAGAGGACATCTATACTATTTTTTCTGAGATCCAGTCCTCTGGTAAAGCAGGAGACAGCTGACAGGACTGCAGAGGAAAATAAAGAGGTGGCATATAAAACATAAAGCCTAACAGAAAAGTAGTAGATAGGTAGCTGTGTTGGTCTGCCATAGTCAAAATAAAAAAAAATCCTTCCAGTAGCACCTTAAAGACCAACTAAGTTAGTTCTTGGTATGAGCTTTCGTGTGCATGCACACTTCTTCAGATACCTAACAGATACCTTCAGATATCCTAACAGAAAAATTAGTATTCAATTGCAGCGCAGCCAGTCTACCTCTATGAATACATCATTAAGTGTAAATTCATATATTTTATTTACTTACGGCATTTGTACCTCACCCTTTAGCCAAAATGCTCTCAAGAGTGGCTTACAAAAATCATTTCTAAGGCAGCCCCTGCCCTCAGGCTTGAAGTCTAAAACGACATGACACACAAGGAAAAAGGAGTGGGAGGGAAGAGGGTAAAGCAAGCTCAGGAACAAGTCCTTAAAGTGACAGTTCTCAAAGTTATGGCTGATGTCAGTGGTAGTTTTGAAGTACTCTTCACCCCCACATCATATCCAAGAGCATGGCAATGTTTAAGCAGATGGAGAATAAGGCGACTCCTGCCACACAGTTCTTTCCTCAGACAGCTGACTTGAGAGCAGCTTAAATATAACAGCAACATACTGTCTAATAGGCCGCATTTGCATCATCAGAGCACTGACAGTACAGTTCTTTAGTTTCATCATCCCCAATTCCTTACCACTTAGCAATTATTTGCCTCCTTTGAATTTGAAAACAGAGCATTAGTTTGCGTGTGTGTGTCACTGGACACATTAGCTATTGATGAATTTTACCTACCTCAAATTACTGTTTTCAGGACTAGTTCGCATTCACAAGTCAGAACACTGAAGTGCAATGCAATAACACTTATTGTTGTTCACCTAGCCTGCCCTTGCAATGAGAAGCCAGGGTGTTCTCTTTGATGTTAATTTGTCATTTTAACCTCATAGCAGGGCATTAGCGAAATCTTGTATTGGTTTAATCTTCACATAAGCCCATGGGTCTTTGGCACTGCTTGCTGCCAGGATTCTCAAAGTTTGTGACAGGCCCTTGGCAGGATATCCTTTTTTATTAGCCATGTGTTTGCAGACTATTGAAAATGTGGCAGGTCAGTTACTTTCCACTGACTCCCTGGAATTCACGTTAGCCTTACTTGCTACGAATAACATTGGTTCCGTGTGCACTAGTAAGACTCTTCATATCCAAAGATGGGAAATATATTTGTCTACATGTGTGGACTATCTGTGTTGTTTTGGGTTGTGACACTGGCACCAGGTCACTGCAAAGTGGTGTGACATGTTTTCAATTACTTTGTGGCTTTTGGTATGTCTTGCTAATTGTGTAGTGGCATAACAAATCATCGGGCTGGGTTATAAATGATCTTGCACTAATTTTCCATTCATTCTTCTGTGGTTTAGCAATTCTGTTTCTGTTTTGAATTAATTACCGTAAATTCACATTTGGGAATTTTTCACTTATGTTAATTATATTAGTACTATAGTGCTATTCTATTTTGTGCAATAATTTGGTGTGGAAATCAGTTTTAGATTTAGGAGATCAATTTAAAAATCCAAATTATAGGCGCTACATTTTGACAAGCGACTAAAGGAAATCCAGCATTCCATTCCCTTTTGTGCTTTAAAAAAGTCTACACAAATCTAGCTAAGCCATGGTAGATTGGTTTATCGTTATGTTTGGTTATTGGGTTATTCATTATAAAGTACTGAAAAGTTATCTCATCTCTTTTTATTGCAATCTTATGCATTTTTACTGAAATAAGGGATACAAGACTAAAGAAGGGTAAAATCTACATTCTTCCATACAGCACAGAAACACACCAGTTTAGTATAACTCATTAATAGAAACAAATTTATTTCTGTTTTATTTCCAGCTTTTTTTTAAATTACAGTGCAATCTCATGTGTGTTCAAAAGTAGAATTGCAGTATTTATAGAACAATATAAGTTTTCTCTGTTGAACCTATAAAAGAAAAAGAAAGTTTTTAAACATGTTTATAGGCTTCAGGAAAAATTCTTGTAAGACAATTACCACCTTGATCCACTGAGGTTGGAGGCAATGTAAAAAGACGCAGCTTCTGGGGCTGCATATTTGCATCTAGCTCTTGAGGCTGTATGTGAAGTTCTGAATGGTAATAATATTTACAGTGACCTTTACATATGATCAGCACAGAATTTTGATAACACCAAGTAGATGTGCAACATCTAGAAATGCACAGATGTGCCTAGAGCACCACAAAAAGCTTACTGCTACATATGCAATTATTGCTGAAAATTATATTTCAAAAGGTATTTGATACAATAGTTGTGCTATAGTTTTCCTGGATATTATAACCAAAGTTAAAATCAACTTTTTGGTCCTTCATCCAGCCCACAGTAGTCACTATGCTGCAGATAATAGTCAATAAGTTCCATGACCATTTCATTATTCTCCACCTCACTGATTGATTTATTATGGTTTATTGCTATATTTATAGCCATGGCCACCAACCTGAATGGCTTTAAAAGGGGATTAGGCATCAAAGGAGGACAAGGCTATCAGTGCCTTAGTAACCTGTAGCTTGATGACTATATTACCTCCAGAATCAGAGGCAGCAGCCCTCTGAATATCAATTGCTGGGGATCATGAATAAAAAGGTAAAGGGACCCCTGACCAGGTCCAGTTGTGACTGACTCTGAGGTTGCGGCACTCATCTCGCTTTACTGGCCGAGGGAGCCAGCGTACAGCTTCCGGATCATGTGGCCAGCATGACTAAGCCGCTTCTGACGAACCAGAGCAGCTCATGGAAACACTGTTTACCTTCCCACTGGAGTGGTACCTATTTATCTACTTGCACTTTTGACGTGCTTTTGAACTGCTAGGTTGGCAGGAGCAGGGACCGAGCAACGGGAGCTCACCCCGTCGTGAGGATTCGAACCACCGACCTTCTGATAGGCAAGTCCTAGGCTCTGTGGTTTAACCCACAGCGCCACCCAGAGAGACCTATTGCATTCATGTTTTCCTTTTGGAGATATTTGTTTATATTTATTTTATTTACATAGTTCTAAACCACACTCTCATATAAAATATGACAAGGCAACCTAATAACAATAGAAGTGTAAAAAGAAGCAGCAGAAGTGGCAAAGAATCTCAGGTTTGAAAGGCTTGTTTGAAGAATACAGTTATTAAAAGACACCTGAAATTGAACGGAGTTCCCATAAGCACCTGGCTGGCCACTGTGAGAAGCTGATCAGAATTTTGGACTTGACAGGCCTTTGTGCTAACCAAGCAAGACTCCTCTTATGTTATTATGTAAAATAGCCATATCTCAGACAACAGTGTTTAAGTTATTGCCAGAAATATAAAAATGGTTCAAATTTGCATTATGCTACCTATGTTCCCCTTACAGAGCAAAAAATGAGTATCACAGACAACTGTTACTAACAGATATCCAATGCAGTGTACTCTCTCCAAAGCCTTATAATAACTTTGAATGGGACAAAGGTTCAAGAAGTATATTTTGATTTTAACGTCCAAGGAAGTCATGGCACAAGCAGCAGGTCAAATACCTTTCCAATATAATTTCCAGCTATATTTAAGATACTACTGCTATTATACACAACCTTTTCGTTCTTATTTTGACACCTTTGGTCTTTCTTTTCCAATACGTTCTTCCAGAGTCACTACCTCTTTTTTAGACTTCATTCTACTTGTATAAAAGGAGAAAGAAAGCATTCTTGAGTTTACATAGCTGCTTTCTCCAGATATCTACAGTACAAGAAACCTTTGTAACAATCTTGCTTAGGTCCTTTATGGGTTTGCCAACTCCTACAACTGATGAGCTTTTCCATTGTCAAAGGTCAAATCCTCAGACTTTGCTTACAAAAATACACCAAAAACCTCACTCACCATTTTGGAAAGAGTTCTGTGTTCTCCTTCCAGTGCTGATGGAGCTTAGAAATACACATGGCTGTTTTCATCTCCATTTCTGTTTAATGATATTAATTAATTCTTCACTGGAAACATGATCCTTAATCAAAAGAATTTTCATTTCTTCAGTATCAGCGGATCCATTTATTTTGTTTATTGTCTGAATAGTGCCCTTTAACGGAGGTGCGTAGCTTCTTGGGTTCTCCTGTTCTTCTTAACAGTGGTAGTAGAATTCCATTTCTTAGAAATATAATTGTGTGTAACACATTTTCCCTTCGCACTTGTTCCAATAATCTTTGCATTGAGTCCAAAATAGTAAGCACCTTTGACCATTATTTATTATTTCTTACAGCCATGAAATATTCAGATGTTCTTAAATGTAAAGTATATTCAGCTATGCCATTGGATGCTTCTCAGTATCTCACACAATCTACATCTTTTATTCACACTGGAACATTCTAGGTTTTCATCCTGTCGTAAGTCACTTAGAGGCTTTTTCGTGTAAAGTGACAGATAAATTAAAGAATAAATAATAATTAACTGAAAACACGTACTTATTTGATCAATAGTCTTGCACACTTCATCACTGGTGATAAGGTTCAAGTGGGAATTTACTCAATGCACAACTTCCTCTATCCTTCTCCAGTAACTTTTCTAGAGCTACTGCTGTGTGTTGCTATGACCTAAATAATCCACAAGGAAATCAATCCTACTGTCATCTAGAAAACCAAATTAACAGGGGCTTTAGTGGTAGCCTATAGTGAACACAATTATTTTCTGCTTGCCATAAAAATGTCAAAAAAAGATTCTACTCCTGCTATTTATACATGGGCAATTTCCATATTAACCTTAGACACAAGTAATATTGCAATTTTTTATCCTGAGAAGTTTTGAGTTTGAAGTTCACTGTACAGTAATAGTGGTATTAAACTTAGAGTGCTACAGTAGTAGACTCACAAACATAACTGTTTCCAAGTCACAAATGCAACACCTGGACCACAATAGTTTTGCCACTAGTTCTGCTCAGGAGAAGAAAAAAGAGCAGTACCAGAGAGTAAAACAACAACAAACAAGAAGAAGAAGCAAGGAATGAAACAGGTGCTTTAAAAACGAACATTTATTATGACAAACAAGTCCAACACATAGAATCATAGAATTGTAGAGTTGGAAGGGACCACAAGGGTCATCCGGTCCAACCCCCAGCAACGCAGGAATCTTTTCACACAATGTGGGCCTTGAACTCACTACCCTGAGATTAAGCGTCTCATGCTCTACCAACGGAGCTAGTCACATCTCATTGTTATCAGACAGAAGATTCCAGCGGAAGGAAAACTAACACAACTGTAAGCATATTTACTCATAAGTCCCACTGAGTTCCCTAAGATTTACTCTCCAGTAAGTGTGTGTAGGATTTTCAGTTTAAGCAGACCACAGTAGTCCAAGCAATTGGGGCAACGTGTTGAAATGTTTTGGACTTAAGTCTGTTTTCATTTCCCAGAGCACCTGTTTGAGGCCTGCCCTGCCCTTCTAGTTTCTTCACTAGATCTGTGCATGCAGCAGAATGCGTGCTTTTCTCCTTTCAAATATCCCAGCAAGGAAACTAATACATTTTGAAAATCAGGGAAGTTTCCAAAAGCAGTTTCTGATACCACAACTATAAGGGCATGGGTGAGAGAGGGGATATCAGGACTCCATAGTTGCTTTTTAAAACTGTTGATAAATACACCTGCTGTTCCATAGGGTATCACAGCCCCATTAGACTCTGACTTTATATAAAAGTGTAAGTATTCATGTTTAGCTTTGAAAAAGATGCAAACGGACAGAGTTTTGCCTTACTCAAAACATTCATTCATACACACACACACACACACACACACACACACTCGTCTATATTCTCTTACAGGATGAAAATATTTGATCATGCATGTTAACAGGGAAGGGTGTTAAGCTATCTTTGCCATTTAGCCCTTAAATAAGTACAGTGGTGCCCCGCAAGACGAATGCCTCGCAAGACGAAAAACTCGCTAGACGAAAGGGTTTTTCAGTTTTGCGTTGCTTTGCTAGATGAATTTCCCTATGGGCTTGCTTCGCAAGACGAAAACATCTTGCGCTTTTTTCTTAAAGCCGCTTGAAGAGGCGCAGTTGCGACGGACCGTGCTTCGCAAGACGAAAAACATCGCAAGACGAAAAGACTCGCGGAACGAATTATTTTTGTCTTGCGAGGCACCACTGTATGTACTTTGCCTATCGCTAACAGAAGTTCAAATTAGGATGAAGAAAAATAAAGCTACAGATTATCGAAAGGCATTGACTGATTACATAGAAATTTGTCTTTACTGGGTGTAGAACCATGGAATCATAGAATCATAAGAGTTGGAAAGGACCCCAAAGGTCCATAGCTGTCAACGTTTCCCTTTTTAAAAGGGAAATCCTCTTATTCTGAATAGGATTCCTCGCAAGAAAAGTGAAAAGTTGACAGCTATGCAAGGATCATCTAGTCCAACCCTCTGCAATGCAAGAATAGGAGGACACTTAAAAATACATTCCGGAAATCCTAACCATGGACTACAGACAGTTTCTTGCAGGGGAAGGAGGTTGTGAAGCAATCCTGTCCCTCTCCGCGTGGAAATGGCAAGATCTCCCAAGACAACATTTCTGCATGCATCATGTACAGCTTCCGCATGCATCTGCTCATGCACCCCGCGCAGCAAACTTATTTGCAACTGAGAAAGGATTCCCCCCCCCAATTTTTTCTTAACTCACCCGAGCTCTCTTCGGCCTTCGCAGGGCTGGCTAGAAAGACGACACCTGCCATCAAGAGAGGAGAGCGGGGTCGTCAAAGGGAGTCCCGAGGGGGGAAGCAGACTGACGCTGAGCAGAGGAGGCACGGGGGCTTGTGGTGAAGAGCCCCCCTCCCCCGAGGGGAAATCATGTGAGAAAGCCTCTCTCCGAGCTCCCACCCCAACCCAGCTCCGGGATCCAGCACGAGTTAAAAATACCCACCCAGGAAGAGCAGGACCGGAGCCATGGCTGCACCTAGGAAAAGGAGGAGAAGGCACAGAGTCAGCCCCGACAGGGTTAATCAGAGGAGCTCTTCTTCACGCACGCGCCCCCTCCCACCTCCCCACACTGGAGGAGATGGAGGGGGAGACCATCTTTTTGGGTGAGGGGGGGTAGCAGTCGCTCTTGGCTCCTGATTGGCGCCAACGGATAATAGCGACGGGGGGGAGGCAAACCTATTTTACCTCGGGTTCTCGCAACCGGTGGGATGGTCGCGCCCTTTGGAATACGCAGCGCCGGGGAAATTGAGAGAGGCGCGAAAAAGAAGAAAGCGCGCCTCTTTGGGCAGCCGAGGCGAAAGGCAGGCGGGCGGGCGGGCAGCGAGTGATGCTGGAGGAGAAGCAGCCACGGCCGCAGGGATGTCTGCCTGGGACCAGCGCTGCGCGTCGAGGGGACCGCGCGCGCTGGCTTTAAACCCTGCCCAGGCGCATGAGCACTAGTGGCAAGACCTCGGCCGCCTCCTGGGTGGCCTGGGAAGGCGGCTGACCCGCCGGAGTGGGGTGGGGGCGTGGGGAGAGGGAGGGCGCGGAGGAGCCCCGGGTGGGCCGGAGCCCTTGGCAGCGGGCGCTTCTGAAGAGGCGGCAGCTGCCGCGCGCGCGGGAAGCGCCTGAGAAGCGGGGCAGGTGCGCTCTCCGGCTCCACTCGTTTCCCGCGCTGCTGGGGGGGGGGCTCGCCTGGCATTTGTTTCTCCTCTCCCCAGCTCTGAAGCAAAGCAGAGCCCCCCCGCCCGCCAACATTTGTTTTCGCGGGGCCGGGGGTCGCTTGGAGGCCTTAAACCCGGCCAGCCTTTCCCGAGGCGGTGGCGCCTTGCCATGTGCCTGGCACGCGGGAGAGCGAGGGATGGCGTCCCTGCCGGATTTACGTATAAGCTAAACAAGCTATAGCTTAGGGCCCCATTCTCTTGGGCCCCCCCCCCAAAAAAAAATCACCTGGATGTACATTTCGAAAATATAAGATAAAAAACAAAATGAAACATACATACAGCAACAGTGTTTTGTGTTGTGTAGGCTCCTATTTGTTATATGCAAATGGTTTTAGATACCTATTAGGTCCATAAATTACCATATAGCATATATTCAACACAAAAAACAGCGACAATTTGTTGTTGACCAAGGACATTTGGACATATAAAGGGCCCCACTACCTTCAGTAGCTTAGGGCCTCCTCAAAGCTAAATCCAGCCCTGGATGGTGTGCTTGGGGCCCGGAGGGACACTGGCTGAAAGGGCTCCATCTGTACAAGTTGGATTCCCTTAGACTCCGTGGACTGATTTCCTCCTTGCAAGCAGCTGGAGCCTGAGATAGTGAACCAGAAAACAAGCAATCCACCTCCAGCCCATTGTTGTCCACTCTTGACTGGCAACACACGTGCGCGCACACACACACACACACAGTGTGGGGGGACTTCTGCCTGCATCTTGAGAGCTGCTATTGTAGCTTCAGTTCAGCCTTGTGGTGGGCGACTAGGATGGGGTAAAATGTGTCTCATCCAGTGCTTTTTTCTAAAATGTTTAGGGGTACTCTCATTTTTGACTCAAGAAAATTACCATTTTATAGTTCAAATCGGGAAAAATAAATACAGTAAATGGACAAAAGTATCTGCATTATTATTATTATTATTATTATTATTATTATTCCACCTTTCATCATAAGATCTCAGGGCAGTTCAAAGAATAAAATGTCTGCCTTTACTTAGATGGTCTTGGGTACCAATACTAGTGATTGAATTAGTCTGCATTTCAGCGCTTCAGTGATCACATACGTAGCCCAGCAAGACAATGACAAAAATCCACCGACAGCATATAAATCAATATGGCGAACCTGATCCAAAACACCCACCCACCCCACTCACACATGAAAACAAAGATCACCATAGCCAATCACAAACAACCACACCCTAGGCCAACCCCAGCCTCTCTCACCACCAAAGGAGCACAAGTGTATAACAGAACCTTCACAAGTGATGCTAACACAAAACCCCACATATATTAAGTGTAATAGAAATGTCACCACCTGACCCCACCCCCACTCACCTTTCCCCCCTCCACCTCTTTCCCCCTCTTCTTTCTAATGTCTCAACAAATGAAACATCTGTAAAAAATGTTACTTGGAAAAGAGAGAGAGAGAGATACATGACACATACTGTACTTTTGTAACCCAAGAAAATCGTTAATAAAAATACTTTTTAAAAAAGTGCTTAAATAGCATACGAGATACCATAACTGCATTCCCCCTAGATGTGCCCTTCCTGTGAGTTTGATGTGTGCAAAGGTTCTGAATTCTACCCTACATTCATAATTTCTATATTCTAGCTGGTTAGATTTCTGCTTTAAAATCAAGCATGTATTCTTCTAACATCTTATGATATTACTTGTGAATTGCCCCGGAGGACTTTTTTGTTGCTTTAAAAGGCAGCATTAGAAAACACACACGCAAACCTCACAGAAAAGAGCCTTTCACACCTTCAATATATGCATGTGTATACATGCGAAAGTATATGTTTTTGTATTTGGAAAGGAAATGAAGAAAAGGGAAATGAAGAAAATGAGAAACCCTAACAGCTGAACTCATCCTGAGTTCAAGGGGGTTGGCTCCCAGGTAAGTGAGTATATATAGGATTTTCTAAATTTAGTAATAAAACTATGTGTAATTAGATTAAATAAATTTATATCATGCCTTTCTTCCCCAAGGAGCCCAGGGTGAATGGTAGCCTTCGTGGCTCTATATTAGTGTTATTGGAACCATCAGGGTATATATTTCCTGGGAGGACAGTTGTCTCTCCTGCCTCCATTTGTATGAGAAGAGTTAGTGGTTGATTATAACATTGCAGGGTTCGGCCTTTGGGGCCCTTTGCTACCTTCAAGGGCCGCAGGTGAAGGTAAATGTGCTGTGTGGTTCCTTGAGGTTAAATTCTGTCATGTGTCCAAGGTTTTTATCCCCTGCCTCTGAAGAGTCTGGAATATAGATGTCGTGGCATTCCAAGCCAGGAAGATTATGTCAGCAGCCTTGGCCATAAACGGAACTTGGTAATCTGCACAAATGTCCTGGTATCAAAACAAAGGTGGTGAATGGACAACCAAATCCTCTGTTTTTGAAGGATGATATTATTTCCTTCCCTGTAGTGCAGCACATCTCATTACCGGGATGACATGAGAAATTTGTCCCCTTTTCTGTCCCATTTAATAAAATTTGTTGGCTAAATTGTTGCACCCCTAAGATCCAACATTTGACATGAGCGGGCTTGGTTTTGAAATATGTACAATGATGCCAGTTAGTAACTTGTTTACAAGATTGCACTTGGAAGTACATTTTGATGAACTGGTGAAAATATAAACACAAATATGACCACTTGTAAAATAAAAAAATGTTGATTTAGAAAACATCCTACAAGACACAAATATTTGCAAAAGCATGACCATTTGGTGTATTGTTACATTAGCTAATGTTCCTTGCGTTTGTTTTCCAGACTCCTGGATAAAATTGACTGTTGAATAAGGTACTTGGACTTGGAAAAACCACTTGCTCATTGTGACGTACTAAATCATTGTTTGCAATCAGGTATTTATGGTTAGGCTCCAGTTAGAGCTGGTGCACACCATATTTTTCAGATTATCAAATATTTGAATGACATTAAAATGGTTTATGTTGAAATACAAATGAAACTGAACAGAATCAGTATGAATACATAAATAAATACTGGCACATATATACTAGGTTTTCTTGTTTTAATTGGTTTTAATTGAATGTATGGTTTTTTTGTTTTTGTAAAGATGCTTTCAGTTGCCTGTGGCAAGAAAAAGCATCCAATAAATTTAACTGATTAACAACAACAAGAACAACAAACTGGATATAGTATATTTAGTGTGTATGGTATATTGTTATAGCTATTTTCCTAACCATATAAAAACATTTTTTTACTGAATTACCCGAAAGTGTTAGGATATAATATTAGGAAAAGAGTCTGTTTCCTGTACAACTTCACAATCAGCTAGAGACTTCTGAAACTGATCTGACAGTTTCCAGTACGATACAATTAATGTTTACGCTTTCCATTGTACAGGCCTTTACCTGTAGCCTTTGTCTAGCAATTTACTTCTCAGGTGATAGCCTCTGTATCAGATTCCGATGCTAAGTTGTACCATGAAATAATATTTTTAGACATTCATTTTAATCTGGAAGTTTTCAGTACCCAGTGCACAGTCGGGCAGAAATAATTCAATTCATTATATAAGCTTGTTCTTAACACCAGCTGTTCTCAGTCTGATTGCTAACCCTTTTCTGAACTAGAAAGACAAAATGTCTCGTTCTTTAAGGATTCAGTAGAGTCTTAGGTAAATATTTAATTTCAGGTGAAGCTGCATTCAGCTGTTGTCCTGATCAGGATGCATCCTGGCAGAACTTGGCTCCAGTTCTGTTGCTAAGTTGACTTTTGCTGCTTCTGGCTCTGCTACTGATGCTGTTTCTTCCACTTCCTCTGTTAATGATGATCTGAATATTCTGGGGGCAGAGACAAACCCATGAGTGTTCTTTCAGTTGACAACCGAGAAAACTAGAATTAATTTTATTACATTTTTATTTTACCTTTCTTAAACCAGCATGTTGTAGTGGTTAAGAACGGTGGACTTGTAATCTGGTGAACCGAGTTCGCTTCCCCGCTCCTCCACATGCAGCTGCTGGGTGACCTTGGGCTAGTCACACTTCTCTGAAGTCTCTCAGCCTCACTCACAGAGTGTTTGTTGTTATAAGGGAGGAAGGGAAAGGAGATTGTTAGCCACTTTGAGACTCCTTAAGGGGAGTGAAAGGCAGGATATCAAGTCCAAACTTCTTCTTCCTCTTCCTCCTCCTCCTCCTCCTTCTTCTTCTTCATCGTCGTTGTCGTTGTCTTCTTCTTTTTCTTCTTCTAGCAGCTCAGGAAAAAGTGATATCCTGATATTCAGGAAAAGGTCCACCCTATTTTATCTTCATAATAACCCTACTAGTTAGGTAAGGCTGAGAGGGGGTGAGTGACTGATCCAAGGGGAATGCCACATGTGAGCAGGGAACTAAATTCAATTGCAAGTCCCAAAACTTATCCATTATACCACATAGGCTCTCTTAGAACTTGAAAGAGACCCAAAAGCAAAAGTAGCACACGCAAAGGCAGGGAAGCGTTGATGGAGGCAGAGGAGCAAAAAGACGCCAACCTTCAATAGCATGACACAATTGCTCTGTATGAGCACAGTAAACATAGTTAATATCAGTTGGAATGTAATAGTTTCAGTGCAGGATTAATAATTGCTTTCCTGTTCTCTTCTCTCCAGCCAGGACTATGTACAGTGATAGACTGAGTTTAATGGTGGTAGTGTATAGTTCAAGAAAAGCAGCAAAAGGAAATCATTGGACCTATAAAGACTGAAACATGTAATGGCTCTAAGATAAAACTGAACACATTTATGTATGGGAATGGCTGTATAGGATTTTTCTCAGTAATCCAATGCATTGCTGGCTATTCATTGCATCTGATCCATTTTGCACAAGCCCCAAGCTGAGCCTGCATTAGTCTCCTGCCCATCTGCATGGCAGAAGGAGACAACTGTGTCATTATAGACTCTGCTGTCTACATGGCATTTTATGTATCTGATGAAAGTATGTGAAAATACACGTAAATAAAAACATCCATATTTGAACAAAAAAGAAATCCCATTAAAACAATATGATTTGTTTGCTGTTATGTTAATTTTGATGTGAAAGACTTATACCATCATTGGGTGGAAAAATGCTCCTACTGCAACTATTTCAAAATTCTGTATTCTGCTTCAGTGGGAGCAGGCAATGTGAGAGTGAAGGGTTATTACTATATGGTCTGTTTTATTCTTCTTTCATTCTTGAGTTCGGTTCCTTTGCTATTCATTTATTTCCTCCTGCTCCTCTCTCTTCTGCCAATCTATTCTGGTAACCAGCACTGGAAAACTCAGTTAGAACAGTAAATCAAAGGAGACATGGATTTTGTTTCTTTTCCTTTTTGTTTCAAAAGAAAAATTACCAAAGAACTAAGTCTAGCTTTTGACATACATCATTTTCTTAAGCGTTGCCTTTTGTTGTTGTACAACTTAATACTATGCACTTTTACTTGGAAAATATGGTGCACTGTCTCTGCCAGCATCCGTAAACCTTTATATTCCCATCCCCATCCCCACCAGGGGCACTGACTTGTCCCCCACATTGAGGGGGCCCGGCATCGCATGATGTCATATGCACATCATGCACAATCGGGGGGGGGGGTGAACCAGGTGCCCCACCCCACAGAGATCCCCAATCTGCCCTACTGGCGGTGGGGGATGGGAAGCATGGAGGGCGTGTTTGCAGGCAGAAGGCCGATCTGTTGGGGGGGGGGAGCGACTCAGCTCCCTGCCCACAAATATTGAGGGGGCCAAAGCCCATTCTGACCCCTGTAGTTGGCACCCCTAAGCACCACCATAACCACACACTCTTTCCTGTCAACAAAGACCAAGATTTCAGGTAAACTGATGATTTAAAAGCCATTAGTTTGCATCTAACCCCACCCCAAAAACATACAATATCTGGCTTTTAACTGTTATAGCCCTTCTTCTTCTTCTTCTTCCTCTTCCTCACTTTCGAAGCATACACATGTAAGAGACTGTCCATTCCCCACACCTACCGGAACATCAAATACATTTCTCTCATCTCTCACCTGGGAGAGGCCCAGTTCTATAACAGTGTAGGCTTTTACCCTGGGGTGAATGGCTATAAAGCCACCTCCATCCACCAGCTCCCAGCTACCGGTACATAACTGCATGTTATTTCACACTCCCAACTCCTGGCAAATAACCAGTCAGCACTGACAGCAGACACAAGTATCAACCTCACACTAAAAGGGGCCCTGAAGGTCACTGTAAATTCAGCTGCTTATTCCCCTTCTGCACCTCCTCAAAGTATCTGGTATAACTTGAAAATTGAAAATCATGGTGCTGTTGTGATGACAACAAGCTTGGCTCCTGGTACATTGCAAGTTGGCCTGGTCCATCTCATGCTTCATTGACATCTTGTTGGCCAGCACTGCATGCTCTGGCTGCTCTCCCTTGGCTGATAGCTGAAGGACAAGATCCTTTTTGCTCTCACTCTTTGGCTCATGCCAAGGCACGTGACTCAAGTACAGTACCTGGGGACATAGGGTAAAAAGCAACAAATACAGCAAATCCTAGTAATTCAAAACCAGAATGTATAGAGAGGGAGTTCTTCACAGAGCCTAAAGCTAAAAGGGAAGATACCTCATTTGTTCACATCTCATCCTTCAGTTTTAGTGCACAAATGCCAATTGAGAAAAAGCTATTTTCTCAATGTAATCTTAGCTGTATTCCTGAAGTTTTGAAATATGACCTGTTTGTTTTAGTATTTTTTCCCCAGTACAAACTTCTGTACTTCTTCACACTTGTAACAGTGCATAGTTTAACTGTGCAATTTGCTCCTTTAAGATGTATTGTTGTCCACCAACCTGGATGGCTTTAAAACAGGTTTAGACAGAGCCAGGAGAAGGCTCTCAATGCCTATTACATATGATGGTTGTGTTCCACCTCCAATGTGTCCTACTGTGTACCAATTGCTAGGAAACACAAGTGGGGAGAGTGCTGTTGCACTCAGTGCCTTCTTGCAGGCTTCCATAGGCAACTGGTGAAAACAGGATAATGGAATGGATGGGTCCCTGGTCTGACCCTGTGGAACTTCCCTTATGTTCTTACATAATTATTGTGTAATTGTGTAATTCCAACTCTATGTTATTTCCCTGTTAGTCAGCCCATTTAACTCCTTATTAATTTTTGATTCCTATACTATTGCATGTTGTCTGGTATAATCAGGCTTGGTCTCAATTTGCATACACCAGGAATGGGGAATCTTTTGGCTTGATGGACCAGATCTTTATCTCTTATTTGTCAGGTGGGCAGAGCCATCCACCATATGATGTGAGCTGATTGACACTGGTCCATGTTGGCCTGTTATGGGAGATAGTTCAAAGGACTTGGTCAGCTCTTCTAAAACACACCACAACCAGCTGATTGTCAGTTGCCAACAAGTCAATTGTTGAAAAGTGCTGAGCACAGGGTTTTCAAATCACTTTGTGCAGTGCTTCTCAAATGCCTGATATTCAGATTATTGTTGGGTGTATGGGAATAACAACGATGGCAACAATAGCATTTATACCCCGCCCATCTGGCTGGGAAGTGATGCACAAAGGGCTTTGAAAGCTCTGTGCTCAGCACTTCCCAAACACCAAAAAGAGATCTTGCAAAGCGCTCTGAGCAGTGCTTCCAAAGCACTCAACAATCAAGTGGTTGTCAGGCATTTGGAAAGCACTGCACATAGGGTTTTTGCAGGTTCTGCCCATTTGCAATTCCTGCAAAGACACTTTTGCTCAAGCCCCACCCCTAATGTCATATTTGATCCACCTTGTGCTTACTCTGTTCCTTGAGAGTAAGCCATATCCACCCTGATGAGATATTTCACTGCTTTTACCACAGAACCTAGGGCTTGCTGGTCAGAAGGTCAGTGGTTCGAATCCCTGCAATGGGGTGAGCTCCCGTTGCTCAGTCCCTGCTCCTGCCAACCTAGCAGTTCGAAAGCACGTCAAAGTAGATAAATAGGTACCGCTCTGGCGGGAAGGTAAACGGCATTTCCGTGAGCTGCTCTGATTCACCAGAAGCGGCTTAGCCATGCTGGCCACATGACCCAGAAGCTGTACGCCGACTCCCTTGGCCAATAAAGCGAGATGAACGCCGCAACCCCAGAGTCGTCCGCAACTCTTTCTTGGCAAGAGAGAACAATCAGTTCAAGGGTTGAAAGCACCACTAATCTTCTGTTTTGCAGATGGCTTAAGGTGTGGCCCTAACAGATGTGGCTGCATTCTTAAACACCGGTCAAAAGAATGGCAAAGATTCTGGTGCAATTAAGCCTTTAGGTTACTATTTGGTATGCACTTAAAACATTGATTGCATCCTTTTACTGGGCTTGGTTTTATACATTGGATCACATCACTATAGTGTGAGAAAAACAGACGAGACATATAAAAATAGCTTTGCTGAAGTCCATCTGCAATGGTCATTAAGCTTTTTATCTCTAGATCAACAATTTAGACAATATTAAACATGTCAGAGAAGAAGATGGAGCAGTTATGTAGCTGCTTTGTACATATTGTATAAGCTGCCCAGCGCGTATATTCATTTAGCCATAATAATTGTGGCTTTAAAGAGACTTTGGGGTCCTGTTTTCTATTGTACTTATGGTAGGACTTTCCACCCTCCTTTTACTTGCTGAAGGTTTCCTGTATGATGTTAGTAGTGTCATTGTCAATAATGGTGTACGCACACAATATATCAGAAAATTATATAGAATCAGAAGAAAGGATGTTCAGCTACTGAGCCAAGCAAATATATCACTGTTCAGTTCAGTTTTGTTTTATGATGGAGTTGTTTATTAGCTTGTTACTTATTGGACTTCTTTTTATGGAATCTGTTATTTTTGTATCCTGTCACCTTTTCCATGTAAATTTTTACTGCTATTTTATTTTGTTGCTCCCTGCTCTGGGACTGAAATATTCAATGGCAAGTGGGTTATGAATATGCATTATAACTACTACAACAAGATAACATTCTGTTGCTAAAATGATTGAATCACACTAGCAGAATAATCCTCGTAAAGGGGATCATATTTCAATAAAGCATTTAGCCTAATGTGCAATTAGAAATGCCTAATGGATTGAAGCTGCCAGTGGCACAAATTGTATTTCAAGAAATAGTCCACTAATTCAGGAATGTCTTTGAAAAGTGTTTTAGTAATGCTGAAACAACAAACAAATACAATCCCAAACAAACTATAGGGCCATCTTGAGTGGTCAGCTGATGCCCAAATAGGTGTTAGCACAAGAGAGACATTTTGTAACCTTTGTTCAGTCTGAACAGGGTGTACTCAGGTGACTTGTTCTGAGTGAATGCCCAGCATTCATGGTCTGCTCATAAATCAAGAGGCATTTTGAAGCTCTGCTTCAAAAGAGAGAATGTCACGTCAATGCCAACATCTGCTGGTATGTCAAGAGTGGCCTGAGACGAAAAGTACTGACTGACTGTTGGAATCAAAGAGGACGGAAAGAAGTAAAACTTTATTCAGTCAGGCCAGGGACTGTATCGCCTAATGCTTGCTGGAATGCACGCAGTTCTATTCCAGAGAGAAAGGAATGGATGAATACAATCTCAACATAGTAGGAATGTTGTGAGATGATAAACATGTAAGTTTCCCACTTGTGTCTGTCCAAGGCTCCCTTTCCCCACACAAATCCAACCCCTTTTTTTAACATAAATAAAACAGTTAAAAACACTTTCATCTCCACCCATCCATTTATTCAGTCTGAGGCATGAACTGGGTTCCCCCACTCAGAGTTTACCCATATTAATATTCCCCTGCATGCAGATTTCTAGATCAGAGCAAGTCTTTCTAACACATGAAATTAAGTTTATAAAAGTTCCCATTATTTGGCAGGACTTCATCCATCCCTCCTAAATCAGACTGCTATTACATTCCTCCTTCTTAAGCTTGCCAGGCCACAACCCAGAGAACCACCTTCTTCTTTTCACCCTCTGTGAAGTGATTTCAGCCACAGACTCTCCAGTTTGCCCACTAATCCTCCTCCAGCCCTATTGTTGCACCTTCCTCTTCCCTTTTATCAGCTGTAGGAAGCAGGATTCTTGGTCCACAGAAAGAAGTGGGGTAGCCTGGGTAGATGGCAGGATGGCATAGATGAACTAATAGAGAAGAGGGCTATAGATGGATACTAGCCATGATTCTGGCTGCTGGGAACCACAGGAGGGAAAAAAAGCTCTTGTGACTGGATTCTGCTTGCAGGTTCCCTATAGGCATCTGGTTGGCTGGACTAGAACAGGATGCTGGACTAGATGAGCCACTGGCCTGATCCAGCAGGCTTTCCCTGTGTTCTTATGTTCTTATACTTCTTCACATCTCTGGAGTTAATAAATGTGAAACCAAAACTAAAAACTTAAGTGATTTTTCTACCTGAAGCCAAATCCTAGTGTACCTTTGAGTAGTAAAATGTCCCAAAACAAGGGCTTGTGTGTCTGTATAAGAAGGAAAAGCACTGTAAAAGAAGGAAAGAGAGCGACCCTGCCCCTTTGCACTGGGCTGGGAGGTAGGTTGGATTCATAGCTGTCAACCTTACCCTTTTCTTGCGAGGAATCCTATTCAGAATAAAGGAATTTCCCTTAAAAAATGGGAAACGTTGACAGCTATGGTTGGATTGGGTGGAGATGGACCATAGCCCTTCCAGGCAGTGCCGGCAGTGAGCAAAGCGTCCCCTTCTGCCCACCAAAAGTGCAGGGAGACAGAAGTGCTGCCACCGTTAGAGGCAGGCAGCAGAAAGCTCAAGAATGTGGGGAGGGGCTGAGCCTGCCCGAAGTCACTTGCTTCCCAAGACTGCCACACTGCTAGCACATGATGGCATTTAGGCCCAATCTGGATGGCCTGCTCTCTGTGTTATGCCCCATCTGGCATGCTTGGCAGGGCTGAGGATGTGGCAGTGGCCCTACCACTCTGTTAAACCCCACTGGGCAGTGGCTGGGGTTAGGCTTGCACCCTGGATGAAGCAATTCTATGACTCCAAGTTCCCATGTTACAGGCCCTCCAAGTGTCCCTATTTTCCAAGGATGTCCCTGATCTAGAGGTGTCCCGGTTCCTGATTTGATCCCAGAGTGTCCCGTTTTTCCTTAGGATGTCCCCATTTTCATCGGAGAAATGTTGAAGGGTATGCATGTTATGGGGGGACACAGGGGGAAGGAGTGAGAACTTTAAACAATGTGATGAGGAGAAAATGAAATGCAGAAAAATACTGACAGAGAAAATTACCAGCTTCTTGTGTGGGTGAGGGGGCTGCCTTTCTCTCCCAAAGATGGCGACCTGGCATGTCACAAGCTTCTGCTTCATAGTTACAAAATAAAAATATGCATAATAACTAAGATAAGAAGCTGAAAAAAGTACTTCTCATGAAAGAGAGGCAGATTCTCTTTTATCAACACCAATAATGCCATGAATGTACCAAAGCTACGAAGAAATAGCTCACATTCTTTTATCTTATTATTGTGCATGTAGAAGCCTGCAAAAACTGACATTATGCAAACCCCTGTTTCCTGCTTTTCATCACTGCATTCTAATAGCTCATTCTTTCAGTACAGTGGCTGACTCTGTTTGGTGTGCTTGCAGTTTCTTAATGGTTTTGACATTTCCACTTACTTTTTTGGGCTCCCGTGTTCCAAATATGCCTTTCCTTGGGTGTAAGTGCATCATTAAAGTCATTGCACTGGCACGTAGAAAGCATATTGAGCATGCATTTAAGTGGAAGAGATTTCTCCAGTGCATATCATTGGTATCCCAGTAGGTTTGGCTGGAATTAATTATATATGTGCAGCTCAGCTAAGTGAACTACATGTGATACGTAGTTAGGTTAACTTCAGACAAGGAACTATGTAAAAATGAAAACAGATCTTCCTCTTGGGTATGCTGAGCTTTAGTGATTTCAACCTTTTAAAAACATTGTTGAAAAGTACGCTACTTGAACTTTGACAGCTGAAGTCTAAGCTCCAGCTGCAGCACAGTACTTCAGGGAACAGATGAAGCGTAGCAGTTAAGAAGGTGAGCTACAAGCTGACAGACCACCGCCTTCCCTACAGACCCTCCTGCGTGTTCCAGTCAACAAATTAATTCCTCTTGGTAATTCCAGCACCATCAGAAGTTTGAGTGGTGGTAGTCGAACTAATATGGTCTGAAGCTCAATATCAAAAAAACGAAGATGATGGCCACTGGGCCCATGGCAAATAGAAGGGGAAGAAATGGAGGCAGTGAGAGATTTTACTTTCTTAGGCTCCATGATCACTGCAGATGGTGACAGCAGTCACGAAATTAAAAGACACCTTCTCCTTGGGAGAAAGGTGATGGCAAACCTAGACAGCATCTTAAAAAGCAGAGACATCGCTTTGCCAACAAACGTCCGTATAGTTAAAGCCATGGTTTTCCCAGTAGTGATGTATGGAAGTGAGAGCTGGACCATAAAGAAGGCTGATCGCTGAAGAATTGATGCTTTTGAATTATGGTGCTGGAGGAGACTCTTGAGAGTCCCATGGACTGCAAGAAGATCAAACGCATCCATTCTTAAGGAAATTAGCCCTGAGTGCTCACTGGAATGACAGATCATGAAGCTGAGGCTTCAATACTTTGGCCACCTCATGAGAAGAGAAGACTCCCTGGAAAAGACCCTGATGTTGGGAAAGATTGAGGGGACAAGGAGAAGGGGACGACAGAGGACGAGATGGTTGCACAGTGTTCTCGAAGCTACAAACATGAGTCTGACCAAACTGTGGGATGCAGTGGAAGACAGGAGTGCCTGGTGTGCTCTGGTCCAGGGGTCACGAAGAGTCAGATACGACTAAACGACTAAACAACAACAGTCGAACTAATACCAGTGTACTGGAAGAAGCAAAGATCACCAGTGTTGAACCAATGATTCTTCAACATCAACTACCAGACTTTTAGAAGACATCTGAAGGCAGCCCTGATTAGGGAAGCTTTTAATGTTTGATGTATCACAGTATTTTAATATTCTTTTGGAAGCCGCCCAGAGTGGCTGGGGAAACCCAGCCAGATGGGCGGGGTATAAATAATAAATTATTATTATTATTATTATTATTGAACTGGTGATGTTGTTCAGATGCCTGATTATTGTCTTCCAAAGCAACTACTCTATTCCAAACTTAAAAATGGAAAGCATAATGCTGGTGGTCAACAAAAGAGGTTTAAAGACCGTCTCAAGGCAAATCTTTAAAAATGTAGTATAAACACCAACAACTGGGAAACACTTGCCTGCGAGTGCTCTAATTGGAGAACAGCCTTTACCAAAGGTCTCATGGGCTTTGAAGACACTCGAACTCAGGATGCAAGGGAGAAACGTGCTAAGAGGAAGGCATGCTCGGCAAATCCACACCGTGATCAACTCCCACCCAAAAACCAATGCCCCCACTGTGGAAGGACGTGTGGATCCAGAATTGGCCTCCACAGTCACGGACTCATTGTTAAAACTGTGTTTATGGAAGACAATCTTACTCGGCTACGAGTGATCGCCAAAGAAAGAAAGAGAGAGAGAGAAGAAGAAGAAGAAGAAGAAGAAGAAGAAGAAGAAGAAGAAGAAAGTCTGGGAGAGGGTATTCTCTGTGGCAGCTCCTAAATTGTGAAATCCCCTCTTCACAGAGCTGAGTCTGGCTTCTTCATTATACAATTTCTGACAGATGCTGAAGACACACCTTTTTACCCTGGCCTTAAGCACCTGAGATGTGTGTTTTCAGGTCCCACAGTATTTCTCTGAGTGTACACTAATCTGTTTTAACAGTTCTTAATTCTGAATGTTAAACTGTTGCAACCCAGCCTGGGAAATACTGGAGAATTCTGGGCAATAAATTCATTATTTTTAGCCAGAAGCCCTCGGTTTCATTTCATTTCACTTTTAATTTGTATACCACCTTTCTATATTACTGTACACAATGTGGTTTACAGCAACAAAATAAACAACAAAGAACAAAACCTTATAATAATAATCTGATCCAATATAGAAAGTCATAATAAAGCATAACTTTAAAATAAAACAACTTATACCAGATAAAGTAATATTCAATAATATTAGAATATAATAGTATACAATGAAAGTAACTCAAAACACCAGCGTTTAATAATTAAACAGAAATTCACTCTTAACAATTACAATAAATGGCTAATTACAGTTCAAAACTCAGTTCAGTCAAGAATTTATGGGGAGGTCTTAGTCTAGCCATTGCCTCTTAGCTTAGACCACCTCTGCCACAAATAAAAGATGAAACTATTTCTGGTGATGGAGGATATTTGTTTTATTTTGAGGAATTAATAGACACTGCACATGCTAGACCCTGATGTTGGGAAAGATGGAGGGCACAAGGAGAAGGGGACGACAGAGAATGAGATGGTTGGATGGTGTTCTTGAAGCTACTAGCATGAGTTTGATCAAACTGCGGGAGGCAGTGGAGGACAGAAGTGCCTGGCGTGCTCTGGTCCATGGGGTCACGAAGAGTCGGACACGACTAAACGACCAAACAACAACAACAACAACAAGCACATGCTAGGGTAGTGCAATGTCCTACCTCAAATCCATTCCCTCCCCTATTTTTTAAAAAATGTCAGCGAAGTAGTTATCATATTGTTGTTATTAGATCAGGTAGAATATGATGCAGCCTCTTCCTTCCCACAATGCCAACAGACTCATGATTATGACTGTTAGCAATTCTAATTTAAAATTTAAAAACCTTGACACACCCTATTCCAAATTAGTCATTTCCACCCACTCCCCCGCCATGCCTATTTGCCCCACACCACCCATCAGATATGGGGTGGCAATAATAATAATAATAATAATAATAATAATAATAATAATAATAATAATAATAATTTATTTATACCCCACCCGTCTTGGTTTAAAAACCAGGCTCAAGGTGGCTAACAGCAAATATAAAACACTGATTAAAATGCAACTTAAAAACAACATAAAATACAGCATCAATATCAATAAAATTCAAAAATTCAGGAGTCATTTTTGGGAGGTGGGAACACCCAGTCAGTAGACATCAAATGATCACCAGGGCTAACTGGCCAAGCTGGTCCTACTAGGGCCAGCAAGGAGACCTGGGAAGAATTTAAGTGTGGGGTCCCAGAAAGGGTTTCTTCATAGAAGAGGAAAGGGAAAAGGGACTAGAGCATCAGACTAATTCAAACTGAAGGCCAAGCGGAATAGCTCTGTCTTAGGACAGCAAGTCCTGCAGGGCCTAGTCTCATGGGACAGAGCATTCCACCAGGTTGGAGCCGTCACTGAAAAAGCCCTGGCCCTGGTGGAGAATAGTCTGGCTTCCTTAGGGCCCGGGACCTTTAAGCTATTATTATTCATGGACCTTAGGGTCCCTTGCGGGACATACCAGGAGAGGCAGTCCCGTAAGTACAAGGGTCCTAGGCTGCATAGGGCTTTAAAGGTAAAGCCACAACTGCAAGGAACAATCTGAAGTGTTAGAGTGAGTGGTCAATTGTTCTTCTGTGAGTGGGACTTGGGTCCCACTCACAGAAGAACAATGCAAGTCTGTTGATTGGAGCTCTCAAGTGCAGTCAATCTCTCTTGCACGTCAGGCAACACAGAATTTAAATTCAGTGCCAAGCACAAGCCCGACTTGTAACAGGAATCTTTATTTGCAGATGCAGCTCAATTTTTAAAAAAATGTTCCTTTGAGAGTGTGGCTTGAATCCTGCAAAGGAAGAAAGGTGGGGGGGGGGGAATCAGGAATATACTCCCAATCTTTTCCCTTGAAGTTAAGTCACTTGACAACATGCTTTCAGCAGAAGTCTTAACTACAAAATAACAAAATATTTTGTCAAAAAATTAAAATAAATAGAGATTTAAAAAAATTGGCTCAAGGGGCAAATAAATTCTTCTATAATGTTTCCATTGTGATGAATCTGGAGATACAATAATCTCTGCTAAAGTAATCTGTTGACACACACAGAAAAAAATGAGTTGTGAGGAGCCAGCAACCACAGTTATAAAACGCTCTTTAAAAATATCTTAATAGTATATCTGTTGATTCAGTAGCACTGGAGACAGGGCCAATCTAAGATACTGAGTCAAATTTCAGCCTTGCTAATTATTCAAGGGGTGGGATTTTAAGCTGTGTCAAAATGTGAACTGCAGAAAACCTCACGAACTGCAAACTCAAAAATAAAAGTATTCATTTCAAAAATAAACCACTTTTAATTTTGTTTTATTATGTGTCCCTTTGCATCCCCCTTTTTTTCTTTTTAATAGTCACACATAGGCTTAATTTAGTACTTTATTTAAAGTTACATCTATGAGGTATCATTTGAAGACATTCAGGGGAAGTGGGTGTGTTTTTTTACACATTCAAAAACAAATTGACCGCTAGGACAGCCTGTATATGAGGCAGCACAAAAGCACTATTCTCAAGGTAACATGAGTTCACCACTGGCAGGACATTTTCTACCATATAAACAAAATATCTCTTGTCTGTGGTTTCTTGGGATAGAAAGTCTATGGTTACATCCTGGAGCAGAAATATAGGCAACATCCTGCTTTAAGAAAAAGAGAATTGTCCTGACATGTTAAACATTTTCTTATACCTGATCCTCTGAATGATTGAACTGGCCCAGAAACAGAGATGCCAATGGCTGTAGCGTCCCAGGGGCCTTCTGAGAACCTAAGAAACTGAATCCAGACTGAAGACCTACATGAGTTTGTGTCTGTAAATGTCTTGTTTCTCTCCCCACCCCCATACAATTTGTTTCACGCAATTTATACGCCGGGTTGTAAAAACAAAACTCAGTTTTAAAAAGCAGAGTAGGGAGTTTGTCATAGGGCTTATCCACACTTTTGCTCAACTCGCATTTTAATCGTGCTGTAAATTGATGAATTCCCCTGCGTCCAAGAGCTTTTCTCGTTCCGAAGCTGTGCCTTGCAAAAATTCGATCTCACCCACTGAACTAAAGCTTGCTTCAGCAAAATCTCTCTTTGGGCTGTCCACACATCCGTTAAGAGCCAATACAGTGAATAAGATTGGATTTTTAGAAGGCACAGCAGCAGAACAATAAGAAAAGCTCTGGGGGAATTAACTGGTACATGATATGATCAAAACAAGGGTCAGGTGAAAATTTGGATGAGCCCATAGTAAGTGGCTTCAGTGTAAACAGCTTATTGTGAAGTCCTAAAGATGCTGGGGATGATGGAAATCTGAAGGTGGTTTAACCTCTCATCGAAAGCCCTGCTGGGTTTTCAAAAGTTAAGTCAGGAGAGTGGTCTTGGGCTCAGGGCCAGCCCAATACATCTGGGCACCTGAGGTGAATGCCAAAATGGCACCCCCCTCCTTGCTAGGGCAGAAGGGCTCAGTGAAGATCTACATCTGGAACAAGGGGCTGCGGAGAAAGTTTGACATCAGGATCTGCAGCCGCTGGCAATCCTTTCTCCTGAGGCAGTCACCTCACCTAGCTGCATGGGTGGGCCAACCCTGCTCAGACTCCTACATCCTTTTATATCTCCTCCCTTTTCTTAAATAATGGATGGATTTAAATCTCTCCTGAGTTTCAGGGCCTGTTGCTGGCCCCTGCCTGCTCTCCACCCCACCCCACCCCCGGTGTCGGAGCATGAAGCTCCACCACTGGCTGGACTGCAGTAGCTTTGGATCCTTTGGGTCCAAGCTGTTTCCCATTCCTCCCTTAGCATGTTCCACTTTGGGCCCAGTGTTGTAACTCTAGCATTGCTTGGTCCAGGTTGTTGAATGTTTCTGAGGCAGTAGGAAGTGGGGCTCCAACACCAGAGCTTCTTTGGTCTCCCCCCTTTCTCAGCCAGGCCAGGGTATGGTACCCTTAATGTTTTACATATTTATTATTAAATTTATACTGTGCTTTGCATTCAAAACATAAGGTTGGCTTAGAATAATAAGGTTAGTGTTATTTCTGGTTTCTGTGGAACTGGAAGAAACATTAACTTAATAACAGGAGATCTCCAGTGATAACAAACTCCACTGAGAACCCATTAAAAGCAACCTATTAATTTGCAGACTGCTGTTGCCGTACGGCAACCAAAGAGAGCCTTATTGACCTCATGTCTGCACTTGCAGTCTGTAACTGATCATAGCCCTTCAAAGCACAATGCTTGAGCAGGAGGGACCAGGTGATAGGGAGGGGGAATTCAATTCCATTTTTTAAAGGTGAACTTACCTAATTTGCACTTCCTGAAACCATATGAGGACCAGAAGAACAGCAGTCCTTCAAAACTGACACTTCTCTCAATTTGCAATGCAGCCTCCAGCCAAGTAATGTGTACCAAAAAAAAAAGCATACACTGAGGTAAAGTTTGCATAGAAATACATATATTAGTGAAAACAGCATACCAAAACCACATTGTACTAGGGAAAATTGCTTTGCAAAAAATGTGTACGTTAGGGGAAATTGCATTAAAAAATGTTTATTAGGAGAAATTCACAATCAAATGCTACCGAATTTTCACGAGGACTTAAAAATAATCACAAACTGCAGTGAAAATCTAGAGAACCAAACTTAAAATGGGGAAAATGAGAAACTGAAATATTTACCTACCTGGTGCTGACAGTGTTTCCTAGTTTACTGGCATGAGCTATTCCTGCAACACCCCATCCTGTTTATTATTTTGTACCCCACTTTCCCTCCATGGTGCTTCATGTGTCCCATCCTCCTGATTTCATACTCAGAATGACTCTGTGAGGTAGCTACTAGTGACTCGTTCAACTGACCCAGCGAACTTCAAGTTTTAACAGGGATTTGATCCCCCAAGTTTCCCCAAACTATGCCCAGCAGTTTATTTACCCAGGTTCTCTATTTTGCTTGAGATCTCAGTATACTGCCACTGGTTATATGATTAATAGCATCAGGCTCATTGTGTCCCATCCTAAGCATTTATTGCTGGTTTGGTGATTCTAGGATTGGACCTGTATCCAAATTCAGTCTAAAAGCTTATTCATACTCAAAAGCAAAGTGGCTGAAAAGAGAGGAACTGGAGCTGAAAGTATTGTTTCAAATGCTCTAATTCTCCAGGAAGGCAAAGAAATCAGGTGAGAGACAGAGAACATTCTTAGGAAAAATTCCAATGGTTTCAGAGCATCAGAATAGCTGCAGATAAATTTGTTGTGTATCACAGGAATGTGGTAAAGTCTAATCTAGAAAATGGTTTTGTTTCATTTTTGTCCAGGTTCATTTTAACGAGGGAAGGCCAGTTTTGGAAAGCTGAGTTTATTTTTTAATTTCCATTTAGAATATGTGGCTTTGCATAATGCATGGGGTTCTTGGCTGCTGTAAAACACTAAGAAGAAAGCTCTGCTTGAATATAGGAATCGTTAACTGAGGTGTAGAATTTCTGCTTGCGCAACACAGAAGGAACCGGAATGTGACTTGTATTTTGAAAACACACTAGTTTATTTTAAATGCTAATATAAAGCTCCTGCAAAGATTTGCCATGTTTGCTCAAGTAATTAAATGAAAGTGAACAGTCAGAAGAGCAAGCAGGCAGTTGAAGTCTTTCTTTAGATTGTTGATGAATTATTCCCCACCCCCAGTAATATAGACTTTTTAAAATTAGATCATAATATGGTCGAAATAATACCTGTTCTTATTTACTCCAAAGACCTATTTCTCTCTTCCTGTTGTTGTTGATATTGGCTTGTAAAGTATCAACCTTAGAAAAGAAAAATGTTTTATGGAAACACCACTGGATCCCTGAGAAAACATTTAAAACGAGTTCTGAGGTATTATTTGAATTCCACTGAGCTCACTCTGCTCTTTTAAAATCAATATGGGGTAAACATATCCAGCTGGCCACCTCATGTGGATATTGGCTATTAACTGTTCTCAAGTGTTTGCAGTCACATTATTTTTTTGCCAACTGAAGATTTAATGAGCTCACTTTCTGTCCCCTGTACCCATGTTATTAATCAAAATATTGCACAGACCCACGGCCAACCTTTGAAAGAGTCAACTTCATCTCCCTCCTTTCTCTTATTATTGATTGCTGCTGGCATGGGGAATTTGCATTTTCATCTAATTCTTTTTATTCCCACATCCTCTGATGATAGAATCTTCCAGTGTGGCGTCCTTGGAGAACCATGGCACACACCCCTTGCCACCCAGCCAAAACTCCTGCCCTTCCCAATTTATATTTTTAAAATAAAAAATTCAAAATGGTTCTGTTGGCTGTTTGGTTGGTGGGTTTCAGCTTTCTGGAGGTGAGGTGGGAGTATTGCCTGTTTTTTTTTGTTCATGTTTAATTTGCTGAGGGCAGATATCAGTGTTCTTCCTGTTTTAGATGGGAGTACTGAGTATCACCACTTTCTCTTCTGTGAAATGGGTTCTTTTGTGGTGCCCACAACTATTTTTTAGATTTCCGAATGTTACCCGGGGCTCAGAAGGGTCAGGGACACCCACTCTAGTGCAAGCTAAGATTTCTGTTAAAAATCAAATGCCCAGGTCAAGATCCCTTAAATTAACATGTGCAATATTTGCATGTTTTAATGTTTTTATTACATTTTTTAAATCTTCTCTTTTCCTCTAAGGAGTTCAAAGTAGCATGAATAATTTTTCTCTCCTGGCCCCTGAATGTTATCCTCACAACAACCCTATGAGGAAGGATAGGCTGATAGATAATAATTAGCCCAAGATTACCCAGTGACTTTCAAAACTGGGTGGGAATTTGAACCTGGTTTTCCCTAGTCCTATGCTGATACCTAACCACTATGCAACACTGCCATATATGGGCTTCTCCTTTTGGAGCTACTTTCTCCGTTGAAATCAGTGTGGCTTGGGGGACCTGTCTGTGGCGCCTGAAGGTCTCATTTCCTGAAAAAAAATCTAGACTGAGGCACAAGGACCTTATGTCTTTTTCTTTGGTTGTTTCTGGTGCCTATATTGTGCAGAGCAGCTGTATACCACACATTTATTTGGATTAATCCCTGCTTTACTCTTTAAGATTACCAAGCAGATGTGTCTTCATTCTCTTTCTGTCAAGTTCTTCTTTAATGGGTCTTAGGTGTAGCTGCATCAACAAAACATTCCTTTTTTGATTGTTTTATATACATCTAAAGTTAAGTAATGAAAAATCTTAGTTCATATTGTGCTTGTCATGCAGCACTTGATATAAAAACCCAGGAAATTTTTATTGAAGTGTACCAAGTGGAGATAGGGTTTCTTTGGACATTTTTCCCACCAAGAGCTACAGCAGGAAAGAATAAACATGGCAGACCCAAAGTGACAGGTCAATGTGAAGGTTTGCCATTATGTTGGCCTCTGTGGTGCTCTGTGGTCTGGAAAGAAGCAGTGCTTAAATGTTTATAGTAGGTCGCTTAGATCTTGTTGCATCCAAGTGTGGACGTACCTTATTACTCAAATTAGACACAATTTGCAAACACCACACCGTGCTGTGCCAGTTGCCACATATCTAGGGCCTTAGTGATGGAGTAAAAAGAATAAATCTGGTTTTCATCTCAACGAGAATGCACTATGATTCATACTCACGTGGTAAATATGCTGTTGTGCTTCAAGTTCAAGAATGAGACCCATCTGGCGATGGGTGTAGCTTCCCATCCCATGCCAAATAAATCACTTAATTCCCCCAGTTCTCACATCTTTCAAGTAGGACATACACATGTGAATGAAGACAATTAAAAATATATATAAAAGTGGCTGGTTTCATGGTCTGCACTGAGTTGCACCAAATTGGCAAGGATTCCTTCTCAGCCAGCTTAAAATTGTCTATTTTGTTTTGGTTGCATTTCTGGCAGGAAGCAAGATAATTTTGTTGGTGACGAGAATCAAAGCAGCTGCCATTTTGTCTCTCTCAGAAAGCCCTGGCCTGAAGAGCTTGTTGAACTGTGCCATAAAACGATGGCTCCCTTCTTCGCCACTCAGTGGGGGTTGGAGACATTGTATTGCCGTGATTCCACTCTGACTTGCAGGGCCGCTCTGGGGAACTACTGCCCAGAAGTAATACATTTATGCTGCTTAACACCTATATGAAGTTGTTGGGATGACACTCAGCTCTAGCTCTCCATGTGAATTAAGAGAGGCTGTTCAGGTGCTGAACCAACGTCTTGGAGCAGTGATGGGTTGGGTGACATCTGATAAACTGAAGCTAAATCCTGACACAATGATGGTTTTGTGGGTCAACAGTGCTCAGGTCTTGGAATTGAGATGGGGCATCACTCCATCCGAGGGAACAGGTATGCAGCTTGGGGTACTCCTTGATCCTATGCTATCTCTTGAGGCAGTCTCAGCAATGAGGAGTGTTTACTTAGTAAATTGGCAAAATACAGTGACACTTGTATGATTTTACCCCAGATCCAATGGTTTATGGGTTGCTATCTAAATACAAAATAACATAAGAAATTGGCTGTCTACAGTAACACAACATTTATCAGATGATCAAGGCAACCAGGGACTGGCTGTCACCATTCTAACTTGCGTATAGTCTTCCAATAGGCCATTCATTGACCACTGTGGATCTCGATATAGACTGTTCTAATCTGTTCCAACAAGATATTCCTTGGGAGGTGAGCAAAATGACTGTGGGTATTTGGGAAACAAGCAGAGTGCGGCAACAACACATGTTTTGGCTGCTTGATATGTTTTTATATGTTTCCCGTGGCAATAATTTTTGTTTCTCTTTTACAGCCAAAGTGATGAAATCCGAAGATTCTTTGCTTCTAATCAGTTGGATCTCTGTAAAGATTTTAAGGTGAAAAGTTCCATCTAAAGTTTCCCTAGCCGTCTGATGCTCCTGTTTCATTTGTTATGCATATGCAAACACTGCACTATTAGGTCATTGAAACGGTATGTGATTAAAATTAATTTTTTCTTAGTATACTGGCTGGGACCCCAGAGACTTTAAGCTTTTTGAAAGGGCTCTAATTCTACTGGCTGAGCAGAACTGACCTTTTCTTTGAGGTCAAAGCTTCAGGGTTTTTATTGGGGGGGGGCTGGGAAAGGTGCCTTCAGTGGGCCCACTGCTTTTTCACTGTCGTCCATTTGCTTGCCTTTCTCTATGGATCCAGTTCACACAGTGAGAGAGTGCAAGGTGAACAGAAGCTGTTCCTTCTCTTTGCTCTGGTCACTGCCCACTTGTTTAGGAGAGACAGGTGAAGATACAGTGAATATCAAGCAGCAATTGGCCAAGAACCTCCAATGGGGCCGCTGCTGGGATGTGGGTCTTAGCGGGTGTCGTACAATACAGACCCTTGACACGAGCTCTTGCCTTGGGCACCTGATTCCCCCTTTCCCTCAGTTCCCCTCCCAAATGGCTGTAGCTCTGTGAGGGGTAAACTAGAGTTCAGATGATTTTGGTGGGGATGCCGTGACTGTTTAAGTGGTACACATGTGCTTGAAATGTATAATGGGAATGTGTCCTTTCTTCATCTACACTCCAGAAGATTAAAAAAATCAGATACTCTGCTTAAGGGAGTTTTAAAATGGAAGGGAAACAAAGGGCCTTTAAGTTATTGCCCTTAGAGATAAATTTGAGGATGGAAAGCGGAGCAATAAAGGGCTTGGAAACAGATAAAACTAGAATGGGTTGGAAGGTGTCGATCAGGGATGGGGAACCTGTGGGTCTCCAGCTATTTCGCGATTACAATTTTCACAATCCCTGATCGTTTGCCAGGCTGGCTA
The DNA here is from genome assembly GCF_965113315.1 of Podarcis vaucheri. Lineage (NCBI taxonomy): Eukaryota > Metazoa > Chordata > Lepidosauria > Squamata > Lacertidae > Podarcis > Podarcis vaucheri. Next base: position 37,426,121 of record NC_138759.1, read on the forward strand.
GCTGGAGTTCAACAATATCTGGAGGGTATTCAGATATTCCTAGCACCCTTGTGCAAGACTTGTGCACAGACTTCCCAGCACCCTTGTGCAAATGATGAATTCATCATGATATAAAGGGAAGTCGTCTTCTGCCTGCAGAAAAGTGGCTTTGTGGATGTAGTTATTCTGCTGGATTAAATTCTTGCTAGCAAGATTTTAGCATTCCTCTTCAATATTAGACTAACTTCCTTTGGGTAGGTGGACAAAGTGTTTTATTCAATAAACAAAGAAAACAGCTCCAGAGAATTCCTATTAAGCATCACAAATAATAAGGGCTAAAAGTGATGGGCAGGGAGGAGATAGTATGGTTTGCTTATGGATAGATATTTTGGCAAGCTTACAGGAAACATTCTTATGCCATTTGGAAGATTACAGGCTTAAAGGCTTAACAGATTTTATTAGAATGGGGACAATTCTAGAAACTACCTAGCACGCAATCTTCATTTCTTGAGGAGGCCCCCTACCCCTTTTGGCTATATATAGGAAACTGCTTTATACCAATTCAGTGGTCCATCACTCCCAGTATTATCTGCTGCAAGGCTGTGGTGGCAGCTTGCACCTGTCTCTACACGGCACAAAGTTTGCCTTGACTAGATGTAGACCCAGGAAAGTGCAACATGGTGTTGTGCGGTGATGGCTGGTCATTGTCGGTGCTCTCGCCTCCCACACCAGCATATTAAAGGCCAATGGGCTCTCCAGCGTAGCAGCTGTCCAGGCGTCCATGCAGGTTTCTCTCCACCTGAAGAGGATCAGGATTGATGCTTAGACCTTTAGAGTGCACAAGCACGTGCTGTGATACTGAGCTAAGGCCCTTTACCTAACATATATCCAAAGATAATGGCAGTAGTAAGAAAAGAACTAAAGCAGCAAATGACCATGTTGGGCAACAGGAAGTTTTATATCAGATCTTCTTCCCATATATCTAATTTTCTGTGGATCAGGAAAATCCTAATTTGTGGGCTGCAGCTGTGGATGTGTGCTTTAAAACCGAAGGGAAATGAAGGGCCTTCGTATTAAGATATTGCCCTTAAGGATAAAATTGAGGGTAGGAATAAAGGGGTTGGAAACAAAGACAGACCTAGAATGGGTAGGAGGGTGTTGATCAGGGACGGGGAGCCTGCGGGCTTCCAGATGTTGATGATTAAAACTCCCACAATCCCTGACCAGATGCCTCAGGGTATATGTCACCTTCAAAACAAATAGGTCAGTGACAGAATCTGCAATGTCTGCTGAAGGTCCAAGGTCCAGTCCCTGGAATCTCCCAGGTATAGCTGGGAGAGTACATTGGCTAATTTCATAGAGAGCCACTGCCAGTCAGTATACTGAGTTAGATGGACCAATTGTTTAACTCAGTTTCCTATGCAATATCTCAGTTATACTCAGGTACTTAGTACTGAGTACTCAGTAGCTTAAGTACGCTATCATCTTTTTTTATTTAAAGCTCACAAGAGGTGACTCTCCTGCCCCAATTATATAATTCACAGCTCCTTAGAAAATATCCTAAAGTTTGTCCACTAGTTTCTGGGCTCTGTTGTTGTTGTTCTAAACTCTCTGGATCATCTTTTGAAGGCTTCAGGGCTCGATGCCTCTACCAAGCTGATAAGATGGCCTGCTGTACTGTTAAATAATATCCTAGGCTGCTGTGTGCTCTTATAGCTTGCCAAGAAAAGCACTGTTGCTTACCAAAATATCCAGCGAGTCAACATAAACATTTCTCTGGCCAGCCTAATATGCTGCTACCTTCTTCTACTAAGAATACATTTAACTTTTATTTTTGTTTTAAAAAGCTATTAGCATCTTCCCACAAATCATTCTAATAAATACAGTTCAGACCACCAGTGAAAAGCAGTCAAAGAAAATGCCATCAAATTATTATGATTTCTAAAACACATTTAAATCCAAGGCATGCTTTCCCTTCAGGCTTACAGACTAATAGAACTGAACAGAATCTGCTGGTAGAATCTAGAGTGAGGAGGTAAAAGCTGAGATGTTTGCATTGGAAATTTATTTTAAAGAGAGATGGCTCACTGCAAAATCCCCTGTTGTTCTCTGACCTTCTTCTCACATGCAGAACCTCTACAACCCACTTACTTTATCCTCCCTCCTTGGAAGGGTTCCCAGGTTTCCTGCTTTGGCCCAGTGCATCTAGACCTGGGGCCCAATATTTGGGCTATCAAGGCTGTACAGTGGTACCTCAAGTTACATACGCTTCAGGTTACAGACTCTGCTAACCCAGAAATAGTGCTTCAAGTTAAGAACTTTGCTTCAGGATGAGAACAGAAATTGGGCTCCAGCGGCACAGCAGCAGCAGGAGGCTCCATTAGCTAAAGTGGTGCTTCAGGTTAAGAACAGTTTCAGGTTAAGTACGGACCTCTGGAACAAATTAAGTACTTAACATGAGGTACCACTGTAACTCAAATGTGAAGATTGTAGGGCCTGTCCTGGAAGACTGAGGGGTGGGGGAAGGTGGTAAATGGGTGGCACGCCATGCCGTTTCCCTCTCTCCCCTTTCCAGTTTGCCATCACCACATTATTCCTCCTCAAGCCATGTGAACTGTTTGCCACTGTTTTGGAAAGAGAAGTGGAAGTGGCTTGACACACTGTCAGCAGTTGTAAAAGAGAGGAGGTACAGAAGCACACGTGAGCATTCTTCACACAAGCGCATAGCCAAACCAGTGCCGGATTTACATATAAGCTAAACAAGCTATAGCTTAGGGCCCCACTCTCTTGGGGCCCCCAAAAAAAATTAAAGGAAAAAAACACCTGGATGTACATTTCCAAAATATAAGATAAAAAACAAATAAAATAAAACTTACATAAGGGAACAGTGTTTGTGTTGTGTAGGCTCCTATGGTATAAGTAATGGACCCCGCCTGCTAGCCTGTTCCCTAAAATATCACTGGTTTGCTCATTTCTGTATATAGGGTGCCTACATTCTGCATGTACAAATGGCTTTAGATACTTTTTAGGTCCATAAATTACCATATAGCATATATTCAACACAAAAAACAGGGACAATTTGTTGTTGACAAAGGACAGCTGGACATATAAAGGGGCCCATTACCTTCAGTAGCTTAGGACCTTTCATCAAACCTAAATCCGGCCCTGAGCTGAACTATGAAATTCACTTCCACAAAATGTAAAGGATCACACAAATTCATGGTGAACAAGGCTATCAATGGCTACTAGTTATGATGGCTATATTACAGGTGAAACTCAGAAAATTAGAATATCATGGAAAAGTTCATTTATTTCAGTAATTCAACTTAAAAGATGAAACTAATATATGAGATAGACTCATGACATGCAAAGCGAGATATGTCAAGCCTTTGTTTGTTATAATTGTGATATTATGGCGTACAGCTGATGAAAACCCCAAATTAACAATCTCAGAAAATGAAATCAGCAAAACAAGGATTGCAAATAGAGCAATATTGGACCTCTGAGAAGTAGAAGCATGCATATGTACTCAGTACTTGGTTTGGGCGCCTTTTGCATCAATTACTGCCTCAGTGTGGCATGGCATGGATGCGATCAGCCTGTGGCACTGCTGAGGTGTTATGGAAGACCAGGATGCTTCAATAGCAGCCTTCAGCTCTTCTGCATTGCTCAGTCTCATGTCTCTCATCTTTCTCTTGGCAATGCCCCATAGATTATCTATGGGGTTCAGGTTAGGCGAGTTTGCTGGCCAATCAAGCACAGTAATCCCATGGGCATTGAACCAGGTTTTGGTACTTTTGGCAGTGTGGGCAGGTGCCAAGTCCTGCTGGAAAATGAAGTCAGCATCCCCATAAAGCTCATCTGCAGAAGGAAGCATGAAATGCTCCAAACTCTCCGGGTAGACGGCTGCATTGACCCTGGACTTAATGAAGCACAGTGGACCAACACCAGCTGATGGCATGGCTTCCCAAATCAACACTTCACACTGGACTTCAAGCATCTGGCATTGTGTGCCTCCCCATTCAGACTCTGGGTCCTTGGTTTCCAAATGAGATGCAAAAGCTGCTCTCATCAGAAAAGAGGACTTGCGACCACTGAGCAACAGACCAGTTCTTTTTTTTCTTTAGCCCAGACAAGATGCTTCTGACATTGTTTCTTGTTCAGGAGTGGCTTGACAAGAGGAATACGACATTTGAAGCCCATCTCCAGGATCCGTCTGTGTGTGGTGGCTCTTGATGCACTAACTCCAGCCTCAGTCCACTCCTTGTGAAAGTCCCCAACACGTTTGAATGGTCTTTTCCTGACAGTCCTCTCCAGGCTGTGGTCATCCCTGCTGCTTGCGCACCTTTTTCTTCCACACTTTCCCCTTCTGCATAACTTTCCATTAATGTGCTTCGATACAGCACTTTGGGAACATCCAACTTCTTCTGCAATTACCGTTTGAGGCTTTCCCTCCTTATGGAGGGTCTCAATGATGGCTTTCTGCACAACTGTCAGGTCAGCAGCCTTCCCCATGATTGTGCTTCCTACTGAACCCATTGCAGGTGTTATGGATTGAATAGCTACTGCACCTTTTCACAATATTCTAATTTTCTGAGATTGTTAATTTGGGGTTTTTATCAGCTGTATCCCATAATCGTCACATATCTCGCTTTGTATGTCATGAGTCTATCTCATATATTAGTTTTACCTTTTAAGTTGAATTACTGAAATAAATGAACTTTTCCATGATATTCTAATTTTTCGAGTTTCACCTGTATTATTATTACTGCTGCTATAACAGTGTCTCCGAAAAGTTTTACACATCACTTGGGAAAACAGGCGAACTAATATCAGTGTACTGGCAGAAGCAAAGATCACCAGTGTTGAAGCAATGATTCTTCAACATCAACTTTGTTGGACTGGTCATGTTGTGCGGATGCTTGATTATTGTCTTCCAAAGCAACTACTCTATTCTAAACTTAAAAGAAGTTTAGAGACTGTCTCAAGGCAAATATAAAAAAATGTAGTATAAACACTGACAACTGGGAAACACTGGGCTGTGAGCGCTCCAATTGGAGAACAGCCTTTACCAAAGGTGTTATGGGCTTTGAAGACACTCAGACTCAGGATGCAAGGGAGAAACGTGCTAAGAGGAAGGCATGCTCGGCAAATCCACACCGTGATCAACTCCCACCCAGAAACCAATGTCTCCACTGTGGAAGGACATGTGGATCCAAAATTGGCCTCCACGGTCACTTATGGACTTATTGTTAAAACCATGTTTATGGAAGACAATCTTACTCAGCTACGAGTGACTGGCAAAGAAGAAGAAGAAGAAGAGCTATAACCATAACTGGATCATTTAAAAAAAGAAACCCGCAAACTGAAGTGTAGATGTGAACTCATCTCAATAATGGAAAAATGAGAAACGGGGAGAAGCCAAAACCAAGAGAACTCCCCATTCCTAATCGCTATACAGTGGTACCTCGGGTTAAGAACTTAACTTGTTCTGGAGGTCCATTCTTAACCTGAAACTGTTCTTAACCTGAAGCACCACTTTAGCTAATGGGGCCTCCTGCTGCTGCCGCACCGCCACCGCATGATTTCTGTTCTCATCCTGAAAAAGTTCTTAACCCGAGGTACTATTTCTGGGTTAGGGGAGTCTGTAACCTGAAGCGTATATAACCTGAGGTAGCACTGTACACAATTATACATACAAATAATGAATCTTATAAACTTCCTAACTTTGTTGCTCAGTTCAATCTCATGGCATGGTCTTTAAATGTACTGTGGTGTTTTACATATTATGATCTTGCTGCTTTTTATTGATTTTAGTTTAGTAATGATTTATTGCAATTGTTGAGAGTAAATTATTTTAAATTATTATTTCCTGATATTTTGAGAGTTAATTTTATTGCGCAATATATTCAAAGCGGATTATCAACGATTACCTTATTTCATATAAGTTGCTTCTTTTAAAGTAATATGTTTTATTGTGACTTCTTTGTATTGTGTCAGATTGTTAGAGGACGTGTGATCCTTGTTGCATATTTTGTTGCTTCTACAGCTTGCAAACAGCCTTGTGCATAGAAAGGCAGTATACAAATTATAAGTGAAATGAAATGAATGCAGGGGCTGAGACCATAGATGCATTTGCATGCATTCACTCCAGCAGCATCCGATCGCAGAGATTTCATTTCTGAAGTCTTAGAGATAGAACTGAAGCCTGAAGCCTGGCAGCTGAAACAAACAATGGCAAAACTGGTGACTCAAGTCAGTGGAAAGTGAGAAGGCTTTCCCCCCACTGCTTCCTTTTCTTGTCAGGTTTTTTCCTTGCCCCCCTATTGGTTACAGACTGGCATTGTTTTCTTCATGTTCTGGGGAAATCCAGCAGATCAAAAGCCTCCCCCAGTCTGCCCTTACATGCTCCGAAAACAACCCATTCTTGCCTTTATTGCCTCCAGAGAAGCTTGGCAACAGCACAGCTTCCCATTACCTATCATAAAGGTAAAGGTAAAGGCAAAGGGACCCCTGACCATTAGGTCCAGTCGTGACCGACTCTGGGGTTGTGGCGCTCATCTCGCTTTATTGGCTGAGGGAGCCGGCATACAGCTTCCGGGTCATGCGGCCAGCATGACAAAGCCACTTCTGGCGAACCAGAGCAGCGCACGGAAATGCTGTTTCTCCCTTCCCGCCAGAGCAGTACCTATTTATCTACTTGCACTTTGATGTGCTTTCGAACTGCTAGGTTGGGCAGGAGCTAGGACCGAGCAACGGGAGCTCACTCTGTTGTGGGGATTCAAACCACCAACCTTCTGATCGGCAAGCCCTAGGCTCTGTGGTTTAACCCACAGCACCACCTGTGTCCCTATCATGGCAACTGGCAAAAAGGCCATTATTAAACTTAAGCTCTCAAATACATAGATATGAACCTAGGATGTACAGTTTAGAAGTTGTTATATTCTGTTTGAATAAAAGTAAATTGTTGTACTTTTTTTAAAAAAGAAATGCTTTCTTTAAAAAAAAAAAGATGTCACCACTTAGATATGGAAAACGTTAGGTGTACATTGTGATTAGAAGGCTGTAAGCCACAGCAGTGTATTCAGAGCAGGAAAATACAAAGGCGAGTGCTATAAATTCATACAAATAATTAGGCTTGGCAGATCTTTTGTTTTACTTCTCTAGGTAAGATAAATTGATCCAATTGAATATTATGCCTCTCTTAAGAATGCAAAATTATTGAGAGAGTAAATTGCTTTTATAATTGTCTCTTGTTATTTTCTTAATGATTCTGGAGATTGTCAATCCAGTTGCACCAAAACGAAGCATTTATCTGGGATATTTGAAATACATGATTTATGCCCATGTACATTTCTCCTGGAAATTTAAAGCAAATTAGAATAGACAATGCATAAATTTTCGGAATAAAGAAACAAAGGAAATATTCTAGTTGTGTGGTCATTTTTGGCTCATCAGGGTGGCACTGTAGAATTGTTTAGTTACAGCCTTCAGATGGAAGCATGGATTTTAATTCTGTTGGTTATGGCAAGGCTTGTGCTTTTGAACACATTTTTTTTATATAAAAAAATAACGCTGGTAGGGAAAAAAGAGACTTTCTTTTAAAAAACATCCCATGCTGCAATAAATCAGCTTGATGGGTATATACCTCCTAAAATGATTTATGTCAAAGGAACATAAGCAGAACAAGCCTAATACCTATTTAAACACAGAACTAAATTGAAAGTACCATTTTGGCCCGAATATAAACTGCACCCGAATATAAGCCATACCTTTAAAATTCAAGGGGGAAAAAGAAAAGAAGACAATACCTGAATATAAGCCGCTCCCTTAAAATTCCGCAGGCACTCACCCCTGTTCTGTTTCACCATATGTCTGTTTCAGCAGCGATATCATAAAAGCCAATTTTTGTATGGTCGTGAATTTAAGCCACACTTTAACTTTTCACAGTCAGAATTTGGGGGAAAAGTGAGGCTTATATTCAGACCAATATGGTAATTAACATCTGTTCATAGGGAGAAATGCTGGTAGGACTTCTCCAGCGCAATCTATTTTATTTTATAAGAATATGCAAGCTCATAAAAAGCGTCATGGTGGTATACAATAACACCATTAGAACATCATAAAATTCAAAAATAATACAACAAAAAAAATCCCCACTGAGGAATGGGTAGATTTGGGTTCCGTATTGGGCCAGGACTGCTTATGAAATCCATTTTAAGCACAAAAAACTAAAGGTTGCTAAAGAAGCCACAGTGTGTTGGCAAATAACTTGGGTGTTTTATTTTTAGTGCCAATGCAAAAACATACTACCAGCTCTGTCCATACATCCTAGGAGGAATCCAAACAGAAATGCAGCTGGAGAAAACCATGGAAGAGAGAGTTTCATAGAACAGCACAGTCCCACCCCCCAGACCATTGTTCCATAGTTGTGTTCCTGGGCGCTTTTTGCAACTGGTCCTGGTGCTTGCTGCCAAAGAGAGGGAGTCCAGTCTCCCCAAATGTTCCCATGGCAAATGTTAGGTAACTTTTAACGACAAAGAGTCCTATTGCTTCAGTGCTGGCATGATTCAATAGATCCCAGAAAGCTTGAGGTCAGTGATAGTTCATAGCATCATAATTCGCCTTCATGAGCGCCAGGCCTACAGGAAGCCCATTCAGGCACCTGATTGTTGCAAAAATATTTTTGTAAACCAAAGGCTTCTCTATTCATTGTCCCAGAAATGTTGTTTTGGAGTTCAAAAGGAATGTATCCGATCACAAGGCCCCAGAGCCAGGTATTAGGGGAGACGCGTAGATTAAACTATGTATTTCAGATGCAAAACTTGAACCTTTTAGAAAGATGCTGCCATGTGTCTGTATTTTTAAAAAATGATAATCTAAGTGCTCAGGGTAGCCAATGTTCCGGAAAAGCTCTCAGCAGGAACTGTAATATGGAACTCACTGCTGCTTCGTTGCTCAGCGTCACCTCAAGACATCTGCTAAAAATAAAGCTATAATGGGTACATTGTTCTTGGACTTTTGTTGTTGTAAAATAGCCTGTTACCACACTATGGACAAATAAGGTTCTTCTTGGCCATCAGTCCATTTTAGCTGTTACTTCTTTTTACCTACTGAAACGCTGATAAGCAAGCTTCCCAGCAACTTTTCACTCAAGAAGCCCAAGGAGCCCATGCTATTTTTGATATCTCTAGGAGCTATCCCCCCCCCCCATTGGTTGCCACCAGCTATTTCTTCCTCTGTCTCCTTTCTTCTGTATCTTCTGCACCCCATAGTGGTCACTCTGGGTGCCATTCTTAGTCCCTTACCTTTCTCATAGGAAACTGCCTTTTCTAAGTCAGACTATTGGTCCATCCAGCTCTGTCTTGTCTACACTGACTGTAGTGGCCTCCAGAGTTTCAGGCAGGAGTCCTTCCTAACTCTACCTGGAGATGCTGAGGTCTGAACCTGGGACTTTCTGCATGCACGGCAGATGCTCTGCTGCTGAGTTATCACCCTTCCTATTGGCTGTATATTCTTTCCATTAGACTTTACATTGTGTTAAAGGTAAAGGGTAAAGGGACCCCTGACCATTAGGTCCAGTCGTGGCTGACTCTGGGGTTGTGGCGCTCATCTCACTTTATTGGCCGGGGGAGCCAGCGTACAGCTTCCGGTTCATGTGGCCAGCATGACTAAGCCGCTTCTGGCGAACCAGAGCAGCACAGGGAAATGCCGTTTACCTTCCCGCCAGAGCGGTACCTATTTATCTACTTGCACTTTGACGTGCTTTTGAACTGCTAGGTTGGCAGGAGCAGGGACCGAGCAACGGGAGCTCACCCTGTCGCGGGGATTCGAACCGCCGACCTTCTGATCGGCAAGTCCTAGGCTCTGTGGTTTAACCCACAGCGCCACCCGCTTCCCTTTCCATTGTGTTAGCCACACCCTTCCAGGTTACTATTCTGCATCTGACCTTTCCTCAACTGCTGTGTTTCATGAGTCTGCTTCCCCAGTATTTCAAGCTGAGCCCAAAACAAAACCCAAAGGTCCCAAATCTTACCATCTTAATCCTCTGTGTCCAACATCTCTGTGCCATTGCCAAAGTGACACAAAATCCAGGCTGAGAGAGGCCATGGAAGGATTGGAGTTGTCACCAACCATCTGGTAATTCCTCACTGGCCTCCATCTGACGCTTTCAAAACTGTGATGGTAAGGCACTGGCAACTCTAGTAAGATGGATTGTAAATGTGAAAATTAATGCTAATGTAGAAAGATAAGATGAATATTCAGACTCAGTTGATTTTTTAACAACAGTAAATGAGAATCCCCTGTAAACAGAATGGGTAAACAGTATATCTGCTTGAACTTTCAAAGTGTTTCTTTGTACTCTAATGGATGTTCAAGGTGTTAGACTGTCCTGAGTATTTGTGAGATACAGTCAAACCTCGGTTCCCGAATGCCGAAAACCTGGAAGTAAATGCTCTGGTTTTCGAATGGTTTTTGAAAGCTGAACGTCTGGTTCAGCTTCCACTCGAGTACAGCAAGCTCTTGCAACCAATTGGAAGCCACGCTTTGGTTGTCGAATGTTTTGGAAGCTGAATGGACTTCCGGAATGGATTACGTTCGACAACCAAGGTTTGACTGTATTGTATTTGAAAATGGTAGTCATGATTGGTGCAGGGTTTTGCAAATAAAGGAAAAAGAATTGGTCTAGGCAGGAAATGGAAAACAAAACAAATACTATACATAACAGCATAAACAGGAAGCATATATTTTAACTGGACAAATATATTTCATTATTAGTAAATGTAACATGCTCTTAACAAAAAGCTTCTAGGGAAAAAAGCCTGTTTCCTTCTTAGAAAGACGGTTTCCACCAATGAATTTTAAGGTGTAGTAAAATTATGCTTTTTAAAAATACGAAATATATTAATAAATTAAGGACAAAAACTGTTGCTGGGAAACTTAATTGCGAGGATATTTATTTCTTCAGCCCAAGGTCAGAGTCAGACTGTCTTTTATACCTTGGAATTGTTTTAGCGACTACAACAATAAGTTTATTAGAAACAAGAGAACAAATGTAGGTCCTTCTGAAGCCAAAGGATGGTGTCTCTGGACACTCAATTAATTTCTACATCTGGCATTTTATCCTCAGGAACTTTGGACACCAAATACTTCTGTCAGTTTGGACAGACTGCTGGCTCATGCCTTTGATCCAGCACCAACATAGGCATTTGCATGGCTGACTCCTTGTCTCTTTTGAGGCAATGAAACAAAGTTACTATGTCCTTACGGAATTTAGAACTCATGCCAATATAGATGAATGGGTTGTAAAAACTGGCAGATTTGGCAAAAAGGCTGGCTAGGCTACTGGTGAGTGCAGGCACCTGAAACCCACATGCTGACCACATGGAGATGACCGCATAAGGAGGCTGGGCCAAGAGAAAGGCTGAACAAATTACAAATGACACCTAGAGGAATAGAAAAGAGGTTGAGGGCACCAAATCTGTAAATACCGCATTTCATTTCACATAATACGGCGATTCTAGAATTACTGCAGTTTTTGGAAGAACATTTTAGTTTTATAACTACGGAAATATCCACTCTAAAGAAAGGAAAGCTTTTCAAAAACCTCCATGCATTAACTAACTAAATGAAAGGCAGATTTGTTCTCCCTCTCTCTGTTCAAAAAAATCTTATGACAAATAAGAAAAAATGGTGTATGTGGCAGCAAAGTTGGCATCTGGGTTTATTGCAGGCTCTGGTACCAGTGTCTATGTTAAGTCTGGTTGCTGTATTATTGTGGGTGAGGATTTGTTTAAGATTGGGTGGCTGTCTGTAGGCAATGAAAGGTCTTCCTCCCACAGCTTGATGCCAACTTTACTGCCACATACACCCAGACAACACCATCACTGGACCCAACAACATCAAACATACCATCTCAGGTCTATTCAATTGGTCATCTTCTAACATTGTGTATGCCAGCAGTCGTCAACAGGTTTATCATACCCATTGAGTCAATCACCCATCTCCTACTACCCTCCTGAGAAAAACCCCACCCCACCCTCCCACTATATATAAGGGTCTGGTGACTTCTGTTTCAGTGTATCTGAAGAAGTGTGCATGCACACGAAAGCTTATACCAAGAACAAACTTAGTTGGTCTCTAAAGTGCTACTGGACAATTTTATTTTCCCTCCCGTCTGTGTCAGACCAACATGGCTACCTACCTGTATCAAGAAAAAAATGTGTTTTTAAATTTATTTCATTGCATACATACATATGTTGTACTGATTCTCTATCCACTATTTAAGGGATAGAGGTCAACAAAGTGAAGGATGGTTAGGTGAGATTTTTCTTCTCTTCCAGCCACACACCACCAGATGGGGAAAGTGCTCCTTACTTGATCTTTGTTAACTAAGTGTGGCAATTAGAGTTATTTATTTGCAACACATGTATCAAACCCTTCATCAAGGACTTCAGAGTGATATGGCTGGGATTTCCAGAAAGCCTTTCCTCTAGGTACTTGCAAGACCAGCTTAATGTCATGGATGGAATTAAATCAGGAGGTTTCAGATAAAATTAGGGTTGACATATTTCAAATAGTAAAATTCCTGACACCCACAAAGTTGTTGAGCATTTTTTGGGATCAAACCCAAATTGTTGAACTTTTGGGGGGAAACCTACCCCCCCATAGTGATTTTAAGCTTTTTGAAGTGGTTTTCCATGGCATTTTCCCTAACATTTTGCCAATTCAGCAAAATATCCCCCAAAGCCATTTTTACACCTGAAATCCAGGACATGTCAGGAGTTTTCCTGACGTATGGCAAGCCTAGATAAAATATTGTACTTGAATACGAATACATTTTCTGCTTATGTGCTTGGGCAAGGCAGTATCTTTTCACCTCAGACCACTCTCCATAAAATAGGGATACAAATAAAGCATATCTCGTAAAATAGGGCTACAAAGAAATAAAGAGTTTGAGAGACCACATCAATTCCTAGATGCCATGAAAATGGAAATGGACCTTGAGTATAAATATTTAGGGAGGAAAAAAAACGCCTGAATTATTTTAATTTTTAGGCTCTCAGCCTTCAAGGAAAATGTGGTTTATTATACTTTGCACTGTTTGTCTTCTTTGAAAATAGGCATGGGGTTTCAGATAGTTCTCAAACTTCGAGCAAAGAATGTGTGTCCTAAATCTTGTGACCGTATCTCAATATTTGTTGAGTTGTATCCTACTAAATCATACAGGTCCAGACCCATTGAAATCAATGGGCTTAAACCAGTCATGCCAGTTGGGTCTTCTCTTAATATGATGTGCTTAGAACCAACCCAACAGAATTATCTGACAAAAATTTAAAGCATAATGCCAAATGGCTTTTTGTCTCCGTTTTGTTTAGCCAAACAGTGACTGATCTCATAGGTCTGCTGAGGAGCAGTTTGGGAGCAAGAACTGTGCTTGATTTTTTGCATTAAAGGACACAGTTCTGATCAACAGCAGTGCCATGAGAATCCTTTGTGCTCTATTTCTATGCTTTTTGTTAAGCTGGGACCAGCTAAGCTGTGGAACCATCAATTTTAGCAAACTGCTAATAATGATATTGGTCTATTGCTACATTCTCACTTTACTTTCTCAGGTGGACAGGGGATGGAATCCCATTTCACAACCATGGATTTCAATACTGATGATATCCAGCTGTTTCTCTTCTGCAGACCACTTCCTCTCAGTCCTGTCCGGTATCTCTGCCAGTCTGCCTGATATATTCACTGGGGATGTCTCATTGCTATCTCAAATTCAACAGTCCAAGGCTTGACTAATTTTTGTCCCAGGATGGTCTACTCCAGACACACAATCTAGGCTTTATTTTTGACCCTTCTGTTCAACACATCAAATCCTTTCCCTAGTTACAGCCCCCTCCCCTCTCCTTGTACAACACTTAAAGAACTCCAACCTTTCTTCTGCACTCTTGGCTAAAACGCTGGTTTATGCTCTGGCCATACCTGTTGCAATCTTCTTCCCTGGCCATCCCCTATGAACTCTTTTCCTTCTATCCAAAGCACCACTGCCAAAATTATTCATCACTCTGATTGCTTAGGATCATGTGATGCTCTTCACTAGGTACAACCAGAGGTGGCTGTGGTGCAAGGATTGAGGGGGAAATGTTGGGCAGATGCGAAACATATGGATCTTCTAAAGTGGTGGGCAACAAGACAAAATCATGTCCTCCTGTCTCTGATGCCATTTCAGTCAGCTCAGATGTAGTCCAGTCCTACTAGGTATAGAATGTTTGTGTGTGCGTGTGTGTGTGTGTGTGTGTGTGTGAGAGAGAGAGAGAGAGAGAGAGAGAATTCAGTAGTTGGCTTTGCAGCATACAAACTAGTATTCTACAAATCTGTTGTTGTTTTTTTAAATAATTTTTATTAAAAGGCCAATCACATCACATTAGCCAAATCACATTAGTTCCAAATTATACAGCCGAATTTTAAATTTTTGTTGGGGGTACCCATACATCAAGCTCCGGACGAGTCCAAACATCACTTATATTGCTGCATTAATTAAACAGTTCTATCCAGTTCAATCCAGATAGTCCTTTATTACTTTCTTCATCTTCTTGTTGTTATCGTATATTCCTTTCTTTGCGATCTCTGATAAGTTTCACAAGCAGATTGGAAACACACATGCTCTGTGCGGGTTTTGTACTCTCCAAAGATCATATCGTTCAGGGACAACAGCTGTTCCTCGCTTCCATAAAAAAAATATATATATATTCGGTCTGTCCTTTACTTTTCTCAGACTTGCCCAGTATATCAGGAGGCTCTGTCAGGTCAAAATTACATTCCAGCAATCCTTCTCATTCCAATGGTCCTGATTCTCCTCCCCCTGTCCTTCTTTCTCCAGCAAGCCTGTCTTGGCGAGACGCCATTTTTTGACTGCATCATAGAATTTTCCTCCGTTCTCATTGTTTACCAATCCTTTCTTTAGCTATAATCCATCCCACACAGTTTTTAACTTCCTGCTTGTGATTAGTAAAGCGCAACGATCTTGTTTCTTTCTGGGGTGAAGGGTTATTAATATCACATAGTACAAAGAAAAAAGGTTTTTTCCTCCACCCCCCCTTTATTCCAAACATACAGTCTCTTAATGGTGATTCATCAGAAGATTTACTTATCCGTCCATCACTCCTGGTCACAGAGATCCATTAATCAGCAGTCTTATCTCTCGAGCGTTACTTGATGTATGTGCTTCAGCTTCATTCCAATCGTATGTTTCCAATTATAATTCCGAGCTGAAGCTAACCAGCACGCGTTGATTGGAATCGGTGTCAGGGAGAGCTGACCGCATCGAGGGCTTGTGCCAAGTGACTGGCACCCCCAGACCTCAGATCTGGGGGTGCATTGTGGACACCGCTGGCAAGGCAGCATCCCCATCTCCTGGGGGGGGGGGTAGGAAGACTGCATACTTCCCATAGCAGCCTCTTAATTACCTTGTATGGGTCAGAGAGATGTTATTGTCGGCCATCTTCCAATGCGCCACCTGGTGGCCCCCCCCCGGTATTCTACAAATCTGAATGGGATTCAACCTAAGTAGATGAGCAGAATGCAAGCGATGCATACAGGTAAATGAAAAAATAGAATAATTTCATCTAGTTCAATCACGTCAGACAAAATGGATGTGAACAATATGCCACTTTTAGGACATGAAAAAAACACCTATCTTAAGTTGATTATTCAGAACTGTACCCCCAAAAGGTCATCCTTTTATTTTTGAATGAAACACTCCGCAGATAAAATCCTTAGTGTAAAATATGCTTAGTTGAATGTTCGCCCTGCATCTCAGCTGTTTGTACAAAGCCTACTAATTCTGTTCAAAGTCAGCCTAAATATTTCCCAAAACACTTGATGAAATCTGCACAGCAGCTGGAAATGCGATGAATATATTATTCCATGCTTCTGAAATATCTGTAATGATAATTCTATTTCTAAGCCTAAAAAAACAAAAACAGAGTGTGAAGTTTTCATAAACTGGATGAAATGAATTGAATCCAACTCTTTTTTGAGATGAAGGCTTCCTTGAACTCCCTGTAATTTTGTTTTTGGCACTTGATCATGGCTGATGGGAGCTGCAGTTCGATAGCATCTAGAAGGCCACAGCTAAACCGTGCCTGTTTTGATAAAAAAAATCAACTTTTATGTACTCCTATCTTTGGGGGAAGCTCTGTATTAGTTTTGGACATTCCATTCAGACTGTTTTGGGGGTCCTTTTCATAAAATGGCTGCAGTCTGGAAGCTGCCTATCTGAGGGGATGGATGATGCAATGGCACACTCTGTCAGTTGCTCTACATAACTTAGAGTAATTTGTAGCACCATAAATGCTGGAGGCATCCGAAGTTTCGAGGTCTTGAAGCCACTTGGAAATGGTCTCACTAGGCAGTTTCCTCATGGAGTAGGCCAATAATCCACACCTGGGTAAGGTCACTTCCTATGCGCCTCTAGCAAACAACATTGCAAAGGAGACTTCCCTGTGCTAGAGGTTCTTAATTTAGACAAAGGTCATGGGAATTTCAATAGCAAGGTGTGTATGTTACGTCCTTATAACTCACCAGAGAGTCCTTCTCTACACAGAATCAAATTCCCTCCCATTATTGTTTCTGATCCCATAAATCACTTCAGGGCAATTTGTTTGAAAGGCATATTAGGCACACCTCAGGGACCTTAGCACAGAAAGTTTCCTTCGTAGCCCTAAACTTCCCCTCAAACTTATTCTGAGTCATAATTCCCATTTCCGTCCTTATTCTCCCCTAGCCCCATACATAGGGAAAAATGAAACTGAGTAACAAATCAGAGCATTTAGATCTTGATTCTGTATTAGTAAAAGATCCATCGCATCCTGGTCACTGTCTCTGGTCACTGTCTCTTCGAGCTCCTGCCGTCGGGACGGCGATACAGGACGATGAAGACAAGAACGAGCCGTCTTAAGAACAGCTTCTTCTCCAGAGCGATCTCGGCCCTGAATGGGAAGCCTGGACTTTGAAAGTCATCTAATCTTCCTTGCTGTATTATACTGTATTGTTTTAATTAGTGTTTTTATAGTTGTTTTGATTTTGTGTGGAGTGCCCTACCTGGGTGGATGGAGCAGCCAAATAATTTCGTTGTCCCCGAGAGGGGGCAATGACAATAAAGATATTATTATTATTATTATTATTATTATTATTATTATTATTAAACACACCATTGAATTAATAACCTGGAAAACCATGGCCCAGATTTTCTAGGACCCCCTTTCTTTTAAGCAAAGTCCAATATGCCTTGTATGACCACTCAGGAAAACATAACAGGAACAAACTGTCTACTTACCTAAGACTTCAAAATGAGACCTGTTACTCTGCAACAGGCTGGAGCTGTCCATCAGCACTACCTACTGTCCATAGCAGCACACCTACAAGTCAGTGAATGAAGCACCCACAACAGAATAAAGACAATACCTATTGCAACCATGCTGTAAGTGCCTATCTGAGGGGATGGATGATGCAATGGCACACTCTGTCAGTTGCTCTACATAACTTAGAGTAATTTGTAGCACCATAAATGCTGGAGGCATTCGAAGTTTCGAGGTCTTGACGTTCACAACTGTCGACCTAGATCTGTCTCGCAGGGCAAGCAGAAAAAGGTGATTAGGCGAAAGTGAAGCAGCCATTCCAAAAGAACTTGCACTTGCCCCCAGCCTCAGTTTGTATTTAGACTAACATAATCAAAGTCTGGAAGGGGAAAAGATAATCTAATGCCTTGAGCGACCTTCCTCACCAGCCAGCATTTTGCTTCTTCCTCCTCAATATACCGAATCTTCCAAATTTTACCATGCAGCAGCCAGAGAACATTAGTGAAGAATATTCCCAGCGCTTGAGGTAGGCCTGCTCAAATGCTAAAACAGCTTTAGATAGCTCAGTGCATTGTGCGATTTCATACATGGCAAAAGAATGCAAATAGACTGACAAGCCGGGGAATCAACTTGATTGGGGTGAGGATTGCTTTTCCAGCCCAAGAGCTGCAATTCCCTTATGGGCAGCCTTCAGGGGCCTGCATGCCAGCGTTGGGCAAAAGTTTCCAGAGGCAAAAGTGGGGGGCAAAATGGACGATTCTTACCTTTTTGCAATGAGCTACATTCTAGCCATAGTCAGAGGTTTCTACCCTTCCACTCCTCACCCTCTTTCTAGAGAAGCAAAAGGCATTGTGATACAATGGTTCGAGGATTCATTCTAGCCACGCAAAATAAATCCAGGATTTATTTGCAGAGCACCGCTGGTGAGAGGCATGGCATTGGAAAGTTCCAAAGGCTGGGCAGAGAGCCCCGGAAGACTACATTTGACCCTAGGGCCTGAGGTTCACCGTCCCTGGACTACATGCTTATCTTGAAGCAAGATTGTCTCAAAATTTTGGCACTAGTCCATCTAACCTACTTTTGATAACTTGGAACCAGGTTACGTTCAAGCTTGTTTTGTATAGCCCTGCCTGGTTAATTTGATCCTTGGGAGAGACACTATTGGGCTCTATACTTCTGAGGTTTATTTTATGCCTACTAAGACCAGAAGTAGAGACATCACCTTGCCAACAAAGGTCCGTATAGTAAAAGCTATGGTTTTCCCAGTAGTGATGTATGGAAGTGAGAGCTGGACCATAAAGAAGGCTGATCATCGAAGAATTGATGCTTTTTAATTCTGGTGCTGGAGGAGACTCTTGAGAATCCATGGACTGCAAGAAGATCAAACCTATCCATTCTTAAGGAAATCAGCCCTGAGTGCTCACTGGAAGGACAGATCATGAAGTTGAGGCTCCAGTACTTTGGTCACCTCATGAGAAGAGAAGACTCCCTGGAAAAGACCCTGATGTTGGGAAAGATGGAGGGCACAAGGAGAAGGGGACGACAGAGGATGAGATGGTTGGATGGTATTCTCGAAGCTACCAGCATGAGTCTGTCCAAACTGCGGGAGGCAGTGGAGGACAGAAGTGCCTGGCGTGCTCTGGTCCATGGGGTCACGAAGAGTCGGACACGACTAAACAACTAAACAAGAAGAAGACCAGAACCTGTAGTGTGGCAGTATCTGCCTTTTGGTGTGCACTTCCAATTAACATGAGGCAGGTAATTACTGTATTGGCATTTATTTACTGGCATAAAACTCACCTGTTCACCCAGGCTTTCCCTGAAGGATTCACAGAATCATAGAACTGTGGAGATAGAAGCGATCCCTAGGGTCACCTAGTCCAACACCCCGCAATGCAGAAATCTCAACAGAGAGTCCCCTATCCAATGTGAAACCATACTGGACACTGCTTAACTTTGCAAATGTGCTGTTTTTTTTAAAAAAATATTATTGCTGTCTCACTAGGCAGTTTCAGCTATGTTGTATTAATTTAATTGACTGATTTGTGATGTATTTTTCATTTCTTCTATGAATGTAACCTTGTTAGTGATTTTATGCTGGCTCTGATAGCTTTCTTGATGCTGGTACAGAAAATCTTGCAAATAAATAACTCCCATGTGCAGCTTCATTTTCAAAATGCTAATTGTGATACCTAATTTCCCCAGGGTGATGAATGGCCTATGAAATCTGGATGTACCTTTGTTTGAAATCTGGATTATCACTGCCTGTGATGGTAGGAACATTTGGAGGGAGGGGGAGGGGGCAGTAAAGGATTTGAAGAAAATGGCACAGGGATATACACACTATAAGGGTTATTTTATAGCCTTGGTAAAATGCTTGATATGTATTTGAGTTTACTTTAGATAATGTCAATCCATAGAGCAAAGTAACTCATCATTATCAGTGAGACACACAGCTCACTCCCTTCCTTCCTTCCTTCCCAATTTTAGAAAGAGTGTCTGAATGGATTTTCATTCACGTTTATATTAGAGTAAGAGATCATAGAATCATAGAGTTGGAAGAGACCACAAGGGCCATTGAGTCCAACCCCCTGCCAAGCAGGAAACACCATCAGAGCACTCCTGACATATGGTTGTCAAGCCTGTGCTTAAAGACCTCCAAAGCAGGAGACTCCACCACACTCCCTGGCAGCAAATTCCACTGTCGAACAGCTCTTACTGTCAGGAAGTTCTTCCTAATGTTTAGGTGGAATCTTCTTTCTTGTAGTTTGGATCCATTGCTCCGTGTCCGCTTCTCTGGAGCAGCAGAAAACAACCTTTCTCCCTCCTCTATGTGACATCCTTTTATATATTTGAACATGGCTATCATATCACCCCTTAACCTCCTCTTCTCCAGGCTAAACATGCCCAGCTCCCTTAGCCGTTCCTCATAAGGCATCGTTTCCAGGCCTTCGACCATTTTGGTTGCCCTCCTCTGGACACGTTCCAGTTTGTCAGTGTCCTTCTTGAATTGTGGTGCCCAGAACTGGACACAGTACTCCAGGTGAGGTCTGACCAGAGCAGAATACAGTGGCACTATTACTTCCCTTGATCTAGATGCTATACTCCTATTGATGCAGCCCAAGATTGCATTGGCTTTTTTAGCTGCCGCGTCACACTGTTGGCTCATGTCAAGTTTGTGGTCAACCAAGACTCCTAGATCCTTTTCACATGTACTGCTCTCAAGCCATGTATCACCCATCTTGTATTTGTGCCTCTCATTTTTTTTGCCCAAGTGCAATACTTTACATTTCTCCCTGTTAAAATTCATCTTGTTTGTTTTTGCCCAGTTCTCTAATCTGTCAAGGTCGTTTTGAAGTGTGATCCTGTCCTCTGGGGTGTTAGCCACCCCTCCCAGTTTGGTGCCATCTGCAAATTTGATCAGGATGCCCTTGACTCCATCATCCAAGTCGTTGATAAAGATGTTGAATAAGACCAGGCCCAAGACAGAACCCTGTGGCACCCCACTAGTCACTCTTCTCCAGGATGAAGAGGAACCATTGATGAGCACCCTTTGGGTTTGGTCAGTCAGCCAGTTACAAATCCACTGAGTGGTAGCATAGTCAAGACCACATTTTACCAGCTTCTTTACAAGAATATCATGGGGCACCTTGTCAAATGCCTTGCTGAAATCAAGGTAGGCTACATCCACTGCGTTCCCTTCATCTACAGGTTGATGCAGGTTGTGGTGTTCTGGTCTGGAAATCAGTTTGGTAATTTGGAATTAGAATTCTACTGAATCTGGTGCTTGGATTAAAATCCCAGTTTATTTCCCACCCATCAGCAAAATGGCAGGTGGGGACGCAAAGAGTAATTATTTCTTGTCCCAAGAGTTTTTAGTGGTAGGTTGCTATTTGCGCCCCCCCTTCCCAGCTTGCCATTTTCCAGGCTGCAGAGTCCTTAAATCTGTGTTGAAACCCAAGTACTTGGATAAATTCCACCTACACCTGTAACCAATAAAGTTGTGGCCATTTTTAATCCAGATTGTTGTCTGTCTGAGTTGTTATTAACCATATATTACATGTAGACACTGATGGTGGGGGCAACACTGAGACTAAAGGTGTCATGGGCTTTGAAGATACTCAAACTCAGGACACAAGGGAGAAACGTGCTAAGAGGAAGGCACGCTTGGCAAATCCACACTGTGATCAACTCTCTCCCCCCCCCCCGGAAACCAATGTCCCCACTGTGGAAGGACGTGTGGATCCAGAATTGGCCTCCACAGTCACTTACGGACTCATTGTTAAAACCGTGTTTATGGAAGACAATCTTACTCGGCTACAAGTGATCGCCAAAGAGGAAGAAGAAGAAGAAGGGTCTGCAACTAACACTCCAATAGCATAATGGACTTCTGTGCTTGCAAATGAACTTCCTCTACTGTTCCCTCCAGCCCCTGCACACCTTCAAAATGAGCTTCAGAGTGCTGGAGGCCTGTTTGGAGCAGATTTTGGGGGCTGTAGAAGAAATGGCACTCCCATTGCACCTGTGGAACTATGTGTGTGGGGCATCGGCAATAATTCACAGGTTATAGAATATACAACTGGTAAATGTTCACATAGTACAGCGATGATCACAGATCTCTCAAGACTCATTAGGCTGGTACAAAAGTCTCGCCCCGCTCTGCCCCCAGGCAAAATGAAGTGTTTCCATATCAAAGGCATTCGAAGGTAAGAAGAACTGAAAAGCCACCTTGTACAAGAAAGATGAATGAATGATTAATAATCTATGCACACACAATTGAATGCCTTCACAGCTAGATAAAATTACACAGCTGAGCTAAAATGGAACGTATTCCTTAGGAGGGATCTGAGCTTAATTTATTCCAACAAATTACATGAAAAATATTAGTACAAATTACATTCCAGATGCAATAGCCTACCGATAAATTATCACTTGAATCTAACAACATATAAACAAACTGAAGAAATATCACAGCAGGCAGAATCCAAGTGTTGTGGTTTATTTGATATCATTCTGCATGTAGTATGTCTTATATATATAGAAGTACAGAATATCCTTTAATAAAAATTATCAGTTTAAGGGATCATTTGAGGTTTAAATACTATGCACAGGTTAAGATGTTACATGTTGCCATGATCTTTTCTTCACATTTTGTCAAAAGGCCAGATAATCTTTTCCTATTTCTGTCCAAGTTGGGAAAGCTAAATATAAAAAGATAATAAAAACGTTAGATTACCCATTATACCCCAGTTTATAAGGAGAAAACTGACTTCATCCAAATATTGTGTACTAATGTATTACTAAAGAGAAACAAAGTAGGCAATATTTTCAGACTCAAAATAATTTATTTTCTCAATAATGTTTCATAAAATAGAGCAGGGTTGAGGAATCTGTGGCTCTGCAGATGTTGCTGGACTCTCATCCTTAGACAGGATGTTCAATAGTTAGGGATGATAGGAGTTATATAGCAATATTTGGAGGACCACAGATTCCCCACTCCTGAAACAAAGCAATATTTTTAGTTAAGGAATGATTCTTCCCTGTGGGTACACAGCCCTTCTCTCTTGAGCATGACAAGAGACAGCACAACTGTCTGAATGGGAGACCTGGATGTGTGTCATCTCCACATCATACTCCATCTCTCCACTTAGACAAGTTGCCTGGGTCAGATCTTCCATTTCCAAGATTTCCATGGGATGAAGGCAAACCAATTTATTTTAAGTCCTACAGGGATTCATCTGCATGTAAGGTACTGTGTGCCCACAAAAGGCTCATAGGGGGGAAACCCCAAAATAAACACCTAGTACAGTATAGGTGTGAATCATGCTTTCATGTCTTTGCAGAAGAACTCCATTATGGGTACTTGTTATGTAATAATAATAATAATAATCAATTAAATGTATATACCACCCTTTTCCCAAAGATCACAGCGTGGTTTAAAACATAAAAACTTAATACTCAGATATTACTTTGCTCTAATACTACTAGAAAAAGATATAATATGCACAAAACACCTGGAAGGGGAAGTATGACCAGCAACGCTAACTAAGCCAAGCTGTTAAACCTTCTGACCATCAGGAGAGGAAGTTATTTTAGCACTGCTACATAGTGGAGGGAAGATCACTTTAATAAGGACACCACTTTTACTCGTTCCTGGTTTTTTCTGCTTCACACAGCCCTCCCTTCACACAGGATGAACAGGCTGCTGTTGAGGAAACAAGTAGTAGCAGGGTAAGTAGAAGCAAATTTGAGAGGCTTGTTTTACACCAGGTTTCTGGTTCACTTTTCCAATAGGTTGGAAAAGACTTTGCAAATTCAATGGAGTTGGTGCTGGCCCGCCCAAAGCAACATCTGAGAAACTTGCATGCTCTTTTCAATCTAGCTGACGAATCACCCCACATTTTTTTAAAAAAATGCCTCAGATAGCTGTGAAGTATGCATGCAAAGTGTGTATTCTCTCCCTCCCTGCCAGCTCGTTTCCTCTATAGCATTTCTATGAGCAGTGAACATCTTGCCAAGTGCAATGAACCAACAAACTTGATGGGCCTTTCTTGGGTTTACGATGAATACCACAAATAAAAAGACTTGTTGAAAAAAACTTTTAGTTGACTTGTGCATTATATTTTAAAATGATAACTGCATTATCATTTAAATTCTTACCTGTTTTAAAAACTGTGCAGCATTAAAGAGTTCACTGCAGCCATATAAGACATGTTTACCTTGCTTGCCCTATGTGAGACAACACAGATTTAATCAAAACATCGCTCAATTTTATATTAGGAAGGCCATTCTACAACTTTAGAGAATGGAGATGGTTGTTTTTTTTTTTAAGAACTGCAGTGTAGCAGGAAGAGAGCTCAGTTTCCCCCCATTGTTGTATATAAGCAGCCACTTTGGGTGGCTTCCAACAAATGAAAACACAGTAAGACATCAAACATTTAAAACTTCCCTATACGGGGCTTCCCTATTTAGCCTATCTTTCTGTTAAAAACATTTTCAAAGCATTTTAAAAACAAACAATATAAATAAATTTGTGAATCTGCATTTCAACCCTCACTTGTGTTTCAAACATACCACAAAGAAACGTAATTGTTTGCGGTGGAAAGTTAAAGAAACTGAAGAAATAAATCACTGACTTTACCATTATATAAATGACCCGATGTATTAATTTCATGTGTGTGCTGCTGCCTTCCCATTTACTTCAATGGAAGAGGAAGCATGGTGCACATATATCTGTGTACACGTCTATACTTGTGATTAAAATGAAAAAGGGAGTCCACTTGTGTACCCCAGAGAGGCATGCAAAAAAATCCAAGAAGAGATATAATCATAAAAGAAACTCATAAAGTGGTAACATACCTTTACGTAATCAATAAGGTTTTGGTATTCAATGTAATTGCCTCCTCCAACTACAAACACAATTGCCTACAATGCAAAAACAAATGAAACAAATAATATTCTGTAGCTACTGCTGCATTCTAAGCTCGCTACAGAAAGAAGATACAAATTCGTCATATTTTTAAAACAGTTGAATTTGTGTTATTTGGATGAATTTCAGGGCATCAAAAAGCCGAGTACCAAGAAAGTACTCGGTTTGTGATGGTAGAAACAGAACTTTTCAGCTGTTTAAACCTTTAGACTGCATCTCAAAATCTGGGCACAGCAATCCTATAATCCTGCCAAATCCTTTTGGGGAGGGTAAGATGGGGCACAAATGTGGATCCACTAACTCAATGATCTACCTGCCATGGAGACCTTGGTATGCCCATGGAAAAGCTCTGTGGATGTAGAGTTCAATCCTGGGATTGGTCTTGAATCTGGTAAATCCAAAGTTGCTTTGCTCCTGTGGACCTGGATTTGGACCATTAACTATGCCAGCCTGAAGCAGTGCAGTTACCGTACTTTTCGCTCTATAGGGCGCACCTAGTTTTTTTTTTTGGGGGGGGGAAATAAGGGGGAAAATTATTTCCCTCCGAGCCCCAAAGAGCAAAGAAGCCATGGATCCTGCTCAACCTCGCCATCGCTCCCGGAGCTTGACAGGCTGGGGGCGGGGGAAGCCCAAGCTTCCCCTGACCCCAGCCCCCAGAACAGGTCGGGGAGCGAAGGAGAGGAACTCCCGCCGGGCTCCGCAGGCTTGCGGATAGCTGCCCTAAGCCCGGGGTGCGCAGCGGCATGCTCCCCGGGCTGCAAGCACCTATCTGCAAGCCTGCAGAGCCCGGCGGGAACTCTCTCTCTCGTGTGTGTGTGTTTGTGTGTTTATAAAGACAGAAGAATCCCTGGCTTCTTCAAAATTTTGAGGTCAATGTCACCCTTATTACAATGTAAGATTAGCCACTCCTGTTCTAGAAAATGTATGATTACTGTGGATAAACAGTCAAATTTTCTTTTAATTCTCCAAAGCAAAAAATGTCCATCTAGTAACAAAACGTCAGTTTAAACACTCACTTATTTTTATTGAGTTAAGTTACTACCACAGATGATATTTATTATTGTGATTTTAATTACTTATTTATTTATTTAAAGTATTAATATATTTCCCTTCATAATATTTATCTCAGGACAGAATGCGTTTTGATTTACGCCTTATGGGACTTTTTATAGTGGAAATGCAGCATCACATTAAAAATAGATAAATATACAAACATATAAATCATGGGCTTCATCTGATGCTGTCTACCCGGAAGACAACAGACTTCCACTTGCACAACGGGACTTCACCTAACTCTCTTCCTTTCTTGTAGTCTCTTTCATGCCATCAATTCTGCTCTGAAGGGCTGGAGGACCCTCTAGAGTGGATTTTATTTGGCAGGGTAAGTTTCTAAGGGTCCTCACACAACGACAGATTGTGCCTCATGTATTTTGCCAAAGGCAGCTAATTATCCACACAATTTATTTTGCCATAGGATTTAGATATTTTATTTTTGCAGTTAAGAGCATTGAACTATTTATATTTATCCAATTCTAATTTAAAACAGCAGTTTCATGACAAAATAGTCATTTAACGGGAAAGTATTGAATCATATTTATTTCTTAAATATTTGCAGTCTGCTTTTCTATTTCAGGGAAATACTCGACATCAATCAATATCAAAATAGTAAACTTCATCTAAAAAATTAACCACCATAACCAATTAAAAAAACTCCCCAATAAATCAAAATTTAAATTAGATAACATTTTAAAACACTGCAATTTTACTGCCTGCTGGAAGAAGAGCAGAGAAGAAGCCCGGCAGGGCTCATTCATAACCTTGGCACCACAACACAGAAGGCCTTGTCCTCATGGCCCACACTTCTGGAAGTGAAGGCGCACAGCTGATGTAATATTCAATTAACTTCATTCTGTTTGACCATAATATTGGAGCTGTATATCAACATATTTAAGCTTAACCATTTCTACATTCTATTACAAAATATGATCAGAGAAGTCAAAACTGGTTTTTGTTCTTAGCAACATTTCCCTGTAAAAATAGGGATTTTGTAGGAAAGATATATAAGCAGTAGGAGTCAGAAACCCAGCCTTCTGTTTGAGAACTGCTTCTGAATTGTGCATCCCAATAGTGTTTTTCATGTGCTTTCCTTCATGTGTAATTCTCTATAGAGGAAAACCAGTTACTGTTCAAACAAGACCATCAACTCCAATATTGTACCTGGGAAAGACTGGGAAGAGACTCTGAGCTTGCTCACAGCTCTTTTCCCCAACACAGAGAAGTGAATGACCAGACCAGGACCTTTAACTGATACTCCCAACATTAAAACCAAATACCGATATCTCCCTTGTACAATATTGTCTGCACAGGGCTATTATGCTGGGACTGGGTCAAAGTTAGGAGAGAGAAAAAAGGTGCAGAATGTGTGTTTTTAGTGTGTACCCACTTTCAGCAAAATGATGAATTTTTTTTGAAGTTACGTTTTACATTGCTCCTTAGAAGTGACATTTTACATTTTAAATTGCTCATCAACCAAGAACCTAAACACATTTCTTTACAATTAATTTCTCCTAATATCTTAAGTAAATTTGTTAAAGCCAGGGTGTTAAGAATGTTGGAAAAGATTAGCTTATGCTTACTTGATTCTTTGAAGATGAAAGGAGCTTACAATCGTGGCTGAATATCATTTAACAAAACTGTAATCACACTAATGATTTCATATAACGGGATCCAATTTTCTGTAAGGAGTGACCAACATCTATTATATTTAAAGCAAATGTTCATACCACTGATTTGGAGAAGTACGATCTGTTCTTACCTCCTGAAATGGATTTTTGTTTCTTGGAACTGAGCTGAAATAAATAAATAAAAACTTTATTGAAAGCTCAGTTATCTTTTAAACATCAAGCATTCAATATTCATAAACACCTTGAACTATAAAACAGGAGCATTGGCCTTACCTAAAATGTGTTTGTGACTGGGTATTAATATTCCTCTAAGTGGGACTGTGTTCCTTCTCCTGCTTGCCAGGTTCAGGCTCGGGGCATTTGTGTAAGGGCTAACTCTTTGGTGACAATGCAATTAGAGAACCTGCTGCTCTAGAGGACTTCAGTTGACCTTTAGTGGTTCACAAGGCAGAAATTGCCACTGTTCAAGCTTCTAAAAAAAGTTTAAAGCTCCTAAAATCAATCGCATATTCTCAAACTAACCATTTCAGGGTTGTCAGGAACAGAACTTTCAGCCATCAAATGCTTGGATTAACAGGAATGTTTCAAAATTTCCCCTAAAAGTTCATAGTGAGGAAGACAGACACATCTTATTAGGGAGGGCATTCCACAAATGAGGGAATGTCAAAGGCCCTGTCATTGGTCACTGCCAACCAGGGAACCCTTAGTAGTGGGTCCACTAACAGGGCCTCCTCTGCTGATCATAGGGCCCAAGATGGTTGATAATGAGAATGGCACTTGGTCACCTAAACATTTAACTTAAACATTAGAAAAGCACATCCCAAAACACATGAGTTGTAGTAGAGTTCTGTTCAGACAAGAGAACTTCATCTTTTTCTCCTCTTTGTGAACCCTCAAAATCTTGGGCCCAGTGCAGATTTTGGCATGTGTACAGGAGGATCCAGATAAGAGAATGGTTTCTTTACTCTTTTATTTAATGTTACACAGACTGCACATTAACTATATTTCAAACGGCAGGCATCACACTTACTAAAATTGCATGGTAAACTCACCTGTCACTGCCACGCAACATCTTAGGGTCAAAATACCTGTAGTCATCTGTTTCCTATTTAACGAGAGAAATCTTGGTAACAATTTATTGCTATGTTCAGTCCCACAAGTTTGACTACTGTGGCTTCTATTAATCCATTTCCCAACTTACAAATCTAGAAGTATTCATACATAAAAACAAACACATATGCTAGCAGCCACCAATATTCATTCAGTCACATTGGTAAAATACCTATGTTAGCTGCTACCAGCTGGTGGGTGAGGAGAAGAGGTGGCTCATGGGAAATTCACAACTCCCAAACTTTTCAAAAGATACTACTTGCGTAATATGTTCTAGCTCTGAAGCAATATATTAATCTAAAGATTAATATATTAATAAAGATTAATATATTAATCTAAAGTAACCAAGATTGCCTGCTTTCTTTTCAAAAATGGCAATGAATGTTGAAATGATGCACCAGTCAAATTTATTCCAGCCCATGATTTACTAGTACTATTAAAGCAAAATAAGTTTGTTTTTAGAAAACATGAGGCATGATTTTTTTTTTTTTACTGTTGACATCATTATGATATGAAGGTTTTTTCCCTCCCTCAAAGACACTCAATATTTTTATTGGCAAATAGCACCAGTTTTTCTGTCTCTACTTTTGCAGTTACTTTTATCAAGGAGGTTGAAGAAGAAATAACTCTCACTAGGCTATATTTTCTAGATTATATCTGTAGAATTAAAAAAACCTCCCAAATGAATCCACAACAATTTTCAGAAATTTAGTTTATTCTTGTGCATACCAACGTACAAAAACTTCTGAATGGAATTATCTCATAGAGATTCATCTCATAGGCCACCAAAATATGTGCCCTCAGTTGTGTTTAGGAGCTGTTTTTCATGATACAACCTCACAGATGTTGGTTTTTCTATAGTATTTACCACCTTGGTGGCATATTTGTGTGTATATCTACACCCACACAAATAAGGAAAGGTAATGAGATGATACTGAAATACTTGTTGAAGTTTTATGTTTTGGTTAGCTTCATCATTCTGTTAAACTGTAAAGTGGTACATGCAGATTTACAGATACGATATGAAACACAATTTCTTCCTATAATGTTAAAATTAGTAGTAGTTCATGGCACCAAAATTGTGTATATCAGTATTTTTAAAAAATTATTAAATTTAATGCACACCCTTCACTAGCAGAACCCAGAGTGGGTTACAACAATTTACAATTCAGTATTAAAAACAGTTAACAAATTAGACACAGGTATAGGGTGGATCTGGAAAACAGACCTCAGGTTTCAAAGGCCAGGGTAAAGGGACTTTATAAATAAAATCTAATGTGCAAGCTTGTTTGCTGTACTTACAGGATTGGACTTCATCTCCATAAGGTTGTCTAAAATGCGGGTGACAGGAAGATTCTATAGAAGAGAGTACTTAATTCAAGTAAATTGCAGAAATTGTTGTTCAATATAGCTTAGGAAAGAAACAGGCACAGACACAATTGGATCACTTTTCACATTGCTATTGGAGCCCTTCCTCATTTTAAAACGAATACAGTTGGCCTGCTATATATGCCTCTGCCATAGTAAAATAAGCACACACTATCTGAGTATTTGTTCCCAGGGTAAAAAAGAAAAAAAGAGGTGATTCAGATATTGCATTTATTTATTTATTTGGTCATTACCCATCCTTCACCCTGATGGAATAGCGATGGACATACCAGGTGGAACAGCACACAGGCGGTCTGGATATTAAGACTGACGGAACTGCGCCCAAGTTAGTAGCCACTGAACTTTGAGCCTCAATATTGGGAAA
This sequence comes from Podarcis vaucheri, assembly GCF_965113315.1. Lineage (NCBI taxonomy): Eukaryota > Metazoa > Chordata > Lepidosauria > Squamata > Lacertidae > Podarcis > Podarcis vaucheri. The sequence goes on from NC_138759.1 coordinate 37,456,433, forward strand.
AGCAGCTTCAATCAGTTAGCCTGCAGCTTGTCTTAAAGCATCTGGTTTTTTTTCCCTTTCAAAGCTCTCACTGGGTCCTAACTCATCTGCCACCCTCCTTCCTTGAGAAACAGTCAAGAAAGAGGAGATATAATAATAGGTAGTAGCATGGAGACTGATGGGAACAGACAAGTCTTCAGAGATATTCTGGAACTGTAGTAGATTATTCTTGTATCGCTTATCAATTTCTTTAAAATTCTAGGTGTCCCATATGAACTACTGAATGCCAAAGAGCTGCATGCAACTTAAGAAACAGCTTGCCCTTTTCTTTAAAGTTTCTTGTTGGCAGTCCAAGAAATCTAACCCATGCTTTCTAGTTATACTGTGAAATATCATTGGTTTCAAATACTAGAATATGAACATGCTTAATGTTCGTCAACATAGAATCTACATTGTTAAACACACCTGTTGCTTTAGCACGAAATTCTTGACTCCTTCCATCACAAACTGGGATCCTGTATTCATGACACGTGAGAAAAGGCTAAAACATAAAGAGCACATCGAGCATGATTTTGTGCACTTTCAGGTGTTAAAAAATTTATTATTATGGTGAACTATACCATATGAAGTTAAGAAACAGAAATTAAGCATCAAAGATATGAAGAACTGCCACCACTCCCTTTTGTTCTGTTTCCGATTTATCTGAATATCATTTATTTTTTAATGCACCTTTTGTTTCTTTGTTCATTTTTTAATTTTATTTAACTGAATTTTTAAAACAAAAAATAAAATTAATAGGAAAAAACCTGCGTGTGAAATATTTTACCACACTTTTCTTCTATTCCCTTAGGATATACACAATCAGACTATTAGTTGTTTTTTTGTTTTGTTTTTTGTATGGAAAATAAATTTTGCATCTACTTTAACCAATGTAATGCTTGGGAAGCTCTGTATTGAAACAGCCTCTAGAGAGTAGAGCGAGGGTTGCTGGTGGGAAACTGCCAAGCAGTGAAATCCTGAATCTTCAGCAAAGCTTCTGCATATCAATTCATACCAATACTGCAATACTGCATACCAATATTACTATTACTGCTACTACGAATCTGCTTTTGAATTTATTTTTTTCTGTTGCTTTTACATATATTATACAATTTCATTGCTACATAATATTAATTGAATTTTGTTTCACTCTTTGTTGTTCTAATAGTAAACCACTTTGGGAGTCCTTTGGAACCAAAAGCACAGGGCAGTAAATTAAATAAATAAATAAATAAATAAATAACCTAAGAGAAGTTAAACCTCACAGGCAGAAGCGATCAGAGGCAGCACTCAACTTGTTCCCAGTAAAAAGGCAAGGCTTTTCAAGTAGCAGTAACAAAATGTACTTTGAAACTTACCCCAGAGACTTGGCTGCACTGTTTCCATACGTAGTTGGAGCTGAAGCCATCTTGGCAAAAGCTCTGTGAAATAAGTAGGTTAATATCTGCACACTTAATTTATTTTCATCAGAACACTACTAAATCTACCAATTATACCATGAAAGAAGCATTAAGTTTGAAAATCTAGCATTTCTAGGCATTTGAGGATGAAACTGCTCTTTACTTCACATTAGAAAGGCAACATGACTAATAATTAATAAGCACATACTACAAATAACACCTGTCTCCTACTTTAAGGTAAAGGTAAAGGTAAAGGTACCCCTGCCCGAACGGGCCAGTCTTGACAGACTCTGGGGTTTGTGCGCCCATCTCACTCAAGAGGCCGGGGGCCAGCGCTGTCCGGAGACACTTCCAGGTCACGTGGCCAGCGTGACAAAGCTGCATCTGGCGAGCCAGCGCAGCACACGGAACGCCGTTTACCTGCCCGCTGGTAAGCGGTACCTATTTATCTACTTGCACCCGAGGGTGCTTTCGAACTGCTAGGTTGGCAGGCGCTGGGACCGAGCAGCGGGAGCGCACCCCGCCGCGGGGATTCGAACCGCCGACCTTTCGATCGGCAAGCCCTAGGCGCTGAGGCTTTTACCCACAGCGCCACCCGCGTCCCTGTCTCCTACTTTACTACCTCCCAAATACTTCAGCTTCACAATTCACAAAAATAAACCGTTTGGAAAGTATTATAGAGAAAATTCTGTGTTCAAAGCAGAACAAATAATTGCAATACATGTTCAAAGTCAAAGGGGTCAAAGGGGACAGGAGGGAATAGCTTAAAAAGAAAAGAAAAAAGGTATTTTTCAGAAAGAATTGTAATAATCTTATTTATTACACTGGCTATCATCCTGAACCTATAAAAGTCTTAGGCCAGTTTGGTTTGGAAATGTTATATTCTAATACTTTAAAATTTCTGTAATCACTATGAAGACCCTTTTCCCCTAGAGATGTGACTATGGTACTGAACAATGTATGACTGCAGATGCTGACTCTGACTGCTGCTCCACAATTGTGAGAATCTGAGGCACTATATTTTGAAGCAGAATAAGTTTTTAGTGTGCATGGTAGTATCTAATGCACTTTTTGTTGAATTGTTTGAGGGGAAAGAGGGACAGGATGAAGTGCCCAGTAGCCAGACAGTAGACATTTTCTTGCAACTCCAGGTCTCTCTAAGTTTTTGCAATATATAATTTCATTGCTTTATGAAAACAAAAATAACTTACTTCCATTGTTTAATGTAGTTTAAGGGACTAAGATTACACCCTGCATCTGTCAACGCTTTTTTGTATTGTTCCAGATCTGCCTAGAATCAAACAGGAGATTTGAGATGTGTTACATGTCTTCTAAATTTAGCAGTAAACTGCCACCATTATTTGCTAATAATAAATCTAACACTTTTACTTCAGGGCACAGAAAATCCTCATTATCTTCTAAACAATCATGAATACAAAAAGCACTGGATATATGCAGACATATTAACATTTCATTCAGAACAAATCATGCATGATTGCTATGAAGGTGCAAATTAAGAAGGGTGTTGAAATAAATGAACAAAAGCAATCATTGCCTTCTTTTACGCATCACTTGAACCTATGGTTAAGCTTCTTAACTATGGTTTAAAAGTGACATATGAACTGGGCCACTATCATATTGTCACCTTACAATCTTTGAGAAACATAAGCCAATGTAAGTTTTTAGAAATATATTCCACAATTCATTACATGAAAAATCAATGCATGGTACTCTCTGTACTATAGATTATATTCTGCTTTCAAATTTCAGGGGTGACTCCCTGCCATTATGTAGCCAAAGCAGCAGCACCCATATAGATGGGAAATATCTACAGACTGCAGGGGAAAAATCCTAAGGAGTTCAGAGAGAATGGTTTATTAACGTTCTGCAATGTAGCTCAGACTGAATACCACAGGTCAGGTTCTGAGTGGTTTACAACATTTCTGCAGCGTTGTCTAGTGGCATTAGACCCCTACTGCAGGCTGGAGGACTGTGCTGAGATAGCACAGCATACAGCAGACCTGCAATGTAGTCCAATGTTCATATAACAGGTAAGAAGCGAGACTAGTTTGCATTTCCAGTAAAAAGTTCCCCATACCTGGCAGGAAGCAGCAAAATTTCATCTATTTTACTTGCCCCCTCAGACCTTGTCCCAGGCTAATCAAGCAATCAGCTGTTTAAGGAGTCTCATGCTTCAATGACTTGTATGCAAACTGACTGCATTTTCAAATTTAAAATAAAAAATGCATATTAAATAAGATCCAAGTTAGCATAAAAGAGGAGTCCTACATGTTACTCTTCTTTGTGCAGAATATTTTTTTTAACACGAGCAAGCATTCAAGGAAGGATTCTCCACCTGCAGGCTGAAGCACCTGATCTCACTGTGTGTGTCAGTCAGCTCCTATGAAATACACTTTAGAAAGGCTAGCGTTAAAAAAGCTACACCCTTCCCTTGCTGTATTACAGGGTATGTTTCATGACGAATGCAAATCCAGAGACTCCTTGGCCATGTGGAAATAGAAAAATAATATGTATTTTTAATACAGATTATCTTTAGTCACCTCAAATAATAATTATCCTAATTGACTTATTGCATTTTAAGCTATTTAAGCTGTCCTAATAATATATTTATAGGAAGTGATCTAGAATTATTAAAAAATACAATAAATGCTTCCAATTTCCTGTCACTGCCAAATACATATTTCTTTATTTCAAGAAAACACACCAAAGCTCCTCACAAATTTGGTTAGTTGTGACCAAATATTTGGCAACATTTCAGAATTTAGCTTCAAGTGTGGCGGCTGGGGAAGCTAGAAAGACCATATGAGTAAACATGTTTAGGGCTGCATTGCCAAGCAGTAAACTTTTATAGAGTTCTTTCTTAGTGGTATAAAACGCTTTCTTGAGATCCTCAACGTTGCCTACCTTTACTTTTCAGGACAGGGCATCTATGGACAAGAATTTTACACTTAACACACTGAAGTTGCTCTGTTTCTTTGTGCCCACAGAGGCAAGTGGTGAAACAATGCCTGCACATAGTATTGGAGTGAAAATAGCAGATTACTTGTAAATCTCCTACTTTTAAACTCTAGAAGAACATGTGTCTGTCAACCTGACTCAGGCATGCATTTTCTATGCTCTGTCTACAGCCAGTGCCACAGCATACTACCAAGTAAGAGCAAAACACTGGGAAGGATTCCTAATGAAATTGTGTGACCGTTTCATAAAAAATCCATACCTCAGAAGGACACTGTACACAACTTATGTAATATATAAGAAACAGTCGCATCTTGTCCTCTGCAGTTCCCGCTGAGGAAAGAAAAGTTCTGAATTAATTTTCTCTCTCTTAATAATAATAATCTGTGTAATTAAAAGCAATTTGGTATACAATATCATAGGCAGGAAGTAAAACTTTCAATGAAGTGAACTAAGTTTAGTAACATACAACAAAAGTTTTATATACAACTAAATAAGCAGCCTTTTTTTAAAAAAAGAGTACTGTAAACAGTTAAAATCTTTAGCAGGGATGCAATGACACTTGTAATGTGGAATGATTTAGGATAATTATGGTAGTATAACAGATGGATAATGGTAAAAGATGCTGCAAATTTAATCTTAAACATGGAATACATGGAGAGAGAAAAGAAGGTCCGAAGGCTCAAAAGAATGCTTGAAATGGTTATATTAAATGTGTATAAAATTATTTTTAAAACCAATAAAAAATTATAATAAAAAATAAAAAGAGTACTCATGAAGCATGATATTAACCCTGAAGTATGGGAAGTTGCCATCAGAGGAGGAGGATTTGTCAAGACAAAGCTATCACTCTGGGAGTGTGACACAGCTATCACATCTCTGAAGGACTTTTCCATCAGTTGTTCCAAGTCAGCCTACTTGGCCTCAAGGAAAGGTACTTGTTGCCTGAGGGCCAGGAGCTCAGTGTATCCATCAATTGAGGATACACCCACCACTTCTGTCCAGCAGGCAGATAGTAATACGTGTGACATTCTGTACAATACACTGGATATCGCTCATCCCTGTTGTCTTTCAACCTGTTTTTGTAGCCTATTGAATTAGTTTTCTAGGGAGCTTAGAATTTGTTAGTTCACAAAGGAGAAGGGCAAAGTAGTCTGCCCTAGCCTTCTCACCCTGCAGCCGAACTCGCCTGTTACCTTGGCTTGATGCTTTGTTACTGGGGGTAAGATGCTGAGCTAGCTGGGGTTCTTTATAGCCCTGGCTAGCATCCTCTACTTGCTGAAGCAATTGGACCAGGAGTTCCTGAGGCCTACCCTTTGACTTTAGTTTGTAAGCTGAATGTGCAAACTTTAGAAGACTTGCTGTCAGCGAACTGCCATCGGAGCCAGGGGGAGAGGGAGGGCTCCAGAGGGATTTCGGAGAGCGTCCCGGAAGGGAGAGAAGCAGCACATCTTCTGGGGAAGGAAATCAGCGTAGCACCAATGGAGAAGGGGGGCAGATGGGGGAATCCGCGAGGTGGCTCCATGGCTCTTTGCCGGGGACCAGCGGGGAGAGCACTGGCCCTCCGCTGCCCACACCCTCCCTGCGCAGGGAGACTAGGCGGAGACTAGGCGTCAAAGAACTTCTGTGCTGGAAGAAGTTCAAGAAACGCCCACTGACGGATTCTGCCAGCGAATGAGACAGCCACAGGCGAGTGGCTGTCCGGACAGGAAAGGTTCACTCAGGCTACCCAGCCAGGTGTGGCGCCGATTTACGCACGAGCAAGCCCTAGAACCATTATACTTGCCAAATTTTAAAAGCTAAGACTTTTAAAGAATAAACATACCAAACAATTTCATACAGTGATATATTGTGTATGATAGGATATCCGACCGGCAGTGGAATTTCAAGTTCCCAGGCAGAAAGTCTTTAACAGCATGAGCTTGCTTAAATGGCGACAATTCTCAGAATGTTAATGAACCGAAAGAAACTTTATTGTAAATTTTTATTTTTTTTACTTACCATCAGGATCAGAAATCATGTCCAAAAGTGATTTATCCAAGGTGGACTTGCTCATGATTTTTTCTTCATATTCAAAATACAAATCTAGTTTCCGTGTCTTTAAATTAAATAAAAACAAATTTGTTGTTAGAATATTACTGCAGTAGATTTGATTAGCTACTTTTAATATATGAAACTGTTCATATGGTGATTTCCCTCAACCTGGGATAACCTATGATTAGAGATTGGAAGCAGGTCTCAGAATCATATTTGTATACTCCTTCCCACCGTGGGAGAAAAAAAGTTTGAATAAGGGGAGCCAACATTCAAATAACCACACAATATGTTAGTTTGGTCATTCTCTTCTTCCCATGATCAGAAGCGAGAAAGTAGCATTCAAACCTGTCTTAAGACCTGTATTTATATAAAATTTATATGTCACCTTTCTTCCATTAAACTCAAAGCAGCATACATGAAGTACCCAGGTAGTCTCAAAACCAAGCACTTATCAGATTCAAATGTGCTCATCTTCAGCAAGGTTGCTATACTTTGTGCCTTTAGACTGTGCTCTGGGGTCTTTGCTATAGTAGTACACACATTCTACTCATGTAAAAACACCAGGCAGGCCCCACAAATAACCCAGAGATACATTTTAAATAAAAGGACACATTCTACTCATGTAAAAACATGCTGATTCCCGAACCGTCCGAAGGCCGGATTTAAAAGGGGATTAGGTTGGATCCGGCCCCCGGGCATTAGTTTGCCTACCCATGGTGTAAACAAGTGCAAAATGATGCATTTTGAGGCTTTGTATGTACTTTTATGAGGCCTGAATTGGCGGTGACTGACCAAAACGAGATCTTGGGGTCAGAGTGGATAGCTTGATGAAGATGTTGGTTGAGTGTGTGGCAGCTGTAAAAAAGGTAGCCCAGAGTTTAGTGCTATGCAAGAGGCAGACAAACAAAATGACTTTCTATAAGGGCCTTAGCCCTCTGTAAAGCAAAAAAGTACTTGAGGGCCACCGTACAGGGGAAGGTGCTAATTGTTCTGCAAACATTTCAGGTCTTTAAGTACAGTCACATATTCTATGATGCTAGAGTAGTATTTGTCCAATAGCTACAATCCTTCTGTCAAACTATTTGTTCTATTAGATCTTAAAATAAACTTGTAGAAAAAGTCACATATCTACATTATTGTTTTTGGAAATACTATAAATCTATGAAAAAATTCAACAGAAATCAGAACCACAATTAGATTAAAATAAGGAAATACTATACACCGAGACTTCAACCATGTACCCACTACTTATGCTTAACTCTCACTGAAACTAGTGGGAAAGAAATATGTGCAAAGGTGCCCAGAACAGCAGTATAAGAATGTTTCCAATAAAATGACAGCCTTTTTAAAAACAAAACAAAACAAACCCTATTTTGGCTATGATTATTAGTTGCCAAACTCCTAACAGCTTAAACAATTAACCTAAAACAAGGTTTCTTTTCTTCTAAGCTTTACCAATAAATATTTGCTAATCCATCCTGAGAAATACTGGTGTGTTCTTTCCAGAATTTTGCTCAACACTGAAATATGCCAAAAAACTGCCAGGTTCCATGAGTTGGTGATTAATCTCACAGTTCCTCTTGCTGTGCCTTCGAAAATGATCTAACGCAATGTGGAAAGCAGCTGCAAACTGAATCTAAAAATACCACTATTACACATAGTATGATTTTAAAATTACTTCTCAGATAAAGTACAAATGATCAGATCAGGTAATACTACACTGTACGAAGTAACACCCTTTAAATAAGTCTTTGTAAATCTTTAACTGCAACTCTGTGCCCAATTACTCTTCTCTAAACTACACTGACGTCAAAAGGTATGTGTGTGTGTGCATGCGTGCACATATATGTGCAGTCTTAAGACATAGTCTAATCCAAATACTTTATAGTAAAGGGTTTTTACCATCAGAGCCTTGTGCCTCCTTCCCAACGCCCAGTGCCTCCAGCTTTGGGAAGGCAGCATGAGGGCTAGGGGAGGGGAGGTCAAATTTTGGCCTTCTCCTCCCCCTTGGCACGACAAGGCCCGCAGGTTCCATGCTTAAGTGCTCTTGAGGCCCACTTGGTATGAAAAGTTGGACTGCCCTGAGTTCGATGATAGATCTGTCTTTTATTTTTCTTTAATAATCTCCCATCTTGAGACAGAAAGGGGACACACTAATAATTTATTCTACCTCTGCAGTGTCAAAAGCATCCACTTCAGAAAGGACATCAGATTTCTGTGCCTTGGAAGTGGGAGATAGTCAACCATGCAATTATTTCCAAACCACATCCTGCCTTGGAATTTGATCGAAGTCCAGTGTAAAATGCTGCTGTCAATGACCTGCCACCACTTTACCAGAAAAAAAGGTGACAAATAAGGCATCAAATAAGGACTCAACGTCACCCACTGCACATTTGACTTCAATCAAATTCTATGGAAATACTGCACTATTATTCAGAACTCAAAGCTTTCATAAAATGTTCCATGTCAAACACTGCAGAAAAAAGTGATATTGCTGTCAAATCCAGAGGAGGGGAAATAGTGCGTAAATAATAAAAATTCTTTCAATTAAAATTACACTAATTAGGTGCATTGCTGAAGGTGGGTATTCATCCATGGTATTGTTTTAGGTTACATAGATTAGGCAGCTGGTGATCACAAATTTTCAAAATTCAACCGACGTAAATTATTCTTTGTGAAGTTATTATCAGGAACCAATAAGCTTTTTAAAAGGAAAGCAGTGGATAAAAATTGCTTGGGTTAGCTATTTCTGATAGTGTAGTTGTTCTCCTAATAGCAGCATGATATACAGGCATGGCCTTCTGCTTAAACCTTTTCCTCTCTTTTTTTGTTCGTAAGATGAGAATATGATCTGGCAGAATACTAGCTTGTGTCTAAGATCATTTCTGAATAAGATAAAAATAAGTTTCTTATTCATTTTTATCAAACATGAGATGCTGTAGCTGTTTCAATTTTTGTTAACACTGTACATTCCAAAAATGTAGCCTATAAATTGACAACACAACACAAGGGGGCTTGTGAAGAAGGCGCAGCAGAGACTGTACTTTTTGAGAATACTAAGGAAAAACCATCTTCCGCAGAAACTGCTGCTTGCCTTCTATCACTGTGCCATTGAGAGCGTGCTCACTTATGACTTATGTGTGTGGTACGGAAGCTGTACTGCCCAGGACAGGATGGGGTTGTGCAGGGTTGTTAAGGCAGCAGAGAGCATTGTTGGCTGCCCACTCTCCACCTTAGAGCAGATTTATGCCACAAGGTGCCATAGGAAGGCACTGGACATAGTAAAAGATCCATCGCATCCTGGTCACTGTCTCTTCGAGCTCTTGCCGTCGGGACGGAGATACAGGTCGATGAAGACAAGAACGAGTCGTCTTAAGAACAGCTTCTTCTCCAGAGCGATCTCGGCCCTGAATGGGAAGCCCGGACTTTGAAAGTCATCTAATCTCCCTTGCTGTATTATATTGTATTGTTTAATTAGTGTTTTTATGGAGCAGTCAAGTAATTTCGTTGTCCCCGAAGGGGGCAATGACAATAAAGATATTCTTATTCTTATTCTTATATTCTCTATGAAAAAATGAAGGCTAGAACTTTAAAACTGGCTATGTTTTTCCACCCAAAGAATGACCCCCGCTTTAAATAATAGAACCAGGATTCCAAAATGGAACTAATGTATCCCTTCAGAGTCCTGAGAAAACAAACTTCATTTTACAGTACAGTGGACGCTCGGGTTGCGAACGTGATCCGGGTGGGAGGCACTTTCGCAACCCACAGCATCCGCAACCCACAGCGCCGTGTCTGTGCATGCTTCCTTCCCTTGCTCATAATAAGGCTTCATCAGTGGCAGCACCACAGCTATAGGAATAGCCCCTTCCCCAAAGGAAGCATAGCAGATCATTTCAGTGGTTCGCTTAAGTGCTCTGCAAAAATGTTAATTTTTGTCTGGCATTTTAATTTGATTGTGATAGATAGTATCTTTCTTGTTCTTTTTGCTGTTAACTTACTTGTTCCTTTTTCCAAAAATGAAGTTATTGCAAATGTTTTACAGAAGAACACTGATTTCAGAATATTTAGTATGTTAGAAAGCTTCATGATTAATGAGCCTCAAATAACTCCATTTTCCATACCTTTATGTGTTCCAGAACAGCTGTTGCCACATTTGTATGAAGATCTATGAGCCTCTTCTTTTCTAGAAGCTCTGGAAGAGAGCTGAAGAAATTACATACAAACTAACTGTCCGCACTATGTAGTCCAATTCAACTCCATATTTAGCAACCCAAAATATGATATACATATGAGGGAACAAGATCATACTTTTGAGAGACAGTAGTACGCTCAAATCAGCAGCTTCTGAGATACAGGAAATGGATATCCAAAACAAGTTTAGGTTCTCTGTGCCAAGACACACTTTAGACCACCAGCCTTTTCCAGGCTGGTATTCTACAGATGTTTTGGATGACAACTCCCATCAACCTCAGCCGACATGACATCACGAAGGACAGAATTGTAGTCCAAAGGGTCAGGGGGAACCAGGCTGGGAAAGGCTGCCTTAGGCCCTACCTTGCTCTACTCACTGGCTCTGTGATAAGAGTTCCCAAGTATGTGACCTGGGGACAGTGGGTGGGGAGGAACTTGACTGGAATCCCAGCCACTGAAAAGTTTTAAATGCCTCTAGGAGTCTCCACCTATAAACACGCACCTGTGATATCTGAGGCCTTTGGTCACTTGGGAAGCAAGCCAACAATAACAGTACCACCAGAGAAGAGATATGGAAGCTTGCTCGGGTGAAGGCAAACACACAGGCAGGCAGGCAGGCAGAACAGGCAATTTCAGCGGGCCATACATTGAGGCTCCCTGGCCACTGCCAGCACAGCGCAGGCAGGCAGACAGATGGGAGTGAAATGCGCTGTGCTGGCAGTGGCCAGGGAGCCTCAAAAAGTCTGAAACCGATATCACAATCTGAACTTCGTACCAGTTTCAGACAAAGAATCGAAATATCACCCAGCTCTAGCACAGGATCAGGATACTGGATATGTAAATCCTATTTCTCTGCCCCTCAGCAAATGTTACAAGATGTAATCTGTAGTGGTATGATTTCAATAATCAGACTTCCTAATCTTCCCAGCCTATAATTTGGCACCCATGTTATCTTATATCATTGGGGTACACTAGTGTGTCGCAGTGTTATGCTTCTACTATGGAACATACTCTGGAGAGTCAGTCAAGTATCCTTAAAACTGAATAAGAAAGAAAACCGATTAAATGACAAGTATTTTGCAAGCACTTAAGAATGCTTCAGTAATATTGCTTACCTAACAGCTGAAGTTAGCTTAGCTGTGTTATCAGAAAGCATACTTATTGCTCCTTCATCTTCACCTTCTAGTCCCTGGGAAGAAAAATAATTTCAAAAAAAACAACCACCATATATACTTGAAGAACACAAATATGGTGAAAATCCAGTTGAAATATTGAACTTTATAACAGAAGAACCACAATTAAATTTTACATAGGTTTTGAAGAAAGATAAATCTAGGTCTACTGGTTTATACATTTGCTTCATAGAATTTATATATCACTTAACTGGAAAAATAATTTCAAAGCAGTTCACAAAAATCACCAAAAAGGATTGAAAATACTGAAACATTTTCAAGTCTCTTCTGTGAATGACTCCCTAAAATATGATTACCAACGCAATGGGTGAATGCAGACTTCCAACAAGCCCTCTGCCAGACCTTAAAATTACCTCAAAATATATATTGTTTACTGCTTTCCTAGTGTTGTTGGCAGCTGTCTGCATCAAAAGATACAGTGTGCCTCCAGGGATGAAGTCAAACCACTGGAGAATACTAGCACCTGCTGGGGGGCTGCAGAGACCAGTAACATGTAACTGCTGCCTCCTGTCTCCTCCAGCACCAAAGGGATTTCTTTGGGGTACAAGCCTGGACAGTGTGTATGGAGGGCCTGGGGTGCCCAGATGAGACGACCCCTCCTCTCAGCCCCGCTGATGTGGTCCAAATGAAAGCAGAGCAATACATCTGGCACAAGCTTGGTTGCGGGAGTTGTTTTCCATGCATCTCTTAAAAGTGCAACCTTGTTAGAGGTTTAAACTCCAGTCCTAATAGGGCTGTGCTGCATTGCCTCTCAAGTCCTCCCAACTCCCCCTTCCTGTGCATTTACTTCCTGGAAACACCCAGTACATTTCTTGAATGTCAACATTTTAAAGCACTGTATAAATTCCAAGAATAATATTTTAAGTTAGATATAAGCAAATCTTACCATTATACTTTTAAGCCTCTTGACTTCATCTTCCTGAGCTCTGTAAGTTTCTAGCTCTTGCTGAACCGACTCGGCTACCTCTGGGAAAGGGCTAAAGAGATTATGTAGGCACTGTTTAAATCTACACTTTAAATTAACACAGTCTGTAAAAACCCCGGCTTCCATAGTCCTTTATTCACTTTCATTCAGCCCACCAACCCTTCATCGCAAACACACCTGGGGCTGTACACAGTAACTCAGTACCCTTCTCTTTTCTCCTTGTTAAAACTATGGTTTTTTTTAAAAACGAACTCTCACTGTCTCTCCATCCCTGCTTTACTCAAACCTCAATTTTCTTCTCAGTGTCCCTCTGCCTAACTTCTGCCATTGTTTGAGGAGTCCAGCAAGAAGGACACTAAAAATTGGCTGTTTTAAACCTCTTCTTCTTCTATTCCTCAGCTGCTTCATGTGAGAGAGATAAACAATGTGAAGCCTTCAAACATTTCATAGTAACTTCCCACAATTATGTATTTCACTTCTCGTACCCTGTGTTGTCTTCGACATGACGTTCTAGATTCAATGTAGTACCGTATTTTTCGCACCATAGGACGCACCGGACAATAGGACGCACTTTGTTTTAGAGGGGGGAGAACAAGAAAAAAAAAATTCTCCCCCTCTCTGCCCAGTGCCCCTTCAGTGAAGCGACAGGAAGCGCTGCACAGAGAGGGGGAGAACTTTCCCCCGCTTGTTTTCCCGCTCTAAAACAAGGTGCCGTTTAAGGTGCGTTCAGGCGGCTACCTTGGAAGCCTGGAGAGCGAGAGGGGTCGGTGTGCACTGACCCCTCTCGCTCTCCAGGCTTCAGGTTCCTTTTGACCTGCTCTTTGGGGCTGGGGGGGGGAAGCCCACCACCAGCCCCAAAGAGCAGGTCGGGGAGCGGGGAAAGGCATGCAGCAGAGAGGCTCCTGCCATAGCCGCACGTCACCTCTCCAGCCGGGAGAGGGTTGCGGGGCTATGGCTTCTTTAGCCCCGCACGCACTCTCCCGGCTGGGGAGGTGACGCACGACTATAGAGGCTCCTGCCATAGCCGTGCGTCACCTCTCCAGCAGGGAGAGGGTTGCAGGGCTATGGCTTCTTTAGCCCCGCGCGTGCTCTCCCGGCTGCAGAGGTGACACAGGGCTGTAGAGGCTCCTGCCATAGCCGCGCGTCACCTCTCCAGCCGGGAGAGGGTCGCGGGGGGCTGCTTTAGCCCCACGCACGCTCTCCCGGCTAGAGAGGTGACGCGCGGGTATGGCAGGAGCCTCAATAGCCGCGCGTCACCTCTCCAGCCGGGAGAGGGTCGCGGGGGGCTGCTTTAGCCCCACGTGCGTGCTCTCCCGGCTGGAGAGGTGACACGGGGCTGTAGAGGTTCCTGCCATAGCAGCGCGTCACCTCTCCAGCCAGGAGAGGGTCGCGGGGCTATGGCGTCTTCGCTCCATAGGACGCACACACATTTCCCCTTAATTTATGAAGGGGAAAAAGTGCGTCCTATGGAGCGAAAAATACGCTAATTTAGAAGATATTTTATTAACAAGCAAACACCAATCTATGTGTAACACCCATCAAGTGACCTTAGTCTTCTATAACTGAACAAGCTAACTGACAGATTTGCTGTTAAGATTTTATTCATCTTAAATATAGAGTAACATATATCATCATGTTGTGTAAAGAAGGCTGCAACACTGGAGAGAGGAGGAGGCATGAAAATGGGAGTGGTCTGTGTGCAAGGGAGAGGAGGGTGGAGGAGGTGCAAAGGGGGTTAAAAAGGAGGGAATAAGAGGAATGGGATTGAAGCAGGGGCATGAAAGGGTCTGTAGAATAGAAGGGGGTGGCTTCATAGACAGGCAGAAGGTGAAAAGGCTGCTTAGTAGTTGCAATGTGTGGGATGAGAAAGATGCAAGAGGTTACTATGGGGGTTATTTGTATTCAAGGAGAGTTGAACAAAAGGAAGTTGGGGTGAAGGTGAAAATGAGTGCAAAGCAAGCCTGAAGAAGAGAGACGTGGCTTTGGAAATGGGGTTAGGAAGGTGAACAATGACCTCTGTAGTGGCATGAGGTGGGAAGGGGTTTGATGTGGTGGGGAATGGCAGAGAGATTGGTAAGTGGAGTGAGCAGGGGCAAAGCCCCTAGTTAGTAATAGACCTTGAAGCAGAAGTAGTTCATTTAAAATATCCAGCTTACCTTCCTTTATGCTTCTGCCAAAATTTATCAGCTGCAGTTAAATCATATGACTTTTTATTTTTTTTCTTTGGTCTAGCACCTGCTGGGGAATTTTCCATTCCTGAAGACTCTTCCAAAACAACTCTGTTCAAATGAAAATCCTTTAAAGAAAATTATATGGATTAAACATTTTTGCCTGCTGCCCCACAATGGAAAGCAGAATATTCCTAATTCAAAATGGGATTATAAAAAGGGCAACTGTTGAATGTGATTCTGAATATGCAGAGCAAATGAAATCTCATATTCTTTCTATTAAATATGACATTTTAAACGCTGCCTCAAATTGTGCTAGTTTACTTGTAGTCTACTCTTTGTACAAAAGCTTAAGAATAGATATTATTATTATTATTGGCTTTTTCCATTGGGCAACTGTTGCAACTTCTGAATATTACAAAACATTATTTGGCTATGTTTCTGCAAAACATTCAGACGCTTTTTAATTTGCCTCCTTCCTCTTTTGTTCTGAGAATGCCCAGGCAATCCAAGACAACCTGGGAAATGGGAGGGGTGGGGATGGAAGAAAATATACATTGAAAGTGAGAGAAAATAAGGTTCTCTTTTTTCCTTGCTGTGGATTACCCTCTCATCCTCTGAACTGGAGTCTGCATTGTATGAAGAACAGCTTGGAGATGGAATATAGAAAAGAGAGACAAAGGGAGTTCTTTAATTTTGCCCATATCTATCTCCTCTCATTCCTGGAACCATTTCAGTCAACACAAATGAAAGGCACCTCTGGATTATTATTATTATTCAACGCATTTACACCCCACATTTCCTCACACAGTTAGTGTTTGGAGAATTAAAAATGGCATCTCCCGCCTAGAAGCTGCAGCTACCAGTGCAACTCTCTGTAATTGTTTCTTACTTTAAAAAAGATGGCTAAAAGTTAGTAACTGTCCTTACTGTTCTTTTTTTCTGCCTAGCAAAAAGTCAAAATGGAAGAGTCACACATTATATTAAGCACTACACACAACTATAATAAGTATTTCACACTGGCATATGATTGTGTTCAAATAATAGCATAGAATTGTAGAGCTGGAAGGAACACCAAGGGTCATCTAATTTAACTCCATGCAATGCAGAAATCACAACTAAAGCATCTATGGCCATCCAACCTTTGCTTAAAAACCTCCAAGAAAGGAGAGTCCACAACCTCCTGAGGGAGACCGTTCCACTTTCAAACAGCTCTTACTGTCAGAAAGTTTTATCTGTTGTTTAGTCGGAATGGCTCCTAACTTGAAGCCATTGGTTTGAATCTTACTCTCCAGAGCAGGAGAAAACATGCCACTACAGAGAAGGTCCATTCTCATGTTGCCATAGCTTCAGGTATTGTGGTCCTGAGTCATTTAACTCGTTATAGGTCAAAACCAGCACTTTGAATTGGGTCTGGAAACTAAGTGGCAGCCAAACCAGGACTGGCATGATATGCTCAAATAGTCTTGCCCCGGTGAGCAACCTAGCCACCAAATTTGGCTCTTCAGTGGCTTTAATTCAACAGCAAATGGGAGGATACTGCAATTTTCCAAGCATTTTCTCCTTATACTGACTGGCATTATTATACTTCAGCTCCATTTATATCTATTTTCCCAACCAAAAATATAGTAAAACTTTTGCAACGGTGTAGGAAGAACAGACTCCAACGCTTCAGGTGGTAGGGATGAAATGGGGGAGATGAAGATGTCCCATGGACTACTCAGTTCATAAGAACATAAAGAGGATCTAACAGACCGATACTGCCATGGGAGGGGTAGGGAGAAAAAGAGAGAAAAGAGTTGGGTAGGAGAGCGCCAAGCCTACTCTTTGCTTTGCTTGACTCCTCTAGTAAAGAACTGAAAGATATTAATGTGAATTATGGGGAAATGTCTACCCCTCTCAGGAGAAGAAATATATTTTCTGTACTTTCACAGAACACAACTTTCTGACTCCCAATGAAAAGAGTAATGCAATTCTCCACAGATCAACCTGTTTATAAGCAGCAATGGTTATATTGGTTATTATATGGTTATTACCTAAACAGATGTATTGCTATAAATATGTAGCTGGAATGGCATTTGGTTCAGCATGCCACAATCTCCCTTGAGTGCATCAGCCAAGAGAAAAATGAACATTGATTTACATAAAGAAGAAAAAACTTATGTAACTTTTTCCCATTACAAAAATAAAAATTCTATAAAAGTGATAAAATGCCCCTAAATAAATTATACTAGCTTTATGAAAAGGGACGCGGGTGGCGCTGTGGGCTAAAGCCTCAACGCCTAGGGCTTGCCGATCGAAAGGTCGGCGGTTCGAATCCCCGCGGCGGGGTGCGCTCCCGCTGTTCGGTCCCAGCGCCTGCCCACCTAGCAGTTCGAAAGCACCTCCGGGTGCAAGTAGATAAATAGGTACCGCTTACCAGCGGGAAGGTAAACGGCGTTCCGTGTGCGGCTCTGGCTCGCCAGAGCAGCGATGTCACGCTGGCCACGTGACCCGGAAGTGTCCCCGGACAGCGCTGGCCCCCGGCCAATAAATGTGAGATGGGCGCACAAACCCCACAGTCTGTCAAGACTGGCCCGTTCGGGCAGGGGTACCTTTACCTTTACCTTTAGCTTTATGAAGTATTAATTCTGAAATTCAACTTGTATGTCAGAAATGTTAGAAAAACATCTATAAACTCTATTTAAAATGTTTCCCGGAAATATGCTTTTAAGAAGTGGTTATTATTTGAATTTCAAAGGTAAATGTATCCTAAAAACAATTTCATATTTCAGAACCCCCACCTGCTTTAAGACATAATATACATTTTCTTGAAATAGTTTATTTTTATTAAGATATGTGATCAGTATTCTCCATAGGCAAGACTATAATGAGTGTCTGTGCAGATGGAGCGTTGTAATAACATGCTGTTGAATTCCACCCATATTTTATTGTATTACAATTTGAATACCATACAAATCAAAATATTATAAATTAAAAGTAGCAGCAAATATACAATTAAAAATCAATATGAATGTTTAATGTGATGCATATGCTGTCTTCAATCACAAATGCACAAACATACCATGGACCACCTGAATAAAGCTCGCAGACCACTAGTGGTCCATGGACCACAGTTTGGGAATCTCTGGTTTGGGTTCATAAACAAAAATGAAGGATTTTTCAAAAAGAAAGTTAATATGCCCAGATGGGTAGCATGGGGAGTTGTCAAGTCTTAAAAGACTGATAAATTTATTATGGCATAATTTATGTAAGTGGACTCTAGTCTCCTTCAGATGCATAAAGTTACATGTAGATGTAGAGGCCTAAAATAGTCTAACAGGGCTATATCAGCTCTGGTTAACAGCTATCCATAATTCTTTAGGTTTACTTTTCCTAGTTAAAAAACAGCAACTTATAACCACAAGACTGTCTTGTTATTCTTTGAGTTTCTTAATATGGAACATCTACACCATCTTGTGGTGATGAATAATATTTTAATGTTTAATGTTGATAGTTGTGTTATGAACTGAATAGGAATTATAAAACAGTACTAAATATTGTTCTGCTGATATGTGCAAACTTCATGAAACATTCAAACAGTAAACTAAAAGCTTTTGTTACAACAGGTAAAAATGATCCTAAGTATTGGCTATATTTTATTTATTGGCTATATTTTATTTAAATTTCTATACCTCCCTTCCTCGAAGGATCACAGGGCTGTTTACAATATAAAAACTCAAAAACACATAACATAGAAAAAAACAGTTTAAAAGGCCATAGATTTTTTAATTAGCCAAAGGCCTGGAAAATGAGGAATGGTTCCTATAGATATGCAACAAAGGCACCAGGCGAGCCTTCTAGGAGAGCATTCCACAAATGGGAAGCCACCACTGAAAAGGCCAATTCTTGTGTTACCTCCCCTCCAGACCTCTTGCAGAGGAGGCACACTAAGAAAGGCCTAAGATGATGATTGCAGGTCCGGGTAGGTCCATATGGGGAGAGGAATTATTAAGTTATTGTGGTCCCAAGCCGTTTAAGGCTTTATAGGTCAAAACCAGCACTTTGAGTTGGGCTCGGAAAATTGGCAGCCAGTGAAGTCAGGCCAGGATTGGTGTTTTATGCTCAAACTGTCTCGCCCTGGCCGCTGAATTCTGCAGCAGCTGAAGTTTCCGAACCATCTTCAGAAGTAGCCCGACATATGCGTTGCAAAAATCTAACCTAGAGGTTACCAGAGCATAGCCAACAGAAGTTAAGCTATCTCTGTCCAAACAGGGGCACAGCTAGGCTACCAGCCAAAGCTGTTGGAATGCACTCTGGACCACCTAGGCCAGTGTTTCCCAACCTTTTTTGGGCAAAGGCACACTTGTTTCATGAAAAAAATCTCGAGGCACACCACCATTACAGCCCCGTGACGTCAGCACGCAGCGTCACGCCGGGAGGGACATGAATTGCTAGCAAATTGCATAATCACCTCCTTGAGGGCTGGCTCATCTTCTCTGAAGGCAGAACCCCATTAATTAACAGGACAGACTCACACCATAGCCAAGACGAGGGGGGAAAACCTCAGTCATGCACAGTCATGCACATGTGGGGGCTAAATGAGGACGAAGACCGGGCAGAGAGCAGGGTTCAAATCACCCCACCTGGCCAGGACAATCCCTGGGTGCTCCCTTGGGCCACTCGCCTGACCCACCTCGCAGGGCTGTTGTTGCGAGGATAACACGGGGAGAACCACGTGCGCCCCCGGGAGCTCCTTGGAGGGGAAAGCGGGCGATGAATGCAATGCACGAAATATATGAGAGGCGACCAGGTTTTGCAGGTGAGGGGCCCCCGTCAGCCTCCGCTTCCAACACCCGGCGCAACGACACCGAAGTTTCCCCCCGGGCTCGGCTCGGGGAGCAGCGCTGCTCCCCCCCGGCTCCCCTTCGCCCTCCCGGCTCTCTCTGCCGCCCACTGGGGACCCCCCTCACCTGCCAAGTCCGGAGCGCCGGTGGAAGTTGCATGCATGCATGCAGGGCGCCACGTTGCCATTGCATTGCACTGCACTCCATGCAACGCCTGCACGCATGCATTGCCTTGCACGCCCGCCAAGGGGTCTCCCCGCGGTCCGATGCGTCCCCTCCGGCGCGGATGCAGCATTGCAATAACCCCCCCCCGACGCAGCCCTACCTGGGGGGCAGCCTCCGCCTCCGCCGCTCCGCCTCCGCGGGGATCCCCGGGCTCCATCCTGCCGCCCGATCTTCGCGGGGGCGCAGGCAGGCCGGGAGAAGAGCGCTTCAAACAAAACGCCCGGCCCGCCAGGCCACGCTGGTAAACGTAGTTCGCGCACCCCGCGCGGGCGCGGAGCCCAAGGGCGAGGGGACTACGGATCCCGGCAGCCCCCGCGCCGGGGACGGAGGGGGAGAGGCCGGGTGCAGGGATGGAGGGACGGGTGGGCGAGCGAGTGAGTGAGTGGCAGCCGCCAAGCCTTGGCCGAGAGCCAGGAAGGGCCTCCCCGGAGGAGGAGGAGGAGGAGGAGGGAGGCGCAGAGCGGGAGGGAGGGAGGGAACCCCAGGGGTCATCTAGTGACGGCGCCCCAATCGAAAATTTGACTTTAAAAAAAAAAATCTTTCGAATTTTTAAATTTTTCCCGTGGCACACCAGGCAACATCTCGCGGCACACTAGTGTGCCGCGGAACAGTGGTTTGGAAACACTGACCTAGGCCACCTGAGCCTCAAGCAACAGCAATGGATTGAGACGTATCCACAAGGCACATTCCCTCTTCTTCAGAGGTACTGTAACCGCATCGAGTACAGGCCACCTTCCTGTCTGGCTTAAAGGAACCACCCATTAACAGTGCCTCAGTCTTATCCAGATTGAGCTTCAGTTTATTAGCTCTCATCCAGTTTATTAGCTCTCATCTCATCTTACTGTTATTACTGCATCCACTATGCACATCACACAAGTTCAGTGGTCTACAAATATGGTAACCAACGCATATAAAATCCACCTCACCAGAAAGCAAGTACAAAAGCAATGTACTTGTAGAGCAGCAAGTGAAAAACCAATCTCACTGACTACTAGAAATAATGAATGGTTATGAAGTCCAGCCAAAATTTGAGGAATTTGACAGCACAACTGTCATTATGTGAAAGTTAGGTAGTAACCAAATTTGTACTACAGCAGACCACAGCCTCAAATTACATTCATAAACAGTTATAATGGGAGGGAAATTATGGTTCAAACTAACAGCTGTTTTGCACATGTAAGGATTTCTGTTTTCCTTTATGTGGAAAGAAATGGGTTTTTAGGCAGTTTTACCAGCCATGGATGGGGAATCTGTGGCTCTACAGATGTTGTTACTCAAACTCCCATCAGTTCTAGCTAGCATAACTGATGGTCAGGGATGATGGGAGTTGTCATCCAATGCTATCTGGAGAGAAACAATTTCCCCATTCCTGTCTTAAGGCAAGCACTGAACCAAAGT
The DNA here is from genome assembly GCF_965113315.1 of Podarcis vaucheri. Classification (NCBI taxonomy): domain Eukaryota; kingdom Metazoa; phylum Chordata; class Lepidosauria; order Squamata; family Lacertidae; genus Podarcis; species Podarcis vaucheri. Next base: position 37,477,793 of record NC_138759.1, read on the forward strand.
TTTACATTATTGAGCTGGTAATAATAATAAACAAAGAATATATAGTCACAAAAAACAAGTTTCTTACCAGTACATCGTGCACTAAGGCTTGGTAGGTCCAAGTATGGTGTAGAGGAGTTGCCAAATCGATGTTTCTGTCAACAAGTACTAAGAGAGGTCTCTGGAAACTAAATAAAAATATTAAGTTAATAACCTGAAACATATTTGGAATATTTCTGTAGCCAAATTTATTGCCAAACCCTGCAGAATAGTGCCACCTGCTATATAATAAATAATAATAATAATAATAATAATAATAATAATAATAATAATAATAATTTATTTATACCCTGCCCATCTGGCTTGGTTTCCCCATTTTAAAATCATTCCATCATTTTAAAATCATGTAGAATGTTTTTCTCTCCTTAGGATTTTAAATCCCAATATTGCTATATCTTCCAGCTAAGCAGATGAAAAGCAACAACATGCTGCAAATCTGCAAAGCATGAATACATATAGGACTTTAAAAGGGGCTGCTGAAAAATACAAGTAGATGTTTATACCTGAATTGTCCAGCTCCAAGTGTGTCACCTGTGAAAAGGCTGTTTCTGGCATCTCTGAGGTTCTCCCGGAGTTTCTTATCTAGTTTCTGAAAAAGATTTATCAGAGCTTTCATATATCCATAAAAGTAAAGGTAAAGGGACCCCTGACCATTAGGCCCAGTCGTGACTGACTCTGGGGTTGCGGCACTCATCTCGCTTTACTGGCCGAGGGAGCCAGCGTACAGCTTCCGGGTCATGTGGCCAGCATGACTAAGCCACTTCTGGCGAACCAGAGCAGTGCACAGAAACACCGTTTACCATCCCGCCGGAGCGGTACCCATTTATCTACTTGTACTTTGACGTGCTTTCAAACTGCTAGGTTGGCAGGAGCAGGGACCGAGCAACGGGAGCTCACCCCATCGTGGGGATTTGAACCACCAACCTTCTGATCGGCAAGTCCTAGGCTCTGTGGTTTAACCCACAGCGCCACCTGCATCCCCATATATCCATAAATATAGCTAAATATAACAGAATGAACCTGTCAATTTCCCCACAGCCTATATGAGGACGAAGATGAAAATAATGAGAAAATGGTCCATGATGAAATAACGGTAGAGAGATAACCAGCTTGAGATTACCTTCTGGAATTGAAAAGCTGGGGTATAAATATCTCAATAATCAAGGAAAGCTGAAAGATCCAAACTTGAGAATGGAGCATTTTAAACTTACTGTGAATGCTCCTTTTGGGAATGTGAGGGAGACAATGGGCTCAGTAAACACTGGCTAAAGATCCACTACCCAGACATAGACAGGGGCAAGGGGTAATGAAAGTAAAAGCTTAGCAGCCAACCCTCACATCCTGCCTCCAGTTCCTGCCCTGTTGCCAAGTTCTTGCAGACCTTAAGGAAGTGAAAACCGGGAGACAAAACCAAGAGGAAATTCAAGAAGAATCGTAATCAGGAGAAGAAGAAAAAACTATGAAAAGGCATGACACAAAGAGGATGTCTGACAAGTTCAAATGTTGGTGAAATTGCTGATATAAAAAGGAGCCAACTGAAAAGGCAAGGTCAAATAGAAAACTGGATGCCACTCAACCACAAGGATTGGTCAGAAGGTCTTGTGTGTGTCCCCAGAAGCAGCATTCACATTATTCAATGGTTTGTGCTCTGTGAGAGCCCTTCAGTAAACAATGGGATGTGCTCAAGCTACTCATCATAAACCAGGTAACTGTGCTACAAATCTCCAAAACAGAACCATTAGCAGAGTGAGCAGCAAATGCTGCTGAAGTCCTGGTGGAATGAGCTGAGCTGTGGTGTTTAAAGGTGAGGGATATGTTGGATCTCATAAGCCACTACAATAGATGTTGAAAGCTTTGCTAAGGTGGAGCAAGACAAGCAGGATGTAACAAAGGCATGTGTCACTGTAGTAAAATCAGACATCAGATTTCCTGTACTGTTTCTTTTGCACAGCTAATCTTATTTGTTCTTGTTTTCCCCCCAGAAGGAATCTTGCCCAGCCTGAGATAAACTAACCTATTCCAAGCAAGGCAGGGAAAGGAACTGGAGCCAATATGAGGGGTGGCTGCTAAACTCTTTCATTTTATTATTCCTGCCTGTCTTTGGATGGGACTGAACCCATTGTTTACTGAAGGGCTCCTGCATGCTCATAGAGAAATGTCATTTTCCTATGAGCTATCAAAATTTTGTGATAATGGTTACATTAGATGTCCCACTTAGCTAACACTTCCATTGTTATTGTGATGACTACGTGAACAGCATAGACACCTTTGGCGTCACTTTTATTGCATAGCAATGCTACACCATTCTGCAATCTTTTCTTTTTCATGTTACCGTCTTTGAAGGCTGAGTGTTCATACACTCCCTCCAAAACGATTTAAGTTCATCTACATTCTGCCTTTATTCTTTCATGGAACTCTTGGAAGTGTACACAGGGTTCTGATATTATCTCCCATCCAAACACTAAGGCGATCCAAATCTTTTCATAAGAAAGCTTCATGAAACAACAAAGTCTTAAGTTGGCACCGAAACTCAGTACAGACTGTGCCAGATTGTTTTTTCTATACAAAAAGCACCACACTATTTCCTGTTGAGGACAGTCTGACACTGCCAGTCACCACTAGACATGCCTGAGTGGCATATTGCAAAGATCAGACCAGGTATAAGGAATAAGGTGATCTTTTAAGTACACTACCCCTAGTTCATGTACAAATACACTGTGTTCTCAGTTCATGCCCTTGAGAGGCACCAGATTACATATGGGCCATTTTTAAAAAGGGGACAAACAGGCCTTTCCACTTTACATCACAGCTATCTCCTCCCTTCCCAAGTATTACTGTTTTAAAAATATTCCACTATTGTTGCAAGCTAGCATAAGCTCAGTACTAACCCCACAATCTTATGCACACTTAACTGGAAGTAAGTCCCGCTGAACTGAATAGGACTTGTGTCTAAGTACACATGCATAGGGTTATGCTGGACCAATAAAAAAGCTCTATCTTACAAAGAACTCAATATAATTTAGAGTTCTTCCCACATCCTCAACCTTGTCTGAAGAGACAACACTTTCATATGCCACTAGCTTTCCTTCCTAGACTACAGGAGCGCATGCCAGGATGTAATCAAAGACACATAAGACACATGCACCTAGAAGCAAGGGGACACTGCATACCCAGGTCAGTTAAGAGGCAACCAGCCAAGAACAACATACAATCCAAGACATGGGAAGTACTCAAAGGTGGTGGAATACTCCATGATGGAGAAACCACCACATCAACCTAACCTCTGCTGGCTTACCATTAGCAGGAGCTGGTTGAGCAGATTTTCCTGATAAGGCCTTTTAAAACTATTCCCTCCCACTGGAACCAATGGGAGGGAAAATAATTATGCCCAGAGTTTGCATACTTCGTAAATCGTGCACAGAGTGCACAAGCCTAAGGCTGGTTTATGTAGCACTAAACCATAGCTTAATGCTATGTCCAAACCCAGAAATTCTACTGCACATGTCTTCCTAAGAATTGCAGTGGATAAAAACATTCTTAGATTGTCTGTTTAGCTTGGGACACACAAGTGGAGTTACCATGACAATGTAAAGCTACATTGACCGTTCTGTCTCCTCTGTGATATAGCTCAGTAAAAACAATTGTCTGTCTGCTGTTTGGCTTTCAGTTAAACATTGATTATCCCTTCATGATGCCTGTCATACATATTTCAAAAATTAATTCAGTTGGGATATTTCACAACTCACCACTGCCACCATTTCTGCTGCTGTTCCCCTTGAACATCGGATTATTGGAATAGCTCCTATTAAAAAATAAAAATTGATTTTTTGGGGGAAATGCTGTTATAGAGTCTACTACGTTTCTTTTAGGATAAATGGTTTTTATATTGCCTGCTACCAAGTTAATTTTATTAAATAAATATGGGTTAATAATATTTAAACAAAGCTTATGAAAACTTTCTAAAGTGCCGAGAAATTCCCTTATTCAGAGGGAATTTTTGAGCATTTTTTAAAAGGCTAGCCAATAGAAGATAGCTAGACACCTCTCAAGCTGTTAAATGTATTCCTTAGTTCTCCAAAGGGATCATTTTGCAGACCTAATACAGGACATATCTACTTTATATTTTCCAGGAGATTTCAGTAATTGAATTGTTTGAAACCACATTCTGAAACATCACATCTTGAGTGACAGATTATCACTGTCATAACAGGACATGCAAACTTAAATAGGGAAGCTTTTCCTGAATAATTCTTAATTTTTAATCTTTAGCCAGATACAGATGGGTAAATTGTAAGCTCTGAGTTCAAAAAATTCATATATCAAGAGCATCTAATATCTATCAGTATCTTTAATTCCTACAAATTATTAAATGTTCAAAGAGAATAACATGAAATAATATCATACTGTTGCTGTCCTCGGTCTAGGACTCTATTTCTTTTTTGACAACATTTACAGAAGAAATCCTTATTTTACAAAGTCCAAGCCACTGCAGAAATGAGGTTGTATCCAATGAACTGTTCCACCAACGCATGGACTTCCACTTCTCACAAACCCTCTCAAATCTGTTCTCCCAAGTCTCTGTAGCAGATTCAGGGAGGTGTGCAGGGAGAGGAGCAGTGGAACAGGAAGAACCTTTTCTCAATTACTTTGCTATACAACACCCATAGGGTTGGATCCACAAAATCCAAGTGGAAGTGGGTGGGCGGAATATGATTTCTCCATAGCAGCTCCCAAAAGCCTCTCCAGAGGTCGGGAGAGCTGAATGTGGCAGGAAGCTGAGGGCAAAGGGGAGGTCCCTGAAAATGTGAAAATTTCTGCATGAGCAAATTCACTTAACCATTGATCTGTACAATTCCTATGCTTTCTTCTCCTCTCTTCCAGCTGAATTCACCCTACTTCATGTTTCACTACTATTCATGGTGCAAAATTACCGTATTTTTCGCTCTATAACACGCACCTGACCATAACACGCAGATCGTTTTTAGAGGAGGAAAACAAGGGAAAAAATATTCTGAATGAAACAGTGGACGTATCATTTTTGTGCTTCATGCTGTGGCCACAGACATGTGATCTGATGGTGAATTTGGGGTGACCCAATGCAAAAATCCTGAGAATCCCTGTGGATCCATGCTTTGTAACCACGTTTTTGCACCATTGCAGCCCCAGGCAACAGTGGGTGCGTGATTTTTTTTGGGGGGGGGGCAGGCTGTAGCCATGGACATGCTATGTGATCTGATGGTGAATTTTGGCTGACCCAATGCAAAGATCCTGAGGATCCATGTGGATCCATGCTTTGTAACCACGTTTTTGCACCATTGCAGCCCCAGGCAACAATGGGTGTGTGATTTTGGGGGGGGGGCAGGCTGTAGCCATGGACATGCTGTGTGCTCTGATGGTGAATTTGGGGTGACCCAATGCAAAGTTCCTGAGGATCCATGTGGATCCATGCTTTGTAACCACATTTTAAGTGGGGAGGGAAGGAAAAACACAGAAGGCTAAGAATACAGGAGAGGGCTATAACGTGAGGAAAGGAAGGCAAAAGTTTCCCCCCACCCACCCACACAAGCCAGCCACTGTTTAAGGATTTCATCCTTTTAAATGGAAGAAAGCATATTTGAATGCTGTGTGTCTCCAAAAACAAAAAGCAGGAAGTCAAATCAGAATTTTAAGCCGAACCTGTAATCTCTCTTCCTTTCACAAACATTGTTCCCTCCGGAGCAGGGAGAGGATAGAGCGACGCTCTGCTTTCCTCTCTTCTTGCCTGGAGGGGAGGGGCTTTCCCTGCTCTTTGTTCCGTTTGAGCAAACACAGCAACGAAACAGAGAGGGCGGGCAGTAAGACCCTGAGGCAGAATGCAGGAAAGCAGCAACTTCCTGTCTCACGGAGCTCCCTTCTCCCTGAAGCGCGGTTTGATTTTTGCCTTATTTTTCGGCTCCAGAGACCACACATTCGCTGCATAACACGCACAGACATTTCCCCTTCCTTTTTAGGAGAAAAAATCTGCGTGTTATAGAGCGAAAAATACGGTATTTGTGTGCCAATGTTAATTTCAAGCATGATGAACCAGCTTCAAATTCTTTTTTGAAACTCTGCTTTATAACAGCATTTGAAGCTGGTTTGCAAACTCTAGGAATAGGTAACCATGAATAGAGCTCAATTCAGTAAAAACAATTCAGGGCACTGGGCATTTCTGAGGAAGAGGTGGCTCGCTTTATCCTAACCACCTCCTTCGAATGACATATGACTTAATGTAGAGGGAATTTCACAGCATTCCTTACAGAGGTATGATATTTAAGGAACCAACATACTTACCAAGTGTAACAAAAAAACAGAAAAGGCTGTCTACAATTGTATCCATTACAGTCTCCATTTCCGTGTCTGTTATATCTGGTCTGTTGATGGCTGAAATACCAAAAAGGGAGAGGAGAAAAAAATCAGATTACTGTACTGTATAAATTATGCCTATGTGTCATTCACTCTAGATTAAAAGCTGAAAATTCTAGCAGACCAAAACAATTTTAAAATTCCAGGGTGTATCCAATGCTGTCTGTTGTGTGAGGGGTTATCACCGTAATCTCCTCCCCCTGCAGCCTTGCGTGCACCCTCAAAATTTGTCCCAAAGGGATGAAGGAGAGGAAGCAAATTTGGGGGGGCATGTAGGGGGCTGCAGGGGTGCTGAGAGGAAGCAGCAACCTTGTCGCATGAGCAGCAGTCTGATTGCATGTTGGATTCTACCCTCCATTTATGTTTCTTGCCTGATAGTAAAGATATATATCCTAGGTCTATGACACAAAAATAAGTTACTCGGTCTAAACAGCAGAAAGCACTTTATGTGCTTACTTTCATAAACTTCAATAATCCATTACAGCTCAATAATAAATGTAGGCAAGTAATCAAGGCGAATAATGGAAAATGAAGTCAGTAGCAAAACTCCACACCGTCACCAGCATTAGAATGTCTGGGTGCACATACAGAATTACACCATTATGTTCTCTTAAAATGCTAGACGTTTAACAAAATAACTGTTTTTAGAATAATCCACCTACCACGATACGAAACAAGCTCCTTGTTTTGATTGCATAATAAAAACATATCATCTTCCAAAGTAATGAAGTTGAGATATTGGTCAAAAACCTACACATCAAAACAAAGGGATCATTAGTAAAAATAACATGTAAATGATTAGTTTATATTGAATCACTACTATATCAAAACATTATTTTTATTTAAGGAACAACAAGGGCTTATATGCAATAGCAGTATTATCTTTGCAAAATAGTTCCAACCTGCACAAACTGAAATACCCAATTTTGCCAACTCCCAACTTAAGAACCCCACACTCCAAAAAACTTGTTGAATCAGTTTTGAAAGTAACAGGTACTCCAATATGAATGTTTGGAATAATGTACTTTACCTTAGCTACTTGTGCTACTGCACTGGCACCCAGAGCAGCATTTGCAATATCTTCCAGTTTACTTCTTGAAATGGCAGAAATAAAATTTAAATAATAATATTCGTAAAGTTGGTTTCTAAGATCCTGAAAGAAAAAAATGATGTTAAAAACACCAGAATTTTTTAGATAACAAGTATACTTTAAAAATGAAAGCCTTTACTATACAGTAGTGCTTCTAAAAATTAATCTCCTATAAGGCAGCATAACCCATGCCAATAACAGACAATATATACAATACTAGGTAGTTTTGCAGAAAATGTTCTTCTGAAGTGTCAGTGTTTAATCTGCAGTGCCCCAAAGCTTAGTTTGAAGTGCACATCCCCAGTCCTATATTCATTTGTATGTATGCTGACATGTGGGAAGCATGCTCGAATGTCTCATGCAAATAAAATAAATAAAAAACTGGGCAGAACACAGTGGTATGTGGTTTCATTTATAATCGCCTCAAGTTTAGTTAAAATTCTTGCTCCTTACTTGCCAGTGGCCTAGGGTAATCATTTGTCAAGTTCATATTCCACAAATACAATGCTTTTGACTGGAGAATGTGTGCATCTCTGAGTGGACATCACTCCTGGTTATTAAGATGTCTAACATGGGATAGAATAAAGCTTATTCAGAAAAGCAGTTATTCTGTTATTTTGATAAGCATGGGTAAAGCAGCTTCCCATTTAATATTATCCAAGTATCCACACTTCAAACCAAAAATTAACAGAATATGCCATTTCTTTATATAGCCTGTTTTGACCCTAGTAAGACGCTTTTCTGCTGAGCTCATTTGGGTAAATTTTGAATATATTGATTAGTTCATTTTTCTGCACATTGTGTTATTGCATCTGTCCTGGATTAGATCTGTCTAGAGAAGAACTCAGTCTGAGATTTGAGTTTAAAAGCCTCTGCAGCGTCTGCATGTGTCCTGCAGGTGTCAGCAGTGTTAAATTGATATGCTGGACATTCATTCACTAAAAACTGCAATCCTAAATTGCACCAATACAAAGGTTGTGGCCTGCCCTGTATGGGCTTTGGTGGGAGAAAAAATTAATCTATGCAACCTGATTATATATAATTCCACTAATACCATCTGTTGCCTCAGCTTGTATAATATACATTAAATCTACAGGAATGGGGCATAATGAATCATTTTCATGGTCATGGTCATGGTTCCAGAAAACACTCCAAGAGATATCTCAGATTATGAAATGTTACATTCAAATCACCTGAAAAGCTTAATCAAATTAAGAATGTTGCAACAATTCTGGCTCACTCCCTTTACAAAAGGTGAAAATCATATTGTCATAACGCTCAGAGGTTGGGGTAAAAGAGAATTAAGTTTTTTCCCCCCATGTGAAAAGGAGATTTGAGTTATACCTGATATTCACTGCTATATCAATTTCCGGATTTTAAGAAAAAGCTAAGCAAGCCAGCCAGTGTTACAAACTGAGATATGAACGCTAGGAGCTAAATGCACCTTAAACCTAGGTTATGGGTGCAATAACGGAATGTCTAGGCAGATTTTTTCATAACAAGAATACAAAGCTGAAAATGAATGAACTGCAGCTAAAATATTATGCTCATTTTTCACATGATCTGGTCCTTCCCCTGCCCACCCCCCTAATATTCTTAAGAGGGTCTCTTCTACAGTCTTCAGAGAGTAGCTGGAAGTGGGGAGGCAGAAAATGGTCTTCCTTTCCTTCCACTCTGCAGTTTGAAATCTTGGGCACAGTACTGCACCCAGAGCTCAGAAGCTGCTCATGCTAATGAAATTCCCTGTCGCAAAATGAGCCTAGAACAATGGGAGCTTCGAACACTTGACACCTGATATATTCGTACACACTAGCACAGGTAGTAGATGGACTTTAAAACTGCAAGGAAAGTAGGGAATAATCATACAAGACAACACGTTTGCAGGGGCTACAGCAGTAGCAAGCTGTCTCTCCTAACTGCCAACGACACTTAAGAACCTCTTTGATCCATAGCATAACCACTGTAAGTAGTAAGAGTATTTTCTAAGCAGTTGGCTCATCACTGGATTTGCTGATGTGGAGTACATGCTGCAGACAATGAAGTCACAGCCCTAACATCTATGCAGCTGAAGCATAAACACTACCTTTTATCTGGCAGTAAAACAAAGTCCAGTTTCTTGTGTTACAACATGAATTTTTAAACTCTTACAATGGACATTAAGCACGTCACACTACCTGGCACAGCCTGTCAATATTTTCCTCTGTTGGCATTACAAAATATATTGCTGGAACGTCTGGAATAGAATCTCGATCGGAGTGCAGAAGACTGGAAATAAAAGAACAAGCTTCATTTGTGAACTGTTTTACTCTTTCTTGAAACAAATGGAACAACAACAAAAAGCCCTAGAAACAAAAAAGGCTTCAACAGCTTCAATCCTATGCACACTTGCTTGGGCAGAGCTTGACCGTGCAATCAGCCTTCTTCCAAGTAATCATCTATTGGATTGGGCACACGGCACTTTCTACACAATTTGCTGATGCAGAAGTAATGCTAGTTTTTCTTTAATTGCAGTTTAACTGAAAGTCTGCCCAAGGAAGGTGTATTCCTTTCTCTCCTGTTCCCTTAACTATAGTTAAGCAGTTTGTGGACCACACATCATGAACTGCAATCAAGGTTAACCACGGCATCTCAGTGTACCCATTAATAGCTTGTATGATTAGTCTGAGAAAAGGAAAAGGAGCTGTCTCAGGTGTTTCGGAACTATGACTTGAAAAGGTAGATTGCATAGACTTAAGTATAATGAAAATATGTTTTTCAGATATGCTCTTACTGTATGCCCAGTAACTTGCAAAATTAAAACTGCTTTCACCCTTCTCTTAATTTTGTAATCAATGTAATTGATTTATGTGCTGTTTTAGGTAAAGACTGGCATACTTAGACATGCCAGAGCTTCAGTCTGCTCTTTACAAGAGAGAATACATCACTGTAAGCATAACTAGCATCCTTCAGCTTCCCATTATTGACCAGTTACCCAGCTGGTGGTTTAACATGCAACCTTATCCTCCTCACCATAAAAAAACCACATGTTTTTTCAAACAACGTATAAAGTAACACAACCGCAAAACGTATACATATAGATACATACAGATGTAAAGTAATGCCCATGTCTCTTAATTCTTTCACTGACAATAATGGAGATATTATATCTTGGCCAAATCTGTCATAAATGAGAACCTGCAACACAAAAATACCTATTAGCATAATTCCAGTAAGGAACTTGACATATTTAGGGGAGAGGATAGGACTCTTTTGAGGTCAACCAATCAGAGAGGAAGAAGAATGCTATGGTCAGGTTTTATTAGTTGCATACACACTAAGCAAACTAGAAAGCAATGTCAGTGCATGGATCACCATTCACTTCAGTGGGGCCTGAGCAGAGGTTGTGCAGCAGCTTTATGTCCATGAGCTTGTAATTATTTAACAGATAAAGGGGTCTTAAGCAACATTTCTGATTTGAAGGAGTCAGTCACATTCTCATAGGCTTTGAAATAAATACAGTGGTACCTCGGGTTAAATACGCTTCAGGTTACATACGCTTCAGGTTCCGCTAACCCAGAAATAGTACCTCGGGTTAAGATCTTTGGTTCAGGATGAGAACAGAAATCGTGCTCCGGCGGCGCAGTGGCAGTGGGAGGCCCCATTAGCTAAAGTGGTCTTCAGGTTAAGAACAGTTTCAGGTTAAGAATGGACCTCCGGAACGAATTAGGTATGTAACCAGAGGTACCACTGTAATTTTCTTTAAAACAAATTATTATTTAAAAAATATGAAAACAACAGGAAAGCATTAAAATTTTTTGTTTGACATTTGCAATTTTTTTAAAAAAAAATAAGGGCAGCCTGTCATACAAAACCACGAGAGAATATTTGGACATAATAACTAACCATGATTTATTGTGAAGGGAATAATTCTAGATGAACCATTGGCTAAAATGCTTTTCCTGCTCCCTCCAGTGCAGTTGAATTAAGGTTTTCCCCCATTTTTTTTATTAAACACAGTTTAGTTTCTAAATCAATCAATCAATCAATCAATCAATCTCAATGTTATATCTCAAGCTTCAACTGTACAGTGGTACCTCTAGTTACGAACTTAATTCGTTCTGGAGGTCCGTTCTTAACCTGAAACTGTTCTTAACTAGAGGAGTGCTTTCCCTAACGGGGCCTCTTGGTGCTGCTGCGCTGCCGGCACCCGATTTCCATTCTCATCCTGGGGCAAAGTTCTCAACTCGAGGTAACTCTTCCATGTTAGTGGAGTTTGTAACCTGAAGCGTTTGTAACCGGAGGTACCACTGTATTTAATGTTGTTTGTCAAAACCAGGCAACTTCATAATATATGGCTTGTTTCAAGCTAATCAGAGTTAAGATTAACTGGAGTTTCTCAGGGTCACACAACACTGCAAGCCTCAAACAAATGAAAGAAAGGAAAAGCTTCAGAGCTCCTCATTGCAGCCATGCCAGAGAAGGGGGTAATGGGGCAGTGTGCATCTGATGCTCACCTAGCTAGTTCCTGTCAGAATTAAAAAAGTGTTTTATGATGACATCTGGACTTAAAAAACAACTGGAAAAAGTAACATGCACAATAAAGGCTGAAATGGTTCTATCATGCAACATTAAAAACACAGTCACAAACAATGTTTCTTAAACCATTAGTACAGTTTCCTCAATAAAATCCATCACCAGTGTCAAATATACTACCAAAGGAATTACTTCTATCTACTCAGTTATGTTTACTTTCACAGAGCTCTTCTTTATGCAGTTCTATGGGGTCACGAAGAGTCGGACACGACTAAACAACAATTAAAACACTTTCATTTTCATTATCAGCAATTGGTCCAAGTCAACAACCTATTTCATAAAGCTATAAAATGTCATTTTCAAGAACAAGGAAAATAAGTTAATTTGAAACTAGAAATGATTACCATGGATGTAAAATTGGCATATAGTTTGACTTACTTTCCATACTGGTTCACCTGTACTGTTTTTAACAGGTGGCACATTGAAATTCAACATACGTTTTAGAGCCACTGAAAATGAGAGAAAATAGGATTTTGAATACTTTTGAAAACGTATGACTAACCACATAATCTATTGAGAACCTTTTCAAAATATTGCAATCTGACTATATGTTATTTAGAAATAAACAATGTTAGAGTTTATTTATTTGAGATTATTGTAGTCAAGCAGTATATAAATTGTTAAAATAAAATAAATAAAGAGGCCATGGCTTATTTAAATTAATAACAACATTTGTCAAGATGTGTGGATATTGTAGCAACTGAAGAGACAAGAACCTAAGAGCAGAAACTGGTATTGTAAAATAACAGTGTGTTTCCATTGTACTTCTTATGTACCAAAGCCTTCTTATACTCAGAGACATAAGTATGATGAAAATTGATGTGAAAGTCATATTAGATATTCCCAAGGCTCTGCCCTGCGACTAAAACTTTTAAAATAATCCATGAACAAATGCATGAATGGGAACAAAATGGCAAAGGAGATTCAGCAGAAAGTGTAAAGTGTTGCACACAAGGGCACTGAATTTACATATATTCTGTCAAGTCCAAACTGGTAGTGACTTCTCAATATCTTCGACATATGAAGAATGAAACGGTAATAAAAAATGTGTGTGTGTGTGTTGAAGTCTGATGAAGAAGTCTAGTCCTAAACCCAAACCCCGACATGGGTGAATCCGTGAAGATTTCATACACCTTTGCAGTATGTGTTCCAGAATGGTTTCTTGAAACATTTTTTACTACTAAATACATGTTCAGTATGGAATGCTTTGGCAATTACAAGCCATTGGGACATACTACACTGACCTGCTTCTGACTGGATAACATAGGCAAATCTGTTTGTTTGAAACAACCTTCCCCAACCTGGTAAGCCCCAGATGTTCTGGACCACAAGTCCAACCAGTGCTGATTGCGGCTAATGGGAACTAGTCCAAAAACAACTGGAGGACACCAGGTGGAGAAACTCTGACTTGAAGGGCTGTGCTTCAGTTTGGAGTAGTAACACCAGCCATTAAAATCACAGAAAGACACCCAGCCTAAAACCATCACGATTGCATAGATGACATGTTCAGAACTCCTCAGAGCACAGCTTGAAAAGATGAAAACAATGCTGACTCTGATAAACCTTATATTTTCCTTTGAGGATGATGCGTGTAAGGTACTAAAGGGGCATTTCTTGGGGATCATTTGTTCTTGTATCTTCTAACAATGCCTTGCAAATTGCTTAACGCGGGTAGGCGGATGATGCAAAGGCTGCTTTTAACAACTAATAGCATGACTCCACTTTAAGTTTAAGGGCTCCTTTGGAATAATTGTAATGTCTATGGAACTGTGACGACAGTCTCTTTGTGGACATGATGGGGGTGGGGTGGATTCCCCCCCCCCCTTTTTGTACCAACTTAAAACTCCGTAGTGGTCTATGAAGTACCTACTGCCCTATAATCCCAAAGTGTTGTTGCTGTTCTTATAAAACCCGAGGGTTGGAGGCAGCGAAAGAAGAAACACAGCCGCGCCAGGAAACTAAGAGCAGGATGCGGGGTCAATACAGGGAACCCTCTCGGCGCCTTGGCCGCCACGGGGCAACCCTCCCCCCCAAAGTAGGGCAGGGCTCCGCTCCTCCAGAAGCGGGTCGGCCAGCCAAAGAGAGCCTTCTTCGCGCGGGTTTTAAAGGAAGAGCCCCCGCAGGGGATGCAGAAAGGAGCAGGCCGCGCGTATCCTCCGTGAGGTAACAAAGACGCCGCGAAACCCTCCCGCCGAGCAGGGCAGCGGTGGCGGCCCCGCCGCACCCCGCGGGCTCCCCGGCAACAGAGGGCCGGCGCCCCTTCGAGCCTGTCCCCGAGAGAAAAGCGGGGAACTCACCCGTCTGCTTCTCCCGGATGCTGGCCGCCATCTTTTCTGCCACTCAGGCCGGCTCCGCCCCCGTCGCCGCTACAGCAGCCGGCAGACGTGGCGCCCCGGCGAGGCGGCCCCTGCTGCTGCTGCGAGCGACCCGAGGCGCGGCGGGCGGAGCCTCCTTGCCCGGCGTCCCCTCTGGCTCCTCGTATATCCCAGCCGCCGGCGCCGCAACTGGGGCTTCTCGGTTATCTTCGGGGATGGTTGGAAGAGGAGAGGGCGGCGGTCTCCCCCTTCTGCTTCTTCCCACCGCCGGCTCTTCTCCCACTGAGGCGCTCGCGGCCCTCGCGCGGGACGGGGTGGGCGGTGCCGGATGGGGCGGTTCTGAGGTGAATTGGCAGTGAGGAGCCAAAATATAGGGAAGAGGGAGAAAACGCCACGCACAAAAGTTGCCTCCTAGGGGCCGGTAGCTTCTTACGCTTGAAACAGCTGTTAGAAAATATACAGGGTTTCATGGGGAAGGGCTGGGCAACATCCTAGATCTGACCACCATGTACCCCCCAACCCCCCCCCCCATTTTCTGTCTCTCTAGTATAATCGCATAAGATCATCATAATATTCTCAAGGCTGCAATCCTAGCCCCGTTTACCTGCTAGTAAAACCTCCTTAGATTCTGCTGGATTTACTTCTCAGTAGACGTGGGTAGCCTTGCTTCCTAAATTATGATTTAACTCCAGGGCTACCACTGGTTTTATTATTCTTTTGTGATGGCTTTTGTTGTTGCTAAACCCAATAGTCACACAGAACCTCTGTCTTCAGAAGTACCAAATATTAGTGGAAAGAGAAGAAAGCCATTGTGGGAGTAAGAATCTGGCTGACATTAAGCCATATGCAGAGTAGACCCACTGAAATGAATGGAAACATGATTTCAGTGGGTTTGAGTATGGCTTAATTGGATATGGCATTGTATTTATCTTATTTTGCCATATACTCTTTATCTTATTCAGGGCTTGTATTCCTAACTGGATAGTCCAAGTTTGGCCTAAAGTCACAGTTCTCCAGGTTAGCTAGTCAGAGAGGTTTACAAAGTGCTAGAAGTTGACATTTGGTCCTGTACACAAGCACTGTTGTTATTTAGGGAAGCTTTTTAATGTTGAATGTTTTACTGTTTTTTATATATGATGGAAGCCACCCAGAGTTACTGGGGCAGCCCAGTCAGATGGTCAGGGTACAGAATAAAGTAATAATAAAAATAATTTAGTCTACCACAGCAATTCATACACAAACCCACAAAAAGAACTGCTTTGGTGTGTCCCCCGCCCCTTTAATTGGCCACTGTAGGGAGACAGATGGAGGAATGTGACTCTGTTGATTCTTCTTCATCTCTCAGCAGCTTTCAGTACCATCCACCATGGTATCCTAGAATACCAATTGTGTTGGAAGCATACAGGCAGCCAGTGTTGTTCTAGATCCAATTCAATGTGCTGCTTTTGACCTATAAAACTCTATGGCTCAGAACTCCAGTATATTCTGGCATGTCTATCCCAAACATACCTGCATCCTTCTCCAGAGCCCATCCCCCTCTTTGGGGATGCTTGGAGGGTGGTAACAAGGAAGAGGACCTTTTCAGTTGTGGTTTCATTGGTTTAATGCCTTTTGCAGTGAAGTCGACCTGGCATCTTTGTTTCAGCACCAGACTTATCTCCTCCACCCAGCTTTTGATGGATTACAAATGGATGTTTTGCTACTGCTGTGCCGGCAATTTCCTGTAGCTGTTATAGGGATTGTTACATTTTTGTGGCATAAAGTATTACTATTTGTTTTTAATGTGTGATAAGGCACTTGACTGGATGTGGGTGGCACTGTGGGTTAAACCACAGAGCCTCGGACTTGCTGATCAGAAGGTCGTTTGTTCGAATCCCCGTGACGGGGTGAGCTCCCGTTGCTCTGTCCCTGCTCCTGCCAACCTAGCAGTTCAAAAGCACATCAGAGTTTAAGTAGATAAATAGGTACTGCTCTGGCGGGAAGGTACATGGTGGTTCCGTGCGCTGCTCTGGTTCGCCAGAAGCGGCTTAGTCATGCTGGCCACATGACCTGGAAGCTGTACGCCGGCTCCCCTGGCCAATAAAGCGAGATGAGCACCGCAACCCCAGAGTCGGTCACGACTGGACCTAATGGTCAGGGGTCCCTTTACCTTTAAGTCACTTGAAGACCTTTGGGTAACAATTGACTGACAAGTCAAATAACAGTATTTTAAAAAAATATAATTTAAAGGTTGCTTTATGGGATAATTATTCTTACTGAGCAATATTACCACCAGAAATGTGTAGGTCCAGAGCCCTACTGCTTCCAAACCATCTTCATGGCAGGGGAGGAGGAAAAGTGTGCTAGAAGGAATAGTCTTCTTCCCATTGGAGCAAATGGCATGGGGATGGCATGTTCCGGCACATTATGTGGCATAATTTCCAGCATGTTTATGTCACCGGGATTTCAGGGTGTTAGGATTCGGCACATTTACTTCTTCATGCTGCTGCCCATTCTCAAGGACCAGCAGGCCAAACATTGCAATTACCGTATTTTTCGTCCCATAGGACGCACTTAGTTTTTTTGGGGGGAAATAAAGGAAATTCCCCCCCTTTATTTCCCCCCCAAAAGCAGGTCAGGGAAACCGAACCAGGTCAAGGAACAGCGGGATGGTGGCGCTGTGCCTCCCTGCTGTCCCCCGAGCTTGTGGGGCTGGCCTATATCTGCCCGGCGCGAGGGGCGCTCTGCTTCAGGGCGCCCCGCCCACCGGGCGGCTGGCTGCTATCCGCAGCGTGGGGAGCCCTGTGGGGAACTCCTGCAGGGCTCCCCACGCTGTGGATGTCTGTCCGGCGCGCAGGGCGCTCTGCTTCAGGGTGCCCTGCCGGCCGGGCGGCAGGCTGCTATCCGCAGCCTAGACATCCCTGCGGGACCTCCCGCAGGGCTGCCTAGGCTGTGGAGGTGTTCCCGAAGCGCCGGGCACTCTGCTTTAAGGGCGCCCGACGCTCCGGGAAGCAGGCTGCTATCCGCAGCCTAGACATCCCTGCGGGAACTCCCGCAGGGCTGCCTAGGCTGCGGATGTGTTCCTGAAGCGCTGGGCGCTCTGTTTTCAGCGCACCCGGCGCTCCGGGAAGCAGGCTGCTATCCGCAGCCTAGACAGCCCTGCGGGAACTCCCGCAGAGCTGCCTAGGCTGTGGATGTCTTCCTGAAGCCTGGAGAGCGAGAGGGGTCGGTATGCACCGACCCCTCTCGCTCTCCAAGCTTCAGCGAAAGCCTCCATTCGCCCGATTTCACCTTCATTTTTGGAGGGGAAAAGGTGCATCCTATAGGGCGAAAAATACGGTATGTCCTACCTTCCAAGGAGCTCAAAGGGACAAAGAGTTTTGCTCCTCCCCATTTGCAGAGTAGGGATTTCAACCCTGGTCTCCCAGGTTTATCCACTACATCAATAGTGTAGCCTTTGTGAAGTGTATAGAAGCATTTTCAGAGGCGTGTTTTTGGTGGAAGGGGGTAGTAGTCTAAATTTGGGGATTTTTCTGTCTCATCTTTCAACCCCTCAGTGGAAACACAAAGTTTAGTTTATAATCTTTTCCATAAGTACCTGAACAGGAATCAAATAAAATATATAAGAATGGGAATCCCCTATCACACTTTAGGAAGAAATAAATCAGTGTCATTTGTGAATCTTCAGAGCTCTAATATACCAATTTTATTTGTAAAATGAAGCTAGGTAAGTAACACTGGACTATGATATAAGATATTCCTGTTTGCACTATTAACATTGTATGGTAACATGAGGATTATCATGAATCCCAGATGAAGAAACACCATTGTTGCACATGAACATCCTCAAAAGAATCAAGTCCAACTACATTTGAATGCATATATATTTAATACTGTTAACTGACACATCGTTGATTTATTGCACTTTATATACAGTACATGTAAATGACGGTTCTCCCATAATACATTGCTGCAAGTAATAGAAGAGCAAACAGACACTGGAAGCCATAGAAAGCCCCAGGAAATAGATATTACAGTTTTAAACAAAAACTAATATTTACAAACTTATAATTGTACATGCAAATTTGTATTCTACACTATTTCTACATAATGCTAATTGTTTAATCCCCCCCCCACCCATGAAAGAGTTCAATCATACAGAAATGGTGCCTTCCTTTAATCCAAATTACAGAACAAAAAAAATCAATGAATTTAAGAATGCTATGATAAAAGCATTCAGTGAAGTGTTAAAGTTACCTGAGCTGCCATAAGGAATACTGTTGCCCTGAATTGACATCTATTTGCGGATTCCATTCATGTGCAGTTTATACTACTTATGCTAGTATCTATGTAGCATTACAACTCTAATAAAGTAGTACATATTCAAATAATCACAATTAGGAGAACTTAAGAGGTTCACATCCTGTGCACAGAGGTTTTAAGGTAGAAATAGCACAACAGCATTTTCTTTACTCCTAGTACTTTAACCCAACAAATGGCTAAGCTAACAAGGTCATAAAATCACAAAGTGCAAAGAATAGATTGCCAGGATGCACCAATCATGGGAAGTAAATTAAATCCACAGATACTGCAATATAAAATACAATGATCAAGACTTCTGTAGGGAACACAGATTATACAGTAGACCAGTGGTATCCATACTTTTTTCAAAGAGGGCCAGATTTGATGAAGTGAAGGGCCATGAGGGCTGACCAAAGTTGTTGATCTTGTTTTTTAAGATTGAAGTTGTGGAGCTTTTTTTAGGATTGAAGTTGTGGAGGTCTTTTTAAGGGCCCCGAAACGGACTTTGGACATGCCTGCAGTAGACCAACATGTTTAAACTTAGAGGGTTCTATTCCATGCTGTATGAATAGAGCTGCTCTGCCCCCAAACATCTCCAGAGGGTCCCCCAACCTTCTGGAACAGATTTTGAGGGGGGAGGGGAATGCAGGGAAGAAGAGAGAGGAAATTCCATTGTGCAAATGGAAAAGCTTAATTGAATACAACCCATAGCAGCCCAAAATCCTTTCTTCCTGTAGCCTACAAATTTTTGCTAGTTTGGGTAGCCAGCAAAATCTCTGCATTCCCCAGTACGGGAGGGCGCTCATTTCCAATGCTTAGCATGACATGGAATGTCTTTTAATGCTCAGCATGTCTGAGAGGTCTTTTAAGCAATTCTCCTCCCTGTTCTTAAGCTCATGGAAAAGATTGAAGCATGTTTATATGATGCTTATGATGTAACCTGGAGGATTTTCAAAGCACAGTGCAACTGCAAATATATAGGCCTGCAAAACCCAGGGCAGGGAGCAGGACATAAAGAAAAGCCATATACAATCCAACACAAAACACTGGAAAATTATCTTTTTGAGTAAGTGAAATACTTTACAATAAGGCGGATAGCTCAGTTGGTTAGAGCGTGGTGCTGATAACACTAAGGTTACAGGTTCAATCCCCATAAGATACAGTTGCATATTCCTGCATTGCAGGGGGTTAGACTAGATGATACTCTGGATCCCTTCCAACTCTATGAGTCTATTCTAAGGTTCTATACAGGACTCACAGTGTAGTATGGAATGTTTAAATGTAAGGATCTATGCTACACAGAGAATAATAATTCCTGCAACACTGCAATTCAAGATGTATTTCTACATATAGTTTGTTGCCATTCTCATAACAGGCACATATAGGGCCTTCAATGTGTGTGAATTTCTGCTTGCTTTCATTTGAACTTTGATATGAGTTTGGACAAGAGCGGTGGACTTGTAATCTGGTGAACCGGGTTCGCTTCCCCGCTCCTCCACATGCAGCTGCTGGGTGACCTTGGGCCAGTCACACTTTTCTGAAGTCTCTCAGCTTCACTCACCTCACAGAGTGTTTGTTGTGGGGGAGGAAGGGAAAGGAGAACGTTAGCCGCTTTGAGATGCCTTAGGGTAGTGATAAAGCGGGATATCAAATCCAAACTCTTCTTCTTCTTCTTCTTCTGCACATCCTTTTGACATGGCCCTTCTCTTGAAGTCAACCTCACCTTTTCTCTCAAATGATTGACATCTAAGTGTCCATGTTCTGTCTTAAGTCACTTATAACTAGCACATAAGAATATGCTTACACTTCTATGAACTGCAACACCTTTACACATCAGCACATTTTTCTAATACCAAGGAAAATATTTGGAATGACTGTAGAACGGAAATTTAATTTTAAAGCAGCTGGGATACTGCACCACAGCTGTATTCAGTGTCATAAAGCTCTGTTATTCTTTTAATATATATATATATCTGACAAAAGTTAAAATGAGGTATTATGTTTAGCTTCCTTATTATAGTTCATAAGTAATAGCTAGGATACTTGAAATTCACTTAGAATGTAAAATATTTTCTCATCTCAACAAACCAAGAAGTCAAAACTTACACAAAAACATGATTTTCTGGCTATATTACAAACCAATGTAAAAGGGATTTGTGAATCTAGTTGTCTGCTAGTGTATATTTGATTATAATATAAATGGATGGATGGTACAGTACATCAGCAGACAATTATGTCACCAGTTGCCTTATGTTATGAAGTGGGGCTGTGCTAAGGATGAGATTGGGGCACAGTGTTAAAAAGAAACCAAATAATGCAAAATGGTTTGGAAAGCTTTGTTTGTTCATCATTTTGAATCAATGTTCAAAATGTAAAGACTGAGATTAAGCCATTTCCACGATCAAGTTGCAAGTCTGTGAGGATGAACGTGTGTGTTATCCAGTAGCAGCTAGCAAGCTTCTTAAATGCTTCATCATTCAATTTTCAGCATCCATGGTAGTGACTAATGCACTTCTGATTCTAACCTTAGAGTACTTCTGATGGTGCAATCCATAATTCTTTTAAACTTCTCGTAAGACTTTGTTATTGGAAGCTCTAAACAATTAAGGTGTCTCTTTCCAACAGGGTATTTTATATGCAGAAACTTAACTGCAGGCTCAGGATCAAAGCCAATGGGTGGGATATCACGAATGCCAGTTGCAAACACTAAGATGTCCTCTAGAGTTACTGCTGACTCACCACCTAGACCAAGAACGAGGAATTTGATTAGCTGAAAACAGCTTTTACAAGATTTTCACATTAGAAGGTAAGAGTGACTCAAGCTAATGATAAATTGACCATAGTTAATCATTACTGCAAATGTAAAGTGAAACTAAAATTCATAGGCAAGGCTTGTCTTAAGAGTTTGATAAATAGGAACTGAAGTCTTTTTTAAAGCCCCCAACACATTCCAGATTCCTAGTTCAGATTCATTTAGGTGGGTCCATTTTTTCTTACCTTCTGTTTCCTGTAAGTAACCCATCCAGAAATCTAGACTTCTGGCTTTGTCTGCTCCTGGTACACAGTGGATAGCAAAGAGATCACCAAGAAGTTTTGCTGTAAGTTTCTCAGGCTTGTGACATAATATGCTACAGAATGCATCAGGATTCATCTGCATTTTTTCCAAAACACCAAGTGTTTTCAAACCTTGTCTAAAGCTAAGGGGGAAAGAGACAATGCATTGAACCAAGAAAGTGCTAGGAGGTTTTTTTGTTTTTAAAAAGATAGGAAAAAAACTGCCAAATTCATTTGCATATTACAAACACCACTTTAAATTTCTAGAAGCAGTAATTCCTTAGGGCTTTGCTGGAATTATTAAAAACAAAACCAAACCAAACCAATTTACTGATATATTTCTGTACATGTACTAGTCAGAATACCCTTGCTGGAGCTGGTACCAGCTACAGATTCTAATCAGTAATTTATTTTAGAGCTTCTAAATTTTCCTGAAAGCTACTCACAACAATGGATGGTGTCCAAGTGTGGCATCCAGCTTACAGGAGTTTCCCTCTTTTCCCTTCTCCCAGGCAGCCCCAGTACACTCCCTGAAACCGTTCTGGAAAGTTGGGGGATCCTGAAGGACATATTAGGGAGCAGGGAGGCTATAGAGGCAGCCAAAAGGGGAAATCCTGTCACATCCACAGGTAAAATGATGGATCTCGCCCCAGTGAAAGAAAGCTGCAGAGCTTCCTCCCTTGGGACACTATTAAGTATATTTAAGTATTCATCCAACAACTCAGTTTTTCAAATTTGAAATACCAAATATCTTTAAGCATTTTTGAGTAACAACGTAAGATGAACAACATTAAGAACAGGCCCGTGGCTCACCTAGGATCATATTCTCAGTGGCTGACCAAATGTGTGAGAGAAGCCTGCAAACTGGACATGAGCGCAACAGCACTCTGCCTACTTGCAATTACCAGCAATACATCTTTCACTTGGTGTCATAATAAAATTTTATATTTTCAGTACTAGTAAATGAGAGGGGAAGCCACCACTAGAACAATAAATTCTTCATAACACGTGAAACTTGACTTGTAAAATTTTAATTTATAAATGCAAAACATGAGTTAATTCACATGGAAAGAGTGTGGCTACAGAACCCTGGAGTATAAACTGCAAAAGTATAGTAATGGGTTCTATGTGCAAAACAAACCTTTCAAAAGGTAAAAGTGTTCTCTTTATGACATGGTAATTCAATATCTCATTCACCAACACATTCTTATCATGTAGAGCTGTTACAGGTTTCAAACATCCAGCAATGGCGAGATATTCAGAGCAATCACTTATTGCTGATTCTAAGCTGTTCAGAGTTCTTGCAGATTTTATCTACAGTAAGAAATCAAACATCAACTAGTTAATTTGATGAATAAATTCAAATGGATGGATGCAACTTCCTCTTTGTTTCAGATCTTATGTCTGATCACTTTTGGCTGACAAATAAGTGGCACATATATTATGCAAACTATTGCTGAGAAAAGAAATGCCCTCAATACCAAATTGATTTAAGATGTTAAAAGAGAAAAAAATACCAAGACCCATCCCTATAGTGCTATGCAGTTGTAGAACAACCTACCTTCTCTATTGTCTGCAGAACAGTCACATCAGCAACATCTTCAATAGTTGGTTTCACATTCTCTGTGCCATAAACAAGGCAGTCAAACAAGGTCTTGGAAAAGAAGCTAGGAGATGGCCCTCCATGAACCAGAGAAACTGCTATCATTTTTCCAGCTTCATAGTATAAATTATCTTTAAGAGCTGAAAATACAAAGTATGTAAAATTACTCTTGTGCTTACTAAATGCAGCTGGGATGAGCCCCAATCAATCTAACCAACTGCACACATACTTCAATATTCTGTTTCCCATCCAATAAAATGCCCCTGGAAGCCCAGAAAAAGTGCACAGAGGCCACAGCTCTCTTCCCCCATTTGTGGCCAGCACTTAGTATTCAGAGGCACCATTCATCTGAACAAGTGCCCATCTTCCATGAATTTATCTAAATCTATGTAAGCCAACTGTACTTATGGGATACAAAAGAAATGGGCTGGACATTTATGCTAAACTACCAGGACTTGTCTGTTTCCCTTCCCCACTGCATACCCAACCCCTGTGGTCACAAAAAGCTGCCCTGGAGTTTTAGTCAGAAAGGAAACTGAGCCATCAACTCTACTTCAAGAAACAACGGGGGCAAATGCTCAGGGTTTTTTTGGTATGCCAGCAAATATGCTCACCAGAGCTTAACAAAGACAATTTTCATTACCCCAAAAACCATGACTTAAAACTATTTAATAGTTCTCCTGTCCCTTGATACATAGTAAAACACTAGAGCAGAAGGCGTCTCCTCTACTTGTATTGGTTTTTGTTACCTGGACAGAGTCAATAAAAACTCAAAAATACAATTACCAGCACCCCTCTAATTGTAGTTGCTCCATCCACTACTACCAGTTTTGCTATTTCTGAGCAGCCTAAACAGCAAAGAGAGTAAGGAGACTCCTATATAACTAAGTGAATATTCCTATTAATATTAATTGGAGAATTCGTATTACAGAACTTGCAGTACACAGCCAGTGTGGTGTAGTTGATAGAGTTTTTGAATTTAGATTGTGGTAAGATCTAGGTTCAAATTTCTGCTCAACCCATGCAGTTTGTTTGGTAGGAAGACACTTGCTTAAGATCACCTAATTCACCTCACAGGCTTGCTGCACACCAACCACATCAAGAGTGCTCAGAACCCAATGGAGAAGGGAGAAAGAAGCATACAGTTGTACCTTGGATTTCAAAAGCCTTGGCTCCCGAACAAATCAGCTCCTAAATGGTCGAAACCTGGAAGTGAGTGTTCTGGTTTTCGAATGTTCTTTTGGAAGCCGAATGTCCAACAGAGCTTCTGCGGCTTCCAATTGGCTGCAGGAGCTTCCTGGACGTTTTGGAAGTTGAACAAACTTCCGGAACAGATTCCGTTCAACTTCCAAGGTACGACTGTATCCACTTTCCTCTAAAAACATTTCAAATGTTTATAATTTAGGCTTACCTTGAGAATCAAAAGACAATATTTTTGAGGAATCGCCTTCAAAGAGCGAGGAGTTCTGAAGGTGAAGAATCAGTAATAGAAAAAAATCTCCCTTTGATGAATCCATATGTGTTTTTGTCCTGCAGTTTATGTACTTTACTTCAATAGTATTGGCAGGATTGAAGCTCCGCTTTTGAAATCCCTTTAAGGCGCTATCCCAGATGTTTCGTCTATTGATATTCAGTCTTGTTCGTTTGGTATTAATTTGTGATCTTAATTCCCTCAGAATATTGGAAACTTTTCTTTGCTGCACTACAAGTTGCCTGCACAAAATAAAAGGACTGTTTTATTAGCACAGCATCTACTTAGGTATGTACAGCATATATAACCATACAGCATGTATAACATATATAACCATGTAACCTCAAGTTGCTCTATTTTTCCCCAGAATAAATTACTAATGGCATCCTAATAAGTAGCTCACTGAAACTGCTAACAGCATGATATCTCTCTCACTCTCTCTTTAGAATCAGCATACTTACTACTCAAAACAATTCAATAACATTTAAATAAGGAAGCACAAAGTTTCTTGTTGAGAACAGCGTCAGACAAAATGCTGATAAACAGCTGTGCACCATCTCTTTAAATACTATGTTCCCCACTCAGTTATGTATCTCAATAAAATCAGTGTAGTGGATTGTATCTAATACTATACAAGCAGACTTCTACTAGTGTGATTGGACTTCTCCTCCTCCTCTGCAGCCCCCTGTGCATCTCAAAAATATGCTCCAAAAGGTGTCCCAACCTGCAGCATATTTTTGAAGGTTTATGGGGGCTTCAGATGCAGGAGAGGAAGGAGCAGTTGCATATAATCCCCAGTCTCTATCTAACCTTAAAACAATGGTCTGGATCAAAAGAATCATTAAACTATTTCCACGAGCCTAATGGGCAATATCTAATTGTGATATCTTGATACTGCAATGAACTACTATTTGTGCAAATGTTATTTTCCTGTCCTTTCTTCCTCCCTCCAGCCAAAGAATCTGCTCTAGAAGGTCAAAGAAACATTTGGAGCTGATTTGGAGGCCAAGTCAGAAGGTGTGTGGGCAAGAGTAGAAGGGAAAGCCCCATTGTGTATGCTGACATGACACTGGATTTCAAAGTTGTTTCATACTTGTTCTCCTGCCCATAGCAGTCCCCAGTGGGAGGTAAAAATTCCACTGGGCTGCAAGCTCAGGGTCAATCCCTGCCCCCAAATTCAATCATTTGGTATAAAATAAAAAAGATTGGCTGACAGTTCAACATTTACTTACGTTTTTCTTAGTGTCAGATTCCTCACGGAAGGACTAATCACGGAGGAAGGGGATATCAGTCTATTATTCGAAGAGGGGAGATCTAGTTGTGAACACTGAGTAAAGGCATTGGGGCATATCTTTGGGGACCTAGAAGGGAAGAAGCCCAACCACCTTGTTAGTTGAGTTAGCCACACCCTGACTCAGAAACAGCTGAGTCAGGATACAGGTATCTCCAGCATACAATATTGCCCATGACAAGTGTACAGTCAGTAAATTACATTTGTTTTTTTGTAAATGAGTACTTCAGGCATGAAGGATTGCTTCTAGATGCAAACAAAATAAGATTTGCACCATGTCCTTAAACAAATTACATGCTTTATGCTACCCCCCATTCAAAGAATACATTGCTGTTTCTGAAGTCCCCAAATTTCAGAACAGCTTGTTGGATGGAATGAAGAGCTGCTACAAAAAACTCTGGAACATTAGGTTGAATTCATGATTTAGCCCTTTGATCAGTTATTATTTTTAGGCTCTAACTATAATTTGATAGTGCCGATGTTCACACAAGCTTTGCCACATGAATGAACAAGAATGAGCTGCAGCAAGCCTTAAATTTGATAGCACATCCCCACTGTCCAATCCCAGTGCAGGCTGGAGTTCAGGGGCAGAAAGTTTTGCTTTTGATTACCCACCATTTGCCACATCCTCTGGAATTGGGGTTAGTCTTAACCACAGTTAAACATGTCAGCTTCAGTAGCTATGGTTTGAAGCTGGCACTGAAAGAGTACAGGGAAGGTGGCTGCTTGGTGCTAAAAGGCAAGGAATTCCATAGTACAGGTGCTGCCACACTAAAATATCAATTTCTCACAACTGTGGAATGAATATTACGTGGCACCTTTAACAGTGCCAATTTCGGTCAAGTGACATATATGGAGTAAGGTGATGCCGCAAGGAAAACATTCCCAAGCCGTTATGGGCTTTATATAACAACAGTTAAACCTTAAACTTGGCTTGAACAAATCAGCAACTAGTACAGATCTCTGGGCAGAGGCATTATGTGCCAACAGGGCCTTACTCCTGTCAGCAACTATGCTGCAGCATTCTGCATTAACTGCAGTTTCCAGGCAAAGTGAAAGGGAAACCCCACATAGAGTATACTGAGTTAATCTAATCTTGAAGTCACCAGTGCTTTCCCAGCCCAGGAACAGCTGAAACCGTCATACCAAATGCAGCTGGTAAAAGACACTTTTAGCTACTGGGGCTACCTGGGCCTCCAGTGGCAAAGCTGGGTCCACAAGAACCCCCAGACTGCGCATCTGCTCCTTTGGGCATGGGGGTGGACCTCAGCCAGGACAGGCAACTGACCAATGTTACAGACTGCAGAACCAAAAGTAAGAACTCTCAACATCCCCCAGCCATGTGGGAGGAGCGAGCATAAACATGAGGTTCACTGCAGCTGATTCCTGTTCATTCACATTGTGTTCAACCGTGGTTTAGCATGATGTGTGAACACTGCCTGTTTGTTTCCACGCAGCTGCAAATGAAAGAACATCACATGCCTGACAAGGAAGCCAAGATGGGATCCAGGAGACTGTCTGGGACATTTGGGTGATGGCTCTTCCAGCAAGCTATCGCCAATATCTGTTTTTTCTGCCATACTCCGAGAACGCTTTCGCCATTTCTGACAGTTCCCTGTGTAATGAAATTAACACAATTTCTCATCCAAAATCTTTTAAAAAGTTTAAATTAATTCAAGTATAATGGTGAACAGTTTCATACCAGTTGATTTGGCAAGGATAGTTCTACATTCTATGCATTCCCAATTTTTCTCCCAACTTGTTAGTGAGGAACATGCCAAGTGAGTTCCACTCGAACCACAATATTGACAGCGCTTTATTTCCCATTTGCTAAAAGAAAAGAAAAATGCATTTCAAAAATTAAGACCATTAAACTTAAAAGAGAAGAGTTAACTCAATGTAACTAGTTATGGCTTCACTTTGCATCAGTATATTTCCCAAGATGGGACATAAATTTCAGTTGCAACATATATGTGGTAAAATGGGAGGTGCAGGCCAAAGATTACCAATATTATTTTATATTTAATATATTTACCCTGGCTCTCTTTAGCAAAGGATACAAGATACCTAGCAATAATAAATAATACACTTTTAAAAAGAATCAAACATAAATCCACAGCTGCAAAAGCACACTGGGCAGGACCCAAATGTTCTATTCCGCTCACAGAACTAGCCATTCAGTTCAACCTAATGGTAACTCAGCTCTACAGATAGTCAAAGTATGCCATATAGAAAAGCCACCACTTCATTGAAGGAATAAAAATAATGATGAAACCTTCCTAGTGATGGCATGGGACATGGACCAGGTCCTCTAATGTTGACACACCTGTTTCTTCAGAGTTTCAGATTTCTAAACATGAAGACCTAATGACTGGCAACATAAAATCAATATGCCAATATCTTATTACAAGGAAACAAAAACTCACCAGGCAATTTAAGTTAAGGATCACTAGTTTTTTTGTCTTAGTATAATGCCATATATAGAATAAGGTGATCAACAGCTACTAACTATGACAATTATGTTCTACCTCCACAGCTGGCCCTATAATGGGGCTTCCTACAGACATCTAGGGAAGGTCATTGCAAGAACAGGATGGTGGACTAGATGGGCCTGATCCACCAGGCACTTATGTGGTCATCATCATGTCCAACTGACTTTGAATTAATTTAATTTAATTTAATTTAATTTAATTATGGATGGAAGCAGGACAAGATGACATTCCTATAAACTACGAGCATATTTAACATGCTTATGTCCAAGGACCACATTTATTAATACCTATCAGGCTCATTGTAGTTTCTTCCATTTTCGCAGAGGCAGACATTGATGTCACAGTGTTGGTAGCACTGAAGAAGGTCCTGGTATGCATTCTCTTCCAGTTCCCAGGAGGCATCTCTGGAAACATTAAAACTTATTTGAACGTTTCAAGCCTACACTGCAGCTTTCCTTGTTTCAATAGTAATATATGATTTTACTATTATCAAGAGAAGATGAAATCTACAGAAAATCAGTAGCTGTTGGATAGTCTATGCTTTTGTAATTCAGATCTCCCATCTATCGGAGCAAGCTGATTAACCCCTGGGTTCCTGAACAACCAGCATTAAATTTTTTTGGAAAACTTCAAAAAAAGATTTCCCACATCCCTTTCTAGGGTTAAATGTGGCTTCGTATTGTGTTTGTCTTGACAAAAATCATTTGTCTCCTAATCTAAGTCTCTGTGCCTTCGTCTCTTAAGAAATGAGTTGTTAAAATACTTTGCAGTAGCTAAAATGTTCAGTTCTTTCCATCTTGCATCTTAATTTCAACCTTTACTATTAAAACTAATGAAAAACATGCCTCCTGCCCTTAATATAAACCCATGAAAAAAGCAGCTTAATAGAAAAATGATGCAAAATAATACACCATAAATTTCAAAAGAGAATTAACCATGTATATCTCACTCTCCTGTTAAATATACCTAGTGGTATACTGCCTTAACTATAAACCTGTACAATATATTCTTAAAAATAAAACAATATTTTGGGAGGTACTTACTTTTCTGGAATATGTAAGCCCATTCTCAACATTTCATTCTGAAATTTCTCTTTATTATTACATACTGGGCATCTAAAGAAAAATACCCCTGCACTTAGCGCTTGACACTGGATCCAAAAGAGAGAAAAATGATCAGTAAATCAGACAAGATTCTGGATGCTGGACAAGATGAGGGTACAACAGACAAGATGAGGGTACAACACAGTATCTGTAGTAGGCTATACTAATGACAATTTCTTTAATGCTTATTACCATTACTATATTTATTTATATCCTGGCTCCCCCCCCCCCCCGCTCAAGGATGCCTGTGCAAGTGAAGATCCCAGGTTCCATGCAGGTTCATATGAGAAAGAAAAACTTTCAGATAGCCTGGACCTAAGCTGTGTAGGACTTTATAGGTCATAACCAGCACGTTGACTTGTGCTCGGAAACAGACTGGTAGCCAGTGGAGCAGTTGTAACATTGCCTGCTATATCCTGTTACTTTTGCAAGTGCTTACTAGTTCTGAGCTTGTAAAGCTTTCAATGCAAAAAGCACATTTACTCCACAGTAGTTATGGCTAAAGAGTACAGGATGAGTTTGGCAGTTCTGTCCTGGTTTCCAACAGAAAACTGATTTTCTCAAGTACATGTTACTACATTTGCTCATATTCATTCCTTTTATCGTCCTCCCAAATCTTACTAATGACATTTAGATTGTAAACTTTGAAGTAGGGATATGGAAATTTGTTTGTGTACATGCATGCTTATGCTACTCTAGGAAACACCACTGATGCAGTATAAAACTTTATAGTTTGCTCCCATGCCAGTTATTATAGAATTTGTGACTCTTATTTCAGTTAGCTTTTAGTGCAGGGGTGGGAAACCGTTTCTCCCTGGTGGGCCAGATCTGTCTTTGCCCTACCACCATGGGTAAGATTTGCCAGGTGGGTGGAGCCATCACCTAACAATCATCTGATGTTGCAGCGATAGCAGGTAAAAAGCCTCTCTAGGAATGTTCTAAGTGTGCCTCTATAGCAGTCATGGCCAAACTTGGCCCTCCAACTGTTTTGGGACTACAACTCCCATCATCCCTGACCACTGGTCCTGTTAGCTAGGGATGATGGGAGTTGTAGTTCCAAAACAGCTGGAGGGCCAAGTTTGGCCATGCCTGCTCTATAGAGGCTTCTCAGGTTCATGAAGCAGTTTGCATAGAGAATGTTGCTAAATATGAAGGTCTTTCTTCAGTTTTAGCAGGGGTTTCAATGCAAACCCCTTCTTGATTCTGAAGCAAGGTACACTCCCACTGCTCATCAGCTGATCAGGATCAGCTGATGGGTGGGTCGGTGTTCATCTTGCTTCAGCAAAGGAATAGTAAGGAACTCACTTTAAAGTTCTTTGCTTGAAGCTGAATTGGTCCCCAACCTGAAATGAAGTCTCCTGGAAGAGGGCAAAGCTGGCTGGCTCCCTGAACAGGAACATTCAATTCTGCAACATTTTTATTGCAGGTCCTACTTGAATTAAACTATACAAGTGCTTTCCATCATTGTACAGCATACTTCTTTTTAGTAGTAAAAGGAAGTAATATTATTGTGGTGTTCTGGACATACTTGCAAACAGTCTCTATGGAACCAAGCGTTTTTGCAGCACGGACTTGCCAAAATGTTATACGATGGTGCATGTTCAACCAACTCTAAACATATGGTACACTGTGACGATCCTTTAGAGGTTGGGGAACGTTTTTGTGTGGGTCGGTGTTTCCAACAGTATGACCTGAAAAATACAGAGCCACTGCAAGGTTATTATCTGTAAAAGCTTACTGACATTCCAAGCAACAAAGAAACATGGGGCAACTTAAGAGCAACAAATTTCTCTTGGTATAAGCTTTTGTGGGCTGGAATCAACACCAGATATAGGAAGTGGTCACCTAAGTGGATATGTATATATAAACAATGCGTACAGAGAGAAGGGTGTTTTTAAGACCCAAAGTGGATATGTATATATAAACAATTCGTACAGAGAGAAGGGTGTTTTTAAGACCCAAAGTAAGCCAAATAAGCAAGCAATGAATGAAATAGCAGTAGAGGTGTTGCATGTACAGCAGAAAAGTTCTAACCAATGGTGATATCTGATCTCTAGGGATTTGGCAGGTGTTTATGTGGTTGCAAGATGAGAGAAGAGCAAGAGGGATTCCTGTTTTTATGTGAGTGGAAATCTGTCGTGCAAGTGGGACGCCACAACTAGATATCATCCAATTTATATATTGTATTTAAATAACTCCACATTAACAAGAACTTTGCAACTTGCAGCTTTTTGGCTCTAGTTAATTTTACTAAAAGTTAATGAAAAGAACTTACGGAAAATTTTCTCTGAATTGGAAAATGCATCCTCTCTCTACCCCACA
Organism: Podarcis vaucheri; assembly: GCF_965113315.1. NCBI lineage: Eukaryota > Metazoa > Chordata > Lepidosauria > Squamata > Lacertidae > Podarcis > Podarcis vaucheri. The sequence goes on from NC_138759.1 coordinate 37,509,810, forward strand.
AGGAAAGTGGTAACTTCGTTTGCATCTGGACGCTACACAACCAATTGAAGCACCTCTTTTCTTACAGATAGCACATTTCTAAAAACAAATACCATCAGTTGTTTTAATTTTTTTTTAGTAGTTATTCTAACCTCTCCTTAAAATAAGAAGCAATATATAAGTATATAAAATGTATATTAAGAGAAATGCACTGTTGAATAATTCATCACTACTAGTCAAAACAATAACAAGCCTTTTCTCAAATGTCCCACGAGGTGGAACCTCGACTTACGTACAGCTCTACTTACATACCGTTCCAGTTATGACCTTCAGTAGGTGCTTTGACTTATGAACTTTTCTCTAGATACGAACAGAGGCCTTGCCAGCAGCCCGGAGCTAGCCCGGCTGGCTGCGGAGCAGCGCTGAGGTCTCTGCTGCTGGGGAGAGGGCCCCCATCCCACCCCCGAAGCTGTGGAAGAGGTGCCGCCTGCAAAAGGCACAGCAGGGCGCACTGTAGCCCCAAACCCCGCCGAGGAACTAACCTGAGGAAGTCCAGAAAAAAACCTGGCCTGGCAAGAAAAAAAAGTGACCTTGGCCAAAGTGAACCAGCTCTTTACTGACCCTTGCCTCACCCCCAGCTTGTAGCCAGGTAAGCCCACCCACCCTCAGTGCACGTAAGAAAAAAAAAGGTTATTTTTTTTCATCTACAGTACTGTCTTATTTATTTTATAGTACAGTACATTGATTATTGCCTTCATTTTATGGATCTATGGTCTCGTTAGACAGTAAAATCCGTGTTAAGTTACTGTTTTAGGGGATGTTTCTCATCGTCTAGGACGGATGAATTCACTTTTCCATTACTTTCTATGGAAAAGTGTACCTCTACTTATGTACATTTCTAGTTATGACTGGACCTCCGGAACAGATTATGGTTGTAAGTAGAGGTTCCACTGTAGTTCATTTTTCTATTATGTAAATGAAAATGTAACTAGCTTTCTTTTCTCTTTTGGTTCACTGCAAAACCAAGCAATAATCCTGTCATCTGCATAGCCACTCATTCAGAATTGTCCATTATCACTAGTATTTTGTATACAGAACTCCAGCTAATGTGAACATTTAAAATGCTGGTTTTCGATCTTTCAGATTTGCAAATAACTTTATATAACAACAGAACAGCATTAATGACTCTGTCTTAAAAATATATGTAAGTATCTTACTCCCAATTCCCACTCTACATCTTCAGTACTTCTATTTGTGGCAGAAATTTCTAGCATGCTTTTGGCATTTCCAGAACTGTTAGTTTAGAGATTTGATTAATTTTGCTTAACACCAATCACAGAGGTTAACTGTTTTTATACAGTTAATTCTACAGGTTACCTGAGATGTGATTTGGCTTTCTCAACTTCAAAAAAAAAGAAGAAGAAAGAAGCAGGATTGTTTACTACAACTAATTTTTTTAATTCCCTGGGTTTTATTCACTGCTATCCTAACCAGTAACTAGAAATGACTGCTTAATGCTATACAGATTTCTTTAACCAACACAGTTGCATCAATATCTGCCTATAATGCCAGAGCAAGACTGTAGCCTTAGTGAAACTCAACTATACCATATTCTAGCATATTGTACTGGTATACATGATGCTATGTCCTTCTGGTCAGATAACTCTTTGGAACAGTCTCAACATTCAAGATATATTCTTACCAGTCTTGCAGCTCGATTAATTTCTTTTTGGATGTCCTCAGGTAAAAACCCATAAAAACCTTCTTCGTCTTCACCTCTCTGCCAAATCCCACTTGACATTAACTACAATAAAGGAATGGATTACTGCTAAGTTATAAAAATGATAACTTTCCACTTGAGAAAAAACATTACTGAAGAAACCCACGTACACATGCTTTGCTGCAGCTGATCATAATACCACCCAAGGAGGTGTTGGTTTTCACTGTAGCAAAGTACTTAGAACTTTGCAGGTTCAAAAGAAAATACTTACCACACAGTAATAATGAACAGTGAGATTGTAGTCCTCGTAAGTCCTCCTTTCCCCATACTTTTCAGGACGGTCATCAGCCCGTTGACAAAATTCACAGGCTAAAATATTAAGAAGCAATTTTATATAGTGCGTTAGTTCTCTGAAATGCCACTTTTTCTTTAGATGTTTAACAGATGTTTCAAGTTGTAAGATATACCCTTTCGACACAAAGCAACAATACCTGGACACAATGGGTTGCATCCAGTATCCCTTCCATTCCAAGAAGGGACTGAGATCTAGCAGATGCTCCTGCTAGAGGAAAGTGGGGAGGGGGAGGAGGCATTGTGTGGCATGATGTTCAGAGACAGGAATGAGCTGCAGTGAGTGCCCCTCCCTTGCACGGCTGGGGAGGGCGTTTGGAAGCACTGAATGAGGGGAGCATGACCCTGAAGCTCCCCGTGGAGTATTTCTCTATGCTGAACTATGTTTTGGCACAGAGGTCACCCATATTTCTGGAACAGTGGCAATTCACAATCACAGACACATACACATACACTCCCTCTTCAAAAATACGGGAACATTGCATCCAGTTGTTGAGTTCAATAGGAAAAATCAGAACTAAAACAAAATTGCTAGAACACTGAAGATTGTCCAACATGGGGGATTTAGTGACTGATCAAGCACGGATAACAAAGCCAAGAACATGATACATAGACGATGAAGCATTCTATGTCTGAAGATTTGGGGCAGGGACTGCAAATCTAATTGCAAGGTTAGGTATCAGTTTAAATAAATCTTTCAAATTCCATCTGCCAGTAATTACTGCAGTGCTTGTTTGTAGCAGGTTAGTGTGGTATAGAGGTTAGATTAGGACCTGGGAGACCAAGGTTCAAATTCCATCAGCTAGAAAGCTTACTGGTTGACCTTGACCCTCTCTCAGCCTAACCTACTTCACAGTACCTTTGGGAGGATAAAATGGGGAGGAGAACAATGTATGGAACCTTTAGCTCCTTGGTACAGCTAGGCTTATTAAGAATGGGGCAGAGTGACAATGTCCAAGAATAGTTAATTATCCAGCCCCTGAAACAATTGTTACATGAATTTGAAATGGCAAATTGCACTAGCATTAAAAACACAGGGTTTTTTTTGTACAAATCCATGATTGGCATTTGGTTACATTAATTCAGGCTTCCTCAACCTCGGCCATCCAGAAGTTTTTGGTCTAAAACTCCAATGATCCCTAGCTAGCAGGACCAGTGGTCAGGGATGATGGGAATTATAGTCTCAAAACACCTGGAGGGCCAAGATTGAGGAAGCCTGCATTAATTACGTAAACATGCACGGTACTTACTCAATTTCTGAAGGCAGCCAACAATGTTATCACTCATCCTAGCGTTCTCCTTCCAACTGTTAAATATGGAAGAAGAAAAAAAATCAGTTGCAGCATACCTGATATTAGTCTTTTTAGTCTAGTACCATACCCAGTATTCTCTGTTTCAAATTAAAAACAAAGTACAGGAAACAGAATTATTGGTTTAACTACTCAGTATACTTTTGTGCTGTCATGACAAATCTGGCTTCAGGTTTTGTATTAATCAGTAGTTCATTGAAATTTGCCGTTATTTTTAAAAGTAGCCACAACAACATTTTTAGAATAAACTTGAAATTCAGAAAAGCAAATACATTATCTTTTCGGTGGTACAAAATTATCTGGAAGAAAATAAGCTCCTAGCGTCCTTGCAGTTAGCTATTTTGTCTCTGTGAGTCAGCTGAGAGTCCTGCCTTCAGTCTTCATCCAGAAAAATAAGATGATAAGGAACAAGTGAAGAAAAAGAAAAAAAGAGGGAAGGAGGGGTAGGGGAGGGGATGAGAGGGGAGTCGAGTTTTTGTGTCAACTGAAGAGGCAAGCAGTGAGATGAGGTAACAGGTCACAAAGGTTATTACTTTGGAGCAATTAGGTCATAAAGGCTCTTGCTCTGGGACAGTATAGTTGTTATCCAACACTCCAGAAAGGTAGCTCATGAGCCAGTAAGCTTATACAAAAGGGTATTTTGCCATTATAAATGCCTCTTGCTCCCTTGGAATGACTTGGAATGTTCCCTTGGGTACCAATCTAGTAGATTGATATCCAATAAAAATCTCAGTGGTAAGTTGAATTTCTACGCCTGTAAAATAAGACACTTTGCAACACAGCAAACCCCAAGATGCAAGTATCTTCCATGCCTAGTGCAAAGTTAATACTTTGCTTAAAATCTTCTTCCCAAACACAATATGTCAGTTTAGGTTAGCCTCCAACATCCCACTTCTCCAACAAGCAAAGATATCACAACAGTTTAGCTTTGCTAGCTGGAAAGGAGACTAATGAATTTGCACCACACTATTGCTGCATTACACTGACCATGTGTAAAGATTTGAATTAAAATCTAATTTTATTTGTTTTAGGAATACAGTATACACCAATAAAAAGTTCTGAAACAGATACTACATAGAAATCCTAGTTATAAGCTCCATGCAGGATCATCCATTTGGGAGAAAACAGGTCTGCAAAAATAAGGCTTTTGCCTGCTGCTCAAAAGACAGCTTGCAGGCATTTTATTCCACAAACAGAGCTCCAACAAGAGATAACTCTCTGCCCACCCCCACTTCAGAGGATGGCTTCCAAGAGGGACATTGGTTTGAAATTGGCAAAAGGCCTCTGCTTTGGCAACAGTATTTAGCGGACTATACAAAACAACAAAATCACAAATCTTTTTTGTTTTTGTTGATAATTGTTTTTAGATTACCTCTCCTGAAAAAATATTCTTTTCTCAATAATGTCCAAAGGCATTCAAGATCCACAAGCTCTAAGTATTTCAGCAGTGATATCATCTGTACAGGTAGGGTTCCCTGTGTAACATGGACAGAAGCAGATGGGAAAAGTTACAACCTTCACTATCTTCAATCATTCCTCTTACAGAAAAAGAAACTGGGAATATTTTATTATCCTAAACACTTGTCTATCCAGAAATAAGCAAAATACTCCTGAGTAAGCATCTTGAGGACCACAGCAGAAGGTTCCTAAATTCAGCAGATGGATAAAGAAAGGTATGCATGTGCACAGAGTCTTAATGATATTTAGCAAACTTACATTTCCTCTGCAGGCTTTTTTGTGTGGTGGAGCTTGGGTTATCTGGATCATGCTAAGTAATCAAAACACTGTTTTAAAAGCTTTATTTTTCTATTTCCAGACAGGTACAACATGGGCTACAAAAATACATTTCATAAGTCAAGGCTGATACTTTTTATCAAAAATTAATAAACGTAACAAGGCAGGTTTTATTTCAAACTTGAGATGGTGTCATGACTTCAGATAAAACAAAGGCAAAGAAAAGGATCCAGCTGGGGGGCTGTATCCTGGGCTTCTTCACCTCTGGCAAGCCACTTTGACAGGTGGGTGGGACTGTCCACCTGTCAATCACCTGATGTCACCACGATTTCAGAGAAGCTATCTGTCTCTTTTGCAAGTAGCGCTTGAAGTCATTGCCGAACACCATTTTCTTCACACCCTGCTTTCATGCAGGGACAAGCTACATTCCGGAGTTCCCTGTTCTCACTGGGGCTTGAAGTCACACCAAACAGCTGATTGCCACTGACTTCAAATCCCAATTTTGTCAGGGATCCACTCCACCTGGGAGCTCTGATTGAGTACTCCTGAATGGAACCAACCCTAGCAGGTCTTGGAAGCCCTGCTTACCCAGAAACAAGCAACAGTACACTTTACAGCAGGCTTCCTCAAACTTGGCCCTCAGGGTTTTTTTTTGGCCTACAACTCCCATGATCCCTAGCTAGCAGGACTAGTGTTCAGGGATGATGGGAATTGTAGTCTCGAAACATCTGGAGGGCTGAGTTTGAAGAAGCCTGCTTTACAGCTCCCAGTTGTTCGTTTGCAACCATGTTTTTAACTGCCCCACACCTGATGTCATATAAACCACTCTGAAGATTTTCCCAAATCAAGTGGTACAAAAATTTTATGAAATAAAAAATAAATAGGAAAATGACTTGGGGCACGGCTTGGAGAAAATGGCTTTGTGGATAAAATTAGGACCCCTCCTGGGCCAAAGGTTCCCCACTGCTGAGATAAAACAATAGAACACCTGCAGCTAACAGTCACTTTTGAGAACTATGGAAAAAATGTTGTGTGTATTAAAAAAACCAACAACTTATTTTGGAGCAACCTCTGATTTCAAAGTCAAATCTACACTGCCACAGTCAGTCAGTTTTAAATAAAATGTTCTAAACAAACAAAACAAGGAAAGGAGACAGAATTTCAAATGCATGTTTTCCCTTCTGTTAACAGGCAACAAAGACAAGCTTTGCACTTCAGGAGCTTTCACAGATGCCATTTCAGTTCACTGTATGTGTCCTGAATTTAAATATGAAATGGTCTTAAGTTCACATTGTGGTTTGTGACAGCCTAATGCTACCACTTGAAAGGAAACCACTGGGCTATTTGTTTAGCAAATCATATTCCGTTTTTAGCGGAAATGCTCTCTAAATTGAAGGACAGCTCCAAGCAATAATAACCAGCCTGCATGTATTATACACTGCAAATCTGAAATGACTTAACATTCCTGAACTTAGGAAGTAGTATCTTAGAGTCTTTTAGCTCAGTTTACTCAGAACTGTCCACTGAATTCAATAGGACTTGCTTCCTAGTACTTTGGACTTAAAACTTACAAACCTACTTAGACTGGAACCCAAACAGTAATTTAAGAAATCTCACTAGAAAAAGGAAGATATTTCAGCCTAAGGTTCTGGGGTGTTCAGTGGAAACAGGGAAGATAACCCTATGAATCAGAAGCACGTGTGTAATATATGGATGCTGAAATATGTCAACTGCCTCAGCCCTTTCACTACTTATAGAAAAGAGTGCTCCAACCATAAACAGTTGCTAAGTCACAGTGATCAACTTGACAGTAATAATAATTTTATTATTTATACACCGCCCATTTGGCTGGGTTTCCCTAGCCACTCTAGGCAGCTCACAGCATATATCAAAGCATAATAAAACATCAAACATTAAAAACTTCCCAATACAGGGCTACCTTCAGATGTCTTCTAAAAGTTATGTAGCTCTTTATCTCCTTGACATCTGAAGGGGGTGGGGGAGAGGTGTTCCTCAGGGAGGGTGCCACTACTAAGAAGGCCCTTTGCCTGGTTCGCTGTTAACTTCATTTCTTGCAGTGAGGGAACCAGCAAAAGACCCTCAGAGGAGGACCTCAGTGCCTGGACTAAACAATGGGGGTGGAGACATTCCTTCAGGTATACTGGGCTGAGGCTGTTTAGGGCTTTAAAGGCCCAGTGGGGAAGAGTCAGTAAAGGGGTGTTATCTGCTTAGGGCAGTGAATGACTGACAGCATCACCACAGTGGTTGGGAAGGAAGAGACAAATGAGACATGAACTGAAAAATGGCTCCTTGTCACCTTCCAGTCTTGCAAAATAATGGCACAAAGGGAAACAAATGCTATTCTCTTTTTGTAAGTGCTTCCCTGGGTTGAGTTGCTTTTTTATTTCTGGCATTGACAACTGCGTGGCACGCAGAAATTCAACAGGTAAAGCTTTTCCTGACATAAAGGAAGTGATGGGAAATGGTTTGTTTGCACCAGCTGAATTCCTTTATGACATGTTTCCAGACTATGAACCTGCCTGCTCTTTAAGTTCTGCATTTCAGGCTCTACTCCTAGATGTCATTTTCAAAGCTGAGGTGGGTAACTGGGATTTAGGGACTCTTCAGTGATGATGTCCCAGTTGTGAAATAGCCCCACTTTAGTGCATTACACTAATGCATAGGGGAAGTTCCCAGTGTGTGAATTAGTGATCAAGTTATCCCTATCCAGGAAAGGACATAGTGTAGCGCAATTGTAGTTGATGGTAGGCATTCTTCTTTCCCATTATCTGTGATTTCATTTTTCTGCTTTAAATTGTTTTAATTTACAATTTTACCTTCATAAGTCACAGTATAAAATGATTAAATTAATGATTTTAACTTTTTGACAGGTGAAAATTTTATTATTTAGAGCTGTGAATGAAAACCCTATTGTTTCCTTGTTTTCCCCTCAAATTTATTTTGTTTTAATTGTAATGTCAAGAGTTGAATTTAAGAATGTTTTTGAATATAAAATGCTAGCTGTTAAATGTAGAAAGAGGAGCTCTGTCACAATAAAAAAATATATGTGGAAAATCATATTCCTGGGGATTTCAAACATATAGAAAACAGGCATCAGTGGGAAGAAAGAGGGGCTGTATAAAATAAAATCATCGGTAAACATCCCTTTAAAGCAAACAAATAAGAGTTTTATCCTACCTTAAAGCTAATAAACTTACTTTAGCATAATCTACGTTGAACCAATTTCACAATACTATGCATGTTTACTTAAAAGCACGCAGAACTGAATTCAATGGGGCTTACTTTCAAGTAAGAGTGCATGACTAGGGAGTAAGTCTTGCACAAAACACAGCAAGTCTGATATGCACAGGATTACACTGTAATTCATCAGCCTTAATGGTATTTTCTGTAGTATGGCTGTTCCTCAAAAAAAATTCATTTTAAGCATGTTACAGATTCTCCTACTGTATTTCTTTGAGCAGAAGTAACTTTGTCAACCACTTGAAAAACTGTTACTAGACAACAGCACGTTGCCATCTGAAAGAAAAGCTGGGAGGGGGCTGTACAGTATATCTTTCTTCTCTTCCCCCACCCAGCCAGGAGGATGAAATAAGGTATTGCTCTGGAAAGAAAAGATTCCAGTTTTGAAATACACAGAGAACTGAGTACTGAATTTTGGGCTCTGGGGGCATTAGTGTGTGGTTTCTCTCTCTACATATAGGATGTGGAATACTTATAAATATACTCCAATATTACAGAACACCAGTAAAACATCCAGTGTCTGGCACTTTAATTACAGTATATACCTTTAGGCAGCAGGCATAGAACATTCCTCTTCAACCAGCCTTTGCTGATTCACATTCAGTTAAATGTGTAGTAGGAGGGGAGATTTTTTGGTTTGCCTCTGTTCCTATTTTTATTGTGCATTTTGCCTTTTTTATATTGTATTTTTATGTTGTACCACCCTTCATCTGTAGATCTCAGGGCGGTATACAAATTTAATTGACAGCAATACAGTGGTACCTCAGGTTAAGTACTTAATTCGTTCCGGAGGTCTGTACTTAACCTGAAACTGTTCTTAACCTGAAGCACCACTTTAGCTAATGGGGCCTCCCGCTGCTGCTGCGCCGCCAGAGCACGATTTCTGTTCTCATCCTAAAGCAAAGTTCTTAACCCAAGGTAATATTTCTGGGTTAGTGGAGCCTGTAACCTGAAGCGTATGTAACCCGAGGTACCACTGTAGTAATAATACCAAAGGAAACTGAAGTCAGGTAAGTGCTTCTCACCACTCAGACCGTAGGATGCGCCCAACAACATCAACATCACCCTCCTATACCAACCATGATTTGCACCCGGATCCTAGTGCATATTTACTCCGAAGGCAACCCACGGGGAGAAAGAATACAAGGGCCCTCGGGATGAGGCCAATGGCTCACCTAGTCCAGCGTCCTGTTCTCACAGTGGCCAACTAGATGCCTGTGGGAAACCCGCAAGCGGGACCCGAGCACAAGAGCAACTGGCATTCCGAAGTAAACCCCACGGCAGTTTACTCTCGTGTAAGGATGCTGCAGAACCGCAGTTAAATGCCAAAGCAGCTGCTTTGCATGCAGAATGTCCCACGCTCCACCCCCGGTCTCAGGGTTGGCAGGCGCTCCCTGCCTGAAATCCCGGAGAGCAGCTACCAGTCAGAGCAGGCAATACTGAACTGGACGGGCTGATGCTTCGGCGTCTCCCGGAGCGCCGCGTGAAAGGCAGGAAAAACGCCCTCCCTGCGCGCGCCCTTCTCCCAACCCCCGCGGCCACCATTCCTGCCCCGCGCACCTCAGGCTCACCTGCGCGATCCGTAAAGCGGGCGGACCCGAACCCTCCCGCTCGCACGTCCACTCCAAAATAACCGCCGGAGCATTCAAAACTCCAGCATCCGCTTGCGTCACAAAGGCGGCTAAGGACGCGAGGAGGAAGCCCCGCCCCGCCCCTGGTCCTTCCGATCGCTTGGTCGGACGCTCGGCTGCTCTTGCCTTAATTAAGCAGAATTCCCGGATCTCCGAGGGACATCTGTTATTCGGACGCTCGGCTGCTGCTGTCTTGGTGCTCATTCTGTCTCGTAGCTGTCGTAGGAGGGAGGTGCTTGCAGTGCCTTCGCTCCTCTTCACCTCCCGCGGTCCGAAGCCTTCGGGGCGACGCGGGGTCGTAGCGGCGAAGCCTCTCGCTCGCGGGAAAAGCGGCCGCGGCGGGGGACTGGCTTCAGTTTGAGCCTGGCTTGCTCGCCGGGGACGTGCATTTTCGCCCCAAGTTACCGAAGCACAGCCGGGGAAGGTTGCGCGGGGCTGGCGGGGAGCGGAATACAGTGGTGCCTCGGGTTACGTACGCTTCAGGTTACAGACTCCGTTAACCCAGAAATAGTGCTTCAGCTTAAGAACTTTGCTTCAGGATGGGAACAGAAATCGCGCGGCGGAAGCGGGAGGTCCCATTAGCTAAAGTGGTGCTTCAGGTTAAGAACAGTTTCAGGTTAAGAACGGACCTCCGGAACAAATTAAGTACTTAACCGGAGGTACCACTGTATCAGCCGCCGAAACGGGAGGCGCCTCGCTCCGCTGTACTTCGGTTCCTGCTAGTAAAACCCCATTGCTTTTTCCTAAGTAGATGGGTGCAGGATCGAGCCCAGGGGATGTACTCTCTGGGGGAGCAATTGCGGGGAGGATCGCAACAGAGGGGCAGGGTGCACACATTTTACAGCTTGTCAGTTTGCGCCCCAAGCTTTGCAGCATAAACAAGAGCTGACACACACACACACACACCCCATTACTGACAAATAAACTCCAGTGTGTTGGCTTCCTATAAGGCAAGCTGAATTACGAAGTCTTAACTCAATTAAAAGGGTAATGCTTCCAGCCCTTCATGTTGGCTACTGTGTGAACAGGATGCTGGGCTAGATGGGTCATTGACCCGATCCAGCAGCAGGCTCTTTTCCCGTTATATTAAAGCTGTATATGTCGTAAATTAAATATTGATTCCCTGAGGTGTGCTGTTCCCATGTGCTGTTTTCTAAAAATGGGGTGTGATTTGTGAGAACACTACTGTTTCATTTTAAAATCTCGGAAACTGATTGTGAGAGGTAGGGTGAAAATTCAGGGCACAGTAATTTAACTCGATAGTATTATAGAATTGTAGAACTGGAAGGGACTGTGCAATGCAGGAATCTCAACTTTGTAATTTTTTATTTCTCCCCAACCCATTTTGACTGAGTTGCCCCAGTCACTCTGGGCAGCTAAAGCATCCTACATCTGTTTGCTCCAGGGATACTGTTTTCCAGAGATTTGCTCCTTTAATGATGAGATATCTTCATTTGCAAAGCAATTCGTTAGCACCCCTACTGAGGCAATAAAAGGGTTTTCTTTTTGTCTTTCTAATGAACTGTAAATACTCTGCCTCTATTTCTCTACCACATATAAACTCCTCATAGTTTACTTTGTGGTTTTTTTTTCTGGTCACTATAGCAGTTGTGACCCCTCACCTCCCGCATCTCTACCATTTTTTCTTCTGCATCTAAGAGCATTAGGCCCATGCAGCTATTGGTGCGCTTCCAATCTGGCCATGGTTAGCTGATCACTGCACCGAGCCTTGTTAGGTTGACTGGAAACATGATGCATAACTAGACATTCAGGAAATGTGCTACCCCATAGTTGTTTGATATATTCATAACAGCTGCACACTGTGTTGTCAAGAGTTCCTTCTTGACACAACAGATACTACAAGATAATCTAATTAGTCTCCAAAATAGCAAGCACAACGTTCAGATAAAATGCTACCTGTGCAGCTTTGCCCAAAACATTTAAATATATGTTTGTACAGAGAACCATACAGTGCTACCTCGGGTTACAGACGCTTCAGGTTAAAGACGCTTCAGGTTACATACTCTTCTAACCCAGAAATAGTACCTCGGGTTAAGAACTTTGCTTCAGGATGAGAACAGAAATCGTGCAGCGGCGGCACGGCAGCAGCGGCAGGCGCCATTAGCTAAAGTGGTACCTCAGGTTAAGAACAGTTTCAGGTTAAGAACAGACCTCCAGAATGAATTAAGTTCTCAACCCGAGGTACCACTGTAGATTGTTTTCCAGTGAATCTAATGGGGCTTACTTTCAAATAAGTGGGCAAGGAAAGCCTTGTAGCCTTAATTACAAAATTAAAAGATAATTCCTGGTATGTAATACTTTAGACAGGAGATCAATATTAAACTGGCTCATCTAATAGTTCTGTGGTAATTAAGTTTCACATATTCAAACTTCCAACTTAGCACTTCTTAGGTGTATCACTTTGATGTTTGCCATAAAATATAACTTTTTTAAAATACAGCCCTCTTCTATTATATTCTTACATCCTTGTGTGAGTGTTTTGATCCAGAAATAACCTCTGGCTGTGCTGGGTGCCTTTTAAATTCAAACATGCCACCTTCTTAGCAGCAGGAATTTTTTCACAAAACAGCAATTTCAGGTCTCTTGTTACAGGGTTGCTTGGATAATAAGTAGCTACGTGAGCAGCAGTGCCTGGGAATGATATTTCCCCTGCTGTGTGACCATGCGGCTTCACTGGGGAGAGCTCAGATGTTGCCTGTACGTTTGCGTTACTTTGCTCTAATGTGGGTCACAAGTATAATGTGTTTATACGAATGCAAGATCATTCTGCCACATTCCTTGGTCTTTGAAGCACGGCACAGGCTCAATTGCTCTTCATTCCCCTCTTCCTTGTTTCACACTTTTAATGGTTCGTCTTTTCAGATGCATTTGAATGTGAGTTTCAGATTGAACAGAAGCCCAATTAAATGTGAGTCAACTGAACACAGGTAGGATTTGGCTTGGTGCGGCATCCAACCGATACAATTTTTGTTTCTTGCACCTGTGCTTTGAAACTAGTCATTCAGGTTTAGCTGCAAACTAAAAGATATTTGGGCTGAGGGGACAGTCTAATTTTAGGTATGCAAAATTGTGATAATGATTAATATAATTTCCAGTTGTTTCATTAATTCATTCATCATTGAGAGCCAGTGTGGTGTAGTGGTTAAGAGCGGTAGTCACGTAATCTGGGAAACCACATGCAGCTGCTGGGTGACCTTGGGCCAGTCACACTTCTGTGAAGTCTCTCAGCCCCACTCACCTCACAGAGTGTTTGTTGTGGGGGAGGAAGGGAAAGGAGAATGTTAGCCGCTTTGAGACTCCTGAAGGGGAGTGAAAGGCGGGATATCAAATCCAAACTCTTCTTCTTCTTCTTCATCAGATGAGTCACAAGATTCCCATTGTTAACTACAGTGTAGAGATGAATGCTAGCAAATTTCCCATATCTCCTCAACTTCCAGCCAACCAACTATGAGACTCAGCTTAAAAATATGGCTGCCAGACTTCCTTGGCATCTGCAGCACTGCATCTCACCTAGGCAATGTTGGCCGTGACTGCTAATGTTATGTACTGAAGTTCTCACCCTGGGCCAGCAGGGGGATACTGTACATAGTTATGCAAATAAGGGATCGAAAGTGACGTTCAGTGATTGGATAGTTATAGAAAATTGTTACAGTTACGTTCTACTGGAGCTCTATATAAGCAGGCTGGCTGAGCCCTTCAGTTCAGTTCTGTTCTGGCCTGTGAATAAACAAGAGCTGTTTGAAGAATCGCTGTGTTGTCTGATATGTTCACCCACAACTTAACAGCTAAGATGTGACCATTAATTGCCAGATTTCATTTTGAGAGACAGCAAGCACAGTTTGTCTTACTACAGATCCCTTTGGATATCCTTTCCAGTCCCATTAACCACTTTTCTAAAACCAGCTTTACAGTGTTATAGCACTATAAGTCTTTTGTTTTTAAGTTATATTTCACTATTTTAATATTTTGAAAATGTAGCTGAAAAAGCATTCCTGTACTAATTCAAAGATTAAAACGTTAGAAAAGCATGGGATGACAAAACTGCTCCCATTGCAAAGTTATAGTGAATGTGTGCTTAGTTTTAAACAGCCATTCAGGTAAATTGAACCTCCCCCACTATGGCAACTACGTTATTCCCACTGGTTTTAGTATATTGGATGTAACTGGATATACATACAGATCCCAGTAGTCAATTGCAATTCCACTTGATGGGTCATGATTTGGTAGCCCTAGCAGTCACTGATCTGGAAATAGTAGCCTAGTAGCTAGGAACCGTTTGTGTGTATTCTTTATCCCGTTTTTCCTTTCCCCCACTTAGGATTCTCATTTTAAATATCAAATAATACATGGCAGTCAGAGGTGTCGATACTCGGTTCCAGTTCATTGGTAAGAGCTATCACAAGTCTTTGATGACGGCCATTGACAAATAGTCCCTGCTACTAACAGGTTAAATTGCTCCAACCCTGTCAACTTCCAGTTTCAACCTCATGCACCTGCTTTTCTCCTCCAATCAAAACTTACAGGAGAAAGAGTCATAAAATTTGTCCATTGCATGTGTTTCGGTAAAGATGAGATCTTATCTGTGCACAAGAAAGAGCAAAGTATATGTGATAGCTTTGCTTCCTCTTGTCATTGCCTTGGGACTTGCAGTTTAGATAAGAAGGGCTTGTGATTTCACAAAGTCAGAGGATACACATTCGTCTTGAGGCTTTACATTATGAGTTGTATTCAGCTAATTTTTACTTACAGTGCACACTTTGACATAAATTGACCCAAGTTCATTGCCATTAATTTCAGTGAGTCTACTTGAGTAGTAGTTTCCTGCAACTCTGTTGTTTTACTCTCTGTCCGTTCTCACAATTGTCATGTTCTTATTCCCCACTCAGGCCTGGCCAAGTTACCGTATTTTTCCATGTATAGGAAGGCCTTTTCTAATGAATTTTTTTAGTGGTAAATTGCGGGTCGTCATATACACAGGTTAATATGGTGTCAGAGCAGGGGATCGTTGGAAAACAGCTCAGCAAACTTCAACAACAGGTTTTTTGGGTGTTTTTTTTTTTGCAATTTCCCAAAAATAGGGGACATTATACATGGGGTCATGCTATACATTGTAAAATATGGTACATTATAGAACACTCCCCTTATTTCAGTATTTTTGCCAGCACAGAGTTTCACAGAGACTTTGGTAATGGGACCACTCTGATGGCGCATATGGTTTGATGCAGGGTGTTCACCTTCTTCTTCCTCCTCCTCCTTCTTCTTCTCTGTCCTGAGGTTCTTCCACCATTTTCTGTGTGCATGGATCCTTAGCTTGTGACTGCTTGATTACACCAAAGCCATTTCATACAAGTAGTCCATCCTTGTTTTGAAGTGAGGTATTGAAACTTCACTTTTGTAGGAACATCTATTCTACTGTCCAGTTATTTTATATAACACATAAATCCTTATATCCGCATATGGACCAGGGTATACTATAACAGGAAACTGTTTTCTCAGAGCACCTATTCACACATGATAATATCCCTACCTCCATCTTAATGCCATTTGTGACAGATTCGTGAATATGTTGCAGCATGAGTGAAAATAGACGTGTGTGTTCATTACAGTTGGCAGTGTACATATGGACACATATGATTTTCTACTCGGAAGAAGTGATACTGATGGTTGCTTTACCCCTCCATAAAGCAGCTTTGCCACTAGATGGCATCAAAGAATTTCTTAGTTATCCACAGCGGAAGAGACACCAAGAAAATCATGAATTACAAAATGATTTGTTTCAGTAAAATAAGTGATCTATACTGATAAGCAGTGCTTTTTATGGGGGGGGGTACGCAGGGGTACGCATACCCCTAAACATTTTGTGAATCTAAGTTTGGCTTCATTGAGGGGCAGTATTTCAATATGAGTAGGAAAATGAAAATACCCCTAAACATTTTTTTTTAAAGCACTGCTGATAGGTGAAATGTGATAATTTAAGTGAAGGTATAAGGATTCATCTGCCGAATTCCATTAAACTCTGGAATACAGATGCCACCAACTTGAACAAGTATAAAAGAGAATTAGACATATCAATGGCGGGGAAGGCCATCAGTGTCTACTTGCCATAATGGTTTTGCTTTACATCCACTGTCAGAGGCAGTTTGCCCCTGAATACCAGTTGCTGGGAATCAGAAGAGGGTAGAATGCTGTTGTGCACACACTCTGCTTGTGGGCTTCTCATAGTTGCCTGGTTGGCCAGAGTGAGAATTAAATGCGGGACTAGATGAGCCATTGGCCTGATCCAGCAGGACGCGTCTTAGGCTCTTATTCTCCAAGCCATGACTTAAGGATGAGTGTATGGAGAGCAGATAGCCTGCTGTTGTGACCTTCCTCTGGCACTGAGCCTTAAAAGACAGTAAATACCTTCCATGCAAGAAGGAGGAGGAGGAGGAGGAGGAGGAGGAAAAAAGAGAGAGAGGCTTTTTTGGCCCACAGTCAGACCCAGACTTCAGGCTTTTTGAGAGGTGGGCTTAATTTCTGCTTTTTCTTTAGTCCCTAGATAAACCTCCCTTTCTGCTAACAAATATAGAATGCAACTGTCTCGGAAGCAATCCTTATTATGCTTGATTAGACTTCCTCGCAGGTCGGTGTGCATAGGATTATAAACCTTTGTGTTTTAAAAAAAACATTCCTTGCTTTGCTTGCTCAAGCCTGCTCCTACTTTGATCCCTGGCCCTGCAAACATTGTTCCTATCATTCCCACTACTTGCTTCTCTCCCTGCATCCAGTGGCGTAGCTAGCTGTTTGAGTGCCCGGTGTGGGGCCATGCCCTGCAGCCAGGGGCGGGGTGATCCATCCGTGGGGGGTGGGGTGATCCATCCGTGGGGGAAGCGAACTGCCCATGGGGGCGAGATGATCCGCCCATGGGGGCGGGGCAAGCCTCTCTGACGCTTGGAGCCGCCTCCCCCTCAGCTGTAGGGCAGCTGAGGAAGAGGCAGTACGCAGACGCAAGTCCCACACTGCTGTTTCAGGCAGCGTGGAACCTGCAGGCGCCTACGCCACCATGTCACTCCTATAAAGTTTCGTGAGCCCAATTTATTATTTATTATTTATTTTAAACTCATTTTGTCACCCACCACTCAGTAATGACACCTGAGGTGGACTGCACCCTCCCCTCCACACACACCCTTGCTCCGCCACTGCCTGCATTTGCCTCAATTGCCTGGGTTGCCTTTCTGGAATTGACATTACTATCATCATCATCATCATCATCATCATCATCATCATTATTTTAATAGGTATAGAGCAGGAAAAGCAACATCCCAATTACAAACAAGAAAGGGACCATAACAAGGGATGAGAAAGCAAACATAGTTTTAGGCATGTATGGCATACAAAAGTCATAATGGACAAATGTAAAAGTTCGGTTACAAAAGAAGATCATCAGGATTAAACTCAAGAAAAAGACAGCACCAAAACATTGCATGATCCAGTCAAGTATATTTCCACATATGCCAAGCTTGTGATGACAGTTGTCTAGAAAATAGAGTTATCAGCTTATAGAGTGCCCGGGCTCCCCTTCTCATTCCTGGGTGCCAAACTCTGGATTTAGCACGTTAAAATGCAAGCCAGGAGCCAGCTTTGTATTGTGCTGCTAAAGATGGGCCATTAGCAGGGAACAAGGGCAGGCAGATGGGTTACCAGCAGAGCAAAGGCTCTGCGCCAGCAAATGGTTGCAGCCCTTCCCTGAGCTCTGGGTATTTAGCAGAACACAATACTAGAGTACTGAGGAGGGAGATTCAGGATTGCAGTTGAGGATGATGCAAACTGGAGGGGAGCAGCTGCAGCTTGCAAGCTGTGGCAAGGTGGAGAGAACAATGGGGGCTGACAATTTTAATTGGACACTGGAGCAATGGGAGAAACAATGGGAGTGCAATGCTTTGAACCCCTCCGTCATAAGTTCAGGTTGTATATATGTGTAAATAAACCATATGTCATAAAGATACCACAGTCTCCACTGTGCCTCATTTCCAAAGGAAACACAAATCCTGGACCCCTGGAATCTCACATTATTGGGAGATTGGGATAGTGTGTAACAATATATTGTTTGCTGTGAAATAAATAAAGGAATGTTATATAATTTAAAAGTGATTCTTGTCCTTGTCTAAATTTTAAATGATGTATGCTTTTTTTCTGTAATTGCCATGTTCCATAAAGAATGATACCACCTGTCCAGCATGAGATCTTGAGCTGTTATCAGTTGAGTTGTAAGAACAAGACGGGCTGCTACAATCATATAAACCATTATTTCCTTTGATAATATGTTAGCTTTCCCCCCATCAAAAATATTTAACAGCATCTGTTTAGGCCAACGTATAATCTGTTCCTTAGAAATATTAATCATTTCTGTGTGAACCAACTTCCAGAACTTTTTAACAATGGTACAATCACCACCGGTAGTGGCATGTGCCATTGTGCCACGTTGCCTGAAGCCTCTCCAACATAATGGTGGTATTGATGAGAACATTTGAGATAGTTGCCTTGGCATGCAATACCACCTGTGGAGTAATTTGAGTGTGTTTTCTTGAAAAAAGCTGGATACTGATTTCAATGGGCAAGTTTCCCAAAATTTGTTCAAGTCATTAACCTGCATTGTTTTTACCAATGTCTGATTCCCATACTTTCATAAGTGTTCCCATGGAGCCAAAAGTTACAGTTAATAAAATAGCTTTTTTTTAGATCAGAACTTTTTCACCTCTTCTCATTTTGGCCATTAGGTTCTCAGTTTAGGTTAATGGCCTCAGGGCTTCCCTTTTCATATAGTATTTTGTAATGAAGCTGAAAATTTGATTGGAAAATATCCAGATTGTGTGGAAGCTGTCTGACCTCTTTTTGAGTCTTGCATATTATTCTGTTTTTGGTGATATGCACCAATGGACAACCTGAGTGCATTTGATTCCATTTCCCTTTTCACATTCAGCCGGCTGAAATTCTTGTACAGTGGTACCTCGGGTTACATACACTTTAGGTTACATACACTTCAGGTTACACACTCTGCTAACCCAGAAATAGTGCTTCAGGTTAAGAACTTTGCTTCAGGATAAGAACAGAAATCGGGCTCCGGTGGCGTGGCGGCAGCAGGAGGCCCCATTAGCTAAAGGTTAAGAACAGTTTCAGGTTAAGAATGGACCTCCAGAACGAATTAAGTACTGAGGTACCACTGTACCATTTTTCACTCTTGTGCTGGACTTTCCTTTTCGGTTTATGGCATGGCATATGTAAAGTATGAAAAAATTATAAAGTGCATTTATAGCCCTCTTTTTTCCATGAAGTGGTTTACATACAGATCCCAAGTAGGCTGGGTACACACTGACAGCTTGAAATATGGTGAGGCTTTTTTGTTCAGCTGTGTTTTAAGTTGCAGTCTTGTGCTGCTGTACAGACCAAAGGGGGTAGGTGGGAAAGTTTTGACCTTATGCTCATAACCTTATTTGTTTTCCTGTGCCAAACACCAGTTCACTGAAACTGTCACCTGCGCACGTGCTATAATCTGTGCATCTGCAATGGCTGCATGACATGCGCACAGCATTTAAGCGCAGCATCCATTTTCAAATCGGATGGAAACTAGTTTGAAGGAAAGCATATCAAACAGGATTATTTCTCAAGAAGATACCTATGGAGAGTGGTTAACATTTTGTAGTCCTTGACTTCAAACACCAGTGGTGGGAGTGCACTGGAATCAGACTAAGCAGTAATATACACACTGCTATTGTCTCCCATCCAGGCACTGACCACAAACTCCTCCTTTTCTGGAGCAAGGTGGCTGCATTATGAGCCTTCAATCCATGTACTTGACTGAGGTACACTTGTCGGTTCAGTTTAGCTGAATGTATATCTTTTTGTTTAGATCATTGGCAACCTCTGATAGCCACACTGTACATGTGCTGGTTTGCTTCTTCTGGTTAAATTCTAAAATTGCACCAATCGGAACCGACATGTTCTCTTTCTTGCATGCCTATCTGTGACCAAGAACTTTAATCGCTCGCTGTGAAAGCTGTTCTCTCCCTTTGTGAGCCAAAAGCATGTGGGGTTTCCTACACCTCTTGTCAGTCTAGATGATTCATGAGGCAGAGTAGGCTGTGTGCCCTATATCAATACAATTACATAATCAGTACCTGTAAGTTAAATCACTCTTCACACCCACTAGTGAAAAATATGACAATAAAGCTATTCTCATTATGATTTTGCTCCATTGAAAGTAATTATATATAGCTAGAAACTATAGTTTCAAGCATTATCTTCACCCCATACCTAAAACTTTTTGTTCTCCATAGGTAGTGCTGAAAAAAGAATGAGCCCATTTCTGAAGAGGCAAAGTATATAATTTTTTCCCCCATGGCACTATAATAAGGCAGGAAAAAAGGAGGTAAGAAAGGGCTTGATTAGTTAATTGAAGGTCCTGTAAATGTCAGCAGTGAGTTCCTGAAACCTGGATCTTTTGATTTAGGGGCCACTTCCGCAATGCAAGCCATAGTTAAACATTAAGTGTGTTTGTGTGTGTATAAAACCTCTCTCCTATTTATGACTTTTCCCTAAGCAAAGGGTCAGGTTCCTGTAAAGATATTCCACAAAAGATGCTTATCGTTGGGGTCTGATCTAGATGTTACACTTTACC
This sequence comes from Podarcis vaucheri, assembly GCF_965113315.1. Classification (NCBI taxonomy): domain Eukaryota; kingdom Metazoa; phylum Chordata; class Lepidosauria; order Squamata; family Lacertidae; genus Podarcis; species Podarcis vaucheri. The sequence continues at coordinate 37,530,471 of NC_138759.1, forward strand.
AAGTGTTATTTTGGAAAGTGATTTTGGATATTGTTGATTGTTTGCCTTTTACAGTCCATTGTAGATGTTTGGCTATGTTGTGTGGTACTTTGAAAAAACAACAACAACCCAGTTCTGTGGTGGTGCTGTCACAGGGCTTCTTTTCCCATTAGGGACTTTGAAGAATTCTATCCCATGAGTTCTTGCTAGTGTTTGAGAGGCAGTTGCTGAAGAGGTTGCTGGAGGTTTTGTACTCAGTGAATAGGGTGCCTCTGTTGCAGAATGTGGGAGTTTGAAGTTCTGTCTTTCACACCCCCTCATTTGTTAGGAGTCCCCCCCCCCAACCGTGGTTTTCATGTCATTATTACTGTTTTCTAAATTACAGTGCAGAATGGTAATTAAAATTAGGCTAGAAGGTCAATGCAATGTGTTGAATGTATCTGTACATTATGCTGGCTTTTAAAAAGTTTTAAGACAGGAACATAGGAAGCTGCCTTATACTGAATCAGATCAATGGTCCATTCAGCTCATTATTGCCTACACTGTAGAGGAGCAGTTTCTGAAAGTTTCAGATGGGGTCTCTCCCAGTGTTACCGAGAGCTGCTAAGGACTGAACCTAGCATCTTCTGCATATAAAGCAAATGCTTGACCACTGAGCTATGTACAATCCTTCCCTGTAAATATATTTTTTAAAATGTTCTAAAAATCAGACTTAGGCAAATGATTTAGATGCTTCAATCCAGAAGAGATGCAAATATGGAAGCAGACTTTGATTACTTGACGGATCAGGAACTGTGTGTGCGCATTCGGACATGCAAGCAAGTATGCATGTTGCCTATCAAAAGGTTTTATAGTTTTCAGCAGAGGAGTTCTTTAATGGTCATTCCCATTCTGCTAGAACCAGTCACATGTGTCAAGATCCTTCTTTTGCATACCTTGAGCATAAATGGATGCTGTCACCATTTCCTCTGTTTCTAACATTCAGGCTGTGACTGTGCCATGACTTGTGTAGAGAAATCTCTTATCAACTCACAAGAGGCCGTTATCAGAAGGCTTGGGGGGACCCTGCATTTGACAAGGGTAGAAACCTATGGGGGGGGGGGACAAAACAAAAGGGGTGGAGACCAGTGAGAAGAAGAGAGTATGCTCAGTAGATGCAGAATGCTGATTGGCTGTTTTGTGTGTATGTGAAATGGATTGTGGGTGGGGTAGGGCGGGGAGTAGGATAACGAAATGGAATAGTTCAAATTGTGATGGCCTGGGAATCCGATTCAGAGGCTGAACCGGAGGAATCCCAGCCTGCACAGGAGTCCCCGCCTCCAGGGCTGGCTGAACTGGGGGAGGGCCTTGGATCTGAAGCGCCTGCATCTGTGCCGGATCCTCAGGAGCAGGCACCAGGTGAATCCTCTCTGGCTCCGGAGGTGATTGAAGACACAGTGCCTACAGGTGCGCCTCTGGGTCCATTAACCCTCCAGCCTCTCCTGAGCTGCAGAGGCTCAGGGCAGAGAGGCGGAGGGAACTGGTTTCTCCCAGGAGGAGTGCTCGCCTTAAGGCCAGGAGAGGTGGGTCACCTGGGGGCCGGGGCCACCCCTGGCCTCAGAGAAGATAAAGGCCAGTCAGCCCGGTCCCAGGTTGTGGGAGCAACGTCATTGAAGAGCTGTTTCGGCCAGCACCCTGTCCTGTTCCTCCAGAGTTCCTGTCCTTGCCCGGCTCCTCGCTTTGGACCCTGCTTCACTCGTGGAGGACTGTCTGCCGACCCTCGACTCGGGTCCTGGACCTCGCCCCACGGTAACCTCCCCCTGGGACCAGCACACAAATCCTGAAAAGGGAACACTCCAGACTGCACTATTTTGTTGCCGCAAGAATGTGGTAACACTAGGGAAACACTGCAGAACATATACTGTAATAAAGCAGAACAAATCCACCACTAATGCACTGTTATTGTGTCAGGTCCTAAGAAAATGTTGCAGACTACATCCACAACAAAACGCCAGTCTGGAGGGGTTCTGAGTGACTCTCTGTAGGCCTTGAGTTTCTTTCTTATTATAGGCTGGGAGCAAATTGCAGGAATGCAGTTTCACTCAGGTTTACACCTGATGTTCCTAACTCCTGGCAGATAATAGAGGGATGCTTGATTTGGCCTGATATATGGCTAGGAGAGACTCATGCTTCAGCAAATCTCCCATGCTGGAACTGCTGCTCTGCTCCTTCTGGCTGTCCCAGTTATATCCAGAGCAAAGTCAAGTCTCTGCTTGAACTGCAGATGGTAGATTTCTAGACTTCTTTTACAGGGTCCCTCTTTTATGATCTAGGACAGTGGTGGTGAACCTATGGCACGTGTGCCAGAGAGGGCACTCAGAGCCCTCTCTGTGGGCATGCACGCCATTGCCCCAGCAGGGCCGTAGCTTCCGTGCCGGGGTCAGGGGAGGAGGAGGAGAGGAGAGCTTGCGCGCGCCATCCAAAGCCTGCGGCACCAGGGCCTTCTGAGCGAGCGAGGGACTGAGCAGACATTGACTTTTGATGCACCAGGGCCTCCCGCCAGTCTGTTTTTCCTACTCAAGAGTAAGCCGCCTTGAGTTTAGCAGGGCTTAACTCCTAGGTCACTAAGCATATAAAGCCTGCAGCCTAAGAAGGGGCTGCTGGGTTTACATGTTCGTTGCACTTTCCCGCGGAAGCCTACAGAGAAATTAATTCCGCAGAGGCTGTGATCAAATGGCAGCCTAAGAAACGGCAAATAACAACAACAACAACAAATTATTTATACCTTGCCCATCTGGACTGGGTTTATTTATTTATATTTATTTGTATGTGCGCACGCGGATAATCATTATTATCTCATATTAAAAATTGGGAGGGTGGCTCTTAGTACAGCCCTCCAATGTAAACTAGTGGCCAAAATTGTGGAACCTTCTGGGAAAAATGTATTTCCAACTTTTGATGGCTCATAACATCACTTTGTTTTGGAGTAATACCAGTGTGTTTTCTCTGTGGGGACGCAGGGGGACGCATACCCCTTAAAATTTTGTGAATTTAATGGGAGAAGAAATTCACTGTATTTACTTTTCCTGATTTGAACTGTATTTATTTTTCCCTGGTGGTGATTTTCTTGAGTCAAAATGAGAGTACCCCCTAAACATTTTTTTTTTAGAAAAAAAGCACTGAGTTATACCATAAAATTATGTATCATTGGAAAGATAATTTAATGAAGAATGTAATGCAATAAATTTTATGAAGGATTATTAATACAACAGCAGTCATAAAGAAGAAACGTGAAACCAGTGGCGTAGCGTGGAGGGTGCCAGGGGTGCCGGCCGCACCGGGCGCAACATTTGGGGGGGCGCGTTTGGCTGGCCCTCCTCGAGGAAGCAGGAACCCCACTGTCCTCGGACCTCCTCCGAAGGCTGGCGGTGGGGCGGAGAGACCTCCTCCCGCCAGCCTTCGGAAGGCTGCTCCGAAGCCTGGCGGTGGGGCGGAAAGACCTTCTCCCCGCGCCAGCCTTCGGAAGGATGCTCCGAAGCCTGGCGGTGGGGCGGAGAGACCTTCTCCCCGTGCCAGCCTTCGGATGGCTGTCCTGAAGACTTGTGGTGGGAGCAGTGGCGTAGTGTGGGGGGGTGCAGGGGGGCCTGCTGCACCTGGCGCAACATCTGGGGGGGCGGAAGAGACTCGAGTGCTAAAATCCACGGGTTAGGGGGCGCAAATTACTTGCCTTGCCCCGGGTTAGGGGGCGCAAATTACTTGCCTTGCCCCGGGTGCTGAGATCCCACGCTACGCCACTGCGTGAAACACACAGAAAAAAATGAGATATTCAAGTTAAATTGCCATGTTGGCACTTTGCGATAAATAAGTGGGTTTTGGGTTGCAGTTTTGGCACTCAGTCTTTAAAAGGTCACCATCACTGATCTAGGATTTTTGTGATGGTCTATACTTTTAGACTGCTTCTCCTAGACAAAGTTCACTGAACTAGTTCAAAAATCTCTGAAAGTGGTTTCTGTAATTCCTAGAATCAAAGAGTTGGAAGAGACCACAAGGGCCATCGAGTCCAACCCCCTGCCAAGCAGGAAACACCATCAGAGCACTCCTGACATATGGTTGTCAAGCCTCTGCTTAAAGACCTCCAAAGAAGGAGACTCCACCACACTCCTTGGCAGCAAATTCCACTGTCAAACAGCTCTTACTGTCAGGAAGTTCTTCCTAATGTTTAGGTAAACTAAAAGTGAATTAAGTTCATTTTCGGGTACAACTTTTATAATTCACCCTCTTCGTTCATCCCAGCCTCATAGCTTTCATTTAAAAAGAGTCACACAAACAAAAGTTAGAAAGCAAAATGTGGAGGCACCATCCTAAGGTTTATTAGGCAGATACAGAGACACTGCTGTTGCTAAAGCTGCTCACTTAGTCACTTAATCACTGCTGAGCAATTGGAAGGAATGTGATGCATTTCCTGGATCTTCCTTGCTGAAGAGATTTTGACCACACCATACATTTAAGGCACATTCAGCACACATTTAAAGCACATAACGTCCACTAAAGATTCATGGTAATTGTAGTTTCACTAAAATTCCCAGTTCCCCTAATAAACTATGAGAAACTAAAAAAGTAGCCAAGGTAAGTGATAAATTGAACATATGCAAAAGAAGAGAGAGCCCCCGTATCTTTTAACGGGTACAGTATGTAGAAAAAGGAATTGTTGCAGCAATTCCAGAATAGGTTGTGTAGGTTTCCAGAATACCTGGGTAGGAATTGAATTTAGGGCAGGAATAAAGCAGTGGAAGGAGAGATGGGGGAATTGAGACTAGAACTAGAACCAGGGAAAAAACTTGATTTAGATATGGCAGGCAGACTTACAGACAGGGAGGTTCTTTTACTACTTAATGATAGAAATTAGATTGAGTCTCATTATTCTTAAATCAAAAGTTAATCTCAATGGATTTGTGCCGCCATATGCTGGATGTTCTGTTAAATAACAATTTGCTACTAGTTATGCTGCCTTGTCACTCGAATGAGAGGGGAAGGTCACATCGCTGTCCGGTTTCTTAGCTGAGCCCACATCCTAGGCCTGATTTGCCCCTGTCTTGCATTGGAAACCTATAGGCCTGTCGAATTTCGCTATCTGTTTCTTTGATTTATTCTGAGGTGAACCACAGACATAAGAGCATAAAATTAAGCTCCATTTGAACTGTGCAACTGATTGATTAATTTTGCGAGGAAAAAGAAGTCAAGGGCACTAAAGAACAGGTTGTTCGGCGTGCAATGCAAGTGATATTTATGAACACATAGTAGGTGTGCATAAAGAGTATGTTTGTGTAAAGTGGTATTTTATTGAAGAATGTGATGTAGGTTGTCATGGAGATTAAAAGCTTTGAAGTGCTTTTCATTGGTGCTAGTTATGGTTGCTGGGCACAAGGATATTAGTTCTGGCACCCTGAATCTTTCATTGTTGCAAAAATAATTGCACTTTCATCTGCGCTGCAAGGGCTATTGAAGTAGGATAAATAAATGTAGACACATGAACACATCTAAGTTTAAAGGTAAACACGGTGCCCTTGTGACACGTCTCTGGTCAAAATGATGTGGCTGCAGCTTCTACAAACCACTCAAATGCTTGTTTTCTGTTGCACGGCCGTTCAGGCCATTTACAAGATGTCATTACAAGCTGTATAGAATCGGCACTTGCTTCAAAAGGCAAAGGCGACGGAGAGGTATCGACAGCCTCTGCGTTGCTGGTAAATATAAAGGGGCCCTTTAGAAGCAAAAAGGCAAGCTGAATGAAAAGCTTGTGTTTCTGTAAGGAGAGTCTGGTATACGGTATTTGTATAACAACTCCAGCCTCACTTACAGCTTTTTATATATATCTAAAAAGCAGAGCAATTTCTCCAACGATTAGGCGGACAAATTACATTGACAAGTTTTACTTCTGTGAAAAGCTCTGGACTGTCTGTACAGGAACACTGTTGTTTTGCCGAATTGCTTTGGGTAACTTCTTAACCAATAAATCAACGGCAGGAGCTGCAACCTTAAGCGGCAGGCGGCCACAAGCACAAAATAGACATCAAACGAGTTTTCAAAACTGACTAAAAGTGATGGTGATTAACTAGAATTATAGATATTTATATTTAAACTGACACCACAGAATACTTTTGAATCTTGACAGATATGTGGAATATTTAAATGCAGTAATTGCAGTTACGGGACCTCCTGGGATTAACCTGTTCGAAGGGTAGTGACATATTACAGGTTTGGGAAGAAAGGAATACGGAAAGGGATAGAAATGAGATTAATTCATGCATATACAAGTATGTGGTGTTATTAGTATTCTGTTCTAGTCTACCTTTGAAAACACACAATGTTTTAGAAGTTTCTCTTCGTTCTCTTGTAGTGCAGTCGTGTGAGAGTTTACTCGGATGAAAGGCCCAGGGTGTGTACAGTGGAGCTTTTTCCTAGGTGGTTGTGGATAGCATTCTGATAAAGTAGCATAATCTGTAGACTAGCTGACAGTTAACAAAACTACCACCACATATCCTATAAACTATGGTTTTGTTCTATAGTCAGAATACTTATACAGTGTATAACCAATGTGACTGTATTTCAAAGGCAAAAGGGCTTCTGTTCTTTTAAGATTTAAGATTTGGGATTTAATTTGTAAATGCTCATCGGCAACCTATCTATCTGTCATCTATCTATCATGAGGTCCGGCGCCGAGGGCCTTCTGGCGGTTCCCTCATTGCGAGAAGCAAAGCTATAGGGAACCAGGCTAAGGGCCTTCTCGGTAGTGGTGCCCGCCCTGTGGAACGCCCTCCCATCAGATGTCAAAGAGATAAACAACTACCTGACATTTAGAAGACATCTGAAGTTTTTAATGTGTGACATTTTAGTGTATTTTTGGGTCTTTGTTGGAAGCCGCCCAGAGTGGCCGGGGAAACCCAGCCAGATGGGCGGGGTACAAATTAATAATAATAATAATAATAATAATAATAATAATAATAATAGTAATTACAGTGGTACCTTGGGTTAAGTACTTAATTTGTTCTGGAGGTCTGTTCTTAACCCGAAACTGTTCTTAACCTGAAGCAGCACTTTAGCTAATGGGGCCTCCTGCTGCCACCACACTGCCGGAGCATGATTTCTGTTCTTATCCTGAAGCAAAGTTCTTAACCTGAAGCACTATTTCTGGGTTAGCAGAGTCTGTAACCTGAAGCGTATGTAACCTGAAGCGTATGTAACCCAAGGCACCACTGTATTATCTATCTATCGATCGATCGATCGATCTTTCTATCATCTATCTATCTATCTATCTATCTATCTATCTATCTATCCATCTATCATCTATCTGTCTATCTTTCCTGGAAAGTTGATCCTTGATCCAAATAAAAGGGGTGGGGTAGAATTATGGACTTGTATTTGGATGTCAACAACTTAGTGTGGTCGTTGCAAAAAAAACTCGCATGCACAAGTCACACAGAAGACGCTTTTCTTGAAGCACCCATAGTGCCATCACACTACACAGTGGAAATAACATTTACATGCATTGCTGATCTGGGATGAAGTCACTTTTCCACAGCTGGATTTGTGTGCCCTTTAGGTGGCTACAGCTGCACACAGGAATTATATGAGACCCAGGACTAATCTATACCGATCAGTTAAAATGTTATAAATGCGTTATAAACGTGTGACACCAGAGGGCGCTGTAGAGCAATGTAAAATCGTCAGTGTAGAATTGCATTGAGAGCTACATAACTTTTTTTAAAAAGCACTTTTACAATCAGTATAGATCTAGCCCCAGAAGCACGGCAAAATAAAATGCATGCTTGTCATTTTTGTATTCCCTGTTGCCACTTCTGGGCAATGTGTGAAGTAGCTCTTCTGGTTGCAGGAAACCAGAATGATGAATATTACCCACTTGACCAGGGTATTTTTTTATTGCCAATTTTTGGTGATACATACAACCACAGGGAAGAAGTGGAATTGTGTTGTGTGTTAATGTGCAAAGGGCAAATTGCAAATGGACTCTGTAGCTCTCATGTCCTCTCATCACAGCATTCAGTTGTGATCATTAAAAGAATCCTTCAAATGTATTTGTTTGGTAATCAATTCTGGAATTTCTAGCTGGATATTCTAGAATATAATCAAGGCAGCTTACAAACAGTTAAGACAAACTGTGTAGCAAAAATCTCTGGTGATTATAAGTGTACTAAGGGGCTGCATATCAGTGGTAGAGCACTTACTTGCCATGCAGAAAACCTTAGTCTGGAACCCCAGAAACCCATTGCCAGACAATAGTGTGTTACTTGGCTCAATGGTCTGACTTGGAGTGAAGCAGCTTCCAATGTCCCTTTGAACTGCAGATTTCATTATGCGGGGAGAAAAAAAGAGCTTGTTATCAAACTTCCCTTAAAGTGCAATCTTATGCATGTTTCTTCAGAAGCAAACCCCTGCTTTATTCAAAGGAACTGACTCCCAATTTGTTTTTTAGGACTGCAGCTTTAAACATATTCGCTTTGCTGTCATCCTATCAGCTTGAATGGAAGTTCATTGGCTGCATTTTATGTTCTACTAACCTGCCCATGACAACAACAACATCAAATCACATTATTATTATTATTATTATTATTATTATTATTATTATTATTCTGTTGTTGTTGTTAATTTATTTATACCCGGCCCATATGGGCAGCTCCCAACAACAACAACAACAACATAATAATAAAGTGATAAAGCATCAAACATTAAAAACTTCCCTAAAATGTTTTTAAATATTATTTTATGTTGTTTTTAAGCAGATTGTTTTACTACATTGTTGTTTGCTGCCCTGGTGTCAAGAACTGGGCAGAGGAGGAGGAATGGTGGAGACCGCCTCCCCATCCTGACCCTTCCAGGGAGGAGGAAGAGGATGACAGTGGTTTGCGGGAGGTCACAGCTCAGAGGCAGATGAGGGGAAAAGTTGGGAAATAATGGAAGAGGAGGAGCAGGCAGAGCCAGAGCAGCAGCTGGCTGGTTGTCATTAGAAAGCATTCCAGACCCACCTTCTCCCAGAACCTGGCAAGTCTTAAAAGTAGGAGAGCAAAAAGCTCAAAGACAGAGGGCACATAGCAGCACCCGTAGAAGAGACAAGGTGAATGACGAATGAGAAAGTGGGAGAGAAGGGGGTGGAGATTCACCCAGGATGCCATTATCCAAGAGGCTGGGTTCTAGAGCTTCTCTCTGTAAAGTTTGAAATAAAAAAGGGCGGTAAGAAACTTTTCCTTGTCTTTATATTATCCTGGGCAACAAACTGGGAGCCACTGACAGCTTCCTGACACCTGAGCTCTATTGGGAGGAAGGGTAGAATAGAAATTTATTAAATAATAATAAAACAACTTCTGGAGGGCTGTAGGTTTTTGATCCCTGACCAGCACCACATTTATTGTTGTTATTAAGAATTACATCTTTCAATCAAGTGATTATTTGGGTGCAGAATTTAGTGTCTAGGCTGCTTTCATAATAAAAAATGGGAAACAATTTATAGCTCTGCAGTGCACCAAGAATGAAGATTGTGGTAGGTATGGTGACTCACAGTATTAGAGGAATCAGAGCTGAAAAAAGCGAATAGACATAACGTCACATTTTATTGCATTTTTAGCTTGTCACAGCCTTTGCGTTTCTACGGTAAATGTAGCTGTATTTGCATTTATTCTAATGCTCAGTGCCTCGCTTCAGAGTTGTCCAAATGATGTATGTAGGCGTTAAAAGCATTCGGGGGAAATGGAAGTGTTTGGATAAGACTTTTGGTTTTTTAGATGTGTCATAGTTCAAAGTCATTAGAGTCTCGATTCTTTCAGATTACCTATTTTCTTTTCTTAAAAAAAAAATAAAAAATACCGGCTGCAGATCATCGGCTTCAAGCTTCCTCGGATTCCCTTGGGAAGGAACATTGACACTGAGAGCAAACATGACGTGCTCAGCTCATATTTTAAGACAAGTTACAGCAATTGGGCTTGCATTTTGCTACTTTTTGCGTGTGCATCCTTTACTCATGTGCTGTCAGCTGCAGAGTATGAACACAATTCAAAACTGGAAGAGGGTTTTAAATTAATGCATTGCATGAAGGCTGTGAGGCACAGGTCCTAGGCAAATGATTTAGTTTAAACTGACTTAGAGCGGTACCACATAGGAAACATATGTCGGCTGCCATAAAATAAGGCCTGTATTGAGTTTCTCCTTCATCTCTGGAACGTCCAATGCCGCTTAACCTGTGTCTTGAGTCTTGACATCATTATTCTGAAAGCCTATATCAACGGTTGGCAGTGTAGCACAGGCAGGAGGTCATCGCTCACCTGCCTTCACAGTCTTCAGTATAACTACGGCAGAACTGGATTTATGGTGGCGAGTACAATCCCCCCAAAGGGACACGGGTGGTGCTGTAGGTTAAACCACAAAGCCTAGGACTTGCTGATCAGAAGGTCGGCAGTTCAAATCCCCGCCACGGGGTGAGCTCCCGTTGCTTGGTCCCTGCTCTTGCCAACCTAGCAGTTCGAAAGCACATCAAAGTGCAAGTAGATAAATAGGTACTGCTCTGGCGGGAAGGTAAACGGCGTTTCCATGCGCTGCTCTGGTTCGCCAGAAGCAGCTTAGTCATGCTGGCCACATGACCTGGAAGCTGTCTGAGGACAAATGCCGGCTCCCTCGGCCAATAAAGTGAGATGAGCGCCACAACCCCAGGGTCGGTCATGACTGGACCTAATGGTCAGGGGTCCTTTACCTTTACAATCCCCCCACAGGGGGCTGAGCCACAGGCCACTGATCAAAATAATAATGATGATGAATGATGATGATGATAAACAGAAGGTGAGAGGGAGGAGGGCATGCAAGTAAGAAATATTGAGGGGGTGCAAAATTTTGTCCTTGCTCAGGGCCATATTACCAAAGTATGACCTGACTGCTAGCTCCTGTGAGATATCGGGGTGAGGCATGAAAAACTCAGTGCGGTGTGGCTGCTGAGGTGGAGCCAATCCAACACTCCTGTTATGTCTGTACCACACTGAGTTCCCGATGTTTCCGCCTCTCAAGAACTGACAGTGGAACCGGTGAAGGAAACCGCAAAGGAACGTTTAAGTTGTATTACATATTATGGACCAGTAGAGGGTATTCAACATGGGATTGCCATTTTTGGCAGTAGCCTCAGTGTTTTTGAAAACCTGTATCTCTTCGCTTTGAGTGTAATTTTTTAAATTCAATTTCTGTTTTACATTTTAGAATATCCACTTAAACAACCTTAAATTATCAATGACTTCCCCTCCTCTCTTTCCATAGTTCATTTTGCACAACATAAATCCCTGCATATTTTATATAAACTAAACCATTCAGTACCCCATTATTACATCCATCAAAACTTATTTACACTGTTGAATTTATCTTAATGTGGCCCACATTTTCAAATAAACACAAATTTCCTCCATATATTCAATAAATATTTTCAAATCTTTTTTAAACATATGTTCTTCTTGTTCTTTTTCTATATTTTAAGATTGCAAGCTGCGCATATTCAATCAATTTAAGTTGCCCATCTTGTTTAGTTGGGACTTAGCTCGTTTTCCATTTTTGGGCTAACAAAACACAGGACATGGTATTGGCATACATAAATAAATATCTCTTCCCTTTGTAGTAGGCTGGGTTTACTTATATAAAACATCACAATTCAGGTGTGCATTGTTAGATTCAGATACCATATATGTATTAAAGATAGGAACCGAAGAGTTAGCTATTTCAAAATTAAGTCTAGGTGTGCAGCAATGCTGGGTTTTACTATGAAAGAAATGAAAAATAAATTAGCTCCTCAGTGGGGTTTCCACATTGAGAATTTTGCATGGGTTTCTGACAGATAGAACTGGAGAGTGTAGGAAGATGATCAGTTGAAATGATCAGTGTCATGAATCATCCTATTATGGAAAAATCGGGGCTATTTCCTTTTTCTTTTTTACCTGGGGAAGGGGGAGAACAAGGGGCATGACAGAAGCATATGATGGTGGGATGGATACAGGGAAAGTGGATCGAGATAAGGACTAAATCTCCCCAGACATCAACAGGATCATTCAGTGAAGCTGGGAAGCAGCAAATCTGGGACAATGAAAAGGATGCATCAACATACTGGATGCAACATATCATAGAAAGTTGTGATAGTCTTTTTTTAAAAAAAGGGGGTGGGGTGGGTGGGGCTTGAAAAAGAAATGCACAAGATAAAATGCCTTTTGTCTTCCCTACCTTTGCAATGAAAATATAGTGGTACCTCGGGTTAAGGACTTAATTTGTTCTGGAGGTCCGTTCTTAACCTGAAACTGTTCTTAACCTGAGGTACCACTTTAGCTAATGGGGCCTCCTGCTGCCGCCACGTGATTTCTGTTCTCATACTGAAGCAAAGTTCTTAACTGGAGGTACTATTTCTGGGTTAGCGGAGTCTGTAACCTGAAGCGTCCTGAAGTGTCTGTAACTTGAGGTACCACTGTATGCTGTGCTGTCATGTTGCTGAGTCGACACATATAATATGTTATAATTGAACTTTGAATATTGAAAGCAACTGTTCCCTGCCCCTTTCTAGCTATGTTTCAAAGGAACATAGGTGGAAAGCCTGCAAAAAGAGCACTTAATCCTTATAGCAGTAAACATCCCAGCCACTATCTCCCATGTAGCTCATGAAAGGTCTCAGTCAATACCCCCTCAAAATCCACAATACAAGAGAGACTGTTTGCTTGTCCTGCTCAGTTCTTCTCCTACATTGAAACAAATATCTATTTTGCTCAGTAACTCCCCCCCAACAACATAGACCACAATCTATCCACTGAAATGCATGGAAGCTATGCAAGAATATTACTGATTTGGCACAAGAGAAGATTCCAGTGGATTGGGCCCATAATCTTTTCATATATCACTTTGTATTTATAGTAAGTTTAAGAAAGACAAAGAAAAGGAAGAAACTGTTTTGCTTAGTATGAAAGAAAGCCACAAAATGAGCATTCAGCATGAGGAGTATGTCAAGGAACAACAGTACCTTATACAACACTCTGGAAAAATGGTAAAAAGTACAAGTGTTCACACCATATTGTAAAGTAAATTCTTTAGAAATTGCTCTGTTATCTCAGAGGTAGCAGACATACCATATGCCGTGTCTAGCAGTTGCTATGGTAACTACTCTTAAAATTTTAACACAGGAGAAACGGTTGCCTAAAATCTCCATGGCTTGGGAGGCCATATTCTGCTCAATAGTTAATGCCCTGAGCTTCATTAATAATCTTAATGCAGATTTAGAGTTCCATTTTAAAAAATTGTATTTAAATTGCATCATAATTGTGGGATATGGTAGTATTTGATACTTCTGGTTTTAGGTAGGTTCACATATTACAGTTGTGATACTGAACCTGCCTGAAACCTTATTTGCGTTGTGGCTCCTTAATATGGAACCTGAAGTGTGCAGTGGGGTGTATCTTGTATGCATGTATTGATTACCCCAGTCATGGACAGTCTCTGTGTTATCACCCAGCTATTCTAAAAGTGGCACACTGCATCCAGGAAGCTATAGCAGTGAGATGGGCTTGGCCACTATTACAAGTCACTCTTATGACCACCATTTTATTATTATGCAGAGGCTGTTTCAAGTGGTCTTCACCTGGCTATTGCACAGCACACATTTTCCCATGGGAGCGAAACAAACCACAATAGACTCAGCTATACAGCTGCAAATATAAGGTTTTAAGTGTGTTTTAAGTGCATTATGCGAATGAGACACTAGATGGCGCCAGTGAGCTGATGGCAATTTCTACATATATTTTAAAATGTTTTTTTAAAAAATCAAAGTGTTTTTTATATACAAGTAGACGAGTTCAGTATACAACATTAATGCCAGTCCTATCTACATTTCCTCAATCACGGCTTGAAAAAAAGCATTATGAGAAGCAAGAACAGGTCTATAGCTAAATTGGGTGGGGTGTGTGTGAAGTGGCTGTTTAGGGATATTGGGGCTTTCCAAAGGGAAAGAGTAGGCTTATCTTTATAATATATTCTCTAAAACGGGCTCCCTAAAAATGTTACCTAACTCAGAATTTGATGGTTGCTTTCTTTCCTCACAAAACAGGAGTACCCAGTTTTAGGAGAATAAAAAATACCGGTAGTTTTCACAGAAGGAAAAAGGGTGTGCAGAACAAGGCCAAAACCAAAGGGGTCAAAATACCTCCTGTGAAATTTCCTCTGTGAGGAAAGCTTAAAATGTTTATGGAATGTTAGGGGGTTTTTTTTTTGGGGGGGGACGACAAGTAATGGAACGGGGGAATTCTAGACAGCATGGTGAAGATAAAGTACATAGATAATTTCCCTCTCTCTCTCTCTCTCTCTCTCTCTCTCTCACCTAAGGTCATCTGTCAAAGCTATTCTCAGGATAGAGAAAAAGAAGGGCTTCCTCCCAAAAAGCAGACAATGGAAATCACCACCACAGGATGAAGTATGGCTACTTACTACCACAAGGTGAAGTGTAAAGCCAACTTAGATGGCTTTAAAAGGGGGCATTAGACAAATTCAAGGAGGATAAGACTATTAATTGCTGCTTCTAGTAGTGCTGCTAGCTCTAGGATCAGAGTCTGCATGCCTCTGAATACCCTGGGGGACTAACAGCAGGCGAGTGTTGATGGAGTTAGCTGCAAAAACATCTATATTTTTAGACAGTGATACAAGATACATATAATGGCATACATAGGGTCACAGAAACACGCAAGGGTTATACTGTGTAGGGATGGATGAATCTGTCAGTTTTGGTTTCTCTCTATTTCTCCTTTTTCAGGTCTTATGTTTGGTTCACCTCATTTCCCCATACTTTCCTGAATTTTTCATTAAACAGCCACACGAAAATTTGCATATATTTTCATCTGCATTGCTGCTAATATGCACAGTATAATACACAATTTTGTCTAGTATAGAAATAACAGAATGCATTTTTTATTTTCATTCATGCACAAAGTTTTGCATACACTTTCCACTCATCTAGGCAGTTTTGTACACATCCTTTGGTTGGAGAACTGCACCACAAAATCTGGAGAAGCGCAAATGGCAAAGGGGACCTGTGTTTTGCTTCACATACTGTTTTGCGAAGTATGAAAATACGTTCATATTAAAATGCGAATATGATCTCCTCCATCCTAAATGCTATGTTGATGTAGTCAATTGCCCATGTATAAGCTTCACTGCATCATCACTTTAAAATATCAAGCAGTGGCCCCATCTGCAATACACATCTGAAGCATCATCATACCACTTTAAACAGTCATGGCTTCCTACAAAGAACCCTGGGAACTGCAATTTATTAAGGGCGATGAGAGTTTTTAGGAGACTCTTATTCCCCTCAAGTGTGCCTCTGAATTTGAGTTAGTTGTGGTAAAAATAACAATTAACCCAGATGGTCACATGTGCCACAAGAATCACCACAATAAATTATCAATATTTGAGTAAGCAGTTACCAGATCATAGACTGAATGACTGACTGATTGATTGCATTTTATATGCCATCTTTCTGTGAAGTCACCTAAGGTGGTTTGCAATTTTCAAAAGCCAAAACAAATATAAAGTTGGCCCTGGGGGTTGGGGAGGAACAGTTTGACTTGAGTGGGCCCTGATGTTGGCCACATTCACACCATAAATTTAAAAAACTATGATACCACATTAAATGATCATGGCTTCCCCCCCAAAATCCTGGGAGCTGTGGTTTGTAGGGGCTGCTGAGAGTTGTTAGGAGACCTTTATTCCCTTCCCAGAGCCACAGTTCCTGAGTGATTTCATAGTACAGTCATACCTCGGAAGTCGAACACCTTGCGAGTCAAACGTTTTGGCTCCTGAATGCCACAACCCTGGAAGTGAGTGTTCTGGTTTGCGAATGTTCTTTGGAACCTGAACATCCGATGCGGGTTCCGTGGCTTCTGATTGAGCTTCCTGCAGCCAATCGGAAGCCGCGTCTTGAATATTTTGGAAGTCGAACGGACTTCCAGAATGGATTCCATTTGACTTCCGAGGTACGACCATTTTTTAAATGTTTGGTGTAAATGTGGCTGCTGTCTTTGCATGCACACTCTTCTTCCTTTGCACATGGCAGTTGGTATCCGTTCTCCCTGTGAGGGGACAGTCTGGCAGGAGCAGGCCCTGATGTTGTCTTTGCCTGCCTCTCTTGTTCTCTTCTTCCTTTCCACAGGGATGTTAAAAACCTGGTAATAACTAGCAGCCTCCACAGTGGACAATACTACAGTGGTACCTCAGGTTAAGTACTTAATTCGTTCCGGAGGTCGGTTCTTAACCTGAAACTGTTCTTATCCTGAAGCACGACTTTAGCTAATGGAGCCTCCTGCTGCCACCGCGCTGCCAGAGCACGATTTCTGTTCTCATCCTGAAGCAAAGTTCTTAACCCGAGGTACTATTTCTGGGTTAGCGGAGTCTGTAACCTGAAGCGTATATAACCCGAGGTACCACTGTACACTGCAGGTGCTTTTTCTATATATTAGAGATTTCTATCCATCCAAATGGAATTTTAATCTCCTAAATGTTGGTGCATTTGTGAGGGTCTTTGGCAGAGGATGGGCCAAATACACACCAAGTCTCAGAATGTCGTCATCTCTGCCCACCCCTGATTCTGGACAGGTGCATTACCTGCTCCCAAATTTGCTTTTTGGGATGGAAAATAGAGGGGCAAAAACTCTGGGGAGTTCTGAAAGCACATCAGTTTGATTTCACAAAATTAGGGAATCTGAACAACTAAACCATACTCTTTCGTTTTTGGCTCAATTATATTCTTTCAAAGGATGTGTGAAAAAGTAATGGGCCACACAATTAGTAATTATAAAAGAACAGAGTTGCCTGTGTTTTTTTGGAACTTGTGCATGGAGAGCTCAAATGTTATCATTGCAGGATTTAATTTAACAATCATTTATTCCCAAACTTGGCTGTGTGTTTTCATTATTCTCCATGCCCTGGTGTGTGTGTGTGTGTGTGTGTGTGTGTGTGTGTGTTTAAATGAGAGAATCATTAGGAATTCTGCACATGTCCTCATCCCAATAAACACATTTTAGATGTGGCATTTTGGGGCATTTAATCACCAGTATCCATCTTGTCTTTGAAGCTGGCTACATGCTACAGTGGTACCTTGGTTTTTGAATGTAATCCATTCCGGAAGACCGTTGGACTTCTGAAATGTTCAAAAACCGAAGCATTTACTTATGGAAGCATTTACTTACGGAAAACTCAATACAGAAGCAGTGTGGCATGTTCAACTTCTGAAAAGTGTTTGAAAGCTGAAGCAGTTACTTCCGGGTTTTTGGCGTTCGAAAACCAAAATGTTTGACTTCTGAGGCGTTCGAAAACTGAGGTACCACTGTATAGGCCAAATGGTAGCTATAAGCTGCCTCTGGTAGGACTGCCTCCAGGTCTAAGGGATCCCTTTTGGGCCTGCTTCATGTGCATCGGTTTGAGACTGTGAGGCTCGGTGAGGCCCTCCACTGCTGTGGGGAAGCCCGGCCCCTCAAGTTAGTGGTGGCTCAGCCCCATCCCTGCATACTTTGGTACCATAGAGTTGGTGCCTATTGTTCCCAGGATTCTTTGGAGGAAGTAATGCGCTTTAAATGCATGTGGTGTACGCAGCCAATGAATCGTGCCAGTGCAAAACGAGTCCCTCACTTATAGCAGGGCAGGGCAGCCCGTTCTCCCAGAAAGAAGCAGTGTTGTGGAATCTCTTCTCCCAAGCAGTAGGGAGAAAACTGCAGCAAACTGTTCACACCATTTCATTTCTTCACTGTTTATCTGCTCTACACAGACTTATGAATTACTCTAGGGAAAGAAAAAAACACAAAGGATGATATAACTAACAAACATGACATGACTGACAACTGGGCAATGAGGATATACATTTCAAAACACAATACGGAAACGGTGAGAATTCATTAAAGAAAACAGTGGTAGGCAGGCTGGTTGGATGAAGATTACTTCATTCCTGCTTGATGGTATGTTCTGCAATAATTCTCTGCTTGACATTGTGTTTGGGGCTGCAGAACATTCATGATTTCAGTCTGACCCCAGCAATTCCACCTCCTGCGTGGAGAGCATTTGCTTGCAGGAGGTGACCTGCCGCTGAGTATACATCAAGGCACTGATGTTCACAGTATAGCTGATAACTGGTGGAAATGAAATAATCTGTATTGACACATTTGGAAGTTTCACATCTTATCCTACTTAACATGCTAACGTGATAATTGCTAGACTGATGATTTTTCCAGTGACACATCTTCCTTTGTCAATATTTAGACCTGTGTATAGAAAGCTTATCTAACACACCTGGCTAATTTTCACTTAATTTAAAAATAAATGGAACATGTTTAGCTTGCAGGGTTAGTGGAACAAAAATAAAATGGAAAGGGGAAGGTTTCTTTTTTACCATTTTCTTTCTTGAAATATATGCACATTGTAGAGTTACTGATACACAGGACTAGAGAATGGGCAACAAGGATAATGGATTTTCTCCTAAATCCCCTCTTTTAAAAACTTCATTCAGGTCAAAGGTTGGAAAAAATTAATTCCACTGACATAAATCCTGGGTCAGTTTTCACTGACTTGAGTGCTATCTATTCACCATTCTACTTATCAATTTACTTATGAGTACACACACACACACACCAGAGATTGTAGGGAGGCTTATGAATAAATACAGTGGTACCTCGGGTTACAAACACTTCGGGTTACAGACTCTGGTAACTCAGAAGTAGTACCTCGGATTAAGAACTTTACCTCAGGATGAGAACAGAAATTGTGCACTGGCGGCAGTGGGAGGCCCCATTAGCTAAAGGGCTACCTCAGGTTAAGAATGGTTTCAGGTTAAGAAGGGACCTCTGGAACTAATTAAGTTCGTAAGCAGAGGTACCACTGTACAGTCAATTGAAGCCACTATTGGTGATTTTTACTGGAACTGTAAAATAACAGAGGGTGGCATCTGGTTTTGTCTCTCAGTGAGCAAACTGGACTTCCACACACAGAAGTCCTCTTCCTTTCCTGATCCTGCTCTTTCCCATGCACCCAAAATTTGCTCTGGGGGGTTGGAGGCCCCCCCTCAACAGATCTGATGTCACAGTGGGCTGCAGGCAGAAGAAATTCAATTGCATAAGCAAATTTCTGTTCACATGATATTTTCCAGAATCTTTAAAAACTTGTTCCTTGTTCTCGGCACCCCAAGTGGTGGGATGTTTCTGGGACAGCACTCTTCTGTGTTTGATTTCCTTTGGGAGGAGAGATCACTGTAAGCTTCTGGAATTTTGTAGTAACACAAGAAGCTGCTGCCTTATACTGAATCAGAGAATTGGTCCATGGCTGGCAATGTGTCTCCAGGATTTTAGTCAAGGATCTCCCAGAGTCCTACCCAGAATTAATCATGGAACCTTCTGCATGTCCAACAGATGCTCTTCACTGCGCTATGGACCACCCTTGATGATACTGAACTTATTTACAAATATGCAAGCCATCAAATACACCAGCCTTACATATAATGTCCGAATGATGCCAAAAGGATTCAGAGTTTGCGTTCCTGTTTGCGTAGCATTTCAGCCTGCGTTCTGCCAACACCTGAAGACATTTCTTCCCGACCAGTTTTTAATTTTGCTGTGACAACTAAGTTTTTAGTTCTGTTCTAGCTCTTTGGTTTTATAACAACTTTTTTTTTTGATGTGATGCTATTTTTATTTATTTATTTACTGCATTTTTCATGATTTTATAATTGTTTTCTTTGCTTTACTAGCCGCTTTGAATGACCTCCCTTGGAGTGAGAAATGTGGGTTATTAATTTTTATTACACATCTCTCTCTCTCTCTCTCTCTCTCTCTCTCTCTCTCTCTCTCATCTATCTATCTATCTATATCTATCTATCTATCTATCTATCTATCTATCTATCTATCTATCTAGTCTGATTTCCAGCCAGGACAGCCAGTGTGATTTTTCATTTGATAACAGCCTAGTGCTCCTGCCCTGGATGCTGGAGACATTTACTAGCCATGATGCAGCTGAATGAAACATATGAACACAAAAGAAAGATTCTGATTTACGATGTTAGTTTTCAAGTGGTGGCTGAAGTTGCAGAAGCTGCTGGCATCCTGATCTAAGGTCACATGAGGATTGTCACACAAGGCAGGGCATTCTTAGTGGTAGCACCATGTCTGTGGAAATCTGTCCCAAGTTAAATCAGGTGTTCAGGCACATTTTGAAAACTCGCCTGTTTGCCCAGTCCTTTTGGGTGTGATTGGTGTTAGGTAGGTAGTATCTGCTGCTATTTTTATGGATGTGGATCTGTTTGATGTTTTATATGTTTTTATGATTAATGCATTGTTTTATGTTGCTAGCTTCTCTATGTTCCTTTTTGGGAGAAAGGGTGGGATGTAATAATGACCAATAAATAATATAAAGGTGGGCTACACCAATAGCATTCCTGTATAAAAAAATTCCTTCCAGTAGCACCTTAAAGACCAACTAAGTTAGTTCTTGGTATGAGCTTTCGTGTGCATGCACACTTCTTCAGATACACATATTTTGACTATGGCAGACCAACACGGCTACCTATCTGTAACAGCATTCCTGTATGTACTACTTCAGTAAGACTTCCAAGTCGATGTCTATGATTGTGCTGTTTAATACAAGGAGAATGATGGAGAGAGACAGAAAGAAGGAAGGAAAAAGAGGCAAACAGACAGAGAAACTGATAATATTAAAAGTGGGTGCCTTGTCACAGTTTGGGGTTAAAGGAGAGTTCAGGTCTAAAAACTTTAAAGATGTCCGTCCTATAGAACATATGTGGCTCTTGTTAGCAAGCAAACTTTCCAGTCAACTTGTATCCTATAATGCTTCACTGTTTTATGGTATAATCAACAACAAAAGTAGGTCCAAGATTTGGAGTTTGAGATTCCTGCTGCTTGAGTTTTTCATCATCGGTAAGTGTTTGGCAAATGCTGATTGTGATCAAAATACAAACATAATTTTAAAAAGAGAACTTGCATTACCTGAGTTTAGGCTGTTGTTTTTGTCATAACTTTGAGAAGGATACCAAATTCAGTTAATGGGTTAGAAAATAAGGCAGGGGGCGTATGCGAATATATTTATGTACAATGACATTATGCGTTTTTAGGTCATTGTGAACCATTAAATCCTTGAAGCTCTCTTCTATCTACTACTTACTGCTACTGAAAACTAATGCGTTGCATGGGACCTAATGACTATGGCATAAGTGCAGAACTATAAACCATAATGCGACACTCTGAATGCAGATACATCCATGCAATGTGGGGGATCATGAAGAAGCCAATGAGTTATTGTTCCGTATAGTGTGCTATCAAGAAGAGCGTCTCTTCTGTTCTTACTGCTAGAAAGGTTTCAGACCGATTGGATTATCTGTGTTTGCAAACTCCTCTTTAACCCAACTGCACATGAAATTCCCTGCCTTGCTGCTTTTCAGACTGAGTGGCATCTGTCCTTACCCTGTCATGCCAGCATAGCTTTGTAGCACGGACTTGTTTTGTGAAACAAGCCTAATTTGCAGTGCTAACAGTGGGCAATCACTAATCTTTTTGTCTCTGCTGGCTGTGTGATTATGCTGCATTCAGCGTTGAGATCTGTTTTGAAATTCAATTTTTGTTCATTTATTCCCAGTGTCACAAAGCAATCTGTTGTCAAGTCCTGTTTTGTACATTCACGGGGAAGAATCAAGCAAGAAGTTTGTTTCTGCATGATCATCATCACCACCATCGCCACCACCACCACCAGGCCTTTATCTTACAGCTGCATGTTCATTAATGTATTTTGCTTTTGTCTCTATTCTCAATTTGTGCTGAGGAAAACACATTTCTCTCAAAGAGTTTGCTTTTATTGCATGTCTGATACTTTGCCCCTTGTGCTGGGAGTCTTTGCATTGTGTTGTGATTGCCTCCACATTTATTAGAAACAAATCTGGTCTCTGCCACTTGTTTACCCTCATTGTGTCTTTATGTATGGGTATCTGTTTTTAATTAGGCACACTCTAAATCATTCACTGCTTGCTAACACTTTCATTGGGGAAGCACAGTTTTCAGTAACCTCGCAAATATCCTGAGTTCTTTGCAAAATCAAATCCGTATCTCAAAATAACTTTGTCATAGTCTCTTGTTAGCAGTGACACACACACACATATATACAGACATACAATCAGTCTGTAATTAATCCATCTGTTAGCTGTTCAATTTTACACTGTGCATTAATTATGTGCTTATTTTCCAAACGCAATGGTCAATGGTTTATCCTTGTGTCAGCTGACTAAGAAAGGATGCAGCTAGCTCATGATACACACTCATTAACTCCATTTCCATTTACAATCATAATCCACAGCCCAGACAAGACAATGTTAATCTGGATTTACTGCTATTAGTCAATGGGGCTAAATCAGCCTGAAGCACCATATTTAAGCTTTGATAGTTTTCTTTGTTTTCTTTAGAAGGAGTAGCCCATTCTATGTCCAGAGTGTAGGGTTTCCCATAATGCTGTAATCAAATTTTTCTAAAATATTGTGGCTAGTAAACTACAACATCACTACTCACATTGCCTCCTTAATTCTAGAACATATTCAGGTGCATCCTCTGATGATTCTCTAGGCTAGCCTTCGGAGCTCTCCAGACTACAACTCTCATCAGCACCAGCTAGCCTTGGGAAATCAGGCTTCCCTGCAGCAAGGAAGACCCCTGGACTTGCGGAGCCTTCGGTGTGTTCTGGAACCCTGGAAAAATCAGGGTTCCAAAATGCATGGGAGCTTCCATGAGTACAGCAGGCTCTTCTGCTGCAATCATCTTTAAACTTGTGGAGGGCAGTGGGTATGAACACAGTGTGGCAGAATTAGCGCACTTGTGCATGCTTCCCCCCTATGTTCATTCAAGTCCACATATCAGAGGTGGCTAACTTTCAGTCCAAGCCAATTTGGGTGTCACAGGGATTTACTGGAGGAGGAGGAGAGGTTAGCCCCAATGTACTAGCAGAAATCCTTTTATAGGATTCTGCTAGCAGAATGGTTTAGTTGAATCTCCATGTTGGAGAACCTTCAAGGCTCTGATGCATGGGTCATAACTACTAGAAAACATGTGTTCTGTGTGGTGTGTAGTGTGTAGTGGGCCTAATCCTGTGGAACTCCCCCCCCCATGAGATTAGAAAGGCACCCTCCTTGCCTCAGGTGCATAACTAAGTCTTTTTTGTTTTGTTCTAGCAGGCATTTTAAGGTAGGGTTTTGTTTTATTGTCCATTTTCTGCAGATTTTTTTATGTACACTGCTTAAAAATGCAAATAATTAAGTTTGGATAGAAATTACCATATTTTTCAGTGTGTAAGACTAGGTTTTTCCCCTAAAAAATAATGTCAAAAATTAGAGGGTGTCTTATACATGGGGCCACCTCCCCCCATTAAATCTGAGTTCCCCCAAATAGGGGGCATCTTATACATGGGGGCATTTTATTGACAGAAAAATATGGTAAATAAAAATAATATCTCCAGAATCATGGCAACGTTCTCTCCAAATCTTTCTCTCTTTTTTATTTTGTTACTGGTTTGGCAGTCAAAGTGAAAATAGTGACCTGAATGAGGTCACTCAGGAAATCTATGGCTGCAGTTTAAAGATAGGACGCCTTTGTCTCAACTTTTCCTCAAGTAAGAACATTTACTGTATTCCAGCATCAATCTGTGGTCACTGCAGTATTGCCAAGTTGTTATAAGAAACTCTTATGAATCCAAATTATGCATTCGCACTAACAAGGCTGCCTAGGATTTTCCACATTATTTACTAGAATGTAATACCTTGAACACATCTGGACAGGAACTGCAACCCAGAGAACAGCAATTTGTGGTTTAAAAAATGAAATAAAAACTGTACCAGGGCGATTGTTTCTGTCTTGGCTGTCACTGTATATCTTTGGTTTGTAACAATAAACATGATTGATTGGTTGAAGTCGAATATTCTTTCCACTGGATCATACCGTTTGTCATATTGCTTTTCACTTAGTCCCTGTTTGAGAAAGGACAGAACCCACCATGTGAAGAAAGGCATGCTTGACTCTCCAAAAGACATGATTATAGATGAGCTTCTTCTTGCTTGCTTGGCAATTTCCAGCTCATTGCCTCATCTCATGTTCCAGGCAGTGCTGCCAAACAGTGAGTTCTCACCATCAGCCGAGGAACATTGTTTAATCTCATCATGCTGCTGTTATTGTGAATTACTGTTTTGGTAGACTGTAAATCATATGAGCTGTTGGCATCACAAGGTGTGTTGCAAGGGAGGGGGAAGCCCAACTTGTTCTCACATCCATACACAGTGAAACCTCAAATACCTAATATCTAAAGTGTTTGGCTGGTCAGAAGTGTGGATGAACGTAAGGCTTACTTCTACAGGGCTCCGTGCCCAGGTTCGTTCAGATAAGGAGTCCGCTTTACAATGCAATTTGCAAAACAATGTCCAGAAACTCTCACAGGGGATTCTCGGGAACCCAGAAACCATATTCTCCAATCTTGGCTAAATATTATCCAGTTGCAATTTTCAGGTTGAAAGCAGTGAGTCTGGTGGGGTAAAAATAAAAAACGTGTAGTACAAATCTTCACCTCTTTGATCCTTCTCATTGTTTCCCATAGCTGCTGCTGCTTTGAAGCCATTTCCCCCTGGCTTCTTCTTGGATAAGTCACATGGGTGATCTCAGCCAATTGGGCATCATGAGGTAGACAGGATGACATTGTGGCACAATGTACCAATGAGATTATTTAAGTATGTGATGATGTCATTAAAAGTGAATGAAAATACTTCAGGGTGAGGAAATGCCTTCAGGATTAGACAGCCACCACTACTTCTTCTTTTTCATTTATTTATACTCCACCTTTCCCCTTCAAGACACCTTACAGATAAAAACAAGACCCATTAAAAACTTTGAACAAGATTCACCCCCCACTTTATTTTGTTTCATCCCATCTTTGAATCCAAATTCAGAAATATGTGCATGCTTCAGTGTGCTGCACAGTGCCCATGGGCTCCTGAGAATGGCCTTTAATCCAAGTGATGGTTCCATGGTGTAAGCTGGGACACTGCCAAAAACTTGTTTAGGAGGGACAGAGGGAGTGAGCTCAGTCCCCTACCCTACTAAAAGAGGCAATTGGTGCTATCAGAACTCCAATCCAATGCTGGGATGCAGAAACCCACTGTTTGTTTGGAACTGTGGATGTAGCACAGCTGGATTCTCCATTCAGAATGACAATCCAAAATGAAACAGATTTTTTTTAATGCCATAGGAACACTGGAAATGGCCTTATATTGGTCAGACCACTGGTTCGTCTAGCTCACACTTGTCTACCTTGACTGGCAGCAGCTGTCCAAGATTTCCCATCTCGACCTGGACATTCTGAGAATTGAGACTTGGACCGTCTGTGTGCAAAGCTGATGTTCTACTGCTGAACTACAACCAAAGTTGAATAAGCCCCATAAAATCAGTGTAAGGAGAGCTTATGCACATTTAGTGTGCTTCCCTGTTGGCTTCCCCAATATGTGTGTGGGACAATGCGCAGTGTGGGGCAATGGCAGGGATGGGGTAGCCCTGCTCTCCCCCTCGCAAACCTGGAGTCAGAACTGCACAACCCACACACAAGAGAGAGGAAACAGACAAATGCATGGAGGAGAGCTCTGCCATTGACTGTTGGCCATGATGGCAAAATGGAATCTCCACGTTCAGAGATAGTATTCTGTAAACTAGCTTTGCCCAGACTGGTGTTGGACTCCAACTCTAACCAGCTGCAGCCAGCACAGATGTCCCAAACATCTGAGGGTACCAGGTCTGGGGAAGTTGATAACGTCTAAGCTGCTAGATTTCTGCCTCTGTGTTTATTGTTCCTGACTAAAGAAGGCTCTTGACTCCTGCTGTTGCTTTAAATAAGAACATCTACTCCTCATCCTGCTCTCACAGTGGCCAAGTGGATGCTTGTGGGAAACCAGCAAGCAGAATTCAAGCACAACAGTAGTCTCCCCTCCTGTGCTTTCCAGCAACAGGTTTTCAGAAGCATCGCTGCCTCATACTATGGAAGCTAAGCATAGCCATTGTGGCTGTTAATAGGCCCCTCTAGGAATTTAATCCTCTTTTACAGCCATCTAGGCAGGCAAGCTGGAAGGAAGTTGAGTGTGTTTCTCCACAACCATGTCAACAGAGAAGGAGACACTACAGAGAGGGTCATGTAGACATTGCAGTCTAACTAACACCCTGCTCAGTGCAGGAGATCCAGAAGTAGAGTATCTCCAAGAGATCACTATCTACTTACTGCTTAAAGACCTCCAGTGAGGAAGAGCCAACCCCTATCCCTCATATTTTTTTGGGGGGAGGGGCAAGCGTTTATAAACCATACTTTGGGTGCTCTTCAGTTCCATGTCCTAAAAGAAAATAAGCCACCCTAGTTGGGGGGTAGTGGTGGTGGTGGATGTGTGCGTCCTTGCGAAAAAACAACAAAGAACACCCCACAGCAAAACACCAAACCGCTGCACAGTAATTACAATTGTCGCAGAATAGGAAGGCAAGCAATTAAATGCTCCATAGGTGCTGCTCGTAATTGTTGCAGGCAAATCAGGAGATTAAGCATAGCAACAATGCACAGCACAAGATGGCCTAAACTCTGTTTTTCCTGCAGAACTGCAAATAGTAGCAAATCAAAAGGCTGTTCTCCTTAATTACCGCTGTATGAGGCATCAGGCTAAAAGCAGGCTCATTCTGTAATGTTTTCTATACAGCTACAGTATGAACATACAATGCAGGCCTTTATGCGCCACCTAATAGACAATATTACACACCAAATTATTGCCTGCTTTCATTTTGCAGGGAGAAATCACTGGTGAGTCGAGGCCATTGGCTTCTCAGCTTCCCCAGCAAGCAATGTGTTGACTGAACTGAGAGAACAGTTTTACTTCTTCAAGCCAGTGGTGACTATTTATACTTAAACACATTGCTTCACAACTTCCAGCATCTCGTATTATGTGACAGCGTGGAAGCGGGATGGACTGCAGTCTCCGCTTGTGAGCTTTACAAGCTGGCGCTTGTGGTGTGCTTTGCGAAGTTTGCACATGCCCCTTCTCTCTTTGCTCTGCCGTCATCCATCCTGCGGCTCCGGCCTCCACGTGGGACCCAAACTCAACAGGCCCATGGAAGGGAACAGGCAGTGGCCACAGACCTCCCAGGGGTGTGTGGAGAGCAGCAAATAACGCAGCAGTTTTGCACATGGAAAGCTGATATCCTCCACATTTATGAACGTCTCACTCGAGGCATAAACAAGGCAAGCAAAAATAAGACTGTGAAACTGCTTAATTCATGAAAAGAGCCAATTATTCATGTTGCTATAGCACATTTGTTTTATTTTTAAAGTCACATGGAAGGTCATCAGTAAACAAATGGATAGAGCTTTCTTCTTATTCGCAGTATTCAGCTGCTACGAAATCTAAATGACAGAACTAAATTCAGTAAAATGTCAAGGGCCACTCTTGGAGGAACTGAATTGCAGCAACTAAATAAATAATAATTGCGTTTTCTGAGCATTTGTTTTGGCTCAGTTTTTCACTCTTGAAATGCTATCACCGCAAGATGGTTTTTAGCTCTCCCTTTTGTTACAGGGGGAAGGGGAGGAAATGGATTTGTGCTTTTTGCGTGAGTGCCTAGTAGACAGGCCAATACAGTAGTTTGGGGTTGTTTTTCTTGCCTTGGGACATGTTCATTGCAGGCAAAGAGATCCCTTTGGGTTCAATCAACACCTGGATATAGGCCCCCATCCCCTACACATGGTGGCATAATATCTGTATTATTTATACACCACTCATCTGACTGTGTTGCCCCAGCCACTCTGGACAGCTTAAAACATATGTCAAAACATAATAAAACATTGAACATAAAAAATGTCCCTATGCAGGGCTGCCTTCAGACGTCATCTAAAGGTTGTATAGTTACTTATCTCCTTGGCTCAGGGGTCTCATAACTCCATACCCTCCAACATTTCTCCGATGAAAATAGGGACATCCTAAGGCAAAGCGGGACACTGCAGGAACAAATCACAATCTGCCCTGGAAAATAGG
The DNA here is from genome assembly GCF_965113315.1 of Podarcis vaucheri. NCBI lineage: Eukaryota > Metazoa > Chordata > Lepidosauria > Squamata > Lacertidae > Podarcis > Podarcis vaucheri. The sequence continues at coordinate 37,558,567 of NC_138759.1, forward strand.
GACACAGAGTGTCTGCAAAGGCCTGACAATATGTTTGTACAAGTACTAGGCTATTGGGTGGGGATGGATGGATGGATGGATGGATGGATGGATGGATGGATAGATAGATAGATAAATAAATAAATAAATAAATAAATAAATAAATAAATGTTTTCACCTGGTGCCTAATGAAGGTGCCAAGCGAGCCTTCCTAGGGAGAGCTTTCCACAAACGGGAATCCACTGCAGAAATGGCTCATTCTCATGTTTCCACCCTCTGGACCTCTTGTGGAGGAGGCACGTGAAAAGGGGCCTCAGCGGATGATTGCAGGATCCAGGTTGGTTCAGCGGTCCTTAAGCATGCTATGCTGATGCTCTCAGAAATATGAAAGATCCAAGTGTGATTTTTCCACACCAAGTGCCCAGCCCTGCATCACCAACACTCTGTTTCTGCGCCAGGTCTGGGAGACTGAACTCTTTGCTTGAGAGCGTCATCTAGGCTTGAGGTACCAGCCCACCAGAGCATTTAATCAGCTGACACCATGTTCTACAAAGCCACAGTGCTTGGTCCTCAAGTCTAATCAACAGGTCTCTGGTGTGAGGATGCTAATTTCCCAGCGCTCCTGAACCCCTGTTGACGGAGGAAGAAGAGGAAGAGGAGTGCGGGGGGAGCGCACCGCCCCCGGCAGCATGATCCTGGTGGGGTGCCATTGCGGCTGCTCCCTTGCCTGCGCTGGGCGCCAAGCCCCTATGGGCGGTGCGCATGCCCCCAGGATGTGTGTCATGCCCCCAGGATGCGCGCCAGCCCTGCCCCCGCCTGCTCTCTGCCCCCTGGTGCCGGAGCATGAAGCGCTGCCACTGCCTGTTGATGCTTCGGAATTTGAGCCCTGCCTGGTTTTGACTGCACACCTCCCTCTAGCCCCGTGGTTCCCATCGTGGGGCATGCGCTCCAAGGGGGGCAATTTGATTTTTAAGGAGGGCATTTTCGAGAATGAGTTATTAACAGTTAATGGCCTTTTAGGCTTCCTCCACATGAATTGGAGTTCACTTTTTGAATAATAAGAATGATATGTCTCAGGATTTTAGAGATGCTTAAGTGGAGCATGGCCAAAAAAGGTTGGGAACCACTGCTAGCTCCTCCTGAGACTTGCTTGTTGCTCTACAGCTCAACCCTTGTCTGTTTTGGACCGCTCACCTGCTTTAAGCCCACAGCCAGTTTCCTCAGGGTCCCGTAACCCAATGGCCTGGTGCCTGACCCCTGCTGAAGGCGGGTGCCTGCGGAGCCACTAAACCTTCTTCGCCAACCCCTTTCTCACAAGCCAGCACAATGCCCTCTGAGGGAATCAGTGGGAAAACATTTGGTCACAAGGTCAATGTTTAGCATCTCCTGGTAGGGCTGCCTGAAACACCCCCCCCCCTGCCTGAAATTCTGGAGAGCAGCTACCAGTCAGTGTCAACAGTATTGAGTTAGATGGACCAATGGTTTGACTCAGTAGAAGCCAGCTTCCTGGGTTCCTAGGTTTAATCTTCTGGGTTCAGCTTCTTTGAGATCAGCAGACCATGACAGATTGAGCCCTTAATTGGTGGCTCACCCAGCAATACTTTGCTTGGTCAATATCCTGTAAAGAGCAGGCCTCGGCAGCTGACTAAATATGTTTACTAGAAGCACGGATAATTGATTTTTTTAATATGTTAAGATCAAAGGATTATTCTACATATGTAACAGTGTAAAAATGAGCCAAATCTGGTAAACTTAGAAATATACAGCAGGGAGATGTCTAAGTTGCGTGCTGAACAGCTATGTGGGAATCTACTGCATTAATTACCCTCCTATCATTAGTGACAAGTAATTGCCATAGCAACCTCATTGCCACCTCTCTCTCTCTCTCTCTCTCTCTCTCTCTCTCTCTCGCACACACACTGCACTGAATGAAAAGTACATAAACCTTATTTTACTCAATTGCAAGGTATTACCTCTGCCACCTGACTAAATATCTGCACTTAATTTTAAAATAAAAATCCTGTGCTGAGCCATGAAAATAAAGGCTATTGAAGAAAAGACAATCAAACCAACAGTAGATATTTTACAGGGGATACTGGACTTTAAAAACCCCCAATCAATCTGAAAAGGAGTTGATGTAATTAGGGATATTAGAACATTTTTTTAAACAGAGGGTCTGTTTAACCCTTTCCCTTCCTGCTCTTTGTCCCCCACCCCCCGCTGTTTTTCCAACTGCAAATGAAAATATATGAGGTCTATGAATAAAACAGTTCTGTTACCTCCCCCCCCTTTACCGTTGTTGGGTCCATTACATTAAGCAATGTAAATAAATAACTTTCATTAAAGCAATAGTACACTATGGTACTTGTGGTAAAACCAGTGCTTAACTTAAGGCATAAATTTATGCTAGTAAGAACTGTGAGATTCCTTCTTTGCCGTGGATGACCAGTGTGCATAATTATCTCCACTTTAGACTGCAAAGTGGTAAAGCTTTCAGCAAAAATTATAACGGGGCAGTAGCAGCTTGTTCAGTGGTTAAGAGTGGTAGACTCGTAATCTGGTGAACCAGGTTCGCATCCCCACTTCTCCACATGCAGCTGCTGGGTGACCTTGGGCTAGGCACACTTCTCTGAAGTCTCTCAGCCTCACTTACCTCACAGAGTGTTTGTTGTAGGGGAGGAAGGGAAAGGAAAATGTTAGCCCCTTTGAGACTCCTTCGGGTAGTGATAAAGCGGGATATCAAATCCGAACTCCTCCTCCTCCTCCTCCTCCTCCTCCTCCTCCTCCTCCTCCTCTTCTTCTTCCTCCTCCTCCTCCTCCTCCTTGAGATAACAATTGCCTTCCATGATATAGCCCCTTTTAAAATTACTTTTAGTTTGCTTACGAAATCTTTGGGGTTTCCTGGAGTATGGGGCCTTCGTTTGCTTCTTAGTGGCCCAATTTTGACTCCCCCCCCAACCTTGGCACTCACCCCCTGAATTTGCTGTTGTAAGGAGCAGTATGTGTCTGGGTCAGGCAGTTGTCGTTAGGCCACAATCCCATCCCCGGTTACCTGAGGATAAGTTCCATTGAACTCATTTGGCCTTACTTTTTAGCAGATATATTTAGGATTGTGTTGTCGGTGTGAGAATAAGGCTGTTACAAAAAAATGCAAATATGTGTTTTCACCTGGGAAATGCTGGAAGGTAAGCATGCAAGTGTGAGCGCAGGGCAGACCATCTTTTAAAAAAGAACTAGGAAATGGTGGGAGGGAGGAAGCATGACAAAAGCTGTTGTTGTTTTTGTCCGCATCTATCAACCAATGTCTCCTCAAGTACATCAGGGCTGAGGCTCACCTTCGAAAAATGAAAGAGAAGGGAAGGCACTAGGGCAGTTATGTATGTGTTCAGGGGCTCACCCACGCTTACCCTTTGCCCCATACTTTCTAGGTAGAGGCCCACACTTTGAAGCTCAAGGTCTGAGCCCACTCTTCCCTTGTTTTCCCCAGGAAAACCCACTTTTTTAACGCTGAATGGGAACAAATGGCAATTTGGGTTTTCTGTGGCTTGCCATTTGCTCTGATTCAGAGTGGGTTTCTATGGGGAAAGCATCAGGGCAACTAAACTAAACTAAACCAAATTAAAATAAAATGAAATAAACACTCAGACACGGAGCTTTAAAGTGTGGCCCTGTGTCTAGAAACGCAACACAAAAGTAAATTTGGATGAGCCGCTGGTGAAGAGATATAGGGGAAAGAAATTTGAATGACTAGGAAGGAAACAAGAATAAGGGGGGTGCAACAGATCCTCTTCATCTTGCCTAAATACTGAGATCTGGTCTGCTGCCATAATTAAGAGGAAATATGGTGTTCAGCTTTCTTTATTGTGCACCTAAAAACCAGATAAAGCCTGCTATATGTGCTAGTACCACTAGATGTCGCCAAACCACCAATAAAACCACCCAGGTCTTTGAATTTAAAAATAGACTCTAGGTTTCTTTAACCCTATCATTCAGCACATTTGAATCTGAAGGCAAAATTATACCCTTTAAAACAAAAGGAAACTGGAGAAAAATGCAGAAACACGATGCATTGGTATAAACCATTTGCATCCTTCCAGTTCTTTCTATTGATTATCTAGCAGTGCATTTCAAAGCTAAATATGACATTATTTTTGCTTCAGATCCAAAACAGAGATCGTTCCTCTGCTCAAAAGATTTTTTTCACCCCTGGGCAACAAAAGGGAAAAGATGAAGGGGAAGAAGATTATCTCTCCATGAATAAGGTGATATGCAATTTTGTGGCAACAAAGCAAACAATGCTACCAGGTAGCAAATTCCTGGCAAAAAAAATGGATCTTTGTAGCATTTATTTTAGATTACATTTACTATTTGTTTCATTAATAAAAAAATAATTAATGCAGATTTATTTTAGCAGCAGCTTAAAATGAATGTCTATTATTTGTTTAATCAAATAAAATTACTGCCTGGAGTTGTGTTCAATTTAAATCTTTTCTTTCCTGTGAACACGTTTGTCTGTCTAATCCTACAAAGGCAAGGTTTTAAAGGCAGGGAACAATAACTTGTATCTGCAAGGGACTGAAATGTGTATCTGGTTGACTTAAATAACAACCTCTGTGAAGTGGGGATAGAGTTGAGGGGGGTGGGTAGCTGATTGGACCATTTCCAGTCATTAGCTTCCAGAATGAAATGGTCGGCCAATCACACGAGCCATGGACCAACTCCACCCTCCCAAAGCAAATCTCCCGTCTCTCTTGAACTATTTAGCTCATCTGCTGCTGATGCAACTGCACAATCGTGTTCTGATGCTCCGTCTCGGGACGAGGCTTGGCCTTCTGTCAAAATACTGGGCAGCACGCAAGCAGAAACAAATATCCTTTTGTGCTCCCTTTTAATCATAGCTGTCAACTTACAGATTTGAAAATAAGGGACCAGCAGCCTTCAAGATAAGGGACCAGCAGCCTCACCTGTTCCAGGCACTCCAGTCTTCCTGTCCTCCTGCAGTCTGGTCAAACGCATGCTGGTAGCTTCAAGAACACTGTCCAACCAACTTTGTAACCAGCGGTTCAACTGAATAGAATCTGAATCACATGCACCACAAGGCCTATGCAGCCTCAACTTAAGATGGCTCCCCAGCCTGGCTTTGCACTGCAAAGTTTGTAGCAGCACGTGCAACAAAATGGCGTCCAGCATTCAAAAAACCCCTCAGCTTGTATTAACTAGCCACACACAAGGCATGCAAGCTCCACCCCCTAATCGTTCTTAGACTTCTTATTGGGTGAGCAGCACAGTCAAGCAACACAGTTGGAGCCTCCCTCCTCCCTGGCTGGCAGGGAGGGAGGGAGAGGAGCTGCTTCCTTTGAAATTTAAGGGACATCATTTAAGGGACATTTAAGGGACATCCATCAATAAGGAACAGCAGCGGGACATGGCACTGGAATAAGCGACTGTCCCTTCAAATAAGGGACACTTGACAGCTATGCTTTTAATTGCTCTGGGTCTCCATGTCCACATGAGCGATTCATCCAAGGTTGGGTGGTGGGGTGGTGGTCAACAAATTTATAAGAGAATGGAATGTGGAACCTGGAGAAGGTAATTTGAAAAGATAGAAAGAAAAAGCCAACAATCCAACATTTATGTGGAATGTAAGTTGTAGAACATGAATCAAAGAATGTAAGACATTTTAACAGCATAGAGATTTATGCAAGTGCAGCAAAAAAGGGGTTTCTCTGACATATTTTCCTCTTCTCTGTAATTTCCTCTATTCTATCACCATCTATTTTCAGAGAGGTATGCAGGTGGCGCTGTGGTCTAAACCACTGAGGCTCTTGGGCTTGCAGATCAGAAGGTTGGTGGTTCGAATCCCTGTGACGGAGTGAGTTCCCGTTGCTCTGTCCCAGCTCCTGCCAACCTAGCAGTTCGAAAGCACACCAGTGCTAGTAGATAAATAGGTACCGCTGTGGCAGGAAGGTAAACGGCGTTTCCGTGCGCTCTGGCTTCCATCACGGTGTCCTGTTGTGCCAGAAGCGGTTTAGTCATGCTGGCCACATGATCCGGAAAGCTGTCTGTGTACAAACGCTGGCTCCCTCGGCCTGAAAGTGAGATGAGTGCTGCAGTCCCATAGTCGCCTTTGACTGGACTTAACCGTCCAGGGGTCCTTTACCTTTACCTTTGTACCTCTTTTCAGAGATACAATGCTGAATGTTTTACTGAAGCCCTTCAGATGTTCGTGAACTACAGTACCCATCACCCGGGGACCATTGGACCATGCTGTTGGCCAATAAAGCGAGATGAGCACCACAGCCCCAGAGCTGGTCACGACTGGACCTAATGGTCAGGGGTCCCTTTACCTTTTTATAGCCCCATCATTCATCTTTGGTGCTGCTTCTGCTGTTGTGTTCCCAGAGGCATGACCCTGCCATCGTAGGAACATAGGAACCTGCCCTACTACCCTAAGCCAGACCACTGGTCCAACTAGCTTGGTGTTGTCTACACGGACCGGCAGTAGCTTTTCAGGGTTTCAGGCAAGGTTCTCTCCCAGCCCTACCTGAAGATGCCAAGGATTGAGCCCAGGGACCTTCTGCATGCAGAGTAGATACTTTCCAGTGAGCTGTGGCCCTTGCTTAATCCACACATTAAGGAAAAACTTGCTCTCCCCATGGTCTGGAGCCCTGTGTGATCAGATCATAGGAAAAAAGTGGGATGTTAATGAATAAATGCTATAAAACTGCTGGATCAGTTTGAAGCCAGAGTGGCTTGAAGCTGAAGCATTCTGGATTAAATGTTTTAGATTAAATGTTTTGGTTCACTATACGTCCTGCTCATTTTGCCCAAGGTCTGATTAGCAGTGCCATCATAGACCTTTTGGCGCTAATTAGAAATGTACCCACTCACCCCGGCTTTTGCAGGGGACTGATGTCTTGCTGAATTGCAAATAAGCTGTTACCTGTCCGCTGAACTATTATACTGTTGTTCCATTTAAAATTATTCTCATGGTTTTATTTTTTTGGTGAGTTTAGTGGTTCTTCTTTACAGTCCTCCCTGGGTTAATCAGGGACCTGATTAAGGGTTTGGGTAGAAATGCAAATAAGTAAATAATAAAATACAATGGGACCAGCATCAGAAATGGTTATTTGATATAATTTTTTTTTTAAAAGTAGTATCTTTGTTTGTTTGTTTAAAACATTTCCTACCCTGCATCAGCCTGAAGGCTGTCAAAACACCTAACAATAATTAAAAGCACAAGAAGACAACAAGACGAAAAATACAATCAAGCAGAGCAGCCGAAAATAAAAAACCCAAAGCTGAAAAGAAGGCTAAGAGGCCTGGGGAAAAGAAAAAGGCATTACCTCAGTGCCAAACAACATCAGGCTCAGTGCCAGGTGAGCTTTCCTGTGGAGTGTGTTTCTGGGTTGAGTTGCCACAACTGAGGAGACCCTATCCTGGGTTGCAATCCACCTCAAGTGTAAAGCGGTGGGAGCCAAAGAAGGGCCTCTGAGGGTCACTTAATATTTGGGTGGTTTCATGTGAGGGAAAGCAGTTGTTAAAGCAGGGGTGGAGAACCTGTGGCCCTCCAATTGTTCTTGGACTCGAACTCCCAACATCCTTGACCATTGGCCAAGCTGGCTGGGGCTAGTGGGAATCCAACAACATTGGGAGGGTGGTAGATTAGCCACTGCTGCCTCAAATACATTATCCCAAAGCTAAGTGAAAATGGCCTCCCCTAAGTCTCAACCCTATTTGTAAGTGGCAAAATGGTGGGTGGTGGAATTTGCCCCCTCTTAAAAATGGGGCTTGTGTTGGGTGGATTCCTCAACAGTGTTGGGATGGCTATAAAAAAAACACCTTTTTCTTCTGATAATTTTAGCTCAGTTAATACTACATAAATTGTTTGTTAATAATAATGGGCTGAGAGAGGAGCGAAAGGATGGACTAAGAAAGCCCAGTGGGCTCAGAGAGGAGGACTGGAAGGAGCAGGAGCCACGATATATTAAAATAATATTGAACAACATCAACACGGGAATTTTATTTTTATGCATTTTTCATTCAGTGGGTATACATTTTTTTTTAAGGAAGGAAAAAGAAAAGAAAGGACAGCACACACCCTGCACACAAAAATACACATCATGGACATGGTATGTATACAAGAGGGAAAAAATAGCATAGAGATTTTGAAATACTGTGTGTATTGCAAGCACGCATGCACACACACACACACTGCATTTATTTTAAAAAAATCAAGAAAAGAGCATTCAATTGGAAGGAAAACAATAAGGGAAAAATATACAAATGAGTTAAGTCATGGATGAGGAAAACAAACAGGCAAAATACTAGTTAAAGTTACTTCCAGATGGATTCATACTTTGCAGGGGCTATATTGAGATAGGAGTGATTATTAGGATACATAATAAAGGCCCACAAAATACCTGCATAATCCTCAGGCTCTGTAGTTCCTTGCAGCACATGCAGATGGAAAGGTTTTCCATGACTGCAGTATTTCACAGAACCTCCACTGGCCGGATTTCTTCCCTCATTTTAGAGCCTGTTTGCAACCAGATGTCTGCATGGATGGTTGGATCACACTTTCTTTGATGCACATAGAGGAAGGGAAAGTCACTTGCCCACTCCTCCACCATCTGAGGACCGCTGGTGCTGGAGATGTATAAAATTAGGCTAGAGTTTCATATTTTGTACTTAAGGAGTTGTGATTTACGTAAAAGAGAAGTGGGCCCCAAAAATGATGTTTAAAGATGAACAAGGAAGATATTTAGCAGTGGAGATACAGGTACAAGGAGAAAATTTTTTGATAATTGGGATCTATGCACCAAATGAAGGCAAAGCAGAATTCTTTAAAAAACTTCATGAAACTCTGATGGACTATCTGGATTACAATATGATAATTATGGGAGATATGAATGGTGTAGTTTCTACAAATATGGACAAGACACAAAGACTGACACTTACTAAAGAAGGGAGACTTCCGAAGACTTTCTTTGAAATGACGGAAAATATGGACTTAATAGACATTTGGAGAACAAGGAACCCTCTTGAAAGAGAGGGAACTTTTTTCTCCCATGCAAAGATGACCTGGACTAGAATTGACCAAATATGGATTACTAGTGGAATGGCTCCGAGGATTAAGAAGGTAGAAATCTGCCCAAAAACCTGCTCCAACCATAACGCCGTGAAGATGGAAATGAAACTTACAATAACTGGTCAGTTTAGATGGAGGATGAATGACACCCTGTTTCGAGATAAGGAGATCCACATGAAGGCCCAAAAAACTCTAAAGGACTATTTTGAAATAAATCTAAAGGGCGATGTGGAAAAAAGAGTGATCTGGGACGCAAGTAAAGCTGTGATGCGAGGATTTTTGATCCAACAAAATTCAATAAAGAAGAGAAAGCAGAATGAGAAAAAGGAAAAGATTTTGGAAAAGAGAAAAGAAGGAGAGAAAAAACTAAGATCAAAACCAAAGTCCCAGGAGATTTTGAGAGAGATTAAGTTATACCAAACACAATATATGGAATTGATGAACCAAGAGATAGAGTGGAAGATAAAGCAAATGAAACAAAAGACATTTGAATCGGCAGATAAATGTGGCAAACTTTTGGCATGGCAACTAAAGAAAAGGCAGAAATTGAATACAGTTACAAGCCTAGAAGTGGACGGAAAGAATATATCTAAACCCAACGAGATAAGAAATTGCTTTTTGAGCTATTTTAAAAAACTTTATTCTCAAGGATTACAAAATGAAGAAGACATAGACAAATTCCTAAATAAATATGGATTACAAAAAATCTCTCACCAAAGCAAGGTGGATCTAAACCAGAGAATTACAGAACAAGAGATAGAGGGTGCCATTCAGGACATGCAACTGGGCAAATCTCCAGGACCAGATGGACTGACTTCCAGATACTATAAATCTTTGAAGGAGTGGCTGGTTCAACCGTTAAAGGAAGTATGCAACGAGATCTTAGAGGGAAAAAAGGCACCTGAATCGTGGAAAGAAGCATATATTTCACTCATACCAAAGACAGAGACTGAAAAGACTCAACTGAAGAACTACCGCCCAATATCATTACTTAATGTGGATTACAAAATTTTTGCAGACATTTTAGCAAAAAGATTTTAAAAAGTGTTGATGGAGAAGATTCATAAGGACCAAGCAGGCTTTCTCCCAAAGAGACACCTTTCAGACAATGTCAGGAATATAATAGATATTCTGGAAAAGCTAGAGGTGAATATAAATACCAAAGCAGTTTTGATATTTGTGGATGCGGAGAAAGCCTTTGACAATATTTCTTGGAGTTTTATGAAAAAGAATCTTCATGGGATGGGGGTAGGGCAAGGATTTGAGAATGGTATGGGTGCAATATACTCTGAACAAAAAGCTAAGTTGATTGTAAATAATGTAATAACTGAGGAACTTAAGATAGAAAAAGGAACACGACAGGGGTGCCCAATTTCCCCATTGCTTTTTATTTCGGTTCTGGAGGTGTTGCTGAATATGATTAGAAATGACCAGCAGGTTAAAGGCGTACAGGTCGGAGCCAAACATTATAAGTTAAAGGCCTTTGCAGATGACTTAGTATTGACCCTACAAGAGCCAGTCACTAGTACGAAAAGGGTGTTGGAGATAATTCAACAATTTGGCCAGGTAGCTGGATTTAAACTGAATAAACAAAAAACTAAAGTCTTAGGAAAAAACTTAACAGATATGGAGAAGGAGAAATTCCAAGAAGAGACAGGTTTGACGCTGGTTAAGAAGGTGAAATACCTAGGGGTAAATCTAACATCTAAAAATTTGAACTTGTATAAGGACAACTATGAAAAATGCTGGTCAGAAATTAAAAAGATTTAGAAACATGGTCAAATTTGAGATTGTCAATGTTAGGCCGAATTGCAGTGATTAAGATGAATGTATTGCCTAGAATGTTATTTTTGTTTCAAACTTTGCAGATTATTGACAAGATGGACTGTTTCAAGAGGTGGCAGAAAGACATTGCGAAATTTGTCTGGCAGGGCAAAAAGCCCAGAATAAAATTCAAAATACTAACAGATGCAAAAGAAAGAGGGGGGTTTGCCCTGCTGGACTTAAAATTGTACTATGAAGCAGCAGCGTTTTGCTGGCTGAAAGAGTGGATGCTCCTCGAGAACACAGATATCTTGGACTTAGAAGGTTTTAATAACGCATTTGGATGGCATGCATATCTATGGTATGACAAAATCAAAATGCATAGTGTCTTTAAACATCACATTGTTAGGAAAGCGTTGTTTAATGTCTGGATGAGATATAAAGATTTGTTGGAAAACAAAACTCCTAGATGGTTGTCACCCTTAGAGGCTAAGGCACACAAGAAAGTCAATATGGAGGTCGGATGGCCAAAGTATTGTGAGATTTTAGAACAGGATGGAGAGAAATTGAAATTAAAGAGTCATGAAAAACTAAAACCTAAAGTGCAAGACTGGCTCCACTATTATCAAATAATGGAGGTTTATAAACAAGATAGGAAAATTGGCTTCCAGGTGGAAAAATCAAAACTTGAGACAGAACTGTTAGAATCCAATACTAAGAATCTGTCAAAAATGTATAATCTGCTGTTGAAATGGAATACACAAGATGAAACAGTTAAATCAGCTATGATTAAGTGGGCACAGGACATTGGTCATAACATTTTGTTCGCTGACTGGGAAAGGTTGTGGAACACCGGTATTAAATTCACGGCATGTAATGCCTTAAAGGAAAATATTATGAAAATGATCTATAGGTGGTACATGACCCCAGTCAAGCTAGCAAAAATTTACCATCTGCCCGATAACAAATGTTGGAAATGTAAAGAAACTGAAGGTACCCTTTATCACCTTTGGTGGACATGCCCGAAGATTAAGGCTTTCTGGGAAATGATATATAATGAAATGAAAAAGGTATTTAAGTATACTTTCCTTAAGAAACCAGAGGCCTTTCTCTTGGGCATTGTCGGCCAATTAGTGCCAAAGAAGGATAGAACTTTCTTTATGTACGCAACAACTGCAGCAAGAATATTGATTGCAAAGTATTGGAAGACACAAGATCTACCCACCTTGGAAGAGTGGCAGATGAAAGTGATTGACTATATGACATTGGTGGAGATGACCAGCAGAATTCGTGATCAGGGAAAGGAGACTGTGGAAGAAGAGTGGAAGAAATTCAAGATCTATCTTAAGGACTATTATAAACTTGATGAATGCTAAAATGTCGAGGTTTTCTAGAAAGAAAGGGTTGCAGTAATGTAAGATTTGATTAAGAAAGGACTAAGATGAATTAGAGTGGAAAAAACATTTACAAGTTGCTTAAAAATTTGGACATGAGGATGCAGAAAGGGGAGGTACGGGGGAGTCCGAGAAAAGAAGTTTAAGAAAAGATATTATGAAATTATGCGTGTTTGTTTGTCTTTTTATATGTTTGTTTGTTATAAAAAATTTCTGAAAAACTAATAAAAATTTTTATAAAAGAATTTCACAGTTTATCTATGTGTTGTGTGAAAAAGTATTTTGTCTGTCCTGAATCTTCTAATATTCAACTTCCTTGGATAGCCCCGAGTTCTAGTAATATGAGAGAGGGAGAAAAAGCTTCTTCCTATCGACTTTCTCCACACCAAAGATAATTTTATACACCTCTGTTGTGTCTTCTCTTACTCACCTTTTCCCTTAAGCTAAAACAAAAAATGTTTTAACCTTTCCACATAGGAGAGTTGAGCCAACCGCTTGATCATTTTGGTCATTGTCTTCTGAACCATTTCCACACGACCAATATTCTTTTTGAGGGTATTGCTAGTGCTAAAAAGTATTTGGTGTACTTCAACAGCTGAAACAGCTCATTATGTATTTTGATCTGATAAAATTTGTACACAGTGTGGGGAGAGGGAGCTCTCTTTCTCCCTCATAATATTAGAACCTGGTGGCATCCAATTAAGCCAAGGGGGGGGGGGAGATTCAGGAAAAAGAAAACCTGAGTACTTCTTCATACAGAACATAAAACTGAGTGCACCAACAACTCAGATGTTGTTAGAAGGGGTGTATTTATTTATCTATATAATTTATATCCTGCCATTCCTGCTAAAGGAGCCCAGGGCAGCAAAAGCATGTGGCAAAAAACTGAAACAGTCTGAAAACAATTCCAAAACTGTGAAAGATCTCTTCTTAAAAGGCCTGTTGGGATTTAGACAATTTCATGGACGACAAGGCTATCAATGGCTACTAGTTGTGATGGCTAAAACACCTTCAGGATCAAGGGATCCATGTAGGAAATCACAAGTGGAGGAGAGTACTGGGTAACTGCAGTTTGTTAATTATCAATGCTTATATTCCCCCAACTAGCAAAAAAAACGACATCGAGAGCAACTGGAATAGACTGGAATCTTTTGTCAGGTTACTGCTATCAGATTATCCGGGAGCAAAGGTCCTAATGGTAGGCGACCTAAATGCAAGGCTAGGGCCAGACGACCCCAGTTTAGAAACTAAATACAGGAATGAAATTGGGTATTGTGCTCCTTTCTGGCTTGTGGGCTTCTCAGCGGCATCTGGTTGGCAAAGGCAGGCAACAAGATGCAGGAGTAGATGGACCTTTAGTTTGAGCCATCAGATCTCAGGCAAAGAAAAGACGTTTATTTCAACACATGTCTTACATTCTTCAGTATGTGTATCATCAGCAGGGTCTGACCAGAAGATGTGTGTGTTACTAGAGGCAGATTCAGGGGCTACACTGGAGAAAACCCACTTTGTTTTTCCCTTGCATGCTGTGCTATCAACGCTTTTGCTAGATAGCAAAGGCTGAACAATAAATGGTGTTCCAGTCTCCATGCTACCATCTGGTATCTGCGTGTGCCAGTAGCACTGGTGAAACACTAAGGAAGAAAAGAGGGAAATTCTTTCTTTTGTGGGGTGAAGGTTGCTCAGAGATTCTACTTTATCTTTCATGTATTGTTTTCACCATAATCCTTGGAACAGAAGAGATGTGGCTTCTTGCTGGACCCGAAGTCAACTTGCTATCTTTCCAAATCTCAGCTTCTGATCAGTTTCATTCAAAATGCCAAGGCCAACCTTTCAACATCCTGTACAAAAGGCATATTGAGTGTGTGGGCACATGAGTCACACATTCATCGCACACATGAAAGCAAAACGTGCTGGAGCTCTAGGAAACTAGACAGAAGGGCTGACAAGCCAACTGTGATGGAGTGAGCCATATTGAACCTTCTTTAAATGCTGCTGCTTGTGGGGGAAACTTATCCTGCTGGATCCTGTTTAGTGAAGAGAAAGGTGGGCCGCACTGAAGTCTAGAAGATACCTCCCACTTTGACCTTCCAAACCTGCTGTTCTAAGCTTGTGAGCTGCATGCCTTCCTTCATGGGTAGCTGGCTGTCGGTGGGGTTGTGTTATTATGTATGGTGTGGAAAAGGTGGACAATGTTTTCTCCTTCTCTTTCAACACCAGATCTCATGGACTCGAATGAAGCTGAACGTTAGAAGATTCAGGACAAACAAAAGGAGGTACTTCTTCACACCGCATACAGTTAAACTGTGGAATTCATTCTGTTGAGAGACACTGATGGCCTCTGTCCTGGATGGCTTTAAAGAAGGATAAGACAAATTAATGGAGGATAAGGCCATCAGTGGCTATGTTCTATGCTGGAGATGGAGACAGTATGCTTCCCCATTTATGGAAACTGCTGGAGAGGACAGTGCCACTGGGCTCAGAGCCTGCTTGTGGGCTTCTCATAGACATCTGGTTGGCCACCATGAGAACAGGATGCTGTATGTTATGTATGTTCGAAAGCTGGAGCAGCGTGACTCAATCTTTGCAGTGAAGAGACAGGACTCACATGCTGCCCAGGGATCCTCCTACCTGTGGATTGTTGTACCAAATCATTTGTTTGGTTGCCATGCAAGAGTACAAGAGGAATAGTCCTACTTGGTTAAACCCAAAGGCTTATCTACCTCAGGATCCTGTTTTCAACAGATGCTCATAGGAGGTCCGCCCAAAAGACATGAGTTCAACATCACTCTCCTGTTCACGATTCACAGCAACTGATCCCATCTTGCACATGGATGAGGGTCTAGGCCAATGGAAGAGGAGGATCAGTCAATATCGGCTCTTCAGACTGTCATAAGGGGTGGAGAATAAATTGGATTAAGTGTCAACTTACCCATATGAAGCTGCCTCACATAAAGGTAAAGGTAAAGGTACCCCTGCCCATACGGGCCAACCGTGTCCGACTCTAGGGTTGTGCGCTCATCTCACTTAAGAGGCCGGGGGCCAGCGCTGTCCACAGACACTTCCGGGTCACGTGGCCAGCGTGACAAAGCTGCTCTGGCGAGCCTCCACCAGCGCAGCACACGGAAACGCCGTTTACCTTCCCGCTATAAAGCGGTACCTATTTATCTACTTGCACTTGGGGGTGCTTTCGAATTGCTAGGTGGGCAGGAGCTGGGACCGAAAGACAGGAGCTCACCCTGCCGCGGGTATTTGAACCGCTGACCATACGATCGGCAAGCCCTAGGCACTGAGGTTTTACCCACAGCGCCACCCGCGTATAACTGGCCCATCTAGTTCAATATTGTCTACTCTGCCCGGGACTGGGTCTGGAGTAATAGCCTTTCCTAGTTTCACCTCCCTGGCCATTGAACTGGAAACATAGCAGTAGAATTTGCTGAAGGCAAGGCATGTGCTCTTCCACTGAGATGCTGCCACTCTCTTGCATAATGACCAAAATGGCTGACAGGTCCCAATGTATTATATCTTCCATTCCCTATTCAAGGAGGGAATGTATCATTAACACCTCCATGGGAAGAGGATTAAGGCTGAAGGATTAATTAGTTAATTTCACCTAGCTACCCCATAACAAGTGTTCTCTAAGAAGCTTGGAAAGCAAAGCAAAACAGAAAAAACCCCTGACAAAAACATTAAAATGTTTTAATAGGATTAAGGAAATCCAGGTTCGAATCCCAGCCCCCCCCCATCATTGTGAGATAAAATGGGGGAGGAGAGACGCCTATAAAAATTTAGGGCTGCCATATTTTGAAGAGCAAAAAAGAGGACGCTATGATGATTCTCATTTTAAATACCCCTCCTATATGTAAGCTATAGAAGCTGTGATATATTGCTGAGGGGGGCAGGAGAGGAGAAGAGGAAAGCATGTCTTCAGCCATCAGTTATGTCTATGTCTCATCCAGAAAGTATAGCCAGAGACATTTTGGCAAATATAAAAAATCCTCCCAGGCAGAAATTTTACTGCTGAAAAAGAGGACATGTCCTGGAAAAAGAGGACACATGGCAACCCTACCTGTATTATTTGTAGGAAAGATGGGAAGTAAATATCACAAATAAATAAGTAAACAGTGACAACAAATGAGGTTAAAACCTGCACACTCAATTAAAACACAATTTATAACCTAAATTTAGATGAATTGATATGTTTCTACCGCACTCCTAATCCCAAATGTGGCCGCTAACTGTTCTTTAGTTGAGGGCTGCAATTGTTTGAGCACCAGTAAATTCAGGAGAGCCCATAATGTGCACCTACAACAGCATAAAGTCAGTCAAATGAAAGACACACAAGGTCCATTATATCTTTTTAAAAAACCCTATGTACCTCAAGTTTCTAAAAAAAACCCTTTTTTGATGCTGCGGAATAAAAGAATGTAGTAGTTCTGCTCTAAAGAAGCCTGCTTATTTTTTTAATGCAGCTGGCTGAAAGTACAATTGAGGCAGTGAAAAATAGTTTGGGCACAGCCTGGAGATTAAAATGCATAATGATTCTGCTTTGTTATATCTATTCCATCGACAGCACACACTGGCTTTCATCCAGAGATCCAACATGCCTAGCACTACGCTGTTTGCATGCTCCTTCATGTGAGAATGTTCTTCCAGTGAATAGATGGCCAGCTGTCAGCTTCCACAGTCATCACCTGGTGGAGCAGAGGGCAAAGGCAGAGTGATGTGAGGAGCAGAGTCGTACCTGGAATGAGTCATGGGACCAGCACTGCATCCAGGTACTAGAAAGAGTCCCCTTCCCCAGCCTAGGAGACTTTTGCATCCAGCGATTGAATCCATCAAGATGTTCAGTTTATAGCGGCCTTTTTACATGAATGTGTTGTTCTTTTTAAATATTGCACCCCCCTGCAATCCCTACACAGATCTGGCTGGCACAAGGCACAAAACCACAGCTCGCCCCTATACACGAAGCCAAGCCAGAGCACAACTAAATGCAGCACAGCCATCTTCTCAGAAAAACTCTTCACAAGCTCAAGAGGTCAAGACACAAAAGCTTTAGCAACTAATCTACACTTAATGACCCACCCAGTGGTATTCAGAATATCACTCATGAAATCACTCAAGATATCCCTCAAGTAATTAAGGAACAAAAGAAGAAGAGGCACACTAATCTAGGAACTTCCTCTCTGCCCAGAACGTTGGAGGCTATACACCACACCCCTCAACAGTATTTATAGGAACTCAAACACCAGATTCTGCTCTGTTCCAGTAACAAGAAGCCGAAAGCACCAGCCTGAAGATGACGAGTGAGACCTCGTCGAAACGTCGCACAGACACCCCGACTCTTACACGGGAAGACACCCGAAGACACCAAAACCTGCATATATATATATATATATATATATATATATATATATATATATATCCAATTCTGTTTTACAATTTAGAATATTCATTTAGGCAACCTATCAATGACATCCTTTCTTCCCTTTCCATGGTTCATTTTGCATAGCATAAATCTCTGCATATTTTATATAAGCTAAACCATTCAGTATTCCATTGTTACTTCCATCGAAACTTCTTTACACTGTTGAATTTATCTTAATGCTGCCAACGTTTTCAAGTGTACTCGATTATCCCCCATATATTCAACAAACATTTTCCCGTCTTCTTTAAACGAATGTTCTTCTTGTTCTCTTATTTTATAAGTTAGAGCCCCAAGCTGCACATATGCCAGCAGTTTAAGTTGCCATTCTTCTTTGGCTGGGACCTCACTCATTTTCCATTTCTGGGCTAACAAAACATGGGCCACCGTAGAGGCATACATAAATAACCTTGTTCGACAAACAAAAACAAATTTTGTTTGTTTGTTATGAATGTGTTGTTCTTGGTGGTTTGGGGATGAAGACATCTCCCAACCCCTTGCAAAGAAGAGAGTCTTACATTTTAAGTGGACTTGGGAGAAATCACAAGGTAGAGCCCATTCCAATCCTTTGTCATAACTTTGGGCTCCAATTCCTTGACTCAATCACAAACAGGAAAGAACACTCCCTGGACTGTAATTTAGATATTCTGTTTCCCAGACATTCTGTGACTGTACAAAAGCACAAGTTCCTCATTGTTCCTGTTTATACAAAGCAGGACTGTGCTAGAATATGACCACCACACCTCACCTACCTAAGGGATGCATGAGGCTCTCGATGCAAAGATAGATCACAACGCAGAAAAAGAACATATGGCTATAAGCAGGAGGTGAGGTGATACGATTTGTAGTCTATGAAGAGCTGAAGGGCACTATATTGACTACCTCTACCAGAGAGTAACTGTTAGTCAGACTAATCGATGATGGGCTAGAATTATGCAGACAGACCTTTCAGAATTCTAGCACAGCACCGATTGCAGTTACTCTCTGTCACAGGTAGCCAATATGATGTCCTTCAGATGTGGTTGGACTACAAATCTCATCATCTCCTGCTCATTAGTCATGCTGGCCAGCCTGGGACTGATGGAAGTTGTAATCCAACAACACTTGGAGGGCACCACATTGTATATCCCTACTCCAAGGTCTCAAGCAGAAAGCCCCCCCCCCCAGCCCTGCTACTAGGGATCTTTGGCTATATACGCTAGGAATTGAAAGATGTTTTGCCATTGATTTATGAATCCTACCCCTGCCCTTGGGGGGAAAACCCCCACTCCAATAGCTGTCAGACTAGAACACAGGGCTTAAGAGCGACTCCCTAACTCTGGGGTAGCCAATGCTGTACTGTCCATATATTGAATAAATAAAAAAATTGTCCAGTAGCACATTAAAGACCAACTAAGTTAGTTCTGGGTATAAGCTTTCGTCTGCATGCACACTTCTTCAGATACATGCACACGAAAGCTTATACCCAGAACTAACTTAGTTGGTCTCTAAGGTGCTACTGGACAATTTTATTTTATTTTTTAAATTTATTTCGTCTGCATCGGACCAACACGGCTACCTACCTCCATATATTGCTGGACTACAATTTCCAGCAATCTGGACCATTGGCCACCCTTGCAAAGGTTAATGGGAGTTGTAGTTCAACACCATCTAGAGGGCACCCTCCTGGCTATCCCTGCCTACTTACCCACAATGGCAGGGCATAGTTCTCATGCGACATCACTACAAAGGAAGAGGAGTCAAAGGGGGCTTGCACTTTCTGGCTTGGTGCAGCAACAGTGCATCAGACATGCATTGCTTTGCCAGCCGGCTTTCACTCTGTCTCTGTGAAGAGGGGGGGGGGGAACGATTACTTGCTCATGTTTAATTTCCAGATTCTAAACATATCGCACTGCACCATCATAAAGCTTTCTGGAACTCCAATCTTTTGCTTCCATAGGTAATTAGGAGCTATTTAAAAACCCATTACCTTGTGCAGAGCACTATATATAAATAATCTTTTCAAGTTACAACCTCTGAAAATAGAATGACAAAATACTTTATTTATAGTGAACTCACGCTGCAAGAACGCAAGGAAACTGTGGAAGCTTTATGCTGTTGTGTTTCATTTTCTGCAGACATCACTTTACATGTGTGCTGCTGATGCTATGGAAGCTTACATTATATTTTAGGCTGCATTGCTTTTTACAATTAGATGTATTAAACACAGCCCAGCAATATATTCTGAACTTCAGCTCACTGTTAAAAAAAAGCAATTAATATACAATAACAGTTAATTAGGTGACTAAATGCCATGTGGGTATTTATAAAAGGGTATAAATATAATTAACTGTAATAAAACATGGAACTTTCAAGTACCTGCGGAAAAGAATGTTTTTTTTCCATTTATGTTTATTGCAATTATAGAATTGTTGACTGTTTTTAAAATATCTAATTGTAAAAAGGTTTATCGTAAAGATATACAGCTTTGAAAATCATAAACGAAGAGTTTCTTAGCTTTGTACTGTGTACATATTCCACTGAATGGCCACAAAGAACTCTTTTGATTATGTGAAGTAGCACAATATGGATAATTTAAAAGTCTGCTCTTTAATATACATAATAATAGATGCTATTTTGTATTCTTATATAGAAAAAAATAGGTGTGCCTCACTGACAAAGACTGAAATCCTTCAAAGGGATTTCTTTCATAAAGAAGGACAAAAAGACTATTTAGTATGGTAATGCTGAAAAAGTAGACAGCATAGCAGACTTTAAGTATAATAATCAGCCACTGAAGATAACTCATGGGGCTAATTTTTTTTTTAAAGACAAACAATTTACTTGTTCATCTATTTATTTTGGCGACTTGGATAAAATTTGCCCCTTTTACTCTATGTCTTTCTCTCCAACACGTTGAATACTTTTATGGTACACTATCAGGAAAAAAACCACATCAGATCATTAAATCTTCATGTCAGTCGCAAAGGCCAACCTTTTTATTGCAATTCTGCCTTAGGAACCCCAAGATATGAAATATGGCATAATTGCTGTTTGACACTTTTGATCTGTTACTGCTCTCTAAAACCATAACCTTGAAGAACTAATCTAATTTCATTGCAAAAAAACCCGCAAAAAACGCAGAAGTGATTATTAACCTCAAAGGAGCTGTGAATAAGTGTTACAGATGGAAGACGATGTGGAACTTCCATTCATCCAGTCAAATTAAGTGATCAGTCTCTATTTAGGAACCTTTTTCAATATATTTGATCCCCCAGGGGATCAGGATCCCACCTGGAGCAATGGGGTTGCAGCAGCTCTGCCTGCATTTGCAACAGCTTGAGGCATGTCGACTCACATGGCTTAGGGAAATTGCTGCCAGCGTAAACCAAATAATTCCCTCCCTCTGGCCCTGGAAGGATAGCTGGGAAGTGCAATCTCTCATTATTAAGATATCTGCCATCCTGCTGTAACTCTGTGTCACTGGTCGAGTTCACAGTCACCTTTTCATCTGAGTCACAAAGACTTCCCTCCCTCCCCCCATGTGACAAAATTACATTTAGCAGTCATCAGCACAAGGGGTTCCTGGAGGGTGCAGGTAGAATCCTGGAGGCGGTCACCGCTCAGCTCTGGGAAACTTGACCAATTTAATCTCAAGCCTGGGACATCTTCACCTGTTTGGTTTCATATTTTAAACTTGATTGGAAGGACGAAGGTGTCATTAGGACCTAACGCTTTCTATCTGCAAAGATTTTTCTCTTGAAAAGATCACAGTGGTTTCAATATACTAGTCTAAGTTTTCAGGTCATACTTGTTGGAATTAGGTATTTGTGAGGAGATAGTGGTGGCTTGGGCTGCTGTCCGTGCACCAACAACTACTACCTATCTGGAAGTAAATACAAATAGGTTGGCCTCATAGGAAGCTGTTACTCTGCTAGTGCTTGCTAGAAACTGAAACAACAAAAATGTATTTCCCTCCCCAAGAATTTTGATTCCTCCCCCTGAGTCAGCATTGTAGCCAAAGTATTAGGACTGATTAACAATTATTGTTACTTATTTTTATGTTTCCAGTACTGCATTATTTCTATATTGTTGGAGTCATACACAAGACAAATCCTACTCTCATTGCATAGAAATGAGTTTTATAATCCCAAACCATAATATAGTAGTGCCTCGCAAGACGAAATTAATTCGTTCCATGAGTCTTTTCGTCTTGCGATGTTTTTCGTCTTGCGAAGCACGGTCTGTCACAACTGCGCCTCTTCAAGCGGCTTTAAGAAAAAAGCGAACAAACTCGCAAGACGGTTTCGTCTTGTGAAGCAAGCCCATAGGGAAATTCGTCTAGCGAAGCAATGCAAAAACCGAAAAACCCTTTTGTCTAGCGAGTTTTTCGTTTTGCGAGGCATTCGTCTTGCGGGGCACCACTGTATTTCGCAGTGGAATGCAACAACCTTAATAACCTTTGTAGATTTATTAGTGGTAATTTTTTATCTTTTACTGCAGTGGAATGTTTTAAAAGCACAACACAATCCCATGCAGCAGTTTTAATAGTGCAGAACTTCAGTTGTTTTCTTTTAAAACTGAAAGTATTTTGCAATTCTTAAAAGAGAGGTGCTCTTTGAAGCAATTCTCAAACTAAGGGCTATATAAAAAGAAGTGTTCTTAGGATCAGAGCCCAAATCTTTAATTAGATTTCTACTTTAAACTCTGAGATTTCTAAGCACAACTGTTGAAGCATCTTGAATGTTAAAGCTTTGGAAAACAATTGTAGAGCAATCCATTTTTGACTTAATTAGCAACCACAATTTCTTGTTGGCAAATCTTGGTTGAGTTAGATGGGATGATGTGTATGTAGTTATTCACATGCCCCTCCCCATACATTTAAGTGTCAAGTTAGGAGTTCTGAATGTATACAAACAGGCTACTAAAGAACATGGATAGCTCAGTTGGTTAGAACTTGGTGCTGATAATGCCAAGGTTGCAGGTTTGATCCCTGTATGGGGCAGCTGCATACAGTGGTACCTCTGGTTACGACCTTAATTCATTCCTGAGGTCCCTTCTTAACATGAAACCATTCTTAACCTGAGGTACCACTTTAGCTAATGGGGCCTCCCACATCTGCTGCGCTGCCGCGGCACAATTTCCGTTCTCATCGTGAGGTAAAGTTCTTAACCCGAGGTACTACTTCCGGGTTAGCGAAGTCTGTAACCTGCAGTGTTTGTAACCCGAGGAATCACTGTACCTTGCAGGGGGTTGGACTAGATGATCCTCGGGGTCTTTTCCAACCCTACAGTTCTATGATTTTATGAATGGATATCTGTAGCCAGATACACAAAGGGGTGCTGTGCACACAATCCACTTTCCAGTCCAGCAGCACGGGGTGTGCACATGGAACCCATTGAAGGAAGAAGGAGTTTGATTCAGCCCCTTCACTAAAGGAATGATGGTTGGTATTTTATTTCTAAGTGTACAGCCGAGGCTGTTCAATGAAAACTGGGCCAGAGGAGTAGGAGTAGTAATAATAATAATAATATATTTCACCCTTTAATTAGATTATTCCTCAGGAAGACTCTCTCTCTCTCTCTCTCTCTCTCTCTCTCTCTCTCTCTCTCTCTCTCTCTCTCTCTCTCTCTCTCTCTCTCTCTCAAATCTTGCAGAACATGGTTTGTGCAGTCTACACAAACAGCAGACCCCATGGTAGGCTGCTTAGATAGCAACTCTTCAGACTGCAGGTAAATAATGGAATAGCATGTTTTGAAGGGGGACGGAATCCTATATACAGAAGCCTAGTACAAAAAGCCAGAGAGACACCTTCTCCACAACATCAGTTTATTTCTGCACAGAGAGTTTTTTTATATTGGACTTAGACGGCACACCTTAGAGTCAGCGAGCTAGATGAGAACTTCATTGTCCTTCTTAGACAAGAACAGAAGAGGACTAGGAAGCTCCTGATTTTACATCAGCTATAACTAAATCCAGCAAACTACATCAGCTATAACTAAATCCAACTAAATCCACACCCTGTGACCAAATTATATCATGACACTATCCATAAAGGAAGTAGCATTCAAGTATGCAATTTTCCCATCTGTAGTTTGAAGTGCTCCAATTCATGAAAAAACCAAACAAACTTATGCACGTGATCTGGTACTTCTGTAGAGAAAACGTAAAATGAAAAGTCGTCTTCTTCTTCTTTGGTGATCACTCGTAGCCGAGTAAGATTGTCTTCCATAAACATGGTTTTAACATAAAAAAATTCCTTCCAGTAGCACCTTAAAGACCAACTAAGTTAGTTCTTGGTATGAGCTTTCGTGTGCATGCACACTTCTTCAGATACCTGAAGAATCTGAAGAAGTGTGCATGCACACGAAATCTGAAGAAATCTGAAGAAATCTGAAGAAGTGTGCATGCACACGAAAGCTCATACCAAGAATTAACTTAGTTGGTCTTTAAGGAGCTACTGGAAGGAATTTTTTTATTTTGACTATGGCAGACCAACATGGTTTTAACAATGAGTCTGTAAGTGACTGTGGAGGCCAATTCTGGACCCATACGTCCTTCCACAGTGGGGACATTGGTTTCTGGGTGGGAGTTGATCACGGTGTGGATTTGCCAAGTGTGCCTTCCTCTTAACATGTTTCTCCCTTGTGTCCTGAGTTTGAGTGTCTTCAAAATCCATGACACCTTTGCTAAAGGCTGTTCTCCAACTGGAATGCTCACAGGCCATGTTTTCCAGTTGTCAGTGTTTATACTACACTTTTTAAAATTTGCCTTGAGACAGTCTTTAAACCTCTTTTGTTGACCACCGACATTACGCTTTCCATTTTTAAGTTTGGAATAGAGTAGTTGCTTTGGAAGACAATAACCAGGCATCCTCACAACATGACGAGTCCAACGAAGTTGATGTTGAAGAATCATTGCTTCAACACCTGTGATCTTTGCTTCATCCAGTACACTGAAATTAGTTCGCCTGTCTTACCAAGTGATGTGTAAGATTTTTCAGAGACACCGTTGATGGAATCTTTCAAGAAGCTGGAGATAGCGTTTGTAAGTGGTCCATGTTTCACAAGCATACAGTAAGGTTGGTAGTACAATAGCTTTGTAAACAAGCATTTTGGTTTCCCTGTGAATGTCCGGTCCTCAAACACTCTGCACTTGAATTGGAAGAAAGCTGCACTCGCAGACCCTTGTTGAAAGATAACTGCCTAGGTAGGAGAAGTGATCAACATTTTCCAACATTACACCATTGAGTTGGATTTGTGGCACTGCAGAGGGGTTATTTTGTACTTGTTGGTGCAGCACTTTGTTTTTTGGATGTTGAACAAAAGGCCAAGCTTTTTGTAAGCTTTTGTGAAGATATTTAGGATGGTTTGGAGGTCATCTTTTGAGCGTGCACACACTACGTTGTCATCAGCATACTGAAGCTCTATGACGAAAGTTATGGTAACCTTACTCTTTGCTTTCAGCCTGCTCAGATTGAAGAGCTTTCCATCTGTTTGATATATGATTTCTACAACCCCCTTCCCCTCTGCAGCTCACTTATTTCTGCTCCACAGGGTGCCCCCTAAGCAGATTTAAGTGTGGCTTAGAGAAGGGGCAATTGCTAAAAAAAGAGATTTCTTTCCCTGTTTTCCTTATGGAAACCTTGCCAGCAGCTGAGTGACACCATAGGATCCATTAGGCTCAAAAGGGCCTTTGGCTGTGCAGGATTTTATCAGCTGTGGTGCATAATTTTGCCTGAATGTTTAGTTCCTAAAATGGGTGGTGCTGGGAGAACAAGCACAGAAATAAAAATTGTGGTTTAATTTTATTCCAGGACTTAGGGGGACTCAATTTCAAAGATGTCTGCAAATGTGACTGGCAACCTCAACCCTGCTTTGTGGGAATCCCTTGCAGATGACCACAGTGCCTGGAGACAGATAGTCAGGTTGTGTCTCCATGGCTGTGACCAGAGAAGGAATGACGGCTGAGAGGAGCACAGAGAAAAGAAATGTACAACCGGAGGCCTTCATCTGCCCCAGTGGCAACAAAACATGTCTCTCCCATATTGGTCTCTGCAGCCACAGCGGGTGATGCAACCTTCCAAAGGCGCACTCCTCTATTGTCTCCCAAGACAGAAGGATGCCAACATGGGGAATCATTTATGAACTGAATCTGACCGTTTCTGATCAGATGTGAAGCACTGAGAATCCTCAAGGGCCTTTTGCAAGGAACTGCAGTTCATGGGCTATACTTGTAGATGTTTGGATGAATACTTAAAAATATAATATATATTAAAAAATGATATTCTACTATTTATTTTAAAAAATCAGAGCAGTTTACAACAATTATACACAAAGCCATACAATATATGCGAATTAGTTCATCACAATGTGCATCTCAGCTTGAACACTAAGCAAAATCTGACCACACAGCATAGCCACAGAATTTTCACATATAACTGGTTAGTCACCAAAAGGAATGATACAAAAGAATATGTTATTCAACTCACAGGATACAATAGATCCTGTCTCAAAATAAAATGGCATTTCATGCATGCCACCAACTTTCTATAAGGTTCATTTGAGCTATCCACAGAAAGCATATTCTGTGTGATAAATTTCCATTGTTATACAGCTCCCTCCCCCTACCGCAGAACAATTTTCCATTCAAATTTAGATTCATTGGAACTTTGCTGTGACTATTAAAATAGATGGTTGCAGGAATTAGATTTATGGGGCTGACAGTCATTTGTCATATCACTGGGATCAGCATCTGTACTTTGTCACGCATAGAGGGAAATATTATAGTCTATTTGTGTTGTGGTAAGGGGATTAGGTCAGGATTTGGGTGGGGGGAAATCTGCTCTTTCCTGATATGAAAAAGGATAATAAGATTTTTAAATAAATTATTTCCTTCCCCGGCTGAGTCCTGTGCTATTATACGAAGCAATGGCCTGAAAGCATATAGAACTATCACATTGCGTTCCATTTTCTTCTGCAATATTTCTTTGTAGGCAATTTCTATCTGTGGGCAATCATATATCCATTTAAAATATATATAAACAGTTTGTCCAAAGCTGTGTGGGAAAGCATGTTCAGTTAAAAGGATATTACTAGCATAAATAGGGGGTGGGGTGGGAAAGTATCCCTAAAGCCTTGAAGAGCTTTGGACAAACAAAGCAAGCTAGCTGGGCCACTGGCTTAACCTAGAGATGGGCAAATCTGTCAATGCCAGTTTCTCTCAGTTTCTCATTTTCCAATCCTAAATTCAGTTCTCCCACACAACTTTGCATTTTTAAAAAAGTCCTCATGGAAATTCATCAGCAGTTTTCTCCAAACATGAACGTGTTTATGTGCAATTTTGCCCAACATACAGATTTTTTTTTGCAAAGCTAATTCACCTAATGCGATGCTGCCATTTTCACCAATATATGCATTTTTACAAATGCCTTATCTTAATTTTTGTACAAATTATTTGGTTGGAGAAGTGCATTGCAAAATTCAGATAAGTGCAAATTTCAAAGAAAGGTTTCGTTTTGGTTTGTATATTACCTTGAAAAGTTCATAGTAGGTAGGTTTGCCTTTAAGTGTGAACTGAGTCAAATTTATCCCAATCCCTAAGCTTAACAAAGTATTAGATAGCTTTATATAACCTCCCCTGTTTTCAGTGCTCAGGCTGTGAATGCTGTCACATAGCATAGCCTTAAAAACACCAGCTACATGTAAGAGGGAGATGTCTACCAGCTTGGAGAGACCCCATGGTTTGTGGAAGTACTCTACCAAGTTAGAAGAAACCCCAAGAAAGGGACCCTCTCAGCAGCAGCCCAGTGAGGACCGAGTGGCCTTGGGAAAGATATAGCATGGCATAAGGTGATTGACAGATGGGTCAACTTCCTCCACACAACTGGAGTTGTGATACGGCTCATCATGCACAGCAGAGGTGACAAGTTCCTCTGGATGATAGACTTTCTATGGTTGGTGTCTGTAGCCAGTCTGCCCTTCTTAAAGCAACCCCTCCACCCCAGTTAAAAAAAATAATCTGATGGATATTGTTTGCATTCCCTTTGGTTCTTGTGAGGAAGTAGGTCAGGGAATTCAGCAATTATTCAGCAAGAAGGGAGATTTCTAAACAACACTGCACAATGGAGTTGGCACATCTAAGATCTTTGCTGACTTGTTTAGCTGGCATATTCTGCTAAATCAGCATTGGCAGGACTCCACAGTGCATGTCACCAACAGTGGATGTTACTTTAAGTAAACACCAGTCCTGGCTGTGGCAATATGAGTTTAGGGACTCATTCCTTGTCCAACAGATGGGTATTGGGTACAAGGTAAATAGTGAGTTCCTGATTCTTTCTCTGCACACTGCGGTGAATATGGACACAGAGCAGCGGTCCCAACCTTCTTGGGTCCATGGGCACATTCAGAATTTTGAGATAATTTTAAGGGTCAGCAGAAAATGGCTGCTGAGGTGAGTGGGTGTATGCCCATTTACAAAGTGGCTGCTGTGTAGACGCAGCCCATCACAAAATACCCATTTCACAGAAGAGAAGTGAGACTAAGAAACAAACTACTCATTTCACAAGGCAAGGACAACATTCACACCATACATTCGAAGTGCTACGATACCACTTTAAACAGTGCCAAAGAATTTTGGGAGCTGATGTCTGTTAAATGTGCTGAGAGTTGTTAGGGGATCCCCTATTTCTCTTCCAGAGTTACAACTGCTGGAGTGAATTAACCATCAATCCCTGTTCATAGGGAACTCATAACAACATTAACAAACTACATCTCCCATAATTATTTGGGGGAAGCCATGAGTACTTAACATAGTATCATAGTGCTTTAAGTGTATGAGGTGAATGAGTATATGAGGCCAGACTCTTTCTCTCCAATCACTCATACAGTGGTACCTCAGGTTACTTACGCTTCAGGTTACATAAGCTTCAGGTTACATAAGCTTCAGGTTAAGAACTTTGCTTCAGGTTGAGAACAGAAATCGTGCTCCGGCGGTGTGGCAGCAGCAGGAGGCCCCATTAGCTAAAGTGGTGCTTCAGGTTAAGAATAGTTTCAGGTTAAGTACGGAACAAATTAAGTACTTAACCCGAGGTACCACTGTATACTCATGGACCCCTGTTCTGTCCCACACAGATCCTGGTTGCTGTTTTCCTTTTCTTCCCTTATTACCACCTTTTCTTTGTTGTACACATACACAAGTACAGGTTTGGTTCTAGGTTTCTGGGGGCCCTTGAACGCAGATTATCAGTGAGCCCCTTGGTCTCCCTCCCTCCCTCTGTCTTGGTGCCAACCATTTAAACCAAAACAAATTTTGACCAATATGGCGAGCACTGTATTGTCAAAGAAAAACACAGACTTTAACATTTCACCACACAGGCTATCTAACAAAATGCAGATAATGAAAAACATGCATGTACAGCATGCCCAGTAATTACAACCAAATATGTCAGGGGGAAATTAGTAAACTGGACCAGTGTTGTATTATGAAAGCCATGGGCCTTGGACTAGGGCATTTTTAGCCTATTCAATAATCCAGACCTGATAAAAATAGCCTCAATCTCTGTTGCCAGACCAAATAAACCAAGTGCAGCTATTATCAGCAGCTTTGTAATCTTTCTGCAGACCACCTGAATGGAGTCTGGAGACCACCAGTGGTCTAGTCAAGCTGTGGGGAACCACAGATGTTGCATAACTACAATTCTCATAATCCCTGGCCACTCCTCTTCTAATCTAAAGAATAAGATGTGAAGTTTGTTCTTTGCCTCCCACACACCAAGGCCTCTTTAGCCTCTTCTTCCTTCAGTTTTCTGCTTACTACCCCCTTTCCTCCACATTGCATGCACACAAAGTGTATTATATATAAACTATGGTACCGTATATATAAACTATGGTACCTCAGTAGTGTATTCTGTCCCTCATCAATATATGATGTCCCTCATTTTAACAACCAATGACCAATGGAGGAATGCTCCTAGTAGGAGAACAAAACACACCTGTATCTTTCCCTCCCTCCCTCCACTCCTGGATAGCAATTACTAAGATTACTTCTCACATTGCCTAGGGCTGCCATACGTGTGGCAGTTCCCGAACACATCCAGGATTCATCCACCGAAAATAGCGCACAGGTGTGATTTTTGAAAATTGATTAAAATGTCCAGGGAAATCTAGTCATATGGCCGCCCATATAAGAAGTGGCTGGTGGTTTTGTGTGTGTGTGTGTGTGTGAAATTCCTAAAAAATAGTTCAACTACCTTGGCCAAAACAAAGCAAAACAAAGCTGAACAACTTTGGGCCAAAAACTTTGTCCGGATTTTCACGTTTGGAAATATGGCAACTCTAATACAGTGGTTCCGTGTGCTGCGCTGGCTCGCCAGATGCAGCTTGTCACGCTGGCCACGTGACCCGGAAGTGTCTCCGGACAGCGCTGGCCCCCGGCCTATAGATGTGAGATGGGCGCACAAACCCCAGAGTCTGTCAAGAATGGCCCGTTTGGGCAGGGGTACCTTTACCTTTAATACAGTGGTACCTTGGGTTAAGTACTTAATTCGTTCCGGAGGTCCGTTATTAACCTGAAACTGTTCTTAACCTGAAGCACCACTTTAGCTAATGGGGCCTCCTGCTGCTGCCGCGCCGCCGGAGCATTATTTCTGTTCTCATCCTGAAGCAAAGTTCTTAACCTGAAGCACTATTTCTGGGTTAGCGGAGTCTGTAACCTGAAGTGTATGTAACCCGAGGTACCACTGTACTGCCTGTAAGACAAAATGAGCTTATGCAGATACACCTGTTTTAAAAGGGAGCACCCTATATATAGCTATATGGGCAAAGGGTACTGGTGTTACTTTCTTGACTGTTTTTCCTTACCAGGGCTGCATATTCTTTTCAAATTCGCAACTGCTTTCACAAAGTTACAGTGGACGGGAGGTTAAGTGAGCTGTCATCAGAGTGTCACTTCCTTTCACAAGCACTGAAGCACCTTCATGTGTGATGGTGCTGAGGGAAAAGTCAAAACTCTGCAGAACTCCCACTGAACACAGTGCTGCTTAAAAACAAATAATTTCTCCTGTAAACAATGAAAGCAGACGTATTTAGCTTTATAAGTGATGCAGTTCTCATGATGAAGAGGATTGCTAGCTGTTTAGAACTTTCTCTCCCCCTTTCTTTCAGGACATACAATAAAAAAATCTGTTGTTTTCTGCACTTTTGGCGACTTGTTATTCTCCTTCTTTCTGTAATGTACACTTCTTTCCCTGGAGGCCTGTATTTCACACAAGCTTTGCAAATGTTGAACCTGTACAGCAACAGCAGCAGTTCAAAGTATTACCAAAGCCATTAGATCATTATTGCTATTCTAAGATTCGGCTTGTGAGCATGGTAAGCATTTTATATTTGGAAATTAAATCCTACTGGGAATCCACAAATCTGCTAGCTGATCTCTCGATCTCTCTCTCTCTCTCTCTCTCTCTCTCTCTGTGTTTGTGTATCTCTGTGTGTCTGTATATATACATTATATGGTCTGTTGCATTCACTTGAGTTGAGAATAAAAACATGTCAGATCTTCTTCCCCAAGCAAAGTTTCCCCGATCCAGAATTTCTGCATCCCCCAAGGTGCTGGGCAGAAATTGTTGTGTATGCAGAAGCTGCAGAAAGTGGGAAAAGAGAGGATAGGTGGACGGTCCGCTAAGACATGTGATGACAACAGAGCCACCTCTGATCAGTACATGTGGTGCGATGCAGCTGCCATCCTGTCAGTAGCATCTCTGCTACTTACCTGGATGTGGCTGGGGCATGGTGGCGCAGCAGCTAGGTCAAGGGCGCACAATTGTGCTGGTGGGAGCATTGGATTGGATGTGTCCATCCTGCTGGTGCTATTGAATGGCCCCGCCTTCAACATCACCCTTTCCACCCCCACCCCCAAGTGTTACATTTTATGTACAGAATATAGGCCAATGAATATTCCCATTATGGCTCTCTGGTGTGCTTTCAAACTGCTAGGTTGGCAGGAGCTGGGACAGAGCAACAGCAGCTCACTCCATCGTAGGGATTCGAACCACCAACCTTCTGACTGGCAAGCCCAAGAGGCTCAGTGTGCTCTGGTTTCCATCATGGTGTTCCGTTGCACCAGAAGCGGTTTAGTCATCCTGGCCACATGACCCAGAAAAATGTCTGTGGACAAACGCCAGCTTCCTCAGCCTGAAAAGTGAGATATGTGCCGCAACCCCATAGTTGCCTTTGACTGGATGTAACCACCCAGGGGTCCTTTACCTTTTGTGTGTGTGTGTGTATGGCTGTATATACAGTATGTGGAATAACTTACAGTGGGTCTTGTCATTAGAACAATTTTTAAAAATATGTAAATAAGTCTGCAGGTTATTTTATCTGTGGGTGTGTACACACTGTGATGGCCTGGGACTTAGGCTCGGAACTGGAGGAGTCTCAGTCCGCACTGAGGATCCTCTGCCTCAGGCGGCATCTGAAGTGAGTCTGGGGCCTGATTCTGAAGAGTCCCAGTCTGCACAGGTTCCCCTGCAACAAGCACCAGCTGAGCCGAGTCAGGGGCCTGAGCCTGCCCTGGCTCCAGATGTGGGGATTACCTCGTTGCCTTCAGCTGGGCAATCACTTACAGCTGCTCCACTACCAGTTGGGTCAGGAGAGGCTGAGGCAGCCTCTGGGTCTAGTAACCTGCCGACATCTCCCGAGCTGCAGAGACTGAGGTCTGAGAGAAGGAGAGACCTGAGTACTCACAGGTGGAGTGCTTGCCTTCGGGCGAGACAGGGAGGTGAGTCGCCGGGGGATCAGGACCGGCTGTTACCCCGTCAGAGATAAAAGGCTGCCGGACCCTGCCCCAGGTTGCGGGAGCAACATTGCTGCTTGCTGGAACCTGCCTGTTACCCTGTGCCTGACCTAGCCTGGTTTCCTGCCTTGGCCCTGTTGGACTGACTCCTCGTGGAATCCTTGGATTCGGGACTGCACCTGGACCGCGTTGCTCGGGTTAACCCCGGGGCTCAGAACACACACACACACACACACACACACACACACACACACACAGAGCCCTTGATCAGGATAGCTCTGAGAGAGTAGGGTACAAAAATGGCAACACAATAAAATAAAAGCAGGCATAACTCATCCCAACTAAACCAAGAAACAAACATCTTTTTAGAAAAGCACATCAGACCACAAACAAATAAATGTTTTTAAAATGTCTTTAAAAAACCAGGAAGTTTTTAAGTTGACACTGGAAACACCAGTTGAGCATTGTAGGCACCACCACAGAAGAGTCCCTCTTCTTCTTGTAAGCATAACACACTTCAGCAACTGATGAAACTCAGAGAAGGGCAAGTTAGAACCAGGAGGCTTCACCTTCTGGAAGATACCTCAGTCTGTAGAGCATGAGACTCTTAATCTCAGGGTTGTGGGTTTGAGCCCCAAATTGGGAGAAAGATTCCTGCCATTGCAGGGGGTTGGACTAGATGATCCTTGTGGTCTCTTCCAACTCTACAGTTCTATGATTTTAGTGTGTTAGGTTCAGACTCTAAGGCTGCAAACCTAAACTCACTTATTTGGGTGTAAAGCACATTGAATTTGATAGGACTTACTTCTGAGTAGACATGGTTAGGACTGCAGTATAAGTACCTAAGTAGGGACAAAAACATGAGGACACTGTTAAACACTAGAAAATTTCCGGCTACGAGAACAGAACCCTGAGTTCTTGTACTCGACTGTTTGCTGTAAGCGGATGACTGACCACCCACTAATTTGTTCCTTGGCCATATGTTCAGGGAAATGCAGCTGTTTCATGCAAATCCATTTTCTTGACTTTAAGTATGATTACTTCAAATCTATTGGTTCCACAAGAATGAATAAAAAAGGGGAAGAGAGGAAGCTGTCTTATACTAGTCAGACTATTTGTTCATCTAGCATTAAATATCTGGAATGGCTCTTCCGGGTCTCCAGCAGAGGTCTTTCCCATCACCTCATCTCACACCAGGTATGTATAGGAAGTCCACAGGCAAGACCTCAGTGTGACAGCACTCGCCTAACTTGTGATTCCTGCCAATTGGTATCCAGGGGCATGTTGCCTCCAACAGTGGAAACAGAACCTAGAAACTTGGGACCTTCATGTCAACATGCAGAGGGATCGGGAGGCCAGCTGGCAAGCCCAGCTCGGATATCTCCTTCCATCGGCCTGTGCTCCGGCGTAAATCAGTGACCCAAACTTCAAAAGCTAGGGCACGCAATAAGCAGAGTGTACTGAGCACACAGAGGTAGGCGTGAGGCGTAAGTCATGCTACAGCTACAGATTTATTAAACATAAATCAGAACAAAGAAACATGTCGTCTCTCATGTCATCTCAGAAAGAACAGCAAAAGCAAAAACTATACACAAACGGAAGTTCCCAGCATACTGTGCTGGAATGTAAACAGACATGTGACATGCAACAATTCCACACGCCTGTTCCTTAAGGTGGAACGGAATTCTCAACACTTCTGCATGTTAACCACGAGCTCTACCACTGAGCTATCAGCTCTTGTCAAGTTACATATATTTAACCATTATGCAATTATGTTTCCAAAGAAATTACTCTTGTTCTTGGTTCAAAAAAAATTTATACAAAGTGTAATAATACTTACCGCCCTGAGATCTGCAGATGAAGGGTGGTACAGTGGTACCTCGGGTTACATACGCTTCAGGTTACATACACTTCAGGTTACAGACTCCGCTAACCCAGAAATAGTGCTTCAGGTTAAGAACTTTGCTTCAGAATAAGAACAGAAATCGTACTCTGGCGGTGCTGCGGCAGCAGGAGGCCCCATTAGCTAAAGTGATGCTTCAAGTTAAGAACAGTTTCAGGTTAAGAACAGACCTCCGGAACGAATTAAGTACTTAACCCGAGGTACTACTGTATATAAATTTAATAAAATAATGCTGATGTTGATGATATCAGTAACGTTTATAATGTGAACTGCTTCCTCCCTCTTGCAGTAAGATGATTAGAAATGACAATTAAAATTTAGTGTATGAAACTATTTTTTTTTTGGGGGGGAAGGGCAGAACCACCCAAGGGGACTCATCTCTTAATAGTTTTGTCAGGAAAATGGTATGTGCATTTGTCTCCTTCATACCTACAATTAATCCCATTAGAAAGTTTTGTTCATCCTTGAGTGCTTACTTGTTTCTGTTCATTTCTCCATTTTTCTCTGCACTCATCTCTGAAGGAAGACGCGAGCAGTACTGCACCGTGCTTCCTCTGGTTAACTCCACCTGGAAAAGGCAGTTGTGTGCATCAAAGCAACCTCCACAATGTGATGTGACATCGATTGCTTTGGGCACTAGCTGTGGATTAGCGCTACTACACACTGTAATTGTGTGTGCTGCGTTGTGTTGTGGTGTAATACAGACAAGTGAGCCTACACAATCAAAGCCCTCACACACACTAACAGACATCACATGCTATAATTTTATTTGTCTGTCAGGCCATGGTAATTGTAGATGGCAGGCAGGTAGTATAAAAGCAATTCCATTTTTTCCTCCTGTTGTGGCATGTTTTGCCTTTCTTTTTCCTCCAATTCAAGGGGGGGGGGAAGGAGAGAATTGAAGAAGAAAGGGTCAAGTGATTCCCTCCCCTTGTAGTATAATTTCAAAAGGCATAATTTGAATGAGAATTTCCTTATCTTTCATTTGGTGAAATCTTGTCCTGCTGCAAGCTTCTACGCATCTTTCTTTAATACATTTCTGTATTAAAGATTATTAAACACAGGCCAAAACACCACCACAATGTCCTCAATATAATTCAAATATAACTATGTAGAAGCAGTAGTTTATGCATGACTTAATAATTAGTTGCAGGGTCATCCTATATATAGCAAAACGTAAGTGTGTTATCTTAAAGCTTCTGAATGGATTCCTATTTTTAGAAAGAGAAGTTAGGCCAATCCCTCTGTGCCAAATCTGAAAAATCCATTTTGTTATTGTGTAGGTTGAATCACTGTTTGCTATTTGGAACACAGAAGATGAAAACAGTTTCCCTAGCATGAGGACTATATATTTTTCTAACACAATATTGTCTAGAGTGAGAATACAAAATATCTTCACCTGTTTTATTTTTCTCTTGGATTAAATATTTTGCACAAAACTGGAATGTACTTTTGCTGGAAGAATACCTTCCATAGAGATTTATCCTTTAAAAATGTTGCTCCCCACCTGCCAGGACTCAAATGGAACTGGACCAGATCCTAAGCTGATGTTAAAATAGGCATTTGCATCTTGTGAGTCATCAAGACTCAAATAGAGTTTGCCATTCACATCTATTTTGAAGAAAAAGCAGATGTGCGCCCCCAAAGTGAAACATGTTCCAATTTTGGACCAGGATTCCCATGATAAGTTTCCTGCCAAAAAATGTGGCTCCAAGCTGCCATTTTTACCAAAGGTGCTGCCTTCAGTAAACAACGCCTTCAGGGACAGACAGCACTGGACTGCGGGATTCTCGGCAGAAAACTGGTGTGTGCTCCCAATTGGGACCTCTCAGCTAGTACCCCTATTATTATTATTATTATTATTATTATTATTATTATTAGACTGCCCTTCATCTGAAGATCTCTGGGCAGTTCACAACAGAAAAATACAAAATGAGAATACAAATCACATAATAAAACAGAAACAAACCAATAACCCCATACACTTTTTAAAAAACCATAGAGTGTTAATCAGTTGAATGCCTGGTTGAAGAGAAATGTTTTTGCCTGGCGCTTAAACATATGTAATCAACACATCAGGCGAGCGACTCTTGGGAAAGCATTCAACAAATGGGGAGCCACCACAGAAAAGGCCCATTTTCATGTTGCCACCCTCTGGACCTCTCATGAAGGAGGCATATGAAGAAGGACCTTGGACGATGATTGCATAGTCCAGGTCAGTTCATATGCAGAGAGGTGGTCCTCATGGTATTGTGGTCCTGAGCCATTTAAGGCTTTATAGGTCAAAACCATCACTTTGAATTGAGTCTGGAAACTAACTGGCAGCCAGTACAGTTTGGTCAGGATTGGTGCAATATGCTCAAACCATCTTGCCTTTCTGGCAACCTGGTCACAAAATTTTGAACTAGCTAAAGTTTCCAGAGCACAAGTGGTTGACCTAAGCAATCCAAGAACCTTGTCCACATCCTTGAGCCTTACTTAGGACTAATCCATACTGACCAATTTAAAACATTATAAATGTGTTACAAGCATGTGACACCAGAGGGCACTGTAGAGCAATGTAAAATTGCATTGAGAGCTATATAACGTTTCTTTTTTAGTGTTTTTACAATCAGTATAGATCCAGCCAACTGAAACTTATCCAACACAACAGGACTACACAGTGCTCTGAACAGCCCTTGAGAGTCATTTGATATAAAAGCAGAGTCAAGATCCTGGTGGATGCAAGTGATGTTGTGCTCAAAATGCTTTGCAAACAAGTTGCAGCAAGCTATCATTGGTTCTACAGCTTCCTTAAGGCCAGACTGTAAGGGGTCTTGTACTACCTGGAAAAGCTCTGCTGGCGGGCATAACGAGGATGGCTTCTTTGCATTCTTTGCATTCATATATATTTGAAATTTACCAAAAACAGTTTAAGGACTGCCTTCTTCCAGATTAAGATACACAGGAATTTTCACTGAGGTCTTTCTCAGAGTGTCCTCAGCATCAGAAATCAAGGAGGTGATAGAAAGAGATAGATAGCACTCAGTGGGGCCTGACTGTGCAGTTTGTCTGGCACCTGTGTTAATATCTTTTAGGTACAAGGTTACAGCATTTCTATTCTCAGAGGCATTTTAAATGAAATTATTATTATTATCATCATTGAAATGATAGCTATATTTTAAGCACTGTAACTGAGTTGACTATTCTGCTTGTCTTGATAAGTTCTGAAGTTGTGATGACTTTAGAACTGGCATAGGCAAGCTCGACCCTCCAGTTGTTTTTGGACTACAATTCCCATCATCCCTGACCACTGGTCCTGTTAGCTAGGGATGATGGGAGTTGTAGTCCCAAAACAGCTGGAGGGCTGAGCTTGCCTATGCCTGTTTTAGAAAATGCTTCTGTTTTTACTGTGTGGGTTTCTTTTTGGCAATATTTTAACTGGCATTTCATTGTACATTCTTACTGTGAAACACCCTGAGATATATTTGTATGAAGGACAGTGTGCAAATACCATAAATGAGCAATCCTATGGAAGTCAGGAATACAGAGAATCTGTGGTGGAGGAACTCCCACTTCCTTATAATAATAATAAAAAAAACCCTGACAGCTGTGCATATGATCCAGTGTGTTTTCATGTGTAGGCTTGCCATATTCCCCAAAACTAGAAAGCACACACACTGTTATGTAATGAGCTGAATCCTAGAACAATAGGATCCAGAATGCAGCAGTCTGATTGGTCCGCAGGAGCCCCCCAATCCAGCTCCAGGTGGAAGTGAATCAGCGACCTGATTGGCCTGCGGGAGAAGCCAATCAGGATCCAGGTGGAAGTTAATCCGCAACCTGATTGGCCTACAGCCCGGAATTAGCCAATCACGTGGGGCCCATTGTGTAAATAATGTATATATAGCTAGACGTTTTGGGGAAAGTTTCATTCATTGCTACTATGAGCTACTATGAGCTACTAAAGAGCATGAAATTCACACTCGACTCCGAGTAAATTTCACACACACTCCCATCCTGCATGTTTGAGGCAACCCAGATCGGAGGGGGGGGTAACTGGGGCTGCTGAAGCACTTGGCACGCATTATGGCCAGGACTGCTGGGGACGCCACTGCATCGCTTTCCAGGCAAGGGAAAGATGGCCCAGCTGCCAGCTTTCCTCCTCGGCTGCCGAAGTCAGGCTCACTCACGGCAACAACATGTCAGTTGCCTTCCCCTCCCCGCTAGCTTCTTAGTGGTGCCTCCTCCTCTTCCTCCTCCTCCTCCTCTCCTCTCAGCAGGACCTGCGCATGGTACGACCCTGTCCCCTCCTTCCCTCTCTCCTGCTGCTGAGAGCCCCGTGGTAGCAGGGGGAGGGGGAGGCAGTGGCAGGGTGTATGTGGTGGCGCTGGCTTGGCTCATGTTGTAGGGAAGAAGGCACAACTCTGCTTCGCGTCCCATGCCAAGGAGCTAGAGAAACTGGCTGTCTATTCTGCAGAGACTGCCATGACTATAGTTTAAAAAGAAAATAAAAAGGAAGAAAGAGAGGAAGGAAGGAAGAGAGAGAGAGAGAGCCACCACACACACACTGCCTGTCAGGAGCTCGTCCTACACTCGAGTAAGACCCTGGCAGAGACACATGCCCAACTGGCATGTTCTCTCCCTCTTGGTCGATCGTTCGGGAGCCTCAAAAGCTTTCTTCAGCCCAAACATCACAGCGACCGAGGCCACACTTAGGGATCCGCAGAGTCTTCGCAGCTTGCGTAACAGACCTCAGCAACTCAGCATTCTGGCTAATCTACTTTATTTACATATAAACACACATGGAGCACTGCAACATGGCTCCCTCTCTCTCTAGCATCAGACAGCAAAGAGAAAGAACAAAGGACGATAGTCCCACTTCATGGAGCACAGTAACACAAACATCCTGTCTCCGTCACTTCCCACTCTGTGGAGTCAAAACATCATGTGATAGACAACAATCCCATGACTGCAATCATGGAGCAGGAATTCTAACACTGCCGCCCGCCACCCCACATGTGCTGCTCTCCCACTCCCCATCCTGACCTGATCTTCCACCCTGAGCACGCTCTCTGGCAGGAAAGGAAGTGGCAGCAGGTATAGACATATTTTTTTAGGTTTTTAAAAGCATGTTTTGAAAAAATAATAAACCCTAGTTGCCGTATGTCCGGGTTTCCCCCAGACATTTTGCTGAATCAGCAAAAACAACAACAACCCCGATGCCATTTTAGATGTCTGATTTCTGTGTATGTCTTGAATTTTCTTATTCATGTGTATCTGAGCATGAGAAGGATTCTGACTGAACTTTATTAGAGCTTGAATCACAAAAAGCAGACAAGTTGCTCCTTGACACACATGTAGCCTGATCCTTCACAGGTTTACTTGGCAGAGTAAGTCCCATTGAGTTCAGTGGGATTCATTATACATTGAATGTGCATAGAATGGCAACAGGGCCAGATTTAGGTCTGATGAGGCCCTAAGCTACTGAAGGTAATGGGGCCCTTTATATGTCCAGCTGTCCTTGGTCAACAACAAATTGTTGCTGTTTTTTGTGTTGAATATATGCTACATGGTAATTTATGGACCTAACAGGTATCTAAAGCCATTTGCACATAACAAAATATGTATTTTATCTAATTGTTGAACTGAAATTAAGAAGTATAGTAATAGTGAATTTTTTGGGGCCCCCCAAAGAAAGTGGGGCCCTAAACTATAGCTTGTTTAGCTTATACATAAATCCAGCACTGGATGGCAACCTCAGCATTGGTTCTTTTGCATGAACATACATATTTATTTGGAGAGCAACATGTAACTCCCTTTTATATGCCATTTCTGTATGTCTGGTTAGCATGATATTCTCCAAAATCCACACAAACTGCATAACGGACACATATTACACTGGCCTTCAGTCAGGGTTGCTACCGTCATTGTAGCACATATTTATCTCCTGGCAGGTAAAGACACCTAATTAACACAAATTAGTACTTAATTGATGTGAAATCCAAGTACCTCCCTTCTCTTTATTGGCAGATTTCCAATATGACCATCTATCCTACTCAGGACTAATATCTAAATAATTGAAACAAGAATAAGAATGCTAAGATACTGAGGGTTTAGGAAACTTCAGGATTTGGGGAGAAGAAGCTGGATTAAGTCTGTTGAAGCAAAAATAGCAAAGAGAGGATTTCATTACAAAGGCCTCCTTATTACATTGTTTAAAGGAAAACAATATGGGAATATAAATCTGGCACACCAGCTACTACACCTTCAAATGTGTTGCTAAAAATCTGTCTTAAAATCAGATTGCTAGTCAGGAGTTACAAGAAGTTAAGACATGGCCAATGTATAGTTTGGACCCAGAAGTCTCCCATTTCCTCAAGAGAATCCCAGTGCTATTTGGATATGCAGACAAATGCCTTGCACCTCTAGAAAAGCAGGCTGTTTAGGGTTGCAGCCTAAAACCAGCCAGAAGCAGATTTTTAAACTTGAAGTCGTATTGGTTTAGAGCCATTCAGAACCATTTTTGTTTCATTGGAAATTAGACAAAAGAGTAGGGAAGAGAAGAGACAATGTGCAGAAGGAAGAAGATTAATTGATTAGCACATACCAGGAATTAGCTACAGGGGGTGTCTGGCATACGAGCAACCTTGAATAGCTGTGAAGAAGATACAAACCTAATAAACAGAACAAAATATAGGCTTATTAGGAGACTAGACCTTTATAGTAAAAGTAGTATGGCTGCACGTCGGTGGCGGAAAATACCAAAATTAATATGAACAACTGAACAGTGCCTGGCATTCCTCTCTTTATTGATGTTTTATTGGGATTTTTAAATAAAGAAAGGAAAAGGAAAGGAAAAGTGCAGACTTAAAACAAAGAAAAACATTGCCAGTGATCAAGAATGAGACTGGCAGTGGCAGACTTTGGGCTCTCAAATTCCAGCAGCACCCTGTGTGGCACTAAAAATCTGCCCCCTCGGCCTCTTGCGCTGCGTTCTACAGCATTGTTTTGGTTCCCCCGCAGAATGGTGCCCAGTGACACCACACTGGTCACACTACCCTACAATCACTTCAGGGAGTGGTAGTCTACTAAGATCTGGGAAGTTGTAGGACCCTTGGTCTCCACTGATTTATTTTGTTTCTCTAAAGCAGCCTTCAACAACCTGGTGCCCAATAGATAATAATAATTTATTATTTATACCCT
Source organism: Podarcis vaucheri (assembly GCF_965113315.1). NCBI lineage: Eukaryota > Metazoa > Chordata > Lepidosauria > Squamata > Lacertidae > Podarcis > Podarcis vaucheri. The sequence continues at coordinate 37,600,077 of NC_138759.1, forward strand.
ACCCATCTGACTCGGTTTCCTCAGCCACTCTGGGTGGCTTACAGCAGAATATTAAATACAATGATTCATCAAATATTAAAAGCTGCCCACTACTGAGGAGGCCCTCTGTCTGGTTCCCTGTAACTTTGCTTCTCGTAGTGAGGGAACCACCAGTAGGCCCTCGGAGCTGGACCCAGTGTCCTGGCAGAATGATGGGGGTGGAGATGCTCCTTCAGGTATACTGGGCTGAAAACGTTTAGGGCTTTAAAGGTCAGCACCAACACTATGAATTGTGCCCGGAAACGTACTGGGAGCCAATGTAGGTCTTTCAGGACAGGTGTTATGTGGTCTCAGTGGCCACTCCCAATCACCAGTCTGGGTGCTGCATTCTGGATTAGTTGTGGTTTCCAGGTCACCTTCAAAGGTAGCCCCACGTAGAGCGCATTGCAGTAGTCCAAATAGGAGTTAACCAGAGCATGCACCACTCTTGAGAGACAGCCCGCAGGCAGGTAGGATCTCAGCCTGTGTACCAGATGGGGCTGGTAGATAGCTGCCCTAGACACAGAATTGACCTGCACCTCTATGGATAGCTGTGAGTCCAAAATGACTTCCAGGCTGCGCACCTGGTCCTTCAGAGGCCCTGTCCCCCAGAAACAGTACTTTGGTCTTGTTAGGATTCAACCTCAATCTGTTAGCCGCTATCCATCCTCCAACCGCCTCTAGACACTCACACTGGACCTTCACAACCTTCAATAGTTCTGAATTAAGAGAGGTAGAGCTGGGTATCATCCGCATACTGATGAACACCCAGCCCAGACCTCCTAATGATCTCTCCCAGCGGCTTCATGTAGATGTTAAAAAGCATGGGGGAGAGGATGGAACCCTGAGGCACTCCACAAGTGAGAGCCCAGGGGTCTGAACACTCATCCCCCAACACCACTAGATGTTTTGGGACTAGTGTTGACTGGGGCTGATTAAAGATGAAGTCCAATACATCTGAGGGACTGTAGATTGGCAAATCTGCTCTAGGGTTTCAGACACTGTCAGACACTGAACCTGAGATATTTTAGAGATAAAGCTTGTGCTCTATCACTGAGTTACTGGGATGTGGGTGTGGGGTGAGAACCAAGGGGCGAGAGTCTTCACCCTTGGACACAGTGTGTATGGCATGGTAATAAAAAAGAACACAAAAGAACAATGCCTCACAATCATGACCACTTCATTAGACTTAACTAAAATTGCCTGCATTCATATCCTTCTTGTTCACGAATGTTCTGAATGTAATGGATTTCAGCCACTTCTCATGCATCCAATTGTTTCAGCTCTTCAGTTGATAGACTTATTAGTTCATTTACATGTTGAGACAGAAGGTGATTTTTCAGAATGTGAAATTCTATTCAGGGATGGAGAAGAATACCAAACTGTTGTTGTGCTATAAAAGTTGCCAGAGACAATTTTACTTTATTCATTCCAGGAAAGATAGCATCTAGACTGGGTTGACATGCAGCTTTCCCAACAAGAATATGTCAAAATAGCCGCTGACAACTTGATCTCTGGTGGATTGTGTGTGTGTGTGTGTGTGGGAGTCTTCAGAGAATCTAGGGGCTGACGTACATCCCTCTAGGGTGCGTGCTTAGGGAATTCCCTCTGAAAGTTTTACTGCACACCAGCTACCAATATGTGCCAAAATGTGTAGCATAACAGGTGATAAAGTGGGTCTCCATATAGACTCCATGTTTTGCATTTTTCTCATTTAAGCAAGGCATTTGTGAAGACCCCTCTTAATCCCCACCCCCGCATTTCATTTGGGTGATAATCTGTTTTGCCAAAGGTCTAGTGATTAGGTCAGAGGCTAATCTCTTCCATTTCTGCTGAATGAACTTTTAAAACTCCATCCATTAAAATGTTAAAGGCCACATTCTGTCTTTAGATATGCACAGCAGAGTCAAAGGAAATTGTGTGCATTTGTCTGAAAACACAACCTAATCCCAAACAAGAGAAGAACTAATTAAATGGCAGCCGGGTTTAAGATGGCAAAAACAGCCTCATTCTCCAAGATGAAAAAGAGAGAGAGAGAGTCTTCAAGTTCTAGATCCATTTATTGGACCGAATGTTAAACATTAAAAATTGCAGAAGTAGAAAAAAAAAATGAAATGGGAAACAGCGACTGGTTACATGGCCATTGATTTCCAATGGTTGCAACTGGAGAAGGGAAAATTGCATCGGAAGAAGGAGGAGTATAAAAACTTGAGCAGTCCCTCATGCTTGATGTGAGCAGACTTGCCGAGAAATTGTATGTTGTACTGTTCACATGGACATCTATGACTTACAAAAATACCAGCACAAACAAATCCTCAACAATAAAGCGAAGGTTTAGGAGGATTGCCTATATGACAGTCTCAGCCCAGTATACCTGAAGGAGCGTCTCCACCTCCATTGTTCTGCCCGGACACTGAGTTCCAGTTCCGAGGGCTTTCTGGCAGTTTCCTCCCTGCGAAAAGTGAGGTTACAGGGAACCAGGTGGAGGGCCTTCTTGGTAGTGGCACCCACCCAGTGGAACACCCTCTCGTCAGATGTCTAGGAGATAAAGAACTGCGCAAGTTTTAGAAGACATCTGAAGGCAGCCCTGTATGGGGAAGTTTTTAATGTTTGGTGTTTTATTATGTTTCTATATGTGCTGAAACCTGCTCAGAGTGGCTGGGAAAACCCAGCCAGATGGGTGGGGTATAAATAATAAAATGATGATGATGATGACGATGATGATGACACACAGACCTTGGCATGCCATAGTACAGTCATATGGATGAAAGAGCATGAACATATGCAAGCAGCAGCCATGAGGTGTTAGCATGACAGTAAGATTCCATAGCAGGCAGGTTTCCTCCTAAAACCCCTTTATATGCCAATGCAGCATGGGACAGAAGGCTGCCTTCCAATCCATCTCCTCTTCACGATGAGGCTAGAATCCCAGTGCCCTCTCCTTCTGATATTCATTTTTTCAGGTTAACCATTCCCTTCCCTCTGAGGCAAAAGCCATATTTCTCCCTCCCCTTTTTCTTTGCATGACTGGCCTCCCAGGCAAGTGATCCTTACTCTGAGGGCAGGCAACAGCTGTGGCATTTGCTCAAGTCAAGATTTTTTTAACCCTCTCCTCACCAGTTGCAATGGGTAGTATGTTTACAGGCACAAAGCTCCCGCTCTTGGCAGATGCTTTCAGATTCGTTAAACAAGAAGGAGAAGGCACTTCTGGAAGACTAGGTGGTGATAAGAACTGAGTGATTTTGGCCAAGTCGAGGGTTTGTGAGAGAGAGACGTGCAGCCCCCCGGAGTACTGTCTCAAACCCTGCAACATTTCTCAGATGAAAATAGGAATGTCCAATTCAATAAAATAATAATAAGAGGAAGAAGAAGAAAAAGAAAAAGAAGAAGAAGAAGAAGAAGACGACAATCAAACCTCGGTTCTCGAACGTCTCGGCTGCCCAACGTTTCGGAAGCCGAATGCCGAAAACACAGAAGTGAATGCTTTTGTTTTTGAACGTGCCTCAGAAGTCAAATGGCTTCTGAGGCGCGTTTTTCATTTTTTTCCATTGAACTTGCTGACAGCCCTTGATTCTCTGTTTTCTAACGTTTCTGAAGTCGAACAGATTACATTCGAAAACTGAGGTTCCACTGTACCCTGCCCACAATAAACATAACGAACATTGTTGTTGTTGTTATTTAGTCATTTAGTCGTGTCCGACTCTTTGTGACCCCATGGACCAGAGCACGCCAGGCACTCCTGTCTTCCACTGCCTCCCGCAGTTTGGTCAAACTCATGTTGGTAGCTTCGAGAGCACTGTTCAACCATCTTGTCCTCTGTCGTCCGCTACTCCCTGTGCCCTCAATCTTTCCCAACATCAGGGTCTTTTCCAGGGAGTCGAGTCTTCTCATGAGGTGGCCAAAGTATTGGAGCCTCAGCTTCATTAAACATTTAAAAACTTCCCTATACAGGGCTGCCTTTAGATGTCTTCTGAAGGTTGTATAGTTACTTACTGTATCTCCTTGGCTTGGGGGCTGAAAACTCTATACCCTCCAACATTTCACCAATGAAGATAGGGGTGTCCAAAGGAAAAGCAGGACATTCCAGGATCAAATCAGAAACCGAGACAGCTTCTGTAAATCCTGGACTATCCCTGGAAAAAAGGGATACTTAGAGGGTCCGCTGTCTGTATAGGAACACTGGAAGTTGCTTCATACTGAATCAGACCCACTGGAAGATTTCTCAGGAGGAAAGGCTTCCCCCGCACCCCCGGGCTGGAGGAAAGCATATCAGAGAAGGGCTTTTCCTAGTTAGAAGGTTGTGTGAGGAGTCCACAGAAATCCACACTACTCTAGAGACGGTCTTTCATTTGTACATGTTGTTGTGCAAGACCTTTTATGCCCACTAGAAAATTTAATGCCACATTCTGCATTCACCACTTTTTCATACTTTTAATGCAAAGCCCCTGATATACTGTGAAGAATCATCTACTAATGCTTGTGCATGATGAACATGGGCAAGCTTCTGCTCATGGCTCTTTTTTTATAAAAGAAATCCAAGCTATTCTCCTTCATCAACTGCTTTCTCTACCTGAAGATGTTTAAGGTGTCTTACCACACATTTAACAACACAATAAAATCATACAAAAACAAAGAAAGACTAATAAGTTCAGCTAAAATAGAAGGGGCACGCTAGACATTTCTTCAGCTAAAATGGAAGCACCATGCAATTAAAATTCACCCATAAAATAACCTGAAGACTAGCAAAACACATTTCAGCAATCAGATGAATCTGGTACTGGGAAATGGGTAAATGCAATGAAAAGATCTTCACTTACTGATGGAAATGAACCAGAGAGAAGCAGAGACAAATCTCTCCCCTGGAAGTGCATTCCACAAAGGCCCCTTCTAATGAATCATGGGCAAGGTCCTCACATGTGCAAAGACTGCTGTTGCTGTCTCTGAGGTCAAGTAGTTCTTTGGCGCACATGTTTTGTGGCTGATTGCGAAGGTGGAGTCTGCATAGGTGAAACTTATCCTGCACAATCAGGATTCTAGATTGTATGGAAGCCTATAAGCATAGAGGTCAATATATGCAGGCTTTACCTATGTAGACGTCCGTACTCAATGTGTGGGGTGACAGGGGCGTGGACCAGCAGAGGCATGCAACATTAGGGCAGAATCAGCATACAAAATACATAATAAAACAAAAACAAACCAATAGCCCCCGCTCCCACAAACTCATTTAAAAAGACATAGAATGTTATTCAGTTAAAGGCCTGATTATAAAGAAATGTTTTTGCCTTGCATCTAAAGATATGTAAGGCAGACACCTGAAATATACTCGGAATCCTGTAGTGATTTCATGCTCTTTATTGCAACTTGTAAAACAGTGATTTTTTTTACCCCCCAAAACCTCAGGCTTTTATATACATTATTTACACAATGAGTCCCATCTGATTGGTGATTCTGCTTCCCTCCTGGAGCCTGATTGGTCTTTTCCTGCAGGCCAATCAGTTGTTGCATTCTACAATCCTACCAGCCTAAAAGGCTGATTAACTTCCTCCTGGAGCCTGATTGGTCTTTTCCTACAGGCCAATCAGTTGTTGGATCCTACTTGCCTATTGTTCTAGGATCCAAGCTTAGTACATAACAACACCAAATGAGCCTCACTGGGGAGAGCATTCCACAAATGGGGAGCCACCGCAGAAAAAGCCCATTCTCATGTTGCCAGTATCTGGACCTCTCATGGAGGAGGCACATGAAGAAGGTCCTCAAATTATGAATGCAGGATCTGGGGTGGTTCATATAGGGAGAGGCAACCCTTGCAGAATTGTGAACCTAAGCTGTTTAAGGCTTTATAGGTCAAAACCAGAACTTTGAAATGGGCCCGGAAACTTATTGGCAGCCAGTGCAGTTGGGCCAGGATTGGTGTAATAGGCTCAAACCATCTTGCCCCGGTGAGCAACCTGGCCACTGAATTCTGCACCAGCTGAAGTTTCTGAACCGTCTTCAGAGGCAACCTCACGTATAACGTACTGCAGTAATCTAACATAGGGGTTACCAGAGCATAGACCACAGATGTTAGGCCATTGAAGGGCCTCCCCTGTAGTAGGTGACATGGAGAGCTAGTGTGGCATAATGGTTAGAGTGTTGGACTGGGACATGGGAGAGCAGGGTTCAGATCCCCTTTCGGTCATGAAGCTCACTGGGTGACCTTGGGCCAGTCACCATCTCTTTAGCGTAATGCGGGTGGCACTGTGGTCTAAACCACAGAGCCTAGGACTTGCCGATCAGAAGGTCAGCGGTTCGAATCCCTGCGATGGGGTGAGCTCCCATTGCTTGGTCCCCACTCCTGCCAACCTAGCAGTTCGAAAGCACGTCAAAATGCAAGTAGATAAATAGGTACCGCTCCTGCAGGAAGGTAAACAGCATTTCTGTGCGCTGCTCTGGTTCGCCAGAAGCGGCTTAGTCATGCTGGACACATGACCCGGAAGCTGTACACCGGCTCCCTTGGCCAAAAACGTGAGATGAGCACCACAACCCCAGAGTCGTCTGCGACTGGACCAAATGGTCAGGGGTCCCTTTACCTTTACCTCTCAGGGTAGTCCATGTACACCTCCTCAAGATCCTGGGAAGATAAAGGTAGTCTATAAATGCAAATCAATCAATCAATCAATCAATCAATCAATCAATCAATCTCCTTAGAGTGCAGACAGTTCAGGTCTTCAAATTTTAATTCAGAAATAGGAGGGCATGGCTGTTGAACTAAAAGTTGTTTTACGCTCTCAGCATCTCACCTCCATCAAAAGATGATCTACACTTGATAGCTTGTGGTGCTTTCCAGGTGATTTTATCACACAGGTTTTCCTTGTGCCATCGTTCTGTCCCAGTGGCGTAGCGTGGGTTGTCAGCACCCGGGGCAAGGCAAGTAATTTGCGCCCCCTAACCCGTGGAATTGCGCCCCCTAACCCTAACCCCCAGATGTTGCGCCCGGTGCGGCCGGCCCCCTCTGCACCCCCCACGCTACGCCACTGTTCTGTCCTTTTGCAGTTTCTCAGGAATTGCAGGAAAACCATTGTAGCCATTCCTGATTTCTCTTCAAATATTAAAATTGTGCATATATTTTCTGTACTCTTTGCCAGCTTCAGCTGTTTACTCTGGGCCTTCACTCTGCTTGTCAGTTAACATTAATGTAGGCTTAACATTCACTTAGATGATGGAGAGTCTGCAGAGTTTACTACTCTTTGCAACAAAGTTTGATTCCTGCTTAGAAGTATGGAAACATTTATTCTTTCTGAGCTTCACAAACAATCCTAACATATGGTACAGCTTATTAAAATATGAAATATGGGCTGAATGTTCAGATTTTCACATCAGTTACACTGGCACCTATTATCAAAGTGAAAATAGACAATTGTGAGAATGTTAAAACATATTGAAGCTTCTCTCACAGCCTCTAGGTACGAGCTTATTACTGATTGCTGGAGCCTTTTCTTAACTTCTCCTCCTTCTGCTTGCTGTTTTTCACTCAAATTATGACACCTTTTCTCTAAAATAAATTAGCAGGATTTTTTTTTTAACCCTCCTTTCAGTTTTCAAGTTTAGCTCCTTAGAGAAGATTAATAAAAAGTAGAGTCATTAGACTTTGGTATGAATCCAAGTTTTTGTAAAGCGAATAGGGAGGGGAGGAAACCCGCAGGAAGAAAAAAAAAAGATTCAAATACTCGCAACATGCATGGAATTAGTACAAATCCTTCCGATTATAGTACTTATCATTATATGAAAGATTTGCTTTAATCCCACACAACGTCCATGAATGAGGGTTTTCAAAAAGTCTGCCTTTTCCCTGCTGACAGTAAGCTTGATCCTACAGGCCTCCAAAACAAAGCGTTTATACCAGGGTATGCAGCAATGGTGGAGCAGTGTTGAGAGGTCTGTATAAACAGCCTGCTGATATTGCTGTGACTGTCTCACAGTTTACCAAAGGACCACGCCATTTGGAACACGGCAGCCATAACCAAACCAAAATAATAGTTAAAAGAGAAAGCCCTATAATTGTGGGTGTTCTCCTTCCTTCCAACTTGCACGGTGTTTTGGGAAAAAAATATTGAGCGTATCACCGCTTTGTCGTCTTCTTTTTTTTACATGTATGTTTCTAGGAACATACTCTCGAACAGTATTTCTGGATGGGGGTGGGGAGGTCATCCAAAATACCCAAATGGTTATTTACTGAAGCTTTCTGCAATACAACCATAAATATAAATTGTGATATTGAAACAACAAGTAGAGATGATCATTATTTGTCTTGTAAGCATCCATCGTTGCTCAAGAATGAGGCTATTGAATTTCAACCTCAGTGGCCCTTTCCTGATTTTTGAGAGTCCCATGGGACAGTTTGTGGGGACCCTTATAAACTATAATGACTCCCTCTGAAGATCCAGAAAGTCTCCAGAGAATTTATAGACATGTGCTCACCTGAAGTATCAACAGAGGAGTTTTCCCACGTCACTAAGGCAAAAACTGTCTTAGGAGGTTTACATTGGGCATCCAGCAACGATAAAGGCACTGGTATGCTGAGGTTTCAGGAGCAATGTCGCAACAAACACATCTTCAATGGGTTGGTTACATTTCCAAAATCGCAGGTCTTCAACTGAGACAAAGCAGCAGCATGTGTTGGTGAAAAACGGTTTGTCCCCAAAGCAAGACCTTCTTTGGAATTATAATGAGCAGCCACTGATCTGTAAACAAAGTCTGTGGTTACAGAGCAGGGATTTTCCAAGATATGGCTCAGCCTCCCAGCTTCAATGCCCCCAAAAACCACTTCATTATGGGAATCCCACGCGTTACCCTTTTGGCCTAGAAATTTCACACACCGGAACCCAACTCACCTATGGCGGCCATGCAACACAGCATCAGTTACCTAAATCTTGGATAACTTTATAGAAGAGTAGACATGTTTAGGAAGGCTAAGGCTATCAATGGCTACTGGTCATGATGGCCAAGTGTCTTTGAATACCAGTTGCTGGGGAACAAAAATGGGAGAGTGCTATTGCTCTCATATCTGGCTTGTGTGTGTTTCCCAAAGGCATCTGATTGGACTAGGTGGGGTAGTCAGAAAGGTGTATATTTTTTAAATAATCAGGGTATTACAAGTTGGTAAGGTATTTTTTAAATATGTTATCTGAATGCGATATGTGTTTTCTCCTTTCTCCCTTCTAACAGAACGATTAAGCCTCTTGACTACAGCACATTCCTATGCCTGTCTGTTTAAATATCTCAACTATGCCATCAGAGTGTGGATTGTGAATATGACTCCTTTGAGCCGCTGTGACTATCTGCGATCAGAAGTGATTTCTCTGTAATCTGTAACAGTTACACTAATCGGATTTCGGTCTGGCCAAACACCTCTAACGCAGCCGAGCAGAGGCATGCATTAACATTTTACACTGTTTTCCCTTTGAAGAGAAAGAGAGCACTTATAGTGTGATTAGATGGAATTAGAATTTTTTCATTAAAATGGTTTTAAAACACATCACTGGCTGAAGTTTAGAATCCCATTTAATGAGCACCAGAAAGAATGCCTGTTAGGAAGGGAAAAAAATCAGAGAAATATTAATGTTGGGAGTTCTGTCCAGGCCCTCATACTTCCCCAAACAGAGGGCCAGATTACAAGTCCTTGCTTTTAATGGGGGAGCTGTGTGGGTTTGTCATGTGAAAAGCAGGGTGGAGTTTCTGAACCTTCTCACCACTCCACCCTGTGCATGCCGTCCTGGAAGGCATTTTTGTCCCAGCTGCCCTCTGATACCAGAAATCAAGTCAGCTGGGGAAAAGTGCCTGAGGAGCAGCAGCTGCAGGGAAGAAAGCTGCAGTGAGGACATTCATCACACATGACCTACCCTCTCTTGTGCTTTAAACAGCATCCAGCACCTTGTGTCCTGCTTTGTCTATGATCGGGGCAGGCCTACATTGAATGAGCATTTATCCGATTATTTGTCATTTGGTCCACACCACGTTCTCCTTCTGGCAAATTGTATCTAATGGTGGGGTAGGCAGGAGGTGATGTTCCCTCTCCAAATGATAGCCTCATATAGGCAGCCTAAGGGAGATCCTCTTCAGTAGATCGGTGGTGGGGAAGGGACAGGTGTTGGAACAGAGGCAGAAGCACCAATATATGAATGTAGCTCTCACGCGAAAAAGTGCCTCCAACCAAATTATTCTTCTCCTTCAGCCCCCTATGGCACATCACACTCCATTTAGCAGGGTCCCTGCACCCTTGGGTAGGAGTTTTGGGTCTTGGGGGAATCCTTCTGGGGCCCCCTTCTTCTGGCATTTCTCTGATTCCAACACATTCTTTTCTTACTAAGTGATACCACGTAATTTTATAGTGGTACCTCGGGTTACAGACGCTTCAGGTTACAGACTCCGCTAACCAAGAAATAGTACCTCGGGTTAAGAACCTTGCTTCAGGATGAGAACAGAAATTGTGCAGCAGCGGCGCGGCAGCAGCAGGAGGCCCCATTAGCTAAAGTGGTATCTCAGGTTAAGAACAGTTTCAGGATAAGAACGGACCTCCAGAACGAATTAAGTTCTTAACCCGAGGTTCCACTGTATTTTTTTTGTGGGGCAGGGGAATGACTCAGTTTCCCCACTGATGAAATAACAGACTATACTTGCAAATGGAAAAATCTGCCCCTCTGGAAATGTAAGTAGCTCATTTTAATTGCTCATTATTTTAATTTAAATTCTTCTATGCTATATTTTCTGCTGTTTACTCAGCACCCAGTGAGCCTCACAATGCCTTTGCCAACAGCAGACTCTCACCGAAATCCCCAAGAGTTTTGTTTCTGGCTTCAATAAGTTCACGACTCTGTTGCAGATCAATAGAACTGATAAGAAAAGAGGAGTCATGTTTTTCTCCATCACTGAAGATGGTTTTGTTTCTCTCTGCTGGTACAAAATAGACCTTCTGCGAGTGAATCACGGTTACATTGGATGATTATACCTACAACACTAGACAGGCATCAGACATGAATCCGGGGCATTCCTGTGAAGGACCAACAACTGCAGCTAGAATGAGAGTTAGCACAGCTTGTCATGCAGGGCGTAAAAAGTTGTGCCTTCTGAAATTTCCTGTACTACAAAAGTGTTGAAAATACAAGAGTCTAGCAACACATCCTCACAATACATTTAAAACACATGGCTATCCCCAAAGAATCATGGGAACTGTGGTTTAAGGGCGATAGGAACTCAATGCAGGGCAAACTAAAGTTATCAGGAGGCTTTGAGGGAAGCCACCCTCATTCAGTCCATTACGGAAGACCGAAATAGACCATTTTTATATCAACAGCACCACATAGACGGAGTTAAAAATTTGTACTCATGAGGAGCACCCATCTCACAAAGAAACACCCATCTGGCTGCAGCACCCTAAGAATTTTACTCTCTACTAGTACAACATTTTAGAAAAATGCTGGAAATGCTACCTCTGTAATTCACAAGGCATATGGGGTTCAGCTTGGCGGTGTTCAGTTTACATTTGCAGGATTTAATATGCTGAGTCAGAATATCAACAGTGCCCCCAATACCCTGTTCATTCATGTCTTAAGCTTTATCAGTCTGACTTATATTTTTGTAATGCCTGTTTTATTCACTCATCAGATTGAAATTGGTTGATATTATATCTGTCCCCTCCCCCTTTTTTTTTTTACTGTCAATGCTGCTGGTGTGGGCTTTGTTTGCTACAAGTCAATACACTTTTGTATGTCATTAAAACTCAAGCCCAGCAAGCGTTTAAAGGCATGAAGTGGCAGGAAAAAAATCTTTAACTTATGAGTAACTGCAGGTTGAACCTGCAAAGCTGCACTAATGGGGAAATATTTTCTGAAGGGGAATTCATCCTGACTGAACAAAGTGAATGGGTTGAAAATAATGTCATGAACTTTATAAAACGGGGAAAAGAAAGGGAGAGGGCAGTCCTCTTGTGTAAAATCTATCCAGTGACACAACACACAGAAAACAGTGCTGCCCCAAAAGCTGGTGCGGTACACTCAAATTTAGAGGAGAGAGTCTCCATGTTGTATTCTCCAGCAGTTATTTGTGACATTGAGAAATATCTAGCGAGCAAACGAACAAGTTGCTGATATGTACAAGAATCAGAGGTTTCTGTTGCTGCTGCTCCCTCTGTCAAGCAGCTTTGCCAGACACGACCATGCTTTGCCTGGGTTTTTTACCTTAATTAAGTGGAATATTAGTGAAACTGTGGGGCAGGTTTTTCCATTTGCTTTTCTTAAAGCTGGGATAGTAAACCTCAGGCCAGGGGGCTGAATATCTGCTTAAGAGATGATTGTAGTTAAGTGGCATATAAATGCATGCATACATACATACCAGTCATATAGCACTTTGTGGGGAGAGTGGGATATAAATAAAATATGATGAAGATGTTGATGTTGATGTTGATGATGACTCAACTCTATCCTGGACATCTCTAACTTCAGTAGGCCTCTATAGGTACAATGCATGTAGCCAGAGTGTTCCAGTCACTTTACACACAATATAGCAGCTGTTACAAGATCCCCATAAGGCTGGTTCATTTTCTGATTCTCACATTGCAGATGGAGTGCCGACCTTGAGAAATTCTGGTTTGTCTAAGGCTCAGTTCACCTTCTGTGTTTATGCTGAAGTGAATGGGGAAATTGCATACAACTCACTGCTACACCTGATATAGGGAACCTGTGGCTCTCCTGATGTTGTTGGACTCCAACTCCCATCAGCCTCCAAAAACATGGTCAATGATCAAGACAGACGGAAGTTATAGTCCAGCTGGCGGAACACAACGTAGTGTTGTGTTAGCATCCATCTATCTCAGGAGACAATGGAAGAGAGTGCCTTTGGGGGTGAAGTTAAACTGTTGGGAAGTTACAGCACCTGCTGTGGCTGTAGAGACTGTTACAGGAGAGACATCTTTTGTTGCAGCTGGGGCAGAAGAAGGCGTCCAGTTATGCTGCTGCAGATGCACTACACTAAACACACTTACTAGGGAGGCTTATTTCCAGGAGCACATGCCTAGGATATCACTCTAAGACTGGGAAACTCAAAATTAATATCACTATTGCATCCTTTCCCTTTTACTATTGAAATTCTGCACTTTAAATAAAAAAGTATATTAACAGCAGCAACTTCATTTGAGCTAGAAAAGGTTGTAAAACAGAATCTGATTATCATTTGGCTGTCTAGACAGCACCCTGCCAGATTTCTTTAGAGAGAAAAAACCAACAATCTCTGAGACGTAAGTAGAATAATAATAATTATTTAGTTAGCACTGTGGCCAAGGCTTTATGAAGTCATGGCCTCCAGAATTATTAATGATTTAAATCAAGAAATATTTTAACTATGCTTCAGAGATCTAAATGGTTTTAAGTCCCAGCTTGGGGTGGGGGTGGGGTGGGGTGAAGTTCAAATCAACTGGCAAGCTTTGAGACAATACGTGTTGCGGGCGTGGGGAATGGCTTGGCTAAGTGCACAGCTGTTATGTGCGGCCACAAAAAGCTAATGCATTAAATAGTTAATCTTTCATTAACGCTGTGTAATCAGTTGGCACGAATTGTTCAATTCTCATGACAAAGTGGCTATTCTCCTTTGTCACATGGAGTTTATTTGACAATTCAATATCCTCTGATAAATCCAGTATCTATCCCTCTATATTGAATGTGTTACTCAATAAATTAATAAGGCTGCTACTAGTTATTGACAAATGTGTCCATTTTCTCAGTTTCACATTTTTCCAATCAAAGTTCAGTTCCCCACACTTCCACACTGGTTTGCAAATTTTCACCAACATTTTACTACTGCTACTACTACTACTACTACTACTTTTTGAATTTATATACCACCCTATACCCAAAGGTCTCAGGGCGGTTCTAATATACACATTTTTGGACACAATTTCCCTTTGACCTATTTCCCCCTAAAATGATGCATTTTTTAGTATGCTATTTTCACTAACGTATGCATTTATATGTACAGTTTACCCAAATCTATGCAATTTTGTACACATTACATGGCTGGAGAATTGCACTGAGAAATTCAGAAAAGTGGAAATTTCAAAGGACGTTTATGTTTCAGTTAACGTATTGTTTTGGAAGGCGCAATTAGGTAGGTTCACCTTTAAGAGCATCCATGAGGCATTACTAAAACTTTTTTTTTTTAAAAAAAATAACCTGAAAGGCTACCTTTTCCCCCACATTGATCCTGAGAAAAGAAAGGATCAATACTCAGTTAGGTTATGAGTTAGGTCACGAAGCTTTGCTGTTTAAGCACTGGATTTTTTTCTTCCTTAATCCAATAGCAACTCCATTCATAAAAAGCAATGAAGTGGCTGGATGGGAACCAAGTTTTTGAATGTTGGCTCAACATGTTTCCTCCTCGGGAAGTATAACACTAAAAGCCTACCTAGCTGAGAGACTAGAGGCTACTTTACATGTGTCCATTTCCTATTTAGCAACTGCTTCCTTCCTTGTAGGAAATCTGCATGCAGCCTGCATGATCAGTGAACATCCCCTTGCATGTTACACAAAACCGGGTGCACACAGTTTATATGTGGAAAGAATTGCCATCTGTTGTGAATATGTTACGGTAACGGTTATAGCGGCACCAGAAGAAGGGGGGAAATAGGATGGAGCAAGGGTGAGTGGGGATTGGGAGCCCGGGCAGTAGTGCCTTTCTTTCCACTACTTACAGCCACTGGGGTTTAATGCGATCTATAAACTCATCTGTCTGTTTACATACCAGCAAATGATACGTCTCTCTGATCCACTTACATTTTCAAGCCTAATGTATACACAGGGCACTGATGCTGTGTATACAAGACACAGAGATGGCTGGGGGCTGTGTGCTGTCCCTGCTTTCACAGCACACTGTCACTCTTATAAATAAAGCATTGGCTCGGGTAAAGAGTCTGAGAGCCGGAGAGCCACATTGCGTGCAAATCCAGCTCAGTGCCTGAGCTTCCTCGAGGTTGAAGCTAATCCTAACTGACATGTTACAGTAAAAGTACTTTATAAAATCAATATTAAATTCACAGCCTTTGACATCCTGGGACATCAAAGATAAAGGGGAAATAAGCCATGGAGTAAACAGTCCTGCAGCTATGCCAGTTGCTCAAGGAGAGAGGCAATGAAAGGCATGGGAGACCATGGGGTAAATTAGTACAGAGCTAGTCTTGTTTTTATACCAAGGTCTTGACATCAATGAAAACATTATAAAAACGGCACGCAAACCCTTACACACAAGGAAAAAAAAGAGAGAGAGAGAGAGAGAGAGAGAGAGAGATCAGGAATAGCCTATGAAGTTACAGCTTTTGGAACCTGTGAAGGTTGAAAGGATGTAACTGTACTGAAGGCACACACAAGATTGCCCCCCCCAAAACACACACACACACACACACACACACACACACAACTTAAGGGCAATTACATGAGTAAAAAAAAATGCACACACATTTCATCATCCTGGAGAAATGTTAGGTGAGGATTTGTCTGTGGAGATCTAATAATATCATGCATCTCAGACATAAACCCATGTGGATCTCACGATTATCCATACCCAAATAAAGTCAAACATTGTCTTGTTGCAGTTCTGGGTGTGAAATATGAATATTGCAGAGAGCTTGGGAAGAGGGAGGTCTGACAGGGCTTGAAAACCATCCCCATATACAAAATGGCAGAAGAAACAGCAGTAATTCTTTTGTGTTGCTGGGTCATTTTGTGTTAGCAAGACACACTTTTCTGGCATAACAAGTTTGCAATATGTTAGACTGGAAAAACCTGGGTTCAAATCGCTACGAAGGCTATGGGAATTGCTGGGCAGCCTGGGGCAAGCCATCTCTCAGACGAACACAATGTTGTGGTGACAATGAAATTAAATACCCACAAGCAGATCATTTTGTGTCCCTTGGAGGAAGGGCAGGATACATGAAATAAATAAAATAAATTCCCATTTCTTTCCTCATCTCATCTAAGTCTGCTCTGTGATTGCCCAAAGTGATGACCGAAAGCAGCGATGCAATTAATGTGCTCTGAAGTTTACAAAATGTATATAAGTTAATGCAATACTTTCTGAGTAGGCCTTTTGATTTCAGTGGGTCTCCTCTCAGTATGATTAATGCTGGCTATCATTCGTTGTAAGTAATTCCAAGGATTAGCTAATCAAAGATTGGAATAATGCATAAGCATCTCTACAAGGGTGAAATAAATTATCCACTTTGTTGCTAGTTTAAGATTCGTGCTATATAAATTTATAATGATTTGTAATGCTTGCAATATTTATTTCCTATTTGTTTTGTGTTCTCCATGTTTTTTACTCTCTAGGATACCTTGTAAAATAGATTTCACTTGAAGTGTTTCCTGGAAGGAGCAAATGGGAATATCACTCTTGTCTATTTTCCAGCATGTAACAGTACGCAAATGAACTTTTCACTCTTACCTTACGTTGCCATGATCACAGATGGTGCTGCTACCAGTAGTAGTTTTTCTAACACCTCAAACATATATGATGTCAACAACAATTCTGCTGTAGCTGTTTATTTCACTCTTTAGCAGTAAGCACCCAGCCCTTTTCTACTCATCATGATAACTGCAGAATAAACAAACTCATCCTTCTTACTTAGGCAAACAAACATGCTTCTGGGATGAGAACACAAATGAAACTGAACAGCTGAGCAAAAGAAAGTCTAATCCATTATGAAAAGTTCCAATATTTAACTCTTCAAAGGTCATGTTATTATAAAGGCTGCCCCCCCGATCACTTAAGTAACTACAGAGTGATTTGGATCATGGAAAATATCTCCTCATTAAGGGAAAGTCTTGAGTAGACCAGGCAGAGGGCCTTCTTGGTAGTGGCGCCCGCCCTGTGGAACGCCCTCCCATCAGATGTCAAGGAAATAAACAAGTGCCTGACTTTTAGAAGACCTCTGAAGGCAGCCCTATTTAGGGACGTTTTTAATGTTTGATGTTTTATTGTATTTTTAATATTTTGTTGGAAGCCGCCCAGAGTGGCTGGAGAAACCCAGCCAGATGGGCGGGGTATATATAATAAATTTATTATTATTATTATTATTATTATTATTATTATTATTATTATTATTATTATTACTTTTGGAGGGCTCTTGCAGGTGAAGCTTTTGTTGGGTTGGGCATTTACCCTGCCTTATTCATGGAATTTTTCAGAGGACTCTAATCTTAAATTTCTCCTGTTCTTTAAACAAGCTGCAATTGTCTGCCATGTCACAGATTGGAAATAATAATAATAATAATAATAATAATAATAATAATAATAATAATAAATCCTGAGGGAAGGAATGAAGCACATATCGATGTGGGAGTGTGATGGATCCATTTGCTTGACCCTGCTACTGGGCTACCTTCAAGTAGCTTAACAGATCACAGTATTAGAGACTATCAGTAAATTGGGATATTGAGTTGAAATTTTTAACATCAAACTTTTTAATCGTATCATTATCACTCATAGGAAGTGTCATAGTAACTGTGAATAAAATAGCCACATGAAACTCAATAAATATCCTTGGAAATGCTATCATTTCAAGTTGCTTTCTCTAACAAAAGCAATGTTTATGAAATATCAAGGACTTTCTTTTCTGAACTTCCATTTTTGTTTCCATGGACATCGAAGAACTAAAGGTTTGCAGGGATTAAAACAAGCTTCTTTACATTTTCCCATGTTAGCTTGCTTCTTCATATTTCCTAACACAAACCCGTTTCTTTCCCATGCTGGAGAAGTGAGAAGCATTTGAAGTATGATCTGAAAAAGTTGTACAGGAGCTGAAATTGCTTAATACCAGCTGGGGCTGATGGGAGGTGGAGTTCAACAACATCTGGAGGGCCAAAAACGGATCTCTGATATAACGGTATATTCTTCTAAAATGTTTTGGTTTTGCTGTCTGGTGCCTTGTCCTCCAGAGATGTACAGAAATGGGAATGAAAAGTGCTGGTAGGCAAAAGATGACTGGTGGAAACAATAAGCTTCTAGGGTGTTTCTTTCTGTGAACAAAACAATTTCAGAGATTGGTGCAATGATTATACTTTGCCTGTTGAATAATTACATATTCTATAAAGATATATGAAAGATTATGAAGTTCAGGGACATCCTCAGTCAAGCTAGAACTGAATTACTGCTACAGATATAATTAATTGACTTCTGATCCTCCAGCTCTGAGAGGATGGCTTGCTAATCTGATTGAATATGTTTATTTGTATCGTGGAAAATGACATTCAGAGGTTTCTGAAAAGTTTTGGACTCTATACACTGGGTTATATCCAGTGCTGCCTGTTTCTTCATCGATGGCTCTTTGATCTATAAGTGACTTCCATGAACAGGATGGGGAGACAATTTTCACTGATCCCCCTTCTTTCAGCAGTTCCCTGCACCCAAAAAACTGTTCTAGGTGGTTAGAGACTCTCCACAACACTGTGGGAGATGCGGGGGCAGAGGGCGGGAAGGGAAATTGCCACTTTTATTTATTTCCTTGCCTATCAGCATTCATATACTGCCTGGTTGTAGTAAAACCTCTAAGCAGTTCACAAGTAATTTTAACATCATCAGTAAAAAACAGTTTATAACAATTAGAAATATTTTAAAATAATTGAAATTAATAGTAAAAGAGACTATTGTGAACGCTTTCTCTCTTCCATGAACACACTACATGTTAAGTATAGTAATTTAATTCACAGGAATTGTAAATACTTGTATGCATTACTAATAATAACAACAATAATAAAATAATAAAATTTTATTTATATCCTGCCCTTCCCAGCTGAAGCCGGGTTCAGAGCGGCTAACAACAGTAAAATAATACAACATTCTATGAGTTTAAAATTGATTGGTTGGTGACTGAAAGTTCTCTAGTAGTTTTCATGTGATCGGCTAACATTGGTCACATGGGAGCTATCTAGTGAAGGAGAGACTCCATTTTATGTTGAAGCAAGATGACCCTACAGTGGTGCCTCGCAAGACGAAAAGAATCCGTTCTGTGATTCTCTTCGTCTAGCGGTTTTTTCGTCTTGCGAAGCAAGCCCATTGATGGATTAGCGGATTAGCACTATTAGCGCTGCGGCTTATCTGCTGATCGGATCAGCTGATAAGTGGCTTAGCGGCTTAGAAAAGGGGGGGGAAGGGAAAAAACCCAGCAGGAACTCGCAAGACATTGTCGTCTTGCGAAGCAAGCCCATAGGAGATTCGTTTTGCGAAGCACCCCCAAAACGGAAAACTCTTTCGTCTAGCGAGTTTTCCATCTTGCGAGGCATTCGTCTTGTGGGGCACCACTGTCTTTAGAATCCACTGTGAACATTGCTACATTGTATAGAGTGTTGGAGTTCTTCTCTGCTTGAAAGAAAAAGAGCAAAGCTGCAGGAGAAGATACTGTATTGGCCCGAATATAAGACGCACCCGCAAATAAGCCACACCTTTAAAATTCAAGGTTTATTTGTGGGTGTGGCCTGTCTCCTGGCTCTACTGCCCTGAACGGGGAACAGGGGTGGGGATGGGGGGCAGTTGGCACTGGTGCTTGGTTCCGAGCACGCTTTGCACCCGCCTCCTGGCACTACTGCCTCCTGGCATGCCCACACTACCTCTTCAAGCCGGGGCTGGGGGAGGCTTGGGCAGTGGCGTAGCGTGGGTTGTCAGCACCCGGGGCAAGGCAAGTAATTTGCGCCCCCTAACCCGTGGATTTGCGCCCCGAACCCTAACCCCCAGATGTTGCGCCCGGTGCGGCCGGCCCCCCCTGCCCCCACGCTACGCCACTGGGCTTGGGAGTGGCAGGCGGGCGGGCTGTGCTCTGTTGCTGTATGCTCCTGGGCTGCTTGGGGGGGACGGAGCCGGTCTGTTTTGCCGGCGGCCTCCCCCCTTCCTTACAGTGGCTAGGGGGAGGCTTAGGAGACGTGGTTGGGATGGGCGCCATTGTCCTGCACCCCTGATGGTCCTCGTGGGCAGCTGTTTCAGCAGCGATACCGTAAGGTTGTGAATATAAACCGCACCTTAACTTTTTACAATCGGTATTTGGGGGGAAAGTGTGGCTTATATTCAGGCCAATATGGTAGAAGTGGAAATCTCTCATAGGAGCTGCAAGGCGTGGCCTAGCTGAGATATAGAAGGCTGAGCGCTGAGCTCTAGAAAGAGAGGAAAATACAGTTGTTTGGAAAAGACTGCAAACCCATGCTTGGAGAAGAATGTGAGTATAAATGTTATGTTTTTATAACTTTCTGCAAGTAACGTTTTTGAATGTTAAAGTCTGGACAGTGGTTTAATTTCCAAAGAAGGGGGTCAGTCATATATATATATATATATCTAGCTGTCTTTCACAACTCTTACTTCAGCACTACATACATCGGGGTGACTGACCCATGGCCTTCCTCATGCTGCTGGCCTACAATCCTTATCATTTATGACCTATTGATTGTGAGAGAAGAATGTTGGGCCACGTGGATCTTTGGCCTGGTCCCACAAGGCTCTTCTCATTCACAGGATCACACTGTTAGGTAATTCATGCTCTTAAATTAATTGATTGATTACTCAACCAATAATTCTGTATGATTTCAATATAAAACGACAGTCTTGAAGAATTTTTTTTAAAAAATGTGATGGTGCCTGTATGTGTCGCAGCAGGCACTGTCTTAAAAGAGACATTTCCTCTTGTGTGTGGGAGAAGGGGAATTTTTTTTTTCAGATGGCAGCTGTCACTTGAAATTTTTTTATAGTATAAGTATATTTTATGCTTATACTAAAAATAATAAACATTATTCAAAAATGTGTTGAGAACAGAAGAAGAGCCCTGCTGGATCAGACCAAAGGTTCATCTGGTCCACCATCTTGTTCTCTCTGTGGCCAACCAGATGCCTTTGGGAAGGACCTGAGCACCACAGCACTCTCCCCATTTGTGCTCCCCAGCAACTGGTGTTCAGAACCAACCTGCCTCTGACAGTGGAGACAATATACAGCCATCACAGCTAGCAGACACTGATAGACTTATGCTCCAGGAATTCATCTAATCTCCTTTTAGATTCAGTTGGAGGCCCCTTTTTAAGCTAAGGAAATTGTTAAAAAATTATTAATTTGATTAATCAACAAAACGCACAGTGGTACATCAGGTTACAGACGCTTCGGGTTACAAACTCCACTAACCAGGAAGTGGTTGCTCCAGGTTAAGAATTTTGCCCCAGGATAAGAACGGAAATTGCGCGCCAGCTGCGCAGCGGCAGCAGGAGGGAGGCCCCATTAACGAAAGCACGCCTCAGATTAAGAACCGTTTCAGGTTAAGAACGGACCTCTGGAATGAATTAAGTTCTTAAACCGAGGTACCACTGTAACTCTAAAAGAAATAGTAAGGCATCCTCTTGAAAAATGCATTACCTTTGAAATGTTTTTCTACTGTATGAATTGAACATGTCCTGAAACCTCAAGATGATCTCATAATGAGCTTAAATGTTGTCAAAATGATAGTAAGTTCTTTCATGCACATACAAAATGTATAATTTGGAGATATTAAAGTGTGCCTCTGTGTAAACTGAACACAAACTGTGAATCTGCCAGCTAAAGTTCCCTCTGAAAGGAAACAGGTCCTTTTTGTAGCAATTATATTTGTAAATATTAATTGCCCAGCTGCATTTGTCTGCCCATGAACAAGCCCATTTTCAATTGACATGCTCACCCACTATTGCCTCCTTCGATTTCTCATGAAATTAAGAGATTAAATAAATCAAACATTTACCCAGATGAATCCTACTGTGCTTCCAATGTATTCACAGCTTCAGATTTCAGGACCATTAAATTCAGTCCGACTAATTTCCTCTTGGTGTTTTTCTTGCTGTCTCAGGCTTTCACCTTCTGTAATCAACTTTTTTACAAGTTTCAAGTAAGAAAGGTTAAATAAGTCCTGAATTAAGGAAAACCTAATACCACCAACCTCTTTTTCATGCACAGGACCTACCATTAGGGAAAATGAGGTGAGCACCTCAGGCAGCAGATGTTGGTAGGCAGCAGTGGCAGCCAGCCCTTAAGTGTTGCTTCCTTCATTTGAAAGACCCCAGTCATTCCAGTCAGTTGAAGGACAAAATGTTTGTGCGCTACATTATGGTTACCAGATGTCCCCGTTTCCTGTGGACAGTCCCTGGATTTACAAATCTGTCCCTGGACAAAATCTGTCCTTGGAATGTCCCCGGATTTCATTTAACATCCCCGGATTTATATTTTAAGTGTTGCAGATTTATTAGTAGGGAATGAATGTTGCGTGATTGGTTCAACGGCACAAGACACGTCATATGGGGACCACCCGGCCAACTGCCCAGTGGCGCTCCGGGGCCAGGAAAACCCCAGAGCTGACGCAGGGAGAAGGAAGAGAGGAGAAGGAGAAGGAAGAGAGAGAAAGAGGAAGGAGAAAAAAGAGGGGAGCCCTGACCTTGCCACGCCGCTACCGCTGCTGAGGAGAACAGGTAGGAGAGCACCAGGCACGCAAGGACACGTGGCCGAGCCCAGGCCCGACCCAAGCCTACTCCATGGCGCCTAGCGCGCTGAGAGAGCAGGCCGGGGCCTAGAGGAAGGCCGCGTGACAGAGGAGACCACAGAAGAGAAGATATTACTTCTTTCTTTAAAAAATAAAACCATAATTTTTTTTCTCAAAAAACAAAAAAAGTGTCCCCGGATTCTTTGAAAAAGATCTGGTAACCTTACGCTACATGGCCTATCCTGGCCACCCCTGCAGTAGCCTGCTCCTGCTGCCTCAAGTGCAGTGGGGAATGCTGTCATGTCACTGGTGTTGAAGTAAGATTGACCATCAATTGAGACAGCTTTTGTATGTGGAATGCAGAGGGAGCACAATCTTGTCCTTTCCTTCAGTCCACAAAATATCTTGGGATGGCCCAGTTCACAGTGTAATATCTGCCCCTCCCTAGCCCCCCCAGCAGTATTAAATGCAGAGTATCACATGGGTAAGTATAAACTTACCCAGCAGTATCACATGCAGAGGGAGGCAGAGTGGCAGCGGCGTAGGGGCCATGTACATCTGCATGGCGACCAAGTCAGAGTTCCCCTGACCACACTGACGCTTTACCTCATCCTGGTGAGTGGCAGCATTGCCAGGAGGATGCTGCTATCACGCCACCTTCCTCATGCAGCTGAACTTACCAGACCGTAACTGAGACCCATGTGATAAGAATGAACAATGCTTCTGTCCCAGTGGGGCTTACTCCCACATACGTTCTTTTAAGACTGGAACGTCACAGCACAATCTACAGCATGTTTACTCAGAAGTAAGCCTACAGCAGCAATCCTGTACCCACTTAACTGGCAATAAGCTCTATTGAACTCAGTGGTACTTATTCCTGAATAGACATGGATTGCAATACAAGGCTGCAGTCCTATGCACACTTACCTGAGAGTAAGGGTTGTGGTGTAAGTGCTTTTGTAAAAACAACAACAACACTTGCATATTTCTTCACCTACTTGGTATCTGCTTTGATAAGTGCTACTTTTATTGCACAAAATGAAATGAAATAAAAATTCTTCCTATATTCACCCTACCTTGGGGATACTAACTGAACTTTCCATATGGCTGCGATCATTTTTGGTTTGGCCTTAAACATGTCTGCACAGGGCACATCTAGTTTATTGCTCAGTCGAAATGGCCCAGGGATTACTTCCCTCTCTGCATAATAAAACAGACAGCCAAGCAGCAGGAAGTCTGAAAATGCCAGCCAGTCACGGAATGGCAGAGTCCACTGCAGGAATAAGAGGCGTTTCTCAAGTCAGTAAACAGAGAAGGAAACTAAAGTAAAAAAGAAGCCTGTCAACCAGATGAAGGAGGGGAAAGGCAACAGCCTAAAAAGTCTTGAGACTGTTTTTCAAAAACTTGTATTGAAACTGAAAGCAAGTAAACAGCTGTGGTAGCATATCTATGACTCACTGCGCATTTGCACGATATCTTTGTCTTTTTGGGTGGCAGATATTTCTAGAATTCCGTGAGGAGAGTTTTCAAATAACAGCAAGCGTCTCACAGGGAGAAAAGATGGAGACCATGGATTTTTATAATACTAATTAATAAACACAAAGTTGGGTTGGGGGTGGGGGTCCTGTTCTTTCAGTCCCACGGCAGTTGGGTGTGTGTGTTTTAAAGTCAGTAAACTGAAATACTGCCATGACCTTGTTATCCATGGACCAGTGTATTTCTAGCCAGGTTATGAGCTGGTGGATTTTAATGACTGCCTTATTCTCCTTAATTTTCAGTCAGCAAAATGAACTGAGACCACCCCTCCCTATGAGAAACAGCCATTCTCCTTAATTTACTCGCCTTTAGTTGAATGCCACTTTCATTACTACAAGAGAAATCAAATTAGGGAATCTCATTCATTGTTTTCAAACTCTCCTGTGACATTTCAGGGTTTCAGAACTGTGTTTGACAATACAGGAGGAGTCAAGTGATTTGTGGCCTTTCCAGTTTGCTGTGGAAATGAGAGGATAGCATTATTTTACAAGCAGGCATGAGAGGATTAAGCCACTTCAAAGTCAGAAACAGACCCAGTGGTAGGCTGAGCAATAAGAAGTTCCATTTGACAGGACTGGCTCTGCCATTAGGCGGACTGAGGCAACTGCCTCAAGCGGCAGATGTTGTGGGTCAGCAATCACAGCCCCACCATCAGCTATTCCCCTTCAACCTGTGTTGGGACCAGACTGATATGCGCCACAGGTTTGTCATACACCTAAACTTGCCTGCTGCTCACAGGTATACAAGAGGATGTCACCCTTTTGTCAATGTTGAAGCAAGTTTTAGCTACCAGTCCAGTCAGCTTTTATACATGGAATCTGGGACTTCCGGTTTGGCTTGCCATGGTGGAGGCTGTTGATTACATCTGAGCCATTTTGCACAGGATATTTCCAGGACGAGATGGGAGTAATCATCCCCCCAATCCCCCCAGGGCTGGGGGGGGGCAGTTTTACCTGCAGATCGTGCAACACCTGCCCCCAATCCAGTAGGAATGAGGGAGCAGGGGGTGCTGGGTGGAAAACACTGCACGTCTCTTTGGCAACTCTCCAAAGTTGCCTCCATGAGCAAACAAACTCCTGTTTTTTAAGATGATAATTTGGACTTACCGTAATTAACGCACATGCTCTGAGTGAGGGGAGGTTAACTACACTGCCAATTGATTCAGCCACTGAGGAGCTAAAGGATTTGAGTGGAAGAGACTATCTTTACTATGGAACTGGTGTGTCGGAATGGAAGGGGGGGAGCCTCCTTTGTTTCTTTCTGATATACTGTGTATTTGCTATTTTACTTGGCAAATCCCCCTGGAAAGTCTGAATACTAATTGATTATGTATGCAAGTGAGACTGTACTGTATTGTAATATTGATCTAATTTTGATCTAGTTATTAACTGTGTGGAAAAGTTTTACAAATTTGCAATTAATTCTGATGGACTGTTAAGAGCAGAAGATGAGAATTGAGGCTTTTAGCCAAAGTACAGGCTTATCTGTTTTGGTATGAGATGAAACGAAGAGGTTTGGACATATGCCTGGAACAATTTGCAGAAAGCCAGATTTCCTCCATTTTGGGACATGTCGTATTGGATAACTATTGGCATGAAGAAGTGAAAGTGAAAGACACAGAAGAAAAGAAACACCCACACAGAAACATACTGTTTTGATATAACTCGCTTGCTGGGTAAACTCAGAGGCTGTGAAAACAAATGAAGGATTAACATTGGGATGATTTATGGGAACCACCTGGACTAATTAAGAAAGCAGTGCTTGGGGGAGCTGGGTAGAACTCCTTTGAAACAGCAAAAGGTCATAGGCTCATCAAGCATCCCATTTGTCAGGGTATTCTTTCTGTCTGTCTATTTGGCCCACTGAAAGTTGAGACAGAGGAGTGAATTTTATACATTTTCTCTAACAGGGGTGGGGAGACTTCAGGCTTGGTGGATCTACTTTGTTTTTGTTTTTTACTAGAATTTTGAGATCTACCGATCCAAAACCAGATGCAATATGATTACTCAGGGTGGGGAGAGGGGGCTTCTGTTATTGGCATCCACATGTCTCAAGATATAATGCAACATCAGGGTGGGGGGAGAGGGGTCTTTGGTTTTCCATCCTGGCTCTACAGCCTGTGGCCAACAAGATGCTTATGGAAAGCATAGATGAACATGAGTGCAACAGCATTTTCTCCATGAATTTGTCTAATCCTCTTTAAATTTTCAAAAACTTTTTTGAATTAAAATATAAAAAATACAACAACGCAAAGAATTCATATAGAATATGCCAAATGTACTAAGAAACCCCTCCACCTGCTCCCAATACACAAATGGACATAGAATTTTATTGTGGTGGTTGTCCTCATCCTCTTTTAAAGCCATCCAAGTTGGTGGCCATCCCTGCCTCCTGTAGGAGACAGATCCATAGTTGAACTAGGAATTTGTGTGAAGAAGTACTTCCAGTTATCTGTCCTGAATCTCCCAATGTCCAGCTCCATTGGCTGCCCATGAATTCTAGAGAGTTATAACAGAGTGACAAAACCGTTTCTCTTTCTACTTTCTCCATTCCATGCCCAGTTTTATGAACTCCTATCAAGTTACCTCTCGCTCACCTTTTCTCTAACTTTTCAATAAACTAAAAAGTCCTGTGAGCAGAAGGCATTTCCATTCACAAAATGTGACTACTCCCCTACTTTTTGCCAATGCTCTGCTGGGATCAACCACATCCACATTGGTACCATAGGAGCAGATTTGGGTGGGTGGGTGGGGAAAGGGTGTTGTAGTTGAAATGAGGTGTAATCCATGTAAAAAAAACACTGGGGCCTAATTTGATTAGTAGAATGACTGGCAGCTGGTGGGTGGGGCTTTTGTGTTACACTCTGGAATCAGCCCCTCCCTTCAACTTGTGCTTTGATCTCACCCATTATCTATGCTTAATTAAGTGTTCTATGTATATATTTAAATCTACGTTTGGTTCTTGCTCCCACTTATTTAATAATTATTCGCTGAGATTCAGACTGTTATGCTATTTATTTAGATGTTTTGCTTATGCTGGTCTATGACCGTCATAGAGTACTTGATTGAACCCTCCCTTCGGGTGTCCAGTTAAGTTCAGTTTGAGAGGCCAACTGTCATTCTTGTCTCATGATGTCATTTTAGTTTCTCTCAGATGTCATTGTGTTAAAATTTTCTTCATTGTTAAAGCTTTGTTAAACATATACGTTAGCCGCTTACTTTGCTGAAAGAAAAGAAATTCTGCTGAAGAATGGTGTGGAATATTCTAAACTGGCTGAGTGAGGGGATATTCCCAGTTTGACAGGAGGATTAATTTTTTTAATCGCCCTCACCCTCCGCAACAAGCCACATGATATTGGCAGAGTTTTGCTCATGGGCTTCTGGATCCAGAAGTTTTTAACTATATTCAGTGGTGGCTGGTACTTTAGGACAAGGAGGACACTGCCCCAAAACAACCTCAGTCAGCTTTGAGCCAACCCCTATCTGTTTGTCTGCCTTCTGACTTTCAGCAGGTCTAGAAGATGGCCTTGGCTGTCAGCATCCTCCTCCTTAGTGTTGCCCTGGAAGGAGAACTGGGGCAAAACTACCATTAGCCAGCTTTTCCTGCTTGCTATTGGCTGTGGCTCTGTCTACTGTTCCCTGAGTCCCCACCCCCACCCCGGCTACCACTGTCTACATTGCTAATATCTAGTAGGCATTCAAAATGCCCAGCTTCTCACCAACATTTCATCACTGTAAGATCAATCACCCAGATACTTATTGGAACTCATTTCCTCTCTCAGAGAAGGTCTCTTACTCAATTACATTTCCAACCATGCCTTCAGCATATTTGGATGGAAAATATAAGAATAAAACAAGCATTTCTGCATATGTCGTGGCAATGAAATTCAGCATTTGGTGCACTGGGTCAGCTTTTTGTATAGTGGGCAAGAAAGAAGGGACAGATTGTTGCAGCAGCTTGTTTGTAAATTACCAAATTTTACAGAAGCCCAGAATATTTGCTGCCTCCTTGCAGATATCGATCTGTTTATAACTTACAGGACAGTTTTATTTGCCAAAGCTGCCAAGATTCTTAAGAGAGAAAATGGTGGAAGAAATGGCCAATTCTCATGTCGAAGGCTGACTAATGTATTTTACTGACCTTTCACAATTATACACGACTTGCCTTTTACTGGAAGAATTTGTGAGAACCTTTGGTTAATGCAGATAAACTGACATTGAACTTGACCTTTGAGTGCCCAAGGGATGCTGAATAAAGCTCTTTCCCGTTGAGCCAGAAATATCAATGTGGAGTCTTTATGTCACCATTAAAATTATAATAAGGCATTCAAACACTCAGTATATGTATACAATAATGATACAAACGGGGATATATTTACAAAACAGTTGTTTTTATGAATGGCATTCTTGGCAAGAAGTTGAGCAG
Source organism: Podarcis vaucheri (assembly GCF_965113315.1). Classification (NCBI taxonomy): domain Eukaryota; kingdom Metazoa; phylum Chordata; class Lepidosauria; order Squamata; family Lacertidae; genus Podarcis; species Podarcis vaucheri. Next base: position 37,628,545 of record NC_138759.1, read on the forward strand.
GCTGTATTCTTTGTAATCAGGTTTGACTTTTCAAAGGCATAATATGCAATTTAGAAAGAAATTGTAGATGATTTTGTGCTGATTACACTGAAGAGGCTGAATGCAGAAGTTTGGTGCCCTTCCCCCACAATCACGCTCCATTTGTGATGGGTATTGTGAGCAGTACTTGACTATTTTATTTAAATTTTGGAAATGTCTGCTGCAAGCTTCAGTGTTCAAGATAGCAGAAGAAACCACATCGAAAGCTGGCAAGTCATTTCAACAAGTTTTGCCCTGTGCCAGTTGAACAGAAATGGAAAAAGGAACCCATAATATGGAATCCAGGGACTGGTCACAAATATCAGAAACCATGACCTAAAGTGCATGTTAGACTCTTATTCAAAGGTGAATAACACAAGTTATAAATTGGGGTACAAAATTCCCCATTGAATATTACTAGATTCAGGTAGGTAGCCGTGTTGGTCTGACACAGTTGAAGTAAATAAAAAATTGTCCAGTAGCACCTTAGAGACCAACTAAGTTTGTTCTGGGTATGAGCTTTTGTGTGCATGCACACTTCTTCAGATAAGAACCTGGTTCAGATATCAGGTTCAGATAAGATATCCAAAGAGTACTTGCTGCAAGACAGACCCAAAAGAGAAAATAACAGTAATCACATACAGCTCCCAAGTTAAAACAGTTCAGCGCATCATCAGAGATTTACAACCTCTCCTAGACAACAAAAGTTATCTTTCTCAAGCTCATTGCCTACAGACAACCACCCAAAATAATACAGCAACCAGACTTAACATGGACACTGGTACCAGAGCCTGCAATAAACCCAGATGCTAACTTTGCTGCCACATACACCCAGACAACACCATCACTGGACCCAACAACATCAAACATACCATCTCAGGCCTATTTAATTGCTCATCTTCTAACTTTGTGTATGCCATCAAATGCCAACAGTGCCCTTCAGCTCTCTACATCGGACAAACAGGCCAAACCCTATGCCAAAGGATAAATGGACATAAATCTGACATCAGGAAACACAGGACAGAGAAACCAGTAGGAGAACACTTCAATCTCCCAGGACATTCAATACAAGATCTCAAAGCAGCTGTCTTATTACAAAAGAATTTCAGGTATCTGAAGAAGTGTGCATGCACACGAAAGCTTATACCCAGAACAAACTTAGTTGGCCTCTAAGGTGCTACTGGACAATTTTTTAATTTATTTTGATTGAATATTACATGAGGCTTTTCCAGCCAACAATGGTGTGTTTGGGTAGCAGTGCTTCTTTGGTAACACACTAAGCTGTTCAGAATCTTACCTGACCATTCCAACTTTCTAAAATGAAGTTAGCCTGAGCCCTACACAATGCTGAAAGATATTTAAAAGTTATAACAGATAGAGGACAAGAAGAAATCTGTTACTTGTACTGGTGTACCTAAGTACAGTGGTACCTCGGGTTAAGAATTTAACCAATAGTGGCTTCAATTGACTGTACAGTGGTACCTCTGCTTACGAACTTAATTAGTTCCGGAGGTCCGTTCTTAACCTGAAACCATTCTTGACCTGAGGTACCACTTTAGCTAATGGGGCCTCCCACTGCCACACGATTTCTGTTCTTATCCTGAAGCAAAGTTTTTAACCTGAGGTACTGCTTCTGGGTTAGGGGAGTCTGTAACCTGAAGCGTCTGTAACCTGAAGTGTCTGTAACCTGAAGTGTCTGTAACCCGAGGTAGCACTGTACAAAATGTCCACATTTCCACTTGTCCCATGCCTAAAAAGCCTGGGTCTTGGCAGTTTCCCACTTGCCTGTGCTTCTTAGACGCTGGTCTGAGCAGTGTTCCATTTGCCCTGCTGCTTTTGCTGGGAAAGCTTGCTCTTTTGCACTGAATCAGAAAACCCAATTGGTGTTTTCTCCAATTTAGCAGTAAAAAATGGGTTTTCCCAGGGGAAAGCAGGGGGACAAGTGGAAGTCTAGATGGGCCCTAACAGGCAACAGCTAAAGGACATTATCTAACACAGACATCACCAACATTTTTGGACCGGTGGGCACACTTGCAGACTGGAAAAACTGTTGTGTGTACCACCACTCCACAACCTATTCTGTTGGCTCTTTGAACTGTGGTAACTGCCTCTTTCTTGCTTGAAAGAAAGATGGAGGGGTGTTTATGTTTGAGTAGGTGCCTGAATGTAGAAACCTCTTGATGTCTGCATGGCTGGGATGTAAGCTACTGTGCCAAATGTTAAGGGTTTCAGAACTTACAGGGTTAAAGAGTTCTGAGTGATGTCTCACATCTTGAGGCGTGGCTGCAAGACACATACGGGAGTGGTTTACTCTGAGTGTGTCATTCTCGTACGCTCTGCGAGAGGAAAGATGTGAGAGCTTTCGCCGGGTGTAATTTACGATGTTATGCTACACGATTAAAGGCTGAAGAAGATAAGAGAACGCCTTGTGTGTGTTCTGATTTATTACCCACACACTGCAATCGCTTCTGACCGCTGTATTCACTCTGCTAAACCGGCCAGAGAGGCAGGAGGACGTTTCCGTGATCGGCAAGGAGCTGCGTGTGCAGCGAAAGCCTGCCGGGCTCTATTTTGGCCCTCTTGGCCGCCATACCAAAGTCAGTCATTTTTGCATCTGGCCCCATCCACCACTAATGTAAAGCCCATGGGAAGCTGTCCACAAAGGAATGTGGCCCTGGTCTAAATAGACTACATTATATATAATAATAATATAATAATTTATTACTTATACCCCGCCCATCTGGCTGGGTTTCCCCAACCACTCTGGGCGGCTTCCAACTGAATATTAAAAACAATATAGCATCAAACATTAAAAACTTCCCTAAACAGGGCCGCCTTCATTTGTCTTTTAAAAGTAAAATAGCTGCTTATTGCCTTGACATCTGCTGGGAGGGCTTTCCACAGGGCAGGCCCCACTACCGAGAAGGCCCTCTACCTAGTTCCCTGTAACCTCACTTCTCGCAGCGAGGGAACCGCCAGAAGGCCCTCAGCGCTGGACCTCAGTGTCCGGGCTGGACAATGGGGGTGGAGACGCTCCTTCAGGTATATAGGACCGAGGCCGTTTAGGGCTTTAAAGGTCAGCACGAACACTTTGAACTGTGGTCAGAAACATACTGGGAGCCAATGAAGATCTTTCAGGATCGGTGTTATATGGTCTTGGCGGCTGCCCCCAGTCACCAGTCTAGCTGCCGCATTCTGGATTAATTGCAGTTTCCAAGTCACCTTCAAAGGCAGCCCCACGTAGAGTGCATATATAAGGTGGTTCATAAGGTTCTTTTCACTTGCTAGCATAGACACAAAGTTAATCAAGTCCCATGTCTTCCAAATGGAACTTCATGCATTTGCTTAAACCTCACTCCCTGAAATAAGTGGAACTCAAAAAGTACTTGTCTCTGGCTGGATCCTGCCCTATTTTCTTTTGTAGCAGCATACCGTTTTAGCGTTCAAAAAATGTTAGCTTGTCATACTGAATAGAAACAAGGTTCATATTCCATGACAGGCATGGCACCTCTGATTTGTACTGCTTTATGGACATAAAGCTCCGCATATAGACAAGGATGTCTATAGGTTTTATCTTTCCAGATGAGAATGTTGCCTCTGTGGACTTGGCAGGTTTTTCTTTACGGTAAATGTCAAAGCAAATAGGGAGCCTCAGAAACGAGTGCCTTTATTATGATCGTAATTACATTACACCCTTATGATTGTGGTTCACAATGACAGGGGGGAAATTAAGAGCTGAGCATCCTGATTATGAGGTACAATTTGCTACACTGTAAAGGTAAGTTTATATTTCCCTCGGTAAATATTATATACATTATATGCATTTGCTATATTGTATATGTTTGGTGTGTCAAAATATCACTTGGATCTATGTAAAACAGGGCTCTAGTTCACCTGGAGATTCCTCTTGGTGCCCTTTAATTGACATCTGGGCTGGAATTTATCTGCCGGAAACCATCCCACTCATAAAATAAAGCTGGCAGTGCTGAAAGAGTCGTGACCTGAGATCCTAAGTCATACGGAAATTACTCGGTGCTGTGGTTACTCGTGTAAGAAACAAAAATGCAATGTAGCAAGAATGACTGAACTGATCTTATTGGCATGAGTAAACCTAGAGAGATGCCTTTGCATGCAACGAGGAGCTGCAATGCCTTAGATTTTAATTCTAGCTGATGCATTAGCACACAGCGAACGGAGACGTCCAGCTCTCTTTTTCCTTCTTGATTTCTACGGCGAAGGTGGAAGTTCCTCTAACTCTCCTATCCCAAGACCCTAAAAGCAAGCTACTGTTATTCATTTTTTGAAGGGGAAAATAAAAACAGGCATGATGATCACATACAGCAGTATAAGTGGCTGATTCATTTTGTGGGCTGATATTTATTTATTTAATTTACTTTATTAAATTTGTATAACGCCCTTCATCCAGAGATCAAAGGGTGGTTCACAATATAAAAATACAAACTAAAAACACAAAATACATGAAAAACCCAAAAAACCACACAAACCAATAAGCTCCCCTCCTACAAAAAGGTAATAGAATGTTAGTTAGCCAAAGGCCTGGTTATAGAGAAACATTTTTGCCTCATGCCTAAATATATATAATGATGGGGCCAGGCGAGCTTCCCTGGGGAGAGCATTCAACAAGTGGGGAGCCACTGCAGAAAAGATCTGTTCTTGTGGTGCTGTCCTCTGATTGTCTTGTTTAAGGCTTTAGAGGTCAAAACCAGCACTTTGAATTGGACTTGTCTTCCTATGTTTCAGGACCAAATATACCGTATTTTTCCATCTATAAGATGCCCCCTGTTTTTGCGGCAACAACCAATCGCCAGTCCACCCTTGGCACTATCCGTGTATAAGACGCCTCCTAATTTTTGACATTATTTTTTAGGGGGAAAACCTAGTCTTATACACGAAAAAATACGGTAACACTCATAAAATTAAAAAGGTAATTGACCCTGGGTTGTATCTGTTCATGGATGGCTCTTTGCTCCAGTGGAGGCTTCCATGAAATGGAAGAGGGTAGGACGTGATTTCTTAAAATCCCCTTTTTCTCCTGTATCTCTTCCCCAACTCTCTGGAGCATATTGGCTACAGAAAGAAGGGAGAAGCAGCAAAAGAATACTTCCCCTCTTGTGTTCAGAGAAACCTCCTCTAGACTGAAGAACATTCCATGAATTGGTCAATTTTGGTTCCTCTCCATTTCTCATTTCTCCAACCTTAAATTCTGTTCTCCACATTTCAACATCATTTTTTTCAAAAGTCCTCATGAAAACTAATCTGCATTTCATTGTGGATTTCTCCTAATGTACACATTTATGTATGCAATTTTACCTAATACACACATCTTTGTAAAGCAGTTCCCCCAATATAACCTCCATTTACATGTTGCTTTCACTAACTTGTGCATTTCTTTCACACTTTATCCTGTGATTTGTATTACTTGTCTGGCGAACTGTACTGCAAAATTCAGAGAAGCGCAAATTTCAAAGTTGCTTCAGAAAGTGCGAGTTAGGTAGGTTTGTTGTTAAATGCAAATGAAATTGAATTTCTCTCCCATCTCTAGCTAGAATTTCTTGGTTGCCAGCTAGTAATGCTATACCACTCTGTAGAGGTGGTGTTTTGAATTATGTTCTTTTCAAGCATGTAAAATAAAAAGTGGTGATGCTTACAGTTAGGATAAACAAATTCTAGTTAGGAGCAAGCCTAGTTAACTAATTAGGAGTGAGAATAATCAAAGTTGTCTTTGATTATGCACTTGTGGGGCAGAACCACAGACCCCACCTATGTTGCTGCTACTGCTTACTTGAATGGGGTAGCAGTGAGGTTGGGGCTCACCAATGGGAGCACCGCTGCCAATCTTCTGACAAAAGTAGGCAAGTCTATTTCTGGGATGGGGGTGGGTCAGAATGAATTTATTGTCTATAGCTGCTGCTCCCCACCTTGCATTGCATTGCTACACTCCCTTCTGAAATGCATAGCGTTAGTATTTCTGCTGACAGAATAAAAGCGTTTCTACCTGGTCTCATCGGAGACTTCCTGCTGTGTCAAAACATCAGCCTGTGCTGTGTGGGCCTGCTGTCCGTGGGGAATAAAATTAAGCTTTGTTGGTTTTATTCCACATCACTCATGCAAAAAGGGCAGGTTCAACATTAAGCTGCAGGCTGTCTTCCAACCTTAAATATTTCTGGGTTACCACAAGTCATAGCAGGATGCAGAAGGTGATTCCCTGTACTCAGCAATACAGCACAGGAAGCTATTTGCCACAAACTGAGAGCTCTTGGAAAAAAAAAAGAGGTTTATTGAAATAGTTTGGTTTGTAGCCATACGCCTGGCAGTGTGGAAGACAATTATTTTGCAAATGAAATCATGCTAGATGACAAAAGAAGGCATTCACATTTGGAATGTAACAAATGTTTTAAGAGGGTTTCTCTCCCCCCTTTCAAGGCAGTGATTATTTCGACAAACATAAAAACTACACAACTCTGTTTATTTTTAAATATTGATGCTGTCACTATTAATACTAAACACTGAGTAAGAATTCACACATTGAGGGTGACATCTGAATGTGTCTGCTTGATATCAAAACAACACCCCTGAGGAGCATTGTTTTGACAGATTTAAACAGGCTGTGTGCCGTGTGGCTTAGTGGGCTGATCAAACTGCTTAGAACCTGGAATTGTGAATTTCACCTCTTATGACAACTCCTTTTGAAACACTAGGAGACCGCTTCTTTTCCTCTTGTCTGTTAGGGCTCATTTCCAGAACAGTTTTCATGTGGTTGGGTGCAGAGTGAAGCCATTGTGGTTGACTTTTTCATCTGAAGTCATTTCGGTATGGTGAGCTTTGTCTTCTGAATATTCAAGCACAATCCAGGATCATAGCTCATCACCCTCTGATTCAGCACAGTTTTTGAAGGTTTCCCAGGATGTAGAGAATCATTTTGAAGCAGAGGTTGGGTGGATGGTTTAGTTGAGATTCCTGCATTGCAGGGGATCAAACTAGATGACCCTCAAGGTCCCTTCCAACTCGACACTTCTATGATTCTATGTCTATGAGCAGTTTCAATGTCATGACTGGATCCAGAGCTGGAATGAACAGTGTCCAACTTCATGGCAATGAATGTAGCAGGACGAAGACTGCCTGTTGCAGGATGGCAGATGTACACTCTGATTCCTCCCTGTCTGTGTCTGCACTCACACTGAGATGCTCAGCCCCTAGCCCTGTCCTGGAAGGACCTTCTTCCTCTGATCCCTTTTGATCGTTTCACCCTCATGCTTCCAGCATCTCCCAGCTTGAACCTTCCCCATTGTCCCACCACCAGAACCCAGGGTCTAAGTCCTCATCTTCCCTGTCTTCCCTGGGGGACACTTGAGTGGGAGGCTCCCCACACTCCTTTTCATTTAGCCAGACCCTGACAGCCTCACTCAGAGCACATTTTATTAAACTAATCAATTGTGACCCAAGTAACAATGGTCAGATCCTCCTTCTCTAGGAAGTGATGCAGCTCATTAATAATTTGCTGTATAATTCTTATGTAAAGAGCTACATGAATTGTACCTTAGCTTTCCTTTCCTTTCCTTCCCATTTCCTTTTTCTTTTTGTAGTTTACTCGATGATCACATTTTCTCATTTCCCAAAAGGATAGTCTGTTCTAACAAAACCAATAAAGGGTCTTGTGGGACCTTAAAGAGTGACATAATGCCATAATAAATTTTCTGTTTTTTCTTCAGGTACCTCAAAACTCTGTTATATTTTGTCATGTGAACACTTCAGCCTATTAGGGATGGAGGCAAACAAAAGATGTGTATAACTTATCTCTCAGAGCAATCAACAGGCATGCAATATATTGTTTGTTTCACCATCGTGGCCTTCAAACTTCTGCTTTTTCTGGTAACAATGGTAATTGGTTGAGTTCATGTGTCCAGCTTGTATCAGAAGAAGAGGTGGCCTACATTTAGGGTCACTGTGACTCAAAATTCAAGGTGGACTTCCCAGGATGCTTGTTTTGAAAACAACAGTTATGGATTATTTTTGCCACTATGGATGTCTGTGGGTTAAAAACTACTGGCTGTGCACTTACTGCTTGGCAAGTCCATCTGCACCAGGGCTTGAAATGACGCCCTAAACCAGGAATTGCCAATGTGGTGCCCTCCATATGTTTTGAACTACAACACCCATAATCCCTGACCACTGGCTATGCTGCCAGGACTGACAGGAATTGTAGTCCAAAACACCTGGGAAGATGCCATACCCCTGTTGTAAGCTGTTCCACAATAGATTTACACACATCTGGTGTGTTAGCAAGTTGGGTGGAGGTGAGTTGTAATGAGATTTGTCAAAGAAAAGAAGCAGCTGGACTTCTGTCATTGGTAATGGCCTAGATTTCTTATATCACTCTTTTTAACACACTGCCAGTTCTTCTCCTTCCTTTCTGACAAACTTAACTGCATTTCCTCATATTATTCACAACCATTGGCAGGGCTTAGAATCCAGCAGGCTTACAGAGCTACATTTGTTGGTGAATGCTGATGCCAGACAGCATCAGATTTCACAAACCCTTCAAAAACTGCACTGGCTGCTTGTTTGCTACTAGACTCAGTTCAAGGTGTTGACTTCAGTATACAAGTAAGTGAAGGAGTGCTTCTCCCAATACTCGTCAGTCCATGCTTCAGATTTGTAGGGCAGGCCTTACTGCTGATCCTGTTGATGATGGAGGGTCATTTGGCAGCAGGGTGGTCATTTATGCAGTATGAAAAAAGAGGATTTTCAGCACAAGAGAAGTTGAAGAAATGAATATACTATGGGACTGACAAAATAGGAATTGCATTTTGTACATACTGGACTTGGTGGTTAACTGAATAAGCTACATTTTAATAAGTTATGTCACAATGTTGATTTTGACATTATGTGAAACTGTATTTAATTTTGAGAGGTAGTTTCTAGTAAATAACTTTATAATGGTTATTATACAGCCTATTACGTTTATGTGTTTTTTTTCAACTGGTTTTGCGTAATATAGGCATTCTAGTGGTTTTGATTTGTGATAGTTTATATGCATATATTCAAATGCACCCATAATTACTAGAATTTAAACAGAAGTACAATAATACTTCTATTATTGTAGGGGTAAGCTGCAGGCAGGTAACCTGTGTGTCTGCTCAGTTTTTTGTCCATGTGCTAGTTATAGAAAATATACATAAAAATCTACAATGTAACAAAAACCCGTTTCTCTGTAGGTAATTTGAAACACTATTTCAAATGAACAAAAGATTCTTCAGTGCTTTAATTTTGTATTTATTTTTACTGCATTTCACACTAACTCAGGTGTGCAATGTCCTTTCTTGTTGTTAACACCAACTGGGTGGTTCTGCTGGTGTGTTTGCACAATGCTGACCTCCCCACCATCTCACCCGTCTCCCTCCCAGTAAGCAACAGTGAACCACCTGCCAGGAAACTGGCCCAGTGGCTTGCCCTCATCCAGCAAGCTGCTTCTGTTTAACACGGTGCACAGACCCTTGCGTTCCATGATAGAAGTGCTGGATAAAATATGAGCTACAAAACATTGTTCAAAGATTGCAGTAGAGAGTGAAACATTTTACCCAGGATGCTTTTGGCCAGTCTGCTTTTGCAGCTCTGCAGCAGTGCAGCTAATCAATCTCATGTTCATCTTTTATTAGTGTTTGCACTTCTGATCACTCCATGTTGAGGAACTCTGCATATATATTATTGCATTCTTTTGTCAAGTTGGAGTAGTAGTAGCAGCAGCAGCAGCAGCATTGTGTTTAAATTAATGGTGTGAAGGCAGCCTCTCCTTCTGGTCAGGGCTCAAGCACTAGAATTTGTATTGGCTGAAGTATTTAATGCCACCAGCCACCAAACTGCAATCGTTCTGTATTCTTTGGTAGTGGAAACACTGGCCATAAGAAACTGGCACAGCTAAGGCTAATACTAATAGGGACTCCACTGCAATGAACTCTTGAAGCACAGTGTCAGAATTCAGTTCACAATTTTGAGAGAGGAGCATTTTTCTTCTGAGATATCCTCCAAATGAAGTTTTTTCACACAGTGCATGGCATTGTTTTGATTCAAAATAAACCAGGAATTAAAATAAATACAAAAATAAATAGAGTGAACATTAAAAAACACCACGATTGCAGTATCTTTTCATCCCCCTTCTCCTCTGTACACAGCATATGAAATAAGATTTCTCACTTCCACAAGTAAAGCTCATTTTCTTTTGTTCCACCCAGGCTATAAAAGAACTTGTAAAAAACGAGATTGTGTTCAGCTGTTGTGTATGGTAGATGATGGGGTTCTGTTTGTTCCTGTCAACACAGAGCAGCCAAGAGGAAAGAATAGTGTACAATACTTCCAAGAAGGGGGGGGGGGAGAGAGAGAGGCTTTCCAGAAGGAGCAGCAACTTCCTTTTATCTGTAAACTTGTCCTGCTGCAAGCTAAACATTTGCACCAAAGTTCAATTCGATCCTTTGCACTTATTCCAACTGTGGCAATCAGGAGGTCAATCTTAGGGATGGATGAATGTTTCTCTTAGTTTCTCATTTTTCCAACCTTGTTCAGTTCTGCAGACATATGCATCACTATGCCATTAAAAAAAATTGAAAAAAATTCACCAGCACATTAACTATGTATTTTCTCTAATATATGTATTTGTGAAAGCAGTTTCCGGAAAGGTTTGCATTATTTTTGTATGTGATTTTCACTAATATGTGTGATTTATGTATGCTTTCTCCTAAATTGATGCATTTTTGCACACATTAGTTGACTGAAGAACTGCTTCACAAAAATATTGAGAAGTGTTTTGATGAAACCTGTATTTCCAATTCGTATATTAAGAAGTGCAGATTAGTTAGGTCTACATTAAAATGTAAACCAAACTGAATTTCTATCCCATCTATTGTTGACCTCTGTTTAGTATAGAATCATAGAATCATAGAGTTGGAAGAGACCACAAGGGCCATCGAGTCCAACCCCCTGCCAAGCAGGAAACACCATCAGAGCACTCCTGACATATGGTTGTCAAGCCTCTGCTTAAAGACCTCCAAAGGAGGAGACTCCACCACACTCCTTAGCAGCAAATTCCACTGTCGAACAGCTCTTACTGTCAGGAAGTTCTTCCTAATGTTTAGGTGGAATCTTCTTTCTTGTAGTTTGGATCCATTGCTCCGTGTCCGCTTCTCTGGAGCAGCAGAAAACAACCTTTCTCCCTCCTCTATGTGACATCCTTTTATATATTTGAACATGGCTATCATATCACCCCTTAACCTCCTCTTCTCCAGGCTAAACATGCCCAGCTCCCTTAGCCGTTCCTCATAAGGCATCGTTTCCAGGCCTTTGACCATTTTGGTTGCCCTCCTCTGGACACGTTCCAGTTTGTCAGTGTCCTTCTTGAACTGTGGTGCCCAGAACTGGACACAGTACTCCAGGTGAGGTCTGACCAGAGCAGAATACAGTGGCACTATTACTTCCCTTGATCTAGATGCTATACTCCTATTGATGCAGCCCAGAATTGCATTGGCTTTTTTAGCTGCCGCGTCACACTGTTGGCTCATGTCAAGTTTGTGGTCAACCAAGACTCCTAGATCCTTTTCACATGTCCTGCTCTCAAGCCAGGTGTCACCCATCCTTGTATTTGTGCCTCTCATTTTTTTTTGCCCAAGTGCAATACTTTACATTTCTCCCTGTTAAAATTCATCTTGTTTGTTTTGGCCCAGTTCTCTAATCTGTCAAGGTCGTTTTGAAGTGTGATCCTGTCCTCTGGGGTGTTAGCCACCCCTCCCAGTTTGGTGTCATCTGCAAATTTGATCAGGATGCCCTTGACTCCATCATCCAAGTCGTTGATAAAGATGTTGAATAAGACCGGGCCCAAGACAGAACCCTGTGGCACCCCACTAGTCCCTCTTCTCCAGGGTGAAGAGGAACCATTGATGAGCACCCTTTGGGTTCGGTCAGTCAGCCAGTTACAAATCCACTGAGTGGTAGCATAGTCAAGACCGCATTTTACCAGCTTCTTTACAAGAATATCATGGGGCACCTTGTCAAATGCCTTGCTGAAATCAAGGTAGGCTACCTTGGGTCAATTTCCTAGAAGGTCAGTCAGTTTGCTTAGGCCAATGCACAGACAGAAAGTCATTAATAGGACGCGGGTGGCGCTGTGGGCTAAAGCCTCAACGCCTAGGGCTTGCCGATCGAAAGGTCGGCGGTTCGAATCCCCGCGGCGGGGTGCGCTCCCGCTGTTCGGTCCCAGCGCCTGCCCACCTAGCAGTTCGAAAGCACCCCCGGGTGCAAGTAGATAAATAGGTACCGCTTACCAGCGGGAAGGTATACGGCGTTCCGTGTGCGGCTCTGGCTCGCCAGAGCAGCGATGTCACGCTGGCCACGTGACCCGGAAGTGTCCCCGGACAGCGCTGGCCCCCGGCCAATAAATGTGAGATGGGCGCACAAACCCCACAGTCTGTCAAGACTGGCCCGTTCGGGCAGGGGTACCTTTACCTTTACCTTTAACTTCCTTCAGCTGCCATGTACAGTGATGCAAATGTAGGGATGTAATCTTTTTTTAAAATTTTGTAGACATACTTAATATCAGTGCTGTTTTGGGGTACAAAATGAGGTGCCAGTTCTCATATATTGCTAAGAGTGCTGTGGGTGCTAGCACAAAAGAGAGGCCACATGCGGGGGTGGGGTGGGGGGAAAGTCCTGGTACTACATAGAATTATAGAATTAGAAGGGAACCCAAGGGTCATCTAGTCCAACTCCCTACAATGCCAGTGAATGCTGTCAGGAGAAAAAGCCTTGCGCAAGATACAAGGAAAGAAGATGTGAAGTGGATGGAGGGAAAGAAAGGGTCATTAATATCTTCACTTCTCTCCTATATCTCTCATGCATGAAACATAAGAATCAGAACTTTTCATTATTATTATTTTTGCTTCTCTTTCTTTTAAGCTTTTTCTTAATTTCATGTTTTATTTTGTTTATAATATGTCTGACTCCTGGATTTCATTGTATTTGCAATTGATATACTGTCCCTTTTTACTGTAAATAATATTGTATAATTTTGTCCCTAAATAATTCTTTAAAAAAATAAAAAAGTAGTGGAATCTAGTTGCTTAGGCTACACTTTAGCTAATAGGGGTACACTTGTGGTACACTTTAGCTAATAGGGCCTCCTGCTGCTTCCGCGCCGCCGGAGCACGATTTCTGTTCTCATCCTGAAGCAAAGTTCTTAACCTGAAGCACTATCTCTGGGTTAGCGGAGTCTGTAATCTGAAGCGTATGTAACCTGAAGCGTATGTAACCCGAGGTACCACTGTAGTGCAGTGTGGAAAACTCTTCAGCTATGGCCTCTTACAGGATATGCCATTCTATTCCCCCATCGTTTCTCCTCAATAGTCAGCAAACATTCCATGCCCACTGAGCATGCTCAGTCCTCATTTAACATTTTGTGTTCTCCTTCATGAGCTATCCTCTGAATTATTATTTTTTTAAAACTTCAGTTTCCCTCAAGCCTGCTGATGGCTCCCTCTTGTGAATGGGTCAGGGCAACCACCTTGAGTGATGCAAGCACACAAGCCTCAGAGTTGCCATACGTATGGAGCCTGGGATGTATGTCGGCTTTCCTTAAATAGCTCAACAACTTTGCCCCCCCAAAAAACCACACACAAAAAACTCAACAACTTTTCACTGTTGGAATATGACAAGCCGTGCACCCACAGGCATCCTGTCTGCCTCCTCACCACTTCTGGAGAAGCAGCGATAGCAGTAGCATAAGTTTCTGCTGAAATCTCATGAGATCTTGTGGTGTGCATGAGATTTCAGATCTTGCTGGAAGTGGGTGCTACCATGCAACACAGGTAAGGCAGACTGCAGTTGCACCAAGGGATCAGTGCCAGGGCAGCAGTGGGGCAGGGCAGCATGCTCCTGTTTTTTCTCCAAGTGGCAAAACAGGATGTGTCACCCCTGGGGTGGATGGTACAGTTTTGGTTACATAAGGGCCATCACTTGGAAAACTGAGATCACTATTTGTGTATATGATAGCTCAGCACAAAAGAACTCCATGTTCAGGGGTATTATATTCTCAACACCAGCCCATGCCATGCATCTCTCTCTCTCTCTCTCTCTCTCTCTCTCTCTCTCTCTCTCTCTCTCTCTCACACACACACACACACACACAGTGCTTCCTTATACAGTGGTACCTCGGCTCCGTACTTAACCTGAAACTGTAGTTAACCTGAAGCACCACTTTAGCTAATGGGGCCTCCCGCTGCTGCCACGCTGCCAGAATACAATTTCTGTTCTCATCCTGAAGCAAAGTTCTTAACTTGAAGCAATATTTCTGGGTTAGCAGAGTCTGTAACCTGAAGCGTATGTAACCTGAAGCGTATGTAACCCGAGGTACCACTGTATATCAATAGAAGGAAGTAAGGAGTCCCTTGATTCTTTCTGCATTTGCAGTATTGTAAAACATATCTGATATTTTTCAGTTCCTTAGTCAACTGAAAAGTTAATATGTTTTTTTGGGGGGAGGGGAGCATAGCCAATATTGCATCACAGAACATTCTTCTGACTACCTGGGGAATAACTCAACAAGTACAAGTAGCCAGCAGAGATGGCAGCTTCTATTTTCTGCACACCCTGCACTGTGTATCTCATTGAAATGCGTGTATAGCTTCCTGCTGGCTCCAAGATTGTTTCGAAATAAGATAAACAAAGAGGAGGGGAAGAAAAGAGATGGAACATTCTGAATACTCCAAAATGTCTACGCCAAGCCACAGCCTGACTGCTATTTTTCACATTTGCATCCATTCACAGCTAAAGTAATGACAAGCTGTAGCCAAAGAAGATACAATGAGACAAACCCCTACTAGCATCCACTCCTGTTGAGCTAGTATTGGGGTTTTAATGTCTGATGTCTGCACCGTGTGGGGTTCCATTATTTGTGAAACCCCCTGAAATGATTATTTGTTTTAAGAACAAAAATAATTCCTTAAAGTGAATATTGTTTGGAGTTCAATAATTACTGGAAACGTGAATCTGTGAAAAGCAAAGCTCTGTAACCAGCTTGGACCCAACTTCTCTAGGAGGAGAAGACCACCTGCAATGCCCTATGACTGAGAGCTTCTACTACAAGCATGAGTGAGTTACTGGCACCTTCGTTTTTGGTTTGGAAATAATCCAGACCTACCAGATTCCCTTCACTCCTTAGGGATTCACTGAATGTCTGTAAATAATTCCCTAGTTGCCTGATGATTTATTGGGTTCTTCCACCAAAGGATGATGTACTAGGCTCAGAATGGTTAGGTGGGCTTCCATTGGCCTGACAACAGAGCAAAAGCCATCCTTGTGGTTTTAGGTACCTGTTAAAAGTCACTTAGCTTCCTGCTTAAAATGCTGAATATCCAATTCAAGAAGCCTGAGAATTTCCTTGGGGAGCATGCAGTGATGACATCTGACAGAAATAATAGCTGGGGGTTTGGAAGAGTAGCAGATCTCCCTTGCTGGCAAGTGTAGAGAAGCGTCAGAAGATGGCAGAGCTGTGCCACAAGATCCAAGGGGGTAGGGATGCCGCCACAGAACCATAGTGAGTTAATAGAAGGTCTCTTGGAAGATGAAAAATAATAATTAAACACTGCTTGTCAATTAATGCCAGCCTAAAAAAGGCCCTACAGTTAGATTAAGTGAGGAGCATGGGTGGCTTGAAAACAGCAAGAAAAGAGGAAGGAGAGTGGTATGGAATAACAGAAGGGTACACTGAAAACGGAGCGTAATTAAACACACATGCATTTTCTCAGAGTTGGGGCACTCATATTCCTAATTAGAATTTCAGTGTAGGAGCCTAATTTAACCTTAGGGAGTCTTTATATTCATGTCACTGTTGTGCACAGCAATCAGCCTGGTGCTCATGTCTGACAAGCACATTGAGATTTCACGTTGTGTATAGCAAAAGTCTGTTCTATAGCAGAGTTTCACATCGAAGGACCAAGAGAGCAATCTACCAGAGTGCCACCTAGCACCAAATTCAGCCCTGTTGCTGCAAGCCTACATCTAATCTGACAAGATCAGGTAAATTATTTCCAACAGAATGTTCAAGACTAGAAGTACTTATACAGGACATCCAGTCAATCTCAGGAGGCTGTGCCATCTATCTTAGCCCAGAAGTTCTGCAACCCCAGCAATTAGACTTGGGCAATTTCAGTGCTTCATCTGTGGCCAGCTTTTGCCTGTGTTTCTCAACCATTTCTGTTCCAGGCCCACTTGAACCAGAACCTGAGCAGGCCTCAGACAATCTCATACAACTCACGGGTGACACAAGTCTAGAATGTATAGCTAACCTAGAACTTTCTGAGTTACTTGATGACCGAGAAAAGCCTGTGTTGACACATTCCCAGGGATTGTGGGACAGCATATGGGCCTCAGTGCAAGCAAGAACTAACCATCTCTCCAATTTGCAAACAATCAACCAACCAACCTTGTTTTCCGTGTCCTGGCAAGCTCACCACCCATCCTCTTCAGTGCTGAACGTCCTATAGCAGGCATGTCCAGCTTCAAGTAGCCTGTGATCTATGAGCCAATATCAAAAACAGGCAGTGATCTACCACCCAGGGATGGGTGCAGGCAGTGGCGTAGCGTGAGTTGTCAGCACCCGGGGCAATGCAAGTAATTTGCGCCCCCTAACCCGGGGCAAGGCAAGTAATTTGCGCCCCCCTAACCCCTAACCTGCGAGTTGCTGCTGGCGCTGCTGCCCAAACGACGCCGCTTGCCCGGAGGAGGAGGGGGGCAGAGAGGCGAGGAAAATGCAACGGCCCAGCAGCTGCAGCAGCACCGGCGGAGGCGGGGCTGTGAGGAGGGGCTGCCTGGCGCGTCCTCCGCGGCGAGCGCTGAGAGCCGCTGCCTGCCGGGCGCCTTCAGCCCGGACGCGCGCACAGCTCATCGGTTCCGCGAGACATGCGGCTCCGCTACAGCCTGCGCCCGAGGCTCTTTGGCGACTCCGGAGGCAGCGAGCGCGCCCCCCCAGATGTTGCGCCCGGTGCGGCCGGCACCCCTGGCACCCCCCACGCTACGCCACTGGGTGCAGGGTGGGCGGGCGCTGGCTGCTTCCCACTAGGGGGCAGGGATGAGGGCAGTGTGGGTGGTAGGGATGGGTGCAGAGTAGGTGGGTGCCCAGCTCTCTCTCTCTCCCAAGCCAGCCCTTGCTTCCCCCCAAAGCAGCTCTCTCTCTCTCTCTCTCTCTCTCTCTCTCTCTCCCGTTAAAGGGGGCCACACAGTTGATGTGTATCCCTATAATGCCTGCCCTCACTCCCTCCTTCCCCCCCATCAAAGGGTGCTGCACAGCTGGTCCTGATCCTGGTTCCCTCCGTCTCCAGCAGCTGCCCCCTTCCCTGATTGGGAAAGCCACGCTAAGCCCACCCCCTTCTTCCAGCAGCATTGCGCAGACCTCTCCCCAGCTCCCTCGCGCCTCCCTCCATCTCCGCATGTGGGGCGCTGCTCAGGGTTGCATCACTGTGGAGACTGGCAGCGGCTGCCGCTGCTGCTGTTGCAGATAAAGGTCCTGCGATTGACCAGAAATAACCCCGCGGTCCACTGGGGGCTTGCGATCAAGGTGTTGTACGTGGCTGTCCTATACCAATAGGACATTTGGCAAGTGGAAGTGAGGTGGAGAAACCAGTTCTGATTATCACTATTGATGATTTCTCCACCTCACTTCCACTTGCCCTGGTCATGTGGGGAAAGGGCTATAGCTCAGTGGGAGATCATCTTCTTTGCATGCAGCCAAGCTGAATCTCCAGCATCTCCAGGTAGGACAAAGAGGCTGGGCTGCCTGAAATACTCTAAAGCCTGTCAGTTTTGGTAGACAATACTGATCTAGATGGACCAGTGATCTGACTTGGTATAAGGCAGCTTCCTATGTACTTCTATCTGAGCTGGATTGAATGAGGAAGCCTTCCTCCAGGCATCTCTTGCCTTATAGCGGATGGGTCTATATCTGGCAGTGATTCTTGCAATTTACATGTTCTCACAGGCATGCTGGCTCAGCTACTTGAGTGGACTGATTATGGACTTTGTTTTTATTTTATTTATTGAGACATCATTAACCACCCATTGACCATGCCCTCGGAGTGGTTTATGACAATTACAAGTTGGAAATAGAAAATCAATACAAATAAACAAGAGTGGCTCACTAGATGGGATGGAACCGGTACATTAGCTTCCTGGCATGTGGGTCACTGCTGCTTACTGGGAGGGAGAGGGGTGAGGCATTTGGGAGGTTGGCATGGTGCAAGCACAACAGCAGAAGTCCCAGATTTGCTTTGGCAGTGTGTTTGCACCGGACCGTCATCCCTGCTACCTGTCCCTGTACCCTCCCAATAAGTGACTCACCTTCTGGGAAGATGGTGTAGCAGCTCCGATCCACCTGGTGATCCACTTCTGCAAATAACCATGTCGAAAATCAACATAAACACCATTAAATCCTGTTAAAATACTGTGTGAACCCTCTGTAAATACATGTTGTTCCAAGGGCTAAAATACACTAAACACAGTTCTAAGGTTCTTACCATGCATTTAAAGCCTATTGCTTCTCCCAAAGAATCATGGGAAGTGTAGTTTACTTACCACAGAACTAATTTGCCAGCACCCTCAACAAACTTCAGCCCCCAGAGTTCTTTGGAGGAAATCATGTGCTTTAAACGTATGGCGGTGGGTCACTTGGAAAAGGCCTGGAGGAATAAAGAGGTGTTCACCTGGGGCTGCAAAGAGCTTAGCATAGGGGTCAGGTGAGCCTCACCTAGGAAGGACATTCCATAGTTGGGTACCACCACCAAGATGGCCTTCTCCCTAGTTGCTACAGCTCCTGGAACATGGACTGCTTCAGACTACTTGTCTCTCTTGCGCAGGCCCTGCTTGCCCACCCCATTGGATTTACACAATGCTTTCCTACTCCCTCTCCAAATAATGTGATTTGTTTGCTTGGCTCTGAGGCCTTCCTTGCAGAAGCATGTTAAGAAAAGGTACTTTTCTTCAGTTTATGCCTTTTCACAGAAGCAAGTGTTACGAATATGGGTCCACCGGATTCATAGCGTCTGGCATGTGGTAAAGCTGTCTGTCATCACAAACACAAACAGTGACAATACTAAACAATGAAGCGGTTGTTCAGCCATCAACACTATAATCCTATGCATACCTTCCCAACCCCCTCCGAATCCCTGTAAGGCCCTGACACAGTGGGCCCAGAGACATGCTGGGAAAATGAAGATGGCGGGTGGCATTTCAGACCACCCAGAAGGCAAAGGAAACATGGTGGAAAACAGCAGCATGGTGGAAAATAGTCTGTAAGGAGGCATGCTATTGGGCAGCCAGGGTGAATGGGGAGTTCACATTACTGAATAGACAAAGCAGGCTTTGTCCTAGGATGTCCTCAGCGTTCTGGAAATATGCAAGGTGAACTTAACACATTTCATGGTAACTGTGAACACATTGCAGTACTGGGTTCTCTCGGTTATGTTGTTAGGAATAAAACAGATTCCTTTTACAAATACAGTTTGTATTTTCTCACATATCCTCCCCGTGTGTCTTCACATTTTATTAGCAATATTTTGTAATTTAGACCATAGTGTACATTCTGCAGTACTTAAAACAGAAACATTACTTTCAGTAATGACAGTGATAGACAATGTACTGGCACCTTTTTTTTTTTTTTAAAAAAAAAATCAGCTTAAATGTCTGTATCTGTTATCAGATGTCATAGAAAACACTGTGTCAATGTAACCCAAAGTAAACATTCATTCTTATTATTTGAACATATAGTTATTGAAATGTTTAATATGTCTCCCAGTTTCTTTGATTATAGCAGATTCTTAAAAAATAGCTGTCTTTCTTCTTAAAGGTTAAACAGCAACATATATACAACAAATAAACCCCTCCCGCCTTAGTAACTATGATGCCATGTAATGTAACATATCAAAGGGAAGAGAGACTCCAGATTCTAATACAATAAAAGAAAAATAGCTCATTATCAGAAGTCAAATTATCAGATCAAATCAAACCAGCCAAAATGACTTATATGCTGTAGGAAGCACCTGTTGTCCGTTTTGTTCATATGTGTCATAAAACAGTGCTTCTTCTCTGTAAACTTGTTTGTATCTTTCTCCACCTTACCATGTCAACGTGCAACGGCAATCGTATCCCCACTTACCTGAGGGCAAGCCCCTTGAATTCAGTGGGACTTGCTTTGATTAGACATGCTTAAGGCTGTAAACCTTAGACTTAAACTTAGAATTGTAGAGTTGGAAGGGACCCTGAGGATCATCGAGTCAAACCCCCTGTAGTGCAGGAATATGCAGCTATCCCATGTGGGGATCCAACTTGCAACCTTGCTCTGGATCTGGACACATCAAAAAAGTTACTCAATGAAATGCGTTGTAAACTTCATACAGGGAAATTCCATTGGCAAAAGATGGGACTCCACAGCACCATCTTGTGCAGGGATCAGCTAACGTTTTCAGCAGGGGGCCAGTCCACTGTGCCTCAAACCTTGTGGGGGGCCAGACTATATTTTGGGGAAAAATTGAACGAATTCCTATGCCTCACAAGTAACCCAGAGATGCATTTTAAATAAAAGCACACATTCTACTCATGTAAAAACATGCTGATTTCCGGACCATCCATGTTTGCCTCCCTATGATCTTGTGTCACAGTGTTATAACACATATAAAGTGCTTTATTTTTACGAATGTAGTTGAGTCCTGATGTCAGGGACTGGGCAGATGAAGAGGAATGGTGGAGACTGCCTCCCCAGGAGCCTTCCAGAAAAGAGGAAGGGGCAGATAGTATAGATCTAGAGGAGTGGTTCGACACAGGTCACACCAAGGAAGAAGAAGAAGAAGAAGAAGAAGAAGAAGAAGAAGAAGAAGAAGGGAAATAATGGAAGATGAAGAGCAGGAACCTGGTAGCATTGAACAGGCAGAGCCTGAGCAGCAGCTGACTGACACACTGTGGCTGGAGAGTAACCTAGCACCCATTCCCTTCCCCCAAACCAGACGTTCATTGAGAATAGCAGAGAAGAGGACTCAAAGGTTGGTGGCGCTTAGCAGCCACAGTAGGAGGGCGGAGTCGTCTGATGAATAGGGAAGTACAGAGAAGGGGCGGTGGAGCTTCACTCAAGGCAACGTCGGATAATGAATGGTGTGGATGGAATTTTGTCATGGTCATTCTAATAATAATAAGGAACTGAAAAGCTCGCTTTTTCTCTGTCTCTCTGCTTTACTGGGCAGGCAGTCAGTAGCAGCCGACAGCACCCAGACACCTTGGCATTATTGCAAAGTCAGAAGGGCTTTGCAAAGTAAGTGGATCCGTGGCAGCACCCACAGCACAGGTATTTATGGTAGCTGCAGAGCAAGGTGGGGGGGGCAGGCTGATGGCAGTGACCAGTGGTTCAGCTTTCCCCCTCCCCGTCCTTGGAATACCATTTTGGGGGGCTTCCTGCTGGGCTTCACAGATGCTTCAAGTGGGCTTCTTGCTCACCCATATCTTCAGTGGCCATCAGGAGGCTGGTTCAGCTGGCAGAACTGAGCAGAAGGGCGTTTCCGCTCCATCCAACTCTCCCTCCCTCAGCCTGGTTGGATCACTCTGTAACGCTCTGAAATAACAGCTAAAAACAATACAGCAATATGTGCAGGGCTGTATACACATCATACATTTAAAGAACACCCCCTGCCACTGCCCAAGAATCATGGGAGCTATAGTTTATTAAGGGTGCTGCAATTTGTAGCTCTGTGAGGGATAAACTGCAGTTCTCAGTATTCTTCGAGTGTGCTTTAAATGCATGGTGTGCATGCAGCTGTGCACACACTGTAAATTTAAAGCGCATGGTTTCACTCAAAGAATCCTGGGATCTGTAGTTTGTTAAGGGTGCTGGGAATTGTAGGTGAAACAAAGTCCCCAGGATTCTTTGCGGGAAGCCTTGGGCTTTAAATGTCGGGTTTGTGTAGACATGTTATTTCTATGTGCCTAGTATAGTAAAACATTGGTTCTTTTCCTCCTGCATTTTTGGGAATTATTTCTATCTTCCCTTTGCTTCTAAAACAGACTATAAGGCCTGTTTATAATCAATCACGCTTCTCTCCCTCTCTTTCACGCACAAGGCTAAAGGTCTGTGCCTGGCACAGATCTTTTTGTATATCATTCCTTACATACCACACTTGTCTTCTTTAGTTCACCTTTAGTTCACAATGATGTGTAAATCACAATGATGTGTTAATCCTCAATGTATAATTAATTGTGTGAGTTTATATAACAATCTAAACATTAGTAAACACCTTAGTCATAACATTATCAATCTTAGTCATAGGTGGATTAAGAGCTTATATGCCTGTCTAAATACAGCTCTAACATTCTGTCTTTCATGTGCCAAAGATCTATGGAGCTATGTAAGCCCGCCTTACATACAAATGAGCCAATAGGATTTCAGTTTCTTTGTCTTGTATTGAGCCAATCAGCCACTAGCACATTCGTGGCCATGCTTGTTGTAACTTTGAATAAAAGGAGATGCTGTGAGGCTGGAGGGGAAAGAATCTCTCTCTCTCTCACTTTCATCTGGCACACACGCAAGCTCTCAGAAAGAAAACATCTCGTCTGTCTTTATTCATCTCTACAAACCCCCAAAATCCACATCTGGTGACCCCTTGACGTGATCCTGAAGAAGGGTAAGTAATCAGATCCCAATAGAGATCCCTTTAGAGCCAAAAGCATTCCTCATACTAATCCGACTGGGAAAAAGTCTAAAGCGCTTAATTCGTTAGTATGGGAGGGGATTTAAGTAAGGTGCAAAAGGCTCACGCGAAAGAGCTTCTTTCGTTAGTAAGACAGACAATAGACAAAGTCCAAATTTCTCTAAAAGAGATTGAACAGCTGCTGCAGGAAATAAATCATCAATGTCCTTTTTATAAAGCAGAAGGCACATTGCAAATTAGCACATGGGAGAAAATCGGCAAAATTTTATTCTCTGAGCCACGTGCCCAAATCAGCTGCCTACTCACGTGGCAAAAGTGTGCTACCGCCATAGCGAAATTAGAACAATCTTCTCTTTCAATTTCTTCACTGCTGGTAACTGAAGAAATCACTTCCCCCCCGCCATACCCTCTGATTTTGCCTCCTTTGTCTCCCTCATCACCTAGCCAAAATCCCCCTCCCTTTTCTCCTTCCCTTGCTCCTGCGTCGTCTCAGTTTACAAATCCCCCCCCCATCCCCCTCGGCCCCCCTTCTCTGCCTGAACAAGCAAATCAGCATGCCTTTGTCCCTTCCTCTTTGTCTCTAGACCATGCTGCTTTGCCAAAACAATATGGAGCCGTCCGTGCTGGGCTTTTACAGGCTAAGCAAGATGGGCTTTTTTCATTGGAAGAAACAGCTGCATGGGCTGGTGAAATGCCATTAATTTTTCCTCTCACATATCAAAATGCTCCTGGAGGTCAGCAATTGCAAGTTTATCATGAAAAATTGCCTTATGCTGTCATGAAAGATCTCAGGAAAGCCATTAGTGATTCAGGTCTTAAATCTTCTTATGTAATGGGAATTATAGAGGGAATTTCTACCTCTTTTACAATGATTCCGATTGACTGGAAAGATTTGATGAGGATGATGTTATCTCCAGCGCAATTTTTAGTTTTTGAAAATGAATTTAAACATGCCGCCATCGCTCTGGCTGATCAAACGCATACAGCAAGCCAGCTTTTCGGCGCTCCTCCATTTGAGACCCTGGCTGCCCAAGCCGTGTTGTCACCTTCACACCTTCAGCGCACTGCAACTTGCGTGCAGCGTGCATTTCGTAAAATTCCTGTCTCAGGACAGCCACTGAGTTCTTTTGTAAATGTTAAACAGCAGAATACAGAGCCATACCATCAATTTGTGGATAGATTGAAGGAATCTATCTGCAGACAGATTGATAATGAAACGGCTCAAAATGAGTTGCTAAAAAAATTGGCTTATGAGAACTCTAACACAGACTGTAAAAAAATGCTGCAATCAATCATAAGCCGTTCAACATATTCCCTTGCAGATTTGATAAAAGCGTGTTCGGAAGTAGGGAGTCAATCTCATACAATATCTTTGTTTGCCAATGCACTTCACGCTTCCGTGATACAAACAGGAAACTGTTATAATTGTCACCGGCCTGGTCATTTTGCAAAACAGTGCAAGGCCCAAGGTGGGACTGCACAGAAGAATAATAATGCAAATACCACGACCAGACCTTCCAAAAAATGTCCAAAGTGTGGAAAAGGCTATCATTGGGCGAATCAATGCAGGTCTCAGGGAAACTTCAGTGGGCCCAGTCTCTCGGGCCCCAAAGAATAGAGAGATGTCAGCCTTTGGTTTCTGCTGCTGCAAAAGTTACTAAAAATATGCCTTCTGAATTTGCCATTGATTTGATTAATCAAGAGACCAAAAACACTGCATTGCCTGGTGAAATCATAATCATGGCCAGCCAAATGGCAGGTCCACTTCCTCCTAATATCACAGGTTTAATTTTACCTAAATTTTCTGCTGCAAAACAAGGCATTCATGTCATCCCAGGTGCCTTGCCTCCTGACTATGTGGGCACAATCATGGTTCAATTTTGGAGCCATATGCCCATGCAGTTAACAAAGGGTGAATCCTTTGCTCATTTGGTGATGCTGCCTTCACCACCTGATGTTGTTTATGCAATTGACACTAATCTGCACAAGCTCTCTTTATCTTTTTCCCCTCAGCTTCTAGCTGTGACCCAACGTATTGGAAGAGAGAAACTCCTTCGTAAGTATAAAATCAATGGAAAAATATTAGAGGGTCTGATAGACACTGGTGCGGATGTTTCGGTTATTTCCATTAATTTTTGGGAACAAAATTGGCCGCTTGAAACTTCTCCTGAAGTGTGGGGCGTGGGAGGTAATCAGGCTTCTTGCAAAAGCGCACAGTGGCTGCCTGTCTCTTTGCCTGATAGCTCTGAAGTTATTGCATATATTCAGCCCTGTGTGCTCAAAATTCATCTTAATTTGTGGGGAAGAGATTTGTTGCAACAATTACAAGCATCCATTCAAATAAATGAGTAAGTTTGTGCTTCCACTTACTTGGAAGTCCACTGATCCTATATGGATTCCGCAATGGCCTCTTACTACAGAGAAATTGATTGCTTTGAGACAATTGGTCGATCAGCAATTATTAGCTGACCATATAGAACCTTCTGTCAGCCCTTTCAATAGCCCAGTCTTCGTAATTAAGAAGAAAAATGGGAAATATAGATTTTTGCACGATCTGAGGTCCATAAATAGCATCATTGAACCCATGGGGCCTTTGCAATGTGGTATGCCTAATCCAAATATGATTCCACATTCATATCAA
The DNA here is from genome assembly GCF_965113315.1 of Podarcis vaucheri. Lineage (NCBI taxonomy): Eukaryota > Metazoa > Chordata > Lepidosauria > Squamata > Lacertidae > Podarcis > Podarcis vaucheri. The sequence goes on from NC_138759.1 coordinate 37,653,946, forward strand.
TTGGCTATAATAGATCTGCAGGATTGCTTCTCTATTCCCCTGCATGAAAAGGATCGCAAATTTTTTGCTTTTACAATTCCAGAATTAAATAATTGTAGACCATCTAAAAGATATCACTGGAAGGTTCTGCCACAAGGAATGATAAATTCCCCCACTATGTGCCAATATTTTGTGGATAAGGCACTTCAATCCTTTCGTCTTAAGTACCCACATCTTAAGATTCATCATTATACGGACGATATCCTTTTTTATTCTCCAGTCCTTCCCCCTAATTGGAAACATGATTTAATAACCTGTTTGTCTTTGTATGGTTTAAAAATAGCTCCAGAGAAGGTTCAGGAATCTCCCCCCTTTCAGTATCTAGGACATAAAATGATAGCTAGTTATTCTATTCCAATAATCCCTGAACTTCATATTTCAAAAACAATGAAATATGTACAACTGCAACAATTGCTGGGAAATATTAACTGGATAAGGCCTTATTTTAAAATCCCTCTTGAAGTGCTAAGGCCACTGTTTTCAGCCTTAAAAGGCCATCAATCTCCAGGTGAGCAAATCACCTTGAACTCTGATCAACTCAAAACTGTTGCACAGTTGAAAGCAATCATGCGTATTCATTGGGTGGATCGAGCGATTCCTAATGTTATGCCTGATTTGGTCATAATGACGGATTCTGTACAACCTTTTGCTGCAATTATTCAGAAAGGTCCATCAAAAGTTCATATACTAGAATGGCTTTATTTACATCATGCACCAAGAAACACAGTAAACCCTTTAGTGGATCTCCTTGCTCAGCTCATTAGCAAGGGACGACGACGTTGTAAGCATCTTTTTGGTGTTGATTGTAATCAAATTATTGTCCCTATGCCTTTAGAACAATGGGAAACAGCTCTCTCCACGAGCATGGATTTACAGTGTGCGTTCGCTGATTTTGTGGGTCAGGTGGATTGTCATATTCCACCCGATACGCGCCTGCAAATGAGCAAGCAATTCCCTATGTCTTTCTCTTCTATCATGTCCCCTGTTCCTTTGAATGCCCTGACTGTTTTCACTGATGGGGCTCCTTCTAGAGGAGTTGTTGCTTGGCAACAGAATAAGGAGTGGCATAGCCTGTACACTCTCCCACAAAAGTCTGCTCAGCGTTCTGAACTTGCAGCTGCTATAAAAGCTCTGCATTATTTTTCCTCACAACCAATTAACTTGATTGTTGACAGCTTATATGTTTCAAACGTCATATGTAGAATGCAAGGCAGTTATGTAAGTCCTTTATTAGATGATAACTTGTTGAGTCTCTTCCTGTCTTTGCAACTGCTTCTTTCTAATCGTTCTCACCCACTCTTTGTAGTGCACATTCGCTCTCACCAACCTTTTCCAGGTTTCATTTCAGATGGAAATGCAAAAGCAGATTCTTTGCTAAAGATTTTGCCTGTCTCTCCTATAGAAAGTCATGCTTTTCATCATCAAAATGCAAAAGCCCTTAGCCGCCAATTTCAAATTTCATTGGAAGAGGCGCGTGCAATTATTCAGCAGTGTCCTCAATGCTCCAATCAGATTGGCCATCCCAGCCCTGGGGTTAATCCCCGTGGACTGGAAGCAAATCAGTTGTGGCAAATGGATGTAACTCATTTTGCCCCTTTTTCACCCTGGAAGTTTCTGCATGTCTCTGTCGACACATACTCTGGCTACCTTTGGGTTACGCCTCAAAGAGGAGAGCAAGTAAAACATGTTTGCAATCATCTTGTTCGTGCAATGTCAGTTATGGGCAAGCCTCATTCTATAAAAACTGACAATGCCCCAGCGTATTGTGCAAAAGGCTTTGCTAAGTTTTGTGAAACTTGGGATATTCATCATCTGTTTGGCATCCCTTATAATTCTCAAGGTCAAGCTATAGTTGAACGCTCTCATCGTACCCTGAAAACTGCACTGATCAGGCAGGAAAAGAAAGCAGGCATTCCAAACTCACTTTCAGAAAAGGAAAGTTGGTTGTCAAGTGTACTCTTTACTCTTAATCATTTGAATATCTCCATACAGGATCACCAATCTTACACACGTCTTCAAAAGCATTTCCAGCAAAAGGAAATTCTTCCAGCTCCACTGGTGCGCTATAAAATTCTACCCTCCAATGAGTGGAGTGAACCAGTGAAATTAATTACATGGGGTAAGGGTTACGCTGCAGTTTCTACTCCACAGGGTGCTCGGTGGGTTCCTGCACGTTGTATTCGGCTGCACCATGGCGTGGCGACAGGTTCTTCCGGATCCATTGCCTCAATTCAACCACCAACTCCAGATCACCCGCGATGTGACGTCCAGCCCCCCCAGGACTCGTAAGCGGGGACATCGCAATCCCCCAGTGACGTGGGGCCAAATAAAATCGCTCTCTCTTCAAGCTGAACAGTATAGGAGAGAACAGCAACTGGAAGCAAGCCCTACTAACCAGCTTCTATCCCTCATTGCTTGTCTTAATATGAATTCCATGATAATTCTCATTTTCAGTATTTTAATTTTGCCTCTCTCTACTTCAGCTCTTCCTACTGGTGATTCCACATCGTTAAATGTATGGGAATCGTTTGCAAGGACGCTCAATGTCTCATCATTTTGCCTTACTCAGCAAGTAGCCATTGGTGATATCCTTGGCTCTTGTCTCATTCCAGTTTGCCATGATCCTCATGACATACAGAATGATACTTGGTTTTTCTCATTCCTACCTCAAAATGATTCACTTCGTACCCTTGGATATAAAGGTTATCACAATTGGGGCACGCAACTGCGTGAACGCCCACCTTTAGCTATTGATTTGACAACACCATATGTGGCCTCTTATAACGCTATTTGTGCACGTATGGTCAACTGTACGAAACAGAACTGCGTGAAAATGGGCAAAAATAACTTCAATTGCTCTGATTATGTAAATATTTCATATATATATAAGTACACAGAACTGCCAGCAGGCTGGTTTTGGTCCTGCCCAGGTTACACTTTCAATTACATTCCGGCAAACATTAGTCACGGCACACCTTGTTGTTTAAGCCGTCTGTCTATCATATTGCCTGAAAAACATCATTTCTCTTACTCTAGACATCAGCGTAGTGTTGAATTGTCTGATGACTGCGATGATCTTGTCTCTCTCCCTAGCAGGTCTGAATACATCTCTTTAGCTGTCTCTCTCTTAGGTGTTCCAGGTTTGGCTGTGCGTAATAGCGCAAATATTAATTCTTTAGCTTGCTCTGCAGCAAAATCCCTGAATATTACGTCTAAGGCGCTTCATCTTCTCAACACAGAGCAAGCCGAACTTCGCAACGGTTTATTAAGGTCGAAATCTACCTTGGACTACCTACTCATGGTACATCATTATGGTTGCGAACAATTCAAGGAAATGTGCTGTTTTAACATCACTGACAATTCTAAGGCCGTTCAAAGGCAAATTTCTCATTTGCAAAATCTCACTCACCACATCAAAGAGGATATCGGATTTTCCGGACTCTGGGATTCCTTTTCCTTGTGGTCGACGGCGTGGCTACCTAATCTCAATTGGCTACGCGATGCCTTTTTTTATGTAATTATTATTGTATGTATATTAATTTTGTTTTGTTGCTTTCTCCAATGCATTCCTAGCCTTACAAATCTTTTTTCTCGCCTTCTCTCTCCTCCACCACCACCTAGTGCGCTCCTTGCAGCCTATTATGCGAAATGGCAACGCCACCAGTAAGTAAAAAACAAAAATAAAAGGGGAGATGTGGGTAGGATTATTTTGAGATTCGTTGGCACACCACTAATCTTGAAGTACTTTTGCCCCATCAAGCCTAGCAGTATTATTTCCGGCATTTGATGGCAAACCACTGATCCGGAAGTATTGTTGCTTTATTCACCGAGTTGCCTTACCTCGCAAAGAAGAAAAAAAAGGAGGAGATGTAGACATGTTATTTCTATGTGCCTAGTATAGTAAAACATTGGTTCTTTTCCTCCTGCATTTTTGGGAATTATTTCTATCTTCCCTTTGCTTCTAAAACAGACTATAAGGCCTGTTTATAATCAATCACGCTTCTCTCCCTCTCTTTCACGCACAAGGCTAAAGGTCTGTGCCTGGCACAGATCTTTTTGTATATCATTCCTTACATACCACACTTGTCTTCTTTAGTTCACCTTTAGTTCACAATGATGTGTAAATCACAATGATGTGTTAATCCTCAATGTATAATTAATTGTGTGAGTTTATATAACAATCTAAACATTAGTAAACACCTTAGTCATAACATTATCAATCTTAGTCATAGGTGGATTAAGAGCTTATATGCCTGTCTAAATACAGCTCTAACATTCTGTCTTTCATGTGCCAAAGATCTATGGAGCTATGTAAGCCCGCCTTACATACAAATGAGCCAATAGGATTTCAGTTTCTTTGTCTTGTATTGAGCCAATCAGCCACTAGCACATTCGTGGCCATGCTTGTTGTAACTTTGAATAAAAGGAGATGCTGTGAGGCTGGAGGGGAAAGAATCTCTCTCTCTCTCACTTTCATCTGGCACACACGCAAGCTCTCAGAAAGAAAACATCTCGTCTGTCTTTATTCATCTCTACAAACCCCCAAAATCCACAGGTTTGTACACAGCCTTAGTTCCCTTTCTGCTGGTGCACTTGATTTAATATTGAAATGTCTTGAGGAAAAAAGGTAGCCAGAGGAGAAGGGAATAACAAGACACTTGCTGCTGCGCTCAAACCATATGTTAAAGAAGAAGTGTGAGATACCATGACACAGGTGTCAAGGCCTAGTTACCAAGTGGAAAGGTGCTTAGAATATTAGCAAATGCATAATCAAAGTAACAAGATTGGGAAAGGCTACGGGGAATTTTGATTTAACACACCTAACGCTTCTAGCGCACAATCTGTGCTGGGTGAGGAGTAGCAAACCAAAGAGGCATCTGAAGAAGTGGGCCCTGGCCTACACACGCTTATGCCACAATGTCCTTAATAGTCTTAAAGGTGCCACAAGGCTCCATGGTGTTTTCAACTAGAAGACCGTAGTTCATATTGCAAAGAGCTGAAAACATTGCTCTTATAATATATTTGTGGGTGTTTTAAGAAACATTTTTTAATCTGAAAGTCGTGGCTCCTCTTCCTTGCTTGGAAACACAGTTTGCCATATTAAGCTGCAACATAAGGAGAAGCAGCATAAGGTAATGTGACAGACTGACAATAAAATACTACCTTACAGTTTATGCTGTGCCATTTGAATGGCCTCAAAGTATGCCAGCTCAAACCTTAAAATGAACAGGAAATGCAATGTTTGAATGCAATAAGAATTGGACCCCTGACACCAGGCCCATGCAATGAGCAGCTGAGGGGCCACATGGAGGCCTAGTAGGCATTTGAGAACTTCTCTGTTTTTATGGACCACCAGCTTATTGGTGTTGTACTGCAAGAAGTAGTGAAACATGGTCTCCAAATTATGTCCGTGTTTGACTGTGTGAACATAAGAACTGCCCAGCTGGATCCGGCCAATGGTCCATCTAATCCAGCATCTTATTCTCATGATGCCCAACATGATGGCTGTGAGAAACACCAAGGCAGGACTTTAGGACTTTATTGTTTTCAGTTGTTCATGAAGAAACTCACTGCAAGTTGAGTTAGTGGTCAAATAAACTTCACTTCTGATTTATTTCACATGCTTTATGCATGACAATGTAACAGAGACAGGGCTCCTGGATGCCTTCCTTGGAGAATAACCTTGCATTGTCACACAATTTATTTTAGTATTTAATTGCAGCCCAATTAGCACAATTGCCTTTTTAATCAGTATACAGTACACAGCAGTATACAGTGGTGCCTCGCAAGTCGAAAACAACCTGTTCCGCGAGTCTCTTCGTCTAGCGTTTTTTTCGTCTTGCGAAGCAACCCTATTAGCGGCTTAGCGCTATTAGTGGTTTAGCGGCTATTAAAGGCTTAGCGGCTTAGAAAAAGGGGGGGGGAGCAGAAAAAAATCGCAAGACTTGCAAGATGTTTTCGTCTTGCGAAGCAAGCCCATAGGGAAATTCGTCTTGCGAAGTGCATCGAAAAATGGAAAACCCTTTCGTCTAGCAGGTTTTTTGTCTTGCGAGGCATTCGTCTTGCGGGGCACCACTGTACAGTACACAGTATACAGCAGTATACAGTATACACAATTGCTTTTTAAGCAGTATACAGCTTGTTAAGCAAGTGGGTTTTTTATTTTAAAAAAATCTGCCCCCATAGAGGTTAGAGTTGCATTTCCCTGCCCTCTATATGACAGTTTTGCAGATCATATGTTTCTAAAGGTCGGCGTTCAGTCAAGGTTAACAGTTACATCATTTTTGGTATAGAAACAGTTAGCTGCACTTACGCATCACAGCCCCCTGTGATGTGATTATCATTTGATCACTAATGTATAGATGCCTTTTTTCTTTTTTTTAAAAAAGATCTCTCTCTCTCTCTTTTTGCTCAATTAACACATATACTCTCATGAAAATTAGCTATCAAGATGAATTACCAAATAATGATATTTAACACGACAGATTTGCAATTGTGAAAATGTCTCCACCCAAGAGCTCTAATTTGCACTATGGACAGTGAAGATTACTTAGTAAAATGATTCCACTCGCTAACTTTTATAAGGGCTCATAATTGCACATGAATACCAGAGTGTGTCTGGCAAATTAATATGGCAGACAACCCTCATATTAAATTTCATCTATACAGCCTCAAGCTTATGTCTTGGGACTCAGGCCATTGAAGAGGCCTGAGAAGCCCATTCTATAATTCAGTAATTATCCTGGAAATATTTCAAACAGTCCAAAAAATTTTAAGTATCAGAAATGTTTTCACAGTTTGTAATTGTTAGGGGGGAAAAATGTCTGATTTTCTTGGTTGGCATAAAACAATGTCTACTTCTGGTATGAGGGATGGTTTTACTATCTGGAGCGATTAAACAAGGTTGCCTAATTCAATAATTTATGAGCATAGTCAAATTATTAGCCATTGACTGAAAAAATTCCATTATGTCTCTCCCCCCCAAATATTTTCATTATGCTTTTGTAAAAGCAAATGCAATACAGTCAACAACCAAACATGTGGTGTATACAGAGAAAGTTACAACTTCATTACAGTTTAAATCATAGATGCTAAAGAAGTGTTGAGGACCGTTCTGCCACAAGGTGGTCTGGGCCGTTGGCGGTCTAGGGAGAGTTGTAGCTCTTCACAGAAAAGGAAACTACGTACGATCAAATTCATCATGTCTTATTTCTTTTCTGTGTTGTGTCGGGTGCCCAGATAAAGCTATGTCCCCTACTTCGTCTAACCAACTCTTTCTGGAGTGGAGGGTTGGACCCTTCCAGTAATTAGCTACTTCTAGCCGAGCTTTTTTCAAAAGAATGTATTTGTTCACAAAGGCCAATGTGTTGTCTGTTCTGGAATGGCCTCTGTAAAGTAGAACACAATACCTCTGCAGAACTCCTCCTATATAATCCTGTGTGCTTGAGCCCATCAGAATCATGGCGCAATCATGCCACATTTAATGGCTGCTTACTGCCCTTCCTGGTATTCAGCAGTTGTGGCCCATCGCAGCGCCTCCTCTCCTTCTGGGTGTGCCGCGCCATTTTTGCCTGCCTCCCCATTCACCTTGGCTGCTGTGGAGGCTCACAGGTTTCCACCAAACCCGTTAATTCAAACGGGCCAATCCACAGCGCCCCCCCTGGGGGTGGCATGGCGAGCGGAGCTGAGGGAGGCAGGTTTCCCTGAGGTCCACCCGCCATCTACTTAGTCCAGCTGACTCCCAAACATAGCACCTAGTCAGCCAGGAGCGTCACCCACCCTTCCCTTCTCTTCATTAATTGTCTATCACTGCTATAACCATTTCCTTTTCGGTTAGAAGGGCTTTCCAGTGGTCTTTTGACGGTTGCCGTATGTTAGGCTGGGAAGGAATTTCCACTGTGTTGCAGGTTTCGCCTTCCCCATAGCAGTAGTCACAACTTTGATGGTTTAGGCCTTGGGGTGTGGGCAAGTGGTGACTCACCCACCCGGTTCTTTGCAGCAGAGATAACAAGGTTAGAAGGATCTGGAGGGAAGTCTCTGTCCAAAAGCCACTTGCACAGGGCTAGCAGGCCATAGATCTTCCCTAAGCATTTGGGGGCCAACTCGTAAACCTGCATCTTGTGATGGATCCACCCACGAATGGAACCTGCCATGCCTCACCCCCCCCCCAGCAAGGAACCTAAGAGGGATACACACCCAGTGCCTATGTCAAGGCTTCCTACATCTGAAATAAATAAAATTTCAAATCCCAGATGGTTGTCGTGTCCATTCATTTACCACTCAAGTAGTTGGCAGAGTTGAGGGGCTCTGTGGCTGGACATGTAGTTATCAGGGCAATGGTACATCTGGCATGGAGACCAGCAATAGATTGTTCTGCCTTCCTTGGCAAGCTTTGGATTCAATTTTCATAGTGGTGGTGCATGCTTGTGTTTGGCCTTCTATGACAATCACATAATAGGAAAGCCCTGTCCCACCCCTTTTGGATTTTTCACAAGCAATACTGGAGCACTGCGTCATACCACTTTGCTGTCTTTGAATACACACACACACACACACACACACACACACACAACATACATACATGAGACAGAGGAGGGGGAGGAATTAGCATAATTTAAGAAATGGTTGATTTTGATCTTCTGTAATTACACAAGGGTGCCAAAAACATCTTTAAACGCGTGTAGTATACATTTTGCTGAAGGGAATAATGTAGTGATTTCTGATTTAAAAGCTTAGCGCTAGCATAGAGGTTATGCCATTGCTGGTAACTTTGTGTGAACCCAGTAGTGAAATTCTGCAACTAAACTCATGGTCTTGTGAGTGACCGTTGCTAAAAAAATTAATCAAAAAATCCATGTCTCTAACTAGTGGCATAGAAGCTACAACACTAATGAGTTTGCAGAAAAGCTTATTTGCATGTCCAAACCTTGGCTGCAGCTCAAGAAGCAGCTTGTGTAGCAATCAAGCGGTAGCTCCTTGAAATCAATGACTGAAGACTCTGGGTATCTTGCAATAGTTAGCATTAATGACATCTTTATCAATCTTAATGTGCATTCATTTCCATCAGAGCAACCATTATACTAACACTGAAGTGGACCATTTAGTTACCTGGGCCCACTTTTCCCGTGAACCTTTATGATTAAACGGATTGAATGGTAGAGAAAAAACTAATCCCAGTTCACTGGAAATGTTTCCTTAGGAAATTCTCATCAGAAGACATAACCATAGTTAGGTCACTTTGACAAGTTAGGTCACTTTGTATAGCAAATGCTACAACTTTTTTTATATATATCAGCTGAGCTAGGAAAGGGGGCGGGAAAGCCACTGTGAATGGCTTTAATATTCCTGGTTTTGGTGCCTTTGGTTCTTACCATTTACAACTGTGATTCAAAACTGCAACTCTCTACCCTTCTTTTGAAAACTTATGTAGAGAAAGGCAAGAAACACAGGGAAAAAACCACACAGACAAAATCAATGGGACCCATAAGTACTATAGGAGGTAAGCCGTATGACTGATAAAAATAACAATACAACATATTTCAGCAATATTATATAAAAATGTAAATAGGTTTGTGACCATTGCGAAATAGGCTCACGCTGCAAAAAGCGCCCGCCTCCTCCAAGTGAAAATACAAATTTCCTTGTTAATCTGATTCCTTGAAGAATGTGTTGTAGAGCTGGGGACAGGATCCCTAGATTACAGTATATCTCATTGCTTCAGCTAAACCAATTTAGAAAGAAGGACTATCTCCTGCTTGGCAGCTGAAAATAAGCCTCTTTTTATGTGTCCCCCCCCCCAAGTATTATCTGATGTGAATCATCCAAAATAACATAACCAGCAAGATTTCCCCAATGTGGCTTATTGTTCCTCAGAAGCCTTAACACAGAAACCAATTACCAAAATGGGGAAGTGGCACAGGGCTGCTGTATTGCTGTTTCTTTATCAATTATATTGCTGACGTCTTGCACTGTGTTCTAGGCCCGTTGGCTTTGTCTGTGGTTTTTGTGCAGTTTGGGGACCCTCTGCTTTGGGCTTGGGAGAAAGGCAAGACATTCAGAGCAGCTGCACATCTGTGTAGAGTGGGAATGGCTGATGCAAGTTTGACCTGTATAAAAAAAAAGAAGTCCCAGAAGCTTTTCCTGACAGGTGTCCCAAATTAAAATTTAACCTTCCCCACTTAACAAGCATTGTTGATGCCTGCAGTTTGCCCTTACACACTTTTTTGAAACTCAGAAGTAAGCAAACTATAAATACAGAATCTAACATGTATAATAATTAAAACAAGGTAAAAACCTTAAGGTGGTAAATCCTATCAGTTCCAGTTCACTAAGAATTCAGATTTAATGGCTTATTATTATTATTTTAGATATCCACTGGCTTAGAAATGTAAGAAGGCGGTGACCTGTATTCATCACATGCAGCGTTGCTTCTGTTCTGCTGCAGTTTGGTTTCTGCCATTCATCTTGCTGCCTGCTATGTAATGTATTTTACATACTTACATAATTTACAGATTTAACATAATTAATGACATACTGTAATTATTTCCACACTATTCATTTCAATGTAGAAATGTCAAAACAATGTTTTAAAAAACCCTCAAGAACATTGTGAGTGAACACTGATCGTATTCACTGGATTCTTGTTGGAGATTATTCCTGTTTCTGCTTCTGTTTCTGATGGAATTTTCCAACATCTCTACAATGGATGTCCATTTGTTATTCCAGAGGTTGATTTTTTCCTTACATGAATTTTGAATGCTTTAAAGCTTTTTTTTTTTTTTTTGCTGTTTTGTATTGTTTTGATAGTTGATTTCGTATTTGTAGCCTTTTTGGGAAGAGGCCCTCTTGAAGAGTGGGTTCTACATTTACTGTCACTTAAACTTATGCTTGTGATGGTGAAGTTTCCTACCAGCAGTCCAAGCATCAAGGAGAAGCGAAGAAATAGAAAAGTTAAAAACTAATCAATGGGAGGTCAGCAGGCAGCTGACAGCATCAGCTTCTATTTTCTATTTCAGCTGAGCTGCTCCCATTCTTTCCCCACAGCTGAGTAGCCTTTGCTGTGTACCTATCTTTATTACTGAGAACAAACAGAAAATAAATTCTTATTACTTATTTTATTTATTAAATTTCTATACTACTGTTATGTACTGAGTTGAATAGGATCCAAAAAGCAGCAGTCTGATTGGTCCTAGAACAATAGGGTCCAGAATGCAGCAGTCTGATTGGTCCTAGAACAATGCAGCAGTATGATTGGTCTGCAGGAGCCACCCAATCCAGCTCCAGGTGGAAGTGAATCCGCAACCTGATTGGCCTACAGGAGAATCCCAGAATTAGCCAATCACGTGCAACCCATTGTGTAAATAATGTATATAAAGCTGATATTTTGGGGGAACTTTCATTCCTCACTACTATGAGCTGAATAAAGAGCATGAAATCCACACTCGACTGGGAGTATATTTCAACTACCTTTCACCCAAGGATCACAGGGCGGTTTACGGTATAAAAACACAAAAATACATAACATAGTAACAAGGAAAACAATTACCTGTCCACGGTTTGAAAGGCCGTAGTCCCAAAGGCCTGGGGGAAGAGGAATGTTTTTGCCTACTGCAAAAAATGCCGCTGCAGAAAAGGCCACTCTTGTTTTTGCCACTTCCAGGTACAGAAGGTCAAGTCTGGATCCAACACACTGAGTTTGCCCAGTGCAAGACATTATGGCATTCTCGATCCTTAGGTGTTATATGTCTCCCTGATTGTTTCCTGGTTTGCTGTCTGTCTGCAGACTTCCCTGCAGGCTGTAGCTTGCTCCTTGGTTCCTGCTGTCCTTTTTCATTCTGGCCACTCCATTTTAAATAACAACACCTGGATCTCCCTGTATTATATTTATAGGTTTGTGCAGGCAAGCTCAGATACCTGGTGGCACATTCTGACTGCCTTGTCTAAATTGAGATCCTTTTTGCTTGCTTGTTTGCTTGCTTGCTTTTTGCACCATTGGCTCTCCCATAAAACTCACTGGCCGCTCTGTTTCTGTGGAATCTCTGAACCTCCCATAGTTGTGGATCTGATCCAACAGGGTCAGGTCTGTTAAAAATGGTCTCTAGAACTCACCTCGCCTCTGAACCCTCTTATGAAATTTAAATCCTCCAGAGGCTTCACTATTCTTTGGCATAATGACCACTCCATCAATCTTTTTGCACTGAGCTTAATAGCATGTTATTATTATCAGTGCGTTTTTTCTGGGGGTACGCAGGGGTACTGTCAGGGAACTGACATCGGAGGAAAGGGAAGTGGTAGGGCTCCCAGAGACTGGGAGAGAGTCAACAGCCAAAGCAGGGACCAGCAGGGGGAGCGCGGGGTCTCTGGAGGAGGATCTCAGTAATGCTGAGAGAGACGCAGCAGCCCAGGCAGGAAGCAGCAGGGGAGAGAAAGGGGTGAGAGACACTTCGAGCGAAAATAGCGGGGAGGTGTCAGAAGCAACTGCAGGGAGACCTATGCTTCGCCGGAAGCTGTCACGTCGTGAGTCCAGGAGACGCGTTTCCGTTAAGGAACTTCTTTGCTGGAAGCGCTTCCGCAGACAGCCACTGTCGGACTCTACAAGTGACTAGAGCAGACATGTCTGAGGAGCTCTGTCACACACAGAGGTTTGTGGGGTCGCACAAACTCTGAAGGGGCACTATTTTAAGCACAAGCAGCTAATCATCCCCTGATAGCAGTCCGACAGTCTCTGTACGCTGCCTGTGCAGGAGAAGGCATCATGAGCGACCCAGCAGGAGCCGGAGCCGCAGGGGGTGGAGCTGGTCCAAGCTTGGAAGACAGATACCGAGCATTGGAGGTCCAACTTGCGCTGCAGACGGCGAGGCTCGAGGAGAGGAGGGCTCAAGATGCAGACAAGAAGGGGAGAACCACTCAGTTCCCCAGAAAGGTACCAGGATTAGTGCAGAAGTTTGGGGGGGACCCCAAGGATTACCATGCCTTTAGGACTGAAATGCAATATGCCCTGAATGTGCAGTTTGATGAGTTCCCTGATGAGGAATCCCGAGTTGCTTTCGTAATTGGGCATCTTGAGAAGGGGGCGCGAGATTGGGTTCGACCCCTGATGGCAACGCACAACGATATCCTGAAGGACACTATGAAATTCTTTCGTGCAATGGATATCATGTTCTCCAGCGATATTGAGGAGGGGGTAGTGCGCAGACAGCTAATGGCTTGCAAGCAGGGAAGCAGATCTGTCCGTGAGTACTGGACTGAATTTACCATGCTGATTCACAAATTGGGGTGGGATTTATCGGCAGCACCCATTCAGATGCTATTTGAAGAAGGTCTTTCTTCAGCTGTGAAAGACGAGCTGGCCAGGAGCCCCAGGGCGGTGTCTATGGATCAGCTGACCAAATCTGCGCTGACCATTGGAGCGCGCCAGGAGGCAAGAGCCTTGGAGAGGCGGGAAGGGAGAGGGGAACGTTGGAAGGAGTTACGCATTCCAGACATTCCTGAGCCAGCTTTCCCGCCGGCAGAGCCGATGGAAATCGGAACAGCCCGCGCGCGCGCAGTTTCAAAGCCCAGTGAGGGGGCGAAGAAGGAGGGAAAGGGACCCCGGAAATGCTATCTCTGCCAACAGCCAGGCCACTTTGCCAGAGTCTGCCCCCAGAGGAAGGAATGGCAAGGGATGGTGGGAACTGTTGAGGGGGAAGAGCAGGGAGAAACGGAGCAGGTAAAAGCCAACGCCTGGTTGCCAGCAGGGCACTGCAGCCAGGCCAAAGAGCAGTGAAAGTGCCCCTTCCCCAAGTGCCAGTGCCAGAAGCTCCTCGACCTGCTCTAGTGATTGAAGTGTCGCTAGAGTTGCAAAATGGACACCCCCTAAAAATAAAGGCGCTGTTGGACTCAGGCAGCTCCTGCAATTTCATGAGCAAGGAGTTTGCTGCTGAACACCAGATACAGACTATCCCCTTAAGCAACCCCCTGCAGGTGACCACGATCGATGGCAGAGAACTGTTGGGAGGAGGCGTCAGCTTGCAGACCATCCCAATGATAATGAGGGTGGCAAGGCACACAGAACTGATAGCGTTTAATGTGGCCACCTTGGGAGGCGCTCCCATTATTTTGGGAATGAGCTGGCTAGCCCTACATGATCCGCTGGTGGGCTGGCATCAAAGAGTGGTTTCCTTCGGTTCCGCACATTGCTTAGAACACTGCAGGGGGGAAAAGGGGTCAGCAGGGGCCCAAGCCACCCTAGCAGGGACGGAAGTGATGGAGAAGGGGAAGGTGCCATCACAGTATGCTGATCTCAGCGACGTGTTCAGCGAGAAGGAAGCTGACCAACTACCCCCGCATAGGCCCTTTGATTGCCAGATCAATTTACTCCCTGGAGCACAGCTTCCTGTAGGCAGGTTGTATGCCATGTCAGACAGGGAGATGCAGGAGTTGCGAGCGTTCATTGACAAGAACCTGAAGAGAGGCTTCATCAGAGAGTCCAAGGCAGCGGGGGGTAGCCCAGTGTTTTTTGTGGATAAAAAAAACACGGACAAGCCGAGGCTGGTATGTGACTTTCGGGCCCTAAATGCAGTGACAGAGCCGGTGGCTTTTCCTATGCCCAGGATTGATGATATTTTGACCAGGGTGCGAAAAGGAAAGATTTTTACAAAGCTGGACCTAAGGGGGGCGTACAACCTGATACGTATAAGGAAAGGGGATGAATGGAAGACCACCATGTTCACCCCTTTGGGGGCATTTGAATATCTCGTTATGCCTTTTGGATTACAAGCAGGCTCCGCGTGTTTTCAAGCCTTTATGAACCATGTACTGGGGCCTTTGCTCTACAAGAATTGCGTGGCCTTCTTAGATGACGTGTTGGTGTATTCGGAGAATGAGGAGCAACATGTGAGAGACGTCAGAGAAGTGTTGAGCAGGCTGCAAGCCAACAGACTGTGGGTGAAACTGGAGAAGTGTCAGTTTCATACCAAGGAGGTGGAATTCCTGGGGTACCGCTTGTCAGACAAGGGGTTGGCCATGGACCCCGGCAAGGTTCAAGCGGTGCTGGAATGGAAAACACCCAAGACTAAGAAGGATGTGCAGAGGTTCCTAGGGTTTGGAAACTTTTATCGTAAGTTCATCCGAAACTTCGCTCACCTGACGGCGCCCATCACGGACTGTCTCAGCAGCAAAAAGAAGTTTGTTTGGACGGGGGAGGCGGAGCGAGCGTTTGAGGAACTGAAAAAGGCCTTCGCCTCTGACGAACAACTTCTACATGTGGATTTACAAAAAAAGCTGAGGGTCGAAACAGACGCTTCTGACAGAGCCATAGGGGCGGTGCTTCTTCTGCAGCCGGGGAAGGAGGGGTCCGAGTGGCGACCGTGTGCCTTCTTTTCGCGAAAGCTGAACAAATCTGAGAGAAACTACACGGTGTACGACCGGGAACTTCTTGCGATTTATGAGGCCTTCCGGAGATGGAGGCACCTACTAATTGGTGCACAACAGAAGGTGCAAGTGCGCACGGACCATAAGAATCTAGAGTATTGGAGAACTGCGCGAGTGCTCAACCAACGGCAGTTGAGATGGGCCCAGGAGTTCTCCAAATTTAACTTTGAGATTTGTTACGTACCAGGCCCGGAGAACGTTAGGGCGGACGCTCTCTCACGCAAACCTGAATATTTGGAGGGAGAGGGTGCACCCGAAGAAACCCATGTCATTCCCGAGGACCGCTGGGTGTGTGGGGCGGCATTGGTGGGGCTAAGGGAACTGATAGAGGGAACGGTGCAGGATGAATATGCCCAGGACAAACTCAGGGGTCTCAGGAGGGAGGGAGACAAACCCGGGGGTTTTGAGGAGAGAAACGGGGCGTTGTACTACAAGGGAGCGTTATACGTACCTGAAGGAGAATTGAGGGAAAAGGTACTCAAGCAACTGCACGATAGCCCCACAGCAGGGCATTTTGGGCAACACAAAACCATGTGGCTGGTTACCAGGGAATTCTGGTGGCCCAAGGTCAGGGAAGATGTGAGGGAGTATGTGAGAGGGTGTGACCGATGTCAACGAGCCAAGGGGGAGAGGCGGGCACCAGCAGGTTTATTAGAACCACTACCCACGCCGGAAAGACCATGGGAGGCAGTGGCAATAGATTTTATGACTGATCTGCCCAGGTCCAAAGGGAAGACAGCCATTATGGTTGTGGTAGACCTGTTAACCAAGATGGCCCACTTTATAGCCTGCTCACATGCGGTCACAGCAGAAGAAACCGCTAAATTGTTTGTGGAAAATGTGTTTAGATTGCATGGTGCCCCCTTGAGGGTGGTTTCGGACCGAGGGAAACAATTTACTTCCAGGTTCTGGAGGAAGCTCATGAGCTTATTGCATGTAGAGGTGAATTTTTCCACTGCCCGCCATCCAGAAACCAACGGGCAGGCGGAAAGAGCTAATGGTGTCCTCCAGCAATATTTGAGGTGTTATGTGAATGACAGAGAGAATGATTGGGTGGAGAAGCTGGCGTTGGCAGAATTTGCCTATAACAATGCAGAGAACGTGTCCACGGGAATGAGCCCTTTTTTGGCCAATCACGGGTGTCATCCCCGAGCCTTCCCAGGGGGGGAGGGGGAGAACTGGAGCGTTCCAGCCGCAGAACAGTTCGTTGAAGAAATGGAAGCGATCCATCGCCAGCTCCAACTTAATTTAAACAGGGCGAAGGAGGAATATAAGAGGCAGGCAGACAAAACCAGAAGGGAAGGAGAAAGCATTAGGGTGGGGGACCAGGTGTGGTTGTCCACCCAAGGGTTACCATTTAAAGGAGGTTGTAAGAAGTTAAGACCCAAAAGGCTGGGCCCATTTGAAGTCACGCAACAGGTCAACCCAGTGGCTTTCAGACTCCGGTTACCGAACCACATGAAGTTGCACCCAGTGTTCCACAGATCATTGCTGTCACCGTATATAGGGGACAGAGAGGGGAGGGTCAATAGGGGACCAGCTATGGAGGAAAAAGAACACAGCTACCATGTAGCGGAGATTCTCGATTCCAGGTGGAGGGGAGAGCAAGTAGAGTATTTGGTAATGTGGGAAGGGGAGCCGGAGTCGGAAAACACCTGGGTCAGGGCAGAGGATGTAGATGACGAGGTTTTGATTGAAACTTTTCATCAGAGATTCCCTCGGAAACCCCAGCCAGTGGCGAGGTTCCGGAGGGAATACTTCGCCACCACCGACGAAGAAGAAGAGTTGGAGGGGTTCGCTGATTCCGAGGTGGAGGAGGATTCAGCGAGTCGGAACGAAGACCGATGGAGGGAAATGTTCGAGACGTCGGAAGATGAAGAGGATTCCTTTAGGGGTTTCAGCTCCTCACCGCCCAGAGGAGAGAGTAGGGGCGGGGGAGAGGGGGGCCCTGGAGGGGAGGTGGATGTCAGGGAACTGACATCGGAGGAAAGGGAAGTGGTAGGGCTCCCAGAGACTGGGAGAGAGTCAACAGCCAAAGCAGGGACCAGCAGGGGGAGCGCGGGGTCTCTGGAGGAGGATCTCAGTAATGCTGAGAGAGACGCAGCAGCCCAGGCAGGAAGCAGCAGGGGAGAGAAAGGGGTGAGAGACACTTCGAGCGAAAATAGCGGGGAGGTGTCAGAAGCAACTGCAGGGAGACCTATGCTTCGCCGGAAGCTGTCACGTCGTGAGTCCAGGAGACGCGTTTCCGTTAAGGAACTTCTTTGCTGGAAGCGCTTCCGCAGACAGCCACTGTCGGACTCTACAAGTGACTAGAGCAGACATGTCTGAGGAGCTCTGTCACACACAGAGGTTTGTGGGGTCGCACAAACTCTGAAGGGGCACTATTTTAAGCACAAGCAGCTAATCATCCCCTGATAGGTACCCATACCCCTAAACATTTTGTGAATCTAACGGGAGCAGAAACACTCTCTCTCTCTCTCTCTCTCTCTCTCTCTCTCTATATATATATATACACACACACGTTTCTTTTCTAGCACAGTTAATTGTCAGTTCTGTTGCTACCCCGATGGCGGCCTCATTTCCTGTCACAGTGTTTCCTGAGTCTCAGACGGAAGTGAGCATTTAATGTGTGAAGAAGGAGTTGGAATCTAGCACAGTGATTGGTGAGTCTTGTATTCACTGTATTTATTTTTCCTGATTTGAGCTATAAAATGGTTATTTTCTTGAGTCAAAATGACAGTACCCCGAAACTTTTTTTTAGAAAAAAGCACTGATTATTATTGTTATTGTTATTGTTATTATTATGGATGTATCTTAACAATGAGTGTCTTCTAAGATTCTGCAGCCTTCTATATTAGGATCTCCTAGGCTTCCATATGTAGAGAAGAGCCACTGGGTGCCATACGACGGGTGCAATCCTGTGCACATTTACCTAGAAACAAGTTCCATTATGCACAGTATAGACTTCCTTCCAAGTTAGCGTGCCTAGTATTTCATTGCCAGAAGCCTGTATAGGCCACCCATCCCAGGTAACAGCAGGCCTTTAGGTGAGCATGGCAGCCCAAAGACCGCAAATGCAGTGTGAATTAAAAGGCTCCATTGAGTGCAGTGGGGATCTTCTTTGATGTGCATTGCTCTGTGAGCGTCTTGTGAGGCAATGGCAGATCTAGGAGAGTGCAACGGTTGCACTGAACATGGAACTTCTGGGGTGCCACAGCAGACACTGCAACCGTGATGCCCAACGGAGGGCGAGAGGCAGGGTGTGGTGGCAGATTTTGGCATCACACAGGGAACCACTGAAAATTAAGATGGCAAGGCTGTGTGAGGGACAAAATGGATGGTGATCTCCTGTTGTAACCCAAAACAGCAGGTGTCCTCCAGATATTTTGGACTTAAACTCCCATCAGCCCCAGCTAGCATGGCCAATAGTCAGGAATTATGGGAGTTGTGGTCAGAAACATCGGGGCTGCTAGGACAGAGGAGGCTGTTACTAAACTCATGTAAAGCCCCTCTTTTCGAGTCTTTATAAGAATCTGCCCTTAGTTTAACTATCTTCAGATAATCTTAATTTTTTTAATTAGAAAATTGTGACCTTAGATTTTAAAATAAAATACAAACAAACAAACAAACAAACAAACAAACATGAAAGCTGAATTCTGCAAAAGTCGTTATGCTTTGTACTGAGTTTCAGTGCCATTTGGTATAGCCAGAGTCATGCAAATTTCTAAACCCCATTTCCTATGAGTGATGTTTTGGCTTTGGAGAGAATCAGCAAAATGTGGAGAGCAAATCTTTTAGTGATTGATTAAATGAACAGATGGGCAACTTGGCTAAAGTAAGATAGACACTTGTCCTCGTGTTCTGTGTTTTAACAAAATTGTCCCTGGCTCCTTTGCACTTGCCATGGCTACTGTTTACATAACATGTATTTTAAAGAACGGAATTGGTTGCCTTGCTCAATTATCACCATAAGGGCGATTGGCTAACGAGACGTTCCCAGTTTTTAGTTTCTCCTTCTGGCACTTCCTATGTGGCCAGTATGGTGGGTGGAATGAATATGTGTCAGAGGTTTATTGTCCTACATCAGCAAAGACAGATGGCTGTAAAGATTGGATCAAACCCTCAGGCAGGGAAAATAAAGCGGTGAATAGAATGATTTCTTGTGAGATGGAGGCACAGTAAGGATTGCCAGAGCCCATGACTTTGTAACAAGCATTTGATTTTAGGGATTTTTTTAAAAATATATATAACTACATTTAATTAAGGCTAAACTGGAAGAAGAGAGTCAATATTCATTTTACAATTCTAGTCCTCATGATAGAGAAGAACATCTTAGCATTGCATTGTCCTGCAGTTTTCTAGTATAAAAAAAATCTTTTGATAAATTGTAATTGTCAGCCAAGATGAAACACTGAAGATGCATATTAATCAGGGGCTGTAACATAATCTTGTGTTACTGGAGAAGTAATTGTAGATGGCTTCATATTTTTAACCCTCTCTGTTTACACAGAATTGTGGCTTTCAGGCATTTTATATTGCTGAAGAGCCACTGCATTTATGCTGTAGAATCACTGTTCTTTCTAGAAGATTCTGCTGTATGTACTGAAACTAGGCTAGACAGTCAGTTCTCACTAAATGCTAACCTGTCCGGTTGGGCTTCAGTGTTGCTCTGTGTGGACTGAGAATGTACAACTGAACACACTCAACACCACGCTGAAAGGGCCTGTCAGAGGGCACTTTGCCAAGGACCTCTTTGAACCTGGAGGTGACAATGTTGTCACAGAACGATTGTTGAACATTTAGTACCAAAACCGAACCATTTCTGTGCCAGTTAGGAGTGTTCCAGCTTTAAAAGGCCCTTAAGAGCATAATATATGAATATCCCTATATAGTTTTTCCACATTGTGCATAATATTCTA
This sequence comes from Podarcis vaucheri, assembly GCF_965113315.1. NCBI lineage: Eukaryota > Metazoa > Chordata > Lepidosauria > Squamata > Lacertidae > Podarcis > Podarcis vaucheri. The sequence continues at coordinate 37,674,315 of NC_138759.1, forward strand.
CACATCTGTCAAGTCCCCATCCCTCCATCCCTCACCTTTTCTCTACGCTAAAAAGCCCATAATATTGCAACTCTTCATTGTGGAGCTGTTTCATTCCCTCTGATCCTTTTGGTTGTCCATTTTACAGCTTTGTAGTATCTTTTCTGAGGTACGGCAACTGTACACTGTAGATTTGATTGACTGCATGATGATATGTGCAGTTTTGTTTTCCATCCTTGGCTGCCTCACTGCTCAACCCTTACTCTAAGACATGTATGTACAAGTTTAGAGAAGAAGTTTCAAGTCTTGGATAACTCCACTTTTTACATCCCGCCATTGGAAGAACTGTCCATTTATTCCCGTTCTTGGCTTCCTGTTCCTTAATCAGTGATTGATCCAGAAGAGGACCTCTGCTTTTGACCTATGACTGCAAAGCTTGCTTAGAAGACTTTGGTGAGCAACCTTATCAAAGGTCTGGCCTTGGCGGGGGGCAGGGGACTTATAAAGGTGGCTGCTGTGCTGCTTTCTGCCACTGCTGCCTCTCTCCCTCATCTCATAGCTCTGCTGCTTCTGTTTCCCCCTGAACACCCCACTCCGCTGCCCCCTTACCACATCACGTTGAAAGAGCTGCAAACTCTTCACACTTGTTTTCTGCTGTGCTACCAACCACATCATCTGCCATTGATCGCAGGGTCCTGGAACTGAGTCCCATAGTCTGAAAGTTACGATGCTACTGCTGTCATCACTATTACTCCATTTTACTATAGACATCTTACATCACACAACTTCAAAACACAGGACTGATTTTTCTTTGCCAGCTCCAAAGGGAGCATGTGCAATCTTGTGATGAATGTAGTGAGGGTTGGCACCACCTGTATGCAAAGATGTTGGAATTAAATAGTGCTGCTGTTACTTGATTTGCATGTTTTTCAATAAGGGCCTGATAGTTTATTTACTGTGGGTTGAGATGTTTATAAATATGCAATTTTTAGTTAGGAATTTTGTGTAGGTGGCAATTTGTGCAAAACACCGAGGAAGGATGGAAGCTGGCATTTAAACAAAAATCATTAAATAAGCCCTCAGCACATGGTAGGTGATGACTTGCTTGAGGCATATATCTTTTGCAAGGCTTCAGAGGTTGAGGTAGTGCTTAAAAACAAAGCTAGGGAAGCATCAGGTACAGGGGCAAAGGTAGCCACTAGGCTGATCTGGACAGGATACCTGGAATTCTGGAACCTCTTCCTTTCTCCTGGGTTCTAGAGAACACATCTGTGCCATTAGTGCACCTCATGTTAGAATCTTCATATCTCAAATTCTTGCCCCACTGTGGGGGTATTCACTAGAGGGGTGATTTATCATTTCTCAGCCTCTTAATAAATTATTACAAGATTGCCTTACCCTAATATATATCAAAGATCAAATTATTTCATATATTTTTTCATATATCTTTCATATATATGTTGTTGTTGTTTAGTCATTTAGTCGTGTCCGACTCTTCGTGACCCCATGGACCAGAGCATGCCAGGCACTCCTGTCTTCCACTGCCTCCCGCAGTTTGGTCAAACTCATGCTGGTAGCTTCAAGAACACTATCCAACCATCTCATCCTCTGTCATCCCCTTCTCCTTGTGCCCTCCATCTTTCCCAACATCAGGGTCTTTTCCAGGGAGTCATGTTTGTAGCTTCAAGATCAAATTCTTTCATATATATAATGAACATATTCATATATATATATATATATATATGCAGGTTTTGGTGTCTTCGGGTGTCTTCCCGTGTAAGAGTCGGGGTGTCTGTGCGACGTTTCGACGAGGTCTCACTCGTCATCTTCAGGCTGGTGCTTTCGGCTTCTTGTTACTGGAACAGAGCAGAGTCTGGTGTTTGAGTTCCTATAAATACTGTTGAGGGGTGTGGTGTATAGCCTCCAACGTTCTGGGCAGAGAGGAAGTTCCTAGATTAGTGTGTCTTTTCTTCTTTTGTTCCTTGATTACTTGAGGGATATCTTGAGTGATTTCATGAGTGATATTCTGAATACCACTGGGTGGGTCATTAAGTGTAGATTAGTTGCTAAAGCTTTTGTGTCTTGACCTCTTGAGTTTGTGAAGAGTTTTTCTGAGAAGATGGCTGTGCTGCATTTAGTTGTGCTCTGGCTTGGCTTTGTGTATAGGGGCGAGCTGTGGTTTTGAAAAACTCTTCACAAACTCAAGAGGTCAAGACACAAAAGCTTTAGCAACTAATCTACACTTAATGACCCACCCAGTGGTATTCAGAATATCACTCATGAAATCACTCAAGATATCCCTCAAGTAATCAAGGAACAAAAGAAGAAAAGGCACACTAATCTAGGAACTTCCTCTCTGCCCAGAACGTTGGAGGCTATACACCACACCCCTCAACAGTATTTATAGGAACTCAAACACCAGACTCTGCTCTGTTCCAGTAACAAGAAGCCGAAAGCACCAGCCTGAAGATGACGAGTGAGACCTCGTCGAAACGTCGCACAGACACCCCGACTCTTACACGGGAAGACACCCGAAGACACCAAAACCTGCATTCCTGTACCCGTGAAAATCTACGAAAGCATATATATATATATATATATATATATATATATATATATATATGTGTGTGTGTGTGTGTGTGTGTGTGTGAAAGAATTTGATCTTTTCGAGTGGCAACACCCACACTTGGGAACTCCCTATTGTCATTAGGCAGGAGCCTTCACAGCACTCTTTTCAGACCTGCCAAAAACAGTTTTGTTTAGGTAAGCGTATGTAGAATGTTGAGGGGTGTTTTTATTTGGTTTTTAGATTATCATCGATTTTAATTACAGCGGTACCTCGGTTTACAAACTTAATCCGTTCCGGAAGTCTGTTCTTTAACTGAAACTGTTCTTAAACTGAGGCACGCTTTCCCTAATGAGGCCTCCCGCCACCGGTGCCCTTCCACCATTCGGATTCCATTCTTAGACCGAGGTAAAGTTCTCAAACAGGGACACTACTGTACTTCTGGTTTTGCGGAGTTCATAAACCGAATTGTTCATAAATAGGACTGTTCTTAAACCGAGGTACCACTGTATTTTTAATGTTGCTTAGAACTGGTTGTTTTTTTTACTGATTTGTTTTGTTCTGTACTCTTTGCAAACTGCACTATTGCAATCAAGTAGCGTAAATTTGTGAAATAAATACTATTTATGATTGGAGATGATTCCCCCCCTCCCTTGAGTAAGGGATATATTGTCTTCAGTATTATGATATGCTGATAAAACAGTTAACCTTTCCTCAAGCCTGGACAACAATGGGGCTAATCTGACTTCACCCCAAGGGAGTGCCACAATTGGGAGGCTGCTACAACCCCAGATACCCCCAAACCTATTAAACCTTTGTGGCAGGACAGAGGGTTGGCCCTTAAAGGACTGAAGGTCTCAAAAGGAGGTGGAGCCTTGGAGATTAGGCTGGAGGCAGAGGTTCAAAAAACCACAGTCCACCTCTAGTTGTTGGAGCGAATTGTTCACTCTGTGGTGTTGGAACACCTGACCTGCCTTGCCACCTGGTCTCCTATGCAAGAACAGGACACCAACTTTCCTAGCAGGGTATTGTGATGACAGGAATAGGCGGGGATGGAGATCCATGTGTGCCATGGAGGAAAGGTGGGTCGATATGTATTAAGCCAATCAACCCACCTGATGCTGTCAGATGTACTGAAGGTATAATGATTATTCATCCCCTTGTAGAGTTCTTGCAACCAGGAGGGTCTTTATGAAGGTATACGGTGCTGAAATATGTGACTTGGGTGGTCATCGAATAAAATGGAAACTGAGCTGAGCAAAAGTATCACTATTGAAGGTGAATGGTGTGCAGAGGGCGTGAAATGCACCTCCTTGTTAGATCCAGCTTGTCAAAATTGTAGAGTTGGAAGGGATCCCAAGGATGATCTAGTCCAACTCCCTGCAATGGAGGAATATGCAGCTGTCTCATATGGGGATCGGACCTGCAACCTTGGAGTTATCAGCACCACACTCCTCTTTATGTTGCATAGTAAACCACTTCTGAAATAGAGGAGAGTTCCCAGACAGATAGTGAGGGGATTTTGCTCTCTTAAAGATTCTCTACTTTATAGATTTCCACAAGACATTTCCCTTCGCCACTGTGATTGGTGTGCTCCATGTGGAAAGAAGATCGGAATGTTGGAGGTGGCACTGAGATTTAAATTTGGGTTCAGCACAACCCACCTCATCTTTTTGTGGTGATCATTAAATGGGCTAGCCCCAAGGAGGAAATGTGGGATGCAAGCATGATAAATATAATGTGTGCTAAAACTGTGCATTCATCATGCCCATTTTACAGTATTTCTTCACCCATTTAGTCTGCTTTATCCAACCTTTCAGACCTGGGATGCCTCAAGGTAGCTTACAGAGACCACATTAAATAAATAAATAAATGTTGGGGTCGATCAGATATTCCAGTTTGAGCCTAATCACTTTGGCTGTCTGGTCATGATGTTTCAGATTTGCTTTTATATGGTATGTTATTTTACGTTCAGTACTGGCAAAATAACTTTGGCTCTGCCCCTACTGTTACAGATAATTCATTACAGTCTCTACACTTCGATCATTACATACAGGTCTTATTTCAGAGTATTAATTCATGCACTTGAAAGGTTTGCAACTTGAGAGCTTGGTGTATGGTCTCTCTCCATTATGGAGAGATAAAAAGCTTTCCTAAGTTGGGAAACCTAATTATCCAATACATTATCTTCAGATACATTATTTACTATATATCTTGTAGGTTTACTATTCCATCAGTGCTTTCCTCGCTTGCTTTCAAAAATGTATGCACACACAAATATGCATACCAGACACATTTATATCTATATATATTCAGATGCATTTCTGTGAGCTACAAGCACAATTTTGGTTCAGGAAATTCTGTAACAGTATTATTTTCAATGTAAATGCCATTGGAATAAAGAGCTCTTGCTTTTTTTCTTAAAAATAATAAATCCTGCTACTTTAATTGTTGTATAGGATATAAGGATTACGTTCTTCATACTGTCGAGTGTAATGTTGAATCTGAAGTTTAGAGATTTAATTTTTCTGTCTCCTTTAATGAATATTGCAACAACAGTCACCTCCTGTGGGTTGGAATAAACAGTAGTGTGTACACCTACAACAACGTTTGCAGACCTCTTCAGTTTTCTGTTTTTAATGTGATGAAAATTTGTACAAGTAACAAAGGGAAAAAATGTCATGGTAACTAAAACATTTCCTATACTTGCATTTTAGAGCGAAGCAAAATCAAAGGTCTTCAAAGAATTACTAGGGTTCTTTCTAGGAGGTTATTGACAAATATGTAGCTTGTCTCTTGAGTTTGTGCCTCTTTCACAGATTGGTGTATTTGTGATCCCACAGGCAGGAATAAGCGTCTGTAATTCATTTCTCCTTGTTAACTAGTGTGCTTTTGTGTGGAGGATGATTGACAGCAAACTCGGCTTAGTCCCAACGGATGAGCTTGTTAGCAAAACCCTAGTATCCTATCTCTAATAAAGCATATCAGCAGTACATTTTGTCCTATCTATTAGCCTCTCTGTTTCTTTTTTGTGAAAAGCTGAGTGTCCCTTTGAAGCAATGACAAATAAACCCCTGAACTGAAGTGCTAGGCTGCCTTATGGACAGCTGGATAGTAAATGTCACACCGTGTATAGAATGCCTATTATCAGAGTGAGCCATTTGTTCAATGCTTTTCAGTATCTTAATGTAATACAAAATTGCTAAATCAAGCCCCATGTCTGTGACAGAACATAATTAATGAGAAAGCAGGAGCCAATTCAACACTCTTTATTGGGACCTAATTGGCTCAGGCAACAGAGTTGTCACTCAACAAGAGACTTCCTTTAAAGCAATTTTGTTCTTGGTTGTATTACAGAGCCTATTAAATTGTCCCCTCCTTGATCGCACAAAGAAGTATCTGCATGCAATAATTAGCTTTTCCAGGGGGATTTTTTTTAACTCTTTCGGCGGCAGAAAATGTTCAAGCTCTGCTGGAGGAAACAGAGGGAGATATACAGGCTCAAGGGCTGAGCAATGGGGATCTCAGAAAGGCCTATCAAGAGGCTTCAGAAACTCCAGCTGGTGAGTAATTCCTTGCGCTGGGCGGAGTCAAGGCAAGCACACCTGTGCTTTCCAGGCAGCCTCTTGAACCCCAGGCACTGCTCATACCAAGGTGTGTGCTACTTAAAATCTCTGTTACATAGGGGAAGAACCTGCTTAGGTCAGGCTGCCTTTCACGATGTGCCGCTGAAGTGCACAAGGTCTGCTTGCTTATTTTATTTTGCTTCTATAGCATATTTCCATTCAACACTCCCAAGGGTGCAGGTTCATTAAAGGTAAAGGGAACCCTGACCATTAGGTCCATTCATGGCTGACTCTTGGGGTTGCTGCACTCATCTCGCTTTATTGGCCGAGGGAGCTGGCGTACAGCTTCCGGGTCATGTGGCCAGCAAGGCTAAGCCGCTTCTGGTGAACCAGAGTAGCGCACGGAAATGCCGTTTACCTTCCCGCTGGAGTGGTACCTATTTATCTACTTGCACTTTGACGTGCTTTCGAACTGCTAGGTTGGCAGGAGCTGGGACCGAGCAATGGGCGCTCACCCCGTCACTGGGATTCAAACCGCTGACCTACTGATCGGCAAGTCCTAGGCTCTGTGGTTTAACCCACAGCACCACCCACGTCCCTGCAAGTTCATTGTTTAAGGACAAAACACGATGCAGGAAGTGGCAGCCCTGGTAGAGCACGGGCTTTGTATGCAGAAAATCCCAGGTTCAATCTCTGGTGTGTCCTGGTAGGTCTGGGAAAGGATCCTGACTCTGACCTTGGAGGGCTGCTATCAGCCAGAGTCCTGTGACAGATGGACCACG